>NW_027184081.1:0-1477500 GCF_041296385.1 Aphelocoma coerulescens
GCTCTAACGGGCTGTTAGGAGGGATTTTTTCATTCACACCACCCATGTTTTCTCACAGACAGAAAAACTCTGCCAGAGGAAAGCTTTTACTCAGGAATTCAGCCTGCAATCTGGCCTCGGAATTCTGATTTCCCAGGCAGTTTATCTAGGTTACTACACAAACACTTCAAAACAGCACTTTAAAATACTAAAAAGCAACTAGTTTTAGCAAGCAGTAAATGCGCATGCACAAAAAACTGGTCTCAAAAGGATTCAAACCCACAACTTCCCGACGTCCCAACCAACCAAGCAACCAACCTCTGAGCCACTCCTGCAGCTGCTTAGGATGCCGCCTCTGGGCTCCTGTGGACTCCACGGAGGGTGTCCCCTCCTTTCCACAGTTTGCAGGGGAAAAGTTTAAGCTTTCCCCTTTCGTGGGCTTCTATGCCCCCAACCTTTCCAACCCCCTCGGAGATCTCCTTCCCTAGAGCTAGCAAAGTCATGGTAGTATCGATCCCCTTTTCACTCACCTCTTTCCGTGCTTCTGCCTTTCCGTGCTGGTGTAGTGGGTTGGGTTTTGTAACTGGGCAGAACCACCAATTTAGTGTAGTGGTTTTGTCCAAACTACTCATTACTGTTTATCTTCTGTGAGACAAGAATTAGGAGGAATGCAAAGCAGGCACCAAACTTGAAAGAATATAAAGAAGTTTATTAAAAGACCTAAAAGAGGGAAAAAAAAATTATGCCACCTTCAGAACTCTCCTCCTCCCCCCACCTTCCTCCCTTCTCCCACTGACAATGTAAAAAGACAACCCTTAAGATGTTCAGTCTGTTTACCACTTCCATAATAACCTTGTTCAGTCCATTTAGAAAGAGAAGTCTCTTTTTGCTCGTGCTATGAAAACAGTATCACAACGAGACAGCCGCCCACTTCCAAATATTGTTCAGTCCATTTAGGAAGAGGTCTCTCTGCTCGCGATGTGAGTCCCTTCCCCCGACTTGCAGCTTTTCCCGCAACTGCTTTCGAGGGTCCACTCTTGAAGTTTATTGGGGTACAATTTTAAGGTTGAGCTGTTCAGAAACAAAGAAACAGAGGCCCTTCTCCTTCCCTGGGAGCAAAGGGTCTTCCTCATCTTCATCGTTAGGACTATCTCTGAGAGCATCTCTAGGAATTGAGGTTTTCTCCTTTCCTATTTGGAGCAAAAGTCCTCATCTGGTCCATCTCTAAGGACTGAGGTTTTCTCCTTTCCCGTTTGGAGCAAAAGTCCTCATCTGGTTCATCTCTCCCTGTCCAAACTTCTCATGAAATTACAGCTGCGGCAGCATCTGCCTATTGCTTATGACTTGAACACTCCACCCCCCATATCTTCATGAAATTACAACGGGATACTCTGATATATCATAGCTTCACAACAGACTTTCAGCTTTAAGCATCTCCGCTCACTCTTCCCTCAGGTTTTCAGCTCTTCACAGCAATAAAAGGGTTAATCTCTCCTCAGCCTTGCAGCTGTGTGGCTTATCACTGTTGGTCACCTGACCTCTGCCGGACAGAGGTGCCGCTTTGTTGAAATCTTGGCCGCAGTGAAGGGGGGCGGGGGGGGGGGGGGGGGGGGGGGGGGGGGGGGGGGGGGGGGGGGGGGGGGGGGGAGGGGGGGGTGGGGAGCCGAGTTACTCTGGCTGCCGACAGCCCTGCAGGGGGGGTCATCCTTGAGCCTGGCCTGGCCCGAGCAGGGCCTGGGCCAGGCCCACTGGGCTCTGCTTGCCCCCACAGCCACCTGTCCCAGCGCCTGAAACGAGAGAGAGCTTGGGGGGGAGTTTGTCTATTCTTAAGTGTGTATCACAGAGGCGGTCACAACTTTGAGTGGCTTAGAGAATTGTCCATATTCAAACTGGCCATCTGATAGGTTCTATCAGGTCCCAGAGGAAGCTGTAAGCACCCCTTAGCAAGGACATCCCTTCCAGGACTATGCTTGCTAACCTATGACATGTCCTGGTCACAGTCTTAGATTGGGGCTCTGGCCCCTCTGTAATTTGCCAGCAAAGAGAGGGGCAAAGCAAGATGTGTTCCAACCCAAGACTGCGAGTTTCAAGGTCTTTAGGGTCCCATCTGGGTCACCAGGAACTGATGGCTTTTCCTGGTCTTAAAATCAAGAGTCATACACAGTTAGAAGGGGAAAAGGGATTTTACCTTGGTATTTATTTTAAGGATCCTTAGGTTCACACGTCCAGGTCACATGCATCGAGATGCACCCCGCCGAGTATATCCCCAGAGAACGGGTATAACATTATAGGTTTTACTAATTAGCATATCTATCAAAGATTCCCCAATGAGAGGCTCAAGTGAGCCCTCCTCCCCAAGGAACCTTCCCCTGGATGGTTCTATCTTGGTTTACAGAATGTGTTCTGGAGAGGACCTTGGGGTCTGGGGCATACTGATCCCTAGCTATGAAGCTTCTAAAATGTTTATTCTCTTAGCTTGACAAACAAATCCAAGAATGTAGGGAAAAAGCACTAGGAATACAGAAGTTGTAAAAAGGTATAACAGGGGTATAAAAGAAAAGGCAAAAAATCTTCATGGCATCAATACCACACCTTCAGAACTCTTCTCCTCCCCCCACCTTCCTCCCTTCTCCCACTGACAATGTAAAAAGACAACCCTTGAGATGTTCAGTCTGTTTATCACTTCCATAACAACCTTGTTCAGTCCATTTAGAAAGAGGAGTCTCTCTTGCCCATGCTATGAAAACATTATCACAATGAGACAGCCGCCCACTTCCAAATAACTCTGTTCAGTTCATTTAGGAAGAGGAGTCTCTCTGCTCGCATGCGAGTCCCTTCCCCCAACTTGCAGCTTTCCCACAATTGCTTTCGAGGGTCCACTCTTGAAGTTTTTTGGGGTACAATTTTAAGGTTGAGCCATTCAGAAACAAAAGTTCTCTTCACCCATCTCTGGGACCATTTCAGCTCTGAGAAATCTTTGGGAGCATCTCTAGGAACTGAGGTTTTCTCCTTTCCCATCTGGAGCAAAAGTCCTCATCGCTTCCATCACTCCCTGTACAGCTTCTCATGAAATTACAGCTGCGCCAGCATCTGCCTATCTCAGCGCAGGTGCTTTTGCTCACAAGTTGAACTGAACACTCCACCCCCCATATCTTCATGAAATTACAACGGAATACTCTGACATATCATAGCTTCACAACAGAATTCCAGCTTTAAGCATCTCCTCTTTTTCTTCCCTCAGGTTTACAGCTCTTCACAGCAATAAAAGGGTTAATCTCACCTAGGCAATGAAGCTGGAATGTGGCTTATCGCAGTGGAGAGGGGGGGAGCCGAACCGCTCTGGCTGCCCACAGCCCTGCTGTGGAGGGTTCCTTGGGTGAAACAAGACCCATCGGCTCCAGGATGGCCGTGGCCCAGCCCGG
Organism: Aphelocoma coerulescens; assembly: GCF_041296385.1. Taxonomy (NCBI): domain Eukaryota; kingdom Metazoa; phylum Chordata; class Aves; order Passeriformes; family Corvidae; genus Aphelocoma; species Aphelocoma coerulescens. The sequence goes on from NW_027184081.1 coordinate 3,402, forward strand.
CCTGGCTCAAGCAGGGCCTGGGCCGGGGCCACTGGCCCCCACACAGGGCCCACAGCCACCTGTCCCAGCACCGGAAAGGAGAGAGAGACTCTGCCTCAGGGTTTCTATTCTTAAATGTGTATCACAGAGGCGGTCACAACTTTAAGTGGCTTAAAGAATTGTCCATTTTCAAACTGGCCAACTGATAGGTTCTGTCAGGTCACAGAGGAAGCTGTAAGCACCTCTTTGCAAGAACATCACTTGACTATGCTTTGCTAACCTATGACATTTCCTGGGCCCCTTTGCTTTTAAGGGCTGCTTGCCAAGGGACTTTCTGAATTAGTGTCTTGAATACGCCAAACTCCGCCTTCAGGAAGTCCAGGGTAGAGGGTTTGTTGATGGGTCTCCTTACTTCACCAAATATTTAAATTATTTCATGGTTGCTGTGCCCAAGATGGCCACCAACCACCATAACTCCCACCAGCCCTTCTCTGTTTGTAAACAGCAGGTCCAGCGGACCCCCACCCCTGGAAGGCTCTCTTACCAGCTGTGTCAGAAAGTTCTCTTCCACACACTCCGGGAACCTCCTAGACTGCCTCCTCTCTGCTCTGTTGAATTTTCAGCAGACATCTGGCATTTTGAAGTCTCCCACAAGAACAAGGGCTGGTGATTGAGAAACATCAGCCAGCCACTTATAGAATAGTTCATTCACCTCTTCATCCTGGTTGTGTGGTCTATAATAGACTCCCACCAGGATCTCTGTCTTGTTGTCCTTCCCCCTGATTCTCACCCATAGGCACCCAAGCTTATCATCACTATCCTTGAGCTCTATTCAGTCAAAACACTCCTGTGGATATACTCACAGCACACTTAGCCAGCTAAGCTCATAGTTCAGTGTCTTAGAAAGCCCCCAGCTGCCTAGAGACACTGCACGGACGATCTAGCACTTCAGTAGCTCCAAAAGTGGCAAGTGGTAGCTGCAAAGCTAATACCAAGAGCAGAAGCAAAGAGGTAGAAATACAGCTCGAGCCTTGCTTCAATCCTGTTTGTTTTATTTCTCCCGTCCTGGGAGAGAGACGGGAGCAGCTGTTCACAGGAGGGTAGCCAAAGAGAAAGAGGGCAGTGGAAGGTATCTTTTCAGCTTTATACCGGCTAGCGCTTGTATTTCAATGCCTTAGAAAGCCTCGAGCAACCCAGAGAGGTAGCACGGGTGATCTAGCACTTTAATAGCTCTAAAATCAGTACCTGTATCAGCTGCAAAGCAAATACCATCAGCAGAAGCAAAGAGGGAGAAATATAGCTCCCTGCCCACTCAATTTCCTGCAGTTAAAGCTTTCAAAATGAGACAGACAACCAGAGATGTTCACAGGAAGATAGCTGAGCTGAGAAAGAGGGCGGAGCCTCTCCTCGACCATCTTTTATTCGGAGAAGGGGAAAGGGGAGGACTGGGGGCGGACCCGGGGTGACCGGTCAATCAGACACTGCTAAAGAGTCTGAGTTACATTTGGTTTTGCCTGTGCTTAGAATAAAGGAGCTCGGAGCACATGGGCAGGAGCACGTGTCTTTGGGAGGGGGAGGGGAAGCTCAGAACAGGCAGCAACAGGGGGCAGAGCCCGATGGGCTAGTCTTTTATTCGGGGAAGGGAAAGGGGATAACTAGGGGTGGACCTGGGGTAACTGGACAATCAGACACTGCTCCGGAGAGTCTGAGTTACTTTCAGTTTTACCCACGCTTAGAACAAAGGGGATTCAGAGCACATGGCAGGGACAGGTCCTGGCTTTTCCTGGCAGGTCCCGGGGGAAGGGCGGGGGGGGGGGGGAAGGGCAGCTCCCTCGGGCAGGCAGCAACACACTCCCTAATGTACAGAGCCACTCCACCACCTCTCCACCTCTCCTGTCTCTTCTGAAGAGCTTGTAGCCATCCATTGCAGCACTCCAGTCATGCAAATCATCCCACCATGATGTCATAGCTTTCCTGCTGCATGATGGCTTCTACCTCCTCCTGTTTGTTACCCATGCTGCATGCATTAGTGTACATGTGCTTCATCTGGTTTGCCAATTCCACCCCTAACTCTGGCTTGGCACCCCAGGCTCACCTCTAGCAAGCCTGGTCTCATCGCCTTTCCCCTTCAAACCTAGTTTAAAGCCCTCTCAATCAGCCCTGCTGACTCACGGACTAGAATCCTTTTGCCCTTGCTAGACAGATGAAGCCCATCTGTCTTCAGCAGGCCTGGTGTCATATAAACTGCCCCATGATCAAAAAACCCAAAATTCCACCAATGGCACCAGTCTTTAAGCCACTTATCGATCACATGGGTTTTCCTATTCCTCTTGGCATTTATCCCTGCTACTGAAGGAATCGAGGAGAATACCACCTGTTGTCCTGTCCCTCCAACCAGACAACCCAGAGCCCTGAAGTCCTTTTTGATTACCCTGGTATTCCTCTTAGCAACATTTTCACTGCCAACCTGGACAACCAGCAGTGGGTAGTAATCAGTGGGCTGAATTAGTCCAGAGGGTCTCCTGGTAATATCCCTTACCCAGGCCCCAGGGAAGCAGCAGACTTCCCTGTGGGATGGGTCCAGTTGGTATACAGGGCCCTCACTTCCACTCACTACAACTACCCTTCTTTTCTTCTTAATACCTGAAGTTGTGATCTGTCTGGTTGACTGTGTTGATCTGGGAGACCCTCCAGATAGACCTTCTTCTCCACTTTCATCTGCCTGACCCTCAGGATCTAGACCCTCATACCTATTCTGTGATGGCACCTGGAAAGTTGAGGAAGGCCAGGTGGGGATTCTCCTACCACTCTGAGCAGGGACCTGTTTCCTTTGCCCCCCATCTTCTAGGTCTCTTTCTGCCTGATGGCAAGAGGGGTGTGGCTCCTTCGACTCTTGCCCAGTTTCCATCTGCTGAGTCTCTTTCAGGGTGTGACTCCACCAGTCTATTTCTCATTCTCACTCCCTGATGCTCCTCCGCCTCTCCACCTCCTCTTTAAGCTCTGCCACCAGGCAGAGCAGATCTTCCACCTGGTCACACCACACGCATGTGTCTTTTCTGCTGTCCTCTGGTACTAACACCAGGCTCAAACGCTCCCTGCAGCCAAAGAACCTGGACAGTTTCATGCTTCTTGGGGAGCTCTGTCTGGGTTGCTATGTTACTGCTAGCAATGGCTTTCGACCATGTGTAAACCATTGATGGGTCTAGTCAAGTTGAGTGCACACCCCAAGTGAGCTCACCTCAGGAGCCAGGAGGGTGGCTGTACCCTTCCTGTGTGAACTGCCACGCAAACTGCTGTGCCAACTGTTTGCCCACTCCTGTTCTCCATGCTCCAGGTTGCTTGCACTCCCTGGAGCTGTTTAAATGTTCCGCGTTGTTCGGGGCAATGCTCCCTCTGCCCCTGATTGGCTGCTGAGGGCTTCTGGATCCAGACGGAGCTCTGGGCTGCTGATTAGGTGTCCCTGAGCTTGGGACCCCCTTGTACAGTTCAATTCAATCCTCACCCCTGGACTTACCTCAGTTGCTTCTGCCGCTGCTGCTACTGGTTTTACCATAAAGAAAAGCAAGGTCAAGAGACCTGCACAGGAGGTTCAGTTCTTGGGAGTAAAATGGCAGGATGGACTCTGTCATGTGCCTATGGACATGGTCAACATGATAGTAACTATGTCTCCACCTGCTAACAAGAAGGAATCACAAGCTTTCCTAGCCTTCTGGAATCCTGGAGAATGCATATTCCAGGTTATACTCAGATTGTGAGCCCTCTCTATCAAGTGACTCAGAATTATTTTGAGTGGGGCCTTTAAGCAGATCAAACAAGAAATAGCTCGTGCAGTAGCTCTTGGGCCTGCCCATACAGCACCAGCTGTTCAAAATGTACTCTACACTGCAGCTGGGGAGCAGGGTCTCACCTGGAGTCTCTGGTAAAGAACATCAGGAGAAACCCAGGGTCACCCATTAGGGCTAAGGAGCCAGGTGTACTGAGGAGCAGAAGCCCACTATAGTCCAACTGACAGAGATATTAGCAACATTTAAGGGGTTTTGACCTGCTTCAGAAGTTCCTGGTACGGAAACATCTCCTCTTGGCACTGCGATTGTCCATGATACACTGGATGTTCAAAGGAAACATCCCATCTACACATCATGGGACCAGCCCTATGTGGAGGATGTGGGTAGTGTTGATCACACGTGTTGGATTGAGGAAACCCAATGGCCCAGGAATCCTGGAAGAGATTGTGGACTGGCCAGAAGGCAAAGATTTTGGAGCATTACCTAGCGAGGTGGCTCGTGCCCAGAAAATCTGGAGTGAAGTTGAGCCTGGGAAAAACGGGGAGGGGGGAGGGGAAGGAAGGCCTTTTAAGATTTTTTGTTTTAGTTTTCATTATCCTACTCTGATTTGATTGGTAATAAATTGGTAATAAATGGTCCATTGCTGAGGTGAGCTGCTCCAGAGTTGTCCCAGTCTGCAGCAGAGTGGCAGATCTTGGTGCTCGGGTAGGGTTTCTGAGGAAAGGAAACACCAGGGCAGCAGAGACCCACCAGGAGCCAGCAGCTCTTGCAAGAGACACTGATGAGGCCTGAGCCTTACCAGGGCAACTGTGGCTGCCCACACACCTATAAAAAGAAGTCTACGGAGAGCTAGGGACCAGAGCGGGCAGAGTGTGGCACATCAGTTCACACAGAAGGGCATACAGGAGAGTATAGGCACCCTACCAGCTCAAGATGTGAATTCCATTGGTGTTCACTCTCAGAAGGAGGTTAGCTATGATATCAACCAACAGAAAGATATGTGCTGTGCACTTGCCAGAATGGATGTGGCAACCCTGCTCTGCCCTCCCCTGAGATGGCAACTGGAACAGCCACTAGAAAAAAAACAAGATCAAGGGATCCTGTATCCTCCCTGTGCCAGGCTGAAGGCAGTAGCTTAAAGGAAAGGAGTGAATGGAGGCAAGTCTACTCTCGGGGTGGCGTGTGAACTGCCTCCCTGCCTACCTTGCCTTCCCAGGTGTCTCTGTACAACAGGCATGAAGGTCTGAATGTGGAAGGCCAGTCAATGAATGATGTCAACAATGGTCCATCTACACCAGAGGTGTGGCCAAGGTCAGAAAGGCCTACCCCCCATATCACAACTGCCTTCATGAGGAAGACATGTTGTAATTGTAGGTGAGGGGAAAAGAGTCCAATATGCCAGATGGACCCTCCACTTAGGGAAGTCTGCTGCCTCCCTAGGGCTTGGGTTAAGGATATCACTACAAAACTTCCTAGCCTGGTACAGCCCTCAGACTACTGCCCATTCCATGTGGATGGCAATGATGCTGCAATGCATAGTCCAAGAGCAATCAAAAGACACTTCGGGGCCTTGGAACACTTGGTAAGGGAATCTGGAGCACAGGTAATATTTTTCTCTAGCCTTCCAGTGGGCAGCAACATTTGAAGAAACAGACAGACTCAGTCTATCAATATTTGGCTCCATGGCTGGTGTCACGGCCACAATTATGGATTTTTCAATAGTAGGTTGGCCTACATGGCACGAGGCCTGCTGAGGTTGGATGAGATTCACCTTTCTCAAAACGGAGAGGGCCTTGGCAGGGCTGATTGACAGAGCTTTAAACTAGACTTGAAAGGAGAGGGGGATAATATCAGGCTTGCCTGTGACAAACTGTGGGATAACAGGCCAAGGTTTGAGGGATGGGGAGCTAGCAAGGGCCGCCAACATGATGCTCTGAGAAGTGCTGGCCACACTGGAGCACACTTGAAGTCTTTCAAAGATGAGCCAGGTATTACTGAAAAACAGTCAAAAACTCCTTAACACCAATGTAGCATTAAGAAGCAGGCATTCTTTATTATGGTGCCAGATGCACCAGGAGATATCCCCACCAGAAACATGTATCCTGAGTACAGAAAAAGCTCCTGTTTATATGCTGTATTTTACATACATATTCATAGGTTTTCCCATAAGAAACATACATATGATAATCATTTCCCCAAAATCATTAACATATGTTCCCTTCTCTTTGCATATGCTTACTTCTGTCCTGGAGGTCCCTCTGGTGATCTCTGGTGGTCACAGACCCCAAAGTTATACCTAACTGCTTGGAGAACTGGTATTCTTTCCCAAATGTGGAGTTAGGTCGGCATACCAAGGCTGACTCATTATTTTGAAAGACCCTTCTTGGTCAATGTTTAACATGATCCTATAGAATAAGCATTGTGTAGTTTCATAGACCAGTAGTTTTGTAGAATAAGAACTGCATTTTTCCCACCAGGTGAGCAAAAAATTTGTCATCTGGCAACATAGGGACTCCTGCGGGAATAGGAGCCAACAGGGAAACACTGATGAAAAACCTTAAAGGAAATAAGGGATTGTTACAATCCAGTTTAAACATAGAAGAGCAGAGGAAACAAAGTCTCTGTGAATAAAGTGGATCAAACACAGAAAAGTTTGAAATATACCCAAAAAACATGATTAAAAACCAAATGAGGTTAGATGTTAGTGCCAAAAAATTGATATATTTTATTACAGGCCAGTTATTACAGCTGGTGATGGGGTCCGAGGCTGTGATCCAGGAAGAGATGACCGGTCCGGGGAGATGGTCCCGAAAGGAATCGCCTTCCCTAGGTCCGGTGTCTTCCTCTCAGCTGCTGGCAGAGGGGCCCTTGCAGAAGCTGTCAGCTCTTTAGTGATTGTCAGCTCGTGATTTCAGCACAGCTCTGCAGGGCAGCCTCCAGGCCAAGCCAGACCAGAGAGAGAGACGAGAAGGCTCGTTGTGGCTGGTTCCGCACGGGAAGTAGCTTTATTATGGGTCCCCTCTGGCGAAGGGGGGAGCCAGTGATGGATGCCCTCTCTCCAGGGGCCCGAGAGAGCTTGCTTTTATAGGGATACAGGGGATCAGTAGGGGACCAATGGGTTACAGAGGGTCTGGGACAGACCAATGGGTTACAGAAAGATCTGCATAGTGTCTCCCAAAGGATTGTGGGTCCACCTTTCCTCGCCATGATCCAAGAAGTAGTTGCCTTTCCAGGGAGTCCTGCTGGGAGATTGCGAAATCTCGTCTCAGCAGAGATCCCTCCAGGGCAAGGGCTGGGCATACCCCACAATATTTTATTTAATAGTAAAAGAGGCAACGAGAAAGAGAGAGAGAGAGAGAGAGAGAGAGAGAGAGAGAGAAAGAAAGAAAGAAAGAAAGAAAGAAAGAAAGAAAGAAAGAAAGAAAGAAAGAAAGAAAGAAAGAAAGAAAGAAAGAAAGAAAGAAAGAAAGAAAGAAAGAAAGAAAGAAAGAAAGAAAGAAAGAAAGAAAGAAAGAAAGAAAGAAAGAAAGAAAGAAAGAAAGAAAGAAAGAAAGAAAGAAAGAAAGAAAGAAAGAAAGAAAGAAAGAAAGAAAGAAAGAAAGAAAGAAAGAGAAAGAAAGAAAAGTGTGCGTGGGGGGTGGGGGGACAGGGAGAGAGTGACTGGGGTTAGGTAGAAACATATCACCCTTCCAGGTGTTGCTCCCCTCCATCTGGTCTTCTGGGTGGTGAGGGTCCCCCGCTGCCACCACGCCATGCCACACGATGCGGAAAAGTATAGAATCCAGTGGATTAATATACGTTTTGGGCAGGTGGGAACTCCCATGTGCCTCCCTTGCAGGGGGCCAGTTTGACACTGTCCCTTGCAACACTGTGGATCTGTTGCATCATGTTGCAGTGCTCTGGTGTAGGGTCTGGGGACCCCTTGGGGGGGGGCCTTTGATTGGCCATGACACCTCCTGCTGTGGATGGAGCTTCTTCTGGGGTGAAGGGGCCTCACAGCTGAGCTGGTCTGCACAGCGGAGGATGGGGGTTCACTGCCTCTCACCAGAGGCTTTTTCAGCACACACCCAAAGCCTCTTTCCCCCCACCTTTTAGTGTGAGGGTCTGTGTGAACCTGGCAGCTGATAGCCCTGGGGCTTCGGTCTCCACTTGGAAGGTGTTAAGCTTGTGCTCTGTGAATGTATTCTTCTCCCCCAGCCCTGAGTTGTTACTTTATCTTATCTTCATCAGCCAGCGATGTAGGGCCTCAGTCAGGGCCCCATTCAGGGTGTGGTGGTCTTCTCTGCAGCCTTTGTAATACAGTTTTGCTATAATAGGCAAAGGTCCTTCATGAAGATGTTTAAGTCATAAACTATAATATTTCAGTCTCCAACAGGGATGTTCCTCTAAGAAGGTGAAATAACCCAGCTGAGGTGCTTCTACACCAATGCATGCAGGATGGGCAACAAACAGGAGGAGTTGGAAGCCACCGTGCTGATAGAATGCTATGACCTAGTTGCCATTACCAAACTTGGTGGGAAAAATCTCATGACTGGAGCACTGCTATTGATGGCCAAAGATGTCCAGAAGGGACAGGAGAGTGAAAGAAAGAATTTGTTTTACATAGGTAAGCACAAGCAATTATCATAAGTAGCCAAGTATTTAGCACAAATATATGTAAGTACTTAGCACAAGTTAGCATAAGAAAAGCCTGGCAGGCCTAACTGGACATGAGCATCATTTAACAAAAAACTTTAGATTTAGTATACCAGAATAGCTAACTGGCAAGTAGGGAATTGCCCCTGTGCAAGGAAGTGATAAGGAAGACTACCTGCTTTAAGACACATAGACTGCTTGTGGCCAGCATGTGAACACTAGCTTAAAGTATAGGAAACCGATGCAATGTAGTTCTAACAACCTCCTTATCAAATACTAACCTTCAAAGTGTAAGGATGTATGGTATTTTTGATGAAATTGCTACATAAACCCACTGAAATTTGTAAGTAGAGAAGTATTTTGGTGGGGTGTGTGATGCTGTTTTGGGGTGACTTTGTGATGTGTATCCCCTATCACTGCCCCATGCCCAGAAAATAATTTTGTGCCTTTCTGTGCCTTTAAACTGAGCCTGAGAGGGAGCAGAGAGAAAACCGAGGGAACTTTCTAAGCAGTTTGTTTTCATGTTTTCAAGGACACAGAGATAGAGAGGGATCTGTGTTCAGCTGCGACAGCAGAGCGAGAGTGGGGAAAGCACCCTGCTTGCTTTCGGCCAGTTTTTTCAGCTCCTTTTTCTTTCTCCGGAGAGAGACGGAGAGTGGAACTTTTGTTTTCCTGGGACTTTGTTTTTTCCTTTCTTTTCCCCTCTGCTGGACTGTTTCAACATCAGAGTACATCAGGAGGAATTTCCACTGAGGCCTTGGCCCTGGAGGTGGGCCCACCACCCCGTCCCAGCTCCAAGGAGGGAGAGAAAGAGATCTATGGAAGGACTCTGAAATTTTCCCAGGTTTCTCTCAGCAGAACAAAAAGTTTTTATTATTTAGCATCATTATCTTTTTCCTGTGTGTCTGTTAAATAAATAGGTTTTATCTCTTTCACTTTCCTTTGAAGAAAATTTATTTTTTTCCCAAACCTGGTGGAGGAGGGGTGGTTGTAACCTGCCTTCTCTCAGAGGATATATTTCTAAATTTGGCCAAACCGCAACAGATGCCTTAAAGACCCTAGAAATGAAACAACTCACTTTTGAGATTATATTAGTATAGGAGGTAATATAAGGGCTGGTCTGTATCGGAGGCCTCCAAGGGGCAGATATGGAAAATGCCCATTCCTGCATGGGGTGAATACAGTTTTATAAGTTTAGAAAATTAGCATAATTGACAAAAATTTCCAATTAGAGACATAAGTGGTGAGGTAATTCCCCCTTTTGGTTTCACCTCTTACTGTAGCCCCCATTTAGATAGGAACTAAACTTTATTTATGAAAATGTGTCTCAAAGAGCTGGTTTCAACCTTGGTGTTATGAATAGATGTGGGGGTTTAGATAAGTCCTTGCCTTTTGCCCAGGCCTCTGGCAGCAGGCAATAGCTTTATAGGGGTGGCCAGCACCCCAAAACCCACTCTTGTTTGCAAGTTCTTTAATAATGGCTGATTCTGTCTATTATAGAATGAATTATTTATTTAATAGACACAAAATTAACAGACATAGACTTAAAACAGACTACCTACTACACAGGCATAAGACAAAAGAGACTACTAGTAAATAAATACAGCAAGAAGTTAAAGGTACCTATTAATTTTACAGCTAGCAAAGAAATAATATAACTTAGGATCCAATGTTTCTTACCATCCAATTCCTGATGGAGCACACATCGAAATCCTTTTCCTCAATTCCCAGGAAAGTAACCGCGGAATCTGCATCCAAACTCCAGAAAGAAGTCTCGCATGCTTTCAGAGCGTGTGTGTAGAAGGCTTCTGCCTCTGTGATAATTGTGTGTGCTTTTATAGTTTTTGTAAAACAGTGTCTCTCAGTCAAGAATATTTATTTTTCTTTTATCTCTTCCCACATCTGCTCTCCAGACTAAGATGTTGATTCTTAGCTAGGGGCCTGAGCCCTTTTGGCACCAGGGATGACCCCTTGCTGGGCCTGTGACCTACCTGGGTTATCTCTTCCATATGCACCAACCATCTGTGGTAGAGAGCAGGGGGTAGACACATCCTGCCACACTTGTCTCCCAGGAAGAACCAAGATGGGATAGGAGCCTTGGACCCCCTGGCTTGGAGCCTCTGGAATGTGTTTTGTCTTTCTGCCTATCAGGGTAGGGAAAAGGTAGGGAAAAGTACTGGAGCTAGCTAGGAACTATATAACTATAGAACAATAGAGCTACAAATACATATGAAGGAAATATAAAAGCAAAAAGGCAAAAATCAATTCGGCATCATGCGGACCCCTGCTTTCCCGCCGGCTAAAATAAAAGTGCTTTCGGTGTACAATGTTTGTCTGTTGATTTCTTTGAATCAGTTTGGCGAGCCAGCCAGGAGACCCTCTGTTCGGCTGTGGGACCCTGGGGCCGGAGGACTTACCTGGGTGCCCCAGACATTTTGCCTGTAAAGGACACAGGATCTACATGGGGACAGACAAGGACCTGAGGTACGTCATACACAAAAACACTTTACTACTAACCGTCCACATTTGTTATGTCTGTTACTTTGTTACCTGTGGTATAAAGTAATACTCGTAAGTTGTACACAGAAGCCCCACCTACACGGCTTGTTCAAACAGTGTGGGTTAGAGTCCCACCTACACAGTCCCAGGTCAGGAGTTAGAGTCCCCTTGGTGAGTTAGAGTCCTGTGAATCAGGAGTGGTAAACTAACTGGCATTAATTAAATGTGGCTGGAATTTGGATTGGGAGCTGGTTTAACAATTTTATTAAGTCTAGTATTATTTTGTGTGTGTGCATGTATTAAGCCTGTCACTGCAACATGGTTTACTCCTTGCCTATGTTAAAGTGAGGAAGGAAATGTACTCAACCCTGCTTTACCTTTTCCTTTGGGTATAGAATACTATTAAGTGGAGTAGAAAGAGTCAGAAAATTAAGTGTGTATTCCAAGGTTCATCTCTAGGAATGCAAGAACTGGAGACTCAGAGGGAAAAAACATTGTATGAGATTGCAGATTGGAAATTAAAATTGATTAAGCATCTAGAGAAGTTAGGATATTATGAGCAAGTTTTGGAGGACATAGATCACTGGCAGCCTGGCTGAGAATTTTGTCCAGCAATAGGTTAGTCTCTTTTGGATGCTAGGACAACCTTAAGTGCTAAGACAATTTTCTAGCTTGGAAAAAAACCCTAAGTACCCTTTTGTGTTGTATGAAAGTGTGAGTGTGCATGTAAAAGAAACATGCCACAGGCACAAAGTAAGTGGGAGTCCAGAACCACATTTCCATTGTCCCCGTGAGAGGCTTGGCCAGTGCATGCTGAAGTGTATGGTGAAAAAGAACAGAGTGACTCTGACACGAATGAGACATATCATCTGATATGAAGTGAGTGCAGAAACTACCTGCATTTCCACTTTACGGTGATGAGAGTGGCCAGGGAAAAGTGAAGTGACTGAGGCCCTATCCTCCTTGGAATCCTCCAATCCCTTGTTTGTTGTGTGGGGGGCATAGAGGTTATAGTCCTTTTGTTTGCATATGTTGCCACAGTTGCAGGAGACAATATTGGTGCAGGGCAGCCCAAAGATGCCCTGTGTGTACGAATTGTAGTGTAAAAGGAATAAGAGCAAGGAAGGGAGAAAAAACAATAATATATAGTATTCAGTATGGAAATTTAAGTATCATCGAAAAGCAGTAAAGTATAAGAGAAAATAGAGAATGGGGACATTGGCCAATAAGGCAATAGGCCCGAGCACCCTGAGATGCATATTGAAACAATGGGAAAAGATAAGAAGGGCACCAGGGAAAAGAGAGAATAAGAAAAACCTAATTAAATATTGCAATCAATTGTGGCCCCTTTATAAATTAAAGGATGGAGAGAAGTGGCCAATAAACAGAACCTTGAGTCATAATAGGTTATTGCAGTTAATATTGGTTTTGCAAAGAGAAGGAAGATGAAATGAGGTGGTGTACTTGAATATGTTTTTTTATCTGAAGGATCACCCTGAATTGCAGCCGGAATGTAGTTTTAATTTGACCCCAAGGAATCTTTTTGTGTTGGCTTTGGAGAAAGTGTGGGGTATGCCCAGCCACTGCCCTGGAGGGACGTCTGCTGAGATAAGGAGATTGAGCAATCTCCCAGCAGGACTCCCTGGAAAGGCAACCACTTTGGCCATGGCGAGGAAAGGCAGGCCCACAATCCTTTGGGAGACACTATGCAGATCTTTCTGTAACCCATTGATCTGTTCCCATCCCAGATCCTCTGTAATCCATTGGTCCCTTACTGATCCCCTGTATCCCTATAAAAACAAGCTCCCTGGGGCCCCTCCCAGAGAGGGTTCTCGTCCCTGGCTCCCCTCTTCGCCAGAGGGGACCCATAATAAAGCTACTTCCTGTGTGGAACCAGCCACAACGAGCCTTCTCGTCTCTCTCTCTGGTCTGGCTTGGCCTGGAGGCTGCCCTGCAGAGCTGAGCTGGAATCATGAGCTGATAATCACTAAAGAGCTGACAGCTTGTCCCGGGTTGGGTTTGTAACCAGGCGGAAACACCAATTTAGTGTAGTGGTTTGGGCTAAAATACTCATTACTGTTTATCTTCTGTGAGATAAGAATTAGGAGAAATGCAAAGCAGGCACCAACTTGAATGAATATAAAGAAGTTTATTAACAGACCTAAAAGAAGAAAAGAAAAAAAATTATACCACCTTTAGAACTCTCCTCCTCCCCCCACCTTCCTCCCTTCTCCCACTGACAATGTAAGGACAACCCTTAAGATGTTCAGTCTGTTTACCACTTCCATAATAACCTTGTTCAGTCCATTTAGAAAGAGAAGTCTCTTTTTGCTCATGCTATGAAAACAGTATCACACCGAGACAGCCACCCACTTCCAAATATTGTTCAGTCCATTCAGGAAGAGGAGTCTCTCTGCTCGCGATGTGAGTCCCTTCCCCCGACTTGCAGCTTTTCCCGCAACTGCTTTCGAGGGTCCACTCTTGAAGTTTATTGGGGTACAATTTTAAGGCTGAGCTGTTCAGAAACAAAAAAAACAGAGGCCCTTCTCCTTCCCTGGGAGCAAAGGGTCATCTTCATCTTTAAGACTATCTCTGGAGGCATCTCTAGGAATTGAGGTTTTTCTCCTTTCCTCTTTGGAGCAAAAGTCCTCATCTGGTTCATCTGGTTCATCTCTCTCTGTCCAAACTTCTCATGAAATTACAGCTGCGGCAGCATCTGCCTATTGCTTATGACTTGAACACTCCACCCCCCATATCTTCATGAAATTACAACGGGATACTCTGATATATCATAGCTTCACAACAGACTTTCAGCTTTAAGCATCTCCTCTCTCTCTTCCCTCAGGTTTTCAGCTCTTCACAGCAATAAAAGGGTTAATCTCACCTCGGCCTTGCAGCTGGAATGTGGCTTATCGCTGCTGGTCACCTGACCTCTGCCGGAGAGAGGTGCCGCTTTGCTGAATCTCGGCCGTAGTGGAGAGGGGGGGGGTTCCGAGCCTCTCCGGCTGCCCACGGCAAGGCAGTGGGGGGGGGTTCCATGGCTGGAACAGGCCCAAGGCTCCAGGCTGGCTGTGGCCCGGCCCGGCCTGGCCCAAGCAGGGCCTGGCCAGGCCTGCTGGCTCCCGCACGGGGCCTGCAGCCACCTGTCCCAGCGCCGGATACGAGAGAGAGCTTGGGGGGGGGGAGTTTGTCTATTCTTAAGTGTTTATCACAGAGGCGGTCACAACTTTAAGTGGCTTAAAGAATTGTCCATATTCAAACTGGCCAGCTGATAGGTTCTATTAGGTCCCAGAGGAAGCTGTAAGCACCCCTTAGCAAGGATATCCCTTCCGGGACTATGCTTGCTAACCTATGACACAGCTTCTGCAAGGGCCCCTCTGCCAGCGGCTGAGAGGAAGACACCGGACCTCGGGAAGGCAATTCCTTTCAGGACCATCTCCCCGGACCGGTCATCTCTTCCTGGGTCAGAGCCGCTGACCCCCATCACCAGCTGTAATAACTGGCCCCTGAACAGCCTTGGACCCTGGACCCCCGGACCTGGCCTGAGCTGTGTCTTGAGCGCCAAGACAGAACCAGCCATCCGTGTGCTGCTCCTCTGAAGATAGGCCTACGTTTTAGCAGGCCTTTTGGACGGGGACAGTTCGAGACCCTCACCTCCCACCTAGGACTGAAGTCCCTGAGGATCGAACTGCCAGACCATCCCCCCAGCAGACCTTCCAGGAGCCAGCCCCACCAGAAAACGGGATTAGTAAGTTTAAATTTGGGGCTCTCCTCCTCTTGTGTGCAATTTTAAGTAATTTTGGGGAGTTTTTTTCTCTTTTTTCTGCTGAGGGAGGAACTAAGATGGGACATAGGCAAGCTAAACCCAGCCTTTCCCAATCCGAGAGAGACCTATACCCCTTTCTTCTGACCCTTCTCTTAAAATCTGACTTTAAATTCTGTAAAGGTATTCTTTCTAAGAAAAATCTTAAAACTTTCAGTAATTGGATATCTCTAAATTTCCCTGATGCTACCACAGATTCTGTTCTTTCTGATCCGTTCTGGGACAGAGTGGGGAACAAACTGTATTCCTCTCAAGCCTCGGGAAACCTCTCTGTTTCCAAATTCATTCCTTTATTACATTTACTGGTTAAAATGTGTCGTGCAAAAACCCTCCCTCAGCCAAACCCCTTCTCTGCCCTTCCCCCCTCCCACCCCCCCCCTCCACCTCCAGCAACGGCCAGCCAGAGCGCGGACTCTGCCAGCCGCCCCGACCCTGGCCCGGCTGGGGCGCTGGCCACCTCACTTCCCTTCCCCAACCCCCTGTTCCCGGCGGTCCTCCCGTGCCCGGCCCCCCCCCGCTCCCCCCCTCGGTTCCACTGCCACTCCCCAGGCAGCGCACGCGGCACCCATCCCAGACCCATCCCCCCTCCCCGGGATGGATGCCTCTGAGCCCCCCCCAGCCCAATCTCCCTGTGCCCCTGGTATCCCGCAACCCTCCCCGCACGACACCACCACACCCCCTCTCGCACCGGCCCGCGGTGCCTCGGAACCCCCCCACCCCACCGCGTCCCACCCCCCCGCGTCCCAACCTCCTGCCGCATCCCTGCCACACGCGGCCCTGCCCCCCCCCCCCCACCCCAGCGCAGGGGCCCCATCCCAGCAAGTCACCCCGCCGCCGCTGCCCCTCCCTGCACCCACGCAGCAGGCATTGTACAACACGGGACCGGTCCCGCAGAGCCCCGCGCACGCACTGTGGGGCACGGAACAAGCATCACGACCCCCGCCAGCATCTGCCCCTCTCGCCGCTGGCGGGACCCAGCTATCCGCGGCACCGCCTCAGGCTATCGCCCATAGAATGGAATCTCCCTCCCCCCTTCCCCCACCGCAAATGGCCCTGACACCCTGGCAGGCGCCGGAACACCCACTCCCACCCCCCCAAGATGCATCTTGCACAATCCCTGCTGATGCTTCCCCTCTCCCTGCACCCCCCCTCCCCCTACCACGGGTTCTTGTGCAATCCCCTTCCCCCCCGCTGCTGCGCTAGAGCCTACTGCTCCCCCCCCCCCCCTTACAGCCCATCCCGACTCCACAGGGAATTGCGAAACCGGCACTACCTGCAACCCGACCTTCCCCCAAATGACCTGCTGCTGTATAACCTCTCCACCCCCATGCTGCCACAACAGACACCATTCCCATCCCTCAAACCATCCCCGACCCCCTGCCATTCCCGCCCTGGATAAAGGAAAGTAGGCATTTCAAAAACGCCACACTACACCCCCTGTATCCCAGCCCTGCCCTGCCACAGCTTATCCCTCCTGTTCAGATGACAGTAGCAGCAGCTCTGACTCTGAATCAGAGGACCGATGGGCACAGACATGCAGGGAAGCGAACCGGGAGGGGGATCGGGAGTTGGCTCAGAAAATTTCAGCCTTTTCAGTCATTATAGGGAAAGGGAGGAGGGGTGGTCCAACTACAAAAACATGGGAACCTATTCCATACAAAGAAGTCAAAGAGCTTTGCAAGGCAGCAAAAGAACATGGGAGAGGGTCACATTTCTTTAGAAACTTATTGGAAGCCACTTTCTCTGCCTATACATTAGTACCACATGATATTAAAAACATTATTAATTGCATCCTTTCCCCTGCTGAATATATGTTATGGGAAAGGCATTGGAAGAGAGATTTAAAAACATTGTCTGATACTTATGCTAAAGATGCAAATCAGACAGATTGGAAAATAGAACAACTGGCTGGAGAAGGTGACCTCCCAAAACCCCTAGATCAAGCTACAACCTTACCTGAAGTAGCATTACAAGACATAGCTATTGCAGCTAAAACATCGCTGCTCCTTACTCCTGATGATTCTGTTCCTACACAATATTTCTCTAACATCAAACAGCAAATGAAAGCTTCATTCAGTTTGTTGATCATTTAAAAGCTAGCTTAGAGAAACAAATAGAGAGCCCGGAGGGACGAAAAGAACTGTTGGGTTAACTTGCCATGGTAAATGCTAACGAACAATGTAAGAATATCTTGAGGGCCCTACCCATGGACACAGAACCCACAATAGAACAAATGATAGAGAGCTGTACTAGACACACATCCACAGAGAACACAATGACCCAAGCAGTTGTAAAGGGCATCACAGAGGGAGTTTCTGGTGCATTTGCTGCAGCAGTCTCTAAGGAGAATGCCCGCTGTTTCTATTGTGGCGAACTTGGACACTTTATAAAGGACTGCCCACAAAGGTCACCCACCCAGAACCATCGTGCCGCCTACCAAAGGCACCAGAGACAGCAACAGCACCAGCAGCGTCCAAAAAACTTCTATCGGAGCGCGGTGTCGAGGCCCCGTGCCTAGACAACAAATCAAAGGCCATACTACCCTGCCCCAGCTGTGAACTCCACATCGGACCACTGAGAGCAGACAACTGGACCTCACCCGGCACCATCATCCCAGGCAATGCCAGAACACATGAGAAGGACCCAACACACGGAGCGCTACCGATGGGAACCAGGCGCCGGCTGATAACATCACTGCCATTTAACTTTGTTGACAAGGGTTTTTATCATATTCCCACAGGAAGGTATGGACCACAGAACAGCCCATTGGAAATTCTTATCCTAAGCGATACCATCCATGGTCCAGAACAAATCTTTGTATTACCAGAGATACAAACAGTGCACCCTGGACAAGAGATTCTTGTCCAGCTTTGCTGCACGGACACACCTTTCTTTCTCCCACAGGGAACACCGATTGCTCAAGCTTTTCTACTTCCACAGAACCGCCCAGAACAGATTCCTCTCAATCCAACAGCAATGTGGACAGAGATTGTGGGCTCAAACAAACCGACCATTGAGTGCAGCTTGTTCTGTAAAGGAGAGAGGCTCTACTGCCCAGGGATGCTGGACACCGGAGCAGATGTGACCCTCATCGCCCACTCCGAGTGGCCAGGGAATTGGGAACTGGAGCCAGTGGCAGGTATGATCTCCGGGATTGGTGGAGTTGCAGTATCCATGAGAAGCAAATGAAATGTTGTCATTGAAGGACCTGAGGGCAAGATAGCGACCACCCGACCATTCGTGGTAAGAGCCCCCATCACCCTATGGGGCAGACACCTTCTATCTCAGTGGGGTGCCACTCTTACCATTCCCAGCCAGGATTTCTGACTGGGGCCACCGAGGAACGGGCGCTACCATCTACTCCCCCGCTCACCTGGAAGACCGACAACCCAAAGTGGACAAGGCAGTGGCCCCTTGAAAAAGAAAAACTCAGCGCTCTGGAAGCCCTGGTGGAAGAGCAACTCGCCAAAGGTCATATCACCGAAACCACCAGCCCTTGGAATTCCCCTGCCTTTGTACTGAAAAAGCCCGGCAAAGACAAATGGAGACTACTCCATGACCTACGAAAGATCAATGAGGTCATTGAAGACATGGGCCCCCTCCAACCCGGCCTGCCATCACCATCGATGCTGCCTCGAGACTGGATGCTAGCCATCATAGACATTAAAGACTGTTTCTTTAACATCCCGCTCCATCCCCAGGACGCACCACGGTTCACCTTCTCCATCCCCTCTCTTAATGAACAAGCCCCACTCAGAAGATACCATTGGCTCGTCCTCCCACAAGGCATGAAGAACAGCCCGACCATCTGCCAGTGGTACGTCGCCCACATTCTGTCCCCCATCAGGAGCCTGTTCCCAGAAGCAATCATTTACCACTATATGGATGACATACTAATCTGTGCATCAGAAAAAACTTACTTGGACAGAACTCTTAAAAAGACAATTGAAGCCATAGAAGAAGCAGGGTTCAAGATTCGGGAGGACAAAGTGAAGCACTCCAGCCCATGGACTTACCTTGGCCTCCAGATCCGTGAGAGAACCCTTGTACCCCAGCAACTAGCCATCAAAGAGGACCCCAAAACCCTAAGAGACTTACACAGCCTATGCGGATCCATAAATTGGATACGCCCCCTACTGGGAGTCACAACAGACGACCTCACTCCCCTCTTCAACCTCCTCTGTGGCAGTGGAGACTTGGACTCTCCATGCGCCCTCACACCTGAAGCCTGAGATACCATCACCAAAGTCCAGGAAGCCCTGTCTTCACGCCAAGCCCATCGCGTTGAACCCAACCTGCCTCTCCAATTTGCAGTTTTGGGTAAGGCTCCCTGTTTACATGGACTGATCTTCCAATGGGACCCTCAACTCAGAGACCCTTTGCTGATACTTGAATGGGTCTTCACAAGCCATCAACCTACAAAGACATTAACCACCTTCCAAGAAGTAATGGCACATTTAATAAAAAAAGCCAGAACTCGTCTCCGCTCTCTTGCAGGGTGTGAGTTCACATGCATATACTTGCCATTGACCACTGGAGATCTGAAGCAGTTGCTCCAGACCAATGAGAGCCTCCAGTTCGCCCTAGATAGCTACACAGGCCAAATTTCCATTCACATGCCAAAACATAGACTTTTCTACCATGATGCAGCTTTTAAATTGATTCCAAAATTAATCCAAAGTAGAAAACCTCTTAAAGCTCTGACCATCTTTACCGATGGATGTGGCTTGTCCCATCGGTCTGTCATGACCTGGAGGCATCCCAATACCCAAAAATGGGAATCTGATATCCAAATAGTAGAGGGATCTCCACAGATTGCTGAGTTAGCAGCTGTTGTCAGAGCCTTTGAGAAGTTTAAAGGCGAACCTTTTAATTTGGTCCCAGATTCAGCTTATGTCGCTGGCATAGCTATGAGGGCCGAACATGCTTTTCTCAAAGAGGTCTCAAATCAAAAATTATACCAATTGGTTTCCACATTAATTCATTTAATCTCCCACAGAAAACAGCCTTACTACATTATGCATGTGAGGTCACACACTGACCTCCCTGGTCCCATTGCCGAAGGGAACAGGAGAGCAGATGCACTGGCCATGCCAGCAGAGACTGCAAACATCCCTGACATCTTTGCCCAGGCGAAGTTGTCACATGCATTTTTTCACCAAAACATTCCTGCCCTTGTCAGAATGTTCAAGCTTTCAAAAGATCAAGCAAAAGCTATCATCGCAAAATGCCTGAACTGCCAGAACTACCAAATACCACCTATGGGTACCGGAGTCAACCCCTGCAGTCTGAACAGCTGCCAATTGTGGCAAACTGATGTAACCCACTTCCCATCCTTTGGGAGATCCAAATATGTGCACGTATCAGTTGACACATTTTCTGGGGCAGTGTTTGCGTCAGCCCATGCAGGAGAAAATGCCGTCCACGTCATCAAGCATTTTCTCCTTGCCTTTGCCACCCTGGGAGTCCCTGAAGAAAACAAAACAGATAATGGGCCTGCCTACACCTCCCGTAAGTTAAAAGATTTCTTCAACCAATGGGGAATAAAACACAAGACAGGCATACCTAGCAATCCCACAGGACAATCCATAGTAGAAAGGACCCACCAAACCCTCAAAAGAGTCCTCAACCAGCAACGGAGAGAAACAGAAATCTTGTCTCCTGTTGAAAGACTCTGTAAGGGTCTCTATGTCATTAACTTCCTAAATGGTACCTCATCAGTGCCTGACCCCCCAGTACTCCGCCACTTCTCAAACTCAACCCATGCTAAGCTCACGGAGAAGCCACCAGTGCTGATAACGGACCCTGAATCATACCAGGTCTCTGGGCCTTTCCAATTGATTACCTGGGGGAGAGGCTACACCTGTGTCCAGCTACCATCTGGCCCGAAGTGGTTCCCAGGAAAAAGTATAAAACCATACTTAGGCCCTACAAACACTGCTACCACAAACACCAAGAACTCTCCTGAGTCAAATACAGGACCTCCCCAAAACCAGACCAGCTCTGCATGGAGACGAAAATGTCGCCGGATGCCCACCAACCAAGAAAAAGATCGTCCCACCACACGGCAGCAGACGAAACAGAAAGCTGAACAAGAAGATACAGCAAAAAGTCAAGCCGTAGGCCAGACACAGCCTGAAAAACTGATCCTTAGTTTATATGTTATCACCCCTTTTTTACCCCAAAATATCCCCTTCCCTCAACCCTTGTCCAACCTCCCTAAACCCCAAAACCTCCCCTCCCACCACAAAGCTAACAGATCTCGCTTCTATTCCCTCTCAGAAGCCCCATCCCTGCCCAAAGATGAAATGTATCTACATTGATGCTGTCCTCACCGCTGCCTCGATGACCTAAAAGTAGATAATGACCTTTTTGAACGATGGGGAATAACAGGATGGATTGCATCTTTGATTAAGGGAGCTTTGTGGGTATTCATTGTAATTATTACTGTGTTACTTATGTTCTCTTGCCTCCTACTTTGCTGCAGAAAGGCTGCTGGGAATGCCTTTTTAATAAATACAGAAGGGGGAGTTGTGGGGTATGCCCAGCAATCTCCCAGCAGGACTCCCTGGAAAGGCAACCACTTTGGTCACGGCGAGGAAAGGCAGGCCCACAGTCCTTTGGGAGACACTATGCAGATCTTTCTGTAACCCATTGGTCTGTTCCCATCCCAGATCCTCTGTAATCCATTGGTCCCTTACTGATCCCCTGTATCCCTATAAAAACAAGCTCCCTGGGGCCCCTCCCAGAGAGGGTTCTCGTCCCTGGCTCCCCCCTTCGCCAGAGGGGACCCATAATAAAGCTACTTCCTGTGTGGAACCAGCCACAACGAGCCTTCTCGTCTCTCTCTCTGGTCTGGCTTGGCCTGGAGGCTGCCCTGCAGAGCTGAGCTGGAATCACGAGCTGATAATCACTAAAGAGCAGACAGCTTCTGCATGGGCCCTCCTGCCAGCAGCTGAGGGAAGACACCGGACCTCGGGAAGGCGATTCCTTTCAGGACCATCTCCCCAGACCCGTCACCTCTTCCTGGGTCAAAGCTGCTGACCCCCATCACCAGCTGTAATAAGAAAGATCTCAAAATTGAAAGAAAGGGAGAACTTAGAAGGTGTTGTTCTGCATGTTCCATAGGACAAAAATATCTAAAATATAAAGAGAATAAGAAAAAGATGGAGAATTTAGTTGCTCCTTTTGAGTCATAAGAAGAGGGAGGACAGGGAAGGCATTGGAAATCCCCAGTAAATACTGTGCAGGAAACTGTGCCTTTGAATCCCCCTTCTTCTCCGGAACTTGAAAGAGGAAGAACTCGCACTATAGAACCAAAAGCAGAAAGGAAGTTGTGGTATCATCACCCTTCAGCATTCCCCCCCTTCGGACCTGTTCGCAATAGGTGGGAGGCAAATCAGCAACTTTTTGGGAGATGGTCATTCAGGCACCATTACAGGAGGCAGCAGGACCTATAGGTCCCATGAAAATCAAGGTACACCTCTCATTAGCTAATTTAGAAACATGGAAATCTGTAGCTAGACAATACTGGGATAATCCATCAGGAATAACCAAAAGATTCAGGGCATTTGTTAAACCCCTGGACTCAGACTGGGAGGATATAGATCTAATGCTAGACGCTCTAACAGACACAGAGAAAGAGCTAGTATTTAAAACTGCATGAAATTGTGGAAAACCTAGGCTACGGGCAAGAGAAAATATAGAAGAGGCATGTCCTCTCACAAAACTTCCTTGGGACTATAATAATTCTAGTCACTATCAACTCCTGCAGAGGTATCAGGAATGGGTTCATTTTGGGCTGGAAAATGATATCCCTAAGGCTGTAAATTGGAATGCACTATATGAAGTAAAACAAGGGCCTCTTGAAACCCCAAGTGAATTTTTTGGACCGATTGCAGGAAATGTGCAAATATAGTACTCTAGACCCATCAGATGATTATGGCAAAAACCAACTCATTTCCCTTTTGCTGGGCCAATCCTCTAATGATACTAGACAGAAACTACAAAAATTAAAAACAGAAGACCAAAGGAGTATAAAAAAACTGCAAGAAGAAGCATGGTGAGTTTATAGAAATCGTAATCGAGTACAGCATAAGCAGCTGGAGAAAATAATCACTAATACTACTGTTGCAGTGATGCCATGAAGATTTTTTGCCTTTTCTTTTGTGTCGGTTTGGCCAAATTTAGAAATATATCCTCTGAGAGAAGGCAGGTTACAAACCACCCCTCTCCCCACCAGGTTTGGGAAAAAAACCTTTTTCCTCAAAGGAAAGTGAAAGAGATAAAAACTATTTATTTAACAAATACACAGGAAAAAAAATACTAATGCTGAATAACGAAACCTCTCGCTGTAGAGAGAAAACCTGGGAAAATTTCAGAGTCCTCCCGTAGTCTCTCTCTCTCCCCTCCTTGGAGCTGGGATGGGGTGGTGGGCCCACCTCCAGGGCCAAGGCCTCAGTGGAAATTCCTCAAGATGTATTCTGATGTCGAAACAGTACAGCAGAGAAAAAAAATAGGGAAAAAATGAAGTCCCAGGAAAACAAAAGTTCAACTCTGTCTCTCTCTCTGGAGAAAAAGAAAGCCGAAAACTGGCTGGAAAGCAAGCAAGCTGGGTGTTTCCCTTCACTCTCGCTCTCCTGTCGCAGTTGAACGCAGAGAGCTGTCTCTATCTCTGTGTGACCTTGAACAAGCTGCAAACTGCTTTGAAGTTTTGCTCAGTTTTTCCTCCCCCCTCTCAGGCTCAGTTTAAAGGCATAGAAAGGCACAAAATTAATTTCTGAGCATAGAACAGTGATATGGGATATACATCATAAAGTCACCCCAAGACATCTTTTATACCCCTGTTATACTTTTTTATAACTTCTGTATTCTTAGGGCTTTTTTGTAGGAACCCAGAGTGCCGAGAATATTTCTCTGCCTGTTTTGAAGGGTTTTTACCCCCCTGAACAACATTGTTTTAACCTCCAACCTTGGAAAAAACTGCCTACGATCAGACAAGAACTAGAAAACACAGTGCTGTGAATTAGGTGATAGACTACTATGTAAGATTGTCACAGGGTGAAAAATTTAGAGGTTTTGGACTTCTCTTTGTAATAAATAGATAAGAGTAAAAAATATCAAAATGGAGGATTGTTGTTGTTCTCCAAACCTTCTTCTTCTTCTTCTTCTACTACTCCATATTCTGCAGTAAAAGTAATTTGGGATGATTGGACAAAGAATTCCGCAGTTCCTGGCCGTGTTACTGAATAATTGGTAGGAAAGTGAAAATAATATACGCTTCTAGTAACCATTGGTTAAATTATCTTTAAAAGGCTGTGTAAATCTTGATAAACACACACTTCTCTCCTTCTTTCGCTGATAAACACACACTTCTCTCCTTCTTTCGCTGTTCTATGTTATGCCTGGGTCATGCTAGTGACTGTTTCTCTGATAAGACTTAATAAATAACTATCTGGCAGCAGTGAAACTCCAGGAAAGTCTCTGTTTGTTTCTTGAACTCCTTGCAAGGACTTTTAAAACTCCCTCTCCCATCAGGAGAGATTTGATTTATGGCACGGTTCAGTGTCACTTTTTGCCTACATTCTTGGACTTGTTTGTTCAGCTAGAAGACTAAACATTTTAGAAGCTTCGTAGGTAGAGGATAGTGTGACCCAGACCCCAAGGTCCTCTCCAGAACACATTCTGTAAACTAAGATAGGACCATCCAGGAAAAGGTTCCTTGGGGAGGGGGGCTCATTGAAGCCTCTCACTGGGGAATTTTTGATAGATATGCTAATTAGTAAGATCTGTTATACCAGATCTTTTGGGGGTGTGCATTGCGGTGTGCATTTCGGTGCATTCGACCTGGTCGTAGTGTACCTAAGGATCCTTAAAATAAATACCAAGGTAAAATCCCTTTTTCCCTTCTAACCATGTTTGACTCTTGATTTTAAAACCAGGAAAAGGCATCAGTTGCTGGCGACCACGAAGGGACCCTAAAGACCTTGAAACTCGCAGTCTTGGGTTGGAACACATTTTGCTTTGTCCCTCTGTAGCGGTTTCAGTTTGTAACCGGGCGGAAACACCAATTTAGTGAAGCGGTTTGGTCCAAAATACTCATTATTATTTACCTTCTGTGAGATAAGAATTAGGAGAAAAGCAAAGCAGGCACAAAACTTAAAAGAATATAAAGAAGTTTATTAACAGACCTAAAAGAAGGAAAAAAAAATAAAATCATACCACACCTTCAGAACACTTCTTCTCCTCCCCCCCACCTTCCTCCCTTCTCCCACTGACAATGCAAAAAGACAACCCTTGAGATGTTCAGTCTATTTACCACTTCAATAATAACCTTGTTCAGTTCACTTAGGGAGAGGACTCTCTTGCTCATACTATGGAGACATTATCACGAGACAGCTGCCCTGGTTGGTTCTCTGCTCGCATCATGTGGGAGTCCCTTCCCATGACTTGCAGCTTTTCCCACAACTGCTTTCGAGGGTCCAATCTTGAGCTACTGGGGTACAATTTTAAGGTTGAGCCATTCAGAAACAAAAGTTCTCTTCACCCCTCTCTGGGAGCATTTCCATCTCTGAGAATAGAGGCCCTCCTTTCCTCGGAGAAAAAAAAAGCATCTTCATCTCTAAGACTATCTCTGGGAGTATATCTAGGAACAGAGGCCTTCTCCTGCCAATTGGAGCAAGAGTCCTCATCGCTTCCATCTCTCCCTGTTAAAATTTCTCTTCAAATCACAGCTGCTTCAGCATTTGTTTATTCCAGCACAGGTGCTTTTGCTCACAAGTACAGTTTGAACGCTCCACCCCCCATGCCTTCATGAAATTACAACGGGTACTCTGATATATCATAGCTTCACAACAGACTTTCAGCTTTAAGCATCTCCTCTTTCTCTTCCCTCAGGTTTTCAGCTCTTCACAGCACTAAAAGGGTTAATCTCACCCAGGCCTTACAGCTGAAATTTCGCTTATCGCTGTTGGTCACATGACCTCTGCCGGACAGCAGGGCAGCTTCAGCTGAATTCTTCGGCCGCACTGGAGAAGCCGTCTGCATGTAGCAGGGCTGGGGGGGGGGGGGGGGGGGGGGCGCGGGTAGAACAGGGCCGCACGGCTCCAGGATGGCTGTGGCCCGGCCTGGCCTGGCCCGAGCAGGGCCTGGGCGGGGCCCGCTGGGCCCCATACGGGCCCTGCAGCTACATGTCCCAGCATTGGAAACAAGACAGAGCTCCCGGGGGTTTGTCCATTCTTAAATGTGGACCACAGAGGTAGTCAAAATTTTAAGTGGCTTAAAAAATTGTCCATATTCAAACTAGCCAGCTGATAGGTTCTGTCAGGTCATAGAGGAGCTGTAAGCACCCCTTTGCAAGAACATCACTTCCGGGACTATGCTAGCTAACCCATGACACCCTCTCTCTCTTCCGGCAAATTACAGAGGGGCCGGAGCGACGATGCAGGACTGTGACCAGGACTTTAGGACCCAGCACAGAAAGGCAGAAGCACAGAAAGGAAGGTGAGTTAAAAGGGGACCAATATTATTGATATTGTGCTAGCACTAGGGAAGGAGATCTCCGAGGGAGGTGGAAAGGTTGGGGGCAGAGAAGCCCATGAAAGGGGAAAGCTTAAACCTTTCCCCTGCAAACTGTGGAAAGGAGGGGACGCCCTCCATGGAGTCTACAAGAGCCAAGAGGCTGCAGGAGTGGTGTTACAGTGAGGATACTGTAACACGCCTATATCAAACCAGGAGTCCCGTGGAAAAGAAATATATATACAGACGGATTCTTGCTAGATGTTTCAGAGATGTTTATTTCCCCAGCCGCATGGCCGGGCTCTGCCGAGGAACTGCTACTGTCAGGACCCGAGGTCCTTTTGCCCGCGCAGGAAACACAAACCAACCAATGGGGAACGAGGCTGACCAGGGGCAGGGAAACCCCGTGCCTCCCTCAGGGCTTCCAGGGCTACATGGCGGGGGAGGGACCCCAACATCTCACCCGTTTTATTTTAATAAAAGGAGAATGAAGACAACTGGATAAACATAACAAGAACAGTTTCAAAACAAAACAAGCCACCCTCCTCAGTCTTTAAATGTCCAAACAGATTCTCTGGAACATCCTACGGCTGACAGAAGGGAGACAGAACTCTCTGGACATGCCTGTGGGGAAACTGAGGCAGGAGAGGGTTCAATCTCTTCCCTCCCCCTTTTCATCCCCCACTTGGCATTGGAAAGGGATTTTTGGGGAAACAATTGGCAAAGGCAGGGTTTTGTATAAGGAAGCCATGGATGAAAAAACGGATTGGGAATACGCTGGGGGTAATAAGACATAGGGTAAAAGGGAAAGGTGGGATTAGGAAAGGGAGACTGCAGGGGGGGGTTTACAATGGAGATATTGTCTAACATGACTACGATTTTTTGCATATATACTGCCTTTTACAGGAACACCATCAGGCCCAGTGACCTGCGATGCTTGTAACCCTTTTCTACCTTGTATGATTTTGAATTCCACCACCTCTCCATCTCCCAAGCTTGGGATGCATTTTTCAGGGTTATTCTTTTTAATAGCAGTTCTATGCACGAATATGTCTTGCTGGTTATCACATCTTGTTATAAAACCATAATTTTGTTTAACATTATGCCATTTCACTATCCCTAAGATCTTAGCTACTATGGTCTTTTCCTTTTTCCGAGTGGCTGCTGTTTTCTGTCTCGCTGTGTCTTTGCTCTCTCTTTCGGTCTCTTCCGTGTTGGAATTGTCGGCGCTGCTGGTTCCTGCGCGCTTTTCCCAGGGTCGCGTTTGGGGCAGGGCGGGCTGGGCCGGGCCGCACCGCTCCGTTCTCTGTGCGTCGCCTCCTCTGCTCTCAGCTGCGTTGCCACTGCCAGGGGCTGTGCCCACATCTCGGCTGGGCCCCCGAGCCCCCCCATGCCCTGCTCCAGCGCGCGTTCCGGCTGGGCACGGCTCCACTCCAGTGCCGCCAACCACCGCCTACGCGCCGCCCCTCTCCTTCGGGCGCTCACGGGGCTCGCTCCACCACACGCTGCGTGGGGCCGGGCGGGCACTGCTGGGTCACACCGCTCCTGCCGCACCTCGCTCTGCCACCGACACTGAGGCTCGCGTGGCTCCGCCCGCGCGCGGGAGCTGTCTCGCTGCTGCTCGCAGAGCGCTCGGTGCATGTGGCTGGGGTCGCACGGTCACTGAGCCACGCTTCCCTTCACCAGGACACAGCTGACATTGCTCAACAGTCTCAGTAATTAAATAATATTCACAAAAATATTCTTCCATCGGCATATATTTTGACTCAAAAATTAACTGTGTCCAAACGGTGTTCTAAAAGCCCATGGTAAGAATTAAATCCCAAGAAACATAGAAAAAGTTCTTAAACAACCATGCCAGGAAGTGTTTCAGTTCTTTCTGAGCTTGAATCAAGCTAAAATTTACAAATCGTTGTTCAAGAATCATTTTAAGTTTAAGTTTAAATGTCCATATGCGGCTCTGAAAGCCAAGAGTCTTCCCACGGTTCCTCCATAGTTTAGATATGGAATAGCAAAACAAAACCAAGAAGAGGAATCCAAAGTTTCCAGGGTTTACTCACACAAATCAGTCGCTTAGGTATCGGGGATCGTTCTGCTCACAATTCTCCCACCATTATGTTACAGTGGGGATTACTGTATCACGCCTATATCAAACCAGGAGTCCCGTGGAAAAGAAACATATACATGGATGGATTCTTGATAGATGTTTCAGAGATGTTTATTTCCCCAGCCGCATGGCTGGGCTCTGCCGAGGAACTGCTACTGTCAGGACCCGAGGTCCTTTTGCCCGCGCAGGAAACACAAACCAACCAATGGGGAACGAGGCTGACCAGGGGCAGGGAAACCCCGTGCCTCCCTCAGGGCTCCCAGGGCTACATGGCGGGGGAGGGACCCCGACAGAGTGGCTCAGAAGCTTGAGAAGTTGGCTGGTTGGTTGGTTGGTTCGTTGCTGGGGACATCGGGAGGCTGTGGGTTTGAATGCTGTTGAGACTAGATTTTCGTGGCTGCACATTTACTGTTTGCTAAAACTAGTTGCTTTTTAGTGCTGTTTTAAAGTGTTTGTGTAGTAAGCTAGATAAACTGCCTGGGAAGTCGGAATTCTGAGGCCAGATTGCAGGCTGAGTTCCGGAGTAAAAGCTTTCCTCTGGCAGAGTTTTTCTGTCTGTGAGCAAACATGGGTGGTGTTTTTTCAGATGAAAATGAGAAAATCCCTCCTAACAGCCCATTAGAGTTGATAATAAAACACTGGAAATGGCTGACAGGGAGAAAAACTACTTTGGACACCCGAGAATTGATCAGACTGTCCACACGAGTTTGGCCAACTTTAAAATTAAGTCAAGGAAGTTGGCCTCTCTTTGGTAGCTTGGAAAATGATATCATTATTGACCTGATGGTAGAAGTGAGATCATTACGTAGGTTTGATGAACTAAGATATGCAGAACTTTTTACTATGTATCTGAACAGGGAAGAAGCATATGTAGTAGAGAGATGTAATATGGAAATTACTTTAAGAAAGAGGAGGGGAGGGAAAAAGCTGCAGCAAGCTAGCTCACATACGAATATGGACAGAGAAATCGAGATGACAGATCTAGATATGGTGGCACCAGCTTTGCGCGATGGGGGGGTCTCCCCCCCCATTCAACCACCAGGGCAGCCCGCACAGGTGGGGGTGGGGGCGGGGGTGGAGGGGCGGTGGCTCCGCCGGCAGCACTGCTGCCTCCAAAGCCGCTGCCACCGCCGCCTCTGCCACAGTCCGAGCAGGGGCGGGGGAGGGAGTGAGCAGCCAACTCCAAGCCAGAGGAGCGGCGTGGAGCCTCCCCCCCGCCAGTCTCGTCAGGGGCGAAGGGCAGGCATGGAGGCGGGAGAGAGGCAGGCATGCCACCACCCCCTGACCGCCCCAGAGGCGGAGAAGGGGCGGTCTGGCTGCCGCCCCCTGACTTTTCCAGAGGCGGGCACAGGGGAGGGGAAGGGGCGGGCTGGCCGCCTCTCCCCAAGCTTCCCGAACACGGAAGTGAAGGCAGAAATGGGCACGGGCGGTTCCGAGTACCTACCTCAGTGCAGCGAACTGCAAGTTTCCGAACTAGAGACAGGAGGAGCCGGTCGCTCTCCCCACCCTGTGGAGCAGTCAACGTTCAAGCTGAGGGCAGACGGGATGGCCCTGACCCAGGCGGCTCTTGCGGAGCGAGGGACGGAAGAAGCTGCTTGCAGCCCCTGCTTCCTGTCATGGTTTAGCATAGTTTGGGTTTTTAGTAAAAAGGGCTTCAGCCATGGAAGTGATTCTCTTGCAAAGAGGTGCTTACAGCTTCCTCTATGACCCGACCGAACCAATCAACTGGCTAGTGTGTATATTGGCAACTTTTTAAAGCCACTTAAGAAGCTTGACACGCCTCTGTGATCCACATTTAAGAATGAAAAACCCCGGAAAGCTCTCTTGCTTCCGGCTTTTGGACAGGTAACTGGGGGGCCCGCGTGGCCCAGTGGGGCCGGGCCGGGCCTTGCTCAGCGTGGCATGGCCGGGCCGGCTGTGGTGCGGCTTGGCTGAAGATCTCAGCGGCTTCTGCTCGGTGTTCCCGGCGCAGCCCCTCAGTGCGGGCCGGCCCTCCGGCAGCCCTGCTCCATGTAGGCGGCCTGGCGGCACGGCTCAGCCAGGCTGGCTTTTTCCCCCCAGTGCGGCCAAAAATTCATCTGAGGCAGCTGCCCGGCAAAGATCATGTGACCAACAGCGAGAGGTGAATTCCAGCTGCAAGGCCCAGGTGAGATTAACCCTTTTAGTGCTATAAGATTCCTCCAGAGCAGATGAAGCCTGCAGACATCAATCCTCTCCCAAGTCAAAGGAAAGGGAATAGTGAAGGCACATGAAGAAAACACCATAAAGATACCAAAGTCAGTGAAGAAGGAAGAGCTGAAACCCTGAGGGAGGAGAAGGAGGAGATGCTTCAAGCTTAGAAGCTGAAATTCTGTTGTAAAGCTATGGTGATGGACTATGATATATCAGAGTACCCATTGTAATTTCATGAAAGCAGGGTGGGTGGAGCGTTCAAACTGCAATTGTGAGCAAAAGTACCTGTGCTGAAACAAGCAAATGTTGAAGTAGCTGTGATTTGATGATAAGTGTCTTGGGGTGACCTTATGATGTGTATCCCATATCGCTGCCTATGCCCAGAAATTAATTTTTGTGCCTTTCTATGCCTCTAAACTGAGCCTAAGAGGGGGAAGGAAAAAACTGAGCAGAACTTTTTCAGGGCAGTTTGCAGCTTGTTCAAGGTCACACAGAGATAGCAGGGGGTTTTTTTCCCAGCTGCGGCAGGGGAGCGAGGAAGCACCTGGCTTGCTGCTTTCCAGTCAGCTTTTGGCCAGTTGTTTCAGTTTCTTGTTCTCCGGAGAGAGAGACCGAGAGTTGGACTTTGCTTTTCCTTCTCTGGAATTCTGGATTTTCTCCCTTTTCTACTGGACTGCTTTCAACCTCAGAGCACATCGTGAGGGCTTTCCATCGGGCATAGAGGGCCTGGCCCTGGCCCAAGCCCCAGCTCCGAGGAGACCAAAGGGAGGACTCTTAACACTTTCCCAGGTTTTTCCTCCACAGCGAAACATTTTATTATTTAGCCTTATTTTCCTTTTCCCGTGTGTTTGGTAAATAAATAGTTTTATCTCCTTCACTTTCCTTCGAGGAAAATTTATTTTTTCCCGAACGTGGGGGAGAAGGGGTGGTTGTGCCTTCTCTCAGAGGATATAATATTTCTAAATTTGGCCAAAACCGGAACATAAGCTTGAACAGAGAGATGAAAGTGATGAAGACCCTTGCTCCCAGGGGAGGAAGAGGGCCTCTGTTCCTGGAGATGAAGATGCTCCCAGAGATAGGTGAAGAGAACCTTTGTTTCTGAACAGCTCATCCTTAAAATGGTACCCCAGTAGCTCAAGATTGGACCCTCGAAAGCAGTTGCGGGGAAAGATGTAAGTCGAGGGAAGGGACTTTCACATGTGAGCAGAGAACCATCCTGGGTGGCTGTCTTGCTGTGACATTGAAGCCATGAGAGAACTGTTCCTTGTGGAGATGTCTCCATAGCATGAGCAAGAGAGACTCCTCTCCCTAAGTGAACTGAAAAAGATTATTATAGAGGTGGTAAACTGACTGAAAATCTCAAGGGTTGTCTTTTTACATTGTCAGTGGGAGAAGGAGAAAGGTGGGGGGGAGGAAAGTGTTCTGAAGGTTTAGTCTGACTTTTTTCCTTTCTTTTAGGTCTGTTAATAAACTTCTTTATATTCTTTTAAGTTTTGTGCCTGCTTTGCTTTCTCCTAATTCTTATCTCACAGAAGAAAAATAAGCAAGTAATGGGTATTTTGAACCAAACCACTACACCTCCCTACCCCTCCACTGCCGCAAAAAGCGAGACAGTCTCAGATCAACATTTGGCTGGAACAATCTTTAATACCAATGAAGCAATTTCAATCAAAAGCAAATGGGATGATTCTGATACAGATGGTTCCCACGGGGAGGGTAGTAGAAGAAGGGGCAGGATAGCCTGAGAAGCTATGAAAGCAGTCAGTCCCGTCGCTAAACATACAAGGTCCAAAACAGATAAACGGGGGAAGGAAGAACTTGCATTAGAAGAACCTCTGAGACAAGCTGTGGGAAATCAGGGAGTGATTTATTTAAGGACAGCATTTTCCCTTGGAGAATTACAGCAGTGGAAAAACTTGTTGCAAGACATAGATCATTGATAGAATTATTGGGATCAATAAAAGAACCATACAAGCAATAAGCCTGCAGGCAAAAGGCCTGTGTGAGAAAGACTCTCCATGAGAAAATTCTTGTGTGAGAAAAGGCCTGGGAAACAAGAAGGGAGTTTTGAGAAGGTACAGCTGTGTAGATAAGACCGGGAGAGGGGGAGGTAAACTTTGAATTCTTTTACTCATAACATAACTAGTAGAAGCTTGCCAATGTAAGTCCAATTAGGTAGAAGTAGAAATGCGCTTTGATAAGTTTTAAGCCACTTAAGAGTTAACAAGCTGGTATACTATATAAGTGCCTCTGGATTGCTAATAAACAGAGCTTTGCTCTTATCAACCATATTGGCTGGTCTGCATTTTTCTCCCTCCGCCGGAGTCCCCGGGCTCTCTTCTCTTTACTTTCCAACAAAAACTTAATTGGGAAGTACAGGGACAACCTGGAGAGAGTAGCTATGCATGTAGAAATGGCCATAGAACCCAAAACCCAGATTGGGGTGATCTAAATGTTATGCTAGATGAATTATTGGATAAAACAGAGAGACAAATGGTCAACAAAGCTGCTATATCTGCTATAGAAAGTCAAATTGCAACTGGGAGTCTCCAAGAGTCAGTTAATGATACCTATCCCCTAGCAAACCCTGGCTGGGATCCCAATGTCCCAGAACAGATGGAAAAGCTGAAGTGATACCAGAAATGGGTGGTTGTTGGATTAACAACATATTCTGTGTTAAATACTTTAAAAGGTAAACTGAGTCAAGACACTGTGGATGTGATCGAAGCTACAGGGGTAAGTGAAACAAGGCCTTTTCTCCAACCTTTAAAATTTAAATTGGGAAAACACTGGGTCACTCACCAGTTCCTGTGTATGCCAAATTCCCCAATGCCATTATTGGGCAGAGATTTACTGGAAAAATTAGAAACCAAAATTAAGTTTTCCAAGGAGGGGGGAGTGAAAGTTATAATCCCAGAATCTAAAATTATCGAAGCAGATGCTATCCTTGTACAGGAATGCCATGGAAAAATTCCCAAAGAAGTTGAAGAGGCTGTCATTCAAATAGTGTGGGCCAATGATTCTCCTGTGAGATCCAAAAAAGCTGAACCTGTGAGTATCGCACTCAAAGCAGGGACTACACCAGTAAGGCAAAGACAATATCCTCTGAAATTAGAAGCTCGCAAGGGATTAATACCTGTGTTTGAAAAGCTTCTCAAATTTGGGTTGTTAGTGGAATGTGAATCCAGGTACAACGCACCAATCTTGCCAGTAAAAAAAGCTGATGGTAAAAGCTACAGGTTGGTACAGGATTTGAGGGAAATCAACAAGATAACAGAGGACATACACCCAGTGGTAGCAAATCCCTACACACTCTTGACAACACTAACAAATGAATTAGGGTGGTTCACTGTTTTAGACCTCAAGGATGCCTTTTTCTGCATTCCTGTGCACAAGAATAGCCAAGAACTCTTGGCTTTTGAGTGGGAGAATCCTGAAACAGGGAGGAAGACCCAGCTCACCTGGACAGTTTTACCACAAGGATTCAAAAACAGCCCAACCATATTCTGAAACCAGCTGGCAAAGGAGCTTGAGGACTGGAGGAACAAGAACCCGGAGGAGCTGTTCTCCAGTATGTTGACATCTTGATAGCAGCCAAGACGCGAGATGACTGCACAAAGCTCACTGTAAGTCTGTTGAACTTTTTGGGCCAATGTGCGTTGATGCAAATATGCTGCTAACAAGAATTTCTCTTGCTTCTTTCAAGTCCTGTGAGTTATTTTTCTCTCTCACGGAAGATATTAGCAGAGGTCTATAAATTATGAACACCTGCGACCTTGAAAAGTCTTGTTTATAGTACAGTAGAAAAAATATTTTGACAATGGATGTTTTAGGATTTCAGCCGATCACCCCAAGGGGTGGCTGATCCGTTGAACAATTAGACTATGAAGAAAAAAGTCTACAAAAGAGTTTGTAAAATAATTAAATAGGGGGATCTTGCTGCACAATTCCTGCCTGTTGGATCTCTCTTCTCCTCCCTACCACTGTGGGACACCGTGATAAAAGTGGGTATCGGGTCTCAAAAGAGAAGGCACAGGTTGCCAGGGAAATAGTTATTAAAAAAAAAAAAATAAAGAATGCCCTAAGGTATATTTCCGTGTCCCGCAGCCGTAGGGAGGAGGAGAGAAGATCCAGCAGGCAGGAATTGTGCAGCAAGATTGATTTATTTAATTATTTTACAAACTCTTTTATAGACTTTTTTCTTCATAGTCTAATTGGACAAAGGATCAGCCACCCCTTCGGGGTGATCGGCTAAAATCCTAAAACATCCATTGTCAAAATATTTTTCTACTATACCATAAACAAGACTTTTCAAGGTTGTAGTTGGCTTGGTTGTTTACATAACTCTGCTACCTCTTCTGTGAGAGAGAAAAGTCTCTCATGGACGTAGAAAATAGCAAGAAAATCCTTGCTAGCAGCATTTTTGTATCCACAATTCCCCCTTTGTGTTTGATAAGAGAACAACTCTACTATTAATCCTAAATAGAAATTTACATCAGTTATTAATTCTAAATATGTCCTTAAGGCTTTAACTATCTGACTCCATAACAAGAAATTTAAAGTTCAGTCTCTGCTTGTGGAAGGACCATCTGCCTGATGGTCAACATCTTGGTCATCATCAGAAGAGTCATTAGGCTGATGATCTACATTCTGGTCACCATTTGGATGGTCTGCATTCTGGCCATCATTTGGAGGTTGCCTGTTCTGCCTCTGGCGCTGTAGGTCAGGCCGAACGCATTTTGAAGGTAGCCACTGTACCCCAGTATCTGTGGAAACACAAGCATACCCACGACCCCAAACAATAAGCTCATGCTGGCCTTCCCACTGGTTAGTAAGTTCGTTCCGTACCCAGACTTTTGCCTAGGGCAGTTGTGTCTCACCTTAAGACTGCAATGAGAGAAGATGATTCAGAATAACAGGATTATTTGAATTTTGTGGTACTGTAAGGTGATTAATTGTATACAAAGCTTTTTCTAGTTGGCTTCAGTAACCAAATTCAAAGGTTCCTGTGAGAATCATTGAAAAGCCATGGTAACAGCCCTTAATTCAACTAACTAAGCTGAGTCTGACTCGGATTAGTGTGTTAGTCAGCCACCGCAAAGGCAGTGTAGGATACTGTGCGCCCTCACGCACAGTGACCCCTGCAAAAATTTGTCCCGATCCGTACCCCCCAAACTGCCAACACGTCCCGTCCCCAAAGGTTAAGGGAAGTGGTAGTAACATAAGGCCTAATTGTAGCTCTGTGCCCCTCTGGGTCCCTCACCATCACAGGCCGTTCACTTAAATAGCTCTGTGTGGTTCCTCCTACTCCTGCGATGACCGATCCCACGGGGGCTAAAGGCCATGAGGGAGGCAATGCAGAGAAGTAGATGATAGTTACATCAGCATCTGTATCAATCAAACCTCAAAGCCGAGTCCGGGGCGGACGGGCATTCGACAGGATCAGGGTATGTGTCACCTGTGGCCTTTGGTCAGAGATGCCTGCAGTCCAGAAGGCCTGTGGAAGTCCCGTAGATCCGCTGCTGCTATCTCCGTGAGTTGGTTGTTCTATTCTGGGGACACAAGACTTAAAAGGCACTAATTTAGCAAGGCAAGTCTTTTCAGGAATAGTTACAGGGGGTTTTTGCATGGACACCATAGCGCAAATCTGACCTTTAAAGTCAGCATCAATAACTCCTGAGTGCACTAAGATTCCTTGATGGGCAACGTCAGGTTTTCCCACCAGCATTGCACAGGATCCCTGGGCTAGGGGTCCATATGCATCCAAGGGAACCTTATAAATACCACTAGAGTCTAAGACGACTGCGGCTGCAGTATGGACATCAAAACTGTCTGATCCCTGGGTGCCGTCTCTAGGGTGGCTGAGTAGGCCTGTGCCTGTACCTGTGCCACTCTCTGGGGGAGGGACTGCATCGGAGAGCAATTCCCCCTCCTTGCACCCCGGCGGAAGTTTCCCGACAAAGGCCGACCATCAGCATGAGTCAGGGATCTACAATAGTCCGAGCAATGCCCTGGTCTTGCACACCTCTTGCACTGGGGGATCAGTGTGTTCTCTTTTTGGCTCAGCTTAGGCCGCTTCCATTTTTATCCTGTTTTGGTTGCTTTGGTTCACTATCAGAAGATGTGTGAACAGGCTGCAGGAACGCAGCCAAAGCAGTCCTTTTCTGGTTCCCAGATCCCACCTTAGCACAGACCTCGACCATATCTGTTACCTCAGGGTCTCCTGGTAAGGCATCTATGATTTTTCTGCACTCTTCATTTGCGTTATCTCTCACTAACTGCTTTAACAACATCTGCCTTAACCCGTCATCCTCAACCTGCTTCTCGAGAGAAGCAGCGACTTTCTCTACAAAAGAGAGGAAAGACTCTGATTTCCCTTGAACTATTTCAGTATATCGCTTTCTGGGCGCAGACAACTCTATGGTTTTCAACAGGGCAGCCATGCCGACCTGTTGAGCTCGCTGCAGGGCGCTAGAGGACAAAGTACCCTGTAGACTGCGATCAGAGAAGGGACCAGTCCCCATCAAAGCATCCA
Source organism: Aphelocoma coerulescens (assembly GCF_041296385.1). Classification (NCBI taxonomy): domain Eukaryota; kingdom Metazoa; phylum Chordata; class Aves; order Passeriformes; family Corvidae; genus Aphelocoma; species Aphelocoma coerulescens. The sequence goes on from NW_027184081.1 coordinate 40,454, forward strand.
TTCCTGCTGTCCGTCTAGGATCAGCAGCTGGGAGCTGCATATTCCCTAATGCAGCCTTGTCGACCAGCTTTCTCCAGGTTTTCTCAAAAACTGTAAATTGTATAGGTTGAAATAGAATTTGACCTAAGTGTCTAATATCAAATGGAGAAAGCAAATCTGTATTTATCACCCTTATTATCTGCATAACCCCAGCAGAACCTAGCCCATATTGTGCCACCTTGGATTGCAGGTCCTGGGCAACCTTCCAAGCAATCACCTCATGCTTGTCATGCTCGGATGAATTTGGGAGAGCCTTATACACTGGGAAAGCTTGGATCTCCCCTTTTGGGGAGTCACTACCATCCTGAACTTCTGGCACAGCCTGTGGATTGAGTGTAACAGCTTCCCGATTACCCCCAGAATCCTCAGATCTATTTGGCATTCCAAGTGTTTCCAATAACCTCCAGTCGCCCTCCTCCAAATCTCGCATCTTATCTGACTCTAAGAAGCGATTGTGGTGGGTCGGACGCACTGTTAGCGTGCAGTCCTGAAAGGTCTAGGGGCGAGACCGGTGCAGCCTTTTCCTTCACTGCCCAGCTACGGCAGCTTTACACCCCGGGGCCAGAACCTCATCTGCCTCACTTCCCGATGAGGAATCATCAGGCAAAGGCAACTCTGGACACTGGAGATGAACAGAGGTGGGCGGGGAGGGGCACTTTGGCTAGGTTGGTGAGAGGCAGAACAGATGGCACAGACTACAGATGGCTGCGTTGCAGTTTGAACAGCAGCCTCTTTACGGGATTCCATCTTGGCCGGTTCCGACTGAACTGGTACTGGAGCTGCTTCAGCCGTCTCTGGGGCTACAGCCGCTCCCAGCGCTGCGCTCGTCTCTTGCTCCACGCCAGCACCTGGCACCGCTGCTGGCCCTTTGCTCCACAGCGGCATTCGGCGCTGCCACCGGCCAGGGCGCAGCCGCTGCCAACACCTCTTCTGGGTTTTCCTGCCTCAGCGCTACTTCCGGGTTCACCACCGGCTGCACCGCTTCCTGGTTTGGAGCCGTGTCTCCCGCTCGCGGCGCGGGCGGTGCTGGCGGCGCCAGCCCGGCACACCCCGCATGGCAGTGTGCCTCTGGCTTCTGCAGCAGCTGCTTTTGCAAGCTGAGCAGTTCCTCCGGCTTCTGTAATATGTTCAGCAGCTCTGTCAGCAAAGGCAGATACTGAATTAAAAGGTTGGTGGCTCGATTCTGCAGCTATGCAGAACAGTCCAGCACCATACAGGGAAATGGACCACACCCAGGCAGTCTTGGTGCAGGCACACCTGGAGCTACACCAGACAAGAAGGTAGATCTGGGCGTTCCTGGCATAGCTGATGCATGCACAGTCGGGCTAGGAGCCGCCATGGTCCAATTCGCTAAACCGCTAATTTGTGGCCCTGGATAAGCTGTGGCCTCCGCCAAGCCGAGTGGCAAGGCAGGCTGTGCGGCTTCCTGCTGCCCCGACACCCCCGCCTCTGACGGCGCAGGGTCCCGGGGGCCGCGCAGTCCTGCTACTGTGCAGGTTGAGCCGGCGCAGGCTCTGCATGTGAAGCCAGGGGTTTTTTTTCAGATTCAGCACCACATGCCCCTGAAGCCCGGTCAGCAGGGTCCCCTTCGGATATCCCTCCGTCAGTCATCACCGAAATAGGCCAGCCAGCTCTGCTGCCACAGTCAAGGTCTGTCAGCAGCATAAATAATGAACGCCAAGTTCGGAATAATTCTAACGCTGCTGGGTCCCCAGACGGGAGCTCGTGCTGGACAGCACAGCCAAGTTCCTGCCGTAAGCCAAAGTCCAGGGCAGTGTCTCTGTCCATAGGAATCCCTTGCAAAGCAGCCCAAGTTAATAATTCCCGAAGTGAGTTTTCAGGAATGGAGGTGTGCATTATACTGAAAACACCTTTCCAGACCATTACCACAGCGTCATTTTGTGAGCCGCTGTTCGCCATTTTCTCAGTCCTGTCGGACCTCCTGGTCCTGGCGGGGGAAGGGGAACAGAGAATTTCTAGAGAAATTTGGCTTGGCTCACAGCAGCAGGACACTTCACAGTGTGCAGATCACATCAGGTGCACCAAATATTAAAAGCAAAAAATAAAGAATGCCCTAAGGTATATTACCGTGTCCCGCAGCCATAGGGAGGAGGAGAGAAGATCCAGCAGGCAGGAATTGTGCAGCAAGACTGATTTATTTAATTATTTTACAAACTCTTTTATAGACTTTTTTCTTCATAGTCTAATTGGACAAAGGATCAGCCACCCCTTGGGGTGATTGGCTAAAATCCTAAAACATCCCTTGTCAAAATATTTTTCTACTGTACTATAAACAAGACTTTTCAAGGCTGCAGGTGTTTGGTTGTTTACATAACTCTGCTACCTCTTCTGTGAGAGAGAAAAGTCTCTCACAGGCTTAGAAAATAGCAAGAAAATCCTTGCTAGCAGCATTTTTGTATCCACAAACAGTAGTTTACCTGAACCTGAAAATTTTCTGTGGACATCGACAACTCAGCAGAGAACGGAAGGAAGCCATCTGTCGACTTCCAGAGCCCCATACCGTAAGGGAGTTGCAGGCCTTCCTGGGAATGGTAGGTTGGTGTCGCCTATGTATATCAAACTATGGACTACAGATAAAACCTCTGTATGAGGTCCTTAAAGCAGCTGAAAAGGGGACAGTCATGTGGACAGAGAATGACAGGGCTGCATTTAAACAGCTGAAACATTCCTGGATGTCAGCCCCAGCTCTGGGGCTGCCAGACTTGACTAAACCTTTTGAACTTTTTACACATGAGCGACTGAATGTTGCTCTGGGGGTACTGGCACAGCACCTTGGAGACCCGTGAAGACCTGTGGTCTATTCTACAAAACAACTAGACAATGTAGCCCATGGTTGGCCAGGATGCTTGAAAGCTGTGGCAGCAACAGTCCTTCTGATATAGGAGGCCTGTAAATTCCCTCTTGGGCAACACATTGTCGTGTATGTATGTCTTGGGGTGACTTTGTGATGTGAATTCCCTATCGCTGCCCCATGCCCAGAAAATAATTTTGTGCCTTTCTGTGCCTTTAAACTGAGCCTGAGAGGGGGCAGAGACAAAACCGAGGGAACTTTCTAGGCAGTTTGTTTTCATGTTTTCAAGGACACAAAGATAGAGAGGGATCTGTGTTCAGCTGCGGCAGCAGAGTGAGAGTGGGGAAAGCACCCTGCTTGCTTTTGGCCAGTTTTTCAGCTCCTTTTTCTTTCTCCGGAGACAGATGGAGAGTTGAACTTTTGTTTTCCTGGGACTTTGTTTTTTCCCTTTTTCTTCTCTGCTGGACTGTTTCGACATCAGAATACATTGGGACAAATTCCACTGAGGTCTTGGCCCTGGAGGTGGGTCCACCACCCCATCCCAGCTCCAAGGAGGGAGAGAGAGAGATCTATGGAAGGACTCTGAAATTTTCCCAGGTATCTCTCAGCAGAGCAAGAGGTTTTATTATTTAGCATCATTATCCTTTTCCTGTGTGTTTGTTAAATAAATAGTTTTTGTCTCTTTCACTTTCCTTCGAGGAAAAAAGTATTTTTTCCCCGAACCTGGTGGGGGAGGGGTGGTTGTAACCTGCCTTCTCTCAGAGGATATATTTCTAAATTTGGCCAAACCGGAACAAATTTAGTGGCGCCCAACTGCGGGGCTCGAAGGAAAGTGAAAAACCTATACTAATTACATTTTGGTTTGAATTTACTCATTCTGTGTTGGAGTAAAGTAGTCACCATGTTTGTTGAGTTCATAATGTCTCTCTGGCTTGATGTACTCATGTCTTTCTGGTCCTTAGGCTTCATTGAGGTACTAGTGCCTTTCTGGTCCCTCGGCCTATTTGCCTATCCACAACTTGCTCCGATCTTATCCTTGATAAGGAATCTTTGCAGAGCAGGGACATGAATTCGAATTTCTGTTTTGCTGTGCTCAGTGATAATGATTTATAAGAAGTTGACAGAGGTACAGGCAGCTGTTTGAAGTGTGTATGATATGTGGTTTCTCTGTCCTAACCCCAGTCCTAGCTTCAGTAGCCTGTTTTGGGAATTTATTAGTAATTGCACCCAGTTTGTTAGAGGAGGAGGAGACGGGGTTTCCCTTCCCTTTAAATTTGATAGGTTATCTTTTGAGAGTGTTCAGTATTCCCTGGATGTTAAAGAGACCACCCTCCTGGTATTTAATCTGGTAATCTTCCTCTATGTGATTCGCAGCTTGTCTAGAATTGTAAGAGACGGTCCAAAGATCCCTCATCTGCCTCACGATCATCGCCGAGAACAGAGACTGAGCACAGGAGTCCTGGCCCTGCTGAGGTGGGATGTCTGCCGAGTGTTGCCTAGGGGTGTGCCCGCTGGGAACTGGTACGCATTCCTGAGGAAAATTAGTGCAGGTCGCAATGGACTGCGCCGTTCTTGCTGCCCAGGCGGGAAGGACTGCGCCGAAGCGGAAAGGAACGACCTGCCCTGCACACCTGTCCTGCACACCGGTCTTGTGCGTCTGTCCTGTACCTGTTTCCCAAAGCAACAGACTCCACAACAATGGCTGTAAATTTCCCAACCTCTTGGCCAGTTGCCCCTCGCTTCTGAAAAGGACTATAAAGGGACTCTCTGAAATAACCAAGTCGGAGAGATCTCCCCCACGGAAAGAAGACGAATCTATTGGCGGAAGACCACGAGGACTTCGTCTCATCCGTTGGTAGCTATTGCCCCCCCCCCCTCTTTTTCTTCCTCCCTACTTTGTCTCTCTCTCTCTCTCCCTTTCTCTCTTCTATTGCATTACTGTGTTGTGGGCACTTAATAAAGGTGCACTGTTTTGATTTAAACTGAAATTTCTTGTGTCCTTTTTACACTCTGAGATCTATAAACGAACCATCACGACCCCCGCTTGCATTAGCGGATCGTGACATTAAACTGGCGTCACGGACAGGATCTGACAGACAGAAGGGGTTGCAAGGTTGTGTGTAGTCTGTAATAGGGGAAGGACGTTTCACTCCAGCCGCACCTAGCCCGACACCCCAAAAGGGGTGAGCGGTGTCTAGAAAGCAAGGGGGGTGACTCGAATTTCCCGCAAACTGCACACGCCTGGGTGAAAAGCACCCCATACTCAGTTGAGGGCTCTGTCTTCAGATTTTTTTTTGCAAAGGATCTCTTAGTGTAAAAGGAGGAACTGTGTTTTTTGGTGTGTGCATGAATTTGGACTGCTTGGTGTAGTGAAGAGACAACCATAAGTAACTTAAGGAGTACCTCCCAAGCAGATTTGGTCTCTTCACCCACCCAGGGAAGTGAAGGGAGACACAGCGAAGCTGTGTGTGTGTCGCAGTGTGTAATTAACTTTACCTCCTTGTGGTGGTTTTGATCCTGTCATAAAATGACTGAAAACCCCAGTGCAAAAGTTAAAGCTGCGTTTTATGCTCTGCTAGCAAAACATAATGCCCGGCCCTCTCCGGGAGGGGAAGAATGGGCTCAAAATAACTGGTTTAATTTAGATTATGTGACTGATAGAGTATATTCTTTACAACATGAGACTAGATTTAAATTTGGCCGAAATAAAACCATAATCTGCTCTGTTTTAGGGGCATGCCTTGCGGCAGCCATAGATCATCGCTTAAAGCGATGTACTGAAGAGAAAGCGATCATAGATTCCCTTCAAAGCCTAGTGGAAATTTTACAAAAACAATTAGATGAAGAAAAAAATAAAAATCACTTGCTAGAGGCTGCTTTAAAAGAGGAATATTTTAGAAATTCGAAAAATGCTGACTCACCAAAAGAGACAGAGGAAAAGGAAACTCCTCACATTGACCAAATATACCCCCAAAAAGAACTAATACTAGTAAAAAATTGTGGAGAAAACTGCTGCCCTCGTGTGAGACCTCTGATTAAAACTGAATATAATTATATCAATGATGAAGATTTTGAACCGCATATCACCACTAAACAAATACCATACAGTGCTGTTGAATTAGCTAGATTAAAAAAGGAGTATGGGCGGCTTCCCCACGAATCTGAGACAGAATATGTCTTCCGAGTGTCTCTCACCGGAGGAGACCAAATTCAATTAACTGAACAGGAGGCCAGTGGATACTGGGGACATGGAGTTTTCTTGACAACAGGAGACAAACGTGGCACGTGGTCCCTGACTCAGCGTGCAGCCTTCTGGGCCGGGGGACTCAATCCTTTAGAAAGGGGAGACCCTTTAGCTATAATTGGTACCCCCGAGCAACTCCTAGAAAGTGTCCACAAAGCTGCCTGTTTGCAAATGATCCATGAAAGAAAATTAACTCCTGGATATGAATCCCCCATGCAATTACCTGTTAAACCTGCACTGATGACCCCTTTAATTCGAAGCCTTCCAGAATCACTCAAACCTACAGCAATTGCCCTTCAAAAAACCATAGCGGCTGTAGGTCCCGTAGAAAGGCTAGATAGATTCCTTGGAAACCCAAGCGACCAAACTGGATCTACCGATCCTGGGTTTACTCCCTATTCAACCCCCTCTCAGCCGCCAGGTTCACAATCGAATTCACCTGCGGGTGATCGCAAAGTTTGGACATGGAGTGAAGTTGCAAAAGATCTGATTGATTACAGTAGAAAATATGGACCTATAAAAATTCCAGAAGAAAAATTAGACAAAACAAAAGGTGTCAGGTACATTCGGGCTCCTCATGGCGAAAAGCCAGAGAATGTAAAACAGATCTCTAACCGTCAGCATTGGTGGTTATTAGGCATCAAAAAGGGGGTCCCCAGAGATGTGATGGATGGCTTACCCCTTGATAAATTGAGTAAGGTAGTGTCTAACTGGCACTGCCGAAAACCCGTTCTACCAAATCCATCAGTTCAACCCAGTGCACCCCTCCTCCCTCAGAATCTGGGCAGTGAGTCAGACCAACCACTCCCTCAAAGTCTGTGCAGTGAGCCAAAACAACCTCTCCCTCAAAACCAGGGAAACTAGACCCTCCGTCTCTTGTCAGTGAGCGAAGAGATGGAGCATGGGTATACCTGAGAAGGCTCACTAAAAATAAAAAGGGAGATATAATGATCACAGCTATTACAGGCCCTAAACGGGCACCTGTAACTTTTCTAATTGACACTGGGGCACAAATTTCTGCGCTGACAAAGAAAGATGCCCAGAGATGTGGAATTGTCCCAACAAAGAACCGATATTGTGTTTTAAATGCCTTAGGAACGACAGAATCTATGAATGTAGCCCTAGTTAAGCTCATTTTACCTGGGGAAGAAAATCAACTCTCTATTAATATGGTGATTGGAGATATCCCAACCAATCTATTAGGGATGAATGCCCTCGTTGGGAGGCAGTGGGAGGACTCAGAGGGTCTCCTGTGGTCTTTTGGCACACCACGTTTTAACATCAGACTGCTCGAAGCCGCACCCTCCCTACCATTCAGCAAAGTAACTAATGTGAAACAATACCCCCTCCCCCTGGGTGCCAAAGAGGGCATCAAGCCAGTGATACAGGAGCTGCGAAAACAAGGAGTAATAGTTAATACTCATTCTCCTTTCAATTCTCCGGTGTGGCCAGTGCGAAAGCCTAATGGGAAGTGGAAGCTGACAATTGATTTTCGCAGGCTAAATGCCAACACAGACCCTCTCACAGCAGCTGTCCCAAATCTAGCAGAATTGATAACACTAATTCAAGAAAAAGCTCATTCAATTATGGCAACTATAGATGTCAAAGACATGTTTTTTATGATACCTTTACAGCCAGAAGACATGGACCGTTTTGCTTTCACATGGGAAGGACAGCAATACACTTTCACTAGGCTTCCCCAAGGGTACAAACATTCCCCCACCCTGGCTCATCACGCTTTAGCCCAGGAGTTAGAAAAAATACCCAAAGCTGACAATGTGACTGTTTATCAATACATTGATGATATCCTTGTGGGAGGAGATGAAATAGAAGAAGTGAGAGATACCCAACAAAGAATAATCTCCCACTTAGAAAGCCTTGATTTGCAAATTCCCTCAGAAAAAATCCAAAATCCTTCACATGAAGTGAAATTTTTGGGAATTTGGTGGAAAGGAGGTATGACATGTATCCCACCTGATACCCTAACCTCTTTAGATCAGATTAAAATGCCTGAATCCAAAAAAGATCTCCAACATGCTTTAGGATTATTAGTGTTCTGGAGAAAACACATCCCAGATTTTTCCGTAATTGCCAGACCTCTTTATAACTTGTTAAGAAAAGGGATAAAATGGGAATGGAGTGCTTCTCAAGAAGAAGCATTGCAATTGTTGATTTTTGAAGCAACAGCTCACCAAGCCCTGGGCCCTATTCACCCTACAGATCCTTTCCAGGTGGAATGGGGATTTGCCTCTTCAGGGCTGTCAGTACACATATGGCAGCGGGGTCCTGAGGGTCCAACGAGGCCTGTAGGTTTTTACTCTCGTGGCTTTAAAGATGCTGAAAAAAGGTACACTACCTGGGAAAAAGGATTATTTGTGGTTAGCTTAGCTCTCATAGAAGTGGAGAAGATTGCACGACAACAACCAATTGTTTTGAGAGGCCCTTTCAAAGTTATTAAGGCAGTCTCTACTGGGACCCCCCCACCTGACGGGGTGGCCCAGAGGGCCTCAGTAAGGAAGTGGTATGCTCAGATTGAACATTATTGTAGCATCTTCTCAGTAACTGAAGGAGCTGTAAAAAATCTGGCAATCCAAGAGACTGAAAACTTGAGTAGCAGTCAGGACAAACCTGCCTCAGCCATCAAAGTAGCCCCTCCTTTTTCCCCCGAACAGTCAGCAAATTCTTGGTTTACAGATGCTTCTGCCAAGCGAGAAGGAAAGGTGTGGAAATACAAGGCTGTAGCCCTGCACACCTCCTCAGGTGAACGAATTATCACAGAGGGGGAAGGCAGCGCCCAAGTTGGCGAGCTGATAGCTGTTTGGAGTGTTTTCCAACATGAGGCACAGAATACTTCTCCTGTCTGTATCTACACCGATTCCTATGCTGTGTTTAAGGGATGTACTGAGTGGCTTCCTTTTTGGCAGCAAAATGACTGGGAAGTTAACAGAATCCCAGTATGGCAAAAGGAAAAGTGGCAAGAAATTCTAAATATTGCAAGTCAAGGGAATTTTGCCGTGGGGTGGGTAGCCTCTCACCAGACAGATGGAAATGCAGCAGGAGAGTGGAACAATAAAGCTGATGAATTAGCAAGACTAAGTCCTTTGAAAAAGGATCAGATTACAGAAGACTGGGAGCACTTATTAGAATGGTTGCATGTAAAAAGACAACACACAGGTGCAAAAGATTTGTACAAAGAAGCCCTTGCTCGTGGGTGGCCTGTTACCAGAGAAATGTGTAAAACATGCATATCAGCTTGTGAACAATGCCGCAGACGGCTGGAAAGACACCCTTTGGAAGATGACCCTCTGCATTTAAGAAAGGGTAAAGGCTTATGGGATGCGTGGCAGGTAGATTATATTGGCCCCTTTAAAAAGTCAGGAGGTAAACACTTTGTACTGGTAGGAGTAGAGATTATATCTGGGTTAGTCCAGGCCGATGCCTTTAAAAGAGCTACAGGAGATAACACTGTCAAAGCATTGCAGGGATGGTTTGGAACTTTCCCAAAACCACAAGAAATTCAATCTGACAATGGGTCTCACTTTACTGCCAAAGTTGTACAGGACTGGGCAAAAAGTGAAGGCATTAAATGGACTTTTCACACCCCTTACTACCCTCAAGCTAACGGCATTGTAGAAAGGACCAATGGTCTCCTGAAACGACTTCTGAAACCACAGGAGGGAAACTGGGATGTTCGGCTATGGGAAGCTGTGAAAGGTGTGAATGATAGATGGGGGGTAAACGGGTGTCCTAAAATCACTGCCTTTTGCCCAACAGCTCCAAGTATAATTCCTTCATTACAGGGACCTAATGATCCTAAGAATCCTGCACACTACCCTGGACAACCTGTTTTGGTAGACCTCCCTACTGTAGGAGAAGTACCATTAGTGCTGAAAAGCCCTCTAAATAAATATGCATGGGTAGCCTCTGATGCCCTAGGGAGAGAGCATCGGATACATACACGCTGGATAATTCCATCATTCTAATTTTTTCTGCCTTTAGTGGCAGACTCTGTTTGTGTTTGCTTTTCACAGAAGAACTCCGAGGGACATAAAAGACCACATAAACCATGATAAAACTGGTGATACTTTTCTGCATCCTACCACAACACCATGGCCAAAAAGCAGCTGAGTGGCCATGGTCTGGTACTACCATTAGGTACACTAGTGCTCTAAGATCCCATCCCAGAGATCGCCGCCCAAACCCAGACACTGCAGTACTGCACGACTCTAAGGTATACCATTCAAATGAATGGGGATGGGACTCAAAAGATTGGACTACAACCCTAAATGGAACAATTGGTGAGAAAATTGAGGTAAGATGCAGAAAAGTAGAAGGACCTTTCTCCGGGAAAGCTTCCACCATTACAATCACCGGGAATTTTCTAAAACCAAATGGGAAAAGTGACCTGCACCCCAACATTACGGCCGAACTCTGCCCTACAACAGAGTGGGCATGTAACACACAAACCCTCTTCATCCTGTGTTGTCGTCAGAAGAATGTCGGTAACTACAGCCTAGACCCCAGTACCAACAATGTCCAAATCACGAAGCTTTGCAAAAATGAACCAACTGACTGCTGGTATAACTTTACTCTAATTAAATCAGCCTATGTAACATGCAATTGGCAAAATAACCAGACAGATCAGCCAGGTTTGAAAGGTTTCAAAATAAATGCTGTAGCAAAGCCCATACTAAGTGTAGTAATTACGTACCATGGTATAAGTACCTCCCTCGTACTAGATGACAAGAACAACGTTTTTCCTCCCTTTATGGTAACCCAAGGTGATGATGTTTCAATACGATGTAGACTAATTGGTAGATCTTTTACTAAACCTATACACAGTTATAGATACAGAACAAAATATCTGTCATTTTGAAATTCATCCTAACGAGACTCCTGAAACAGTGCTTGTCTATATAGGTAATGGATGTGCATGCTTAAGAACTGCTTGTGATGAAGTATTTGTAGAAAATTTAGTAGTAGATACAAAAAATCATTCAAATTTTTGTGTTTGTAACTTTACTAAAATCATAGGATGTGATTTTTCATATTTAGCCCCAGTTACTTCTTATCATCTTTTACAGTCCAATTACACACTGATCCACCAATTATTGCCTACCCCCATTGGGATGAACCTTACTTTGGTAAAGCAATTGTTGCTTCACCAAGATTTAATTGAAATTTTGGAAAAGATCAAGAAAAATGGACAGAAAACCTTAGTAACTGTTCATCACAATGTGAAAGAAATACATCGTGTTCTAGAAAGGGTAAAGAAAGATGTTGAACACAGGTGGTGGGATACTCTTTTTGGGTGGTCACCTACTGCTACAGGTGTCCTGAACAAATTGTGTCATCCCATCATTGTTCTCTTGATTTTGGTTTTGATTGGTTTTGCTTTATCAGCAGTCTTATACATCATGAATTGGAGAATGATGAAACGGCTAACACAGCTTACATCTATAATAGATGTCCACAATTTAGCCAATACCCCATCCGCTGTAGACACACCCAAGGTTATTGACATGAGACAAACTACACGAGTATTAAAATAAGATGTGATAAAAAATTAGAGGTATTTTAATTAAAAAATTATATGTGTATTCTGATTTAAAATTATTCATTTCCTTCTCTTTTGTTTCCTTCTTTTTCTTTTCTTCTCTTTCCCTTCCTCTCTTATGTTCTCTACCCCTTTTCCGGGATATGCTACCAACATTGACGAGTCCTGAAGACTTCACAACGACACTACAAAATCGTGCAGATAGAGCTCTCCTGACGACAATCGTGAGTCACGGGGTGGTGTAAGAGACGGTCCAAAGATCCCTCATCTGCCTCACGATCATCGCCGAGAACAGAGACTGAGCACAGGAGTCCTGGCCCTGCTGAGGTGGGATGTCTGCCGAGTGTTGCCTAGGGGTGTGCCCGCTGGGAACTGGTACGCATTCCTGAGGAAAATTAGTGCAGGTCGCAATGGACTGCGCCGTTCTTGCTGCCCAGGCGGGAAGGACTGCGCCGAAGCGGAAAGGAACGACCTGCCCTGCACACCTGTCCTGCACACCGGTCTTGTGCGTCTGTCCTGTACCTGTTTCCCAAAGCAACAGACTCCACAACAATGGCTGTAAATTTCCCAACCTCTTGGCCAGTTGCCCCTCGCTTCTGAAAAGGACTATAAAGGGACTCTCTGAAATAACCAAGTCGGAGAGATCTCCCCCACGGAAAGAAGACGAATCTATTGGCGGAAGACCACGAGGACTTCGTCTCATCCGTTGGTAGCTATTGCCCCCCCCCCCTCTTTTTCTTCCTCCCTACTTTGTCTCTCTCTCTCTCTCCCTTTCTCTCTTCTATTGCATTACTGTGTTGTGGGCACTTAATAAAGGTGCACTGTTTTGATTTAAACTGAAATTTCTTGTGTCCTTTTTACACTCTGAGATCTATAAACGAACCATCACGACCCCCGCTTGCATTAGCGGATCGTGACAAGAATGAGAGCTCAGATTTCCAGGGTGACTGCTGAGACACCTGACCCAGAGGTGGAACATCCTGAGTGGTGTGGGGAATGGGATTATATGGGTCAAATCCTGAAGAAATTCTCTGACCCAATGGTTTGCAAGTTTCCCCCTGAACAAGTTCAGAACCCTGCTGAGGTGGGGAAATATCTGAGAGAGAAATACAATGACAATTCTAATGAGAACAAGCTCATTGCAATATGTTGGGCTTTGGCATATGCCTATCGCACACTGCAGCAGGTAAAGGTAGAGGGACAGGAAGATAAATCAGCAAAGCCTGCAGACACCCCAGTCACTCAGGCTGTAGCCAAACCAGATGGAGAGTCTAAGCCATTGACAGTGGCTCCTGTCACGAGGAAAAAACACACAACCAAAACTGATCTCCCAGTGAAAGATGAGGATAATGCAGGGGAAGGAACCTCAAAACCACCAACTGACTCAGGCATGGAAACCATTACTGAGTCCGTGTCCATAAAGGACCTTCACAGCTTAAGAAAGGACTACAACCGACGGTCTGATGAATCCATAATAAGTTGGATGGTCCGTATTTGGGATGCTGCAGGTGATAATGTAATTCTGGACGGTTCTGAAGCGAAGCATTTGGAATCCCTGCCACGTGATCCAGTTATCGACCAAGCAGTGATAAGGGGGGCTGACTCTACCAGTCTCTGGAGATGGGTTTTGACAGGCAGGATTGAAAGATATATATGTGCGGAGTTGATCTCTACATGCAGCAAACCCAGTGGGAGACCATGGAACAAGGGATCCCATGCCTGAGAAAACTAGGGGTGGTAGAGATTGTCTTCACAGATGACCCAGCATTGAGGAGTCCAGACCGGGTCAGAGTTAATCCATTCATGTGGCGAAAACTCATATGACTTGAGCCACAAGAATATGCTTCTGCTTTAGCAATAATGAAACCGAACTACGGTGCAAATGTGACCGTGTGGGATATGGCAAGGAAGCTCCGAGCATATGCAGATTCCGTGCATGGCCCAACACATGCAAGAATTGCAGCTGTGGAAACATGTATGCAGAAAATGGAAGATAAGATGGAGAAGAATCTCCAGGAATTCAAGCAGGAGATTAAGAAGGAGATCAAAGAGAGCCTTCTCCAAATCTCAGCAGTACAGATCAGAGATTCTGATACCAAATGCAGATGTTCCCCAGAGAGGAAGTACATCCCACGAAGAGAGCTGTGGGATTTCCTGTGTGACAGTGGGGAAAACATGAGGAAGTGGGGTGGAAAATCTACTTCTGCTCTGGCAGCATGGGTACATGAATTGAAGGAGCACACGTCTCAGAAAGGAAAGTCTACCAAAAAGGAAGTAGCTCCAGTTGCCTGTAGCCAAACTGCTGGAAATTATGGAAAAGACAATGATATGTCCGATTACCATGAAGATACCTCTAAGATGCAGGCCCAGGGAAAGAAGGATAACCAGGCATAGAGGGGCCCTGCCTCTAGCCAGGTAGAGGCCAGGGAAAACCATGTTCTTTGGACTGTGTGGATTCGTTGGCCTGGTACATCAGAACCACAAAAATATGATGCCTTGGTTGACACTGGTGCGCAGTGTACAATAATCCCATTGCAACATGTGGGGGTAGAATCTGTTTCTATTGCTGGTGTGACAGGTGGATCAGAAGATTTGACCCTGGTGGAAGCTGAGGTAAGCCAGACCGGAAATGAGTGGAAGAAACATCTCATTGTTACTGGCCCAGAGGCCCCGTGCATTTTGGGCATTGACTTCCTTGAATGAAGTGACTCCACCATTGAGTGCTGCTGTGCCGGACATGTTGGAGCTCCAGTACGAGCTGGAGTCCAAAGCAGCAAAGTGGTACGCCACTACTGACATTGGCAATGCATTTTTCTCCATTCCTCTGGCACCAGAGTGTAGGCGTCAGTTGTCCTTCACCTGGAGGGGTGTGCAGTATACCTGGAATCGATTGCCCAAGGGGTGGAAGCACAGTCCTACGATCTGTCATGGACTTATCTAGACTTCACTAGAAAAGGGTGAGGCTCCAGAATATGTGCAGTACATTGGTGACATCATTATGTGGGGGAACATCGCAACAGAAGTGTGGATGCTAGCAAGGGCTAGCAGAAGAATTTTCCTATGTAACTTTCCTTTCTCATAAGAAAGCAGTTAGAGAAGTCCACCTTCTCACAGCTTCTCTGTGAAAGTTCTTGTTCTCATGATGTCTTAGGGTGACTTTATGATATGTATCCCATATCGCTGCCCTATGCCCAGAAATTAATTCTTGTGCCTTTCTATGCCTCTAAACTGAGCCTGAGAGGGGGAAGGAAAAACTGAGCAAAACTTTTTCAGGGCAGTTTGCAGCTTGTTCAAGGTCACACACAGATAGTAAATTTTTTTTCCCCAGCTGCGGCAGGGGAGCGAGGAAGCACCTGGCTTGCGGCTCTCGGGTCAGTTTTTGGCCAGTTGTTTCAGCTTCCTTTTCTCCGGAGCGAGACTGAGAGTTGAATTTTTTTCCTTCCCTGGAATTTCGGATTTTCTCCCTTTTCTACTGGACTGCTTCAATATCAGAACACATCGGGAGGACTTTCCATGGAGCACAGAGGGCCTGGCCCTTAGCCAAGCCCCAGCTCCGAGGAGACCAAAAGGAGGACTCTAACACTTTCCCAGGTTTTTTTCTCCACAGCAAGAGATTTTATTATTTAGCATTATTTTCCTTTTCCCGTGTGTTTGTTAAATAAATGGCTTTTATCTCTTTCACTTTCCTTTGAGGAAAATTTATTTTCCCCAAACCTGGTGGGGGAGGGGTGGTGACCTGCCTTCTCTCAGAGGATATATTTCTAAATTTGGCCAAACTGGCACACATGAGAACCGGATGACTAACTGTTTGTAATAATGCAAACCATTTTTGCAGCTGTAAAATGTTGTGGAAACTGTAGAATTGTTTTCCGTTTGGTGAGAATAATATTTGAAATGGGTGTCTTACTGCTCAGCCTATCACCTTGGGAGGTGGTGGGCCAATAGGCCAAACATGTAATTTCTAATTTGCGAACCATATTATAAAAGTTATGAGTGATTAAACGAGGTCGTTTTGGCCATACCTTATAACCTTAATTTGTGTCGTGTCTCCGCCATTACTGAGGACAACAGCAACACAGAAGTGCTTGCGAAAGGAGAGAGAATCATTCAGATGCTCCTGGAAGCTGGTTTTGCCATCAAGAAGAGCAAAGTCAAGGGAACTGCCCAAGAGATCCAGTTCCTGAGACTAAAGTGGCAAGATGGACGACATCAGATTCCCACTGAGGTCCTCAATAAGATCACAGCAATGTCTCTACCAACCAACAAGAAGGAAACACAATTTTTCCTAGGTGCCATAGGTTTTTGGAGGATGCATATTCCAGAGTATAGCCAGATCGTAAGCCCTCTCTACCTGATTACCCGCAAGAAGAATGATTTCCACTGGGGCCCTGAAAAACAGCAAGCCTTTGCCCAGATCAAGCAGGAAATCGCTCACGCAGTAGCCTTTGGCCCAGTCAGGACAGGACCAGAAGTGAAGAATGTGCTCTATTCTGCAGCCAGGAGCCATGGTCTGTCCTGGAGCCTTTGGCAGAAGGTGTCTGGTGAGACTCAAGGTCGACCACTGGGATTTTGGAGCCGAAGCTACAGAGGGTCTGAAGCCAACTACACTCCCACAGAGAAGGAAATCTTGGCAGCCTATGAAGGAATCCAAGCCGCCTCAGAGGTAATCAGCACTGAAGCCCAACTCCTCCTGGCACCCCGACTACCAGTGCTGGGGTGGATGTTCAAACAAAGGTTCCCTCTACCCACCACGCCACCAATGCCACATGGAGCAAATGGATTGCTCTCATCACACAGCGTGCCTGTATCGGGAAACTGAATCACCCTGGGATTTTGGAAATAATCACAAATTGGCCTGAAGGTGAAGACTTTGGTCTCACTGATGAAGAAGAACAAGAACAAGAAACACGTACTGAAGAAGCTCCACCATAAAACCAACTACCATCAGAAGACACACACTACGCTCATTTCACTGACAATTCTTGTCGCATTGTAGGGATGAAACGAAAGTGCAAAGCAGGTGTATGGATTCCCACATGATGGGTTGCAGAGACTACTGAAGGAGAAGGTGGATCAAGCCAACTCGCTGAACTCAAAGATGTTCCACTAGCCCTGGACATTGCTGAAATAGAGAAGTGGCCAAAGCTCTACCTCTACACTGATTCATGGATGGTAGCCAATGCTCTATGGGGATGGCTGGAAAAGTGGGAAAAGGCTAATTGGCAGCGTTGGGGAAAACCAATCTGGGCTGCTGAAGAGTGGAAAGACATCGCTGCCTGAGTAAAAACGCTAGTTGTGAAAGTCCGCCATGTAGATGCCCATGTCCCCAAGAGTAGGGCTAATGAAGAACACCAAAACAACAAGCAGGTAGATCAGGCTGCAAAGATAGAAGTGTCACAGATAGACTTAGATTGGAAAACTAAAGGAGAGTTGTTCCTAGCTCGATGGGCCCATGATGCCTCAGGACTTCAAGGCAGAGATGCCACCTATAGGTGGGCACGAGACCAAGGGGTGGATCTAACCATGGACAGTATCTCCCAGGTTATCCATGACTGTGAGACGTGCTGCGATCAAGCAGGCCAAGCGGGTGAAGCCCCTGTGGTATGGTGGGCGATGGTCCAAATACAAGTATGGGGAGGCCTGGAAGATTGATTACATCACACTGCCTCCAACACACCAAGGTAAGCCCTATGTGCTCACAATGGTAGAAGACACCACAGGATGGCTGGAGACCTACCCTGTGCCTCATGATACTGCCTGGAACACCATCTTGGGTCTTGAAAACAAGTCCTTTGGAGGCATGGTACCCCAGAGAGAATTGAATCTGACAATAGGACTCATTTCAAAAATTGCCTAACTAACACCTGGGCTAGAGAACATGCCATTGAGTGGGTGTACCATATCCCTTACCATGCACCAGCTGCAGGCAAAGTGGAACGGTGCAATGGATTGTTGAAAACCACTTTGAAGGCACTGGGTGGGGGAACTTTTAAGAATGTGGAACAGCATCTAGCAAAGGCCGCCTGGTTAGTTAACACCCGAGGTTCCACCAATAGAGCTGGTCCAGCCCAATCTGAATCCCTGCATACAGTAGATGGAGATAAGGTCCCAGTAGTGCATGTCAGAGGTCTGTTAGGAAAGACTGTGTGGATAAATTCTGCCTCGAGTACAGACAAACCCATCCGTGGGGTTGTTTTTGCTCAGGGACCTGATTGCACATGGTGGATAATGCAGAAAGATGGAACAACATGTTGTGTACCGTGGGCAGATCTGATTGATGTGTGAAAACCATCTGTAATGTGAAATGCCTGTATACCACTGCTTGCTGAGTGTCACTGCCACTGTTTGTACATAGCTGTATATATGTATGTATTAATGTGTGTGTGTAGAATTAGAACACCTTTGTTTGGGCATTGAGCCGATGATATGGGATAAGGGGTGGAATGTCTTGGGGTGACTTTGTGATGTGTATCCCCTATCGCTGCCCCATGCCCAGAAAATAATTTTGTGACTTTCTGTGCCTTTAAACTGAGCCTGAGAGGGGGCAGAGACTAAACCGAGGGAACTTTCTAGGCAGTTTGTTTTCATGTTTTCAAGGACACAGAGATAGAGAGGGCTCTGTGTTCAGCTGCGGCAGCAGAGTGAGAGTGGGGAAAGCACCCAGCTTGCTTTCGGCCAGTTTTTCAGCTCCTTTTTCTTTCTCCGGAGACAGATGGAGAATTGAACTTTTGTGTTCCTGGGACCTTGTTTTTTCCTTTTTGTTTTCCTCTGCTGGACTGTTTCAACATCAGAATACATCAGGAGGAATTTCCACTGAGGCCTTGTGTGGAAAAATACTCACAGCTTTTTACTGGTTAGTCTCATAGTTCAGTGCCTTAGAAAGCCTCGGGCAGCCTAGAGAGGTAGCACGGGCAATCTCGCATTTCAGTAGCTCTGAAAGTGGCAAATGGTAGCTGCAAAGCTGATACCACTAGTAAAAGCAAAGAGGGAGAGCTATAGTCTTCGGTTGATCAATTCCTGCAATTAGAAGCTTTCAAACAGAGAAAGAAACATACAGATGTTCGCAGAAGGAGTGCAAAGCCAAAGAGGGCGGGCCCCCTCTTGGGCCCTTCTTTTATCCAGAGGAGGGGAAAGGGGAGAACTGGGGGCGGACCCGGGGTGCCTGGCCAAACAGACATTGCCAAAGAGTTTGAGTTACATTTAGTTTTTCCCGCGCTTGGAACAAAGGAGTTCAGGGCACATGGCAGAGGCAAGTCCTGGCTTGTCTTGGGGAGGGGGAAGGGAAGCTTGGAACAGGCAGAAACAGCCTTGGCCCTGGAGGTGGGCCCACCACCCTGTCCCAGGTCCAAGGAGGGGGAGAGAGAGACTATGGAAGGACCCCGGAATTTTCCCAGGTTTCTCTCAGCAGAGCGAGAGGTTTTATTATTTAGCATCATTATCCTTTTCCTGTGTGTTTGTTAAATAAATAGTTTTTATCTCTTTCACTTTCCTTCAAGGAAAATTTATTTTGTTCCTGAACCTGGTGGGGGAGGGGTGGTTGTAACCTGCCTTCTCTCAGAGTATATATTTCTAAATTTGCCAAACCGGAACAATGTACGCCATGCAGTGATAAATATACTGGAGCAAATGGGGAGACACTGGCTATCCCCTAGCAGAATGCTCAAATACCAGTCTGTGTTGTTAGAACAGGATGATGTTTTTATCATCCACGTTATGTGACAGTGTGCCTGAGCATGATTATTTTCAGACAATAGAGGAAACTTATTCCAGCAGACCAGACCTGAAAGATGTTCCTTTGAAGAACCCAGACTGGGAATTGTACACCGATGGGAGCAGCTTCATGAAAAACGGTAGGAGGATGACCGGTTATGCCGTAACCACCTCAGATAAAATCATTGAGGCAAAAGCCTTGCCTCCAGATGTATCATCACAGAAAGCTGAACTCATTGCACTAACGAGAGCTCTAGAACTGAGCGAGGGGAAGAAGGTGAACATATGGACTGATTCCAAATATGCCTTCAGTGTTGTGCATGCCCACGGAGCTATTTGGAAGGAACGTGGCCTGCTGACTGCTCAAGGTAATGAAGTTAAGCATGCTAAACAGATTCTTGCACTTTTACAGAGCATTTGGGAGCCTACTGAAGTGGCTATCAAGCATTGCAAGGGTCATCAAAAAGGGAAAATAGCCCCTGAACTGGGAAATTGTTTTGCTGACGAAACAGCCAGGGGGATTGCAGAAAAAGGCATTTTTGCAGTGGTACCACAGAAAGAGATAGATTTGTCATCATTTACCCCAAAATACGATCAGAGGGATCACAAATTAATTAAGTTCCTTAAGGCTGAAATCAAAGAAGGTGGGTGAGCTGTTACCCCGTGTCTTGGTTTGAAAGACAGGTGTCTGCTAAGGAAGGCAGAAGCTTCCCTTGGAATTGCAGATGTGACCCCCCTTCCCTCCAAGTTATTATTATTTTGAAATCAAGGGGCTTTTAGGCAAAGATGTGGGAAATATGAATAACAGTTTTTTACTATTATATATCTATATATGTATAACAAGTCAAACAAACAACAATAACTATGGCAGTAACAGCGATAAGGCCTGGAAATTTATGCCCGTGGACGAAGACCAGGCTTGTGCCATTGGGGCTGTGGTCCTGAATATAACAATATTTGACCATCTTGAAAAACCAAATGAGACAAGAAAAAGATCTCTTAATCCCCTCATTGAACATCCCACACTTTTTCATAGCATAATCAGAGCCCTCGTACCCTCTTACAGAGTGGTTGAACTGGAGAGAGCAATTGTAAATATCTCGGCCATCACTGAACATATTGAGCAGCATACTGCAGATGCAATTTCATCCTTAAAGGAGGAAGTTGACAGTCTGTCCCGTGCAGTTATGCAAAACGAGATATCTCTCAATTTCATACTTGCTGCACGAGGAGGTGTATGTGCTATTGTCAATATCACCTGTTGTTCTTATGTGGACCAAAATGGAAGAATTAAGAAAGATTTGGATGAAATTTGGAAGGGAACTCAAATTCTACATGAAGTTGCTTCTAGAAATAACACCATAAATTTTGATCATATTTTTGATACTCTCACCTCATGGTTACCAAACTGGGCCTGGATAAAAGAAACATCTCTAATAGCTGTAATTGTAGTTATTATCTGTGTAATAACCTGTGGAGCAGCCAGTTGTGTAAACCGGTTCTGCGGGTAATGTAGAGACTAGACAAGGTAGAGTTTTGTTAGTCTCTAAAAGGGGGGAAATGATGCCATGAAGATTTTTTTCCTTTTCTTTTATACCCCTGGTGTACCTTTTTACAACTTCTGTATTCCTAGTGCTTTTTGCCTACATTCTTGGACTTGTTTGTTAAGCTAGAAGACTAAACATTTTAGAAGCTTAGTAGCTAAGGATCAGTGTGCCCCAGGCCCCAAGGTCGTCTCCAGAACACATTCTGTAAACTAAGATAGAACCATCCAGGGGAAGGTTCCTTGGGGAGGGGGGCTCATTCAAGCCTCTCACTGGGGAATTTTTGATAGATATGCTAATTAGTAAGACCTATCTTTTGGGGGTGTGCATTGTGGTGTGCATTTCGGTGCATTCGACCTGGACGTAGTGTACCTAAGGATCCTTTAAATAAATACCAAGGTAAAATCTCTTTTTCCCTTCTAACCGTATTTGACTCTTGATTTTAAAACCAGGAAAAGGCATCAGTACCCCTTAGAGGAGAGCCACCCAAAGACTCCTCCTCAGGACAAAGAAATGACCGGGATGGGCAGAGACCTAACCCTAAACTCCGGACCACTCAATGTACCTATTGTAAGAAAGAAAGGCATTGGAGGAGAGACTCCCCGCAGCTCAAACCCAAGATGGTTGCAGAACTGAATCAATGCTAGGGCTGACTGGAGGTGATGCCTGAAGTGGCCACCTAGAAAATAGAGACTAGACAGTAATCCGGGAATAAAGGTAGGTATTTATTTGAAGGGCCTTCAGAGGTACACCCTGGGGACCCAGAGGCTACTGCCAAAATGGACCCCAAGATGGATGACAGGTCATGAATTCTCCACACTTTTATAGATTTTGTTCATTTGCATATCCAGATTAACTCTCCAACTAAAGCTTCACTTAATGATGTAATTTCCCCTCAGCTTGTCCCTCCTTTAGAGGCTTTTGCTTTATACTTTTTGAGCCTAGGATGGTCTGGGTGTCCTTGAAGAAAAAGCTTGGAGAGGCTTTGTTATGTCTACCTGAGAGAGCAGAAATTAACAGGTTACAAGAAACTTCAGAGTTACACACTAAGCAGTACAGGATTTGAAAAATATAAAAGTTAAAACCTAAGGCATCATTCCCCCCCTTTAGAGGCTTGACAAGGCCTCTACCTTGTCAAGACTCTATTCTAAATATTCTAAATATCTACTAATAATATGGGTCTAACAGCAGTATATATTTATCTAAAGATAGTATATATAAACAAGATTTATAATTACAACTACTATGAACAATTCTTTAATCCAGGGTCAGTTTGGTAACCATGAAACCAGGGTGTGGAAAATATAATTGGAACTCAGTGTGTTATCTTTGAATATTATCCAATGTAAGATCTAAGTTAGTTCTCAAATTGTAAACAAATTTTGCTGATCTTTCCACTTTGGTTTACATGTCAGTTGTTAGTTTTGTATCCAAATGACTGTCTTTGGATACACTTTGGACTAGAATCATATGTAAATTTTGTTTCCAAACCTGAGTCAGGGTTACCAACTGTGTAGATCATTGTACTAGTTTGAAAACAAACTAGTGGTAGGCACCAAAGAATAACAATTTAATGGGGAAATTAAAGAAAATGAAAAAAAATAAAAGAATACACTAGTTCAAACTGACAGTCAAGATACAACCTGACACCCTGTTAGTCAGGATGGTGGTAGCAGTCCGGTAGAATGGTGGCTGCAGTCCTCCTGAAGTGGTGATCCTGTACAAAGGGGCTGCTCTTCCTCATAAGGTCCAGTGGTGGCTATGTAGCTCCTGTACTCCAGAAATCCAGTGGGAAGGTTGTCTCTGGTGTTCAGAATCTCAGCTTATATCCAGGATGGAATGCTTGGTTCCTCCCTCTGGGTGGAGCATCTCACAATGGGATAATGAATCATGAGGCCAAGTGTTGATTAGACTCATTACCAGAAGATAGTCCAGAAGGAGTTATCTCTGAGTCATACAGCATGGCATTGATGGGCCATTAACAGCAAGATAGTCTGGGGAAAGGAGGCAAGAAAATACTGCCCCTCCTGGTTTCAACAGCTCATGAGGATGGTAATAGGATACACTGCAACCCAGGACAATAATATATACAGGAAAAAATAATTTAAACTACATCATCTTCATTTGTATCAGTCTCTGTTTTCTCAGTTGTTTCAGGAGCAGAAGCCTTCTTAACTCTGGAGTAGTGAATCCAGTGTCCTTTGCCAGTGACTTTGACTGAGGTGAGGGTGGTCAGCAAAATCTGGAATGGTCCTCTCCACTTGGCCTGTAGAGGATCACTGTCCCACCACTTGACATAGACCCAGTCTCCAGGCTGAAAGGGATGCGCTGGTGTGTCCAGTCCTATGGGTCTGGATAACACGACATAATTCTGGAGCTTCTGCAAAGTAGAACCTAAAGCCATTAGATATCTCTGTAAATCAAGTTTCCCCCTCATGTGAATTTTACCTGGAACATGTGGAATTTGATATGGCCTGCCATACAATATTTCATACAGACCGATGTTATCCCTCCTCCTCGGTTGTATGCGGATCCTCAGTAAAGCTATAGGCAAGGCCTGAACCCATGTCATGGATGTCTCTTGACAAATTTTGCTAATTTGTGCCTTAAGAGTTCCATTCATAGGTTCCACTTTACCGCTTGCTTGGGGTCTGTAAGGTGTGTGCAGATCCCAAGTAATTTCCAAATTCCAGCTAACTTCTTGAATCACATTTGCAACAAAATGTGGTCCCCTGTCTGATGACATACCCAAAGGAACCCCAAACCTTGGTATTATATGATTAAGCAAAACTTTCACCACCTCCTTGGCTGTGTTAGTGCTACAGGGGTAAGCTTCAGGCCATCCACTGAAGGTGTCAACCTGTGGATACAATATTGCTGCTAGTAAGAATTTTCTTGCTTCTTTCTAAGTCCGTGGGATATTTTCTCTCTCACAAACAGATTAGCAGAAGCTCTATAAACTATGAACACCTGTGACCTTGTAGAACTATGTTTATGGTAAAGTAAAAAAATATTTTGACAATGGATGTTTAGGATTTCTAGCCAATCCACCCAGGGGGTGGCTGATCCTTTGTCCAATTAGACTATGAAGAAAAAAGTCTATAAAAGAGTTTGTAAAATAATTAAATAAATCAATCTTGCTGCACAATTCCTGCCTGTTGGATCTTCTCTCCTCTCCTCCCTATGGCTGCAGGATACAGTAATATCAACCAATACCAGTATGTACCTGTATCCCTCTTTGTGTGGTAACTAAGCAAAATCTATTTGCCAGTAATCTCCAGGAAGATCCCCTGCCTTTGTTACTCCTAACAAAACTTTTTTCCTTGTATCAGGATTGTTTTTGCAGCAGATTTCACACCTGCTCATGACTGATTGTACAGTATCTGTCATTCCCTTTCCTATTACTACCTTTTTTAGATGTTTCAGAAGATTTTCAACCCTGAAATGTGTGCTTTCGTGTTCTCTTCAAGCTAGCTCTCGAAGGATCAGAGGTGGGACTACAACCTGATTTGCAGGTGCGACAGCCCATCCATTTTCTCTGATCCCAGCCTTAAGAAACTGTCGTAGGTTAGCAAGCATAGTCCCGGAAGGGATGTCCTTGCTAAGGGGTGCTTACAGTTTCCTCTGGGACCTGATAGAACCTATCAGCTGGCCAGTTTGAATATGGACAATTCTTTAAGCCACTTAAAGTTGTGACCACCTCTGTGATACACACTTAAGAATAGACAAACTCTGCCCCCCAAGTTGTCTCTCATTTCCAGTGTTGGGACAGGTGGCTGCGGGGCACGTATGGAGGCCAGCGGGCCTGGCCAGGCCCTGCTCGGGCCAGGCCGGGCAGGGCCACAGCCATCCTGGAGTCGACAGACCTGTTCCAGCCGCGGAACCCCCCCCCCCCACACTGCCTTGCCGTGGGCGGCCGGAGCGGCTTGGCTCTCCCCCCTCTCCACTTCGATAAGAAAAATTCAACATTCCAGCTGCAAAGCTGCAAGGCCAAGGTGAGATTAACCCTTTTATTGCTGTGAAGAGCTGAAAACCTGAGGGAAAAGAGAGAGGAGATACTTAAAGCTGAAATTCTGTTGTGAAGGTATGATATATCAAAGTATCCCGTTGTAATTTCATGAAGATATGGGGGGTGGAGTGTTCAACTCATAAGCAATAGGCAGATGCTGACGCAGCTGCAATTTCATGAGAAGTTTGGACAGAGAGAGAGAGATGAACCAGATGAGGACTTTTGCTCCAAACAGGAAAGGAGAAAACCTCAGTCCTTAGAGATGGACCAGATGAGGACTTTTGCTCCAAATGGGAAAGGAGAAAACCTCAATTCCTAGAGATGCTCCCAGAGATAGTCCTAACGATGAAGATGAGGAAGACCCTTTGCTCCCAGGGAAGGAGAAGGGCCTCTGTTTCTTTGTTTCTGAACGGCTCAACCTTAAAATTGTACCCCAAAAAACTTCAAGAGTGGACCCCCAAAAGCAGTTGCGGGAAAAGCTGCAAGTCAGGGGAAGGGACTCACATCGCGAGCAGAGAGACTCCTCTTCCTAAATGGACTGAACAATATTTGGAAGTGGGTGGCTGTCTCTTTGTGATAATGTTTTCATAGCACGAGCAAGAAGAGACTTCTCTTTCTAAATGGACTGAACAAGGTTATTATGGAAGTGGTAAACAGACTGAACATCTTAAGGGTTGTCTTTTTACATTGTCAGTGGGAAAAGGGAGGAAGGTGGGGGGAGGAGGAGAGTTCTGAAGGTGGTATAATTTTTTTTTTCTTTTCTTCTTTTAGGTCTGTTAATAAACTTCTTTATATTCATTCAAGTTTGGTGCCTGCTTTGCATTCCTCCTAATTCTTATCTCACAGAAGATAAATAGTAATGAGTATTTTAGACCAAACCACTGCACTGAATTGGTGTTTCTGCCCGGTTACAAACCCAACCCGTGACAGAAAATTAATTTGTGGTCTGCCTGATCATATTTTGGGGTAAATCCTGGCAAATCAATCTTTTTTTTTTGTGGAACTACTGCAAGAACACCTTTTTCTGCAGCCCTTCTTGTTGTTTCATCAGCAAAGAAATTTCCCAATTCTGGAGTGGTTTTCCTTTTCTGGTGACCCCTGCAATGCATGATGGCTACTTCTGTGGGTTTTTTGATGCTCTCTAAGAGGGCAAGGATTTGTTCAGCTTGTTTGATTTGATTACCTTGAGCATTCAACAGTCCTCTCTCCTTCCAAATGGCTCCATGGGCATTGACAACACTAAATGCATATTTAGAGTCAGTCCATATATTTACCTTCTTTCCTTCGCTCAGGTCTAGGGCCCTTGGCAGTGCAATCAGTTCAGCTTTCTGTAATGACACATCTGCTGGCAGGGTCTTTGCCTCAATCACCTTGTCCTGGGTGGTTACTGCATAACCTGTCATTCGTTTACCATTTCTCATGAAGTTGATCCCATCTGTAAACAGCTCCCAGTCTGGGTTTCCTAGGGGTACATCCTTCAGGTCTGGTCTACTGGAATAGACCTCCTCGATTGTCTGCAAACAGTTATGCTCAGGCACATCATCAGTTAAGGTAGAGGACAGAAACATGGCAGGGTTAACAACAGAAGTTGTTTTCAGGGTAACATCATCCTGTTCTAACAGCAGTGACTGATATCTAAGCATCCGATTGCTGGACAGCCAATGTCCTCCTTTCTGCTTGAGTACTACTGCTACTGTATATGGCACATGCACTACAATGTGTCTTCCAAGGGTGAGTTTCCGGGCCTCTTGAATCAGGATGACAGTAGCTGCCATGGCCTTCAAGCACCCAGGCCACCCTTGGCTAGCATTGTCTGACTGTTTGGAAAAGTAAGCTGTTGGGGTCTCCCCCCCTCGCCATGTAGCCCTGGGAGAGGGGCCCTGGGGTGGAAACACGGGGTTTCCTAGCCTCTGGGCAGCCTTGTTCCCAATTGGTTGTTTTGTTTTTCCCTGCGCGGGCAAAGGACCCTCGGGTCCCGGGACTAGGGAGTTCCTCAGCAGAGCTCCGGCCATGCAGCTGGAGAAATAAACATCTCTCTGAAACATCTATCTAGAATCTTTCCATATATATTTCTTTTCCACAGGACTCCTTGTTTGGTGCATTGTCGGGGTCCCTCCCCCGCCATGTAGCCCTGGGAAGAGGGGCCCTGAGGGCACAGACACACGGAGTTTCCCTGCCCCTGGTCAGCCTCGTTCCCCATTGGTTGGTTTGTGTTTCCTGCGCGGGCAAAGGACCTCGGGTCCTGACTGTAACAGTTCCTCGGCAGAGCCAGGCCATGCGGCTGGAGAAATAAACATCTCTGAAACATCTATCAAGAATCCGTCCATATATATATTTCTTTCCCACGGGACTCCTGGTTTGATATAGGCGTGTTACACTATCGCCACTGCAACAGTGCGTCATGTTGCAGTATCCCCACTACAACAGCAGGCCACAGCCCTTCGTTGGTTTCCGAGGTGCTGTGCTAGTACACCCATTGCCACATTAAGTCTCTTGTGTAAAAAGTTCAAAAGGTTTAGTTAAGTCTGGTAAGCCCAGTGCTGGAGCTGACATTAGAGAGTTTCAGCTGGTTAAATGCAGGTTTTTTACTTTCAGTCAAAATTATAATGCCATTTTCAGCTGTTTTTATTGCTCCATACAAGGGTTTTACTAGCAGTCCATAATTTGCTATCCACAACTGACACCAACCTACCATTCACAGGAAAGCCTGCATCTGTCTCACAGAGTGGGGCTCTGGAAGCCGGTAGATGGCTTCTTTCCATTCCTTGCTGAGCTATCAGTGTCCACAGAAGATCTCAAGTCCCAAGTAAACTCCTGCTTCCTTGGCGATCTGTGCCTTGTCTTTGGAAACTCTGTACCCACTCTGTCCCAAAAAGTTTAACAAGCTTAGAGTGAATTCTATGCAGTCATGTCTGGTTTTAGCTGCAATCAAGATGTCATCAACATAGTGAAGGATAACCCCTCCTGGCTTTTCTCTCCCCCAACCTTCCAATTCCTTTGCTAATTGGTTTCCAGATATTGTTGGGCTATTGAAACCTTGGGGTAGGACTGTCCAAGTAAGATGGCTTTTCCTTCCTGTTTCTGGATTTTCCCACTCAAAAGCAAAAAGCTCCTAGATGTTTTGATGTGCAGGAATGCAGAAAGTCATCTTTCAGGTGTACAACAGTAAACCACCCTAATTCGTCTGTCAGTGTGGTGAAAAGGGTCAAAAGCCTTGCCTTCCGGCTCCACCCCTAGGGGCGATGCTGTGGGCTGCACACACTGGCCATCTCCTCCCCTTGGTCCCTCCCACCCAGGAACGACTGGAGGAAAGGGGGGGAAGAGAGACAGAAGCAGCGTCCAACCGGAAGCTGAGGAGGATGCATGTGCTAACCAGGGCTGCCATGGCCAGCCCCCCCATGGCCCAGGCCACCCTTCTGCCTCCCCCTTTATCAGTGGCTTTATTCACTTACTCAAGTGCCTCTGTGCTGAATCTGGAGAATTTCTGGGGTCTTGGGCTCCTCCATCTCTTGGACTATAGCAGCTACATCCCCTGGAGTGCCGGAGGTGGGGGGGAACTGAGCTGGATCTTTCTCAGTCCCACAGGATTCTCGGAAGCCTTCTTGTCCCATCTGGGGTGCCAAAAAAACTGATGCCTGAAGTGGCCACCTAAAAACAGAGACTAGACAAGAATAAGGGAATAAAGGTAGGTATTTATTTGAAGGGCCTTCAGAGGCACACTCTGGGGAGTCAGAGGCTACTGCCAAAATGGACCCCAAGATGGACCACAGATCAAGAGTTCTCCACACTTTTATAAGTTTGGTTCATTTGCATATCAGGGTGAATTCTCCAATTAAAGCTTCACTTAATGATGTAACTTCCCCTCAGCTTGCCCCCCCTTTAGAGGCTTTCGCTTTATACTTTTTGGGCCTAGGATGGTGTATTGGGGTGACTTTATGATGTGTATCCCCTATTGCCGGTCCATGCCCAGAAATTAATTTGTGCCTTTCTGTGCCTTAAAACTGAGCCTGAAAGGGGGAAGAAAAAAAACTGAGCAAAACTTTTCAAAGCAGTTTGTTCAAGGACACAGATACACAGATTCCTCTCTGCATCCTGCGGCAGCGAGAGCAGAGGTAAGCATCCTGCTTGCTTTGCAAGCCAATTTTTCTGGCTCCTTTTTCTGCGGAGGGAGACGGTGAGTTGAACTTTGTTTTCCTGGGACTTCAATTTTTCCCTTCTTCTCTGCTTGACTGTTTCAGTATTAGAATACATCCGGAGGACTTTCCACTGAGGCTCTGGCCCTGGAGGTGGGCCTGCGACCCAGTTCCAAGGAGAAAGAGACTGAGAGAGACCTACAGAAGGACTCGAAAATTTTCCCAGGTTTTCTCTCCACAGGAAGAGGTTTTCTTATTTTGGACAAATTTGGAGGAAAAAATTTGGACAGATTTGGAGGAGAAAATATCCTCTGATAGAAGGCAGGTTACCACCAGCCCTCCCCCACCAGGTTCGGGAAAAAAAAGAATTTTTTCCTCAGAGGAAAGTGAAAGAGATAAAAACTATTTATTTAACAAACACACAGGAAAAGGATAATAATGCTAAATATTAAAACCTCTCGCTGTGGAGAGTAAAGCTGGGGAAATTTTAGAGTCCTTCCGTAGGTCTCTCTCTCTCTCTTTCTCTTTGGAGCTGGCCCACCTCCAGGGCCAGGGTCTCAGTGGAGAGTCCTCCCGATGTATTCTGATGTTGAAACAGTCCAGCAGAGAAGAAGGGAAAAATCAAAGTCCCAGGAAAACAAAGTTCTTCTCTCCGTCTCCCTCGGCAGAAAAAGGAGCCGGAAAAACTGGCTTCCAAAGCAAGCAGGGTGCTTCCTCTGCTCTTGCTGCTGTTAGAAGCAGAGGAGTGTGTATATCTTTGTCCTTGAAAAACTGCTTTGAAAAGTCCACTCATTTTTTTTTCCTCTCCCTTTCTCAGGCTCAGTTTAAAGGCACAGAAAGGCACAAAGTTATTTTCTGGGCATGGGGCCGTGATAGGGGATAGACATCATAAAGTCACCCCGAGACATTCCACCCCTTATCCCATATCATCGGTTCAATGCCCAAACTAATATATTCTAACTCTAAACACACAGTTATACATACATTAATACATATATACAGCTATGCACGAACAGTGACAGTGACACTCAGCAAGCAATAGTATAGAGGCATTTGACATACCATGTAGTTTTCACCCAACAATCGGATCTCCCTGCAGTACACAACGTGTTCTTCCATCTTTCTGCATTACGCACCATGTGCAATTAGGTCCCTGAGAAAAAACAACCCCACGGATGGGTTTGTCTGTACTTGAGGCAGAATTTATACACACAGGCTTTCCTAACAGACCTCTGACATGCACTACTGGGACCTTATCTCCATCTGTTGTATGCAGGGGTTCAGACTGGGGTGGATCAGCTCTATTGGTGGAACCTCGGGTGTTAACTAACCAGGTGGCCTTTGCTAGATGCTGTTCCCAATTTTTGAAAGTTCCCCCACCTAGTGCCTTCAAGGTGGTTTTCAACAATCCATTGCACCGTTCCACTTTGCCTGCAGCTGGTGCATGGTAAGGGACATGGTACACCCACTCAATGCCATGTTCCCTAGCCCAGGTGTTGATAAGGCTATTCTTGAAATGAGTCCCATTATCAGATTCAATTCTCTCAGGGGTACCATGCCTCCAAAGGACTTGCTTTTCAAGACCCAAGATGGTGTTCTGGGCAGTAGCGTGAGGCACAGGGTAGGTCTCCAGCCATCCTGTGGTGTCTTCTACCATTGTGAGCACATAGCGCTTACCTTGGTGTGTTGGAGGCAGTGTGATGTAATCAATCTGCCAGGCCTCCCGATACCTGTATTTGGACCACCGCCCACCATACCTTAGGGGCTTTACTCGCTTGGCCTGCTTGATCACAGTGCATGTCTCACAGTCATGGATAACCTGGGAGATACTGTCCATGGTTAGATCCACCCCTTGGTCTCGTGCCCACTTATAGGTGGCATCACTGCCTTGATGACCTGAGGCATCATGGGCCCATCAAGCTAGGAACAACTCTCCTTTAGTTTTCCAATCTAAGTATATCTGTGACACTCCTATCTATGCAGCCTGATCTACCTGTTCATTGTTTTGGTGTTCCTCATTAGCCCTATGTAGTGGTTTGGTCTAAAATACTCATTACTGTTTATCTTCTGTGAGATAAGAATTAGGAGAAATGCAAAGCAGGCACCAACTTGAATGAATATAAAGAAGTTTATTAACAGACCTAAAAGAAGAAAAGAAAAAAAAAATTATACCACCTTCAGAACTCTCCTCCTCCCCCCACCTTCCTCCCTTCTCCCACTGACAATGTAAAGACAACCCTTAAGATGTTCAGTCTGTTTACCACTTCCATAATAACCTTGTTCAGTCCATTTAGAAAGAGAAGTCTCTTTTTGATCGTGCTATGAAAACAGTATCACACCGAGACAGCCACCCACTTCCAAATATTGTTCAGTCCATTTAGGAAGAGGAGTCTCTCTGCTCGCGATGTGAGTCCCTTCCCCCAACTTGCAGCTTTTCCCACAACTGCTTTCGAGGTTCCACTCTTGAAAGTTATCTGGGGTACAATTTTAAGGTTGAGCTGGTCAGAAACAAAAAACCAGAGGCCCTTCTCCTTCCCTGGGAGCAAAGGGTCTTTCTTATCTTCAAGACTATCTCTGGGAGCATCTCTAGGAATTGAGGTTTTTCTCCTTTCCTCTTTGGAGCAAAAGTCCTCATCTGGTTGATCTGGTTCATCTCTCTCTGTCCAAACTTCTCATGAAATTACAGCTGCGGCAGCATCTGCCTATTGCTTACGAGTTGAACACTCCACCCCCCATATCTTCATGAAATTACAACGGGATACTCTGATATATCATAGCTTCACAACAGACTTTCAGCTTTAAGCATCTCCTCTCTCTCTTCCCTCAGGTTTTCAGCTCTTCACAGCAATAAAAGGGTTAATCTCACCTCGGCCTTGCAGCTGGAATGTGGCTTATCGCTGCTGGTCACCTGACCTCTGCCGGAGAGAGGTGCCGCTTTGCTGAATCTCGGCCGCAGTGGAGGGGGGGGGGGGGCGGTCCGAGCCTCTCTGGCCGCCCACGGCAAGGCAGTGGGGGGGGTTCCACGGCTGGAACAGGCCCATGGCTCCAGGCTGGCCGTGGCCCGGCCCGGCCTGGCCCAAGCAGGGCCTGGCCGGGCCTGCTGGCCCCCGCACGGGGCCTGCAGCCACCTGTGCCAGCGCCAGAAACGAGAGAGAGCTTGGAGGGGGAGTTTGTCTATTCTTAAGTGTGTATCACAGAGGCGGTCACAACTTTAAGTGGCTTAAAGAATTGTCCATATTCAAACTGGCCAGCTGATAGGTTCTATTAGGTCCCAGAGGAAGCTGTAAGCACCCCTTAGCAAGGATATCCCTTCCGGGACTATGCTTGCTAACCTATGACACCCTACTCTTGGGAACATGGGCATCTACATGGCGGACTTTCACAACTAGCGTTTTTACTCAGGCAGCGATGTCTTTCCACTCTTCAGCAGCCCAGATTGGTTTTCCCCAACGCTGCCAATTAGCCTTTTCCCACTTTTCCAGCCATCCCCATAGAGCATTGGCTACCATCCATGAATCAGTGTAGAGGTAGAGCTTTGGCCACTTCTCTTTTTCAGCAATGTCCAGGGCTAGTGGAACGTCTTTGAGTTCAGCGAGTTGGTTTGATCCGCCTTCTCCTTCAGTAGCTTCTGCAACCTGTCGTGTTGGACTCTGTACGGCTGCTTTACACTTTTGTTTCATCCCTACAATGTGGCAATATCCATAGGTGAAAAGACCGTAGAGTGTGTCTTCTGATGGCAGTTGGTTGTATGGGGGAGCTTCTTCAACACATTGTAAGAGACGGTCTGAAGATCCCTCATCTGCCTCATGATCATCGCCGAGGACAGAGACTGAACACAGGAGTCCTGGCCTGGCTGAGGTGGGATGTCTGCCAAGTGTTGCCTGCAGGTGTTCCCACTGGGAACTGGTACGCATTCCTGAGGAAAATTAGTGCAGGTCGCAATGGACTGCACCGTTCTTGCTGCCCAGGCGGGAAGGACTGCGCTGAAGCAGAAAGGAATGACCTGTCCTGTGCGCCTGTCCTGTACACCTGTCCTGTACGCCTGTCCTGTACCTGTTTCCCAAAGCAACGGGCCCCATAACGACAGCTGTAGATTTCCCAACCTCTTGGCCAGTTGCCCGTCGCTTCTGAAAAGGACTATAAAGGGACTTTCTGAAATAACTGAGCCCGAGATCTCCCCACGGAAAGAAGACGTATCTATTGGCAGAAGACCACAAGGACTTCGTCTCATCCGTTGGTAGCTATTGCCCCCCGCTCCCCTCTTTTTCTTCCTCTCTACTTTGTTTTTCTTTATCTCTCTCTCTTTCTCTCTTCTACTGCATTACTGTGTTGTGGGCACTTAATAAAGGTGCACTGTTCTGATTAAGACTGAAATCTCTTGTGTCCTTTTACACTCTGAGATCAATAAACGAACCATCATAACCCTCGCTTGCATTAGCGGATCGTGACATTAAACTGGCATCACAGACAGGATCTCTGACAGACAGAAGGGGTTGCAAGGTTCTGTGTAGTCTGTAATAGGGGAAGGATGTTTCGCTCCAGCCTCACCTAGCCCGACACCCCGAAAAGGGTGAGCGGTGTCTAGAAAGCAAGGGGGGTGACTCGAATTTCCCGCAAACTGCACACGCCTGGGTGAAAAGCACCCCCATACTCAGTTGAGGGCTCCGTCTTCAGATTTTTCGCAAAAGATCTCTTAGTGTAAAAGGGGGAACTGTTTTGGTGTGTGTGTGAATTTGGACTGCTTGGTGTAGCAAAGAGACAACCATAAGTAACTGAAGGAGGACCTCCCAAGCAGATTTGGTCTCTTCACCCACCCAGGGAAGCGAAGGGAGACACAGCAAAGCTGTGTGTGTCGCAGTGTGTAATTAACTTTTACCTCCCTGTAGTGGTTTTGATCCCTTCATAAAATGACTGAAAACCCCAGTGCAAAAGTTAAAGCTGCATTTTATGCTCTGCTAGCAAAACATAATGCCCGGCCCTCTCCAGGAGGGGAGGAATGGGCTCAAAATAACTGGTTTAATTTGGATAATGTAACTGATAGAGTATGTTCTTTACAACATGGGACTAAATTTAAATTTGGCTGAAATAAAACCATAATCTGCTCTGTTTTAGGGGCAGCTATAGATCACCACTTAAAGCGATGTACTGAGGAGAAAGCAATCATAGATTCCCTTCAAAACCTAGTGGAGATTTTACAGAAACAATTAGATGAAGAGAAGAATAAAAATCATTTGCTAGAGGCTGCTTTAGAAGAGGAATATTTTAAGAATTCAAAGAATGCTGACTCACCAAAAGAGTCAGAGGAAAAGGAAACTCCTCACATTAACCAAATATACCCCCAGAAAGAACTAATGCTAATGAAAAATTGTGGGGAAAACTGCTGCCCTCGTATGAGACCTCTGATTAAAACAGAATATAATTATATCAATGATGAAGATTTTGAACCTCATATCACCACTAAACAAATACCATACACTGCTACTGAATTGGCTAGATTAAAAAAGGAGTATGGGCAGCTCCCCCACGAATCTGAGATGGAATATGTT
The DNA here is from genome assembly GCF_041296385.1 of Aphelocoma coerulescens. Taxonomy (NCBI): domain Eukaryota; kingdom Metazoa; phylum Chordata; class Aves; order Passeriformes; family Corvidae; genus Aphelocoma; species Aphelocoma coerulescens. The sequence goes on from NW_027184081.1 coordinate 75,048, forward strand.
TTCCGAGTGTCCCTCACTGGAGGAGACCAAATTCAATTAACTGAACAGGAGGCCAGTGGATACTGGGGACATGGAGTTTTCTTGACAACAGGAGACAAACGTGGCACGTGGTCCCTGACTCAGCGTGCAGCCTTCTGGGCCGGGGGACTCAATCCTTTAGAAAGGGGAGACCCTTTAGCTATAGTTGGTGCCCATTATCAACTTCTAGAAAGCGTCCACAAAGCTGCCTGTCTGCAAATGATCCATGAAAGGAAATTAACTCCTGGATATGAATCCCCCATGCAATTACCTGTTAAACCTGAACTGATGACCCCTTTAATTCGAGGCCTTCCAGAATCACTCAAACCTACAGCAATTGTCCTTCAAAAAACCATAGCAGCTGTAGGTCTCGTAGAAAGACTGGATAGATTCCTTGGAAACCCGAGCGACCAAACTGGATCTACCGATCCCAAGTTTACCCCATATTCAATCCCCTCTCAGCCGCCAGGTTCACAATCGAATTCACCTGCCGGTGATCGTAAAGTTTGGACATGGAGTGAGGTTGCAGAAGATCGGATTAATTACAGTAGAAAATATGGACCTATAAAAATCCCAGAGGAAAAATCAGACAAAACAAAAGGTGTCAGGTACATTAGGGCTCCTCATAGCGAAAAGCCAGAAAATGTAAAACAGATCTCTAACCATCAGCATTGGTGGTTATTAGGCATCAAAAAGGGGGTCCCTAGAGATGTGATGGATGGCTTACCCCTTGATAAATTGAGGAAGGTAGTGTCTAACTGGCACTGCCGAAAACCCAATCTACCGACTCCGTCACTTCAACCCAGTGCACCTCTCCTCCCTCAGAATCTGGGCAGTGAGTCAAAGCAACCTCTCCCTCAAAGTCTGTGCAGTGAGCCAAAACGACCTCTCCCTCAAAACCAGGGAAACTAGACCCTCCGTCTCTTGTCAGTGGGCGAAGAGACGGAGCATGGGTATACCTGAGAATGCTCACTAAAAATAAAACAGGAGATATAATGATCACAGCTATTACAGGCCCTAAACAGGCACCTGTAACTTTTCTGATTGACACTGGGGCACAAATTTCTGTGCTGACGAAAGATGCCCAGAGGTGTGGAATTGTCCCAACAAAGAACCGATATTGTGTTTGAAATGCCTTGGGAACGACAGAATCTATGAATGTGGCCTTAGTCAAGCTCACTTGGCCTGGAGAGGAAAATCAATTCTCTATTAATATGGTGATTGGAGATATTCCAACCAATCTATTAGGGATGAATGCCCCTGTTGGGAGACAGTGGGAGGACTCAGAGGGTCTTCTGTGGTCTTTTGGCACACCACGTTTTAACATCAGACTTCTCCAAGCTGCACCCTCCCTACCATTCAGCAAAGTAACTAATGTGAAACAATACCCCCTCCCCCTGAGTGCCAAAGAGGGCATCAAGCCAGTGATACAGGAGCTGCGAGAACAAGGAGTAATAGTTAATATTCATTCTTCTTTCAATTCTCCAGTGTGGCCAGTGCGAAAGCCTAATGGGAAGTGGAGGCTGACAATAGATTTTCGCAGGCTAAATGCCAACACAGACCCTCTTACAGCAGCTGTCCCAAATCTGGCAGAATTAATAACACTGATTCAAGAAAAGGCTCATTCAATCATGGCAACCATAGATGTCAAAGACATGTTTTTTATGATACCTTTACAGCCAGAAGATATGGACCGTTTTGCTTTCACATGGGAAGGTCAGCAATACACTTTCACTAGGCTTCCCGAAGGGTACAAACATTCCCCCACCCTGGCTCATCACGCTTTGGCCCAAGAGTTAGAAAAAATACCCAAAGCTGACAATGTGACTGTTTATCAATGCATTGATGATATCCTTGTGGGAGGAGATGAAATAGAAGAAGTGAGAGATACCCAACAGAAAATAATCTCCCACTTAGAAAGCCTTGATTTGAAAATTCCCCCAGAAAAAATCCAAAACCCTTCACATGAAGTGAAATTTTTGGGAATTTGGTGGAAAGGAGGTATGACGCATCCCACCTGATACCCTAACCTCTTTAGACCAGATTAAAATGCCTGAATCCAAAAAAGATCTCCAACATGCTTTAGGATTATTAGTGTTCTGAAGAAAACACATCCCAGATTTTTCCATAATTGCCAGACCTCTCTATAACTTGTTAAGAAAAGGGGTAAAATGGGAATGGAGTGCTTCTCAAGAAGAAGCATTGCAATTGTTGGTTTTTGAAGCAACAGCTCACCAAGCCCTGGGCCCTATTCACCCTACAGATCCTTTCCAGGTGGAATGGGGATTTGCCTCCTCAGGGTTGTCAGTACACATATGGCAGCGGGGTCCTGAGGGTCCGACGAGGCCTGTTGGTTTTTACTCCTGTGGCTTTAAAGATGCTGAAAAAAGATACACTACCTGGGAGAAAGGATTGTTTGTGGTTAGCTTAGCTCTCATAGAAGTGGAGAAGATTACACGACAGCAACCAATTGTTTTGAGAGGCCCTTTCAAAGTTATTAAGGCAGTCTCTACTGGGACCCCCCCACCTGACGGGGTGGCCCAGAGGGCCTCAGTAAGGGAGTGGTATGCTCAGATTGAACATTATTGTAGTGTCTTCTCAATAACTGAAGGAGCTGTAAAAAATCTGGCAATCCAAGAGACTGAAAACTTGGGTAGCAGCCAAGACAAACCTGCCTCAGTCATTAAAGTAGCCCCTCCTTTTTCCCCCAAACAGGCAGCAAATTCTTGGTTTACAGATGCTTCTGCCAAGCGAGAAGGAAAGGTGTGGAAATACAAGGCTGTAGCCCTCCACACTTCCTCAGGTGAACGAATTATCACAGAAGGGGAAAGCAGCACCCAAGTTGGCGAGCTGATAGCTGTTTGGAGTGTTTTCCAACGTGAGGCACAGAATACTTCTCTTGTCTGTATCTACACTGATTCCTATGCTGTGTTTAAGGGATGTACTGAGTGGCTTCCCTTTTGGCAGCAAAATGACTGTGAAGTTAACAGAATCCCAGTATGGCAAAAGGAAAAGTGGCAAGAAATTCTAAATATTGCAAGTCAAGGGAATTTTGCCGTGGGGTGGGTAGCCTCTCACCAGACAGATGGAAATCCAGCAGGAGAGTGGAACAATAAAGCTGATGAATTAGCAAGACTAAGTCCTTTGAAAAAGGATCAGATTACAGAGGACTGGGAGCACTTATTAGAATGGTTGCATGTAAAAAGACAACACACAGGTGCAAAAGATTTGTACAAAGAAGCCCTTGCTTGCGGTTGGCCTGTTACTAGAGAAATGTGTAAAACATGCATATCAGCCTGTGAACAATGCCGCAGATGGCTGGAAAGACACCCTTTGGAAGATGACCCTCTGCATTTAAGTAAAGGTAAAGGCTTATGGGATGCGTGGCAAGTAGATTATATTGGCCCCTTTAAAAAGTCAGGAGGTGAACACTTTGTGCTGGTAGGAGTGGAGATAATATCTGGGTTAGTCCAGGCTGATGCCTTTAAAAGAGCTACAGGAGATAGCACTGTCAAAGCATTGCAGGGATGGTTTGGAACTTTCCCAAAACCACAAGAAATTCAATCTGATAATGGGTCTCACTTAACTGCCAAAGTTGTACAGGACTGGGCAAAAAGTGAAGGGATTAAATGGGCTTTTCACACCCCTTACTACCCTCAAGCTAATGGCATTGTAGAAAGGACCAATGGTCTCCTGAAACGACTTTTGAAACCACAGGAGGGAAATTGGGATGTTCGGCTATGGGAAGCTGTGAAAGGTGTGAATGATAGATGGGGGATAAACGGGTGTCCCAAAATCACTGCCTTTTGCCCAACAGTTCCAAGCATAATTCCTTCACTACAGGGACCTAATGATCCTAAGAATCCTGCACACTACCCTGGACAACCTGTTTTGGTAGACCTCCCTACCGTAGGAGAAGTACCACTAGTGCTAAAAAGCCCTTTGAATAAATATGCATGGGTAGCCTCTGATGCCCATGGGAGACAGCATCGGATACATACACGCTGGATAATTCCATCATTCTAATTTTCTGCCTCTTGGTGGCAGACTCTGTTGTGTTTACTTTTCACAGAAGAACTCCGAGGGACATGAAGACCACATAAACCATGATAAAACTGGTGATACTTTTCTGCATCCTACCACAACACCAGGGCCAAAACTCAGCTGAGTGGCCATGGTCTGAAGCTACCATTAGGTACACTAGTACTCTAGGATCCTATCCCAGAGATCGTCGCCCAAACCTAGCGACTGTAGTACTGCACGACTCTGAGGTATACCGTTCAAATGAATGGGGATGGGACTTGAAGGATTGGACTACAACCCTAAATGGAACAATTGGTGAAAGAATTAAGGTAGGATGCAGAAAAGTAGAAGGATCTCTCTACGTGAAATCTTCCACCATTACAATTACTGGGAATTTTCTAAAACCAGATGGGAAAAGTGATTTGCACCCCAACATTACGGCCGAACTCTGCCCTACAACGGAGTGGGCGTGTGACAAACAAACCCTCTTCATCCTGTGTTGTCGTCAGAAGAATGTCGGTAACTACACCTTAGACCCCAGTACCAACAATGTTGAAATCACGAAGCTTTGCAAAAACGAACCAACTGACTGCTGGTATAACTTTAACTAAATCAGCCTATGTAACATGCAATTGGTGAAATAACCCAGCAGATCAGCCAAGTTTGAAAGGTTTAACTTATAAATTTAAAATACAAGCCCATACTGAGAGCAGTAGTTACGTACCATGGTATAAGTACCTCCCTTGTGCTAGATGACAAGAATAATGTTTTTCGTCCCTTTATGGTAACCCAAGGTGACGATGTTACAATACAATGTAGATTAATTGATGGATCTTTTACTAAACCTATACACAGTTATAGCATTGGACCTCACGGCTGTGTTTCGTTTTGTGAAATTCAAAACCAAGATTGTTGGCTAAACTTAACTGCTGTACAATTTTCCCATAAAGTCATGTGTGGTAAAAACAATACAAAACACTGAGGGGAACTCGATGTTGTAATACCTACCACCCAACCATCGGTTATGCTAAGCCCGAGAATTTTTGAAATTGGACCATATATAATCAAGAGAACGGGCCAACAACAAATATTGTTCAATCTGGCATGGTCCCTTAAACAAGTCAAGTTGCTGATGCAAAACAATGTCTCAGAAATTCAGCCAGCTTGTTCACCTTTCCTGCAAACTTCCTTCAAGGGGTGGACAACCTGGTTGCGAAAGTGGAACCCTTCTAAGAAACGAACGCAAAGAGACATAACCGGTGTTGTGGGAACAGGATTGGGAATCTTAAATAGAATTGATTCAGAAGTACTAATGAATAAATTGGCTGCCACAACCAGAGATTTGACTAAAATACAACCACTGCAGTCGTTCCTATTAGCCTTGGGAAGCCATCAGTGGTTGTTATCAAACATATTACCAAATTGGGAAAAGGTGAATGTGAATGACCACAAATTGAAAATTTGTTGAAGAATGGTTAGAGGATCAGGGGCATGGGTCATTGATAGAATTATGGGATCAATAAAAGAACTGCACAAGCAATAGGCCTGCAAGCAAAGGTTAGTGTGAGAAACTGTCTGCAGGAAAAAATCCCTGTGTGAGAAACAGGCCTGGGAACAAGAAGGGAGTATGAGGATGTACAGCTGTGCAGATAAGACCTGGAGAAAGGGGGGTAAACTCTGAATTCTTTTAATCATAACATAACTAGTAGAAGCTTGCCAATGTAGTCTAATTATGTAGAAGCAGAAATGCGCTTTGATAGGTTTTAAGCCACTTAAGAGTTAACAAGCTGGGATACTATATAAGTGCCTCTGGATTGCTAATAAACGGAGCTTGCTTTTATCAACTACATTGGCTGGACAGCAATTCCTCCCCCCGCCGGAGTCCACGGACCCTTTTCCAACAATAATTTACGCACTCGATGCTACACAAAACAACATTTCTTTGGCTCTCAGCTGCATCCAGGCTCAATTATGGATGCAGTCAGTTGCTGCCTCAATTATAAGAGAAGGCGAAGAAGGCACTTTTCCTACTGAAATTCGGAAAATAATCTGGGACAGTGCCACTGATTTTGAAAGAGAATTCCCATCCTGGTGGAACTTAGTGAATTTTACCTACAGTCCCATCACAAACACAGCCACAGCCTTTGTACTAACCATACGTAATGCTTCAGTGCATTCGATATTCCCTGTCATTGCATTAGGGCTGAACCGATGGAGCTATTCTCTATCCTTTCGAGCATAGAGAATGGGCCCATCAAATTGGTGAGAAGTGGCAAACTGTTAATTTAGAAACTTCTATTGTCCGAGAACAAGGGTTCATCTGTGAATGTAATGCAATTAGAGCTCAAGACATTTGTTTAGATACAGAACAAAATATCTGTCATTTTGAAATTCATCCTAACGAGATTCCTGAAACAGTGCTTGTCTATATAGGTAATGGATGTGCATGCTTAAGAACTGCTTGTGATAAAGTATTTGTAGAAAATTTAGTAGTAGATACAAAAAATCATTCAAATTTTTGTGTTTGTAACTTTACTAAAATCATAGGATGTGATTTTTCATATTTAGCCCCAGTTACTTCTTATCACCTTTTACAGTCCAATTACACACTGATCCACCGATTATTGCCTACCCCCATTGGGATGAACCTTACTTTGGTAAAGCAATTGTTGCTTCACCAAGATTTAATTGAAATTTTGGAAAAGATCAAGAAAAATGGACAAAAAACCTTGGTAACAGTTCATCACAATGTGAAAGAAATACATCGTGTTCTAGAAAGGGTAAAGAAATATGCTGAACACAGGTGGTGGGATACTCTTTTTGGGTGGTCACCTATTGCTACAGGTGTCCTGGACAAATTGTGTCATCCCATCGTTGTTCTCTTGATTTTGATTGGTTTTGTTTTATCAGCAATCTTATACATCATGAATTGGAGAATGATGAAACGGTTAACACAATTGACATCTATAATAGATGTCCACGATTTGGCCAATATCCCATCCACTGTGGACATACCCAAGGTTACTGTCACGAGACAAACTACACGAGTATTAAAATAAGATGTGATAAGAAATTAGAGGTGTATTTTGATTAAAAATTTAATGTGAATTCTGATCAATAAAAAAAATAGTTATTTCCTTCTTTTGTTTCATTCTTTTTCTTTTCTTTTATTTTTCTTCCTTTCTTATGTTCTCTACCCTTTTTCTGGGATACGCTACCAACATTGACAAGTCCTGAAGACTTCACGACACTACGAAATCGTGCTGATGGAGCATGCTTGGCGACAATCGTGAGTCACGGGGTGGTGTAAGAGACGGTCTGAAGATCCCTCATCTGCCTCATGATCATCGCCGAGGACAGAGACTGAACACAGGAGTCCTGGCCTGGCTGAGGTGGGATGTCTGCCAAGTGTTGCCTGCAGGTGTTCCCACTGGGAACTGGTACGCATTCCTGAGGAAAATTAGTGCAGGTCGCAATGGACTGCACCGTTCTTGCTGCCCAGGCGGGAAGGACTGCGCTGAAGCAGAAAGGAATGACCTGTCCTGTGCGCCTGTCCTGTACACCTGTCCTGTACGCCTGTCCTGTACCTGTTTCCCAAAGCAACGGGCCCCATAACGACAGCTGTAGATTTCCCAACCTCTTGGCCAGTTGCCCGTCGCTTCTGAAAAGGACTATAAAGGGACTTTCTGAAATAACTGAGCCCGAGATCTCCCCACGGAAAGAAGACGTATCTATTGGCAGAAGACCACAAGGACTTCGTCTCATCCGTTGGTAGCTATTGCCCCCCGCCCCCCCCCGCCCCCCCCCCCTTTTTCTTCCTCTCTACTTTGTTTTTCTTTGTCTCTCTCTCTTTCTCTCTTCTACTGCATTACTGTGTTGTGGGCACTTAATAAAGGTGCACTGTTTTGATTAAGACTGAAATCTCTTGTGTCCTTTTACACTCTGAGATCAATAAATGAACCATCATGACCCTCGCTTGTATTAGTGGATCGTGACACACTTGTCACTTGTTCTTGTTCTTCTTCATCAGTGAGACCAAAGTTTTCACCTTCAGGCCAATTTGTGATTATTTCCAAAATCCCAGGGTGATTCAGTTTTCCAATATGGGTGCGCTGTGTGATGAGAGCAATCCATTTGCTCCATGTGGCATTGGTGGCATGGTGGGTAGAGGGAACCTTTGCTTTGAACATCCACCCCAGCACTGGTAGTCGGGGTGCCATGTGGAGTTGTGCTTCAGTGCTGATTACCTCTGAGGCGGCTTGGATTCCTTCATAAGCTGCCAAGATTTCCTTCTCTGTTGGGGTGTAGTTGGCTTCAGACCCTCTGTAGCTTTGACTCCAGAACCCTAGTGGTCGGCCTCGAGTCTCACCAGACACCTTCTGCCAAAGGCTCCAGGACAGACCATGGCTCCCGGCTGCAGAATAGAGCACATTCTTCACTTCTGGTCCTGTCCTGACTGGGCCAAAGGCTACTGCATGAGCAATATCCTGCTTGATCTGGGCAAAGGCTTGTTGCTGTTCGGGGCCCCAATGGAACAGAGGAGTAAAAACTTCTGCAGTAAGTGGTGGATTTGATTTACAACCCTGGAAGAAACCAGGTCTGGCATAATTGACAGAGATTTATAGACCTTAAGCAAGAGAATTACAAACCTATGTTTCTATAGTTATAAGTAAGTGTCTGTATTAGGTGTTATGGTGAAGGGTTTTAAGAATAATAATGTGCTTTTATAGTTTAAGAATTTAGATTTTATAATAAAAGTCTCTGTGTATATGTGACATGACAAGCTATTGGTCAAGACACAGCTGCACTGCAGTGAAAAAGTATCAGAGGTTATAGTTAGTAAAGTCAAAAGAAAGTTTCGTCTTAGGTGCCTATTGGATTAGAAAGCTATAAATTACTATGTAACCCTGAGTCGTATGACTATACGCCATTATTCTGATTTATTGCAAATCTCACGCCTCGAGACTGATGTATTATCTGTTATTTTAAGCAATAAATCCTGTGTGATTGCATAGTCCCGTCTCTCTTCACTAAATAATCCGATGGGACACCCGAAGAGTGGGATCCGATAACCAGGTAGAGAGGACTCACAATCGGGCTGTATTCAGGAATATGCATCTTCCAAAAACCTATGGCACCTAGGAAAGTTTGTGTTTCCTTCTTGTTGGTTGATGGAGACATTGCTGTGATCTTATTGATGACCTTGGTGGGAATCTGATGCCGTCCATCTTGCCATTTCACTCCCAGGAACTGGATCTCTTGAGCAGGTCCCTTGACTTTGCTCTTCTTGATGGTGAAACCGGCTTCCAGGAGAATCTTGATGATTTTCTCTCCTTTCTCAAACACTTCTGTTGCGGTGTTCCCCCCACACAATGATGTCATCAATGTACTGCAAATGTTCTGGAGCCTCACCCTTTTCTAGTGCAGTCTGGATCAGTCCATGGCAGATGGTGGGACTGTGCTTCCACCCCTGGGGCAGTCGATTCCAGGTATACTGCACGCCCTTCCAGGTGAAAGCAAACTGAGGCCTGCACCCTGCTGCCAAAGAAATGGAGAAAAATGCATTAGCAATGTCAATAGTGGCGTACCACTTTGCTGCTTTGGACTCCAGCTCATGCTGGAGCTCCAACATATCCGGCACAGCAGCGCTCAATGGTGGAGTCACTTCATTCAAGGCACGATAGTCCACAGTCAATCTCCATTCTCCTTCAGATTTGCCCACAGGCCGAATGGGACTGTTGAAGGGTGAGTGGGTCTTGCTGATCACCCCTTGGCTCTCCAGCTCGCGGATCATCTTGTGGATGGGAATCACAGCATCCCGAGTTGTCCAGTACTGTCGGCGATGCACTGAGGTGGCAATTGGTACTCTTTGTTCTTCCCCCTTCAGAAGGCCTACTTCAGATGGATTCTCTGATAGTCCAGGCATAGTGTTCAATTGGTTAATGCTGTCTGTCTCCACAGCAGCTATTCCAAAAGCCCACTTGAGTCCCTTTGGGTCTCTGAAATGCCCGTTCTGGAGGAAGTCTATGCCCAAAATGCACGGGGCCTCTGGACCAGTCACAATGAGATGTTTCTTCCACTCATTTCCGGTCTGGCTCATCTCAGCTTCCACCGGGGTCAAATTTGTGATCCACCTGTCACACCAGCAATAGAAACAGATTCTACCCCCACATGTTGCGATGGGATTATTGTGCACTGCGCACCAGTATCAACCAACGCATCATATTTTTGTGGTTCTGATGTACCAGGCCAACGAATCCACACAGTCCAAAAAACACAGTTTTCCCTGACCTCTACCTGGCTAGAGGCAGAGCCCCTCTAGTCCTGATCATCCTTCTTTCCCTGGGCCTGCATCTTAGAGGTATCTTCATGGGAATCAGACATGTCATCTTCTCTTCCATCATTTCTGGCTGTTCAGCTATGGGCAACTGAAGCTACTTCCTTTTTGGTGGAACTTCCTTTTTGGTGGAACTTCCTTTCTGAGTCCTGCGCTCCTTCAATTCACGCATTCGTGCTGCCAGAGCAGAAGTGGGTTGTCTCTCCCACCTCCTGTTTTCCCCACTATCATACAGGAAATACCACAGCTCACTTCATGGCATGTACCTTCTCTCTCTCTCTGGGGGATGTCTGCGTCTGGTGACACAATCTCCAATCTGTACCGCCAAGATTTGGAGAAGGCCTTCTTTGATCTCCTTCTTGAGTTCCTGGTGATTCTTCTCCACCTTATCTTCCAATCTCTGCGTATGTGTTTCCACAGCTGAGATTCTTGCATGTGTTGGGCCATGCACGGCATCTGCATATGCTCAGCACTTCGTCGCCACATCCTGCACAGTCTCATTCCTGCCTTCCTCCGGTTTCATTATTGCTAAAGCAGAAGCATATTCTTGTGGCCCAAGTCGTATGAGTTTTCACCACATCAGTGGGTCAACTCTGACCCTGTTGTGACTCCTCAATCCTGGGTCATGTGTGTAGACAATCTCTACCATTGTTAGTTCTCTCAATCGTTGGATCCCTTATTCTATGGTCTTCCACTGGGTTTTCTGCATATAGAAGTCGTCTGCGCACAGATATCATTCATTCACACCTGTCAAAACCCATGTCCAGAGACTGACAGAGTCAGCCCTCCTTATTATCTCTTGGTCAATAGCTGGATCACGTAGCAGGGATTCCAAATGCCTCGCTTCAGCACCGTCCAGCATCACATCATCGCCTTCAGCATCCCAAATACAGACCATCCAACTTATTATGGATTCTTCAGACCGTCGGGTGTAGTCCTTTCTTAGGCTGTGAAGGTCCTTTATGGACAATGACTCAGTAATGGTTTCTGTGCCTGAGTCAGTTGGTGGCTTTGAGGTTCCTTCCCCTGCACCATCATCATTTTTCACTGGGCGATCAATTTTGGTTGTGTGCTTTTTCCTCGTGACAGGAGCCACTGTCAATAGCTTAGGCTCTCCATCTGGTTTGGCTGCACCTTGAGTGACTGGGGTGTCTGCTGATTTTTTTTTTCCCCTCTACCTATACCTACTGCTCTACAGTACCTAGCAGTGTCCGATATGCATACGCCAAGGCCCATCTTATTGCAATGAGCTTTTTCTCATCAGAATTGTCACTGTATTTCTCTCTCAGATATTTCCCCACCTCAGCAGGGTTCTGAACTTGTTCAGGGGGAAAATTGCAAACCATTGGGTCAGAGAATTTCTTCAGGATTTGACCCATATCCTCCCATTCCCCACACCACTCAGGATGTTCCACCTCTGGGTCAGGTGTCTTAGCAGTCACCCTGGAAATCTGAGCTCTTATTCTAGACAAGCTGCAAATCATAAAGAGGAAGATTACCAGATTAAAGACCAGAAGGATGGTGTCTTTAACATCCAGGGGAAACTGAACATTCTCAAAAGATAACTTATCAAATTTAAAGGGGAGGGACATGAAAGGCTGGGAAACCCCATCTCCTCCTCTTCTAACAAACTCCTCCTCAAACAATTACTAATAAACTCCCAAAACAGGCTACTGAAACTAGGACTGGGGTTAGGACGGAGAAACCACATATCATACACACTTTGAAAAACTGCAGGTACCTCTGTCAACTTCTTATAAATCATTATCACCAAGTACAGCAAAACAGAAATCCAGATTTGTGCCCCTGCTCGGCAAAAGTTACGTGTCAGGGACAAGATCGGAGCAATCTGTGGATAGGCAAGTAGGCCGAGGGACCAGAAAGGCATCAGTATCTCAAACAGGTCTGGGGACCAAAAAGACATGAGTACATCAAGTCAGAGAGACATTATGAACTCAACCTACATGGTGACTACTTTACCCTAACACAGAGAAAGTAATTAAATTCAAACCAAAATGAAATTAGTACAGGTTTTTTCACTTTCCTTTGAGCCCCGCACTGGGTGCCATTAATTATTTATGCTGGTTTGGACAAATTGGAGGAAATATATCCTCTGAGAGAAGGCAGGTTACAACCACCCCTCCCCCACCAGGTTCAGGGAAAAAATACTTTTTCCTCGAACGAAAGTGAAAGAGACAAAACCTATTTATTTAACAAATGTAGGGTATGCCCAGCCACTGACCTGGAGGGACATCTGCTGAGATAAGGAGATTGCTCAAATGTCCCAGCAGAACTCCCCTGGAAAGGCAACCACTTTTCAGTTATGGCAAGAAGACAAACCCAGAATCCTCTGGGAGACCCTATGCAGATCCTTTGTAGCCCATTGGCCTTTACCCTCTGACACCCACCCCCTGTATCCCTATAAGAGCTAGCCCCCTGCCCCTGCGAGGGCAGAGAGATGCTCGTCCCTAGCCTCCCCTTCGCCGGACTAATAAAGCTACCTCGTGCAGGACAGCTACATGGGCCTCTTGTCTCTCTCTCCCTGGTCTGACCTGGAGGCTGCCCTGCAGAGTTGAGCTGAAATCATGAGCTGACAATCACTAAAGAGCTGACAGCTTCTGCACGGGCCCTCCTAGCTAGCAGCTGAGGGAAGACACCGGGCTTCGGGAAGACGATCTCTTTTGGGACCATCTCTCCGGACCGGTCACAGCTTCCTCGGTCAGAGCTACTGACCCCTCACCAGCTGTCAAAACTGGTGCCCAAACATCCATTTGGACCCTGGACCTCCAACGGACTCCTGGCCTGAGCTGTATCTTGACCATGCCAAGACAGAACCAGCCATTCATGTGCTGATCCTCTGAAAAAAGGACCTACGTTGTAGCAGGGACTATTGGACGGGGACAGTTCGAGACCCTCACCTCTCTCATCTGGGACAGAAATCCCTGAGGTTCAAACTGGCCAGACCACCCCCCCAGCAGACTTTTTTTTGGGACTTCAACAGGAACCAGCCTCACCAGAAGATGGGATTTGTAAGTTTAAAATCAGGCTCTCCTCTCTTTCTCGCATGCAATACTTTTAAGTCCTTTTTAGTTTTTTTTTTTTCTCTTTTTTCTGCTGAGGGAGGAACTTAAATGGGAAATAGGCAAGCTAAACCCAGCCTTTTCCCATCTGAGAGAGACCTATACCCCTTTCTTCTAACCCTTCTCTTAAAATCCGACTTTAAATTCTCTAAAGGTGTTCTTTGTAAGAAAAATCTTAAATCTTTCACTAATTGGATATCTCGAAATTTTCCTGATGCCACCACAGACCGCCCTTTCTGATCCATTCTGGGACACAGTGGGGAAGAAACTCTATTCCTTTCAGGCAACGGGAAACTTCTCTGTTTCCAGATTCATTCCTTTATTTCATTTAATGGTTAATACGTGTCGCGCAGCAAAAGCCCCTCAGCCAAACCCGTTCTCTGCCCTTCCCCCCTCCCAGTCCCCCTCTCCACCTCTGGCAACAGCCAGTCAGAGCGCGAAGCCCGCCTGCCCCCCCAGCCCTGGCCAGGCTGGGGCGCCGGCCACCCCACTACCCTCCCCCGATCCCCTATTCCCAGCAGTTTTCCCATACCCAAAATCCCCCGCTAGCCCCCTCGGTCCCGCTGCCAGCCCCCAGGCAGCGCACACGGGACCCATCCCAGACCCATACCCCCTCCCCGGGATGGATGGCTCTGAGCCCCCCCCAGCTCAATCTTCCTGTGCCCCTGGTATTTCGCAATCCTTTGCGCGTGACACTACTCCCCCCCCCCGGCACCTGCTCGCGGTGCCTCTGACCTCCCCCCCCACCCCACCGCGTCCCAGCTCCCCGCGACCTCGCCCCCCCCCCCCCAACCCCAGCACCACCACGGCGGCCCCACCTCAGCAAGCCACCCCGCCTCCGCTGCCCCTCCCCGCACCCATGGAGCAGGCATGGTACAAAGTGCCGGTCCCGCACAGCCCTCTGCACACACTGTGGGTCACAGAACAAGCGTCACACCCCCCGCCAGCGTCTGCCCCTATCGCTGCTGGCGGGACGCAGCTATTGTGCAAAAAAGTATCGGCGCTGCTGCGCCAGGCTGCCGTGCATGGAGTAGATTCTCCCTCCCCCCTCCCCCCACCGCCAATAGCTCTGCAACCCTGGCAAACACCAGCAGACCCCCGCTCTCCCCCCCCCCCCGCCCCCAGCTGCATCTTACGCAATCCCTGCTGCTGGTCCCTACCTTCCTACTTACCCCCCCCTCCCCCTACCACGGGTTCTTGCGAAATCCCCATCTCCTTCGCTCCTGCCGTAAACCCCACCGCCCCCTCACACTCTCCTACAGCCCATGCCGACTCCACACGGAATTGCGAAACCGGCACCACCGGCAACCCGACGCCCCCCAAAACGACCTGCTGCTGCACAGTCTCTCCACCCCCATGCTGCCACAATAGACCCCATTCCCATTCCTCAAAACACCCTCGACCCCCCACTACTCCTGCCCTGGCTAAAGCAAAGCCGGCGTTTCAAAAAATGCCGCGCTACGCCCCCTGTAATCCAGCCCCGCCCTGCAACAGCTGACTCCTCATTTTCAGACGACAGTAGCAGCAGCTCTGACTCTGAATCTGATGACCGCTGGGCATAGACACGCAGGGAGGATAACCGGGAGGGAGACTGGGAGATAGCCCAGAAAATCTCAGCCTTCCCAGTCATTATAGGGAGAAGGAGGAGGGGTGGTCCATCAACTACAAAAACATGGGAACCTATCCCATACAAAGAAGTCAAAGAGCTTTGCAAGGCAGCAAAAGAACATGGGAGAGGGTCACATTTCTTTAGAAACTTATTGGAAGCCACTTTCTCTGCCTATACATTAGTACCACATGATATTAAAAACATTATTTAACTGCATCCTTTCCCCTGCTGAATATATGTTATGGGAAAGGCATTGGAAGAGACATTTAAAAACACTGTCTGATACTTATGCTAAAGATGTAAATCAGACAGATTGGACAATAGAACAACTGGCTGGAGAAGGTGACCTCCAAAAACCCTCAGACCAAGCGACAACCTTATCTGAAGTAGCATTACAAGACATAGCTATTGCAGCAAAGACATCACTGCTCCTTACTCCTGATGATTCTGTTCCTACACAATATTTCTCTAACATCAAACACTCACTAAATGAAAGTTTCATTCAGTTTGTTGATCGTTTAAAAACTAGCTTAAAGAAACACATAGAGAGCCCAGATGGACAAAAAGAACTTTTGAGTAAACTCGCCATGGCAAATGCTAACGAACAATGTAAGAATATCTTGAGGGCCCTACCCATGGACACAGAACCAACAATAGAACAAATGATAGAGACCTGTACCAGACACACATCCACAGAAAACACAATGACCCAAGCAGTTGTAAAAGGCATCACAGAGGGAGTTTCTGGTTCATTTGCTGCAGCAGTGTCTAAAGGGAATGTCCGCTGTTTCTATTGTTGTGAAATTGGACACTTTATAAAGGACTGCCCACAAAGGTCACCTACCCAGGACCGTCATGCCACCTACCAAAGGCACCAGAGACAGCAAAAGCACTAGCAACGTTCAAAAAACTTCCATCAGAGCGTGGTGTCAAGGCCCCATGCTCAGATAACAAATCAATGGACATACTACCCCGCCCCACCTGAGAACTGCACATCGGACCACCGAGAGCAGACAACTGGACCTCACCCAGCACCATCATCCCAGGCGATCCCAGAACACATGAGAAGGATCCAACACATGGAGCTCTACCGATGGGAACCAGACGTCAACTGGTAACGTCACTGTCACTTAAGTTTATTGACAAGGGTTTTTATCGTATCCCCAAAGGAAAGTACGGACCATAGAATGGCCCATGGGACATTCTTATCCTAAGCGACACCCTCCATGGTCCAGAACAAATCTTTGTATTACCAGAGATACAAACAGTGCACCCTGGACAAGAGATTCTTGTCCAGCTTTGCTGCACGGACACACCTTTCTTTCTCCCACAGGGAACACCAATTGCTCAAGCTTTACTACTTCCACAGAACCGCCCAGAACAGATTCCTCTCAATCCAACAGCAATGTGGACAGAGATTGTGGGCTCAAACAAACCGACCATTGAGTGCAGCTTGTTCTGTAAAGGAGAGAGGCTCTACCGCCCAGGGATGCTGGACACCGGAGCAGATGTGACCCTCATCGCCCACTCCGAGTGGCCAGGGAATTGGGAACTGGAGCCAGTGGCAGGTATGATCTCCGGGATTGGTGGAGTTGCAGTATCCATGAGAAGCAAACGAAATGTTGTCATTGAAGGACCTGAGGGCAAGATAGCGACCACCTGACCATTCGTGGTAAGGGCCCCCATCACTCTATGGGGCAGAGACCTTCCATCCCAGTGGGGTGCCACCCTCACCATTCCCAGCCAGGATGTCTGACTGGGGCCACTGAGAAACGCGTGCTACCATCTACTCCCCCGCTCACCTAGAAGACTGAGAACCCAAAATGGACAAGACAGTGGCCCCTTGAAGAAGAAAAACTCTGCATTGGAAGCCCTGGTGGAAGAGCAACTTGCCAAAGGTCATATCACCGAGACCACGAGCCCCTGGAATTCCCCTTTGTGCTGAAAAAGCCTGGCAAAGACAAATGGAGACTACTCCATGACCTACGAAAGATCAATGAGGTCGTTGAAGACATGGGCCCCCTCCAACCTGGCCTGCCATCACCATCAATGCTGCCCCGAGACTGGATGCTTGCCATCATCGACATAAAAGACTGTTTCTTTAACATCCTGCTCCATCCCCAGGACGCACCAGGGTTCGCCTTCTCCATACCCTCTCTCAACAAACAAGCTCCACTCAGAAGATACCATTGGCTCGTCCTCCCACAAGGCATGAAGAACAGCCCGACCATCTGCCAGTGGTACGTCGCCCACATTCTGTCCCCCATCAGAAGCCTGTTCCCAGAAGCAATCATCCACCACTATATGGATGACAGCCTGATCTGTGCATCAGAAAAAACTTATTTGGACAGAACTGTTAAAAAGACAATTGAAGCCATAGAAGAAGCAGGGTTCTAGATTCGCGAGGACAAAATGCAGCACTCCAGCCCATGGACATACCTCGGCCTCCAGATCCATGAGAGAACCATCGTACCCCAGCAACTCACCATCAAAGATGATCCCAAAACCGAAAGGGACTTACACAGCTTTTGCAGATCCATAAATTGGATGCGCCCCATACTAGGAGTCACAACAGACGACCTCACTCCCTTCTTCAACCTCCTCCGCGGCAGCGGAGACTTGGACTCTCCACGTGCCCTCACACCTGAAGCCCGAGATACCATCACCAAAGTCCAGGAAGCCCTGTCTTCACGCCAAGCCTATCGTGTTGAACCCAGCCTGCCTCTCCAATTTGCAGTTCTGGGTAAGGCTCCCCGTTTCCACGGACTGATCTTCCAATGGGACCCTCAACTCAGAGACCCTTTGCTGATACTTGAATGGGTCTTCACAAGCAATCAACCTACAAAGACATTAACCACCTTCCAAGAAGTAATAGCACATTTAATAAAAAAGGCCAGAACTCATCTCTGCTCTCTTGCAGGGTGTGAGTTCACATGCATATGCATATGCCATTGACCACTGGAGATCTGAAGCATTTGCTCCGGACCAATGAGAGCCTCCAGTTCGCCCCAGATCACTTCACAGGCCAAATTTCCATCCACATGCCAAAACATAGACTTTTCTACCATGATGCAGCCTTTAAATCGATTCCAAAATTAATCCAAATTAGAAAACCTCTCAAAGTTCTGATCGTCTTTACCGATGGGTCTGGTTCATCCTATCGGTCTGTCATGACTTGGAGGCGGCCCAATACTCAAAAATGGGAATCTGATATCCAAATAGTAGAGGGATCTCCACAGATTGCCGAGTTAGCAGCCGTTGTCAGAGCCTTTGAGAAATTCAAAGACAAACCTTTTAATTTGGTCACAGATTTGGCTTATGTCACTGGCATATCTATGAGGGCCGAACATGCTTTTCTCAAAGAGGTCTCAAATCAAAAATTATACCAATTGGTTTCTACATTAATTCATTTAATCTCCCACAGAAAACAGCCTTACTACATTATGCATGTGAGGTCACACACTGACCTCCCTGGTCCCATTGCCGAAGGGAACAGGAGAGCAGATGCACTGGCCATGCCAGCAGAGACTGCAAACGTCCCTGACATCTTTGCCCAGGCAAAGTTGTCACATGCATTTTTTCACCAAAACATTCCTGCCCTTGTCAGAATGTTCAAGCTTTCAAAAGATCAAGCAAAAGCTATCATCGCAAAATGCCCGAACTGCCAGAACTACCAAATACCACCTATGGGTACCGGAGTCAACCCCCGCGGTCTGAACAGCTGCCAATTGTGGCAAACTGATGTAACCCACTTCCCATCCTTTGGGAGATCCAAATATGTGCATGTGTCAGTCGACATGTTTTCTAGGGCAGTGTTTGCTTCAGCCGACGCAGGGGAAAATGCCGTCCTCGTCATCAAGCATTTTCTCCTTGCCTTTGCCACCCTGGGAGTCCCTGAAGAAATCAAAACAGATAATTGGCCTGCCTACACTTCTCGTAAGTTAAAAGATTTCTTCAACCAATGGGGGATAAAACACAAGACAGGCATACCTAGCAATCCCACAGGACAATCCATCGTAGAAAGGACCCACCAAACCCTCAAAAGAATCCTCAACCAGCAACGGAGAGAAACAGAAATTTTGTCTCCTTTTGAAAGACTCTGTAAGGCTCTCTACATCATTAACTTCCTAAATGGTACCTCATCAGAGCCTGACCCCCCAATACTCCGCCACTTATCAAATTCAACCCAAGCTAAGCTCACAGAGAAACCACCAGTACTGGGGAAGGACCCAGAATCACACCAGGTCTCTGGACCTTTCCAATTGATTACCTGGGGGAGAGGCTACGCCTGTGTCCAGCTACCATCTGGCCCGAAGTGGTTCCCAGGAAAAAGTATAAAACCATACCTAGGCCCTACGAACACTGCTCCCACAAACACCAACAAGAACTCTCCTGAGTCAAACACAGGACCTCCCCAAAACCAGACCAGTTCTGCATGGAGACGAAGATGTCGCTGAATGCCCACCAACCAGAGAAAAGATCATCCCACCACACGGCAGCAGACGAAACAGAAAGCTGAACAAGATGCTATGGCAGAAGTCAAGCCGTAGGCCAGACACAGCCTGAAAAAAATTAATCCTTAGTTTATATGTTACCACCCCTTTTTTACCCCAAAATATCCCCTTCCCTCAACCCTTGTCAAACCTCCTTAAACCCCAAAACCTCCCCTCTCACCACAAAGCTAATAAATCTCATTTATATTCCCTCTCAGAAGCCCCATCCCCATCCAAAGATGAAATTTATCTACGTTGATGCTCTCCTCCCCGCTGCCTCGATGGTCTTCGCCATACCACATGCCTTCAGCTGGCTTGTCCCACAGCCTAGCCATAATGTTTGGGTGACCCTAGCAAAGACACTCAATCAAGACAATCCGTTCCTGTCCATGGGCAGCGTAGACAACCCACTCTCTACATGTCTGGTAGGAATTCCCTTAGTAGCAGATGATTGGCCCATCACTAACTCAGAGCTCCTTCACACCACAGGTAAGAGGCCCAACCTGGTAGACACCTGGGACGAGTGGACAAAGATTCTGTCAAATCCTCGAGATGAACCCCAAGAATTGAACCTTCTGAGGTCCTCCCAAGCAACATATTGTGTCAAATTTTATTTTAGACTGCAAAGCCAACGCTGGCCAGGGATTGACCAAGCAAAAAATACATACAGAAAAGACATATCACCATTTAACAAAGCCTATAATAGTCAGGATTGGTGCAATTGCACCAGTCATGTACTCTCTATGTCCACTCTCCACCCCAAAGTGTTACCCCGGGGGCTGTTTCTTGTCTGTGGTGACAGAGTATGGACCGGAATCCCCTCACGCATCCAAGGAGGCCCCTGTAGCCTTGGCAAGCTTTCTACGCTCACCCCAAATATCACATTATTACATAATTGGAGACAAACAGACACATCAACACGTCAAAAGAGATCCTTTGCTGAGTTTGACGAAAGTTGTGACAGCCGCATTTACAATTGGAATAAGGCAGGATAAGACGCAGCTTCCATGTTCACTCCTTGGTTTGCTGCACTCAAATCCCTTGGGGATATCAATCACCTAGGGTGTTGGCTAAGCAAACAGGCCAATGAGACCTTTGCTGCCTTGAGCGATCTTTTAAAAGATGAGGAGACTACTAGACAACCAACTCTACAAAATCGAGCAGCAATAGACTACCTACTGCTTGCCCATGGACATGGCTGCCAAGACTTTGAAGGCATGTGCTGCTTCAATCTTTCTTCGCACTCAACATCCATCCAGGCGAACATCCAGAAACTACAAGAACTAGTAAAAGACTTAAAAGTAGATAAGAGCCTAGACTGGGTCAATGACCTTTTCGGATGATGGGGAATAACGGGACGGATTGCATCTTTGATTAAGGGAGCTTTGTGGGTATTCATTGTAATTATTATTGTGTTACTTATGTTCTCTTGCCTCCTACGTTGCTGCAGAAAGGCTGCTTGAAATGCCTTTTTAAATATAGAAAGGGGAGTTGTAGGGTATGCACAGCCACTGCCCTGGAGGGATGTCTGCTGAGATAAGGAGATTGCTCAAATCTCCCAGCGGAACTCCCCTGGAAAGGCAACCACTTTTCAGTTATGGCAAGAAGACAAACCCAGAATCCTCTGGGAGACCCTATGCAGATCCTTTGTAGCCCATTGGCCTTTACCCTCTGACACCCACCCCCTGTATCCCTATAAGAGCTAGCCCCCTGCCCCTGCGAGGGCAGAGAGATGCTCGTCCCTAGCCTCCCCTTCGCCGGACTAATAAAGCTACCTCGTGCAGGACAGCTACATGGGCCTCTTGTCTCTCTCTCCCTGGTCTGACCTGGAGGCTGCCCTGCAGAGTTGAGCTGAAATCATGAGCTGACAATCACTAAAGAGCTGACAGCTTCTGCACGGGCCCTCCTAGCTAGCAGCTGAGGGAAGACACCGGGCTTCGGGAAGACGATCTCTTTTGGGACCATCTCTCCGGACCGGTCACAGCTTCCTCGGTCAGAGCTACTGACCCCTCACCAGCTGTCATAAACAAACACACAGGAAAAGGGTAATGATGCTAAATAATAAAACCTCTCGCTGTGGAGAGAAACCTGCAGAAATTTCAGAGTCCTTCCGTAGGTCTAATCTCTCTCCCCCTCCTTGGAGCTGGGTCGTGGGCCCACCTCCAGGGCCTCGGTGGAAAATTCTCCCAATGTGCACTGATGTTGAAACAGTCCAGAAGAGAAGAAGGGAAAAACCGAAGTCCCAGGAAAACAAAGTTCTACTCTCCATCTCCCTCCAGAGAAAAGGAGCCGAAAGCTGGCTGAAAAGCAGCCAGCAGGGTGCTTCCTCTGCTCTTGCTGCTGTTAGAAGCAGAGGAGTGTATACATCTTTGTCCTTGAACAACTGCTTTGAAAAGTTCACTCGGTTTTTTTTTTCTCTCTCCCCTCTCAGGCTCAGTTTAAAGGCACAGAAAGGCACAAAGTTAATTTCTGGGCATAGAGCAGCGATAGGGGGTACACATCATAAAGTCACCCCAAGACAGGCCTTGTTTCACTTACCCCGGTGGTTCCGACCACATCCACAGTATCTTGGCTCAGTTTATCTTTTAAAGTATTTAACAGAATATGTTGTCCCTGTATCGACCAGAAATTCAACATCATCATTCCCCAGCTTAACTGAAGGCTCCACTGAGGGAGATGCCTTTGGTCCCTGTCAGTCTGTATTTACAGTTAGTTCTGGAACTGGAGGCTTCTTTTCCGCCGGTGTTGAACACTCGTACTTCCACTGCTCTCTTTTCTTTCAAATTGCGCGCTGGTCGTCGGCTAGAGGAAAAGGGGGACCCTGTTTTGATGTGTTAGATGACTTTCCCTTATCATGCTTTTTCTTGTGGTGGGGTTTATCATGTTTGTCTTTATCTGCTGAATCTCTGTTCTGATGTACCTTCCAGAGTACATTCAACAATTTACTTATGTCATATGTCCCATCCATCTTTCGCAGCTTTTTCCTTATGTCATTTGCAGATTGGCTTATAAACAGGAAGGCCAGGTGGAAGTGCTGCACAGGTGAGTCAGGGTCCAGAGTAGTGTATTTTCATGCAGCCTCCTTGAGGCTATTCAGGAACTCTGTAGGGGTCTCATTTGAATTCTGTCTGACCTCGTATAATTTAGACCAATTCACTGCTTTAGGTGTCGCAGACTGAGGGGCTTTGCGGTGCAGGAGCGCGAGATGCTGCGACCTTCCTAAAAGCGTCTCCTTAGCAAAGCCGCTTGGCAGGACCACCACACACACACACGCGTACACTCACACACGCATGGACAGCTCCAGTATATGGGTCAACGACAAAGAGCTGGGAAGGGTCCTCATATGGGGTTCCACGGACGAGGTTTATTGCAGCCACACTTGTGAAGGGTTCCAGGGACGAAGACAAAGAACAATGGAGGGTCCAGGTTTAAGTACGGGAGTGGATCGAGCATCAGCGACCAATGATCTGAGGGCACGGGGCAGTACACAGGGGGGACTAGGGAATGGGAGCCAATGGGGAAGCTCTGGGGGAGTGGTGAGGGGCAAGGGCCAATGGGGGGAACCTGGAGTGGAGAACCTTTTAGGGCATGGGACATATAAGGTACAAAGGGGCGGGGAGGCCAACAGCCAACCAGGGAAGCAGGACTGGGGTACATTAACATAGCAGGGCAAAGCATCCTGGGAGAAGCCTCTTTTGTCACCCTAACCTGGGGGGGATCTTTTGGTACTAGGGACTGTCGCACCAGTGGACTCTCTTTGTCCCTTGTACCGTAGGCTCACTGGCCACCACAACTCCCCCTTCTCTTAATTGGAGGCTTCCCCTGGGGATCTCAAAACCCAAATGTTTTAAACAACCAAACATCCACAAAACAACAAAAATGATCAGAAACACCCACAACCCAACGTCCCAACAAGGCTTCACATACTTCAGGGACTCTTTCCTCTGGATGCTGGCATGGATGATCTCATGGAGGGGGGTAGTGTTTGCCAGGGTCTCTTTTGGCTGCTGTACAGTCCAAGCATCCACTGCCAGTGGTACCAGGAGCATCCAGGGGATGGCAGCGCAACAAGTGCTGGGTCTCATGATGGGAGAGTTGGCTAGTAGGTGCTTCTGCTAGAGTTTTAAACAGAGTTAAAAATTTGCAATTTCAGGGGAGGGCCTTCCATTCCCTCCCTCTTTGCATTCCCCTTTCTTTATTAACTAAGAAGCCAGAGAAAAAGGGAATGGATAAAGTGGAGGGAGGAAAAAAAGGGGGTAAGATTTGGGAAGACATCAACAGTGTAAAACTTATCCGGTCACAGCTCTGGTTGTGGGACAGTGAGTCAGTGTCTGTGGTGGAGATCTACATCGTCTCCGTCTCCAGGCTGTGCTTCTTTGGTCTTTTGGTTGTTCTGCATCAGCTTCAGGCATGGCTGTGTCTTTGGGAGCAGTGTTTGCTGGGCAGTGTAAGGCTTGACGTTCTTGCTCGGCAGCCACCTCAGGCCTGACGGTGTTGATACACAGGCATACCCCCTCCCCCAGGTTATTAAAGGGAAAGGGCCCAATATTTGTTGGCTCTCAGGATCTTTGATCAGCACTGGTGGCTTTTCATTGAGCTTAGCTCAGGCCAAATTGGAGAAGTGCCAGAAAACAGGGAGGGTTGGTTCCATGAATGAGCAGTTTAGGAAATTTATTGTGAAAAGGGCTTTACAGAGCCTATCAATGGGAGAACTGGTCTCTGTCCCTCCTCACTGCTGATCGAGGACCCGCCTAATGGTGCCGTGGGCCCTTTCAACAATTGACTGTCCTGTAGGAGAGTGTGGTATGCCTGTGCTGTGCTTCACCCCCCACTGATTGAAGAAATCCCTGAGTTTGTGAGAGGTGTAGGCAGGGCCATTGTCAGTTTTAATTTGTTCAGGGACGCTTAAGGTGGCAAAGGCCAGAAGAAAGTGCCTGGTGACATCTTTGGCCTTCTCTCTCGCATGAGCCGAAGCAAACACTGCTCCTGAAAATGTGTCAATGGACATGTGTATGTATTTTTGCCTGCCGAATGCCAGATAGTGGGTCACATCTGTCTGCCACAACTGGCAGTTGTTGAGTCCTCGGGGGTTAATCCCCGAGCCCAACTATGGAATCTGGTGCTGCTGACAGTTGGGGCCTGTGGCCACTATTGCCCTCGCCTAGTGGCACGGTAGGTGGAAAATGCGCATGAGGGCTGGCACATTCTGATGGTAAAATCTGTGACTCATCTTGGCCTGTGCAAAGATGTCAGGTATGTTAGCAGTTTGCACAGGCATGGCCAGGGCATTGGCTCTTCTATTACCCTCTGCGATTGGCCCTGGGAGGTCGGTGTGTGACTTCACATGCATTATATGGAATGGTTCCTTTCCGTGGGAGACGAGGTAGATTAACTTCAAAAGCAACCTGTATAAATTTGGGGTTGCCACCTTGTCGCGGGTTGGGTTTATAACCGGGCAGAAACGCCAATTTAGTGTAGTGGTTTGGTCTAAAATACTCATTACTGTTTATCTTCTGTGAGACAAGAATTAGGAGAAACGCAAAGCCGGCACCAAACTTGAAAGAATATAAAGAAGTTTATTAACAGACCTAAAAGAAGGAAAAGAAAAAAAAAAATTATACCACCTTCAGAACTCTCCTCCTCCCCCCACCTTCCTCCCTTTTCCCACTGACAATGTAAAAAGACAACCCTTAAGATGTTCAGTCTGTTTACCACTTCCATAATAACTTTGTTCAGTCCATTTAGAAAGAGAAGTCTCTTCTTGCTCGTGCTATGAAAACATTATCACAACGAGACAGCCGCCCACTTCCAAATATTATTCAGTCCATTTAGGAAGAGGAGTCTCTCTGCTTGCGATGTGAGTCCCTTCCCCTGACTTGCAGCTTTTCCCGCAACTGCTTTCGAGGGTCCACTCTTGAAGTTTTTTGGGGTAGAATTTTAAGGTTGAGCCGTTCAGAAACAAAGAAACAGAGGCCCTTCTCCTTCCCTGGGAGCAAAGGGTCTTCCTCATCTTCATTGTTAGGACTATCTCTGGGAGCATCTCTAGGAATTGAGGTTTTCTCCTTTCCCATTTGGAGCAAAAGTCCTCATCTGGTTCATCTGCTTCATCTCTCTCTTTCTGTCCAAACTTCTCATGAAATTACAGCTGCTTCAGCATCTGCCTATTGCTTACGAGTTGAACACTCCACCCCCCATATCTTCATGAAATTACAACAGGATACTCTGATATATCATAGCTTCACAACAGACTTTCAGCTTTAAGCATCTCCTCTCTCTCTTCCCTCAGGTTTTCAGCTCTTCACAGCAATAAAAGGGTTAATCTCTCCTCAGCCTTGCAGCTGTGTGGCTTATCGCTGTTGGTCACCTTACCTCTGCTGGACAGAGGTGCCGCTTTGCTGAAATCTTGGCTGCAGTGGGGAGGGGGGGGGGGGTGGTTCCGAGCTGCTCCGGCTGCCCACAGCAAGGCAGTGGGGGGGGGGGGGGGGGTTCCACAGCTGGAACAGGCCCATGGTTCCAGGCTGGCCGGGCCCGCTGGCCCCCGCTCGGGGCCTGCAGCCACCTGTCCCAGCGCCGGAAATGAGAGAGGTTGGGGGGGGGAGTTTGTCTATTCTTAAGTGTGTATCACAGAGGCGGTCACAACTTTAAGTGGCTTAAAGAATTGTCCATATTCAAACTGGCCAGCTGATAGGTTCTATCAGGTCCCAGAGGAAATTGTAAGCACCCCTTAGCAAGGACATCCCTTCCGGGACTATGCTTGCTAACCTATGACACATCTCTTTTAGCAAGGAATGTTCAGCTCTAGCAACTACACCCGCTACATATGCCAAATCAGTGGCCAAATGAATCAGTTTTTTGAATCTCTCAAAAGCTTTGACAACGGCCACTAGTTCAGCGATTTGCGGGGATCCTTCAACAATGTTGTCATCAGACTCCCACTTCTGTGTCGTTGGATCCCTCCAAGTCATGACTGACTTGTGGGATCCCCCCAAGCCGTCGGTTAAAATGGTCAGGGCCTTTAGAGGTGTTCGACTTTGGAGTGATTTTGGGACCAAATGGAAAGTCAAATTTAACAGCTTATGGCTAGGTTTGTGGATGGAAGTTTGGCCTGTGTAGCAGTCAAGGGCAAACTGGAGGTGCTCGTTGTTCTGGAGCAAATGGTCCAGAACCCCAGCGGTCAATGGAAGGTAAATGCATGTTAAATCACACCCTGCAAGGGTGCAGAGGCATGCCCTGACTTTAATAATGAGCTGAGCCATCAGCTCTTGAGGTGTTGCAATGGTCTCAGTAGGCTGATTGTGTAAGAAGACCCACTCGATGACAAGGAGTGGATCTTTCTGCATAATGTCCCACTGAGAAATTAACGCATTGAATCTGGGTGACTTAGCCAGGATGATGAGCTGGAACTGGAGGGTGGGATCAGTCCTGTGCGCCTGCCGGGAAGATAATGCTTCCTGGACTATTGTCCGTTTCTTGCGCTCTCACGTGTGGGAGGAAAATAACTTTAAGGGATGGGACTATGCAACTACACGAATTTATTGTTTAAAATAACAAACGCATCAGTCCAGGCGTGAGATTTTACAACACCCCCGAGTAATGGCGACTAGTCACAAGATTTAGGGTTACATGGTAATTTATAACTTTCTAATCCAATAGATACTTAAAACGACACTTTGTTTTAGATTAATGACCTATCACCTGTGGCACTTCTCACTGCAATGCAGCTATGTCTTGACCAATAACTTCTCATGTCATGTACATACAGTTGTCTCTCTTATACCATCTACATTCTTAACTTAAACTATATAAAATCACACTATTATATTTTAAAACCCTTCACCAAAACACCCAGTGTACAATTTTACTTATAACTATAGGAACACAAGTTTGTAATCCTTTTGCTTAAAGTCCACAAATCTTTGTCAATTAAGCCAGACCTAGTCTCTTCCAGGGTTGTAAATCAAAGCCTCCTTTAATTGCAGGAGTTTTTACTCCTCTGTCTCCCACAGACTATCATGATGGATTCCTGGGCCTCAGGAGTGATGGCACAGGGTGAATCCAGGTCCTTGCTGCCTCGGAGAAGATTGAAGAGCAATGTGAGGTCCTCTGTCTTGATCCCCAGCAGTGGACGCACCCAGCTGATGGACCCGCAGGGCTGGTGGAGGTCGTGGAGGGTCTTCGGGTTATCTGTGATGGTGAGCTGCTGGGGTACGACAGTTCACTTGCCGATTCAGAGTCCCAGGTAGGTCCAGTGGCAGGTTCGCTAGATCTTGTCTTCACGGATTTCAAATCCAGTGTCTTCAATAGCTCTTATTGTCTTAGTTAAAACAGTGTCCAAATAGGACTGATCTCTAGAGTAAATTAGTATGTCAGCCATGTAGTGCAGGATGATGGTGTCTGGAAAAGTCTTTCTGATGGGTGAGAGGAGGTGGGCTACATACCACTGGCAGATGGAAGGCGAGTTTTTCATCCCCTGAGGGAGGACTCACCAGTGGCACCTTTTCAGAGGGGCCTGCCTGTTTAGGAATAGGACTGAGAAGGCAAACCGGGGTGCATCTCGAGGATGGAGGGGGATGTTAAAGAAGCAGTCTTTGATATCTATGACTGCTAGTCTGCATTTGCCTGGCAGCATAGAGGGTGAGGGCAGGCTGCTTGAAAGCAGGATACATTGTCTAGTTGTACCCTGGGCTACATTGTCGAGTTGTTTTGAAGAATAGGCCACAGCTCTTTGCTGGTCTGCAAGGTGCTGTGCCAGTACCCCCAGAGCAATATTGAGTCACTCATGTGTAAAGAGTTCAAAAGGTTTATGTAGGAACCCAGAGTGCCAAGAATATTTCTCTGCCTGTTTTGAAGGGTTTTTACCCCCTGAACAACACTGTTTTGATCTCCAACCTTGGAAAAAACTGCCGACGATCAGACAAGAACTAGAAAATACAGTGCTGTGAATTAGGTGATAGACTACTATGTAAGATTGTCACAGGGTGAAAAATTTAGAGGTTTTGGACTTCTCTTTGTAATAAATAGATAAGAGCAAAAAATATCAAAATGGAGGATTGTTGTTGTTCTCCAAACCTTCTTCTTCTTCTTCTTCTACTACTCCATATTCTGCAGTAAAAGTAATTTGGGATGATTGGACAAAGAATTCTGCAGTTCCTGGCCGTGTTACTGAATAATTGGTAGGAAAGTGAAAATAATATACGTTTCTAGTAACCATTGGTTAAATTATCGTTAAAAAGGCTGTGTAAATCTTGATAATTGGACTTCTCTCCTGCTTTCTGTACTCTGTGCTGAACCTGGGTCATGCTAGTGGCTCTGTTCCTCTGATAAGACTTAATAAACAACTATCTGGCAGCACTGAAACTCCAGGAAAAGTCTGGGTTTATTCTTTGAAACTCCTTGCAAGGACTTTTAAAATATTCTCTCCCATCAGGAGGGATTTGATATATGGCAAGGTTTAGTGTCAGGTTTAGTCAAGTCTGGCAGCCCCAGTGCTGGGGCCGACATCAAGGAATGTTTCAGCTGTTTAAATGCAGCCCTGGCATTCTGTCCACATGATTGTCCCCTTTTCAGCTGCTTTAAGGACCTCATACAGAGGTTTTACCAGTAGTCAATAGTTTGATATCCATAGGCGACACTAACCTACCATTTCCAGGAAGGCCT
Source organism: Aphelocoma coerulescens (assembly GCF_041296385.1). Taxonomy (NCBI): domain Eukaryota; kingdom Metazoa; phylum Chordata; class Aves; order Passeriformes; family Corvidae; genus Aphelocoma; species Aphelocoma coerulescens. Next base: position 104,265 of record NW_027184081.1, read on the forward strand.
GCATCTCCCTTATGGTATGGGGCTCTGGAAGTGGACAGATGGCTTCCTTCCGTTCTCTGCTGAGTTGTCGATGTCCATGGAAAATTTCCAGGCCCAGGTATACTACTGTTTCCCTAGCAACCTGTGCCTTCTCTTTCGAGACCTGATACCCACTTTGTCCGCTACTATCAAGATGTCATCAACATACTGGAGAACTGCTCCTCCTGGTTCTTGTTTCCTCCAGTCCTCCAGCTCCTTTGCCAGCTGTTTTTGAATCCTTGTGGTAAAACTGTCCAGGTGAGCTGGGTCTTTCTAACTGTTTCAGGATTCTCCCACTCAAAAGCAAAGAGTTCTTGGCTATTCTTATGCACAGGAATGCAGAAAAAGGCATCGTTGAGATCTAAAACAGTGAACCACCCTAATTCATTTGTTAGTGTTGTCAAGAGTGTGTAAGGATTCGCTACCACTGGGTGTATGTCCTCTGTTATCTTGTTGATTTCCCTCAAGTCCTGTACCAACCTGTAGCTTTTACCATCAGCTTTTTTTACTGGCAAGATTGGTGCGTTGTACCTGGATTCACATTCCACTAACAACCCAAATTTGAGAAACTTTTCAATTACAGGTACTAATCTCTTGCAGCCTCCTAATTTCAGAGGGTATTGTTTTTGCCTTACTGGTGTAGCCCCTGCTTTGAGTGTGATAATCACAGGTTCAGCTTTTTTGGATCTGCCAGGAGAATCATTGGCCCACACTATTTGAATGACAGCATCTTCAACTTCTTTGGAATTTTTCCATGGCATTCCTGTACATGTATAGCAGCTGCTTCGATAAATTTAGATTCTGGGATTATAACTTTCACTCCCCCTTCCTTGGAAAACTTAATTTCTGCTTCCAATTTCTCCAATAGATCTCTGCCCAATAATGGCATTGGGGAATTTGGCATATACAGGAACTGGTGAGTGACTGTTGGGGTTTTAAGAGGTCTAGTTTTTTTTACTGTTAAAGGAATTTTCCCCCACTCTGTTACTAAGACGACAAATCGCTGGGTGCTTAAGGAAAGACAAAAGAGCTGCCCACTGGAGGTAGGGTGGGCCTGGCTGCTCCTTTGTTTCACCTGGGTGTGGGGTCAGTTTGCTCTCAGCGTTCAGAGAGAGAAGCTGGGGAGAGAGAGAAGCTGCTGGTTCTTTTCGGCCGTTCTTCCCTTTTCTGCGGAGAAAGATGCCAGGATCCCCGGCCCACCTTCCCTGCCCTGCTGGAGGCCGGGCTGTGGCCGCCCTGCCCCACCGCTGATTCGAGCCTTTGCTGCGTTGTAGCCGTGCTTGCCCTGCCTGCCTAGACCTCCGGGGGGTTCCCTGCCTGGATACATGGTGTCTGCCACCCGGGATTTGTGCTCATCCCTCCCGCTCCAGCCCACTGCTCCAGCCTGCTGTTCCGGAAGGTCCAGCCAGACACCGGGGCCAGCTGTCCAGGGGTTTGTGAGGCTTCTTTGTTCCATCCTTCCCCAGGATCCCAGGGCACCAGTGCTGCGTGCTCCCCGAGCTTGCTCCAGAGCGCCCCCTGCAGCCACAGGGAAACCATCGCACCTGCCCTGCTCACTGGGAGCCGCTAGCGCCTCTGCTGGCTGCGAGCAGAACTGCACCCGAGGGGAAAAAAGGGCCCGACAGCCGAGAAGGCTGGGACTGGGTTTGTGATTGTTTGCTGTTACTGACATAGTTATTGTTGTTTGTTTGACTGGTTATATATATAATAGTAAAGAACAGTTATTCCTATTTCCCACATCTTTGCCTAAAAGCCCTTGATTTCAAAAATTATAATAACTTGGAGGGAAAGGGGTTACCTCTGCCATTCCAAGGGAGGCTTCTGCCTTCCTTAGCAGACACCTGTCTTTAAAACCAAGACGGTGACGCAGTGTTTTCCTAATTTAAATTTCAAAGGTTGGAGAAAAGGCCTTGTTTCGCTTACCCCTGTAGCTCCGATCACATCCACAGTGTCTTGACTCAGTTTACCTTTTAAAATATTTAACAGAGAATATATTTCCCCCATATCAACTGGATATTCAACATCATCCTTCCCCAGCTTAGCTACAACTGAAGGCTCTGCTGGGATAGTTGCCTTTGGTCCCCGTCAGTCCTTATTTACAGTTAGTTCTGGAACTGGGGGTTTTTTTTCCACCCATGTTGGACACTCATTTTTACAATGCCCCCGTTTCTTGCAAATTGCGCACTGGTCCTTGGCTAGGGGAAAAGGGGGAGCCTTTTTTGATGTGTCAGATGACTTTCCGTTATCATACTTCTTCTTGTGGTGGGGTTTATTATGTTTATCTTTGCCTGCTAAATCTCTGTTCTGATGTACCTTCCAGGCTACATTCAACAATTTACTTATGTCCTGTGTCCCATCCAATTTTTGCAGCTTTTTCCTTATGTCATTTGCAGATTGGCCTATAAACAGGTAGGCCAGGTGGAAGTGCTGCACAGGTGAGTCAGGGTCTAGGGTAGTGTATTTTTGTGCAGCCTCTTTGCGCCTATTCAGAAACTCTGTGGGGTTCTTGTTTGGATTCTGTTCTATGTCGTATAACTTAGCCCAATTCACTGCTTTAGGAATGGTACATTTTAACCCAACAACCACCCATTTCTGGTATCTCTTCAGCTTTTCCATCTGTTTTGGGACATTGTGATCCCAGCCAGGGTTTGATAGGGGATAAATGTCATTAACTGACCCTTGGAGATTCCCAGCTGCAATTTGAGTTTCTATAGCAGATATAGCAGCTTTGTTGACCATTTCTTTCTCCATGTTATCCAATAATTCATCTAGCACAACATCCAGATCACCCCAATCTGGGTTTTGGGATTTTATGGACATTTCTACATGCATAGCTACTTTTTCTGGATTGTCTCTGTATCTTCCAATTGAGTTTTTCCACTGCTGTAGTTATCTGAGGGAGAATGGTGTCTTTATATAAATTACTCCCTGATTTCCCACAGCCTGTCTCAGAGGTACCTCTAATACAGGTCCTTCCTCCCCTCCTTTATCTGCTTTTGACCTTGTGTGTTTAGCGATGGGACTGACTGCTTTCATGGCTTCTTGGGCTATCTTTCCCCTTTTTCTACCACCCTCCCCACGGGAACCATCTGTATCGGAATCATCCCATTTGCTTTTAATTGAAACTGCTTCATTGGTATTAGAGACTGTCTCAGCCAAAGGTTGATCAGAGACTGCCTCGCTTTTATTTCCAGCGCTAGAAGCGCAAGGAGGCAAGGGCTGCAAGCAGCTTCCTCCATCCCTAGCTCCGCAAGAGCCACCTGGGTCGGGGCCATCCTGTCCGCTGCCAGCTTTAACCCTGGCCGGGCCGCAGGGTGGGGAATAGGAGCCGCAGCGCCTATCTTTAGCTTTGAAGCTTGCAGCTCTCCCTACAGGGAAATGCGGCTGAAACCGTCCGTGTCCGTTTCCGCCTTCACTTCGGTGTTTGTGGAAATCGGGGGATGGCGGCCAGTCCGCCCCTTCCCTGCCTCTAGGGCTGTCAGGGGGCTGTGGGAAGCCCACCTCCGCTCCACCCCTGTGCCCGCTCTCCGCTCCAAGCAAGGAAGAGGGAGGGAAAGAGGCTCTGTGCTGAGCCGATTCTGGCTTGGAGTCGGCTGCGCATTGCAGCTCCCCGCCAGCTGCATCTGGCTTTGAAACCACTGCCTGCTTGTCCCTTTCTTGGACTACGGGGCCGTGGTGATGGCAGTGGTGGTGCGGCTCCTCCACCCCCTACCCCCACCTGTGCAGGCCGCCCTGGTGGCTGAACGGGGAGGGAGACCCCCCTCCTGCTGTGCAAGGCTAGGGCTACCATATCTACGTCTGTCATATCGATTTCTCTGGTTGTATCCAAGCTAGCTTGCGGCAGCCTTGCCTTCCCTCCCTTCCTATTTCTCAAAGCCATCTCCAAACTGTTTTTCTCTATCACATATGCTTCTTCTCTGTTCAGATACATAGTAAAAAGCTCTGCATATCTTAATTCATCAAACCTGCGTAATGATCTAAGTTCTACCATCAGGTCAGTAATGAGATCATTCTCCAAGCTACCAAAGCAAGGCCAACTTCCCTGACTTAACTTTAAAGTCGACCAAACTCGTGTCGAAAACCTGATCAATTCTCGGGTGTCCAGAGTAGTTCTCAGCCCTGTCAGCCATCTCCAGTGTTTTATTATCAACTCTAAAGGACTATTATGGGGAATTTTCACATTTTCATCTGAAAAAATACCACCCATGTTTACTCACAAACAGGAAAGCTCTGCCGGAGAAAAGCTTTTAACTCTGGAATTCAGCCTGCAATCCGGCCTCGGAATCCCACTTCCCAGGCAGTTTATCCAGCCTACTACACAAACTGTAGCAATTTAAAATACTAAAAAAGCAACTAATTTTAGCAAACAGAAAATGCGTGCGTGCGAAAATCTGGTCTTGGCGGGATTCAAACCCGCAACTTCTCGACTTCCCAATCATTCAACCAATCTCTCAAGCCTCTGAGCCACTCCCACAGCTGTGCGGATGTCCTGGGTTGAAGTGTATACTATTACCATCCTCATGAGCAGTGGAAATCAGGTGGGGCAGTGTTTCCTTTCCTCCTCCCCCCAGACTATCTTGCTGTTAATGGCCCATCATTGTCCTGCCGCATGACTCAGAGATAACTCCCTCTGGACTATCTTCTGTTAATGAGCCTAATCAACACTTGGCCTCATGACTCATTACCCCATTGTGAGATGCTCCACCCAGAGGGAGGAACCAAGCATCCCATCGTGGATATAATCTGGGACTCTGAGCACCAGAGACACTCTCTTTCCACTGGATTTCCAGAGGACAGAAGCTACACAGCCACCACTGGACTTTCTGAGAAAGAGCAGACCCCTTCTACTACAGGATCACCACTTCAGAGGACTGCTACCACCACCCTGCCGAACAGGGACTCAGGTTGTATCTTGACTCTGTCAGTGTTTTCTTTTACTTTCTTTTCCTTTCCTTTAATTTCCATTAAATTGTTATTCTGACTTGGTGCCTCCCACTGGTTTGTTTTCAAACTAGCACACATAATTTGGCGCCCAGTATGGGGCTTGCTCTGAGAGAAAGTCAGAATTACAATCTTGTATAAACAGAAACCTATTCACCATGGTGCTCAGCTTGTCTACATGGGTACTGTATCTTGCTCTCTATATTTTTCCTCACATGGGGAACTATCTGCCTGTTGTGTTACTCCTGTTAAAACCAGGGACTGGTATGAGAATTGCTTTATTGGTTTATTATGCATATAACATAATAACCTGCGAGGCGATGAATACCATTCGGAATATATACTCAATTTTGTTTGGCTGTCCTAGTCTGGGCTCCTATGTCTGGGATCTCTTCAACAATCGCACCCAGCCCCTGGTGGGAGGAGTAGAGAGTGGTTTCTTCCAGCCTTTCAGGCCAGGCACAGCAGTTTTTAAAAATATTGAGTTCCCTCTGGATGTTAAGGATGGTATAATCTTCTTGTCAGTTCTATTCTCTTTTTTCTCTATGGCCTGCATTGTGTACACCATGCTTAGAAACAGAACACTACTTAGTGTGGTTCAATGTCTGCTTGAGGAGGAAGTAAAAAGGAGCAAAGCAGCAAATACCATGTCTACACAGACTGCCACACAGAAAGGAACCAAAAGCAAAGCAGCCGCATCCATCTCTACCCAGACTGTCACAGTGGAGAAAGGAACCAAACGCAAAGCAACCGCATCCATCTCTATGCAGACTGACACCGAGGAGAAAGAAACCAAACACAAAGCAACAGTGTCCATCTCTACGCAGACTGTCACAAAGGAGAAAGAAACCAAACACAAAGCAACAGTGTCCATCTCTATGCAGACTGTCACAGAGGAGAAAGGAACCAAACACAAAACAACAGCGTCCATGTCTACGCAGACTGACTCAGAGGAGAAAGGAACCAAAAGCACTGTCAGTGTCCCCATGCAAACCATCACTGAACCAGAACAGCCCAAACCGATTGCAGTTGCCCCCGTCCAGAAGAAGAAATCAAAAAGAAAATCAGTCCGCATAGTGACTGACAAGGATGCAGCAGGACCTTTGCACCCAGAAGAAGAGGCAGAGCCAGAGATCATCACTCGGTCACTATCCCTGGGTGAGCTGCGTGACCTGCAGAGGGAATTCACGCGCCAGACTAACGAGTCCACCCTGACCTGGCTGCTCCGCTTTTGGGACGCTGCAGACAATGACACCATTCTGGACGGAAGTGAGGCCAGGCAGCTGGGATCTCTGTCCCGGGATGTGGTCATTGACCAGGGAATCGGGAGAACCCAAGAAACTCTCAGCCTCTGGCAGCGACTGCTTACAAGTGTAAGGGACAGGTACCTTTGTAAAGAAGACCTCCAGGTGCACCAAGGGAAATGGAGCACAATGGAACAAGGTATCCGGTGCCTGAGGGAATTGGCTGTGCTGGAGATCATTTTCTCAGAAGACGAGAGATTTCCTAAGAGCCCAGATGGTGTCCAGTGCACGTCACAGATGTGGTTGAGGTTCGCACGCCTTGGACCAGAGATATACTCTCTTTACCTGGCAATGCTGCAATGGAGGGAAGGCGAGGACAGGGTGGGCATCTTGGTGAACAAGCTGAGGATTTACGAGGACACCGTCACAGCCCTGTTTCGCACCCATGTCTCATCCGTGGAAACAAATTTTTTGGCTGAGCAAGTCCGGAGCTTGATTGAAGAAGGCCATCAGAAATTGAAAAAGGAACTTAAGGAAGAGATTTACCAGATCTCACCAGAACCAACAAGAGTCTCTGCCATTAGGAGCCGGCGTCCCCCAACCAGGGAGAGAGGATACACCCCACGAGGTAATCTCTGGTTTTTCCTTCAGGAACATGGAGAAGACATGAGTAAGTGGCATGGAAAACCCACCTCCTCCTTAGCAGCCAGGGTACGGGAACTAAAAAGAGGGACAACTACCACAAGAAGCGCATCTAGAGTCAACATTGCTCCGGTCTCTCGCACACAGAACTCCAGACGATACCAGAATGATAGTATGACTGATCCTCTTGAAGGGACCTCAGGAACATATTCACCGTAAGGGAGCAACATGCACCAGAACCAGGAATAGAGGGGCCCTGCCTCTAGCCAGGTAGAGGAAAGGGATAATCGGGTCTTTTGGACTGTGTGGGTCCGATGGCCTGGCACATCTGAGCCACAAAAATACACGGCTTTGGTTGACACAGGCGCTCAATGTACTCTGATGCCATCAAGGTATGTGGGAACAGAACCCATTTCTATTTCTGGGGTGACAGGAGGATCCCAGCAGCTGACTGTACTGGAAGCTGAAGTGAGTTTAACTGGGAACGAGTGGCAGAAACACCCCATTGTGACTGGCCCGGAGGCCCCATGCATTCTCGGCATAGCCTATCTCAGAAATGGATATTTCAAGGACCCAAAAGGACATCGTTGGGCTTTTGGGATAGCTGCTGTGGAGACAGAAGATATCAGACAACTGAGTACATTGCCTGGCCTCTCAGATGACCCGTCTGCCGTGGGACTGCTAAGAGTTGAAGAACAACAGGTGCCAATCACCACAGCAACAGTGCACTGTCGCCAATACCGCACCGACAGAGACTCTGTGGTTCCCATCCATGAGATGATTCGCAAATTGGAGAGCCAAGGGGTGGTCAGCAAGGCCCATTCACCTTTCAACAGCCCTATATGGTCAGTGCGTAAGTCCAGCGGAGAGTGGAGACTGACGGTGGATTACCGTGGCCTGAATGAGGTCACACCACCACTGAGCGCTGCTGTGCCGGACATGTTGGAACTTCAGTACGAGCTGGAGTCCAAAGCAGCGAGGTGGTATTCCACTATTGACATTGCCAATGCCTTCTTCTCCATTCCTTTGGCAGCAGAATGCAGGCCCCAGTTTGCTTTCACCTGGAAGGGTGTGCAATACACCTGGAACCGACTGCCCCAGGGGTCGAAGTCAAGTCCCACCATTTGCCATGGACTGATCCAGACTGCACTGGAAAAGGGTGAGGCTCCAGAACATCTGCAATACATCGATGACATCATCGTGTGGGGAAACACAGCAAAGGAAGTATTTGAGAAAGGAGAGAAAATCATCCAGATTCTCCTGGAAGCCGGCTTTGCCATCAAAAGGAGCAAAGTCAAGGGACCTGCCCAAGAGATCCAGTTCCTGGGAGTAAAGTGGCAAGATGGACCACGTCAGATTCCCACCGAGGTCATAAATAAGATCACTGCAATGTCTCCACCGACCAGCAAGAAGGAAACACAAGCTTTCCTAGGCGCCATAGGTTTTTGGAGAATGCACATTCCTGAGTACAGCCAGATTGTGAGCCCTCTCTACCTGGTTACCCGCAAGAAGAACGATTTCCACTGGGGCCCTGAACAGCAGCAAGCCTTTGCCCAGATCAAGCAGGAAATCGCTCATGCGGTAGCCCTTGGCCCAGTCAGGACAGGACCAGAGGTGAAGAACGTGCTCTACTCTGCAGCCGGGAGCCATGGTCTGTCCTGGAGCCTCTGGCAGAAGGTGCCTGGTGAGACTCGTGGCCGACCACTGGGATTCTGGAGCCGAAGCGACAAAGGGTCTGAAGCCAACTACACTCCCACAGAGAAGGAAATCTTGGCTGCCTATGACGGAGTCCAAGCTGCCTCAGAGGTAATCGGCACAGAGGCACAACTCCTCCTGGCACCCCGACTACCAGTGCTGGGTTGGATGTTCAAGGGAAAAGTTCCTTCCAGGCATCACGCCACCAACACCACATGGAGCAAATGGATTGCTCTCATCACACAGCGTGCCCGTATTGGAAACCCGAATCGCCCTGGGATTTTGGAAATTATAACAAACTGGCCTGAAGGTGAGACTTTTGGATTATCTTCTGAAGAAGACGAAGAGCAAGTGACTCGTGCTGAGGAAGCCCCACCATATAATGAGCTACCGGAGACTGAAAGACGTTATACCCTCTTCACTGATGGTTCCTGCCAAATTGTAGGCGCTAACCGGAAGTGGAAAGCTGCAGTATGGAGCCCCACACGACAAGTTGCACAAGCTACCGAGGGACAAGGTGGATCGGGTCAGGTTGCAGAGCTTAAAGCCGTCCAGCTGGCTTTGGATATTGCTGAACGAGAGAAGTGGCCAAGGCTCTATCTCTACACCGACTCGTGGATGGTAGCTAATGCTCTGTGGGGATGGCTGGATCGCTGGAGAAAAGCCAACTGGCAGCTCAGAGGGAAACCCATCTGGGCAGCTGAGATTTGGCAGAACATCGCCGCCCGAGTAGAGAAGCTGACCGTGAAGGTTCGACACGTGGATGCGCACGTACCCAAGAGTCGGGCTAATGAAGAACATCGCAACAATGAGCAGGTGGACCGAGCTGCCAAGGGGAAAGTATCTAAGGTGGATCTGGACTGGCAGCACAAGGGAGAATTATTCCTAGCTCGTTGGGCCCATGATGCCTCTGGTCATCAGGGCAGAGATGCAACATACCGATGGGCCCGTGACCGAGGGGTGGACCCTACCATGGACAGCATCTCACAGGTCATCCACAGCTGTGAGACCTGTGCTGCAATCAAACAGGCCAAGCGGGTGAAGCCTCTGTGGTACGGTGGACGATGGTCAAAGTACAGGTATGGGGAAGCCTGGCAAGTTGATTACATCACCCTTCCCCAAACCCGCCAAGGCAAGTGCTACGTGTTGACCATGGTTGAAGCAACCACTGGATGGCTGGAGACCTACCCTGTGCCTCATGCTACAGCCCAGAACACCATCTTGGGCCTGGAAAAGCAAGTCCTGTGGAGACATGGCACCCCGGACAGGATCGAGTCAGACAACGGGACTCATTTTAAGAACAGCCTCATCAACACCTGGGCCAGAGAACATGGTATTGAATGGATATATCATATTCCTTATCATGCACCAGCTGCCGGAAAAGTTGAACGCTGCAATGGACTACTTAAAACCACCCTAAAGGCACTTGGTGGGGGGACCTTCAAAAATTGGGAAGTGAACTTAGCAAAGGCCACCTGGATGGTCAATACCCGAGGGTCCATCAATCGAGCTGGTCCTGCCGAGTCTGAACCCTTGCACACAGTGGATGGAGATGGAGTCCCTGTGGTACACCTGAGAGGTATTTCAGGAAAGACTGTTTGGATTAATCCCACCTCAGGCAAAGGCAAACCCATCCGTGGGATTGTCTTTGCTCAAGGACCTGGTTGCACTTGGTGGGTAATGCAGAAAGATGGGGAAACCCATTGTGTACCACAGGGAGACCTAATCTTAGGTGAGAATGGTGTGTAGGGTTTCATTGTATATGTGTATATATATATATGGATGTATTTATGTTTGTATATGTATATGTATATATATATATCTATGTGTGTTTAGAGTTTAAGAAGGTATTGGTTTGGGATGATGTAGATGGTAATAGAATAAGGGGTGGATAATGTCCTGGGTTGAGGTGTATTCTATTACCATCCTCATGAGCTGTTGAAATCAGGTGGGGCAGTGTTTCCTTACCTCCTCCCCCCAGACTATCTTGCTGTTAATGGCCCATCATTGTCCTGCCGCATGACTCAGAGATAACTCCCTCTGGACTATCTTCTGTTAATGAGCCTAATCAACACTTGGCCTCATGACTCATTACCCTATTGTGAGATTCTCCACCCAGAGAGAGGAACCAAGCATCCCATCGTGGATATAATCTGGGACTCTGAGCACCAGAGACACTCTCTTTCCACTGGATTTCCAGAGGACAGAAGCTACACAGCCACCACTGGACTTTCTGAGGAAGAGCAGACCCCTTCTACTACAGGATCACCACTTCAGAGGACTGCTACCACCACCCTGCCGAACAGGGACTCAGGTTGTATCTTGACTCTGTCAGTGTTTTCTTTTACTTTCTTTTCCTTTCCTTTAATTTCCATTAAATTGTTATTCTGACTTGGTGCCTCCCACTGGTTTGTTTTCAAACTAGCACAGCGGAGTTTAGACTCTGGGCTCCTGTGGATTCAATGGAGGGCGTCCCCTCCTCTCCATAGATTTGTAGGGGCAGGCTTTAAGCTTTCCCCTTTCGCGAGCTTCTCTGCCCACACTTTCAAACCCCAACCTTTCCCTAGTGCTAGCACAATACCGGTCCCTCTTAACTCACCTTCCTTTCTGTCCTTCTGCCTTTCTGTACTGGGTCCTAAAGCCCTAGTCACAGTACTGGATTGTCGCTTTGGACTCTGTAGTTCGCCAGCAGAAAGGGAGGGGCAAAGCGACATGTGTTTCAACCCAAGACTACGAGTTTCAAGGTCTCTAGGGTCCCACCTGGGTCGCCAGCAACTGATGCCTTTTCCTGGTCTTAAAATCAAGAGTCAAACACGGTTAGAAGGGGAAAAGGGATGTTACCTCTATATTTATTTTAAGGATCCTTAGGTGCACCATGTCCAGGTGGAATGGGCCGAAATGCACACCACAATGTCCACACACAATAGATCGGATATAACATTATAGGTCTTACTAATTAGCATATCTATAAAAGATTCCCCAGTGAGAGGCTCTAGTGAGCCCCCCTCCCCGAGGAACCTTTCCCCTGGATGGTCCTATCTCACTTTACAAAATGTGTTCTGGAGAGGACCTTGGTGTCTGGGGCTTTCTGATCCCTAACTACGAGGCTTCTAAGATGTTTAGTTTCCTAGCTTGACAAATAAGTCTAAGAATGTAGGCTAAAAAGCACTAAGAATACAAAGGCTGTAAAAAGGTATATAAAAGGGTGTCTTGGTTTGAAAGACAGGGTTCTGCTAAGGAAGGCAGAAGCTTCCCTTGGAATGGCAGATGCAACCCCCTTGCCTCCAAGTTATTATAATTTTGAAATCAAGGGCTTTTAGGCAAAGATGTGGGAAATAGGAATAACCGTTCTTTACTATTATATATATAACCAGCCAAACAAACAACAATAACTATGTCAGTAACAGCAAACAATCACAAACCCAGTCCTAGCCTTCTCAGCTGATGGGCCCTTTTCCCCTTTGGTGCAGTTCTGCTTGCAGCTGGCAGAGGCACTAGTGGCTCCCAGTGAGCAGGGCAGGTGTGATGGTTTCCCCACGGCTGCAGGGGGCGCTCCGGAGCGAGCTCGGGGAGCACACGGCACTGGTGCTCTGGGGTCCGGGGAAGGATGGAACAAAGGCTTCACAAACCCCTGGGCAGCTGGCCCCGGTGTCCGGCCGGACCCTCGGGAACGGCAGGCTGGAACGGCAGGCTGGAATGGCAGGCTGGAGCGGCAGGGATGAGCACAAATCCCAGGTGGCAGACACCATATATCCAAGCGGGGAGCCCCCCAGAGGTCTGGGCAGGCAGGGCGAGCACGGCTACAACGTAGCGAAGGCTCGAATCAGCGGCAGGGCAGGGTGGCCACAGCCCGGCCTCCAGCAGGGCAGGGAAGGCGGCTTTGGGATCCAGGGGCTTTCCAGCACAAGGAAAAGCAGCCGAAGCAAGCCAACTCCTCTCTGTCCAAACTCTGGAGACCCAACTGCCCACACACCCAGGTGAAACAAAAGGAGCAGCCAGGTCTTTTGTCTCTCTTAAGCACCCAGCGATTTGTTGTCTTAGTAACAGTATGGGGTGAAAAATTCCTTCAACAGAAAAAAAAAACTAGACCTCTTAAAACCCCAACAAAGGGGTATAAAAGAAAAGGCAAAAAATCATCATGGCATCAAAAGGAGTGAGAGGAATTTGTCTTTACAAACAAACTGTGGGTTTGCTGATAGGTGAAGATGGATACTGAGAGATGAAAGAGGCAATGGGAAGAACCATAAATTCCATAGGAAAGAAAAAGGGGGGGGAGTATACATCAGAAAGGGGTCAGTATTAAGTGATTCAGGAAGTCTGTACCTCTCAAGTACCTCAGCCAATGGGGAAAGAGAGAGGGAAATACGGCTGGGAAAATTAGGATAAAAAGGAGGCTGCGTCCTCTAACAATTTGAGAGACCCCAGGGGAATGCCCCATGGCCTCTTCCTTTATTTGAATAAAGTATCAGGGCTCCTCTGTCTCCTTTTTGAACATAAACCTCTGGTGTTTGTGGATTAATTTTTCCTGACACATGAACCCAGAAAGCAGCTCAAAAATGGTGTCACAGCATCATAGTGGTGTGTTAAGAACACTAGAACATAATTTAGATAAAACTTTATTTCTTAACCAATCCCATTTTTATAAAATGAAGTTATTTTCTGCAGGTGGAATATATGTCTTGGTTTTGTGCTGCATTTTGTTTATTTTTTTTCTGGTTGAGATCAATTAATTTTTCCTTACATATTACTTATACTTCATGAAGCCACTTCTTTGCTTTTCCATTAGGATATTGGAGTTGAGCTATTTCAGAGCAGTGGTCAGGCTTAACTAAGAATAGTACTATTTTCTTTGGACACCAGGCACTAGGTTTTAACATTTGAGTATAGCTAAGACCTTCCTTTAACTTACTTAAGGAGAAGGTTCAAAAATCAGTGATAATGAGTTAAATCCATGGTTAAGAGAGATGAATGCATTTGACTGGCACAATTGGATGTTACCATACATAGCCCAAGTAACTTGCAGTCCTGAAATTACTGGTGAGCTCGGGTTAGATTCTATGGTATCAAGCACTTTTCAATTTTATAGACTGCAGTCTGTGGAAATCTAATGTCTGAGGACCATTCGTGTCTAGTCCATAGAGTGATGGCTCATTGAATTCTAATTATTATTCTGCTTGTTTCCAGCCTCTAAGGTTGTTTTTAGGAGAGCTAAAACACTTATAGCTTTTTAATGGCACTTTCTGCTGTAAGCATTTGTAGCAGTTGGCATGAAGACATCCTAGTGACTGAGAAAGACATGGTTAACAGGTTCATAATGTGTGGGGGCCGGTGGGCCTGTGGTACAAGGGACAAAGAGAGTCCACTGGTGAGACAGTCCCTAGTATCAAAGATTGTCCCCAGGTTAGGGTAACCGAAAAGGCTTGCCCCAGGATCCTCTGTTCTGTTATGTTAATGTACCCCAGTTCTGTGTCCCTGGTTGGCCAGTTTGGCCTCCCTGCCCCTTTGGTACCTTATATGTCCCTGCCTTAGAAGGTTCTCCACTTCCTGTTACCCCCCCCCTTGGCCCTTGCCCCATCCCCACGCCCTCAGAGCTTCCCTACTGGCTCCCTTACCCTAGTCCCGCCTTTGTACCACCCCTGCACCCTCAGATCATTGGTGTCTGATGCTCTCTCTGCTCCCCTATATAACCCTGGACCCTCCATTGTTTTTTGTCTTCATCCCTGGAACCCTTCACGTGGGTGGCTGGAATAAACCTCCCCCGTGGAACCCCATACAGAGATCCTTCCTGCCTTCTTTGTCATCAGTTCATCCTTAGCTATCCGGTGTAGTGTGTGTGTGCGTGTGGTGACCTCGCTGAGCAGCTTCCTCCAGGAGACGCTTTTGGGAAGGTCACAGCACTTTACCATCCAGCACCACGTCGCAACAAGTGGCGCCTGAACAGGGACCTCTTCTGAGGGTCCCTGAAAGCATCTCCAGCAGCCTGAGCTGCTGGAAGTTTGCGTTTGGAGCAGCCACTTCCCTGAAGAGAGCCCTGAGTTCTATCAGGGTGATTGGACGGGTGGTCAGCAACCTTCTTGGGAACAGAGGATCGGCCAAGAATGGATGAACCACCCCGAGAGTTTTCGTTTGACCCTGTGTGGTGAGATATATCGTGTCTCTTTTCTATTTTTTTGTTAAGCCTTTTGCCTTGGGTGTTGGGAAGAGGGGAGATGGGAGCTAAACTGACCCACCCTCAGCGGGAAGCTTATATCCAAGTTAAAGGAGCCCTTGTTCGGGGAAATTTTCGTTTTTCAAAGGGGGAGTTAAAATGTTTTGTTCTTTAGTTATTTAAGTTCTTTCCAAGGATTTTTGGGATCAAGTTGGGATAAAGTTGGGTGTTTGGCAATCCAGAGGGGACTTCTCAGTGGGAAAGTTTTATCCTTTATTTTCTATGATTATTAAATGTGTTAAGTGTATTGGGGGGTGTTTGGGAAAAGTAAATCCCAGCTTAAAAACCCCTTTGCCGTGTTCCTCCGCTAGCGTTCCAGATCCCTCTTCCCTGCCTCAGGAGAGATCAGGAGATGGATCCCGTCCAAGGGCACAGGATTACTACCATCTTCCTGACATCTCCCAGTCTCCTCTGTCCCCTTTCCAGGACAGCAGTGGCCATGCTGTCCCAGGCTCTTCCTAACCCTCTTACCTATGCCTGCATACCCAGTTCTATCACTCCCAGTTATGTCCCAAGATGGCGCTGGCAACATGCCCAGCCCTGCCATCTTGTCTTCTCCCTCTCCAAGTTTTCCCACCCTCACCCAGCCACTTGGCAGGGGCCATTTCAAACTCGCGACCCCCCTCCGCCCTTCTCCTCCCTTGCGTCAATGGGTGTGTCTGCATCATGCCCCTCCCATTCCACCAGGAATCCCCTTCTGGCTGCAGACCCTGCCTCTCCTTCCTGTGTTCCCACCCCCTCCATCGGTGACTCCACCCCTGGGAACCAACCCGCTTCAGGTTCCCACATCACTGGGACCGGAAGTGAGTGCGGTGGCAACCGGAAAGGCACCATCTTGCCTTCCACTGCAGCACACCAGGCAGCTCCGGTTTGCCAAAAGCCTCGCATCCCAGCCAGGCACTCTCCCTCCTCTTTGGAGGAGGAGAGCAGTGACTCCTCAGATTCTTATGCTAGGTCTGAAGATCACTGGGTTATAGTGAGGAAGCAGGAGACCGGGGATGGTAACTGGTAGCTGGCAGATAAGAGAACGCCGTATACAGCCCCAGCTATTTATAAGAGGGGAGGTAGGAATCCCCATTGGGAACCCATCCCTTACCAAGAGTTAAAGGAGCTATGCAAGACCAGTAAAGACTATGGGCGGGGGTCACCATATTTTAAAAATCTATTGCAAGTTACTTTCTCCGTGCTCACCCTAGTACCACATGACATTAAGAACACCATGTCGTGCCTCCTCTCCCCCCACGGAATACATGCTGTGGGAGACAACATGGAAAAAACACCTAAGGGGGCTCCTACAAACATATCAAGGAGACCGTACTAGGGGTTATTTAACCATCGAACACTTATGAGGAGAAGGTAACTTTGAAAAACCCCAGGACCAGGCCCAAGACATCCCCAAGGCTGTCCTAAGAGATATTAAAAGGGTAGCAGAGGCAGCACTGTTCGACACACCTGATGATGCCACGCCCACCCTGAACTTTGCAGATATTCGGCAAGGGACTGAGGAATCATTTATCAAGTTTGTGGACCACCTAAAAGGCTTGATCAAAAGGCAGGTGGAGAATGCAGTGGCCCGCAGGGAACTGCTGCGCAATCTGGCAATGTCTAATGAGAATGGGGAGTGTAAAAAGATCTTAAGGGCCCTCACCCTAGACCGTGAGCCAACAATTGAACTGATGATCGAAGCCTGCGCTAAGTTGACATCCACTGAACATGTAATTGGCATGGCGGTTTTTAAGGGGGTGGCGGAAACCCTAGTGGCAACGTCTGGGGACAGACAGCGTTGTTTCCATTGTGGGGAGCCTGGACATTTTATTAAAGACTGCCCAGAGCACGGGGCTTCAAGAGACTTACAGCCACCAGGGGAATGACCTTGGCCTCACCAATATCACTGAGACCATAGGCGGCGTCTGGGAAACTACCAACAGAGCGCGGGACGGCCCCGTGAAATGACACCAAATGCGCAGTTGTTGTGCCATGCCCCGCCCACCATCCCAGAGACTCGGGTGCCCAAAGGTATGTTCCAGAGGAGTATAGAGACCAGGAGCTCCAAGTCTCTGAGGCCTACCCGCATCTAAAGGTATGCTCCTGGTGCAAATTGGTGAGTGCCTTATTAATTCAGTTTGATTATGAGGGCATTTATAGAATCCCCATGGGAGAGTTTGGGCCCTCATGATGCCTTGAGAGGCCTCCTAGAAAACAGACTGGACAGGAGTAAGGGAATAAAGGTAGGTATTTATTTGAAAGGCCTTCAAAGGTACACCCTGGGGAGCCAGAGGCTATTGCCAAGATGGACTCCAAGATGGAAAACAGGTCACGAGTTCTTCACTCTTTTATAGGTTTGGTTCATTTGCATAGCAGGGTTAATTCTCCAATTAAAGCTTAAGTTTTCCCCACAGCTTACCCCCCCTTTAGAGGCTCTTTGGTTTATACTTTTGGGCCTAGGACAGCCCAAGTGTCCTTGAAGAGCAGATCCAGAGAAGTTTTGTTGTGTCTACCTAGAACAAGAGCAGAAATTAACAGGCTACAAGAAAGTTCAGAGTCATGCACCAAGCAGTACAGAATATGAAAAATATAAAGGTTAAAACTTAAGGCATCATTTTCCCCCCTTTAGAGGCTTGACAAAGCCTCTATCTTGTAGAGACTCTATTCCAAATATTCTAAATATCTACTAATAATATGTGTCTAACAGCAGTATATCTCTATAAACAAGAATTATAATTACAATCATTATAAACAATCTTCAATTCAGGGTCAGTTTGGTAACCATGAAACCAGGGTGTGGAAGATACAATCAGCTTTGAATGCTATCCAATGAAAGATCTAAGTTAATTCTCAAATTGTAAACAAATTTTGTTGCTCTTTTCACTTCAGTTTACATGTCAATTATTAGTTTTGTATCCAAATGAATGTCTTTGGATATACTTTGGACTAGAATCATACGCAAAATTTAGTTCCAAACCTGAATCAGGGTTACCAACTGTGTAGATAATAAGCACAGGAAAAAAATCCTTTAAACTACATCATCTTCATTTGTATCAGTCTCTGTTTTCTCAGTTATTTCAGGAGCAGAAGCCTTCTTAATTCTGGAGTAGTGAATCCAGTGTCCTTTGCCAGCGACATTGACTGCGGTGAGGGTGGTCAGCAAAATCTGGAATGGTCCTCTCCACTTGGCCTGTAGAGGATCACTGTCCCACCACTTGACATAGACCCAGTCTCCAGGCTGGTGTGTCCAGTCCTATGGGTCTGGATAACACGATGTAATTCTGGAGCTTCTGCAAAGTAGAACTTAAAGCCATTAGATATCACTGCAAATCAAGTTTTGCCCTCGTGAATTTCACCTGGAACATGTGGAATTTGATATGGCCTGCCATACAATATTTCATAGGGACTGATGTTATCCCTCCGCCTTGGTTGTATATGGATCCTCAGTAAAGCCATAGGCAAGGCCTGAACCCACGTCATGGATGTCTCTTGACAAATTTTGCTAATTTGTGCCTTAAGGGTCCCATTCATGCGTTTCACCTTACCGCTTGCTTGGGGTCTGTAAGGTGTGTGCTGATCCTAAGCAATTCCCAAAATCCGGCTAACCTCTTGAATCACATTTGCAACAAAATGTGGTCCTCTGTTCATGGACATACCCAAAGGAACCCCAAACCATGGTATTATATGATTAAACAAAACTTTCACCACCTCCTTGGCTGTGTTAGTGCAATAGGGGTAACGTTCAGGCCCTCCACTGAAGGTGTCAACCATTACCAGTATGTACCTGTATCCCTCTTTGCGTGGTAACTCAGCAAAGTCTATTTGCCAGTAATCTCCAGGAAGATCCCCTGCCTTTGTTACTCCTAACACAACTTTTTCCTCGTATCAGGAGTATTTTTGCAGCAGATTTCGCACTTGCTCACTACTGATTGTACAATATCTGTCATTCACTTTCCTATTACTACCTTTTTGAGATGTTTCAGAAGATTTTCAACCCCGAAATGTGTGCTTTCATGTTCTCTTGCAGCTAGCCCTCAAAGAATTAGAGGTGGGACTACAACCTGATTTGCGGGTTGTAGTGGTTTGGTCCAAAATACTCATTACTGTTTACCCTCTGTGAGATAAGAATTAGGAGAAAAGCAAAGCAGGCACAAAACTTGAAAGAATATAAAGAAGTTTATAGGAGAAAGTTTCACGTAGGATGTCTGGACTTCAGGCGGCTCTCTTGAAAGCTGTTTATTGCATAGGCAAAGTTACAGCATTTCAGGGGGTGGGTATCCAGAGCCAGCCCTACAGCTGTCAGCTACAGCTGTAGGCATACCTGAAGCCGCTTTCTGTTCAAGTTACAAAGCATTTTATACTTTTCTTTGCTGAGTATCTTAATACATGACAACCAATAAGCACCATACATAATACCTTTACATTTGCCTATAGCCTATCATAACTACTACCATTACCATATTATAGTCATTATTATCCAATCACAAGAGTAAGTTACAATTTAAGCTTACAGTGGAAAATTCTCAAACCTCTTTTCTTCTTGCTACATCAACATTTCTTGTTTGCCTGCCATATCTCTCTTTTTGGTAAAGACATGCTTCCTATTTACTTATGCTCTTCTTGGGACTCATTTACTTGGTGAAAAACATCTCTGTTTGTAGTCACATACCTTTGTCCTATTCATAAAAATTTCCTTCCAACTCATCTCCAACCTTTGCCTTCTCAGTTATTCAGTGATCACTGGTTCAGCAAAACATCTTTTACTCTATATCAAAACTTGCTTTCATTTCTATCTCATCCTCAGTTTCTACATTCAGAGATCTTTCTTCCAAGCCTACACATCTGTGAAACTTTCTCACCAAACTTTCATCCTCCCCAACAAAGTTTATTTATAGACCTAAAATTAGGAAAAGGAAAAGAAAAGAAAAGAAAAGAAAAGAAAAGAAAAGAAAAGAAAAGAAAAGAAAAGAAAAGAAAAGAAAAAAGAAAAGAAAAGAAAAGAAAAGAAAAGAAAAGAAAAGAAAAGAAAAGAAAAGAAAAGAAAATCATATCACACCTTCAGAACACTTCTTCTCCCCCCACCTTTCTCCCTTCTCCCAGTGACAATGTAAAAAGACAACCCTTGAGATGTTCAGTCTGTTTACCACTTCCATAGTAGCCTTGTTCAGTTCATTTAGGAAGAGGAGCCTCTCTTGCCCATGCTATGGAGAAATTATCACAACAAGACAGCCGCTCAGGTTGGTTCTCTGCTCGCATCATGTGAGAGTCCCCCTCCCACCACTTGCAGCTTTTCCCACAACTGCTTTCGAGGGTCCAATCTTGAGCTACTGGGGTACAATTTTAAGGTGGAGCTGTCGAAACTGATCGTGATGAGGGTGTGGGTTCGGTAGTGCCCGGCTGGAGATGGACGGATGGAGACTAGAGATCTCTATAAGCAGGTCTTAGGAGCATGCAGTTTATTGCAAAGGGCGTGGGTACAGGGGCACTGCTTAGAGCTGCCAGCTGCAGCTCCAAGCAGGCCCAAGGTGTAGGAGAGAGAGAGATGAATCAAGAGAGCTAGAGCAAGAGGCTGAGAGCTAAGAGAGTAAAGAGCAAGAGAGTTACTAAGAGAGCTAAGAGCAAGAGCGTTACTAAGAGAGCGAGGTCCTTGTTACAATACAATAAATCATCTTCTGTAGTGAATATTCTAATTCTCACTAGCCAATCTAATACAAGGTACAAATCCTATAGCATTTACATACAGCCTATAAGAGTTCTTACATTACCATAGAGTGTTACATTTTTACTTCTAAAAACTACTCCTTGGACCCCTTCTGCTGAGCTAGTAGGGTCTGCTCTGACCCTTGGACCTGTCTGCAAGCAGAGGGTATTGTTCAATCAAGAGGGGATTACCTTCAGCCGGCTATACCATTGTTTTCTAGTTGTTCAGTAACTAAGACTCTATATCTCAAAGATGGCCTTCATTTCGATGTCGCTCACAGTTTTCATATTCCCAAAATCTTTTGTTAGGCAATCATATTTATAAGGCTTTCCTGTTTCATCTTCCCCAACAGGAGCCATTGAGAAACAAAACTTCTCTTTACCCATCTCTGGGAGCATTTTATCTCTAAGAACAGAGGCCCTCCTCCTTCCCTGGGAGCAAAGGCTCCTCCTCATCTTCATCTCTAGGACTATCTCTGGGAGCATCTCTAGGAACTGAGGTCTTCTCCTTTCAATTTGGTGCAAGACTCCTCATCACTTGCATCTCTCCCTGTTCAAACTTCTCATCAAATTACAGCTGCTTCAGCATCTGCTTATCTCAGCGCAGGTGCTTTTGCTTACAAGTACAAGTTGAACACTCCACCCCCCATGCCTTCATGAAATTACAACGGATACTCTGATACATCATAGCTTTACAACAGAATTTCAGCTTTAAGCATCTCCTCTTTCTCTTCCCTCAGGTTTTCAGCTCTTCACAGCACTAAAAGGGTTAATCCCACCTAGGCCTTGCAGCAGGAATTTTGTTTATTGCTGTTGATCACATGATCTTTGCCGGACAGCAGGGCAGCTTTCGGCTGAATCTTGGCAGAACTGGAGAGGGGGAGCCAGGCTACTCTGCCTGCACATAGCAGGGTGGGGTGGGGGGGGGGGGGTTCCGCAGGTGGAACAGGGCCCATAGGCTCCAGGATGGCTGTGGCCTGGCCTGGCCTGGCCCGAGCAGGGCCTGGGCCAGGCCCGCTGGCCCCTGTACAGGGCCCCGCAGCTACCTGTCTGTAGATACAAAAATGCTGCTAGCAAGGATTTTCTTGTTATTTTCTAAGTCTGTGAGAGACTTTTCTCTCTCACAGAAGAGGTAGCAGGGAATGTAAACAACCAAGCCACCTGCAACCTTGAAAAGTCTTGTTTATGGTATAGTAGAAAAATATTTTGACAATGGATGTTTTAGGATTTTAGCCAATCACCCCGAAGGGGTGGCTGGTCCTTTGTCCAATTAGACTATGAAGAAAAAAGTCTATAAAAGAGTTTGTAAAATAATTAAATAAATCAATCTTGATGTCAATTCCTGCCTGTTGGATCTCCTCCTCCTCCTCCCTATGGCTGTGGGACATGGTGATATACTGTAGGAACCAGGACTGCCGTAATACCTGTCCCCGCTCCGGAAACAAGACAGAGCTCTGCCCAGGGTTTGTCTATTCTTAAGTGTGGATCACAGAGGTGGTCAAAATTTTAAGTGGCTTAAAAAATTGTCCATATTCAAACTAGCCAGCTGTCAGGTTCTGTCAGGTCATGGGGGGAAGCTGTAAGTACTCCTTTGCGAGAACATCACTTCTGGGACTATGCTTTGGTAAGCCATGACACAGGTGTAACAGCCCATCCATTTTCTGTGATCTCAGCCTTAAGAAACTTAATTAACTTGTGGTCTGCCTGATCATATTTTAGGGTCAACCCGGAAGAATCAATCTTTTTTTTGTGGAATTACTGCAAGAATACCTTTTTCTGCAGCCCTTCTTGCTGTTTCATCAGCAAAGAAATTTCCCAATTCTGGAGTGGTTTTCCCTTTCTGGTGACCCCTACAATGCATGATGGCTACTTCTGTGGATTTTTTGATGCTCTCTAAGAGGGCAAGGATTTGTTCAGCGTGTTTGATCTGGTTAACTGGAGCATTCAACAGTCCTCTCTCCTTCCAGATGGCTCCATGGGCATGGACAACACTAAATGCATATTTAGAGTCAGTCCATATATTTACCTTCTTTCCTTCGCTCAGGTCTAGGGCCCTTGGCAGTGCAATCAGTTCAGCTTTCTGTGATGACACATCTGCTGGCAGGGTCTTCGCCTCGATCACCTTGTCCTGGGTGGTTACTGCATAACCTGTCATTCGTTTACCATTTCTCATGAAGCTGATCCTGTCTGTAAACAGCTCCCAGTCTGGGTTTCCTAGGGGTACATCCTTCAGGTCTGGTCTACTGGAATAGACCTCCTCGATTGTCTGCAAACAGTTATGCTCAGGCACATCATCAGTTAAGGTAGAGGACAGAAACATGGCAGGGTTAACAACAGAAGTTGTTTTCAGGGTAACATCATCCTGTTCTAACAGCAGTGACTGATATCTAAGCATTTGGTTGCTGGACACCCAATGTCTTCCTTTCTGTTCCAGTACTGCTGCTACTGCATGTGGCACATACACTACAGTGTGTTGTCCAAGGGTGAGTTTCTGGGCCTCTTGAATCAAGATAACAGTAGTTGCCACGGCCTTCAAGCACCCAGGCCACCCTTGGCTAACATTGTCCAGCTGTTTGGAATAATAGGCCACAGCCTTCCATTGGCTTCCGAGGCACTGTGCTAGTACGCCCATTGCCACATTAAGTCTTTCATGTGTAAAAAGCTCAAAAGGCTTAGCCAAGTCTGGTAAGCCCAGACCTGGAGTTTACATTAAAGAGTGTTTCAGCTGTTTAAATGCAGCCCTTGTGCTTTCAGTCCAAATTATAATGCCATTTTCAGCTGCTTTTATTGCTCCCTACAAGGGTTTCACCAACAACCCATAATTTGCTATCCACAACTGACACCAACCTACCATTCCCAGAAAAGCCTGCATCTCTCTCACGGAGTGGGACTCCGGAAGCCGGCAGATGGCTTCTTTCCATTCCTTGCTGAGCTGTTGGTGTCCACGGAAGATCTCAAGTCCCAAGTAAACTACTGATTCCTTGTCGATCTGCGCCTTGTCTTTGGAAACTCTGTATGCACTCTGCCCCAAAAAGTTTAACAAGCTTAGAGTGAATTGGATGCAGTCATCTCTGGTCTTAGCTGCAATCAAGATGTCATCAACATACTGAAGGATAACCCCTCCTGGGTCTTGTCTCCTCCAATCTTCTAATTCTTTTGCTAGCTGGTTTTTGAATATTGTCAGGCTATTCTTGAAACCCTGGGGTAAGACTGTCCAAGTAAGCTGACTTTTCCTCCTTGTTTCGGGATTCTCCCACTCGAAAGCAAAAATCTCCTGGCTGTTTTTATGCACAGGAATGCAGAAAAAGGCATCTTTTAGGTCCACAACAGTAAACCACCCTAATTCATCTGTCAGTGTGGTCAAAAGTGTGTATGGATTGACTACCACTAGGTGTATGTCCTCTGTAATTTTGTTAATTGCCCTCAAATCTTGGACTAACCGATAACTTTTACCATCAGCTTTCTTCACTGAAAGGATTAGCGTGTTATACCTGGACTCATATTGCACTAATAACCCATGCTGGTGGAATTTTTCGATTATAGGTGCTAGTCCTTTGCGACTAATTTTAAAGGATATTGTTTTTGCCTTACCGGTGTAGCTCCTGGTTTGAGTGCAATGCTCACTGGTTCTCCCTGTTTGGATCTTCCTGGAACATCACTGGACCACACAATTGGATTGACAGCATTTTTGACTTCAATGGGGAATTTGCCACATCTGTCCTGTATAAAAAGTGCAGCAACTTAGACAAATTTAGTTTCTGGAATGATAACTCGTATGCCCTCCCCTCTTTTAAATTTAATTTCGGTTTCCAATTTTTCTAACAAATCCCTCCCCAGCAATGGTTTTGGGGAGTTGGGCATATAAAGAAATTGATGAGTTACCCAGTGCTTCCCCAGTTTAAATTTCAAAGGTTGGAAGAAAGGCCATGTTTCAGTTACCCCTGTTGCCCCAAACACATGAACAGTTTCATGACTCAGTTTCCCTTTTAAAGTATTTAACACAGAATATGCCATGCTGGTGTCTACCAGAAATTCTATATCATCTTTCCCCAGCTTGGCTATAACCGAAGGCTCTGCTGGGGAGAAGCCTCTGGTCCCCATCATTCTGAGTATGAGTTTTGTTCTAATGGGAGCTATAGAACTGGGGGTGTCTTCTTCAGCATCAGACAGTCAGCTTTCCAATGCCCTTTCTTCTTGCAATAAGCGCATGTGTCTTTGTCCCTAGGGGTAGAGGCTTTCTTAGATGACTTTTCCTGGGTATCCTTCTTCCTGGGACAGGGTTTACCTTTGTCACTGGAGTCTCTTTCTTGAAACACTCTCCAGGCTACTTCTAACAATTTATTCATGTCTTGAACCCCTTCTAACTTTTGCAACTTTCTTCTTATATCGTTTGAAGCCTGACCCATAAACAAATAAGCCAGATCATTTCCCCCTTCCACTGTATCAGGATTTATGTTTGTGTATTTGGTAGCAGCTTCTCTTAACCTCTTAAAAAAATCAGTAGGAGTTTCATTAGGACCTTGCTTCACTTCATAAAGCTTTGCCCAGCTGAGAGCTTTAGGGACACCATGCTTTAACCCATATACTATGAGATCTTGATACCGTTTTAATCTTTGCATTTCTGCTGGCACATTTGGGTCCCACCTTGGATCATCCGTTGGAAAAATTTTTGTGACCGTACCTTGGAACGTCCCGCTAGCTATGCCTAATTCCACAGAGTCTGTAATAGCTTTGTTTACCATCTGTCTTTCAGTGGGATCAAGCAATGTCTCTATTATAGCTGCCAAATCACTCCAGTCAGGGTTCTGTGTTTGAATTGCTCTTTGTATCAAAGTAGCAACTCTGTCTGGATTTTCTTTATATTTTCCCACTGTACTCTTCCATTGTTCTAACTCTATGAGGGAGTACGGAACCTTCACATAGATTGGCCCTTGATTACCTGCAGCCTGTCTCAGAGGGGCTTGCAAAACTGGCTCCCTTTTTGCTCTGGTCCATTTAGCAATTGGGCTTCGCTCCCTTATTGCTTTTCTTGCTATCTTTCTCCTCTTTCGCCTGCTTAAAGCAGCTATCTCATCTTCCTTTTCAGAGGAACTGCCAGAGTGAGAGGGTTGTGTCAGGTCTGCCCCGGCCTGTTCTGGTACCTGGTATCACTGTCAGGGACCTGCTCTGTGGCAGGGAAAGGGCAGTGTCCCTGGGCCTGCTTGCTTCGATGACCTCATCCTCTAAGCCAACTGCTCGGCACACGGCATTGTCATGGAGACTCCAACGCCTGGGAGAGGAAGGAACGCCACCTCCCCTGCGGGAGGTTCCCTCCCTGCCCTCCTGGCGGAAAGCCTTGCCTCCCGGCTCCACCTCTAAGGGCGATGCCATAGGCTGCACATGCTGGCTGTCCCCACCCCTTAGCTTCTCCGCTCCTGGTGGGACCAAAGGGGAGGGGGGAGAGAGAGACCCGGGCTTCTGGGCAGAAGCCACTGAAGACACAAACACCTTCCAGAGCCGCCACGGCCAGTCTTCACCCTCTTTTAGATGCGGCCCTGTCAGAGCCTGCGTCGCAGCCGGGAAGTCCCCTGGGTCCGTGGGAGGTGGTGGGGGCAGCCAGTCCGCCTCCCCCTTTTCCTTTTTCACTGGCCGGAACCATTTTAAAGCTGCCTCTCCTCCCCCGCCCCCCCCACCCCCGGGACCCACGTCAGCTGAGAAGGAGGAGGAGGAGGGAGAGGGGGAGGAGGAGGAGGAGGAGGAGGAGAAGGAGAAGGAGAAGGAGAAGGAGAAGGAGAAGGAGAAGGAGAAGGAGAAGGAGAAGGAGAAGGAGAAGGAGAAGGAGAAGGAGAAGGAGAAGGAGAAGGAGAAGGAGAAGGAGAAGGAGAAGGAGAAGGAGGAGGGCCCAATCTCAAGATGGGAGCTATTAAATATTACCGCAGGCCTGGTTCCTACGGTATATCACCGTATCCCGCAGCCATAGGGAGGAGGAGGAGAGAAGATCCAGCAGGCAGGAATTGACATCAAGATTGATTTATTTAATTATTTTACAAACTCTTTTATAGACTTTTTTCTTCTTAGTCTAATTGGACAAAGGACCAGCCACCCCTTGGGGGTGATTGGCTAAAATCCTAAAACATCCATTGTCAAAATATTTTTCTACTATACCATAAACAAGACTTTTCAAGGTTGCAGGTGGCTTGGTTGTTTACATTCCCTGCTACCTCTTCTGTGAGAGAGAAAAGTCTCTCACGGACTTAGAAAATAACAAGAAAATCCTTGCTAGCAGCATTTTTGTACCTACAATTAAATCCATCTCCATGTCTTCCCCTTTTGTCAGGTCCAACATAGACTTCTTAACCTTTTTCTCTTTTTTCTTTAAAAACAGTATATGCTCTTTTTTAGATATTTGTAACGTAGATGCAGCCAAGAAAAGCTTTGCATACTCTAATTCTAAGAAACAGTGATCTCTTTGATGATACGATATTAAACTCAGTATCAATTCTTGTTGGGGTTTTAGGAGTTCTTCTGTTTTCTTTTTCTCATAAAGAATTTTCCCCATACATGTTGCCAGGGGGACGAATTACTGGGTGCTTAAGGAAAACAAAAGACCTGGCCCCGGGGGGGGGGGGGGGGGGGTGTCCATCTGGCTACTCTTTTTCACCTGGGCTTGTGGGCTGTTAGCTCCCGGCGTTTGGATGGAGAGAGAGGCTGGAAGGAATTCGTCAGCATTGAACACTTCTGCTTTTTCGGCTGCCTTCCTTCCTTCTACCGGAGAAACCCTGGGATTCCCAAGCCCGCCTTTCCCTGCCCTGCTGGGAGCTGGGCTGCGACCGCCCTGCCCCCGTCGCTGCTTTGAGCCTTTGCTACTCTGTAGCCCCACAAACCCTGCCTACTGAGACCTCTGGGGGGTTTCTGCTGCAGCCCTGGAGTTTGATACATCTCATCTGCCACGCAGGATTTGTGCTCGTCCCTGCTGTTCCAGCCTGCTGTTCCTGAGCATCCGGCCGGACACCGGGATCGGCTGCCCAGGGGGTTTGTGAAGCTTTTCTTCCATCCCTTCCCGGGATCCCAAGCCGCCATTGCCGCGTGCTCCCCAAGCTTGCTCCAGAGCGCCTCCTGCAGCTGTGGGGGGAACCATCGCACCTGCCCTGCTCACCAGGAGCCGCCAGCACCCCTGCTGGCTGTGAACGGAACTGCACCGAAGGGGAAAGGGCCTGACAGCTGAGAAGGCTGGCACTGGGTTTGTGGTTCTGTTTGCTGTTACTGCCATACTTACTGTTGTTTGTTTGCCTTGTTGTACACACACACATATATATAATAGTAAAGAACTGTTATTGCTATTCCTCATATCTTTGCCTGAAAGCCCCTTAATTTCAAAATTATAATAATTCAGAGGGAAGGGGGTTGCATTTTCTTTTTCATTTCAAGAGAGACTCCTGCCTTCCTTGGCAGACACCTGTCTTTCAAACAGAGACAGATCTTGGCGCCCAACCGTGGGGCCTGAGGGCATCAAGAGAAAGGGGTGAAAAAGGAATAACAGCTCCTGGATAACTTAATTTTGTGTGCTGCATATAGGAACCTTGTTAGGCAGCACTATGTGGTCTAGTTTACCCTGGTTCGGGTGGCAGGTGGTCGTGGCTATATTCTTCCCCTTTGCAGCTCCTTACCTAAACATGGGTCCTCTGACTATGGCTACCATTGCTGTTATCCAGTTTGCACTATGGGTCAAGAAGGTGAGGAATTCATGGGCTTTTATCTTGCTCTGGAATGTGGGCACATGGATAAAGGGCTATCACACACTAAGTGCATGTTTTTGGGGTTATGTTAAAAATGGTACTTTCTGTGAGGAAATGACACCAGGGGAAGTTTTCTCCCAACCCCTCAACCAGTTCTTTGGGCCCACCCCACCAATTTTTGAAGGGTTTAGATTTCCTCTGGATACTAACCAAGTGGTGCTGATAAGCCTACTCTATTTAGCACTCAGAGACAAGTTGAGATTGACTTGGATAACTACACAGACACTGGCCCCAGAGACTAGAGATCCTACCCCAGAGCCTGATCCTGCCCCAGAACCTGACACGGCCCCAGACACTAGAGATCCATTCCCAGAGCCTGACCCTGCCCCACAGCCTGACACTGCCCAAGAGCCCACCTCAGAAATGAACCACCCAGATTTAGTGGGGGCACTGGTGAAGGAGATGCACAAGATGTGGCAGGTGCTGCAGAGGGAATACACCTCCCCAGCTAGTGGTAAACCCTCTCCCTGCCCCGAAGGGGGAGAGTCTGATGGTGCAGCAGCAGAACCCACGGATGTTACAACCGTCCAGGCTCCAGCTGAACCACAAGGGCAATCACAGCCAGCGGCAGTCGCCCCTGTGCAAAGGAGGAAGTATAAGACCAAATCAGTATGCCCAGTTAATGATGATGGGGAACCAGGGCCCTCGCAACCAGCAGGAGAGTCAGAACCTGAAATCATCACTGTGAAAAACGAGGTTCACTCTCCTGTGAGAATTTAAAGGGTTTAATATAAAGACAATAAGAGACACATAAAATAAAGCAAAGGGGTAACGGCCGGGTACCTTGGCGCTCTGCCAAGAGCACCCCTGATGCTAGAGGTGAGTCCTTTTTATACCATTTTTACTGTCTGTTCTCTATTAATATTAAAACTTTTCCCGGAGCTGTTCTGCATGGCCACTCCTTGGTTCCGCCTTTTTAGAGCATGCGTAGTCTTCTGCCTTGCGGTTTTATTTCTTTTGATTCTTGGGGTTGGGCCCGCTAGGTAAGAGTCGATGGTAGGGTGGATCTCTTAATTCTCCAGACAGTCAGGGCTGATTGCAGCTTTGGGCCTCTTCGTCTCTCCGGGTAGAGTGGTGATAACGGCTCTCGGACTCTCCTGGCCTCCTGTTCTCCGGGCGGAGTAGCCTTTAGGCCCTTTTGTTCCCTGGACAAAGTGTTGATTAGCAGCTCCTTGGGCCTCATGCTCTGTTCGTTTGGAGGCTATCTTACTTGCTCACACTTGCTAACATTCCTGCTAAAAAGAGAGAAAACTACATCCACACAGCAAAAAGCATTTCTAACATTATATAATATAATATAATATATATATAGATATAATATCTACCCTTGTACTTTGCGAGAAGCCAGTATTATAATATATGTTTATAACAATCACTGAGTCCGTGTTGTACGACAAGAATGCGAAAAGACATTGTGCAAAGGGGGCGTGAGGCTTATACAACTTGGTTACTTTGGGTTTGGGACCTTATGGGCACAGGCGTGCAACTGGATAGTGGTGAGGCAAGGTATTTGGGATCATTGACCCAGGACCCGGGTGTGGACCAGATATTTGTGAGCGAGTGTAGTGGTTTGGTCTAAAATACTCATTACTGTTTATCTTCTGTGAGACAAGAATTAGGAGAAATGCAAAGCAGGCACCAAACTTGAAAGAATATAAAGAAGTTTATTAACAGACCTAAAAGAAGAAAAGAAAAAAAAAAAAATATACCACCTTCAGAACTCTCCTCCTCCCCCCACCTTCCTCCCTTCTCCCACTGACAATGTAAAAAGACAACGCTTAAGATGTTCAGTCTGTTTACCACTTCCATAACCTTGTTCAGTCCATTTAGAAAGAGAAGTCTCTTTTTGCTCGTGCTATGAAAACAGTATCACACTGAGACAGCCACCCACTTCCAAATATTGTTCAGTCCATTTAGGAAGAGGAGTATCTCTGCTCGCGATGTGAGTCCCTTCCCCCGACTTGCAGCTTTTCCCGCAACTGCTTTCGGGGGTCCACTCTTGAAGTTTTTTGGGGTACAATTTTAAGGTTGAGCCATTCAGAAACAAAAAAACAGAGGCCCTTCTTCCCTGGGAGCAAAGGGTCTTCCTCATCTTCATTGTTAGGACTATCTCTGGGAGCATCTCTAGGAATTGAGGTTTTTCTCCTTTCCCGTTTGGAGCAAAAGTCCTCATCTGGTTCATCTGGTTCATCTCTCTCTGTCCAAACTTCTCATGAAATTACAGCTGCTTCAGCATCTGCCTATTGCTTACAAGTTGAACACTCCACCCCCCATATCTTCATGAAATTACAACAGGATACTCTGATATATCATAGCTTCACAACAGACTTTCAGCTTTAAGCATCTCCTCTCTCTCTTCCCTCAGGTTTTCAGCTCTTCACAGCAATAAAAGGGTTAATCTCACCTTGGCCTTGCAGCTGTGTGGCTTATCGCTGTTGGTCACCTGACCTCTGCCGGACAGAGGTGCCGCTTTGCTGAAATCTTGGCTGCAGTGGGGGGGGGGGGGGGGGGGGGTTCCGAGCCGCTCTGGCTGCCCACGGCAAGGCAGTGGGGGGGGGGGGGGTTCCACGGCTGGAACAGGCCCATGGCTCCAGGCTGGCCGTGGCCCTGCCCAGCCTGGCCCAAGCAGGGCCGGCCTGGCCGGGCCTGCTGGCCCCCGCACAGGGCCCACAGCCACCTGTGCCAGCGCCGGAAACGAGAGAGAGCTTGGGGGGGAGTTTGTCTATTCTTAAGTGTGTATCACAGAGGCGGTCACAACTTTAAGTGGCTTAAAGAATTGTCCATATTCAAACTGGCCAGCTGATAGGTTCTATCAGGTCCCAGAGGAAGCTGTAAGCACCCCTTAGCAAGGACATCCCTTCCGGGACTATCCTTGCTAACCTATGACAGGGAGCCAGGGCCCCTTTCTCTCTGGGAGCGGCTCTTAACGAGTGTGAGAGAAAGGTTCGTTCATAAAGAGAGAATGCAGGAGTACCATCATAGAATGCAATGGAAGACACTTGAGGAAGGGATCCAACAGCTAAGAGAGGTGGCAGTATTAGAGGTACTCTTTGGGAAGGATGGACAGCATGATAATGACTCCGATAAGGTCAAGTGCACAGGGCAGATGTTGTGGAACCTGGCAAAGCTAGGGCCACAGCAATACACCACCTTCATTGCAACAATTAATGCAGAGGACAACCGAGAAACAGTGGGCTCTGTTGCCAACAAGCTTGGAAATTATGACAGTATGGTCAATGGCCCGCTGAAAGCTCATGTCTCTGCCATGGTTAAGGACCTCAAAGAGGAATTTAAAGAGGAGATTAGGGGGATGAGGGAGGAGATGAGGAAGATCAGTGTTGCACCAGTGCGTGTCACAGGCCCCCAAGTTAGAGCCCGATGTCCCCTGGCTAGAGAGGGAGGGAACACCCCACGAGCTGAGCTGTGGTTTTTTCTGTGCGACCATGGGGAAGACATGAGAAGGTGGGATGGGAAACCCACTTCTGTCCTGGCAGTGCAGGTGCGTGAACTCAAGGAGGGAGACACTAACCGAGGGGGTTCTGCTAAGATGAAAGTAGCTTCAGCCTCCCGTGACCGAGCTGCCAGGTATTACAGAAGGGAGGATGATATGTCGGATCCCCTTGAAGGTACCTCGAGAATGTACGCCCAGGGGAAGAATGATAACCAGGGCTAGAGGGGCCCTGCCTCTAGCCAGGAAGAGGCATGGGAGAACCGGGTTTTTTGGATGGTGTGGATCCGATGGCCTGGCACATCAGAGCCACAAAAATATGATGCATTGGTTGATACTGGCGCACAGTGTACTCTAATGCCATCAGGGCATGTGGGGGCAAAATCTGTTGTAGGAACCCAGAGTGCCAAGAATATTTCTCTGCCTGTTTTGAAGGGTTTTTACCCCCCTGAACAACACTGTTTTAACCTCCAACCTTGGAAAAAACTGCCTACGATCAGACAAGAACTAGAAAATACAATGGTGTGAATTAGGTGATAGACTACTATGTAAGATTGTCACAGGGCGAAAAATTTAGAGGTTTTAGGCTTCTCTTTGTAGTAAATAGATAAGAGCAAAAAACACCAAAATGGAGGATTGTTGTTGTTCTCCAAACCTTCTTCTTCTTCTTCTACTACTCCATATTCTGCAGTAAAAGTAATTTGGAATGATTGGACAAAGATTTCTGCAGTTCCTGGCCATTTTACTGAATTATTGGTAGGAAAGCAAAAATAATATACGTTTCTAGTAACCATTGGTTAAATTATCTTTAAAAGGCTGTGTAAATCTTGATAAACACACACTTCTCTCCTTCTTTCACTGCCCTATGTTATGCCTGGGTGTCATGGGTTAGCAAGCATAGTCCTGGAAGTGATGTTCTTGAAAAGGGGTGCTTACAGCTTCCTCTATGACCTGATAGAACCTATCAGCTGGCCAGTTTGAATATGGACAATTCTTTGAGCCACTTAAAATTGTGACCGCATCTGATACACACTTAAAAATAGTAAACCCCGAGGCAGAGGCTCGGTCTCGTTTTGGGTGCTGGTACAGGTGGCTGCTGGCCCCGTACGGGGGCCAGCGGGTGCAGCCCAGGCCCCCCTCGGGCCATGCCGGGCTGGGTCACAGCCATCCTGGAGCCGATGGACCCTGTTCCACCTGTGGAACCCCCCCAGAGCAGGGCTGTGGGCAGCCGGAGTGGCTTGGCTCCCCCCCCCTCCACTTCGGCCAAGGCCAAGATTTCAGCGAAAGCTGCACTGATGTCTGGCAGAGGTCATGTGACCGACAGTGATAAGCAACAATCCAGCTGAAAGGCCGAGGTGAGATTAACGCTTTTAGTGCTGTGAAGAGCTGAAAACCTGAGGGAAGAGAAAGAGGAGATGCTTAAAGCTGAAATTCTGTTGTGAAGCTATGATATGTCAGAGTATCCCGTTGTAATCTCATGAAGATATGGGGGATGGAGTGTTCAGTTCAACTTGTAAGCAAAAGCACCTGCGCTGAGATAGGCAGATGCTGACGCAGCTGTAATTTCATGAGAAGTTTGGACAGGGAGAGATGGACCAGATGAGGACTTTTGCTCCAATTGGGAAAGGAGAAAACCTCAGTTCCTAGAGATGCTCCCAAAGATTTCTTAGAGATGAAATGCTCCCAGAGATGGGTGAAGAGAACTTTTGTTTCTGAACGGGTCAACCTTAAAATTGTACCCCAAAAACTTCAAGAGTGGACCCTCGAAAGCAGTTGTGGGAAAGCTGCAAGTCATGGGAAGGGACTTGCATGTGAGCAGAGAGACTCCTCTTCCTAAATGGACTGAACAAGGTTATTATGGAAGTGGTAAACAGACTGAACATCTCAAGGGTTGTCTTTTTACATTGTCACTTGGAGAAGGGAGAAAGGTGGGGGGAGGAGAAGAGTTCTAAAGGTGTATAATATTTTTTTTTCTTCTTTTAGGTTTGTTAATAAACTTCTTTATATTCTTTCAAGTTTTGTGCCTGCTTTGCATTTCTCCTAATTCTTATCTCACAGAAGATAAACAGTAATGAGTATTTTGGGCCAAACCACTACACTAAATTGGTGTTTCTGCCAGGTTTCAAGCCTACTGGGTCACGCTAGTGACTCTGTTTCTCTGATAAGACTTAATAAACAACTATCTGGCAGCAGTGAAACTCCAAGAAAGTCTCTGTTTGTTTCTCGAACTCCTTGCAAGGGCTTTTAAAACTCCCTCTCCTATCAGGAGAGATTTGATTTACGGCACGGTTCAGTGTCAATTGGTGCTCTATGTTCGGCCTCATTGGAACAAAGCAAGCCAGGACGTTTTGGATGGCAGCGCGCAACTAGAAACAGAAGAAAAAAAAAACTGGGGTCGGCTTTGAAACTCCAGGATCTCCTAGCCTTGGTCGACAGGGGGGAGGAGGAGCTGTGAACTGCTGGACGGAACACAGACCAGGATTTCATGAGCTGATAACAACCATCTAAAACACGGTGAGCTGTCCAAAACTTGACCAAATAGCAAATTATGGGTGCAGTTCCATCCCAGGCCAAGGCAAATGTAATACATAGTTTTGAAAACCTAGTTCGTAACCATCCCTTACCAGCATCTAGAAAAGAAATACGTAATTTGCTATCCTGGGTGAAAAAATAGTTTCCAGATGCAGTAATTGGAGATTTGTATTTACCATCTTTTTGGGAGAATGTTAATTCTATTCTATACCATTACGCGAGTCTAAGAGATGAAACGGCTCAGAAATTAATACCGCCAGCTAGAGTAATTTATGAAACACTTCTAGAGCTGGCACCTCCTACTTCTCCCACAGACGAGCTGTTTAAAACTCCCGCGGAGAGCTCGCTGACACCCGTGCAAACAGCGGGAGATTTTAAAACCCCGCTTGCACCCTTCCCACCCTCAGAGACGGGCGGAAAACGCGATGTTCGTGCAAAAGTCCCCGAGGTTCCTAGAAAAAGCGATTATCCATCCCTGCAGGCACTGCAGGCGGCGGGGAGGGGGGGCGCAGCCATTCCGGAGGCAGAATGGGAATTTTTACCGGACCCGAAATTACAACTTTTTGGTCGGTCCAAGCGAGGAACATGATACAGCAATTTTAGAGTTCCCTTCACGGGCGCATGCCCGGGGGGGAGGGGGATCCCCGACCGTCTCCCTGAAGACGGAGTCTGCCTCGGAGGGCGTGGTTTCCATCATGCCCAAACCACCCATTACACCACAAGACAGGGGGCGATCTGTACCTCCCGAACTCGGGGTCCTTCCGTCAGATGAACTATGCGCGCAGCCAAGGGCGGTCCCGGAGCTTCCATCTAGCCCTCCCGCTACCCCCACGCAGCACGGATTCACAGCCGCTTCCGCG
The DNA here is from genome assembly GCF_041296385.1 of Aphelocoma coerulescens. NCBI lineage: Eukaryota > Metazoa > Chordata > Aves > Passeriformes > Corvidae > Aphelocoma > Aphelocoma coerulescens. The sequence goes on from NW_027184081.1 coordinate 139,313, forward strand.
TTTGAACTGCCCGGCGCGGCGGCGGCGCCTGCTTCTGACATCATCAGCCCCGCCGCTGCTGATTCTGCTTTACTTCTGCATTCCGGAGGCTTCGCTTCCATGCCTGCGCCGCGCAGCATAACCCCCCCCCGTCCTCAGATACCGCGGTTACCCCAGCAACGCCGCTCGCGACTCAAGCCACTCCTAGCCCTGCACCTAGCCCTAGCCAGGGCGTCAGCCACACCCCTAGCTCCGGCCAAGCTGCACCCCCGGTCCCCGGCCCCAGCGTTTCTAGTACCAGGCCGGCCCCACCCCCGATCCCACCTGCTACCCCTGCGCGGCTGCCAGACACGGACGCCTCAGCTGCTACGCCAGCACCGCCAGTAGACACAGCACCTCCGGCCAGCGCTGTAATTCCATCAGCTACTGCAGCTCCATCGTACATGCCTTCAGCGGCTGCGGCTCCCACCGGCTCTGCATCAACAGTGCCCCTGTCTTCACTGCAGCCAAGGCCAAGGGCATACAGCCAAGGCATTTCAGCAGCTACTCTGTCAGCATCACGTGTACCCCCCCCCATCCCTCTGACAACACCACTCAGAGAATTATCACGACAATCACACAATATTAAACCATATCTCCCACACGTCTTCAGCGAAACAAGATCTGTTCTATCTCCAGAAGAGAAGGTGGACTTCTTCAATTATATGCTAACTCCTCTTCCACCACAGCAGGATGCACCACGTATTATCCCTACTAAAAGGGAAGTCTCGGAGCGAAACGTACTGTTGGGGCCCTCCCCCCTGCCATGTAGTCCTGGGAGAGGGGCCCTGGTGGGGAGACATGGGGTTTCCCTAGCCCCTGGTCAGTCTCATTCCCCATTGGTTGTTTTGTGTTCCCCTGCGCAGGCAAGGACCCTCGGGTCCCATGATTGCCTCAGTTCCTGGGCAGATCCTCAGCCATGTGGCTGGGAAAATAAACATCTCCCTGAAGCATCCATCAAGAATCGGTCCATATATATTTCTTTTCCACGGGCCTTGTTGTCTGATATACGTGTTGCAGTATCCGCACTGTAACGTACCAATTCAAGCACATTCTTCTCGAACTTCTCAGGGATGCTCAGCTGATTTTATGGGACTTTTTCATCCTCAAGTGCCTGTTCAGGACCTCAGTTGGGAGAATATGGTGACCATCACAGCTTCAGAAGGCATTCCTATATCTTCTCAAGCTTCATCTCATTTTTTTATGATGAGCAGTACAACTCCAACTTTTTGCATGCCTCCTTCAAGGCTTTGAGTTCCACAACAACAGGCATCTGATCCCTCATTCTTCCACCGTCGCCTTCAGCTTTTGGATGACTTAGTTTGTCATCTTAATTTCCGACTCAAAGAATGTGCAAGAGATTATCTACCTCAAGAGGTTGGTGCACTGGGTCCCCAGCCCTCACCCATCCCGCATGGTGGCAATACCCTGTCCAAATCCACTGTACCCTCTCCTCCCGTGTCCAGATCACAGCCACCTGCGATGGCAGGTTCAGCCACTCCTCATTTATTACCTTACAGTGCATGACCACGAATACCCTCCCCTATTCCTCATCCAGGAGGGGGAGAAGAAGATAGAATGCATGGATTCTTCAGTGAGGAAGAACCTGCATCCTCTCAAGCTGCAAGTCCACGGAATGCTGGTATGGACATGGTTTCACCCAACAAATATGTTTCAAAAGATACATCTGTTACAACAGACTGGCCAAGTATTAGTAAAAAAGGACTCAAAGACATTGATTTTAATATGGCCGAAACAGATAGTATTGTAATGCCAGTTACGTATTCCAGACAAAATCAAAATCCTCCTGTATGGCAACCTATGGATCATCAAGTCATCAAAGATTTAATGGATGCAGTAAAGAATCATGGACTGGGAAGTCCATACTTCAAACAACTTTTGAGAGGCACATTTAACAATTATGATTTGGTACCTTTTGATTGTAGAAGTATTGCCTCAACAATTTTTACAGATGCACAACTCCTGCTATGGGATGCAAGATGGAGAAGAGCACTTCGTGAGCTGAGAGAAAAATATGCAGGAGGACCACATGCAGCTCTCACATTAGAGCAATTGGCTGGTGACGAACTTCATGCTAGACCAGAAGATCAGGCAGTGGTTTTACCTTGAAATGTGCTTATAGATATCAAAGAAGCAGCGCAAAAAGCAATCTTACAAATTCCACCAACTGGAACTCCAGAAGGCATTTACACAGAAATAAAGCAAGGTCTTGCTGAAACTTTTACCTCATTTGTCGATCGCCTTATGCAAGACTTGGACAGACAAGTCAGTGATGATGAGGCAAAACCATATCTGCTACGAGGTCTTGCTTTTGCAAACACTAATGCAGAGTGCAAACGTATAATCAGTGCTATGCCTGGTCAACCGACCATAGCTGAAATGATAGAAGCATGCAGTAAGGTGGGCACACCTCAGCATGTTGCAACAGTCCAAGCAAATGCTTTTGGACAAGAACTTGGAATACTTCTTAAAGAGCAAGTAGCAGCGTTTCGTTCAGATCTACAACGAAGTAACTCCACAGAAGTGATGGCTGCAGAATTCACTGGGGGACCATGCCTTAAATGTGGAAAATATGGACACATGAAAAAGCATTGTCCAGGACCTGGAAAAAATGTGAAAGCGTCAGGTCTCTGTCCAAGATGTAGTAGAGGAAGGCATCATGCCAATCAATGTCGCCCCAGAACATATGTGGATGGGAATCTTTTACCTCTTCCGAAAAACTTGAAAAGGAGCGCGGGACGCCAACGTGCTACGACACAAGTGATGGCGATGGCTCAATCTGTAATCCCACAGGGAACACAGTTATTGGGGAAGGTCAATCAAACTCCATCGATCGGACCATCTGTAGATTCCCCAGCGACCCAGAATTGCTACCACCAGGGGTGCAATGCGAATTGGCAGCTTCCAAATTAGTAAGTTTTATGAATGAAAGTCATGCAGTGATACCCACAGCGGTCACTGGAACATCTTGGAAGAGACAAGACTTTTTAACAGTAGGCAAGGAAAGATGTAGCATCATAGGGCTTGTTGTTTTTCCATCAATTGTTTCAGCAGATCAAAATGAAGAGCTAACAGTTTTGGCTCAACCTTTACGTCCTCCACTGGTTATTCCAAAAAATACTCCAATAGCCAAGGCTATTGCCTTACCATCTCATACAACAGAACTGATCATGCTAGTGACCAATCAACAAGCTTCACTTGGCATTGAAGACGTGGACATTCATGCCAGTTGGATGAAGCAGATAGGCTGTGATCAACCTGTGATCATTTGCAGCTTAACATGTGGAGACAAGATGTCATGGGTTAGCTAGCATAGTCTCGGAAGGGATGTTTTCGCAAAGGAGTGCTTACAGCTTCCCCCCATGACCTGACAGAACCTATCAGCTGGCCAGTTTGAATATGGACAATTCTTTAAGCCACTTAAAATTGTGACCGCCTCTGTGATACACACTTAAGAATAGACAACCCCCCCCCCTCCCAAGCTCTCTCTCGTTTCCAGTGCTGGGACAGGTGGCTGCGGGCCCCATGCGGGGGCCAGTGGGCCCGGCCCAGGCCCTGCTCGGGCCAGGCCGGGCCGGGCCACGGCCATCCTGGAGCTGATGGGCCCTGTTCCACCGGCGGAACACCCCCCACAGCCTTGCCGTGGGCAGCTGGAGCGGCTCGGCTCTCCCCCCTCTCCACTGCGATAAGCAACATTCCAGTTGCAAGGCCGAGGTGAGATTAACCCTTTTATTGCTGTGAAGAGCTGAAAACCTGAGGGAAGAGAAAGAGGAGATGCTTAAAGCTGAAATTCTGTTGTGAAGCTATGATATATCAGAGTATCCCATTGTAATTTCATGAAGATATGGGGGGTGGAGTGTTCAGTTCAACTTGTAAGCAAAAGCACCTGCGCTGAGATAGGCAGATGCTGACACAGCTGTAATTTCATGAGAAGTTTGGACAGGGAGAGATGGAAGCAATGAGGACTTTTGCTCCAAATGGGAAAGGAGAAAACCTCAGTTCCTAGAGACGCTCCCAAAGATTTCTTAGAGATGAAATGCTCCCAGAGATGAGTGAAGAGAACTTTTGTTTCTGAACAGCTCAACCTTAAAATTGTACCCCAAAAAACTTCAAGAGTGGACCCTTGAAAGCAGTTGTGGGAAAAGCTGCAAGTTGGGGGAAGGGACTCACATCGCAAGCAGAGAGACTCCTCTTCCTAAATGGACTGAACAATATTTGGAAGTGGGCGGCTGTCTCATTGTGATAATGATTTCATAGCACGAGCAAGAAGAGACTTCTCTTTCTAAATGGACTGAACAAGGTTATTATGGAAGTGGTAAACAGACTGAACATCTTAAGGGTTGTCTTTTTACATTGTCAGTGGGAGAAGGGAGGAAGGTGGGGGGAGGAGGAGAGTTCTGAAGGTGTGGTATAATTTTTTTTTTTTTTCCCTCTTTTAGGTCTGTTAATAAACTCCTTTATATTCTTTCAAGTTTGGTGCCTGCTTTGTGTTTCTCCTAATTCTTATCTCACAGAAGATAAACAGTAATGAGTATTTTGGGCCAAACCACTACACTAAATTGGTGTTTCTGCCCGGTTACAGAACCAAACCTGCTACACAAGACAATCTCAATCAAGGGCATGTTGGACACTGGTGCAGATGTTACAGTCATGTCTTATCTCTTTTGGCCCAAAGAATGGCGCTTGAGGGCAACTCTGAATTTGCATTCCGGTATTGGAGGAAATACCCTATGCCTGCAGTGTGAGCATGCAATCGTTGTTTCAGGACCAGGAGGAAAGACAGCAATCATTCGTCCTTTCATTGTGAAGAAGCCCATCACAGTATGGGGAAGAGACATGTTGTCACAATGGGGAACAAAGATAGAAGTGGATTTTTAATAGGGGTCACTGCAGCACTCACCACCTTTAAATTAACCTGGAAAACAGACGATACTGTATGGGTGGACCAGTGGCCCCTGGAAGAGAAGAAATGGAGTGTCCTCAAGCGTCTTGTTAAAGAACAATTGCAAAAAGGCCACATAAAACCAACCAATAGTCCCTGGAATTTTCCAGTATTCGTGATTTGCAAGAAAACCTCCGGTCCATGGAGATTGCTCCATGACCTCAGGAAAATTAATGAAGTCATTGAAGAAATGGGATCACTTCAACTTGAACTTCCATCTCTCTCGATGATTCTGAGAGATTGGCCACCTGTAATCATTGATCTCAAAGATTGTTTCTTCAACATCCCACTTCATCCAGAGGATGCTCCTTGATTTGCATTTTCAGTCCCGAGCATCAACAGACAAGAACCTCTGCAAAGATATCACTGGGTTGTCCTTCCACAAGGTCTCAAAAATTATCCAACCATTTGTCAATGGTTTGTGGGGCGAGCCTTATCTCCAGAGCAAAAGAAACACCCACAAGCGATAATTATTCATTATATGGATGATCTGCTCCTTGAGGCATCCACACAACAAGAACTACAAGAAGCTCGCAACAGTGTGATTACAGAAGTCCAAAAAGCCGGATTGGAAATCTCCACTTCAAAAATTCAAGAAAATTCACCATGGAGATATTTAGGATGGAGACTTACAGAGCAAGCAATAAGACCACAGAAGATACAAGTCAGAACTCAAGTTAAAAATCTATGAGATCTACAACAGCTTTTGGGAGAGATCAACTGGATCAGACCAATCTTGGGAATCACAGATTATGAACTTGCACCACTTTTTAATCTCTTGAGGGGAGACTGTAATATCAATTCGCCCAGAACCCTCTCACCTGAAGCTCAAGAAGGTCTTGAAAAGATTGCTGAAGCTCTTCAACAGACAAGCACATCGCTTTATACTGAGCCAACCGTTTTTCCTTGTAGTGTTAGGAGAAAATATGCAACTGTATGGTCTCATATTTCAATGGGACTCATCACAGCAAAATCCTTTATTAATGTTAGAGTGGATTTTTCTTCCCTATAGATCCCCTAAAACAATATTCACAACTTTGGAAATGGCAGCTCAAATTATAATCAGAGCTAGAGCAAGGTTACTAACAACCTATTTGCCTTTGAAAAAGAAATATTTTGACTGGGCAATGCAAAAATCAGATGATTTGCAGGTTGCATAGTTAGATTATTCAGGCGTTTGCTCAATTCATTTTCCAAGCCACAAACTGCTACAAGCAAAAGTAAGCTTTAGAGAAAAACCCATGATAAGTGAAGTGCCATTAGACGCAATAACATTATTTCTTGATGGTTCAGGGAAAACACTTAGATAAGTGATAACATGGCAGAATGCAACTACAAAAGAATGGGAATCAGATATTCAGATAGTACAAGGCTCACTCCAGATTGTGGAATTAGCAGCAGTCATTCGAGAATTTCATTTGTTTCAAGAATCATTCAATCTAATTACAGATTCAGCTTACATAGCAAATATAGTTAAAAGAATAGAAGGATCATTTTGGAAAGAAGTTGATAATGAGAATCTGTATTCTTATCTCAGGTGTATGAAAAAATTAATAGATAAGAGAGAGCACAAATATTTTATTTCCTATATCAGACCACTGTCATAGGTTAGCAAGCATAGTCCCGGAAGGGATGTCCTTGCTAAGGGGTGCTTACAGCTTCCTCTGGGACCTGATAGAACCTATCAGCTGGCCAGTTTGAATATGGACAATTCTTTAAGCCACTTAAAGTTGTGACCGCCTCTGTGATACACACTTAAGAATAGACAAACTCTTCCCCCAAGCTCTCTCTCGTTTCCGGTGCTGGGACAGGTGGCTGTGGGGCCCGAGCAGGGGCCAGTGGGCCCAGCCCCTGCTCGGGCCAGTATGGGCAGAGCCACGGCTCCAGGATGACCCCCCCACTGCCTTGCCGTGGGCAGCCAGAGCGGCTTGGAACCCCCCCCCACTGCAGCCAAGATTTCAGCGAAAGCGGTACCGCTGTCCAGCAGAGGTCAGGTGGCCAACAACGATAACCCACACAGCTGCAAGGCCAAGGTGAGATTAACCCTTTTATTGCTGTGAAGAGCTGAAAACCTGAGGGAAGAGAAAGAGGAGATGCTTAAAGCTGAAATTCTGTTGTGAAGCTATGATATATCAGAGTATCCGTTGTAATTTCATGAAGATATGGGGGGTGGAGTGTTCAACTCATAAGCAAAAGCACCTGCGCTGAGATAGGCAGATGCTGAAGCAGCTGTAATTTAATGAGAAATTTGAACAGGGAGAGATGGAAACGATGAGGACTTTTGGTCCACACAGGAAAGGAGAAAACCTCAGTTCCTAGAGAAGCTCCCAGAGATAGTCCTAAAGATGAAGATGAGGAGGACCCTTTGCTCCCAGGGAAGGAGGAGGGCCTCTGTTCTTAGAGATTAAATGCTCCCAGAGATAGGTGAAGAGAACTTTTGTTTCTGAATGGCTCAACCTTAAAATTGTACCCCAAAAACCTTCAAGAGTGGACCCTTGAAAGCAGTTGTGGGAAAAGCTGCAAGTCGGGGGAAGGGACTCACATTGCAAACAGAGAGACCTCTTCCTAAATGGACTGAGCAATATTTGGAAGTGGGCGGCTGTCTCATTGTGATAATGATTTCATAGCACGAGCAAGAAGAGACTTCTCTTTCTAAATGAACTGAACAAGGTTATTATGGAAGTGGTAAACAGACTGAACATCTTAAGGGTTGTCTTTTTACATTGTCAGTGGGATAAGGGAGGAATGTGGGGGGAGGAGGAGAGTTCTGAAGGTGGCATAATTTTTTTTTCCCTCTTTTAGGTCTGTTAATAAACTTCTTTATATTCTTTCAAGTTTGGTGCCTGCTTTGCATTCCTCCTAATTCTTATCTCACAGAAGATAAACAGTAATGAGTATTTTGGGCCAAACCACTACACTAAATTGGTTTTTCCACCCGGTTACGAACAGAACCACACTCTTCTCTTCCAGGATTTTTGGCAGAAGGAAATGCACAAGCAGATAAATTAACCATTGTCGTTTCAAACACTTTGCCGAGCATGTTTGAACAAGCAAAACTGAGTCATGCATTTTTTCATCAGAACGCACAAGCACCGATGTGGACATTTCACATTTCTAAAGATCAAGCAAAGGCCATCATAAATGCTTGTCCAGACTGTCAGCTTGTGCAACCCCCTGTATCCACAGGAGCACTCAATCCCAGAGGATTGCAGAGCCTGCAATTATGGCAGACAGATGTCACAAAATACCCATGTTTTGGGAGATTTAAAAATATTCATGTATCTGTGGACACCTTCTCAGGTGCAGTCTTTGCTTCCCTACACATAGGCAAAACAGCGAAACATGCATGTTGACATTTTTTGCAAGCATTTGCATTATTAGGCATTCCTCAGGAACTTAAAGCAGACAATGGTCCAGCTTACAGCGGACGAACCCTTGACACATTTCTGAAAAATTGGGGTGTTCATCACATATTTGGCATTCCTAATTCTTCTACGGGCCAAGCCATCATTGAAAGAACACACCATACCTTAAAATCACTTTTGGATAAACAGAAAAGGGGGGAAGCAGAGGCTATGCCTCAAATGCGGTTGAACAAAGCTTTGTATGTTTTAAACTTCTTGAATAGCTCCTTTGCAGAACCTACTCCACCAATTATCAGGCATTTTTCAAATAGTACTCAGGCAAAATTGAGAGAAAATCCTTTAGTCTTGATCAAAGATTTAGAGACGGGAAAGATCGAGGGTCCATTTCAACTAATAACGGGGCAAAGGGTATGCTTGTGTCTCAACAGGTGCAGGACCGAAGTGGATTCCAGCAAAAACCGTGAAACCTTATCAAGTCCAGAAACAAGCAGGAATCGACTCCGGGGACAAGGAAGCGAGCATGCAGACGTGAATCAGTGTCAACACTACTGTCGATGCCACAGACATCGGTTATTTTTCTGTGCAAGAATTGTGGACTGAATCTTATGCAAAAGTGTGGGAAAGTTAATGGTGCAAATTTTGTATGTAAGAGTGTGGTAGAAGTTGTTACAGATCAGAGATTCCTATATTAGATAAAGCTGTTGAACATGAAGCTCAATCAGGTATTACATTTGTGTCTTATCATCTCACTGATTGCCTTAAGCAATGCAGCTTTCCCAGTGAAACAACCAAAAGAAAATGTCTGGGAGACTTTGGCCAATGCATCAGGCTTAGATACCATCTGTCTAACTCATTCAAGGCCAAAGAAGCCATTTTCAACGTTTGGTTGGTCTACCAGCAGACAAATGGCCACCTTCCAAACATGCTAATCTAAAACTTTCACAATTCAGTTCAAATCCAGTGGAAAGTTGGGATGTTTGGACCAAATCCCTTCCGGAGGCTCCTTACGAACCTCAGGAATTGGAAATTCTTGGTTCAATAAAGATGGAGTTTTGTGTAGTATTCAGTTCTCCAGGGTCATTGAAACAAAATAAAGACAAGATAACAGATGTCACTCCAAATTACAAAATATATAGAAATGCAACATCTTGGTGCAATTCAACAGTAAAGATGAGCACACCGTTCAACCAGGATCCATTACAATTACCACGAGGGATGTTTCTCATTTGTGGGGGCAAAATTTGGCCTGCAATTCCCTCAAATGTCAAAGGCCGTCCATGCAGCTTTGGAAAGCTTTCTTTGCTAACGCCTAATGCAAAAATGATAAAAGAACATAAGAGTAGGGAGAAAAGATTTGTTGAGCAATATAAATCTGATTGTAATCACAAATTTGTAGCTTGGAATTTTGGACAAAGGTTTTCTGCAGCTCTCCTTTTACCTGGTGCTGCTGCAGGAGCAGCCTTAAGACAATTGGATCAATTGGGCTGTTGGCTAAGTAAGAACTCTCATGCTGTCTCTCTCGCACTGAGCCATATGTTAACTGATGTTCAGAGTGTGAGACAAGCGACTCTGCAAAACAGAGCAGCAATTGATTATCTTCTATTAGTGCATGGACATAGATGTGAAGAATTTGAAGGTATGTGATGTATGAATTTGTTGGATCATTCGAAATCCATTCATGAAAGTATATGGCAATTAGAGGACGGAATAGCTAAACTTGGAGAAGAAAGCAGATCTTTGTTGAACGATTTGTTCAATTGGTTTGACCTTACACCCTTATGGAGAAAAATTTTGAAGATAGGTTTGTATGTCTTAATTGTTGTTGTAATTCTTTTAGTATTTGTGCCATGTATACTTCACTGTGCTAGATGAGCCATGGACAAAGCTGTCAAGGAAGTGTTTTTGGTTCAAACAGGAGGGGGAGATGTAGGAACCCAGAGTGCCAAGAATATTTCTCTGCCTGTTTTGAAGGGTTTTTACCCCCCTGAACAACACTGTTTTAACCTCCAACCTTGGAAAAAACTGCCTACGATCAGACAAGAACTAGAAAATACAATGGTGTGAATTAGGTGATAGACTACTATGTAAGATTGTCACAGGGTGAAAAATTTAGAGGTTTTAGGCTTCTCTTTGTAGTAAATAGATAAGAGCAAAAAACACCAAAATGGAGGATTGTTGTTGTTCTCTAAACCTTCTTCTTCTTCTTCTATTACTCCATATTCTGCAGTAAAAGTAATTTGGGATGATTGGACAAAGAATTCTGCAGTTCCTGGCCATGTTACTGAATAATTGGTAGGAAAGTAAAAATAATATGCGTTTCTAGTAACCATTGGTTAAATTATCTTTAAAAGGCTGTGTAAATCTTGATAAACACACACTTCTCTCCTTCTTTCACTGCTCTATGTTATGCCTGGGTCACGCTAGTGACCCTATTTCTCTGATAAGACTTAATAAACAGCTATCTGGCAGCAGTGAAGCTCCAGGAAGAGTCTCTGTTTTCGTGAACTCCTTGCAAGGACTTTTAAAACTCCCTCTCCCATCAGGAGAGATTTGATTTACAGCACAGTTCAGTGTCACCTGTTGCTATTGCTGAGGTGACTGGGGGATCACAGCAGTTGACCCTGTTGGAAGCTGAGGTGAGCCTGACTGGGAAGGAATGGTAAAAGCATCTGATTGTGAGTGGCCCAGAGGCCCCGTTTATTCTGAGCATAGACTTCCTCCAGAACGGCTATTACAAAGACCCAAAAGGACTCAGATGGGCATTTGGAATAGCTGCTGTGGAGGCAGAGGGCATTAGGCAATTGAGCAACCTGCCTGGACTATCAGAGAATCCTTCTGCAGTTGGGCTCCTGAAAGTGGAAGAGCAATGAGTGCCAATTGCCACCTCGACAGTGCACCGCCGGCAGTATCGGACTAATCGAGATGCTGTGATCCCCATCCACAAGATGATCCGTGAGCTGGAGAGCCAAGGGGTGGTCAGCAAGACCCATTCACCCTTCAACAGCCTCATTTGGCCTGTGCGCAAGTCTGACGGGGAATGGAGATTGACTGTGGACTATTGTGCCTTGAATGAAGTAACTCCGCCGCTGAGTGCTACTGTGCCGTACATGTTGGAGCTCCAGTACGAGCTGGAGTCCTGTCTTGGGGTGACTTTATGATGTGTATCCCATATTGCTGCCCTATGCCCAGAAATTAGTTTTTGTACCTTTCTATGCCTTTAAACTGAGCCTGAGAGGGGCAAGGAAAGGAAAGGGGAGAACTGGGGGGCAGACCCGGGGTGACTGGACAATCAGACACTGCTCTAGAGTTTAGTGTTCCTTTCAGTTTTGCCCAAGCTTGGGACAAAGGAGCTCGGAGCACATGGCAGAGGCAAGTCCTGACTTTTTTCGGGGAGGGGGAAGGGCAGCTTGGAGCAGGCAGGAACAATTCCCTATTTTTTTTTCTTTAAAGCTGGGTTGTACCTCTTAGTAACTTAAAAGTGCATAGAACAGTAACAAAACAACAGTGCAAAAGTTAATTGGAATCTATCGTCCCTACAACCTGACAGTACCTAGGATGTCTTAAAACTAGTTCCCCAGTTAAAACTCAGGGGGTTAGTCAGGACATCTATGGTATGGGGTATCAGGATGAAGATTTACAAAATATAGTGCAAAATGTGGGTGCAAAACAATGCAACTTACCTTAAGGGATTAACATCAAAATCTGCAGTAGGGGGATTACATGAGGGTGCAAAATCAGGATCCTTTTTACGGCATCTCCTCCAGGAGGCAGTTTTAACCTTGACTTTTGAGGAAGTGACATAAGGTTTTACCCATTTCCCTGGGATCCATCTCAGTCCTTGAGGGGTAGATACACTGGCATACCCACATCCCCAAGTTACAAGTTTGTATGGCCCTTGGATTTTTTGAGTCTCCAGGTTCCAGATCAGGACTTCTGGATTTTCCTTCAGTTTCTGTCTCCCGGTGTTCTGGAAATGATGATAGATGGGAGGGTTTGGTTCCTCAAAGGTGCCATTCAGGAAGTTTATGGTAAACAGTGCTTTGCTGAGTCTGAGGACAGGTGAGTTGAGTTTAGTGATCCCTGATTGTTGTAACAGCATTCGCTTGAGGGTTTGATGGGCACGTTCAACAATGCCTTGTGCAGTTGGGGAGTGAGGAATACCTGTAACATGTCGAAATCCCCACTGCTGACGGAAGTTTTTAAACTCCTGAGAGGTGTAGGCAGGTCCACTATCAGTTTGTATCTCTTCAGGTATACCGAGCACAGCAAAAGCTTGGACAAGATGTTTTTCAACATCCTTAGCTTTCTCACCTGCATGTGCAGGGGCAGACATAGCACCAGAGAAGGTATCAATAGAAATATGAATGTATTTTAATATCCCAAATTCAGGGAAATGTGTGAAGTCCATCTGCCACACTTCACCACTATTAATGCCTCTGGGATTGACCCCCATGCCCAGTCATGGAAGCTGTAGCTTCTGGCAGTTGGGACATGTTGCCACTATTGCTTTTGCCTGTGTCCGTGACAGATGGAACATACGGATAAGAGCAGGAATATTTTGATTGTACATGGAATGGCTCAATTTTGCCTGTTCAAAAACTTGGGGGAGTTTTGGTGAGTCGGCTGATAGAACTATTTCTGCTGGCATAGCCAGAGCATCAGCTCTTCGATTACCTTCCGCAATAAATCCTGGCAGGTTTGTATGTGACCTCACATGCATGACAAAATAGGGATGCTCTCTGTGGGAAACTAGATAAATTAGCTTTGAGAACAAATCATAAATTTTTTTGTTTGAGATTTCTTTTAGGAGAGCATGCTCAGCTCTAACAGTTACTCCAGCTACATATGCTGAGTCTGTCACCAAATTAAAGGGTTCTTTGAACCTCTCAAATGCTCTAAGGACAGCTGCTAGTTCAGCTACTTGTGGTGATCCCTGGATTACCTTGATGTCAGATTCCCACTTTTACGTCTTTGGATTTTTCCATGTGACCACAGACCTTTTACTTTTTCCCAAGCCATCGGTAAAAATGGTTAAAGCATCAAGGGGTTTTCTACTTTGAATCTCTCAAGGGATGAAAGAGAATGCCAGATTAAACAATGCATGTTTTGGGTAATGATTTGACATTTGGCCTGAGTAACTATCTAATGCAAATTGTAAATTTATATTATTTTGAAGTAGGTGATCTAATGTGTCTGTTGTTACCGGTAAGTAGATGCATGCAAAGTCACATCCTGCCAAGGTGCGGAGCCTTGCTCTACCCTTCATGATAATTTTTGCCATTAGTTCTTGTGGCTATGTGATGGTCTTAGGCGGTTGGAGTGGAAGGAAAACCCATTCAGTTATGATGAGGGGTTCCTCCTGCTCTTTGTCCCACTGAAATATGAGGCCGTGAAAACGTGGTACCTTCCCTAGAATGACAAGCTTAAAGGGTAAGGAGGGCTGATACCTGTGTGCTTGTCTGGTGGAAATGAGCTCTTGTATCTTTTTGAGAGACTGCCTTGCCTCTTCTGTCAGGGATCTAGGGGATGCTGGACCGCCTTCTCCTTGCAACAGGTTTGCAATAGGAGCTACATCCTCTGTGGTGAGTCCTAAAAAGGACCTTAGATAGGTCAGTGTCCCACATATCCATTGTACTTCCTTTAATGTTTTTGGGTTATTATTAATGGTGACGTGTGTTGGGGTGATAGAGGTTTCTGTGATTTTGAGTCCAAGGTATTTCCAAGGGCTTGTTCTCTGCATTTTTTCAGGTTGTAATTCAAAGCCCTTGGCCTCTAGGGCCTCAATCACCATGTTAAGTGTCTGCTCGAGATACTGATTATTGGGAGCACATACCAGCACATCATCCATGTAATGAAGGATGATGGCTTTCTCTGCTTTGGCACGGATGGGAGATAGAATTTTAGCAATATACTCTTGGCAGAGAGTTGGGGAATTTTTCATACCTTGGGGAAGCACAAGCCAATGGTAACATTCCATGGGAGTGGAGGTGGGGATGCGGCAGGAGGAGGGGAGGGCTTGGGGACGGGGTTGTGGGAGGCAGGGGTGGTACTTGAGTCATGGGCAGGAACAGAGGGAGGTGTGAAACAAGGCTTTGGGGGCAGGGTTGGGGTCGGGGACAGGTTGCGGTGCAGAAGTGGGAGGGGATGGGGACAAGAAGGGATTTGTGGGGTGGGGGAGAAAGGGATTGTGGGAGGTGTAGTTCGGAGACGAAGAAACGTTGTGTCTGCCATTATTGGAGACAAACAAACTCGGAGAAAAAGGGTTGGGGTTTTTCCCAGGCTGCGAGCACATGGCAATGGCTGTCCCTGGGAACAAAGAGATCTGGGGAGAAGGGATTTTTACGCGCGCTTAAAACATGAGGACTAGAAACTGGGGACAAAGGAGTGGAGAAAAGGGGTCGGAAAGGTCCTGGGACGGGCTTTGGATTCCCATTCAAGGCAGGGTGCTAAGGAAACACCTGTGAGCCAGGAGGACGATAGCTCTCCTGTGCTAAAAAGCAGTCTGCTCTAGCTGTGTTTTCCAGCATAGGGGAAGAGGGGTCAGGGACACAGGCGTTGGAAGAGGGTATAAGGGAATTAACAGGGTTTTTTGCGGTGGCTTTTCATGTACTGTGGTTTTCTCAGGCAAAATGAAACTTAGTAACAGGAGAGGAAAGAATTTTGAAACTGTTTCATCTCCCGGTCATCTGAGAGAGGAGAGTTTTCTCCCCACCTTATCCCAAAATTCAGAAGAGCTCATATCCTCAGACGTCAGATTAGGAAAGTACTGGAAAAGCCATCGCACAAAAGACTGAACTAGATTTTTAGGGTATTTATGCCCAGTACAAGAAAGGTATCTTTGAACTTGGTAGTATATTCCTCTGTGGTGTGCCGAAACCTCAGATCCCATTACGAATGCAGCACCATAAACCTCATCCCCAAATCACGAAAAAGAGGAAAAAAAAGAGAAAATTTGCACCAGAACCAGCTTAAAAAAGGACCCCCTAAACCAGCAGGGAAATACTCACCAGAATTCTGGATTTTATCACAGGAAAGCAGGTCCGGAGAAAAAAATAAGCAACATGGGTCTTCCACTTACCAGCCGTTCACTCGCCATGCGGTGTGGGGGAGGGTACAGGCTGAGGCTCTGGGCTCACTGTTACGCAAAATGTAACAGCTTGCTACAAAGAGCTGGCACAGCAGGACACGCAGAGCTAACTCCGGCAGACACGCAGCGGCCAGGACACCCTAAAAGTCTCTCAGAACGGAGGTTCAGAGATAGCTCAATGGGAGCCAAATGTGGAATACTCACAGCTTTCTACTGGATAGCGCTCGTAGTTCAATGCCTTAGAAAGCCTCGAGCAGCCTAGAGAGGTAGCACGGGCAATCTAGCATTTCAGTAGCTCTAAAAGCAGCAAATGATAGCTGCAAAGCTAATACCACTAGTAGAAGCAAAGAGGGAGAAATATACCTCTTGGCTTAAGCTATACTCCTGCTTTCAATAAGAGACAGACACACAGACGTTGTTCACAGAAGGGATGCAGAGCCACAGAGGGCGGGCCCCCTCTGGGGTCCTCTTTTATTCAGGAAAGGAAAGGGGAGAACTGGGGGGAAGACCCGGGGTAACTGGACAATCAGACACTGCTCTAGAGTTTAGAGTTCCTTTCAGTTTTGCCCGCACTTCGCACAAACGAGTTTAGAGCATATGGCAGAGGCAAGTCCTGACTTGCTTCGCGGAGGGGGAAGGGCAGCTCGGAGAAGCAGCAACACTCACCATTCAATAGTCCAATTTGGCCTGTGCGCAAATCTGAAGGAGAATGGAGATTGACTGTGGACTATTGTGCCTTGAATGAAGTGACTCCACCATTGAGCGCTGCTGTGCCGGACATGTTGGAGCTCCAGTACGAGCTGGAGTCCAAAGCAGTGAAGTGGTATGCCACTATTGACATTGCTACCACATTTTTCTCCATCCCTCTGGAGCCAGAGTGCAGGCCTCAGTTTTCCTTCACCTGGAGGGGCGTGCAGTACACCTGGAACCGACTGCCCCAGGGGTGGAAGCACAGTCCCACCATCTACCATGAACTGATCCAGGCTGCACTAGAAAAGGGTGAGGCTCCAGATGTTCAGCAGTACATTATTGATGACATCATTGTGTGTGGGAAAACCGGAACACAAGTGTTTGAGAAAGGAGAGAAAATCATCCAAATTCTCCTGGAAGCTGGTTTCGCCATCAAGAAGAGCAAAGTCAAGGGACCTGCTCAAGAGATCCACTTCCTGGGAGTGAAATGGCAAGACGGACGACATCATATTCCCACCGAGGTCATCAATAAGATCACAGCAATGTCTCCACCGACCAATAAGAAGGAGATGCAAGCTTTCCTAGGTGCCATAGGTTTTTGGAGAATGCACATTCCTGAGTATAGCCAGATTGTGAGTCCTCTTTACCTGGTTACCAGCAAGAAGAATGATTTCCATTGGGGTCCCAAACAGCAACAAGCCTTTGCCCAAATAAAGCAGGAAATCGCTCATGCTGTAGCCCTTGGCCCAGCCAGGAGAGGACCAGAGGTGAAAAATGTGCTCTACTTCGCAGCTGGGAACAATGGCCTGTCCTGGAGCCTTTGGCAGAAGGTGTCTGGTGAGACTCGAGGTCGACCACTGGGATTTTGGAGCCGAAGCTACAGAGGGTCTGAAGCCAACTACACCCCAACAGAGAAGGAAATCTTGGCAGCCTATGAGGGAGTCCAAGCCGCCTCAGAGGTAATCGGCACTGAGGCACAACTCCTCCTGGCACCCCGAATACCAGTGCTGGAGTGGATGTTCAAAGCAGAGGTTCCCTCTGCCCACCATGCCACCAATGCAACAGGGAGCAAATGGATTGCTCTCATCACACAGCGCGCCCGTATCGGAAAACTTAATCGCCCTGGGATTTTGGAAATAATCACAAATTGGCCTGAAGGTGAAAACTTTGGTCTCACTGATGAAGAGGAACAAGAACAAGTGAAACGTGCTGAAGAAGCTCCCCATACAACCAACTGCCATCGGAAGACACACGCCACGCTCTTTTCATCGATGGTTCTTGCCGAATCGTAGGGATGAAACAAAAGTGGAAAGCAGCCGTATGGAGTCCCACATGATGGGTTGCAGAAGCTACTGAAGGAGATGGTGAATCAAGCAAACTCGCTGAACTCAAAGCTGTTCAACTAGCCCTGGACATTGCTGAAAGAGAGAAGTGGCCAAAGCTCTACCTCTACACTGATTCATGGATGGTAGCCAATGCTCTATGGGGATGGCTGGAAAAGTGGGAAAAGGCTAATTGGCAGCGTAGGGGAAAACCAATCTGGGCTGCTGAAGAGTGAAAAGACATCGCTGCCCAAGTAAGAAAGCTGGTTGTGAAAGTCCGCCATGTAGATGCCCATGTCCCCAAGAGTAGGGCTAATGAGGAACACCAAAACAACAAGCAGGTAGATCAGGCTGCAAAGATAGAAGTGTCACAGATAGACTTAGATTGGAAAACTAAAGGAGAGTTGTTCTTAGCTCGATGGGCCCATGATGCCTCAGGACTTCAAGGCAGAGATGCCACCTATAGGTTGGCACGAGACCGAGGGGTGGATCTAACCATGGACAGTATCTCCCAGGTTATCCATGACTGTGAGACGTGCTGCGATCAAGCAGGCCAAGCGGGTAAAGCCCCTGTGGTATGGTGGGCGATGGTCCAAATACAAGTATGGAGAGGCCTGGCAGATTGATTACATCACACTGCCTCAAACACGCCAAGGCAAGCGCTATGTGCTCACAATGGTAGAAGCCACCACAGGATGGCTGAAGACCTACCCTGTGCCTCATGCTACTGCCCGTAACACCGTCCTGGGCCTCTAAAAGCAAGTCCTTTGGAGGCATGGCACCCCTGAGAGAATTGAATCTGACAATGGGACTCATTTTAAGAATAGCCTTATTAACACCTGGGCTAGAGAACATGGCATTGAGTGGGTGTACCATATCCCTTACCATGCACCAGCTGCAGGCAAAGTGGAACGGTGCAATGGATTGTTTAAAACCACCTTGAAGGCACTAGGTGGGGGAACTTTCAAAAATTGGGAGCAGCATCTAGCAAAGGCCACCTGGTTAGTTAACACCCGAGGTTCTACCAATAGAGCTAGTGTAGCCCAGTCTGAACCCCTGCATACAGTAGATGGAGATAAGGTCCCAGTAGTGCATGTCAGAGGTCTGTTAGGAATGGCTGTTTGGGTTAATTCTGCCTCAAGTACAGACAAACCCATCCATGGGGTTGTTTTTACTCAGGGACCTGGTTGCACATGGTGGGTAATGCAGAAAGATGGAACAACACGTTGTGTACCGCAGGGAGATCTGATTGTTGAGTGAAAACAATCTGTAATGTGGAATGCATGTATACCACTGCTTGCTGAGTGTCACTGTCACTATTTGTACATAGCTATGTGTATATATGTATATATATATATGTATTAATGTGTGTGTGTAGAATTAGAATATATTAGTTTGGGCATTGAGCCGATGATATGGGATAAGGGGTGGAATGTCTTGGGGTGACTTTATGATGTGTATCCCATATTTCTGCCCTATGCCCAGGAATTAATTTTTGCACCTTTCTATGCCTTTAAACTGAGCCTGAGAGGGGGAAGGAAAAAACTGAGCAAGACTCTTTCAAAGCATTTTCCAGCTTGTTCAAGGTCACATAGAGACAGAGACTTTTTTTCAGCTGCAGCAGGAGAGCAGGTGGGAAGGGAAGCCCCAGGCTTGATTTTCTTTCCAGCCTGCTTTTCGGCAGTTTTTTCCTCATCTCTTTTTCCTTCGGAGAGTTGAACTTGTGTTTTCCTGGGATTTTGTTTTTTTCCCTTTTCTCTCTGCTGGATGGTTTCAACATCAGAATACATTGGGAGGACTTGGCCCTGGATGTATGCCCACCAACCCGTCCCAGCTCCAAGGAGGGGGAGAGAGAGATCTACGGAAGGACTCTGAAATTTTCCCAGGTGTCATGGGTTAGCAAGCATATTCCTGGAAATTATGTTCTTGCAAAGGGGTGCTTACAGCTACCTCTGTGACCTGACAGAACCTATCAGCTGGCCAGTTTGAATATGGACAATTCTTTGAGCCACTTAAATTGTGACCGCCTCTGTGATGCACACTTAAGAATAGACAAACTCTCCCCCAAGCTCTCTCTCGTTTCCGGTGCTGGGACAGGTGGCTGCGGGCCCCAGGCGGGGGCCAGAGGGCACGGCCCAGGCCCTGCTCGGGCTGGGCCGGGCAGAGCCACAGCCATCCTGGAGCCGATAGGCCCTGTTCCACCTGCAGAACCCCCCCCACAGCCCTGCTGTGGGCAGCCGGAGCGGCTCGGCTCCCCCCCCCCCCCCCCCCCGCCCCCCCCACCCCCTCAACCCCCACCCCAGTGCAGCCAAGATTCAGCTGAAGCTGCACTGCTGTCCGGCAGAGATCATGTGACCAACAGCGATAAGCTTCATTCCAGCTGCAAGGCCTAGGTGAGATTAACCCTTTTAATGCTGTGAAGAGCTGAAAACCTGAGGGAAGAGAAAGAGATTCTTAAAGCTGAAATTCTGTTGTGAAGCTATGATGCATCAGAGTACCCGTTGTAATTTCATGAAAATATGGGGGGTGGAGCGTTCAACTTGTAAGCAAAAGCACCTGCGCTGAGATAGGCAGATGCTGAAGCAGCTGTAATTTCATGAGAAGTTTGAACAGGGAGAGATGGAACTGATGAGGACTTTTGCTCCAAATGGGAAAGGAGAAAGCCTCAGTTCCTAGAGATGCTCCCCGAGATAGTCCTAAAGATGAAGATGAGGAAGACCCTTTGCTCCCAGGGAAGGAGAAGGGCCTCTGTTCTTAGAGATTAAATGCTCCCAGAGATGGGTGAAGAGAACTTTTGTTTCTGAATGGCTCAACCTTAAAATTGTACCCCAGTAATTCAAGAGTGGACCCTTGAAAGCAGTTGTGGGAAAAGCTGCAAGTCGGGGGAAAGGGACTCACATTGCAAGCAGAGAACCAACCCGGGCGGCTGGCTCATTGTGATAATGTTTTCATAGCATGGACAAGAGAGACTCCTCTTCCTAAATGGACTGAACAAGGTTATTATGGAAGTGGTAAACAGACTGAAAATCTTAAGGGTTGTCTTTTTACATTGTCAGTGGGAGAAGGGAGGAAGGTGGGGGGAGGACAAGTGTTCTGAAGGTGTGGTATGATTTTTTTCCCCCTCTTTTAGGTCTGTTAATAAACTTCTTTATATTCTTTCAAGTTTGGTGCCGGCTTTGCGTTTCTCCTAATTCTTATCTCACAGAAGATAAACAGTAATGAGTATTTTGGACCAAAACACTACACCAGGTTTTTCTCAGCAGGGCAAGGGGTTTTATTATTTAGCATTATTATCCTTTTTCCGTGTGTTTTGTAAATAAATAGTTTTTATCTCTTTCACTTTCCTTTGAGGAAAATTTATTTTTCCCAAACCTTGTGCGGGAGGGGAAGTTGTGCCTTCTCTCAGAGGATATATTTCTAAATTTGACAAACCGTCGCAAGTCCAATGCACAGAAGTGGTACGCCACTACTGAGATTGCTACCACATTTTTCTCCATCCCTCTGGAGCCAGAGTGCAGGGAACAGTTTGCCTTCACCTGGTGGGGCCTGCAGTACACCTGGAACTGACTGCCCCAGGGGTGGAAGCACAGTCCCACCATCTGCCATGGACTGATCCAGACTGCACTGGAAAAGGGTGAGGCTCCAGATGTTCTGCAGTACATTGATGACATCATTGTGTGGGGGAATATGGCAATGGAGGTATTTGAGAAAGGAAAGAGAATCATCCAAATTCTCCTGGAAGCTGGCTTCGCCATCAAGAAGAGCAAAGTCAAGGGACCTGCTCAAGAGATCCAGTTCCTGGGAGTAAAGTGGTAAGATGGGCGACATCAGATTCCCACCGAGGTCATCAATAAGATCACTGTGATGTCTTCACCAACCAACAAGAAGGAAACACAAGCTTTCCTAGGCGCCATAGGTTTTTGGAGAATGCACATTCCTGAGTACAGCCAGATGGTGAGCCCTCTCTACCTGGTTACCCGCAAGAAGAACGATTTCCACTGGGGCCCTGAACAGCAGCAAGCCTTTGCCCAGATCAAGCAGGAAATTGCTCATGCAGCAGCCCTGGGCCCAGTCAGGACAGGACCAGAGGTGAAGAACGTGCTCTACTCTGCAACCGGGAACAATGGTCTGTCCTGGAGCCTCTGGCAGAAGGTGCCTGGTGAGACTCGTGGTCGACCACTGGGATTCTGGAGCCGAAGCTACAGAGGGTCTGAAGCCAACTACACTCCCACAGAGAAAGAGATCTTGGCAGCTTATGGCGGAGTCCAAGCTGCCTCAGAAGTAATCGGCACAGAGGCACAACTCTTCTTGGCACCCCGACTACTGGTGCTGGGGTGGATGTTCAATGTTACAGTGGGGATACTGTAACAGTTCAAGGGAAAGGTTCCTTCCATGCATCACACCACTGACGCTACTTGGAGCGAATGTATCACCCTCATCACACAGTGCGCCTGAATTGGAAACCCAAGTCGCCCTGGGATTTTGGAAATAATTACCAATTCACCTGAAGGTGAGACTTTTGGGTTATCTTCTGAAGACGAAGAGGAGCAGGTGACACGTGCCAAAGAAGCCCTGTTGGAACCCAGAGTGCAGGGAATGTTTCTCTGCCTGTCCTCAAGGATCCATCCCCTCAGGAGAACACTGTTTTTAACCTTCCTCCATGGAGAAAGCTGCCAAGGCTTTGGGATGAATTAGAATCTACAAGAGTGTGAGTTAGATGGTAGTATAATATATAGTTTGTGACAGGGTGAAAAATTTAGAGTTTTTAGGTTTATTAGCATTGTAAGTAGATGAAGGCAAGATGGAGGATCCCTGTCATTTTTCAGGTCTCTTCCTTCTTCTGCACCTACTCCATTTTCTGCAGTGTTGGTAGCACAGAATGATTGGTTAGAAAATGCCGCAGTACAGGCTACGTGAATAGATAGTTCATTAGGCATTGGTAGAAAAGTAAAAATAATGTACATACTTATTGACTATTGGGTAATTTATCTTTAAAAGGCCTTGAGTTTTCCTGCATTTTGTTTTTTGGTATTTGCTCTGCTTCACACTGTGTCAGCGGCATGTAAATTACAGATAAGTTATAATAATCTGAAGACCGAGAAGATCCAAAAGTCCTGTTCATCTCTTATTCCTGGCAAGGATTTTCTCCCCCATCCGGGGAGGAAATGTGGGGGTCAAGAACCACCACAAAGCCCCAGCATATAAGGAGCTACCAGAGAGTGGAAGACAACACGCCCTGATGGTTCCTGCCAAATTGTAGGAGCTAGCCGGAAATGGAAAGCCGCTGTATGGAGCCCCACATGACGGGTTGCAGAAGCTACTGAAGGAGAAGGTGGATCGAGCCAATTTGCTGAACTCAAAGCTGTCCAATTAGCCCTGGACATAGCTGAAAGAGAGAAGTGGCCAAAGCTCTATCTCTACACTGATTCATGGATGGTAGCCAATGCTCTGTGGGGTTGGCTGGAAAGGTGGAAGAAGGCAAACTAGCAGCATAGAGGAAAACCAATCTGGGCTGCTGAAGAGTGGAAAGGCATTGCCATTCAGGTAGAGAAGCTACCTGTGAAAGTCTGCCACATATATGCTCATGTCCCCAAGAGCCGGGCTAATGAAGAACATCGTAACAACAAACAGGTGGATCAGGCTGCAAAAATAGAGGTGTCCCAGATAAACTTGGATTGGCAACATAAAGGAGAGTTGTTCCTAGCTCGATGGGCCCATGATGCCTCAGGACTTCAAGGCAGAGATGCCACCTATAGGTGGACACGAGATCAAGGGGTGGATCTAACCATGGACAGTATCTCCCAGGTGATCCATGACTGTGAGACATGTGCTGCGATCAAGCAGTCCAAGCGGGTGAAGACCCTGTGGTACAGTGGGCGATGGTCGAAATACAAGTATGGGGAGGGCTGGCAGATTGATTACATCACACTGCCTCCAACACATCAAGGCAAGCGCTATGTGCTCACAATGGTAGAAACCACCACTGGGTGGCTGGAGACCTACCCTGTGCCTCATGCTACTGCCAGGAACACCATCCTGGGCCTTGAAAAGCAAGTCCTTTGGAGGCATGGCACCCCTGAGAGAATTGAATCTGACAATGGGACTCATTTCAAGAACAGCCTTATAAACACCTGGGCTAGAGAACATGGCATTGAGTGGGTGTACCATATCCCTTACCATGCACCAGCAGCTGGGAAAGTGGAGCGGTGTAATGGATTGCTTAAAACCACCTTGAAGGCACTGGGTGGGGGGACTTTCAAAAACTGGGAGGTGCATTTAGCAAGAGCCCCCTGGTTAGTTAACACCCAAGGCTCCACCAGCCAAGAAGGCCCTGCCCAATCCGAACCCCTACAAACAACAGACGGGGATAAGGTTCCAGTGGTGCCCTGAGAGGTATGCTTGGAAAAACTGTTTGGGTAAAGTCTGCCTTGAGCAAAGACTAAACCCATCTGTGGAGTTGTCTTCGCTCAGGGACCAGGTTGCACCTGGTGGGTGATGCAAAAGGATGGAGAGACCCGATGTATACCTCAAGGGGACCTTGTTTCAGGGTGAACTACCCATGGCTCTGTACTTGTATCAGTATCAGCATGTATATATGTATATAATTCGGGTGATGCATGCATGTATATGGTTGAAAGGGTCAAGTTTCATGCAACATGTTAGTATGGAAAAAATTCGGGGTGGATAATGTTGGGGTTTTAGGAGTTCTTTTGGGTTTTTTTCTGTTAAAGGAATTTTCCCCATGCGCGTTGCTAGGGGGAAAAATTGTTGGGTACTTCAGAAAAACAAAAGACCTGGCCATAGAGGGAGGGGTCCATCTGGCTACTCTCTTTCACCTGGGCTTGTGGGCTTTTAGTTCCCGGCATTTGGATGGAGAGAGAGGCTGGAAGGAATTCGTCAGCACTGAACACTTCTGCTTTTTCGGCTGCCTTCCTTCCTTCTCCCAGAGAAACCCCGGGATTCCCAAGCCTGCCTTTCCTTGCCCTGCTGGGAGCCGGGCTGTGGCCGCCCTGCCCCAGCTGTTACTTTAAGATTTCTCTACTCTGTAGCCCCACACGTCCTGCCTACTGAGACCTCTGGGGGGTTTCTGCTGCAGCCCTGGAGTTTGATACATCTCATCTGCCACGCAGGATTTGTGCTCGTCCCTGCTGTTCCAGCCTGCTGTTCCTGAGCATCCGGCCGGACACGGGGATCAGCTGCCCAGGGGGCTTGTGAAGCTTTTCTTCCATCCCTTCCCAGGATCCCAAGCTGCCATTGCCGCATGCTCCCTGGGCTCTCTCTGGATCGCCCCCTGCAGCCGCGGGGAAACCATCGCGCCTTCCCTGCTCACTTGGAGCCGCCAGCACCCCTGCCAGCTGTGACCAGAACTGCACCAGAGGGGAAAGGGCCTGACAGCTGAGAAGGCTGGCACTAGGTTTGTGGTTCTGTTTGCTGTTACTGCCATACTTACTGTTGTTTGTTTGCCTTGTTGTACACACATATATATAACAGTAAAGAACTGTTATTGCTATTCCTCATATCTTTGCCTGAAAGCCCCTTAATTTCAAAATTATAATAATTCAGAGGAAAGGGGGTTGCATTTTCTTTTTCATTTCAAGGGAGACTCCTGCTTTCCTTGGCAGACACCTGTCTTTCAAACCAAGACAATTCTTCATCTAGGCTTCCCCACTGCAGCTGCTTTTTCCAGTTATCTAACCTATAAGCTGGCCAAATCAATGTAGAAAGCTGTTGGGGTTTTACTTTAGTCCTAGTTTTTTTTCTGTTAAAGGAATTTTTTCCCATAGCATGTTGCTAGGAGATAAATGGCCATACTTGAGAGGAGATAGCCATACTTAAGAAAGACAAAAGGGCCCGTCCAGGCTTTTGTTTTCACCTGGCGGGCAGTTCAGTTCGCTCTCAGCGTCTGGAGAGAGAAGCCGCGGAGAGAAGAGCTGCTGGTTCCCGTTTTCGGTGTCTTTCCTTTCTGCTGGAAACAACACCGGGATCCCAAGGCTGCTTTCCCTGCCCTGCTAGAGGCTGGGGCTGGGGCCGCCCTGCACCGCTGCTGTTTCGAGCCTTCGCTACGCTGTAGCCGTGCTCACCCTGCCTGCCTGGAGCCCCGGGGGGTTCCCCTTTTGGATACATCTCGTCTGCCACCCGGGATTTGTGTTTGTGCCTGCAGCTCCGGCCTGCCAGTCCAGCCT
This sequence comes from Aphelocoma coerulescens, assembly GCF_041296385.1. Classification (NCBI taxonomy): domain Eukaryota; kingdom Metazoa; phylum Chordata; class Aves; order Passeriformes; family Corvidae; genus Aphelocoma; species Aphelocoma coerulescens. Next base: position 164,941 of record NW_027184081.1, read on the forward strand.
GCGGTTCCGGGAGTCCAGGACCGGCTGACCAGCCGGGATTTGTGAAGTTTTTTTTGTTCCATCCTTCCCCGGGATCCCAGGGCACCAAAGCAGCCGCGGGAGAACCATCGCACCTGCCCTGCTCACCGGGAGCCGCCAGCGATCCCTGTCGGCTGCGAGCGGAACTGCACCCGAGGGGAAATAGCCTGACAGCCGAGAAGGCTGGGACTGGGTTTGTGTTTGCTGTTACTGCCATAGTTGTTGTTGTTTTGTTCGACTGGTTATATATCTACCTATCTATCTATCTATATATATATATAGTAAAGAACTGTTATTCCTATTTCCCACATCTTTGCCTAAAGACCCTTGATTCCAAAATCATAACTCAGAGGGAAAGGGGTTACATCTGCCACTCCAAGGGAGGCTTCTGCCTTCCTTAGCAGACACCTGTCTTTCAAACCGAGACAAAAGCCTAATTAATTCTGCTTTTGTAAGGGTTTTATCATTGCCAATCAACTTTGCCCAGTTATCTAATACAAAGTTTAAAGGGGTTTTCGGTGGTATTTCACTCCCCATTCAAGAAATATTATGGCCCATGGTTTTATGCTTATAAACAGAAAATTCACGAACATAAAGCAACAATATCTCAAACACTCTATAAAGCAGAGAGAGAAAACTAGAGAAGGTAGGATTTGAAGCCACAACCCCGGGGATTCAAACTGAGGCTGGAAATAAGATCCAAGCTGCTCTGCCACCTGGCTGTGTGCCAAAGGGTGGTGGCTGGACGGAAGCTAGCAACAAACCAACAGAGGGAAAATCAAATTCTCTGGGACTCTCACACAAGTTCCTTGACAAGCTCTCACGAGCTGCCAAGCTAACAAAAGGGGAAACACCAAACGAAACCCCCTTGGACTCTCCCAAGTCCCTAAACAAACTGTAAGAGATCTCCTAACACCCAATCCAGGTGCTACCAAAAGAATACCAGCTTTATTCAGTTACTCATGTGCCTCTGTGCTGGATCTGGAGAGTTTTCTGGGCTCTTGGGGCTCCTCTGCCTCCTGGACTTCCCCCCGGGTGCCAGCGAGGGGGCAGGGGAGCTGGGGGGGAGCTGAGCTGGATCTTTCTGAGTCCCAGAGGATTTTTGGAAGCCTTGTTGTCCCATTTGGGGTGCCAAAGAACTGATGCCTTGAGAGGCCTCCTAGAAAACAGAGACTAGACAGGAGTAAGGGTATAAAAGTAGGTATTTATTTGAAAGGCCTTCAAAGGTACACCCTGGGGAGCCAGAGGCTATTGCCAAGATGGACTCCAAGATGGAAAACAGGTCATGAGTTCTTCACTCTTTTATAGGTTTGGTTCATTTGCATAGCAGGGTTAATTCTCCAATTAAAGCTTCCTTTTTCTCCACAGCTTACACCTCCTTTAGAGGCTTTTGGTTTATACTTTTTGAGCCTAGGACAGCCTAAGTGTCCTTGAAGAGCAGATCCAGAGAAGCTTTGTTATGTCTACCTAGCACAAGAGCAGAAATTAACAGGCTACAAGAAAGTTCAGAATCACACACCAAGCAGTACAGAATATGAAAAATATAAAGGTTAAAACTTAAGGTATCACCCAGATGGCCCACGTAACATTTTAATCACTGGAGACAGACTCTATGGGCCTGACGAACTTTATGTCACACTGGAAGTCCAAACTGTCGGCCACAACGACGAAATTTATGTAACTGTTTCATGCAATAAGCCCCCTTGGTTTTTATACCAAGGGATGGCCATTGCCCAAATTTTCATCCTGCCACATCATAGAGACTGGATCCCGGATAAGTCTATGGCATGCTGGGTTGAGGTTTTGGACCCAGATAAACCTATGATAGAGTGCGGCCTGCTTAACAAGGGTTCTAAGTTATATATTCCAGCGATGGCGGATGCCAGAGCAGATGTCACCATCATCGCCTGCTCCAAGTGGCCACGGGACTGGGAGCTGACACTGGCTGCTGGGACCATCTCAGAGATTGGAGGTGCTGCAGTCTCCATGCGCAGCAAGCACAACATCATAGTGGAGGGACCCGAGGGTCGAGTTGCCACCATCAGGCCCTTCGTGGTCAGGTCGGGTATTACTCGGTGGGGCGGGGGCCTGTTATCTCAATGGGGGGTCAACTAAAAATCCCATTACCATCCCAGGATTTTTAGTTGGGGCTACTGTGGAGCGTGCCACCCCACCGCTGACGTGGAAGACCAATAGTCCAGTGTGGATTGACCAGTGGTCCCTTTCAACTGAGAAGCTGCATGCTCTCGAGTCCCTCGTGGAGGAGCAGCTAGCCAAGGGCCACATAGAACCAACCAATAGCCCTTGGAACTCTCCTGTCTTTGTTATTAAGAAACTTGGCAAAGACAGGTGAAGGCTCCTCCACGACCTCAGGAAGATCAATGAGGTCATTGAGGACATGGGTCCCCTGAAGCTCGGCTTGCCCTCACCCTCCATGCTGCCGCACGAATGGAGACTAGCAGTCACAGATATCAAGGACTGCTTTTTAAACATCCCCTTCCATCCTTGAGATGTACCCCGGTTTGCCTTCTCAGTCCCATCCCTAAACAGGCAAGCCCCTCTTAAACAGTACCATTGGCATGTCCTCCCCCAGGGGATGAAAAACTCACCTTCCATCTTCCAGTGGTACGTGGCCCACATCCTCTCACCTATAAGAAAGTCTTTTCCACATGCCATCATCCTGCACTATATGGATGATATCTTAATTTTTTCCTGGGACCAGTCCTATTTAGACATTGTGCTAACAAGGACAGTAAAAACTATTGAGGACACCGGATTCGAAATCCGCCAAGATAAGATTCAGCGAACCTGCCCCTGGACATACCTGGGACTCCAGATTGGTGAGCAGACCATCGTACCCCAGCAGCTCTCCATCAGGGTGCAGTGGTTTGGTCCAAAAGACTCATTACTATTTATCTTCTGTGAGTGTACCGGTTTGGCCAGACAGTGAGATAAGAATTAAGAGAAACGCAAAGCAGGCACCAAACTTGAAAGAATATAAAGAAGTTTATTAACAGACCTAAAAGAAGGGGAAAAAAAATCATACCACACCTTCAGAATTCTTCTCCTCCCCCCCACCTTCCTCCCTTCTCCCACTGACAATGTAAAAAGACAACCCTTAAGATGTTCAGTCTGTTTATCACTTCCATAATAACCTTGTTCAGCCCATTTAGGAAGAGGAGTCTCTCTTGCCCATGCTATGAAAACATCATCACAACGAGCCAGCCGCCCAGGTTGGTTCTCTGCTGGCATGTGAGTCCCTTCCCATGACTTGCAGCTTTTCCCACAACTGCTTTCGAGGGTTGTTGTGATCCGGTTTAAACCCAGAAAAACAAAGCAAACTAAGTCTCTGTGCATAAACCAAAAAGAGCTTAGAAGGTTCAAAATATCCCCAGGAATGAGATTAAAACCAAACGCGGTTAGATGTTGTTGCCAAAAAATGGATGTATTTTATTTAATAGTAAAAGAGGCAAAGACAAGGGAAGAGAAAGAAAAGAGAAAAAGAAAAAGAAGTGTGCGTGGGGGAACAGGGAGAAGTGACAGGGGCTAGACGGAAGCATATCACCCATCTGAGGGTCCCAACGACGTCTCGTTGCTCCCCTCCATCTGGTCTGCTGGTGGTGAGGGTCCCCTGCCGCCACCCTGGCCATACTGCTACATGCTGCCACACACCAGATGCCGCCACACGCCATCACACGCCGCCACACGCCATCACACGCCGCCACACGCCAAAGAGTGCAGAACCCCGTGGACTAATATACACTTTGGGCCAGGTGGGAACGCCCATGTGCCTCCTCTTGCAGGGGCTAGCTTGACACACTGTCCCTTGCAACACTGAGGGTCTGTTGCATCATCTCTGGTGCTCTGGTGCAGGGTCTGGGGACTCCTTTGAGGGGGGCCCCTGTGATGGGCCATGTCACCCCCTCCTGCTGTGGATAAGCTTCCCCCTCCTGGTGAGGACCCCTCAGCTTGGCTCCTTTGCACAGTGGAGGATGGGCAGTCACTGCGCCTCTGACCAGAGGCTTTTCCAAGATACCCAAAGTCTCTCCTCCCTCCACCCCTTGGTTCGAGAGTCTGTTTGAGCCTGGCAGCTGATAGCCCTGGGGCTGTGGTCCTCATCTTGGAGGTGTTAAGCCTGTGCTCAGTGAATATCCCCCGCCCTGAGTTGTTACTTTATCTTATCTTCATCAGCGAGCCGTGTCAGGCCTCAGTCAGGGCCCCATTCAGGGTGTGGTAGTGTTCTCTTCAGCTTTTGTAATACAGTTTTAAAAAGTCCTTTAAGAAAATGTTTAAGTCATAAAATATAGTATTTCAGTCTCTGACAATCCACCCCGTGACTTAAACTTTTCTTCTGATGTTTCTTCAGTTTATGGGTTACCCACGGTGGGTGATATGTAGAGTGGTTAGTAAGAGAAAAGATAGAAGAAGTAACATTGCAAGTAATACAATAGTTATTCCAATAATCAAAAATGTAAATTCAATTACAATTATCAATCCAATGCTTCTTAGTAAGTGCCTCCCGCCCCGTGAACCCAAAAATCAGTTTTCTTTATTTGACAGTGGATGTGAGGGATTCCCCAATATGGTATTTCTTGGATGTTGACTTAATATGTTGCCGTTGTGTCCTCTGGGAACAGTTCCCACTCAGCCCGGTCAGCTCGGGACACAGCAGGCAACGGGGGCCAGCCTCTGATATCGGAGGGATCAAAGGTCTGGCTCGTGGGTCCTTCCAAGGGACCGCGGCGATAAAGGCAGACGGCGGAGGAAAGGGGGCAGGCTCAGAGTTGGGTTAAATCCAGAAAGTTTATTGGTCCTCCAAATGGGGGGACCTCAACCACCAGGGGTGCCCAACCCAGAGCACCTGCAGATCGCACGCCAGGGCATTTTATGGCGGGGGGGGCATGGGGGGGGTGTACAGAACAACCAACCAGGGAAGGGAAGGGTATGGCAAGCAGAACGAGGGACACATAAGGGAACCAACTATAACAGGGGAAGGGGAGGGACTCCTTTCCCAGGACTAATCACCTGGCCCCCTGGCTAGAACTTTCCAGAAGCCTGGGAGGGGTGGCAGAGTGACAGACAGGGTCCTGGGAGGAGATAAAAATGACAGACAGGGTGATTTAAATAAAACGGGGGGGGGGTGCCAACTGGGGTACACCAAACTTACAGAACATAGGGGGGAGACCCGGACTGAACTAAACAAACACACTCCCACATCTCCTCCTTTTTTGTTTTTTTTTAAGATGACATGAATCCGGGTTGGGGACAGTACTCTGAGTCTGGGTACAGGTCCCCGAACCACGTCATCTCCGGTGTCTCCAAACTAAAACACAACTTAGAAAAATAAGGTTAAAACTGGGGATAGCAACTGGGATAAACTTGGGGCTTAGGGGTCAGAGAGACACACGACTAACCTACCCCGGTCTTGGGGGGTATTTGATCTCCCTTCCAGACGGTCTGGGAGATACACGGTTTCACCCACTTTGATGGGATCCACCTAGGGCCCTCGGGGGTGGATACACATGCGTACCCTTTCCCCCAGGTAACTAGTTCATAAGGCCCTTATATCTCCCTAGTCTCTGGGTTTTTAACCCACACCGGAAGCCTTTCTTTCACTTGCAACTGCTGAGACCGCCCAAAGTGCCGCACGATTGGTGGGTTCAGGTTCTCAAAGGCACAGTTGAGGAAATTTAGGGTGAACAAAGCCTTTGAGATCCTGACAGCAGGTGACTCTAGCTTTTTGGAGGAGCACTGGCACTGGAGCATTCTTTTAATGTTTTGGTGGGCCCTCTCTACAATGGCTTGACCTGTCGGGGAATAGGGGATGCCAGTCTTGTGTTCTACTCCCCATTGCTGCAGGAAGCTCCTGAACTCCTTGGAGGTATACGCTGGGCCATTGTCCGTTTTGATGACTTTGGGGATGCCCAGGGTAGCGAATGCCTGCACTAGGTGCTTTTGGACATTGCTAGCCTTTTCCCCTGTGTGGGCAGAGGCAAAAAACTGCTCCCGAGAAGGTATCAACTGACACATGTACGTACTTCATTCTGCCGAATGAAGCAACATGTGTCACGTCCATCTGCCACACTTCGCAGCTGTTAAGTCCACGGGGGTTTGCACCAGTACTAATGGCAGGAAGAGCTAGCTGGTGGCATTCTGGACATGCAGCCACAATCGCCCTGGCCTGGTCGTGCTTTAGATTGAATTGACGAACCAGGGCAGGAGTGTTCTGATGGAACAGCTGATGGCTGATTTTGGCCTGCTCAAACACGTTTCGAGTCGGGGCCATCGCAGCTGGCGCAGCGAGGGCATCTGCCCTCCTGTTGCCTTCTGCGATGAACCCGGGCAGGTCCGTGTGTGACCTGACGTGCATCACGTAAAACGGTTGCTCTCGGTGGGAGACCAGATTTATTAACTTTGAGAGCAACTCATATAAGGCCATGTTGGAGACCTCACGCAAAATGGCGTGCTCGGCTCTGGAGACTACCCCTGCAACATATGCAGAGTCTGTTACCAAATTTAGGGGTTCGGGGAACCTTTCGAAAGCCTTGATGACTGCGTCCAACTCAGCAACCTGAGGCGATCCTTCTACCTCTTTGATGTCAGCCTCCCACCGCTGAGTTTGGGTGTTTTTCCAAGCCACCACGGACTTATGGGACCCGGATGCGTCCGTAAAAACTGTCAAGGCCTCTAGAGGTTCTTTGCTCCGAACACTTTTTGTATTTAATTCGAATTGAATCTCCGAATTGAAAATTTTGTGGGCTGGCCTATGCAAGGAAATTTGGCCTGTGTAGCCCTCCAGAGCAAACTGCAATGCTTCACAATCTCGAAGCAGACTCTCCAACATCGCCTTAGTAATTTGGCCCGTTTTTGTCCTAATTGGCATGTGGATGCAGTCGAAGTCACATCCTGATAACTCTCTGATCCGGATCCTAGCCTTCCGGATCAGTTCAGCCATCAGCTCTTGTGGCTGTGTCATCCTCTTGGACCCATGATGGCTGAGAAATACCCACTCTATGATTAAGAGGGGATCCCTCCGGTCCTGGTCCTTTTTGCTCTTCTTTTTGTTGTCTTCCCATTGGAAGACAACCCCGTGCAAGTGTGGCAGGTTACCCAGGATGATGAATTTGAATGGCAAGTCAGGCCTATACCTGCTTGCCTGCCTGGTGGACATTAGATGTTGCACCCTCTCCAGAGCTGTTTGCGCCTCTGGGGTGAGTGTCCGGGAAGAACTAAGCTCCTCTCCCCCTTTTAGTAAATCAAAAAGGGAGGCTAGGTCTTCATTGGACAGACCCAGCCACGGCCTCACCCAATTTAAAGACCCACACAGCTGGTGGACATCTGCCAGAGTCTTGATGTTGGTATTGATAGCCAATTTTTGTGGCACAATGGTCCGCTTTGTTATTTCCAGGCCCAGGTACTTCCAAAGTGGCATCCGTTGAATCTTTTCCTCTTGGAGCTCGAACCCTGCAGCAACCAATGCATTGATTGTCAGGTCGAGCACACTGGCAAGCATGTCATTGTCGGGGGCACACACGAGGACATTATCCATATAATGGAAGATGATGGCCTCCTTTGCTGCTGCGCGAACTGGGGCAAGCAAGGAAGAGACATACCATTGGCAGATGGTCGGGCTGTTCTTCATACCCTGTGGCAACACCCTCCAATGGTATCTTTTCCTTGGGGCTTCTCGATTGATAACAGGAATCGAGAAGGCAAAACGCGGGGCATCGTCAGGGTGCGGGGGAATTTGGAAAAAGCAGTCTTTAATATCAATTACTGCCAGATTCCAATTTTGAGGGAGCATCGTTGGGGATGGCATCCCTGGTTGGAGAGAGCCCATGTCTTCGATAACATTGTTAATTTGACGAAGGTCCTGGAGGAGCCGCCATCTGTCTTTGTTAGGCTTTTTGATAACAAAGACAGGGGAATTCCAGGGGCTGTTGGATTCCACGATATTCCCCTTTTTAAGTTGCTCCTCCACGAGCTTCTCGAGCGCCTTCAACTTCTCACCATGGAGCGACCACTGCTCCACCCAAATGGGCTGATCAGTTTTCCAATTTAGTTTTTGAGTAGGGCGCTCTTCAGTGGCCGCAACCCAAAAATTTTTCGGGGGGTCAGGTAGGTCAATTGTGACTCCCCACTGCCGCATGAGGTCTCTCCCCAGGAGGGGTTCCTTGTAGTCTAATACGAACAGACGTATGTTTGCCAATTGTCCACTCGGTCCCTTGATTTGCACGATGCTCTTAGATTGTTTAGCCAATTGAATGCCCCCAACACCTTGTATGTGTCCAGCCACGTTGTGCAATTCCCAATGTGCCGGCCATTCTCGTGTGGGAATGATCGTCACATCTGCCCCTGTGTCCAGAAGCCCTCTGAGGTGCAGGACTTCCTCCCCTCTGTTGACTTCGCAGCCTACCCGAGGCTTCTCTGTCCCTATTACATGTGTGGCACACACCGTTGGGGGTGGCCTTTCTACAGGGATAGCCTGGGCGACTGTCTGCCCTCTGGGCAGGAACAGAGGTGGGTGGACACAGCGCAGCCAGAGAACGGGTCCTTCGGGACTAGATGTCATTAGTCCCTGAGCGACTTCGATCTCTTGTGGTGTGCAGGTAACACTTCCGAGTATGACATACCTGTCAGGGCCTTGGTCTTCTGGACACAGCTCACCACCAGCGCTTACCGGTGCGGTATGCCACTCACTGGTCTTTAGGTGGAGCGGTGTCAACAGCTGCAACCTGAAAGAACCATCAGAAGAAGAAGTCAAATCTAGTTTTAAGGTCATGTCCGGTGGTTTTACCTCTCTAAGTTTCCCCTCCCCCTCGCGTCCCCTCCCTTTTTTGTCTTCACGCGGGGCGGGCGCGGCTCCCCATTCAGTTTTTTTGGTGTAGTAGGCCCTCCTGTCCCCCAGGTTCATGTTCTTTTTTAAATCGCTGGAACTGCTGCTTGAGCGGGCAGTCCCTTGTCCAATGTCCAGGCCGGTCACATAGGAAGCAGGTGTTCCTGGCCTGAGGGGTTCGCCTTTGGCCGTTCACAGTTGGAGGTGGTTTGGTGTTCTGGCCCGTAGTCCTCCTCTGGTCCGCTGCAGGGCGATGCGTTGCTGTTCCCACTGAGGCCATTCCTCTGGGCCGCTGTCTCTCCGAGCTGGCAGGTTGCAGGAGCGGTGCCTTCGCAGCACAAACTTCTAACATAGTCTGTATGGTTGGCGGGGGGTCCAGGGGGAGGCTCAGGATGGCTGCCTTGCACTGAGGGTTAGCATTCACCATGGCCATCTCTGAAATGACCTCTTCCCTGGCCGCCAGCTGCTTGACCTGCAACTCTACAGCTCGGGTTAGTCTTTCCACAAACTTCAGGAATGACTCAGTGGGTTCCTGCTGGACTTGCGAGTAAGATTCTATGGGCATATCAGGCCTCAGACCAAGGAATGCCTTACTGGCTGCTTCCTTGATCTGTTGCAGAACCTCCAAAGGCAAGCCTTGAGCCTGCTTTGGTGCCAGAGCCCAATCTCCTTTGCCGCTTAGATGGTCCAATGTAAGTGCCTCATTGTCGGCATCAACGGCCGTATCAGAACCTTGCAAGGGCGCTGGAAGGAGTCTGCGGAGCTCCCTTTCCCACGCTGCCTTCCAGAGCAGAAACTCTGCTGAGGAAAGCAGGCATGAGAAAAGCTGACACAGATCAAAGGGCGTCATTACTGCTCCGGAGAGATTTGCCTTAAGAGGCCACGAAAATATTTGCTTTCTCTCCCAAACTCCTTCTGTGCCTTGCAGAGTTCCTTTATTGTTTGGTGGGAGAGGGGTTCCCAGCTGACATGGGTTGTTCCTCCTCTCCGGGACCTCTGATAATAAACTGGAGCGGCTGAGGGAATGGGATCCAGTTCCGGGTTCCGGTCCTCCGGCCCTCCCCCTTCCGGCCAGACACCGTGGGAACCGGAATGACAGGCGTGAGAACCGGAAGCAGGAAGTGGGTGGCAGCCAGGCATGGAGCCGCGATTTCTGGGGGCGGAGCTTGGGGGCGTGCACTGGTGGCAGGTAGGAGGGGTAAGAGGGGTGGATCCAACTTGGGAGTCGGAGGGGTCGGGGCGAAAGGGGTTGGGGCTTGGGAGAAAGGGATTTTGGGTGGAAAAGCGCGGGGGAAGGCAAGAGGGGGTCCCTTCCACGTGGCGCCCGCCATCTTGTCCTCCTCGGGCAGGGAGGGCATTTTCTAAACTGTCTGGATCACTAAACCGAACTTGGGGTCTGATAACTGGGGAAGTCGGGGAACGGGATAAACCTCGGGCAGTCTGGCCGGGACTGTCCGAGCGAGGGCTCCGAGAACCCCGAGGAAAGCCAGGGAGACGGTGGCACCCCTGCGCATCGCGGGTTGCTCTCCTCAGGATGCCCGTTTGAGGGGACACGGGTTCGGGAGACGGGTTAGGGGTAACAACTGGGGAATTCGGGGTTGTTCGTCCTTCCCTCTCCCTTTTTTTAGCTAACGCTGATCGAATCTGCAAATACAGAAAAGAGAAATCTTTCTCTTTGGCAGAATTCGATCGCGCTAGTGTCTCTCCCACGGCGTTCCAGAAGGGAACGGTCAAAACCAAACTCTGAGAGCACTGAGGGAAGTGCAGAAACAGCCACCGAACAAACCGTTTTAAACATCCCTTTGAAAAACTTATCCCCCCACCCTGAAGGAGTCCCGCAACTTGGAGAAATGCCTCCTTCTGTGCTGTGGACAGTTTGACGCCCATAGCACCGACAGCACAGTGTGTGGAGCTGAATCTTTAAAGCCTAGAACGCCGGTCTCCCAAAAACCAACCGGAGACAAGCGAACCGCGCTTGTCCCGGGGCTGCGCAGCCTACGTTCGGCTCTTCGAGAGCCCGGGACCGTCCTGGTCCCTCCAAAAGCCTTTACCGGCTTTGAGGCAAGTTTCCCCCCCCCCCCGGGGAAAAATACTTACCTGACTGGCGTCCAGGCACACTCCAGGCGTCCGATTCCTCCGCCGAGAACGACTTCGCGGCGCGGGCGAAGCTATCGTCCTCAACCCCAGGCGCGCCGCTCACTAAAACGGAGCGTGCTGCAGCTGGGGTAGCTTGACGTCCCGATGACGCACTTGCCGAAACAATCAGTCCCTTCCGTGGGGTCCGATGGAAGTGGGGCCCCATGCCCGGGCGCCAAGCTGCCTTTGCCGAGGACGCCCCTTCCGTGGGGTCCGATAGAACGAGGAACCCCACGCTCAGGCGCCGCGCTGTCTTTGCAGTCCGATGGAACGGCAGCCCGACGCTTGGGCGCCAAATTGCCGTTGTGTCCTCTGGGAACAGTTCCCACTCAGCCCGGTCAGCTCGGGACACAGCAGGCAACGGGGGCCAGCCTCTGATATCGGAGGGATCAAAGGTCTGGCTCGTGGGTCCTTCCAAGGGACCGCGGCGATAAAGGCAGACGGCGGAGGAAAGGGGGCAGGCTCAGAGTTGGGTTAAATCCAGAAAGTTTATTGGTCCTCCAAATGGGGGGACCTCAACCACCAGGGGTGCCCAACCCAGAGCACCTGCAGATCGCACGCCAGGGCATTTTATGGCGGGGGGGGCATGGGGGGGGTGTACAGAACAACCAACCAGGGAAGGGAAGGGTATGGCAAGCAGAACGAGGGACACATAAGGGAACCAACTATAACAGGGGAAGGGGAGGGACTCCTTTCCCAGGACTAATCACCTGGCCCCCTGGCTAGAACTTTCCAGAAGCCTGGGAGGGGTGGCAGAGTGACAGACAGGGTCCTGGGAGGAGATAAAAATGACAGACAGGGTGATTTAAATAAAACGGGGGGGGTGCCAACTGGGGTACACCAAACTTACAGAACATAGGGGGAGACCTGGACTGAACTAAACAAACACACTCCCACAATATGTTTTGAAATTGATCATAGAGTTACACAGCTGGTTTTAATTTTTTAAATTCCTAATATAATTGTACCCTGGAACAAATGTGAATATGTTTGTTGAAAATGTGTGCTTTTGCATACTTCAAGGCTGAAAAATAGGTTGTTTTCTTGACTGCATTCACATATAGTTGGAAGGATTTCATTGGTAGTATTCCTGCTCTGCTGGGTAAGTCTATGAAAGAATTAACTTTTATCATATTAAATTCACAAAATATAAAAACATGTTCATACAAAAGATTTTCATGCAAACACATTTTTACATCACAGCTACGTTTCATTTATCAGGGAATAGATCATAGCACTGTTGTAATTTAATTTTGACACAAAACAGAAACTGTAGTTTTGTTATTGGTGGGGAAAAAAAACAAAAAAAAAAAAGATAGAAGAAATAAAAAAGAAATGACTTTTCTTTTAAATTTAGTTGTACAACTAAGAAACTTTTTCCTTTTGAACTTTAGTAGCATGATTAAAAGAAGTGAGGTAGAATTAAAATGTTCTTGGACACAGGAAACTTAACAGTACATTAAAGATGTTTAAGTGGGTTTGAGAGATGGTAGAAGGCTGCTTTTCATTTAATCTTATATTCTGTTAGGATTCTTTAGTTCACTAATTGATAACTCTTGAAGAAAAGAGAAAAAAGAATTAGCCAAATTATAATGATTCCAAGGTAGAACTGGGAAAGACATATATGTAAGATTTCATATATGTATATATTCTTGTACCAACTTTCAAAAAACAAACAAACATTCATAAGACTTTTTGCCACACTATCTCAGCAAAAGAACTCAAACTTAACAATATATAAAATTAAATTGATTTGCTTGTAATGCAAACACAAACAAATTGCAAACATTAACAAATTAATTGACAACGCAAGCAGTCAGGATGACAATTTAAAAGTTGCATTGGTTCTCACACAGCTCTATTTCATCTGTTGGTAGGTTCCTATAAAAGAAAAGTAAAAATTTGGCCTACTACAGACTGATCTTAAAACAAAAACGTCTTGTAGTTATTACAAAGTCACAGAGCTTAAAGTGAAGAGATGGTTATCACATCTAGGTGTGAATCTGCTGCTTGCAGTTTTGCTACTCCCAAATTCATTCTCCTTTTCTTCAGTGCAGGGATGTTTGGATTCCTAGAAAAAGAAAAGGAGCTTCCCAGGCAAAATATGCATGTGTAAAGCAAGTTGTTAATTTCATCAATTTATTGTTATTTTTAGGTTTCATGTCCCACAGTTTGTTTTTCAATGGGGTGTCCTCCAATTGATTTGATGTTCTGTGGAGTGAGTGGTTTAGACATTCGGGCTGCCTTTTTCTCCTCTTTTTTTTTTCAGGGCATTTCTGCCTGGAGCAGTTAGTCTTATCAGTTCTGCAGATAACATTTGCTCCTTTTACTCACCCAGCCTTTTTTGTGTTTCACTGCATTTTATTGATTAGATTCTAATTTTGCCGGGTTTATGGCCAAATTTCGATTTTTCAGTAGCCATACAGATATCGTTTTGGTGGTAATTTTCTGACCCTTGCCAGTTTTAATTCAGGGTCTACATGCTACTTTAGACCACACTTCAAAGAATGTTACAGGTTCAAAACTTCTCAGTTTTTCCCCCTGTAAAGTTCTCTCTCATTTGCATTCCAAAACTTTCTTTGGACATGACAATCAAGTTCAGCAGCTGGCGCATGGTTTTTCCTGCAGCCTCTTTTAACTCTCACCCTGCTAGCAGAGCGGAGAATTTAAACAACAATGACCACTTGGATGTTACAGAAACCATTTCAGTGTGCAGACCATCCCCACAGAAGATGACCTGGCACCAAATTCATTCAACAAAGGAAACAAAGCTTATGCACTATATTTTATGTTACCACAAATTTGGGGGTGATCTTTCCCAGAGGGTGCCCAGCGTAAAAGCAAGTTTACAAAAGTCTCACCCCCCACCCTGGGAAGGTACCTCTTATATCAAATCAAACAAAGCTTATGCTACCATAAATGTCGGGGTGATCTTCCCAGAGGGTGCCCAGCGTAAAGCAAATTTACAAAAGTCTCACCCCTCTCTCTGGGAAGGTACCTCTCATACCATACCAAACAAAGTTACAAACACTGGAGTAGTCTCTCTCGAGGGACATCCCTTAAAAATATTTTCCAAGGTCTTACTCCTTACACCTCAAGAGCACCTAGTGTTTACCAAAGTTACAAGTCGCAAAGTAAAAAATCTCAGTTACGAGTCGCAAAATAACTTTCCAAACTCCCAGGTCTTTCACCTACAGGAGTGCTAATTTCCCAGACCTTGGGCCTTGGGAGCACCGCTTAGGCACATGTATATGTGTAAACACACAAGCAAACAAACAAACAAAAGAGTAAGAGAGAGTAAGAAAGGTAGAGAGGTGTTAGGAAATGTTTAAATGATTGATCATAAGAATTAGCAATTCATTGATTTTTTGGAAACAACACTTTCATTTTAACGGGATCCTGACGACTAAGCCATTAAGATGTTGTGATCCGGTTTAAACCCAGAAAAACAAAGCAAACTAAGTCTCTGTGCATAAACCAAAAAGAGCTTAGAAGGTTCAAAATATCCCCAGGAATGAGATTAAAACCAAACGCGGTTAGATGTTGTTGCCAAAAAATGGATGTATTTTATTTAATAGTAAAAGAGGCAAAGACAAGGGAAAAGAGAGAAAGAAAAGAAGTGTGCGTGGGGGGTGGGGGAACAGGGAGAGGTGACAGGAGTTAGATGGAAGCATATCACCCATCTGAGGGTCCCAACGACGTCTCGTTGCTCCCCTCCATCTGGTCTGCTGGTGGTGAGGGTCCCCTGCCGCCACCCTGGCCATACTGCTACATGCTGCCACACACCAGATGCCGCCACACGCCATCACACGCCGCCACACGCCATCACACGCCGCCACACGCCAAAGAGTGCAGAACCCCGTGGACTAATATACACTTTGGGCCAGGTGGGAACGCCCATGTGCCTCCTCTTGCAGGGGCTAGCTTGACACACTGTCCCTTGCAACACTGAGGGTCTGTTGCATCATCTCTGGTGCTCTGGTGCAGGGTCTGGGGACTCCTTTGAGGGGGGCCCCTGTGATGGGCCATGTCACCCCCTCCTGCTGTGGATAAGCTTCCCCCTCCTGGTGAGGACCCCTCATCTTGGCTCCTTTGCACAGTGGAGGATGGGCAGTCACTGCGCCTCTGACCAGAGGCTTTTCCAAGATACCCAAAGTCTCTCCTCCCTCCACCCCTTGGTTCGAGAGTCTGTTTGAGCCTGGCAGCTGATAGCCCTGGGGCTGTGGTCCTCATCTTGGAGGTGTTAAGCCTGTGCTCAGTGAATATCCCCCGCCCTGAGTTGTTACTTTATCTTATCTTCATCAGCGAGCCGTGTCAGGCCTCAGTCAGGGCCCCATTCAGGGTGTGGTAGTGTTCTCTTCAGCTTTTGTAATACAGTTTTAAAAAGTCCTTTAAGAAAATGTTTAAGTCATAAAATATAGTATTTCAGTCTCTGACAATCCACTCTTGAAATTACTGGGGTAAAATTTTAAGGTTGAGCCGTTCAGAAACAAAAGTTCTCTTCACCCATCTCTGGAAGCATTTCATCTCTAAGAACAGAGGCCTTTCTCCTTCCCTGCGAGCAAAGGGTCCTCCTCATCTTCATCTCTAGGACTATCTTGGGGAGCATCTCTAGGAACAGAGGTTTTCTCCTTTCCCATTTGGAGCAAAAGTCCTCATTGCTTCCATCTCTCCCTGTTCAAACTTCTCATGAAATTACAGCGGTGTCAGCATCTGCCTATGTCAGCACAGGTGCTTTTGCTCTCAAGTACAACATGAATGCTACACCCCCCACACCTTCATGAAATTACAATGGGTACTCTGATATATCATAGCTTCACAACAGAATTTCAGCTTTAAGCATCTCCTCTTTCTCTTCCCTCAGGTTTTCAGCTCTTCACAGCACTAAAAGGGTTAATCTCACCTCGGCC
Organism: Aphelocoma coerulescens; assembly: GCF_041296385.1. Classification (NCBI taxonomy): domain Eukaryota; kingdom Metazoa; phylum Chordata; class Aves; order Passeriformes; family Corvidae; genus Aphelocoma; species Aphelocoma coerulescens. The sequence goes on from NW_027184081.1 coordinate 180,841, forward strand.
TTGCAGCTGGAATGAAGCTTATTGCTGTTGGTCACATGATCTCTGCCCGAGCGCGGTGCAGCTTCAGATGAATCTTGGCAGCACTGGAAGGAGGGGGGGAGCTGAGCCTCTCTGGCTGCCCACAGCCCTGCTGGGGGGGGGGGTTTCCGCAGGTGGAACAGGGCCCATAGGCTCCAGGATGGCCGTGGCCTGGCCCGGCCTGGCCCGAGCAGGGCCTGGGCAGGGCCTGCTGGCCCCTGTATGGGGCCCGCAGCCACCTGTCCCAACACCGGAAACGAGACAGAGCTGGGGGGGGGGTTATTCTTAAGTGTGGATCACAGATGCAGTCACAATTTTAAGTGACTTCAAGAATTATCCATATTCAAACTGGCCAGCTGATAGGTTCTGTCAGGTCACAGAGGAAGCTGTAAGCACCCCTTTGCAAGAACATCACTTTCGTGACTATGCTTGCTAACCCATGACACCGGGACAACCCAAAAACCCTCCACGACCCCACCAGCTCTACGGGTCCATCAACTGCGTGCGTCCACTGCTGGGGATCACAACGAAAGACCTCACGTCGCTCTTCAATCTCCTCCGAGGCAGCAAGGACCTTGATTCGCCCTGTACCATCACCTCGGAGTCCCAGGAATCCATCACAAAGGTTCAAGAGGCATTGTCTTCCCGGCAAATGCACAGGTCTGACCCCACTATCCCATTCCATCTCGTCTTCCTGGGTAAGTCACCCAGATTCCATGCACTAATTTTTTAGTGGGCCTCTGCACTGAAGGACCCACTCCTCATCATCGAGTGGGTCTTTCTGCATAATCAGCCAATTAAGACTATCACGACACCACAAGTGCTCATGGCTCAGCTGATCATTAAAGCCAGGGCACACCTCCACACCCTTGCGGGCTGTGACTTTTCATGCATTTTCCTGCCATTGACCACTGGGGTTCTAGACCATTTGCTCCAGAACAACACGCACCTCCAGTTCGCCCTAGACCGCTAGACGGGCCAAATTTCAATACATAAACCTAGCCACAAGCTTTTTAATTTGGCCTTTCATTTGGCCCCAAAATCCCTACAAAGTCGGAGGCCTTTAAAGGCCTTAACAGTTTTCACCAACAGCCTGGGGGGATCCAAAAATTCAGCCATGACTTGTGATTTATTAAAATATGAATATCGATCTAGTATCGATATCCAACTGAGATGGACAAAGACTCTATAATGGTTTAGAGTTAGAAAGTGTATGTTTATTTGGTGCCAGGCACTGCGTGGGATAGCTCCCTAAGATGCAGACCCCCGATCTGAGCAAATACAAAGCTTTTTATTTACAAAAATTATGAATATCCAAAATACAAATGCATATTCATAACATTAACACCTCCCATTCTCCACTTCATATGGAAATGAGCTTAAATGTCATTAAGCATGCATAATGTGTGCTTTGAATTGAATCAGTGGTCTCGAATTGGGTCAGTGGTCCCAGATAGATGAAGTAAGCTCATCTCCCTCATTTTGACCTTTTTCACCTTTCTGAACTTTAACAATCCTAATTATTTTAGTGACCTCCAAATTTACTCTTGCATGACTTTTGAATAGATTCCCACAGAAGGAGGAAATTGGTAATTGTCCTTGTTCCCTAGACCAACTTATCAAAGCACAGCTAAACAAACATACAAATGACAGATCATCAATTATTTAGCAATCAATTACTAACATCTTGAAAACCATTTCAGGTCCAGCTCTCTTTACTATTTTAATTAACTCTAGCCAGGCCCAAATTCCTTCTTATTCTAACTAATTTCAACACAGCTAGCCTATAACTAAAATCTTTATGTTTCTTTTAAATCTATGTTTCACTTGGAGGGATCCAAGGACACAGAAGTGGGAGTCTGAGGTCCAAATTGTTGAAGGATCCCCACAAATTGCCAAATTGGCAGCCGTCGTCAGGGCCTTTGAGAGGTTGAACGAACCCATCAATCTGGTCACGGATTAGGCGTATGTAGCCAGTGTAGCTGCCAGGGCTGAACATTCTTTGTTAAAAGAAGTGACAAACCCAAATTTACACAGATTGCTCTCAAAGCTGATTTACTTTCTCTCCCACTGTACTAGTTTGAAAACAAACCAGTGGGAGGCACCAAGTCAGAATAACAATTTAATGGGGAAATCAAAAACATAAAGGCAGAAAAAACTGGGTTAAACTGATAGTCAGGATACAACCTGACACCCTGTTAGTCAGGGTGGCAGTAGCAGTCCAATAAGATGGTGGCTGCAGTCCTCCTGAAGTGATGGGTGTGGTTCTGCTGAAGTGGTAATCCTGTAGAAAGGGGCTGCTCTTCCTCGGAAGGTGCGGTGGTGGCTATGTAGCTCCTGTCCTCTGGAAATCCAGTGGAAAGGTTGTCTGTGGTGTTCGGAATCTCAGATTATATCCAGGATGGAATGCTTGGTTTCTCCCTCTGGGTGGAGCATCTCACAATGGGATGATTCATCAGGAGGCAAGGTGTTGATGGGCTCATTAACAGAAGATAGTCCAGAGGGAGTTATCTATGAGTCATGCGGCACAGCATTGATGGGCCCATTAACAAAAGATAATCCGGAGGGAGGAGGCAAGGAAAACACTGCCCCACCTGATTTCCACAGCTCATGAGGATGGTAATAGAATACACCTCAACCCAGGACACCCACCGAGAGCAACCTTATCATATAATGCATGTGAGGTCACACACCGACCTCCCAGGGCCAGTCATGGAGGGTAATAGAAGAGCCGATGCCCTGGCCATGACTGTGCAGACTGCTAACATACCTGACATCTTTGCACAGGCCAAAATGAGCCACAGCTTTTTCCATCAGAATGTGCCTGCCTTGGTCCACACGTTCCATCTACCACGCGACCAGGCGAGGGTGATAGTGGCCATCTGCCCCAACTGCCAGCAATACCAAATACCATCATTGGGTTCCGGGGTTAACCCCCAAGGACTCAACAGCTGCCAGTTGTGGAAGACCAATGTCACCCATTATCCATCTTTCGGCAGACTTAAGTATATTCATGTGTCGATAAACACCTTTTCTGGAGCAGTGTTTCCTTCAGCCCATGCGGGAGAGAAGGCCAAGGCTGCCATTAGACACTTCCTCCTCGTGTTTGCCACCTTAGGAGTGCCTGAGCAAATAAAAACAGACAACGGCCCTGCTTACATCTCCCACAAACTCAGAGAGTTCTTCAACCAGTGGGGGGTTAAGCACGGCACCAGCATACCCCACTCACCCACAGGACAGTGGATGGTAGAGAGAGCCCATGGTGCCATCAAGCGGGTCCTTGATCAGCAGCAGGGAGGGACAGAGATCAGCCCTCCCATTGAGAGGCTCTGTAAGGCCCTTTTTACAATAAATTTCTTGAACAGCTCATTCACAGAGCCAAAACCCCCATATTCCGGTACTTCTCCAATTCGGCCCAAGCTAACCTCAATGAGAAGCTGCCAGTGCTGATCAAAGATCCTGAGACTCAGCAAATATCGGGCCCTTTCCCATTGATAACCTGGGAGAGGGGGTATGCCTGTGTTTCAACACCATCGGGCCCAAGGCGGCTGCTGGGCAAGAACATCAAGCCCTACACTGGGCCAGCAAACACTGCTCCCGAAGACATAGCCATACCTGAAGCTGACGCAGAACAACCACAAGACCAGACGACCGCAGCATGGAGACAGAGGCAGCACCGACTTCCACCGCAGACACCGACTCGCCGTCCCACAACCAGAGCTGCGACCAGATAAGTTTTGCACAGTTGACATTTTCTCATATCTTACCCCCTTTTTTCCTCCACGTTATCCATTCCCCAGCCACGTGTCCCCATACCCCTGTTACCACTCCCTTTTTCTATGGCTTCTTAGTTAATAAAGAAGGGGGAATGCAATGAGGGAGGGAATGGAAATCCCCCCCAAAATTGCTATTTTTTAACAATTTTATTTAAAACTCTAGCAGAAGCACCTGCCTGCCAACACTCCATCATGAAACCCAGCACTTGTCGCACCGCCATCCTCTGGACACTCCTGGTACCACTGGCAGTGGATGCTTGGACTGAGCCACAGCCCAAAGAGGATCTTGCCATCCACAGTGAGAGCATCCATACCATCATCCAGAGGAAAAATCTCCTGAAGGATTTGAGGACTTGTTGGGGCGTTGGGTTGTGAGTGCTTCTGGCTGTTTTTTGTTGTTTTATGTGTGTTTGGTTGCTTTAAATTATTGCTTTTGAGATCCTCAGGGGAAGCCTTTTTAATTAAAAGAGAAGGGGGAGTTGTGGGGGCCAGTGGGCCTGTGGTACAAGGGACAAAGAGAGTCCACTGGTGAGACAGTCCCTAGTATCAGAGATCCTCCCCAGGTTAGGGTGACTGAAAAGGCTTGCCCCAGGATCCTCTGTTCTGTTATGTTAATGTACCCCAGTTCTGTGTCCCTGGTTGGCCAGTTTGGCCTCCCTGCCCCTTTGGTACCTTATATGTCCCTGCCCTAGAAGGTTCTCCACTCCCTGTTCCCCCCCCTTGGCCCTTGCCCCATCCCCATGCCCTCAGAGCTTCCCTACTGGCTCCCTTACCCTAGTCCTGCCTTTGTACCGCCCCTGTGTCCTCAGATCATTGGTGTCTGATGGTCTCTCTGCTCCCCTATATAACCCTGGACCCTCCATTGTTCTTTGTCTTCGTCCCTAGAACCCTTCACGTAGGTGGCTGGAATAAACCTCCCCCATGGAACCCCATATGGAGATCCTTCCTGCCTTCTTTGTCATCAGTTCATCCTTAGCTATCCGGTATAGTGTGTGTGTGTGGTGTCCTCCTGGAGATGCTTTTGGGAAGGTCACAGCACTTTACCATCCAGCACCATGTCGCGACAATAATGCAGAGGGGAAGTGCCTGTATAGAAATGTATGTGCTTGTTTGTGGTCTCCTTCCTACATTTCAGGATCCTTATTATAGATAATAAATTCCTTACAACAAACTGGAAAATTTTCACTAGACAATTTTTTTTTTAATTCTAAAATCATAAATTTCAAGGCCAAGAAGAATGATGGAGTTTATCTGCTTCTTGCTCACCACAGGCTGTGGAAAGTTACTCAGTGCTGATAAAATAATCAAAAGCAGAGGAAAATCTCCATCCTGCGCAAGGTATTCCAGTGGTTAATTACCTATACATGCTGTGGGTGGAAACTGACCTTTGTAAATAGTGAAATGTTGTTATGGTCAAAATTTTAACTGCACTTCCCCAGTCATTTATTACAGTCTTTCAAAGAGGAATTACATGTTAATCTGGTCTTGCATAAATTTAATGATTGAGGAAAATAAGAAGTCAGTAGCACTAATTTCACAGAATCACAGAATTAGGTTGGAAAAGACCTCTGAGATCGAGTCTAACCTGTGACTGACCACCACCATGTCAACTAGACCATGGCATTAAGTGTAACATACATTCTTTCCTTAAACACCTGTAACAACCCACCCCTGAAGACAGGGTAACTGAGGTCCTTGTTAATAATAGATCCCTTGGGGTGAATTAGAGTGAAATGACACTGAATAACTGGTGTTATGCATATAGCAGGTTTATTTTAGATGTAGCCATTTTGGTTATTATTAATAGAAATATAGTAATATAAAAATATAAAGATATCACTTAAGAAAATATATAAGGAAAAGAAAGAAATGAAAGGAAAGATAACAGTAGATAGCAGAGAGGAAAGATATCACCATCTGTGAATCCAGAGACAAGACTTGATTGTTGCAATTTAGATGTCCGTTGGTCGAAATGATGGTTGTAGTCTTGATGCATCGGGGGTAGAGGAAGCCCATGAAACACAAAGTTCAATGGGTTAATATACTTTCAGGTTTAGATGGAACACCCAGGTACCTCCTCTGAGGGGGGAATTTTATAGTCTGATGCAACACTGAGGATCATGCACAGTCTTCTGGTGGAAGGACCCAGAAATGAGTCTGGGGGTGCTTCAGGGGTCTTTGATGTTTTACGACACCTTCTAAGATGTTGGGGTTTTAGGAGTTCTCCTTCTATTTTCTTTTTCTCTTAAAGAATTTTCCCTATATATGTTGCCAGGGGGACAAATTACTGGGTGCTTAAGAAAAACAAAAGACCTGGACAGAGGGGGAGGGTTCCAATTGGCTACTCTCTTTCACCTGGGATTTTCTTGTGTAGGGTGGGGGATGCCACGAGATTTGAACTGGGAAAAAGGGCTTGGGTTCAGCTCCTGGCTGGCTGGTGTTCTTGGTGTTCGGAGCTAGACGAGGGCTCCTATCTTTGTGGAGGGAGTTCATCGCTGCTGCAGGTTTCTGCTTTCGTCTGCCTTCCTTCTACCATGAGTGGAGCTTGCTCGCTGGAGTGGCTGTTACACTGGGACCCTAACACCCCACCTTACTAAAACAGGGACCTTTTCACCATCTGATCGGGTGCCTCAGGGAAAACCCCGGGATCCCAAGCCTGCCTTTCCCTGCCCCGCTGGGAGCCGGGCCGTGGCTGCCCTGCCCCCGCCGTTGCTTCGAGCCTTCGCTACACTGTAGCTCCGCACGCCCTGCCTGCCGAGACCTCCTGGGGTTCCCATCGCAGCTCTGGAGTTCGATACATCTTGTCTGCCTCTCGGGATTTGTGCTTGTCCCTGCTGTTCCAGCCTGCTGTCCCCGAGGGTCTGGCCAGACACCGGGATCAGCTGCCCAGGGGGTTTGTGGAACTTTTCTTCCATCCCAAGCCGCCATTGCTGCGTGCTCCCCGGGCTCGCTCTGGAGCGCCCCCTGCAGCTGCGGGGGAACCATCGCACCTGCCCTGCTCACTGGGAGCCTCCAGCACCCCTGCCAGCTGCGACCGTAACTGCACCAGAGGGGAAAGGGCCTGACAGCTGAGAAGGCTGGGACTGGATTTGTGATTCTGTTTGCTGTTACTGCCATAGTTATTGTTGTTTATTTGCCTTGTTATACATATATATAAGTAAAGAACTGTTATTCCTATTCCTCATATCTTTGCCTGAAAGCCCCTTAATTTCAAAATTATAATAATTCAGAGGGAAGGGGGTTGCATTTTCTTTTTCATTTCAAGGGAGACTCCTGCTTTCCTTGGCAGACACCTGTCTTTCAAACCAAGACAGACATGAAAGCTGCCTCTCAGGCCAGCGTAGTTGAGCCAGTTATTCCTGTTCAGAAGGGATGAATATGTGCAAAAGTGAATGTCCTGATACCTTCCCCGAGGGGAGTTTTACACCTGTGCCAGATGTGTAAGGGAGAACACTGGCATGATAAAAAGCATTATCCCACCTCAAAGGATCTGCTTCTTGTCATTCTTTTCCTTTATCTGGCTCAAAACCCAGCTTGTTGCTGAACAAAGGTTGGTTTGTGATGGTCATTCTCTGGTGATGGGTGCACACCGCCTCTGCACCTGGGCTGCTCTTATGCAGATCAGAGGCTTCACTACCACACACCCTAAAACTCTCCCCCTCCCCTTCGGTTAGGGGGTGCAAACCTGGCCTCCACAAAGCACCTGCTGCTTTTGTCAATGGCCAACTGTTTGTCATTAACCGTTAACATTTCAGTCTCTTACAACCTCCAGGGACTGTGACTCCACAACCTCCCTGGGCAGTCCATTCCCATGTCTAATCATCCTTTCTGAGAAGAAATTCCTCCTGATGTCCAACCTGAATTGTTGCAGTGGGGTCTCCTGCAACATCCATAGACAGCGAGGCCCATGGAAAGAAAGAGGTAGCGATTCTTGATAGAAGTTTCAGAGATCTTTATTTTCCAGCCACATGGCCAGGGGACTGCCCAAAGACCCCGGAATCACTGGACAACCAGGGTCCTCCCCAGGCAGGGGAACACAAAATAACCAATGGGGAACAGGATTAGGGTACATGTGACCAGGGAGCAGGGAGACCCCGTGCCTAGGCCATGCCTCTACCCCAGGGTCCCCTCTCCCAGGACCCCATGGCAGGGGGGAGGAACCCCAACACTGAATGACCCCTGGCATAGCTTGAGACTGTCCTCTCATCCTATCACTAGTTGCCTGGGAGAAGAGGCTGATCCCCACCTTGTTACAACCTCCTTTCAGGTAGTTGTAGAGAGCAATAAGGTCTCCCCTGAGCCTCCTTTTCTCCAGGCTAAACAACCTCAGCTGCCTCAGCCACTCCTCCCAAGACTTGTACTCCAGACCTTTCACCAGCTTCAATGCCCTTCTCTGGACAGGTGTTTTCTTGCAAGTGTAGGAAGAAAATGGATTTGCAACATTAACTATGCAGCTAATATGCAGTGTTTTAGAAATATGCTTCATTTACTATTAAACTGAATTTTTAGTGTCAGAGGTGAGCATGAAGGTATGGCTGAACAGGACAGCATGTAAAAGAAAAAAAAGAAAAATCTTACACCATCATCTGCTGTCCACGACTGCTGTTCCACACTACTCGCCTGTTACAGTGGGGATGCTGTAACACGCCTATATCAAACCAGGAGTCCCGTGGAAAAGAAATATATATATGGACGGATTCTTGATAGATGTTTCAGAGATGTTTATTTCCCCAGCCGCATGGCCGGGGCTCTGCCGAGGAACTGCTACAGTCCGGGACCCGAGGTCCTTTTGCCTGCGCAGGGGAACACAAAACAACCAATGGGGAATGAGGCTGACCAGGGGCAGGGAAACCCCGTGTGTCTGTGCCCTCAGGGCCCCTCTTCCCAGGGCTACATGGCGGGGGAGGGACCCCGACATTTCACCCGTTTTATTTTAATAAAAGGAGAATGAAGACAACTGGATAAACATAACAAGAACAGTTTCAAAACAAAACAAGCCACCCTCCTGAGTCTTTAAATGTCCAAACAGATTCTGTGGAACATCTTAGGGCTGACAGAAGGGAGACAGAACTCTCTGAGCATGCTTTGTGGGGAAACTGAGGCAGGAGAGGGTTTAATTTCTTCCCTCCCCCTTTTTCATCCCCCACTCGGCATTGGAAAGGGATTTTTGGGGAAACAATTGGCAAAGGCATGGTTTTGTGAGGAAAACCATGGATGGAAAAACGGATTGGGAATACACTGGGGGTAATAGGACATAGGGTAAAAGGGAAAGGTGGGATTAGGAAAGGGAGACTGTAGGGAGGGTTTACAATGGAGATATTGTCTAACAGGACTACGATTTTTAGCATGTATACTGCCTTTCACAGGAACACCATCAGGCCCAGTGACCTGCGATGCTTGTAACCCTTTTCTACCTTGTATGATTTTGAATTCCACCACCTCTCCATCTGCCAAGCTTGGGGTGCATTTTTCAGGGTTATTCTATTTAATAGCAGTTCTATGCACGAATATGTCTTGCTGGTTATCACATCTTGTTATAAAACCATAATTTTGTTTAACATTATACCATTTCACTGTCCCTAAGATCTTAGCTACTATGGTCTTTTCCTTTTTCTGAGTGGCTGCTGTTTTCTGTCTCGCTGTGTCTTTGCTCTCTCTTTCGGTCGCTCCTGTGTTGAAATTGTCGGGGCTGCTGGTTCCGGCGCGCTTTTCCCAGGGTCACGTTTGGGGCCGCACAGGCCCGGCCAGGCCGCGCCGCTCCGTTCTCCGTGCGTCGCCTCCTCTGCTCTCAGCTGCGTTGCCACTGCCAGGGGAGGTGGAATAGCAAAACAAAACCAAGAAGAGGAATCCAAAGTTTCCAGGGTTTACTCACACAAATCAGTCGCTTAGGGATCGGGGATCGTTCTGCTCACAATTCTCTACCATTTTGTTACAGTGGGGATACTGTAACATGCCTATATCAAACCAGGAGTCCCGTGGAAAAGAAATATATATATGGACGGATTCTTGATAGATGTTTCAGAGAGATGTTTATTTCCCCAGCCGCATGGCCGGGCTCTGTCAAGGAACTGCTACAGTCCGGGACCCGAGGTCCTTTTGCCCGCGCAGGGGAACACAAACCAACCAATGGGGAACGAGGCTGACCAGGGGCAGGGAAACCCCGTGTGTCTGTGCCCTCAGGGCCCCTCTTCCCAGGGCTACATGGCGGGGGAGGGACCCCGACACTCGCCCAAGGTGAGAGCCAGATACAGTCATCAGGAAGGTAAAGGCCAAAAACAGTTTTTTAAAACAGCTGAGAGGTAATTTGTTGTACAAACAGGCAAAGAATATTGAGGGAGGGGGGGAAGCACAGAACAAAAAGAAAATCCAAACCAAGAAAATTATCTGAAATAACCAACAGCCCCTTGGAAGTAGGAAGGTGAAGGAAAGTTCTTATCAAGAATGATTTGGAAATCGCTACAGTACCATGGGCTATCTTGCTGAAGTAAAATGCTGTTTAGTTTTTCTACCATCAGACAGCTGGTTTTATTGTGCATCAAAATGAATCCAGGCTACATCTCTTCCTAGGTGACTAGCTTGAATGAGGTCTGATAGCTATGCTAATCATTTCAAAAGTGAAGGAGGTGGCATTCAGACATGGCCACTTCTGTTTCTCCAGTCCAAATGAGCAAGTACCGAATCACAAATGTTGATGAGTAGAGAACATGTTGTTATAAATAAAGTATGTAATTCGTGCTATTATGTATAAAACTGGAATGTAATCAGACCATGTAGAGACAGAGTTTCAAAATCCCTCCACCAGCCTGGCTGAGAGAAAAATTTCACAACACTAAAAGAAGTTCTCTCACAATAAGTGAGGATTCCACCTAGGTGGGATTGGATCTTATCACCGGGACATTTGCACCATGACAACTTGATCACCACACTCTGATATCTACATCTCACCTGATAAGGAATTGGACATTCTGGGAACTAAAAATAACTGTTCCAGGAACCAGAGATGGCCCATTCATCATCAGAGATGGCCCTTCCATCACCAGAAATGGCCCACTCATCACCCAGGATGGACAATTCATCAGACCCAGGAAAGGCTTTGTGCAGCCCAACTCCGGGACAAGAAAACTTCATGAATATGCTAAAATTACGAGAAGAATAGAATTAATTCGGACTCTACCCAAAAACTGTATAAGAAGGGACCAGCTGAAGCAGCAGTCGGGAACTTGGGAGGTCTGGTGCGATAGAGATCAGATCTATGCGTGTTCACCCAGCTCCGACCCTGGGCTCGGAGCTGCTTTTCTCGATCATGGCTTTTGAGACCGATATTTCGGTCACATAATAAATGTTATTTCTTTGTAAATTTGATTGGGCAATTCTGTTTACCTCATATTGATTTAGGAATTATATTCTCCAATTTAGTATTCCCACTGAAACCAGGCACCTCTGGCTAACTCCCCCCTCCCCCTGAGGCAGGCTGGAGAGGAGAACTGGAGGCACAAAAGGTTGAGATAAGAACAATTTACTGGAAATAACAATGAGATAAGAAAAGGAACAGTAACAGCAACAATATTAATGACAGAGGGTACAAGAGAGAGGTGAGTGATTCACATGCAAAATGGTGACTGCCTGGGCCCCACCCAACTGCAGCCATGCTACCCCGACCCAGAAAAAAGCCCTTTCCCTGTTCCCTTAAGTGAGGTGGTATAGAATAACCGCTGGGTCCTAGCCATGCCCCCTCCTGGCTACTGCAAAAATTAACCCTGTCCTGGCTGGAACCAGGACACATGTTTAGACTGAAAATGACTTTGTAAATCAGAGCCCTTTGGAAGTTCTTTATTGCTTACTTTCTACTGAAATGTCATGTTTCTGGAAAAATCAGTTTATTGTTGGAAACTATGCAAGTGCTATATTAAGAAATGCACAGTCTGAGAAAAGCAGTTTAAAAATCCATATGCTCTATTTGGGTATTGACTGAACCACTACTTATCCTCCAACAGTGCCTACCAGCAGATGCCTAAGGAAAAAGTGTAGGAAAAATAAAACATTCGCCTTCCTAAGGTACATTTTGAGCCAAACATAGAATTGACACCAGTTTGTTTAATAGCTACCAATGGGCTAAGGGAAAACAATAAATATTTAGGATGATTTGTCTGAAAATTGCATCTTTTACACATCTATGAATTAATGCCTTTGGGCTGTTAATGGCAAAGCAGGGACCACATTAATCATTCCCTCCCTGGGCATACATTCTGGAGGTTCCTTCAAGGGAATCAGACATATTATCCTCCCTTCTGTTATACCTGGCAGCTGGGTCACAGGAAACTGAGGCTACCTTCATTTTAGCGGAACTCTCTCGGTTAGTGTTTTCCTCCTTGAGTTTATGCACCCATGCTGCCAGGATAGAAGTGGGTTTCCCATCCCACTATCTCATATCTTCCCCATGGTCACACAGGAAGAACCACAGGTCGCCTCATGGGCTGGACCCCCTCTCCCTACCTGGGGGACATCAGGCTCTGATGTTGGGGCATGTGGTTTGCACTGGTGCCACATGGGAACTGTTCTTCCTCACCTCCTCCATCACCTCCTCCCTCATCTCTTCCCTAATCTCCTCTTTGAGGCTCTTAACCACATGAGCCTGCATGGGGCCATTGATCATACTCAGTCCATTCCACTGAACGGTATTTCTGGATGTTATAAATGTACTGTGGTATTGGCTTTTTGCATGTTATATAATTGTTATGAATGTATTGTGATATTGGTTTTTGCATGTTACTTATTGTTGGGGGGGGCTTTGCCTAGATTCTCTAATGTAATGTTGTAGAATGTCTGTTGTTTGTGTGGTCAGTTTGGGAAGGATGGGGGGGGGGGGGGGGTCTTCACATTCCTGGAGAATCTTATCAGAAGAAAAACCTGAAACCAGACAGAATGGAGCCAAGGAGGAAGATAAGGCTGATGGGATGATACTTAGCAACTCCAAAGAATTAATGAATTATGCATGATGGTGATAAATATGAAATAAGCGATGTACTTTTAAAGATGATCTTTTGGATGTAGAGTTGTGCCTTTGGATTTCTGCCAAACCACCCGGCTGTAATACCCTTTTTGCTGTTGTCTCCTAATTGTCCCTTTTATTAAATTTTTCTTAAAATTTTACAAAGACTGAACCTCTTTTTTCACAATTTGGTGGCCCATACGGGGAAAAGGCCTCACCTCTGGGATCTCCTGGGGACCCCAGAGTGGGGGGGGCGCCCCCGCCTGCTTTTGGCGGCCTCATGTTGTGTTTCCCGGTGTGGTCAGAAGGGTTTGCAGATCAAACACCTGGAGGACAAGAGAGGAGACAAAGCAAAAAGAAAGGGAAGAAAAGGCTCCCTAAGATACCGCGGTAATTAAACACATAAAATCTTGTGCACAAAGACTCTGAGAAAGTTGAGTATCTTTTCTTTCCTCTTTCTGGGGGAATACGGGGGATGAAAGTGTGTGTATGAGACGTGGGCTGGTTACCCCAGACCTGCGAAGTGAGTGTGGAGTCTCTGAGGCTGCAGTTCTGCTCTCCTGCGAGGGAAGCAGTCAGTAAAGAGGTGAAGAGAAAGATAAAAAGAGTGAGAGAACCCCTAGTCTAACTGGGATGGGGTTTCAGGGGAGGGATAGGACTCCTTGAAGGAGGGGAGTCAAGAGTTTCCTAGTATTGGATCCGAGAAATTTAGGGTTTAAGACTGCCGGATTGAGGGTTCAAAAATTCAAGACATCCGGGCTTAATTCTGCTAAATTGAGGGTTAGTTCCAAGACATTTGGGTTTTGAGACTGCTGGATTGAGGGTTAAAAAAATTCAAGAAATCCAGGCGTAATTCTGACAAATTGAGGATTACCCCAAGAAACCTGGAATTTTGGGCCCAGGGGTGAATATTGGCCAACAATTTGAAATTAAAAGGTACCTAAGTCTTGTGTGGTTGTGACTGATAGCGCTTGAGAAAGAGAAATTGAAACAATAAAAAAGAGTGAGTGAGAATGAATAAAAATGTATGTGATAGAAATGTTAAACCTTGAAATATAACTTTATTTTCTGGAGGGAGGCATATTTTATTAAGAGGTGGGAACTTTTGTATTCTAGGAGAAGAAAGGGGAAAGAGGTGGTGGGATTCGAATAGTTGTTTGTTTTGTTGGCTTTTATTAAAAAAGTGGGAAACAAAGGCCTGGGAAGGATAGATAAGATTCTGAGAAAATGGGACATAAAACTAGTAAGCAAGAGTCAGGGAATAAAAAAAAAAAAAAAAATAGGAAAGGAATAGAGGCGTGCCAGCGGAGATACCCCAGGAAAGCCCTTTGGGAGTTATGTTAGCTAACTGGAATATTAACCTGTTATAAACATATATTATAATATTGGCTTCTCGCAAAGTAAAGGTAGATATTATATAATGTTAGAAATGCTTTTTTGCTGTGTGGATGTAGTTTTCTCTCTTTTTAGCAAGAATGTTAGCAAGTGTGAGCAAGTAAGATAACCTCCAAACGAACAGAGGATGAGGCCCAAGAAGCTGCTAATCAACACTTTGTCCAGAGAACAAAAGGGCCTAAAGGCTACTCCGCCCGGAGAACGGGGGGGGGGCCAGGAGAGCCCAAGAGCCGTTATCACCGCTCTGCCCGGAGATACAAAGAGGCCCAAAGCTGCAATCAGCCCTGACTGTCTGGAGAATTAAGAGATCCACCCTACTATCAACTCTCACCTAGCGAGCCCAACCCCAAGAATCAAAAGAAATAAAACCGCAAGGCAGAAGAATACGAATGCTCTAAAAAGGCGGAACCAAGGAGTGGCCATGCAGAACAGCTCCTGGAAAAGTTTGAATATGAATAGAGAACACAGTAAAAATGGTATAAAAAGGACTAACCTTGAGCATCAGGTGTGCTCTTGGCAGAGCGCCAAGGCACCCGGCTGTTACCTCTTTGCTTTATTTTATGTGTCTCTTATTGTCTTTATATTAAACCCTTTAAATTCTCACAGGAGAGTGAACCTCGTTTTTCACAAACCCAAGTACAAAGAAAAAGAGCGAAGTCAAAATGATACAGTTTTGTATGTTTGGTTGGGCTGAGAAGGAAATAAAATCCAACCATGTTTTCTGGCCCAGATATGGCTCTTTTGAAGTCTGGATCTGTCAGGCTTTACAAATATTTGTAAATTCAAAAGAACCCTTTAACACAGAAGAAAGCAAGTATGCTTCATGCTGGGTGGGAAACATAGAGTATAAGGGATAAGAATTTTTAAGTGGTCAGAGACCCAAGGAAAGGAGAAAAGGGAAAACAAGAAAGAGAAGGGCTGGGACCCCCTGGAAGCATTGCCCCCTCCATTCCCGCCTGCCCCCCCCGCCAAGCCCAGGCTCCTGTTGCGCCACTTGCAGCTGCACCGCCTGTCCTGGCTCTCATGGCACCACCCGCGGCTCCACCTCTTTTCCCAGCGGCGGCGGCTCCGCCGGTGGCCCCGGTGTTCCCACCGCCCCCTCCAGCCCCTGCGGGTCCAGAGGCAGCCCAGCCCGCCCTTACGGTGTCCGGCCCATCCCTAGACCGGGTATCTGCTCCACAGCAGCCCAGCCCTCCGCTTTTGGGGCCCTCTCCTCGCCCCGGCTCCGGCTCCTGTTCTGATGTCCGCGGTCATTCCACCAGCCCCTGCCCCTGCTGCGTTGTCTGCTGCGGCTCCATTGAACCCAGCTTCGGCCCCGTGGGCCGCGCTGGGTCCGCCGGCAGCTCAAGAGTCCTGTCACCATGGCTGCCGTGGACCGCGTGCAGAGGGTCCACGCCAGACTCTGGTATGCACCGGAAGAGCTTGTCCCCTTGGCGGTTCTGGTGGCAGTCTCCGCCTATGCTCCCCCACTCCTAAAGGAATCAGCCTCGAAGAGGACTCCTACTCCCTACCCCCCCTCCCTCGCCTGCACCGTTCCCTTGGCAACGACCGCTTCTGCTATTCCTCTTAAAGGAGAAGCAAAACACCAAAGTTTGATCTCGAGGAACAAGCCCTTTCAGAAGGAAATAATATATATAGACGGTTCTTCCAGATGTGTACAAGGAAAAAGAATGACAGGGTATGCTTTAGTTGATGGGGGGACTATGCACACTAGAATATTTAGCACACGAGAAGGGAAATATATATACTGATTCAAGGTACGCTTTTGGAGTGGTGCACGCCTTTGGGAAAATCTGGGAAGAAAGGGGATTGCTTGGTTCAGAGGGAAAGGGGTTGATGCATAGGGGACTTGTTTTGGAGGTTTTAGAGGCATTGGAATTGCCTGAAGAGATAGCTGTGGTACATATGGGGAGATACAAGGGGAGGATGGCCTCAGAGATGGGAGGAGGTAGTTTGGCACATTGGGGGGGCTGAGGATGCTGCAGAGAATGGGATAAAAAGGGTTGTGTTAATTTTGACTTCAAAGAACGAAAAACTGGAGACTCCAAAATTCAGTGAAACGGAGAAAGAATTAAGTAAGAGGGGAGGAAAGCCAGACAAATGTGGAAAATGGAAACTTCCTGACAGAAGGCAGTTACTTAATAAGTCACTCACCAGAAAAATATTAGAAAACATGCATCAAAAACTCATTGGGGTACTAAGGCTTTGTGTGATCACTTTCTAAGGCATCGGAATTTATGGGTTGGCTAAACAAATAACTGAAAGATGTATGGTTTGCCAAAAAGTAAATAAAAAGGTGATGAGAGAAACAACTCCAGGAGGTCGTAAGTTAGCTCTCCAACTATTTCAAAGTATCCAAGTGGACTTTACTGAACTCCCCCAAGTGCAGAGGTAGAAATTCTTGTTAGTAATAACAGACCATCTTACCCATTAGGTGGAAGCTGTTCCCACTGGCAGAGCCACAGCCAATGTAGTATATAAAACCCTCTTAGAATAAATTATTCCTAGGTATGGAATGATTAAGAAGATAGACAAACTTTACATCAAAAGTTTTACAGCAACTAACTCAAGCCTTAAGAATAAAATGGGAACTACATACCCCATGGCACCCACAGAGTTCAGGACAGGTAGAGAGGATGAAACAAACTTTAAAGAGAACCTTAACTGAATTAATAATTGAAACTCAAATGTCATGGGTAAAATGCCAACCTCTGGCTTTATTGAGGGTTCGGACACAACCCAGGTCAGACCTGAGAGTGTCACCTTACGAAATGATGTTTGGTGTTGGAAAGGATGAAAGTTTGGTAAGAAAGTTTCACAGATGTGTGGGCTTGGTGGAGAGATCTCTGAGTGTGGAGACTGAGGATGGAATAGAAATGAAAGCAGGTTTTGATGTAGAGTGGAAGATGTTTTTCTGAAACATTGATCACTGAATGGGCGAGAGGACAAAGGTTGGAGATGAGTTGGAAGGAGATTTTTGTGGTTAGGACAGAGGTATGTGACTGCAAACAAGGACATGTTTTTCCCTTGGTGGGTGGGTCTCAGGAAGAGCATAAGTAAATATGTTTTTGCCAGGAAGAGAGCTATCGCAGGCAGACAAGGAATGTTGATGTGGCAGGAAGAAGAGAGGTCTGAGAGTGTTCCATTGTGAGCTTGAATTGTAGCTTGCTTGCTCTTGTGATTGGATGGTGGTGACTTATAGGAGAAAGTTTCACGAAGGATGTCTGGACTTCAGGTGGCTCTCTTGAAAGCTGTTTATTGCATAGGTGAAGTTACAGCATTTCAGGGAGTGGGTATCCAGAGCCAGCCCTACAGCTGCCAGCTCCAGCTGTAGGCATACCTGAAGCCGCTTTCTGTTCAAGTTACAAAGCATTTTATACTTTTCTTTGCAGAGTATCTTAACACATAATAACCAATAAGCACCATACACAATACCTTTACATTTGCCTATTGCCTATCATAACTACTACCATCACCATATTATAGTCATTATTATCCAATCACAAGAGTAAGTAAGTTACAATTTAAGCTTACAGTGGAAAATTCTCAGACCTTTCTTCTTCTTGTTACATCAACATTTCTTGTATGCCTGCCATATCTCTCTTTTTGGTAAAGACGTTTTCAATTTACTTATGCTCTTCTTGAGACTTATTTACTCCATGAAAAACATGTCTTTGTTTGTAGTCACATACCTTTGTCCTACTCCTAAAAATCTCCTTCCAACTCATCTCCAACCTTTGCCTTCTCAGTTACTCATCGATCACTGTTTCAGCAAAACATCTTTATATCAAAACTTGCTTTCATTTCTATCTCATCCCCAGTTTCTACATTCACAGATCTTTCTGCCAAGCCTACATACCCGTGAAACTTTCTTACCAAACTTTCATCCTTCCCAACATCTCCCCCTTTCTGTTGAACTATTAAAATATTAGAAATTGTTTTATTCATTATTTTCTGCATGCATTGAAGTATACAGGGTACTACTACTATAACCACAATTATTACTACCAAAATAATTAAGCCTATTTTACAAAGTTCCTTCAGCCAAGGTGCAAAGCTCCAACCATCAAACAAACTGTCTAGCCAAGGTGGTTCATCTGTTGTAATTTGGTTAGCTAAATCTCTTAAGTTTTGCAACTGCTTATGAATAGCAGCAGAATGATCAGATAAGTTCATACAACACAATCCTTCAAAATCTTCACAGCCATGCCCATGTACTAGCAAAAGATAATCAAGGGCAGCTCTGTTTTGTAAAGTGGCATGTTTGACAGCCTCTTCATCTGTCAGCAAGTCACCGATCATAGAAGAAGTGGCACTTACTTCTTTATTGTGCCTAAAATTTCTAATTCTTGAAGGTTAGATTTATCAACTTTGAAATTATCAATATAAGTTTGGTGTCTAGGGCTGGGAGTTGGAGAAATGTGATTATCATCATATGGCTAGTATTTATCAAAAGTAACATTACCAAAACCTTCTGGGAAAGGCACTCAACTAAACAGGTTGAGAAGGGTTTGTCAGGGCTCATGTTGGATAAACAGATGGTGTCGGACTTGGCTAAAGCAACCCAAACATTTGTCTTTGGTTGATTTACAGGTAAAGCTTCACTGCAAAAACAAAAACAAAAGGGTAAAAGCAACATGCATCTGCACAAATAATAATAAAACTCCATTCTTTTCTTGAGCTGTTTCTGGCAGACGATCTCTCAGTGGTTCTGCGTAATTCACATTTGGGTGCCGCATCTCAGCTTCCACTCGCGGGGTCACTGGCTGAAGTGGAACCGACAACAGGCTTTGATGCGTGGTACGGCTTCACGTACTTTGCTGGAATCCACTTGATTCCTTCAGCTGTGGAGAGACATGCAAACCCCTTTCCCCCTGTTATAAGATCATATGGTCTTTCTATTTTTCCTGATTCTAAATTCTTAATTAAAACTGGGGGGTGTTCTTTTGATGCCATGAAGATTTTTGCCTTTTCTTTTATACCCCTGTTATACCTTTTTACAACTTCTGTATTCCTAGTGCTTATTGCCTACATTCTTGGACTTGTTTGTCAAGCTAAGAGACTAAACATTTTAGAAGCTTCGTAGCTAGAGATCAGTGTGCCCCAGACCCCAAGGTCCTCTCCAGAACACATTCTGTAAACCAAGATAGAACCATCCGGGGGAAGGTTCCTTGGGGAGAGGGGGCTCACTTGAGCCTCTCATTGGGGAATCTTTGATAGATATGCTAATTAGTAAAACCTATAATGTTACACCCAATGTTGGGGAGGGGGGAGAGACATAGATAGACTCGGCGGGGTGCATCTCGATGCATATGACCTGGACGTGTACACCTAAGGATCCTTAAAATAAATACCAAGGTAAAATCCCTTTTCCCCTTCTAACCATGTATGACTCTTGATTTTAAGACCAGGAAAAGGCATCAGTTGCTGGCGACCACGAAGGGACCCTAAAGACCTTGAAACTCGCAGTCTTGGGTTGGAACACATCTTGCTTTGCCTCTCACTTTGCCGGCAAATTACAGAGGGGCCGGAGCAACAATCTAAGACTGTGACCAGGACTTTAGGACCCAGCACGGAAAGGCAGAAGCCCGGAAAGAGGTGAGTGAAAAGGGGATCAGTACTACTGAGATGGTGCTAGCACTAGGGAAGGAGATCTCCCAGGGGGTTGGAAAGGTTGGGGGCATAGAAGCCCACAAAAGGGGAAAGCTTAAACTTTTCCCCTGCGAACTGTGGAAAGGAGGGGACGCCCTCTGTGGAGTCCACAAGAGCCCAGAGGCTGCACCCTACGCAGCTGCAGGAGTGGCTCAGAGGTTGGTTGGTTGGTTGGTTGGTTGGGACGTCGGGAAGTTGAGGGTTAGAATCCATTTGAGACCAGATTTTCGCCCGCTCATTTACTGCTTGCTAAAACTAGTTGCTTTTTAGTATTTTAAAGTGCTGTTCTGAAGTGTTTGTGTAGTAACCTAGATAAACTGCCTGGGAAATCGGAATTCCAAGGCCAGATTGCAGGCTGAATTCCAGAGTTAAGAGCTTTCCTCTGGCAGAGTTTTCCTGTCTGTGAGAAAACATGAGTGGTGTGAATGAAAAAATCCCTCCTAACAGCCCATTATGAATCAGGGCGATGGGGAGCAGAAGAATTCGTTTGTCAGGAACAATGCATCTAGCTTGGTCAGCATACCAGAGCAGGAAGAAAAAAGATAAGAGACTGCTGATAAGACCAGCCGGAGCCTCAGACAGACATCCTGCCCTCCCCAAAACTAGCTCAAACCAGTACCAAAGCTTAAACCCAGGCCAAAGGTATAAAAGAGCATGCACAGGAGAGAAAGGTGAAAAGTTCAGGACGAGGAAGACTCCCCTGACTTCATCACAAGACCCTCCGGGAGACCCCTACCACAACCGCCAAACAACACTGCGCAAGCGCTATGCGGATGTAAAGGACTTTTGAGTTCATTATAATACGAAGCAAAGCTGGGCGGGGTTAGGTGATGAATATGTATGAGTTTGTTAGGAAACTTAATGAATATGGAACTTGTAACCCGATAAATACCGAGCTGAATGCAGCTGTCGGCACGCATGATTTTGGAGGAGCGATTCCCCGTGCGTCCCAGCGCTGGAATAAAGCATACCTACTTTACTACTTATTCTAGTAGTGGAGTCCTTTCCACTTTTCATTTGGCGAGCCAGCCAGGAGAAACTCTGCCCGGCTGCAGGATCGACTGAGGAGCGGACATCCTAGGCGCGCCCCAGGGCTTTCCTGGAGGATCTCCTCCCCTCAGCTCCCTCACTGCGGCGGACAGACAACCTGCTAATTCTGCGGACAAACGGTATGTTTTGCATTTAAGGTGCCTGTAAGTCATACGCGTGGCCAGGGCTGCTGGTAAGCCGTGAGGAGACGTCCCGCGCACAGCGCAGCCCCTGTGAGGGTACAGGTGGGGCTTGCAAGCAACCGGCTACAGAGACGGCAAGGGGGAATCGCCGACTGATAGGGCGGCCGCTAGCGATCCTGAGGGCGGATCGGGTGATTCCAGGGGGGGTCCCGGTGGAACTTGTTACTGTGTTGGGAAAATATAAGCGGGACCCTGAAACTATTACAAGCGGGTGTTATGAACATTTTTGCTACTAGTAGCTGGTTTGAATGTTGTGTTGCTTATATGTCTGTGCAGACATTGGTTGTTGTCGGACTGCTTTTATGGGTGTGGATGTGTATTAGGTCGCCTATTCGTTTGTAAAACAGGAAGCGTGCGTGTTGCTGTGTGTTGCTTGAGAGTGCGATATTGAGACATTTGTTTGGGAGGGTGCTTGCTTGTTGAATTTGGAATCTTGACTGGGAGAACCTCTGCAGGAAGATTAGTGGCTTTTGATTGAGAACAACCAGCAGCAGAAAATTTAGAGTTTGAAAGAGTACGTGGAATAGCTTGTTCTTGTGGATGTATCAGAACCTTTTATTCAACGGGAGGGTGGCAGGTTGCATGGGTATTAATGCAGTGTAAAGTTTGTATTTTGAGCCTGAGATTTTAAAGATTGTGTGTGGGAAGTCGCATTTGGTGCCTGAGGTTTGGGAGGTTCGGGAAGAAAATTGGGAAAGAACTGTGAGAGAGTGTGAAGAAAGATTTGGGTGGAAACGAGATAACACTAGGGGACGAAACTCTCTCCATTCATGTGTCCTATCTGCTCGAGTGATAGAAAGGACTCCCCGCTTTGTGTGTGGGTGTAAGCTCAGTGCAGATTTTGTGGAAGTCGGGAAAAACAAAAAGAAAAAAAAAAAAAAAAAGGAGATTTCAAGCAGCAAAACAGGCTTGGAAAAAAGCATAGGATACAGGTGACCCGAAGAGGGTGGCACAGTATTTGAGTAAGCTCAAATAGGAGGATGGGAACCAGACAAAGTAAGGAAATCCCCAGAGCAAGCCCGCTCGGCTGTATTCTAGCCCATTGGAAGGAGATAGTAGGAGCTGGAGGCACAGAAAATAAAAGAACCCTTATAAAATATTGTACCCAGTGGTGGCCACTGTATAAATTAGAAAATGAAGCCAAATGGCCATCTAATGGAACTTTAGATTATAATACTTTGCTTCAGCTAATCCGGATTCTGAGGCTGGAAGGTAAATGGGAAGAAGTTTCCTACGCTGATGCATTTTTCTCTCTCCGAAAACACCCTGAATGGCAGAGAGACTGTGGAATCAAACCCCCCAGTGATCCTATGGTGTTAGCTCTGGAAAAAGAAAATAAAAAGGGCCAAAGAAGAATTAAGCGCTGCTGTTCTTCGTGCAGCATAGGCCAGAGATGCACAAGGTCAGACAAAGTCTATCAAGCAGCAGCTCAGGGACAAGATGATGATGAATTAACCAATTTGCTTAAGGCCCCCCTCAGGAGACAGGAAGAGGATGCGGACTCGGAAGGAACACCAACGCCAACCCCCTCTCCCCCGGGCAGTCCTGTCTCGTCCCAAACCAGGAAACAGGTACTGATGGCACCCCTGAGAGAGGCGGTGGCACCTGATGGAGATACAATGTTGATTAGAGTACCTTTCTCTACTGCTGACCTAGATGCATGGTATAATATTGCCAAAAATTACCGAAATGATCCAGCGGGTACTGCTGAGCGCTTGCGACTTATAATTAAACAGCATAATCCAGATTGGGCTGATATACAACTATTATTGGGTGGACTAACAGAGACAGAAAGACAGTTAGTTTTGAAAACAGCTCGAGACTTGGCAGAGGATTATTACAAAACGCAACAATTAGATGTAAAAGATTACTTCCCACTCCAGGAACCACACTGGAATCCGAATAGAACAGCTGAATTAAAGAAATTAAAAGGTTATCAAGAATGGATAGCAAAAGGGGTAGAAAGGGCTATTCCCAAGACCCTAAACTGGTCAGCTTTGTACGCAATAAGACAGGGTCCTTCCGAGTCACCATCCGAATTCCTGGATCGTCTGAGGGATGCAATGCGCCATAACACATCGCTGGATCCTGGGACCGAGGTAGGGGTACAACAGCTGGTATCTTTGTTTCTAGGGCAATCCACAGGAGATATCAGACGTAAATTGCAGAAACTTCAGGGGCCAGAAGGGAGGAACTTGGAAACTCTATTAGATGCAGCTTGGAGGGTATTCAGTAATCGAGAAGAAAGTTACAAGCAAGGGATGAGGAGATTAGTAGCAGTAGTAGAAGAAGGGAATAGAGGAAAACTTAGACAAGGACCCCCCAGACGAGGACCTCCCAGACAAGGCCCACCCCGGCTAGGTAGAGACCAATGCGCTATTTGTGGAAGGTCCGGCCATTGGAAAAATGAGTGCCCAGAAAGAAGACAAGAAGACCGCCAGAACAGAGGAAACCGAGGAAGGGGGAGGGTGGTTGCACATGTGAAAGAAGATTGAAGAGGACCGGGGGATTCCACCCTAGCAGATCCACTGGTTATAATGAAGCTAGGGGACAAGGAAAAAGAAATAGAATTTTTAGTGGATACGGGGGCAGCATATTCAGTTTTAAATAAAGCTTTAATGCCTGTGGAGGATGACTATATTGTGGTACACGGAGCAACTGGCCAATCTGAAAAAGCTTATTTTTGTAAGACATTGAAATATAAAATTGGGAAACAATGGAGTATTCACAAGTTTCTATATTTACCCAATTCTCCAAAAGCACTCTTGGGAAGAGATTTATTAGAACAATTACAAGCAACCATTATTTTTAGGAATGGGGAAGTTATTCTGGAGGTAAATGACCAACAGTACGTAGAGATACTGAGCCTAATATTAACAACCAAAGGCCCTGCGGAGGAAATTAGGTAAGAGATAATAAGCCAAGTGTTCCCAGGAGTCTGGGCCACAGATGTACCTGGGAGAGCCAAAAATGCAACCCCAATACAGATCAAACTCAAAGAAGGGAAACAACCAGTTAGAATTAAACAGTATCCCCTTAAAAGGGAAGACAGGGAAGGAATTGGCCCAATAATTGAAAAATTCTTACAGTTGGGATTGTTAAAAGAGTGCCAATCTGATTTTAATACTCCTATCCTGCCTGTCCGTAAACCTGATGGATCTTACCGGGTGGCACAGGATTTACGGGCTGTTAACAAGATAACTGAGGATCTCTATCCTGTGGTGGCAAACCCTTACACTCTGTTAACATGTTTAACACCAGAGCTAACTTGGTTTACCGTTTTAGATCTAAAAGATGCCTTCTTTTGCCTCCCTCTCCATGAAGCCAGCCAGAAAATTTTTGCATTCGAATGGGAAAGCCCTAAGAGTGCGCGCAAAACCCAGCTCACGTGGACGGTGTTGCCTCAGGGATTTAAGAACAGTCCCACCTTGTTTGGAGAACAGCTCGCAAAAGATATAGAGTCCTGGGAAGCCCCACCAGGAGAAGGGAAGCTATTGCAGTACGTGGATGATCTCCTAATAGCTACCCGAACAGAAGAAGCTTGCACAGCCTGGACGGTAAGCCTCTTAAACTTCCTGGGACTCCAAGGGTACAGGGTATCCAAGAAAAAGGCTCAGGTGGTGAAACAGAAAGTGATCTATCTGGGCTATGAAGTCAGTGCTGGGCAACGAACTTTGGGGCAAGATCGCAAAGAAGCGATATGCCAAACCCCCAAACCCCAGACAGCGAAAGAGTTACGGACTTTTCTGGGGATGACAGGGTGGTGCAGACTGCGGATTTACAATTACGGGCTGCTCGTGAAACCACTATATGAACTCATTACAAAGGAAAGCAGAGATCTCCAGTGGACAAAGGAGGCCACGCGGGCCTTCAGCCAGCTAAAGAATGCCCTCATGTCAGCTCCAGCACTAGGACTCCCAGACGTGAGTAAGCCATTCTTTCTATTTTCCCATGAGAAGCAAGGGATCGCCCTGGGAATACTAGCACAGGACCTGGGCCCATACCGACGGGCAGTTGCTTATTTCTCTAAGCAGCTAGATGCAGCAGCCAAAGGATGGCCTGGGTGCCTCAGAGCTGTTGCAGCAGTCGTGCTAAACATCCAGGAAGCACGCAAATTCACCTTGGGTCAGAGAATGACTGTACTGGTATCCCACACGGTGTCTGCGGTGCTGGAAGTGAAAGGTGGGCACTGGCTCTCCCCACAAAGGTTCCTGAAATATCAAGCCATCATGGTGGAACAAGATGATGTAGAAATAGTGGTAACTAACATTGTCAACCCAGCTTCCTTTCTCAGTGGAAATCAAGGGGAACCGGTACATCATGATTGCCTGGAGACTATCGAAGCCACCTACTCCAGCCGCCCGGATCTAAAGGATATCCCTTTAGACAACGCAGAGACCTGGTTTACTGATGGGAGCAGCTACATCATCAGTGGAAAGCGACATGCTGGGTATGCAGTTACCACCTGCCAGGAGGTGATAGAATCCAGACCTCTGCCAACAAACACCTCTGCACAAAAGGCTGAAATAATCGCCCTAACCCGTGCCTTAGAGATGGCAAAAGGAAAGAAAATAAACATCTATACAGACTCAAGGTATGTGTTTGGAGTTGTGCACGCACACGGGGCCATTTGGAAAGAAAGAGGACTGTTAAAATCGCATGGAAAGAACATCAAACATGCACGAGAAATAATGTGGCTGTTGGAAGCAGTCCAGCTACCTGAGAAGGTAGCAATCATGCACATAAGGGCGCATCAAAAGGTGAGCTCAGAATTGGAAGAAGGGAATGAACTGGCGGACAGAGAGGCAAAAGAAGCAGCAAAAGGTGAAGTAACAACAACTGGAGCCTTGATCCCAGATGGACAACTTTCCCTAGAGGGTAAGCCAACATATAATAAAAAAGAC
This sequence comes from Aphelocoma coerulescens, assembly GCF_041296385.1. Lineage (NCBI taxonomy): Eukaryota > Metazoa > Chordata > Aves > Passeriformes > Corvidae > Aphelocoma > Aphelocoma coerulescens. The sequence continues at coordinate 206,807 of NW_027184081.1, forward strand.
AAGAAATTGATTAAAGATGAAAAGGGAACATTTAACCAAGAGGGATGGGCTATCACTGCAGGAGGAAAAGTAGTTATTCCCTCTCATTTGCTATGGGCCGTAGTTAGAGAGGAACACCAGAAAACACACTGGGGAACAAATGCCTTATATAACTACTTAATTGAGAAAATTATCGCCAGAAACTTATACAAAACTGTTATGCAAGTAACCCGACAGTGCAACCTTTGCCTCCAGACTAATCCCAAAAATACCCCCAAACCAAAAATGGGCCAGATTGGGAGAGGCCATGGGCCGGGACAGCAGTGGCAAATTGATTTCACAGAACTTCCAAGACAAGGGGGGTATCGATATTTATTAGTGCTAACAGATACTTTTTCAGGATGGCCAGAAGCTTTTCCTACTAGGACCGCTAAGGCTCGAGAAGTAACCAAGGTGTTACTACAAGAAATAATACCGCGCTTTAGAGTTCCAGCCACAATGTCCTCAGATAGGGGACCACATTTTATTTCAAGGGTGGTGCAACAAACTAGCCGACATTTAGGCATAGACTGGGAACTCCATACTCCATACCATCCCCAGTCGAGTGGCCAAGTAGAGAAAATGAACCATTTGATTAAACAGCAAATTGTGAGATTAGGGCAAGAAGCTAACCTACCCTGGCCCCAATCTCTTCCACTTGCATTGTTACGAATTCGGACCAAGCCCAGAATTAAAGAGAAGCTAAGTCCCTTTGAAATACTTTATGGGAGACCATATGGGGTACAGAAAGGAATATCTACCCAAATAGGGGAAGAAACGCTAACCACCTACATGATTGCTTTAGATAAACAGCTTAGAGAAATTGGAAAACGTGGCTGGAACTCGAAGTCGAGGCTTGGACGGTCCTGTACATGGCATTCAGCCTGGAGATTATGTATATGTTAAGTCTCTTACAGAAAAGACTCTGGAACCACAGTGAGAAGGACCATTCCAGGTGCTCCTCACCACTTACACCGCGATTAAGATCAGAGAACAGAGTGCCTGGATTCACCATACCCGAGTAAAGAAGGCTCCAGAGACCCCTTGGAAAGTGACCCCTGGGGATGATGAACTGAAATTGAAGTTTACCCGAACAAAATGAAAATGTTAGGGTGGCACGCAAGTATAACCCAGAAAATTGTTTTTCTCACAGTTATAATTGTAGCCTTCAGCAGGGAAGTTATTCATAGGAGAGAAGACATATGGTCTCAAGCCTTTATGCGGGTTACTGGACTCATGGGGAAATATTCTGATTTAAAAAATTTAAACCTGTTGACTGTAGTCATGCACGGAAACCAAGTGTATACAAAGCAAGAATGGGAAAAACAAAGAACTTGGCAGCTCCAGGGGACTGTAGGAGAAAAAATCAAGATTGGATGCCGAATGATTAACGGGACTACTCACAGAAAAGCAACCCAAATCAGTGTCTCAACTACTCCTACAGACAAACACCGTGAAATCTGTAGTTACTCAAGTGAAGCAGATTGTTGGTATAATTTTACATTAGTACAGACTGTTGAAGTGGTTTGTCTTTGGGGCCAAGGCAGTAATGGGCTCTCATTCAAATTCCAGATAAATGCCATGGCTAGGCCTACTACGACCTACTCTGGCAATCAGATCCAAACCCAGGTCACACCACTTAAATCTGAGCCAAAGGTTTATGAGATTGGCCCTTATGTAGTAAGGAACACATGCCAACAATTACTACTGTTTAACCCAGAATGGTCTCTTAAGCGTGTAGAACTACTAATGCAAATTAACATTTCTGAAATCCAACCAGCCTGTTCCCCTTTAATTCAAACATCCCTTGAAGGGTGGACAGCCTGGCTGCAAAAGCAAACCCCCCTCAAGGGCAGGATGCAGAGAGACCTGACTGGCATACTAGGAACAGGACTGGGAGTTATAAATGGGATTGATTCAGAGATACTGATGAATAAATTGGCCACAGCGACCAGTGACCTGACCAAATTAAAACAACCCCTACAGTCTTCCCTATTAGCATTAGGAAACAGCCAGTGGCAAGTCTCAAAAATACTCCCAGACCTTGAGAAAATCAGCAACCTGGACCACGAACTGATATTAAACACACTTGGCACAGCTCAGGACAATGTCTCATTAGCCCTTAGCTGCATACAAGCTCAATTATGGATGCAGTCCACAGCTTCCTTAATCATAAGAGAAGGTAATGAAGGTGTATTTCCTATTGAGATCCGAGAGGCTGTTTGGAACAATGCTACTAAATTAGAAAGAAAGCTCCAATCCTGGTGGACCTTGGTAAATTTCACCTATGACCCAATGACTAACATAGCTACTGCCTTTGTCCTTACGATACAGAATGCCACAGTTTATGTAATTCATCCTATTGTCGCATTGGGATTAAACCATAAAGGGACAGTTTTCTACCCCTCTGAACATAGAGTATGGGCTCGGATGGTAGGAGAAAAATGGTAAACGGTAAATTTAGAATCTTGCATTACACGGGAACAACAAGGATTTATCTGTGAAAGTAATACACTTGATACCAGAGACATATGTCTTGATACAGAACAAGGCATATGTCACTTTGAGATCCACCCAGACACTTCACCAAAAACTGTACTTGTATATATTAGTCAAGGCTGTGTGTGCTTAAGAACTACCTGCACTTCGATGATGATAGATGACAATGTTATAAATGTAACTGCCAGGAATCACTCCAATTTTTGTATTTGTAATTTTGCCAAGATTGTTGGGTGTGACTTTTCGTATTTAGCACCAGTCGTATCTCATCAATTAATAAGATCTAACTATACCATTTACCATAAATTGCTACCCACACCTATTGGGATGGACCTAACATTAGTAAAGCAATTAGTAAAGCATCAGAACCTCATGGAGATTTTGAGAGAAATCCAAAGAAACGGGGAAAAGACCTTAGTCACCGTCCATTATGACACACAAGAAATCAGCAGAATCTTGCAAAGAGTAAAACAAGACGCAAGCCATAACTGGTGGGACTCACTTTTCGGGTGGTCACCTACCACAACTGGTATCCTAAATATGTTATGTCACCCCATAATTGTCTTATTAACCTTGGTTAGTACCTGCCTCGCGCTGTCTATCGCGTTACTTATTTGGAACTATAGAGTACTAAAAAGGCTATCAGTCCTAACTACTTTGTCAAATGCACACGGAAAAACATTAAGAGATGCCTACCAAAAAATTCATTAGGAAAAGAATTTAAGTATTAGTAAAAGAATTTACTAACTCTTTAGAAAAGGGGGGACTGAATCAGGGGGATGGGGAGCAGAAGAATTCATTTGTCAGGAATAATGCATCTAGCTTGGTCAGCATACCAGAGCAGGAAGAAAAAAGATAAGAGACTGCTGATAAGACCAGCGGGAGCCTCAGACAGACATCCTGCCCTCCCCAAAACTAGCTCAAACCAGTACCAAAGCTTAAACCCAGGCCAAAGGTATAAAAGAGCATGCGCAGGAGAGAAAGGTGAAAAGTTCAGGACGAGGAAGACTCCCCTGACTTCATCACAAGACCCCCCGGGAGACCCCTACCACAACCACCAAACAACACTGCGCAAGCGCTATGCGGATGTAAAGGACTTTTGAGTTCATTATAATACGAAGCAAAGCTGGGCGGGGTTAGGTGATGAATATGTATGAGTTTGTTAGGAAACTTAATGAATATGGAACATGCAACCCGATAAATACCGAGCTGAATGCAGCTGTCGGCACGCATGATTTTGGAGGAGCGATCCCCCGTGCGTCCCAGCGCTGGAATAAAGCATACCTACTTTACTACTTATTCTAGTAGTGGAGTCCTTTCCGCTTTTCAATTAGAGCTGATAATAAAACACTGGAGATGGCTGACAGGGCGAAAAACTACTTTGGACACCCGAGAATTGATCAGACTGTCCACACGGGTTTGGCCGACTTTAAAATTAAGTCAAGGAAATTGGCCTCACTATGGGAGTTTGGAAAGGAACATCATTACTGACCTGATGGTAAAACTGAGATCATTACGTAAGTTTGATGAACTAAGATATGCAGAACTTTTTACTATGTATTTGAACAGGGAAGAAGCATATGTAGTAGACAAAAGTAATATGGAAATGACTTTAAGGAGGAGAAAGGGAAAGAAAAAGCCGCAGCAAGCTGACTCGTATACTAATACGGACAGAGAAATTGATATGACAGATACAGATATGGTAGCACCAGCTTTGCGCACCGGGGGGGGGGTGTCTCCCCCCCCGGTTCAACCGCCGGGGCAGCCCGCACGGGGGGGGTAGGGGAGCGGTGGCTCTGCCCCCGCCTCCGCCGGCGAGGTGGCCCACACAAGTGGGGGCGGGGGATGGGGGAGCAGTGGCTCGCCCACCACCGCCGCCACCGACTCCACCGCCGGGGCAGCCCGTACAGGTGGGGGCGGGGGATGGGGGAGCAGTGGCTCGCCCACCACCGCCGCCACTGTCCCCGCCGCTGTCCGAGCGGGGGCAGGGGAGGGAGCAGGCGGCCGGCTCCAAGCTGGAGGAGGGGCGCGGGGCCCCCCCACCCCCAGCCTCATCAGGGGCAGAGGGCAGGCGCAGAGGTAGGAGAGATGCGGATTGGCCACCGCCCCCTGACTTTTCCAGAGGCAGGGAAGGGGTGGATTGGCCGCCGCCCCCTGACCTTTCCAGAGGCAGAGACGGGGAAGGGGGAGGGGAAGGGGCAGGCTGGCCGCCTTTCCCCGAGTACCCTGAACACAGAAGTGAAGGTAGAAATGGACACGGGCAATTGCGGCGGCATTCCCCAATACAGAGAACCGCAAGTTTCCGAGCCAGAGACAGGAGGAGCTGCTCGCTCTCCCCACCCTGCAGCACAGGCAGTGTTAAAGCTGAGGGCAGATGGGATGGCCCCGACTCAGGCGGCTCTTGCAGAGCTAGGGACGGGAGAACCTGCTTGCAGCCCCTGCCTCCCTACCCCTCCACCGCCGCAAAGAGCGAGACAGTTCCTGATCAACATTTGCCTGCAACAAGTTTTAAAACCAATGAACCAATTTCGATTAAAAGCGAATGGGATGATTCCGATACAGATGGTTCCCACGGGGAGGGTGGTAGAAGAAGGGGCAGGATAGCCCGAGAAGCTATGAGAGAAGTCAGTCCCGTCGCTAAACACACAAGGTCCAAAATAGATAAAGGGGGAGGGAGAAGAACTTGTATTAGAAGCACCTCTGAGACAGGCTGTGGGAAATCAAGGAGTTATTTATATAAAAGCACCATTTCCTCTCGGAGAATTACAGCAGTGGAAAAACTCAATTGGGAAGTACAGGGACAACCCAGAGAGAGTAGCTATGGGTGTAGAAATGTCCATAAAAGCTCAAAACCCAGATTGGGGTGATCTAAATGTTATGCTAGATGAATTATTGGATAAAACAGAGAGAGAAATGGTCAACAAAGCTGCTATATCTTCTTTAGAAACTCAAATTGCAACTGGGAGTCTTCAAGGGATATCTATCTCCTAGCAAACCCTAACTGGGATCCTAATGTCCCAGAACAGATGGAAAAGCTGAAGCGATACCAAAAATGGGAGGTTGTTGCGTTAAAATGTGCCGTTCCTAAAGCAGTGAATTGGGCTAGGTTGTATGAGATCAAACAAAATCCAAATGAGACCCCCGCAGAGTTTCTAAATAGGCTTAAAGAGGCTGCACAAAAATACACTACCCTTACACCCTGACTCACCTGAGCAGCAGATCCACCTGGCTTACCTGTTTATAGGTCAATCTGCTAATGACATAAAGAAAAAGCTGCAAAAGATAGATGGGCCACCAGATATAAGTAAATTGTTGACTGTAGCCTGGAAGGTATACCAGAACAGGGACTTAGCAGACAAAGATAAACATCATAAACCCCACTACAAGAAGAAGTATGATAAGGAAAAGTCATCTGAGACATCAAAAAGGGATCCCCCTTTTCCCCTATCTGAGGACCAATGCGCAATTTGCAAAAAATGGGGGCACGGGAAAAATGAGTGTCCATCACGAGCAGAAAAGAAGCCTCCAGTTTCGGAACTAACTGTAAATACGGACTGACGGGGACCGAAGGTAACTACCCCAGCAGAGCCTTCGGTTGTAGCTAAGCTGGGGAATGATGATGTTGAATTTCTGGTTGATAAAGGGGCAACATATTCTGTGTTAAATACTTTAAAAGGTACACTGAGTCAAGACACTGTGGATGTGATCGGAGCTACAGGGGAAAGTGAAACAAGGCCTTTTTTCCAACCTTTAAAATTTAAATTGGGAAAACACTGGGTCACTCACCAGTTCCTGTATATGCCAAATTCCCCACTGCCATTGTTAGGCAGAGATTTATTGGAAAAATTGGAAGCAGAAATTAAGTTTTCAAAGGAAGGGGGAGTGAAAGTTATAATCCCAGAATCTAAAATTATCGAAGCAGCTGCTATACTTGTACAGGAATGCCATGGAAGAATTCCCAAAGAATTTGAAGAGGCTGTCATTCAAATAGTGTGGGCCAATGATTCTCCTGGCAGATCCAAAAAAGCTGAACCTCTGAGTATCACACTCAAAGCAGGGGCTACACCAGTAAGGCAAAGACAATATCCTCTGAAATTAGAAGCTCGTAAGGGATTGGTACCTGTGATTGAAAAGTTTCTCAAATTTATGTTGTTAGTGGAGTGTGAATCCAGGTACAACACACTAATTTTGCCAGTAAAGAAAGCTGATGGTAAAAGCTACAGGTTGGTACAGGATTTGAGGGAAATCAACAAGATAACAGAGGACATACACCCAGTGGTAGTGAATCCTTATACACTTTTGACAACACTAACGAATGAATTAGGGTGGTTCACTGTTTTAGATCTCAAGGATGCCTTTTTCTGTATTCCTGTGCATAAGAATAGCCAAGAACTCTTTGCTTTTGAGTGGGAGAATCCTCTGTGCTAGTTTGAAAACAAACCAGTGGGAGGCACCAAGTCAGAATAACAATTTAATGGAAATTAAAGAAAAGGGAAAGAAAGTAAAAGAAAACACTGAGAGTCAAGATACAACCTGAGTCCCTGTTAGGAAGAGTGGTGGTCGCAGTGCTCTGAAGTGGTGATCCTGTAGTAGAAGGGGTCTGCTCTTCCTCAGAAAGTCCAGTGGTGGCTGTGGGGCTCCTGTCCTCTGGAAATCCAGTGGAAAGAGAGTGTCTCTGGTGCTCAGAGTCCCAGATTATATCCACGGTGGGATGCTTGGTTCCTCCCTCTGGGTGGAGCATCTCACAATAGGGTAATTATTCGTGAGGCCAAGTGTTGATTAAGCTCGTTAACAGAAGATAGTCCGGAGGGAGTTATCTCTGAGTCATGCAGCAGGACAATGATGGGCCATTAACAGCAAGATAGTCTGGGGGGAGGAGGCAAGGAAACACTGCCCCACCTGATTTCCACTGCTCATGAGGATGGTAATAGAATACACCTCAACCCAGGACATCCTGAAACAGGGAGGAAGACACAGCTCACCTGGACAATTTTACCACAAAGATTCAAAAACAGCCCGACCACATTCGGAAACGAGCGGGCAAAGGAGCTTGAGGACTGGAGGAAACAAGAACCAGGAGGAGCGGTTCTCCAGTATGTTGATGACATCTTGATAGCAGCTAAAACACGAGATGACTGCATGAAGCTCACTGTAAGTCTGTTGAACTTTTTGGGCCAAAGTTGGTATCGGGTCTCGAAAGAGAAGGCACAGGTTGCCAGGGGAACAGTAGTATACCTGGGCCTGGAAATTTTCCGTGGACATCGACAACTCAGCAGAGAATGGAAGGAAGCTATCTGTCGACTTCCAGAGCCCCATACCATAAGGGAGATGCACGCCTTCCTGGGAATGGTAGGTTGGTGTCGCCTGTGGATATCAAACTATGGTATACTGGTGCGACCTTTATATGAGGTCCTTAAAGCAGCTGAAAAGGGGACAATTATGTGGACAGAGAATGCCAGGGCTGCATTTAAACAGCTGAAAGATTCCTTGATGTCAGCCCCAGCTCTGGGGCTGCTGGACTTGACTAAACCTTTTGAACTCTTTACACATGAGCTACTGAATGTTGCTCTGGGGGTACTGGCACAGCACCTTGGAGACTCTAAAGACAACTTCTGTGGTAAAACCTGCAATGTTTTTATCATCCACGTTACTTAACAGTGTGCCTGAGCATGATTGTTTACAGACAATAGAGGAAACTTATTCCAGCAGACCAGACCTGAAAGATGTTCCTTTGAAGGATCCAGACAGGGAATTGTACACTGATGGGAGCAGCTTCATGAGAAACGGTAGGAGGATGACCGGTTACGCTGTAACCACCTCAGATAAAATCATTGACGCAAAAGCCTTGCCTCCAGATGTATCATCACAGAAAGCTGAACTCATTGCACTAACGAGAGCTCTAGAACTGAGTGAGGGGAAGGAGGTGAACATATGGACTGATTCCAAATATGCCTTCAGTGTTGTGCATGCCCACGGAGCTATTTGGAAGGAACGTAGCCTGCTGACTGCTCAAGGTAATGAAGTTAAGCATGCTAAACAGATTCTTGCACTTTTACAGAGCATTTGGAAGCCTACGGAAGTGGCCATCATGCATTGCAAGGGTCATCAAAAAGGGAAAACAGCCCCTGAACTGGGAAATTGTTTTGCTGATGAAACAACCAGGGGGATTGCAGAAAAAGGCATTTTTGCAGTGGTACCACAAAAAGAGATAGATTTGTCATCATTTACCCCAAAAAACGATCAGAGGGATCACAAATTAATTAAGTTCCCTAAGGCTGAAATCAAAGAAGGTGGGTGGGCTGTTACCCTGGTAGGACAAGTCGTAGTTCCACCCCTGATCCTTCGGGAAATAGCCCAACGAGAGCATGAAAGTACCCATTGGGGAACAGAAAATCTTTTAAAACATTTGAGGAAAGTAGTGATAGGGAGAGGAATGACTGATATTGTGCAATCTGTAACAAGCAAGTGTGAAACCTGCTGTAAAAACAACCCTGACGCAAGCAGGTGAGTTGTGTTAGGAGTGACAAAGACAGGAGATCTCCCAGGAGATTATTGGCAAATAGATTTTGCTGAGATGCCACGCAAAGAGGGATGAAGGTATATACTAGTACTGGTTGACACCTTCAGTGGATGGCCTGAGGCTTTCCCCTGTCCCACCAACACAGCAAAAGAAGTAGTGAAAGCTTTGCTCAATCATATAATACCAAGATTTGGGGTTCCTTTGGGAATGTCATCAGATAGGGGACCACATTTTGTTGCAACGGTGGTTGGGGAAGTTAGCAAGATTTTGGGACTTACCTGGGACCTGCACACACCATACAGGCCCCAGGCAAGTGGCAAAGTTTAATGCATGAACAGGACCCTCAAAACCCAGATTTGCAAGATTTGTCAAGAGACATCCATGACATGGGTTCATGCCCTGCCTATAGCCTTGCTGAGGGTCTGCATACAGCCAAGGCGAAGGGACAACATCAGTCCCTATGAAATATTATATGGCAGGCCATACCAGGTTCCACATATCCCAGGGGAAATTCATATGAGAGGTAAAAATGATTTGCAGAAATATTTTATGGCTCTGAGTTCCACTTTGCAGAAGCTCCAGAGATTCGTCGTGTTACCCAAACCAATAGGATTGGACACACCTGCTCATCCATTCCAGCCTGGAGACTGGGTCTACATCAAGTGGTGGGGCAGTGACCCCTTTCAAGCCAAGTGGAAGGGACCATTCCAAATTTTGCTGACCACTTTTACTGCGGTCAAGGTTGCTGGCAAGGGACCGTGGATTCACTACTCCAGGGTGAAGAAAGCTTCTGCTCCCGAAATCACCAAGAAGACAGAGACTGATACAAATCAGAAAGATGCAGTCTAAACTGTTTTTTACATGTTTGCTGTTTGCCCAACTGGTAACCATGGTTCAGGGTTCACCCCATGATTTGCATAAGACTGTGGTCCAAAATGTGTCCAAAATTCTTAATATGAGCAATTGCTAGATCTGTACTCAGTTACCGCCCCTAGATGGGAAGGGTCACTGGCCATTAATTAGCATTTTAATAGAAAAATTAAGAAAGATTTGGATAAAATTTGGAAGGGAACTCAAATTCTGCATGAAGTGGCTTCTAGAAATAACACTTTAAAATTTGATCATATTTTTGATACCCTCACCTCATGGTTACCAAACTGGACCTGGGTAAAAGAAATATTCATAATAGTTGTAATTGTAGTTATTATCTGTGTAATTTCCTGGGGAGCAGACAGTTGTGTAAACTGGTTCTGCGGGTAAAAATAGAGTAGAGTAAAGTAGAGTAGAGTAAAGTCTAGACAAGATAGAGTTTTGTTAGTCTCTAAAAGGGGGGAAATGATGCCATGAAGATTTTTGCCTTTACTTTTATACCCCTGTTATACCTTTTTACAACTTCTGTATTCCTAGTGCTTATTGCCTACATTCTTGGACTTGTTTGTCAAGCTAAGAGACTAAACATTTTAGAAGCTTCGTAGCTAGAGATCAGTGTGCCCCAGACACCAAGGTCCTCTCCAGAACACATTCTGTAAACCAAGATAGAACCATCCTGGGGAAGGCTCCTTGTGGGGGGGTGGGGGGGGGCTCACTTGAGCCTCTCATTGGGGAATCTTTGATAGATATGCTAATTAGTAAAACCTATAATGTTATACCCAATGTTGGGGAGAGAAACAGAGAGACACAGAGATAGACTCAGCGGGGTGCATCTTGATGCATATGACCTGGATGTGTGCACCTAAGGATCCTTAAAGTAAACACCAAGGTAAAATCCCTTTTCCCCTTCTAACCGTGTATGACTCTTGATTTTAAGACCAGGAAAAGGCATCAGTGGATAGGCAAATAAGCCTAGGGACCAGAAAGGCACTAGTACCTTAAACAACCCTACAGACCAGAAATACATGAATATATCAAGCCAGAGAAACGTTATGAGCTCAACCAACATGATGGCTATTTTACCCGGACACAGAATAAGTAAATTCAAACCAAAATGTAATTATCGCAGGTTTTTCACTTTCCTTCGAGCCCTACATTGGGGGCCACTAAATTTGTTCTGGTTTGGCCAAATTTAGATATATATCCTCTGAGGGAAGGCACAACCACCCCTCCCCCACCAGGTTCGGGAAAAAAAAAAAATTTTCCTCGAAGGAAAGTGAAGGAGATAAAACTATTTATTTAACAAACACATGGGAAAAGGAAAATAATGCTAAATAATAAAATCTTTCACTGTGGAGGAAAAACCTGGGAAAGTGTTAGAGTCCTCCCTTTGGTCTCCTCGGAGCTGGGGCTTGGCCCACGGCCAGGCCCTCTGTGCCCGGTGGAAAGTCCTCCCGATGTGTTCTGATGTTAAAGCAATCAAGCAGTCCAGTAGAAAAGGGGGAAAATCTAAAATTCCAGGGAAGGAAAAATTCAACTCTCAGTCTCTCCGGAGAAAAAGCAGCTGAACCACTGACCCAAAAACTGTCCCGGGAGCAGCAAGCCGGATGCCTCCTCCCTCCCCTGCCGCAGCTGGGAAAACCAATTGCTATCTGTGTGTGACCTTGAACAAGCTGCAAACTGCTTTGAAAAAGTTTTGCTCACTTTTTTCTTCCCCCTCTCAGGCTCAGTTTAGAGGCATAGAAAGGCACAAGAATTAATTTCTGGGCATAGGCAGCGATATGGGATACACGTCATAAGGTCACCCCAAGACAGGCCCTTGTCAGTGCAATCAGTTCAGCTTTCTGCGATGACACATCTGCTAGCAGGGCCTTCACCTCGATCACCTTGTCCTCAGTGGTTACTGTATAACCTGTCATTAGTTTACCATTTCTCATGAAGCTGCTCCCACCTCTAAACAGCTCCCAGTCTGGGTTTCCTAGGGGCACGTCCTTCAGGTCTGGTCTGCTGGAATAGACCTCCTCGATTGCCTGTAGTCATGCTGAGGCACATCATCAGTTAAGGTAGAGGACAGAAACATGGCAGGGTTAACAACAGAAGTTGTTTTCAGGGTAACATCATCCTGTTCTAACAGCAGTGACTGATATTTAAGTATTCACTTGCCGGACAGCCAACGTCCTCCTTTCTGTTCCAGTACTGCTGCTACTGCATGTGGCACATACACTACAATGTGTTGTCCAAGGGTGAGTTTCCAGGCCTCTTGAATCAAGATAACAGTAGTTGCCACGGCTTTCAAACACCCAGGCCACTCTTGGCTAACATTGTCTAGCTGTTTGGAAAACTAGGCCACAGCCCTCTGTTGGCATCCGAGGCACTGTGTGTTGGGGAGGATGAAAGTTTGTTGGGAAGTTTCACAGGTATTTAGGCTTGGCAGAAAGATCTGTGACTGTAGAAACTGGGGATGAGATAGAAATGAAAGCAAGTTTTGATATAGAGTAAAAGATGTTTTGCTGAAACACTGACCACTGAGTAACTGAGAAGGCAAAGGTTGGAGATGAGTTGGAAGGAGATTTTTATGATTAGGGCAAAGGTATGTGACTACAAACAAAGACATGTTTTTCATGGAGTAAATAAGTCTCAAGAAGAGCATAAGTAAATAGAAAACATGTCTTTACCAAAAAGAGAGATATGGCAGGCAAACAAGAAATGTTGATGTAGGAAGAAAAAGAGAGGTCTGAGAATTTTCCACTGTAAGCTTAAATTGTAACTTACTTACTCTTGTGATTGGATAATAATGACTATAATATGGTGATGGTAGTAGTTATGATAGGCAATAGGCAAATGTAAAGGTATTGTGTATGGTGCTTATTGGTTGTTATATGTTAAGATACTCTGCAAAGAAAAGTATAAAATGCTTTGTAACTTGAACAGAAAGCGGCTTCAGGTATGCCTACAGCTGGAGCTGGCAGCTGTAGGGCTGGCTCTGGATACCCACTCCCTGAAATGCTGTAACTTCACCTATGCAATAAACAGCTTCCAAGAGAGCCACCTGAAGTCCAGACATCCTTCGTGAAACTTTCTCCTATAGCTGTGCTAATATGCCCAGTGCCACATTAAGTCTTTCATGTGTAAAAAGTTCAAAAGGCTTAGTCAAGTCTGGTAAGCCCAGTGCTGGAGCTTAAAGTGTTTCAGCTGTTTAAATGCAGCCCTTGTGCTTTCAGTCCAAATTATAATGCCATTTTCAGCTGCTTTTATTGCTCCATACAAGCATTTCACCAACAACCCATAATTTGCTATCCAGAAATGTCACCAATCTACCATTCCCAGAAAAGCTTGCATCTCTCTCACAGAGTGGGGCTCTGGAAGCTGGCAGATGGCTTCTTTCCATTCTTTGCTGAGCTGTTGGTGTCCACGGAAGATCTCAAGTCCCAAGTAAACTACTGATTCCTTGGTGATCTGTGCTTTGTCTTTGGAAACTCTGTATCCACTCTGTCCCAAAAAGTTTAACAAGCTTAGAGTGAATTGGATGCAGTCATCTCTGGTCTTAGCTGAAATCAAGATGTCATCAACACACTGAAGGATAACCCTTCCTGGCTCGTCTCCTCCAATCTTCTAATTCCTTTTGCTAGCTGTTTTCCAAATATTGTTGGGCTATTCTTGAAACCCTGGGTTAGGACTGTCTAAGTAAGCTGACTTTTCCTCTCTGTTTCGGGATTTTCCAACTCAGAAGCAAAAAGCTCTTGGCTCTTTTTATGTACAGGAATGCAGAAAAAGGCATCTTTCAGGTCTACAACAGTAAACCACCCAAATTCATCTGTCAGTGTGGTCAAAAGTGTATAAGGGTTTGCTACCACTGGGTGTATGGCCTCTGTAATTCTGCTAATTACCTTTAAATTTTGCACTAATCGGTAACTCCTACCATCAGCTTCCTTTACCGAAAGGACTTGGCTCAGTCTGTTGACGTCATCCGCTGAACCGCTATCCAGGCACGCAGCGTTGCCTCCCCTGTGGGAGGTTCCCTCCCCACCCCCCCGGTGGAAAGCCCTGCCTCCCAGCTCCACCTCTAAGGGTGGTGCCGTAGGCTACACATGCTGGCTGTCCTCTCCCCTCAGTCCCTCCCCCCCCCCGGAGGGACCGGAGGGGAGAGGGGAGACAGCCTGCGGCTTCTGGGCTGAAGTCACTGAAGATGCAAACATCACCCAGAGCTGCCACAGCCAGTCCCCCTCTTCCTTCAGATGTGGCCCTGCCAGAGCTGGGTCCCTGCTTGGCTGCAGCAGCAGTGGTTGTAGGGGATGGCCTGCTACATTGGCCAGAATCGCAGCCCGAGTCGCTGCCGGGAGGTCTCCCGGGTCCGCAGGAGGGGGCAGGGGCAGCCAGTCCGCCTCTGTCATACATGAAATCCCTATTTGTGCTTGGTCTTTGCATATTAAGTGCTTTAATTAATTAATTTTGAGTTAAAGATTTTTAAACTGAATGTTAAAATTAACCCATCAGCCCAGGCACAAAAATCAAGTTCCATTATCAGTGTTTTCAATTGTTCAAAGTAGTTTATTAAGAGAGTTGCACCCTTCCCAGTTAAAAATTCCCCAGTTAAAATTCCCAACTTAATGCTCCCTTTTCAAACTTCAAACCACTTGTACACCATAAGAGTTATCTTTCCTGTGTTTATTGTATACTTTTACAAGTGTTTTAAGATGTATTGGATGTATTTTAATACTTTTTTTAGGTGTTTTTACTTGTACTTTGGTTCCAAGGCAAATTTCAAAAACCCCAGTTCTAACAGCCAGCAGCTATTTTTAGCCCCATAGCCATTACCCTGTAGGCAAGCTCTATTGCAACCTGAATTTTAATGAAGGCATTGTAGCACCCTTATCTCTACTAGTACCACCCCTCTGACAACGATGAGCCAGTGGTGGATGGAGATGATCTGTCAAAGGGAAAGCACCAATCACTTTAAACCGAAGGGGTGGGCTGTGGGCGGGCTGTGGGCGGACTGGGGCGGAGCAAAGGCACTATAAAACAATGAGGCAGCCAGAGCCATGCCCCTTTTCTCTCTCCAGCCTAGCTGTGGTGGATGTCAGTGCTGGGAAAGCCTACTCCTCTTAAGGAGCCTTTAGTAATTTTTTTGCTTTTGGACCAGCCAAAAGCCAGCCTAGCACTGCAAGTCCTTTTTCTCTGAGGTGCAGAGCTGTTTCAGCCAGAAGATCTAAAATCCCTGTGCTCCGGGGGCATACCATCTATTGAGCCATAGGATCCCAAATTTTTATATTTTTCTAATTTCTGTAATTTTTCCATTTTTCTGTTTTCAATAAATTATTTTAATTTTTTTTTTAACTAAGAGTTGTCTCATTTCTCACAGCCTCCACCTTCTCCTTTTTCACTGGCAGGGACCCATCCAAAGCTGTCTCTCCTCCCCTCCTCCCCCCCCCCCCCCATCTGCAATACCCCCATCGGCTGAGAAAGAAGAGGGGGAGGACCCATTCTCAAGGCAGGAGCTATTAGATCTATCTCCACGTCCTCCCCATTTGTCACGTCCAACATAGACTTCTTATTCTTTTTCTCTTTTTTCTTTTAAAGCAGTATATGCTTCTTTGATTCTTGTAACTGGGCTATAACTAAAAAGTCTTGCATACTCGATTTCTAAGAAGCAGTGGTGTTTTTGAAGGCTTGATATTAAACTTGATATTAATTTTTCATCTAGTGTTGAGCTTTTGATGGGATACCCTTCCTTTTGGGACGAGGGTGAGAGAGCAAAGTAGGCTGCCGTTCTGCTAAATTCTTTATTTCATAGTCTCATAGCTTTCTTGAAGGCAGAGTTCGAAGGGGTTACATCATAAGGCTAAGCAGCAACAGCAGCAGCAGCAGGCAGACAGCAAGAAGCAAACAGCTTCTTCTAATTCTAGTTCTTCTTTTTTTCTTACAGAAGTGTGGATTATATTTGTTAATTGACCAATAAGATTAACATGTGATTCTAGTTTTCCTTTTCTTAACCTATCCTGGTCTAATTCTAACAGTTGTAAATCTTACACGAGTGTTACATATGTATCACACTGATGCCTTTTTCTGGTCTTAAAATCAAGAGTCATACACGGTTAGAAGGGGAAAAGGGATTTTACCTTGGTGTTTATTTTAAGGATCCTTAGGTGTACACGTCCAGGTCATATGCATCGAGATGCACCCCGCCGAGTCTATCTATGTCTCTCCCCCCTCCCCAACATTGGGTATAACATTATAGGTTTTACTAATTAGCATATCTATCAAAGATTCCCCAATGAGAGGCTCAAGTGAGCCCCCCTCCCCAAGGAGCCTTCCCCTGGATGGTTCTATCTTGGTTTACAGAATGTGTTCTGGAGAGGACCTTGGGGTCTGGGGCACACTGATCTCTAGCTACGAAGCTTCTAAAATGTTTAGTCTCTCAGCTTGACAAACAAGTCCAAGAATGTAGGCAATAAGCACTAGGAATACAGAAGTTGTAAAAAGGTATAACGGGTATAAAAGAAAAGGCAAAAATCTTCATGGCATCAACACAGATTTGCGTATATAGTTTCTATCAGCTCTTACTGTTTATGTGAACACTCTATCTAAAAACTGTGAACAGTATAGTTCTAGCTATATTTTGTCTCAAGTAAAGAAATTCTGTGAAAAGATAACACTGCTGCAATAAAAACTGTGTTTAAGTTCTCTGCTGCAGCTTTTCAATGTTTAAAGCACTTAGCATATATTTCTACTAAAAGTTAAAAATCTATATTTCTATTTCACTTTGGTGTGACTTCATGTATCTCAGCTTATCCAAAGGTTTTAATTCAACCCCTGTACTTTGGCTTTCCTCTGGGCCTGGGTCCCGAGAAGCTTTGACTCCAACAATCTAGGCTTCCAAATTGGGGCCACCTTTGCTGGTTATCTAACTATGAACTGGCTAGATCACTGTGGAAAGCCAAATTAATTCTGCTTTTGTAAGGGCTTTATCTCCACCAGTTAACCTCCCCCATTTTTTTAGGACATGCCTCAAAGGGCAGCTCTGCGGTATTTCATTCTCCATATGAGAAATATTACAGCCCATGGTTTTATGCTTATAAACAGAAAATTCACAAAAATAAAGCAAAGCGATCTATAAAACACGCTACTAAGCAAAGAAAGAAAACTAGAGAAGGCAGGATTGGAACTCACAACCCCGGGGTTTCAAATGTGGCTGGAAATATGTTTCAAGACCCCAAGCCACAGCACCACCTGGCTATGTACCGATGGACAGTGGCTTCAATTCTAAACCTTTCACAAGGCAGGAACAAACTGACAGAGGGAATCCCCTGGGACTCATCACGAGTTCCCTGACAAGCTTCTCACAAGCATCTAGCAAACAAAGGTGTTCCAACTGGAGTTGAGACCCTTGTGGACTCTCTTGAGCCCCTAAACAAACTGTAAGAGATCTCTTAACACCCAACCCAGGTGCTAACAGAATACCACCTTTATTCATTTACTCACATGCCTCTGTGCTGGACCTGGAGAATTTTCTGGGCTCTTGGGGCTCCTCTGCCTCCTGGACTGTAGCAACTGCCCCCCCCCCCCCCCCCCCCCCGGGTGCTGGCAGAAGGAGGGGAGCTGAGCTGGATCTTTCTGAGTCCCAGAGGATTTTCGGAAGCCTTGTTGTCCCTTCTGGTGGTGCCAAAGAACTGATGCCTTGAGAGACCACCTACAAACAGAAACTAGACAGGAGTAAGGGAATAAAGGTAGGTATTTATTTGAAAGGCCTTCAAAGGTACCCCCTGGGGAGCCAGAGGCTATTGCCAAGATGGACCCCAAGATGCATGACAGGTCATGAGTTCTTCACACTTTTATAGGTTTGGTTCATTTGCATATCAGGGTTAATTCTCCAATTAAAGCTTCAGTTTAATTATGTAATTCCCCTCAGCTTGCCCCCCTTTAGAGGCTTTTGGTTTATACTTTTTGGGCCTAGGACGGTCTGGGTGTCCTTGAAGGGCAAGCCTGGAGAGGCTTTGTTATGTCTACGTAGCATGAGAGAGCAGAAATTACAGGCTACAAGAAACTTCAGAGTTGCACACAAAGCAGTACAGGATTTGAAAAATATAAAAGTTAAAGCCCAAGGCATCATGGCCAGTTAGAAATGGTGGTAATGCCTCTGTGATAACATATTTAAGAAGAAAGAAAAAAAGTTGTGCAGTTGTAATTGCGGCCAGAGAAAAGCAGGAGTGAGAACATGTGAGAAGAACAACTATGCAGACACCAAGGTCAGTAGAGAAGGAGGGGGAGGAGATGCTCCAGGCACTGGAGCTGAGATGTGTCTTTAGCCCGTGGTGAAGACCATGGTGAGGCAGGCTGTCCCCCTGCAGCTCATGGAGATCCATGGGGATGCAGAGATCTACCTGCAGCCTGTGGAGGACCCCCATGCCAGAGCAGGTGGATGCCTGAGAGGAGGCTGTGACCCCATGGGAGACCCATGGAGAGAGAAGCCCACACTGGAGCCGCCTGTCCTGGAAGGACTGCACCCTGTGGGAGAACGACCCACATTGCAGCAGTTTGGGGAGGACTTTTGCCTGTGGGATGAGGAGACAAAACAATGGACTCCACACGATTCAATATGAATCAAGCAGAAGCCACTTTATTGCTTTTGTCTATCCCTTATATACAATTTTTCTGTCTATTCACACAATCACGCTCTTACTGATTGGTTCAAGTCCTTTTGCACGAGGCAATCATGCAACTCAGCAATATTTCTATTGGTCCAGTTAGTTTCTGGTGTACTTCCCGCGTATCCAGCTGTTCTTGGCTTTCTTCCTCATTTCTTAGTGAAGCAATCGATGTTCTTCCTCTTTTCCTCTCCTCCCGGTGACCTTTGATACTTGGCTACGTGCTTACTCTATACTCTCGTATGGCTGGTTCATGATGTAACTGTTTTCCTCCAAATACATCTCTACAATTCCCCCTTTCTTTTCTTGAACCAGCCAAACCTTCTTCATAGCTTTGTCAATCGTGCCAGACACCCCTCTCATTACATAAGGAACATTTAATAAAATAATTAGTACAAAGCCTACAATTACAATGCCTTGCTTACAAATATCTAATAACCATCTGGTTATGCCCCAGCCTTTTAGCCACTCATCAAGGCCTGAACTGCCTACAGTCAACTTCTTCATGTTGTCACTCAACTCCTGCAGCTTCTTATGAATTGATACTGAATGGTCAGATAAGTTCATACAACACATTCCCTCAAGCTCCTCACACCCATGTCCCTGCACTAAAAGCAAAAAATCAATTGCAGCTCTGTTTTGTAATACAGCATGTCTTACGCTATCTACATCCATAAGCAATTGCGTAATAATATCTGATGTTATGTTTAACTGCTTCACAGCCCAAGACCCTAATTTAGTTAAATCTCCTAATGCTTTTGCTGCCGCCACCCCAGGTGTAATTAAAGAGGCGACAACTCAAGTTGGTATATCCCAAAACCATACATTATCCTTACAGTCTGGTCCCAGCTGTTGTATGCTTCTCTTCACTCTATGTATTACTGCTTTTGCAACTGTCCAATTCTGTGGATACAAAAATGCTGTTAACAAGAAATTTTCCTGCTTCTTTCTAAGCCCGTGAGATACTTTTCTCTCTCAGGAAGATAGTAGCAGAGTTCTAAAAACTATGAACACCTGCAGCCTTGCAAATCCATGTTTATGGTACAGTAGAAAAATATTTTGACAATGGATGTTTTAGAATTTTAGCCAATCACCCCAATGGGTGGCTGATCCTTTGTCCAATTAGACTATGAAGAAAAAAGTCTGTAAAAGAGTTTGTAAAATAATTAAATAAATCAATCTTGCTGCACAATTCCTGCCTGCTGGATATCTCTCCTCTCCTCCTGTAGCGGGTTGGGTTTGTAACCGGGCAGAAACACCAATTTAGTGTAGTGGTTTGGTCCAAGATACTCATTACTGTTTACCTTCTGTGAGATAAGAATTAGGAGAAACACAAAGCAGGCACCAAACTTGAAAGAATATAAAGAAGTTTATTAACAGACCTAAAAGAAGGAAAAAAAAAATTATACCACACCTTCAGAACTCTTCTCCTCCCCCCACCTTCCTCCCTTCTCCCACTGACAATGTAAAAAGACAACCCTTGAGATGTTCAGTCTGTTTACCACTTCCATAATAACCTTGTTCAGTCCATTTAGGAAGAGGTCTCTCTGCTCACATGTGAGTCCCTTCCCCCGACTTGCAGCTTTTCCCACAACTGCTTTCGAGGGTCCACTCTTGAAGTTTTTGGGGTACAATTTTAAGGTTGACCCGTTCAGAAACAAAAGTTCTCTTCACCCATCTCTGGGAGCATTTCATCTCTAAGAACAGAGGCCCTTCTCCTTCCCTGGGAGCAAAGGGTCTTCCTCATCTTCATCTTTAGGACTATCTCTGGGAGCATCTCTAGGAACTGAGGCTTTCTCCTTTCCCATTTGGAGCAAAAGTCCTCATCGCTTCCATCTCTCCCTGTCCAAACTTCTCATGAAATTACAGCTGCGTCAGCATCTGCCTATCTCAGCACAGGTGCTTTTGCTTACAAGTTGAACTGAACACTCCATCCCCCATATCTTCATGAGATTACAACGGGATACTCTGACATATCATAGCTTCACAACAGAATTTCAGCTTTAAGCATCTCCTCTTTCTCTTCCCTCAGGTTTTCAGCTCTTCACAGCACTAAAAGGGTTAATCTCACCTCGGCCTTGCGGCTGGAATGTGGCTTATTGAAGTGGAGGTGGGGGGAGAGCCGAGCCACTCCGGCTGCCCACAGCCCTGCTGTGGGGTGGTTCCACAGGTGGAACAGGGCCCATTGGCTCCAGGATGGCCGTGGCCCGGCCCGGCCTGGCCCAAGCAGGGCCTGGGCAGGGCCCACTGGCCCCCGCATGGGGCCCGCAGCCACCTGTCCCAGCACTGGAAACGAGAGAGAGCTGTGGGGGGGGTTTGTCTTTTCTTAAGTGTGTATCACAGAGGCGGTCACAATTTTAAGTGGCTTAAAGAATTGTCCATATTCAAACTGGCTAGCTGATAGGTTCTGTCAGGTCATGGGGGAAGCTGTAAGCACCCATTTGCGAGAACATCACTTCCGAAACTATGCTAGCTAACCCATGACACCTCCCTACGGCTGCGGGATACAGTAATATTTCGTGAACCCCGATGTGTCCTGCACGCTGCAAACCAAGCCGAAATTCTTTAGAGGTACGCTGTTCCCTCCCCACCTCCCCCAGACCGGGATGTCCGACGGGACTGAGAGAATGGTGAACAGTGGCTTAAAAACTGACGCTGTGCTATCAGTCTGGAAAGGTGTTTTCAGTTTAATGAATGCCTGCATTTATGAGAATTCCCTCTGTGAGCTAATAGACTGGGCTGCTCTGCATGGCATGTCCCCGAACGCAGACACCGCCCTGGAATTCAGGCTGTGGCAAGAAGTCAGCTGTGTGCTCTGGCGCGAGTTTCCATCTGGGGATCCGCCAGTGCTGGAATTACTGCGCACATGGCGGGGTTTGTTTAATTTGCTAATAGACTATAATTGTGGCAACAGAGCTGGCTAGCCTGTTTCAGTGGCGAGTGACGGAGAGATATCCGAAGGAGACCCCCACTAGCCTGGCTCCAGGGGCGTGTGGTGGTGGATCCAAAAAATCCACCCCGGGTCCACAGGCGGGGCATGCCCTGGAGCCTGTACCGGGTCACCCTGCGCAGTCGCAGGACTCCGCGCCCCCCCAGGAACCCTGCGCTGGCAGAGAAACTGACGGAGGGGCGGACAGCCCGCCCTTCCGTTCGGCTCAGCCGCGGCCACCGCTTTTTCGGGGCCACGGTTCAGTGGTCTGGCATCTTGGATGCCCATGGCAGCTCCTAGCCCGGCTGCGCATGCACCTGCCACACTGAGAATGCCCGGATGCGGCTCATCACCCTCCGTAGCGACAGACAGTGCTGTGGAAAAGCAGAACCAAGCAATCGACCTTCTAATACAGCATCTGCCTTTGTTGACAGAGCTGCCGAACATATCACAGCAGCTATTGGAACTGCTCAGCTTGCAAAGGCATCTGTTACAGCGGCCAGAGGTGCCCCACCAAGCAGGGCGCACCGCGCCTGCGCCTTCCATGCCTGCGCCTTCCGCACCACCTGCAAGAGATATGGCAAACATGGAAGTGGCGCTGCCGGAAGCTCCAAACCTGGAACCCGTGGCGGCAGTGGCGGCGCCGGCACTCCAGCCGCCAATGGAGCCAAGACTAGCGACAGAAGCGGTGGAAGCGGCGGCCGTGCCCAGGTGGGCGGCGACTCCAGGTGCTGCCACGGCACAGGAGACGGCAGCGGCTCTGGGGGCGAAAGCAGCACCAGAGACAGCAGCAGCAGCTCCAGCGCCAGATCGGTCGAAACTGGCAGAGATCACATCCCAAAAATAGGCTGCAGTTCAAACCACAGTGCAGCCGACTGCAGCTTGTGCTGCCAGTTTCTCTTCTGGTCAGTCCCTTCCCCGCCCCGCCCACCTTTATTCGTTCATGGCACCTCAAAGTTGCCTTTACCCGATGATTCATCGTCAGGCAGTGAGACAGAGGAGGCTTTGGCCCCAGGTCGTAAAGCGGCTGTAGCCAGGAGGCGAAAGAAAAGGCTGCTCCAGTCTCGCCCCTGGATCTTCCCAGACTGCACTGTGACAGTGCGTCCGAGACACTACAACCGTTTCTGGGAGTCACTTAAGATGCGGGCTCTGGAGGTGGGTGATTGGGATTTATTGGAAAAACTGGGGATGCCAAGCAGAGTTGAGGATCCTGGGAGTAATCAGGAAGCTGTTACACTGCATCCACAGGCTATGCCAGAAGTTCAGGCTGGTAGTGACTCCCTGAAAGGGTAGATTCAAGCTTTCCCAGTATCTAAGGCTCTCCCAAACTCAGGCCAGCATGATAAGCATGAGGTAATTGCCTGGAAGGTTGTGCAGCATTTACAATCCAAGGTGGCACAACATGGACTAGGTTCTGCTGAGGTTATGCAGATAATAAGGGTGATAAATACAGATTTGCTTGCTCCATTTGATATTAGACACTTAGGTCAAATTCTATTTCAACCTATACAATTTACGGTTTTTGAGAAAACCAGGAGAAAGCTGGCCGACAAGGCTGCATTAGGGAATATGCAGCTCCCTGCTGCCGATCCTAGACGGACAGAAGGAATGGATGCTTTGACGGGGACTGGTCCCTTCTCTGATCCCAGCCTAGAGGGTACTTTGCCCACTAGCATCCTGCAGCAAGCTCAACAGGTCGGCATGGCTGCCCTGTTGAAAACCATAGAGTTGTCTGCACCTAGAAAGCGATATACTGAAATAGTTCAAGGCAAATCAGAGTCATTCTTCTTTGTAGAGAAAGTCGCTGCTTCTCTCGAGAAGCAGGTTGACAGGTTAAGACAGTTGTTGTTAAGGCAGTTAGTGAGAGATAACGCAAATGAAGAGTGCAGAAAAATCATAGATGCCTTACCAGGAGACCCTGAGGTAACAGACATGGTCGAAGCCTGAGCTAAGGTGGGATCCGGGAACCAGAAAAGGTCTGCTTTGGCTGCGTTCCTGCAGCCTGTTCGCACATCTGATAGTGAACCAAAGCAACCCAAACAGGCGAAAAACGGAAGCGGCCTAAGCTGAGCCAAAAAGAAAACACACCGATCCCCCAGTGCAAGAGGTGTGGCAGACCAGGGCATTGCTCGGACTATTGTAGATCTCTGACTCATGCTGATGGTCGGCCTTTGTCGGGAAACTTCCGCCGGGGTGCAAGGAGGGGGAATTGCTCTCCGATGCAGTCGCTCCCCCAGAGAGTGGCACAGGTACAGGCACAGGCCTACCCAGCCACCCGAGAGATGGCACCCAGGGATCAGACAGTTTTGACGTCCATACCGCAGCCACAGTTGTCTTAGACTCTAGCGGTATTCATAAGGTTCCCTTGGATGCATATGGACCCTTAGCCCAGGGATCCAGTGCAATGCTGGTGGGAAAACCTGACGTTGCCCATCAAGGAATCTTAGTGCACTCAGGAGTTATTGATGCTGACTTTAAAGGTCAGATTTGTGCTATGGTCTCCACTCCAAACCCCCCTGTAACTATTCCTGAAAAGACCTGCCTTGGTAAATTAGTGCCTTTTAAGTCTTGTGTCCCCAGGATAGAACAACCAACTCACTGGGATAACGGCAGTGGATCTACGGGACTTCCGCAGGCCTTCTGGACTGCAGACATCTCTGACCAAAGGCCACAGATGACATGTACCCTGATCCTGCCGAACGCCCATCCGCCCCGGATTCAGCTTCGAGGTTTGATTGATACGGGTGCTGATGTAACTATCATCTACTTCTCTGCGTGGCCTCCCTCATGGCCTTTATCCCCGGTGGGATTGGCCATCGCAGGACTAGGAGGAATCACACAGAGCTATTTCAGTGAGCAGCCTGTGATGGTGAGGGACTCAGAGGGGCACAGAGCTATGATTAGGCCTTATGTTACTACCACTTCCCTTAACCTTTGGGGACGGGACGTGTTGGCAGCTTGGCAGGGTATGGACTGGGACAAATTTTTAGCAGGGGTCACTGTGCGTGAGGGCGCACAGTATCCTACACTGCCTTTGCGGTGGCTGACTAACACACCAATTTTTGAGCTGCAGTGGCCCCTACCAAAAGAGAAGTTAGATGCCCTTCATCAGCTGGTTTAGGAACAGTTACAACCGAGGCACCTTGAACCTTCTACTAGCCCCTGGAATACTCCTGTTTTCATAATTAGGAAGAAATCAGGGAAATGGATGTTATTGCAGGACCTCCGGAAAGTTAATGCAGTAATGGAAGGTATGGGGGCATTGCAGCCTGGCATGCCCTCTCCCACCATGATTCCTATGGGGTGGGACAACCTGATAATTGATTTAAAGGATTGTTTTTTCACAATTCCTTTGCATCCTGATGACAAACCAAAATTTGCCTTTACTGTGCCTGCCATTAACAATGCTGAACCTGCTAAGCGATACCAATGGAAGGTCCTCCCTCAAGGGATGAGGAACAGCCCAATTATCTGTCAGTAGTATGTCGCTCAGGCTTTATCTGGAGTTCGCAAGCAGTTTCCTGATGCACGCTGCTACCATTACATGGATGATATCCTGGTGGCAGCGTCCACCTGAGACGAGCTGCTGAGAATACAGCCTCAGCTGCTCGCTGCTCTGCATGCCTATGGATTAGAGGTAACGTTAAAGAAAGTTCAACAGCATCCTCCTTGGAAATATTTAGGAGTGAAAATTTTGGACCAAACTATTCAACGCCAAGAGGTGCAATTCCCAGACTCGATTAAAACCTTGAATGATGCTCAGAAACTGCTGGGTGTAGTCAGCTGGTTACGATCTTATTTAGGTCTAACCGTGAAGCAACTTTTCCCGCTTTTTAATACATTAAAAGGGGATCCGGATCTGACTTCACCTCGGGAATTGAATCTGGAAGCGTGACGAGTGCTGCAAGAGGTCCAACGGGCTGCTTCCACTCATCAGGTTTATCGAGTGGACCCCTCCATTGCTATCACTGTTTTCATTACTATTCCAGATCTCCATCCTACAGGTATCATTGGCCAGTGGAATGCACAAGGGCCTGATCCTTTGAATATCCTAGAATGGGTCTTTTTGCCTCATCAGCCGAAACGGACTGTGACCACGGTGTTTGAATTGGTCGCTTCTCTGATAATCAAATGCCGCCAACAGTGTTTGCAACTGATGGCTGCGGATCCTGCAGTAATTGTCATTCCGGTCTCAAAGGAATACTTGGAGTTGAGCCTTATCCATAGTGCTCCTTTGCAAAGCGTGCTGCAAAACTTTTCAAGGCAGATCACTTACCATCTGCCCATCCATAAATTACTGCAGTTGGCAGAATTGACCATACTTTCCTTGCGGCGGAGAAGTAGTCGAGTGCCAGTGCAAGGACCCACTGTCTTTACAGATGGTTCTGGGTAAACTGGGAAAGCCATTGTTACCTGGAAGGAGGGATCTGAATGGCAGGTGCTGAAGGGCCATGAGTCAGGCTCTGCTCAGTTAGTGGAATTAAGGGCTGTTACCATGGCTTTTCAGCGATTCTCACAGGAACCTTTGAATTTGGTTACTGACTCTGCTTACGTAGCAGATATAACCCAACACTTAGATTGTTCATTTCTGAAGGAGGTGAACAATGCGGCTCTGTTTTCACTGTCGCAAATGGGTAAGCTAAAATAAAAGATCTCATAGTCATACCCAGAAAACTATTAAAATTATTTATCCAAAGCAAACATGTGAGAAAACATTGAAGAGTTGATGCTTTACATAACCACTTAAAGGACAAAGTAATAATACTAAAATTAAAAGAAACAATTGAAGAAAAACAACCCTAATACCACTGTTAAGCTAAACACAGAGACTATCCCTAAAAGAGTTTTACCACGGGATGTGTGGCAAATTGACTTCTCTAAATTACCTAGAAAAAGGAGATACAAGTATCTCTTAGTCCTCACAAATACTTTTTCAAGTTGGCCAGAAGCTTTCCCTTGTAGAAAAATAAGGCTAGAGAAGTTGTTAAAGCTTTAATACAGAAAATTATTCCGCGATTTGGGACACCCAGGGAAAGTATTTCTGATAAGAGATCACACTCTGTAGCCCAGGTAGTGCAAAGAGTGAGTCATCTACAAAGTATATAATGGCAACTACATACACCATACAGACCACAAGCAAGTAAACAAGTAAAAAAAAAAAAGAATCACTTAATACAGCAACAATTAGCCAAAATTTGTCAAGAAACTAATTTATACTAGTATCAGGCTCTGCCCATGACTTTGCTAAGCATTTAAGTAAAAAATTACAATCAATAAGCACTACAGTTGTTAATTGTCAACCACCACCACCTGATAAACCCTTTCATAATATGAATCCAAAAGATTAAGTTCATATTAAGTCTCTTTCAAGAAATCCACTCCAGGAAAAATAGGAAGGACCTTACAATTTGGGACAAAACCAAACATTGCATCAGATTACCTTAAACGACACTTCTTAGAAGTTTAAAGAGATTTAAGATAAACTTACAGCATGGTTACCCAACTTATCCTAGCTTAAACAATAGTTTGTAATAGTTATTTAATGAAGTGAGAGCTTCAGTGGATCGATGCCACGTTTGTTCCTACTGGGTCCCTCGTGGACCGCTTAGGCGGCACTCTCCTAGCACCTACGCATGCCCACAACCTCACCTTCGCAGGTGGTTGTGAACAGCCGCTCACACACAGTCTATGCACGAACCAGAGACAAAGAGGCGAGAAGGGTTCACTGCATGCAATTCCGAGGCGTTTAATGGCAACACCCTGAAGGGAACAGAGGCAAGAAAGAACCACAACTGAAAGCCTGCACCCGTTTTATCCCGAAAACTCCCAAAGGCAGGCAGAGCATCCAAAACCAATAGTCTGAGGGCTAGGGGGCAGAGGCAAGGTTGAATGGCATAACAGGGGCCAATGGGAAAAGGGATGGGAGGGGGAGAGGGCCAGTGACCAGCAGAATCTAGACAAAGGGAGAACTTTCTAGCACAGTGTTGTAAGGAGAGACCACTTTTAAGGCAACTTGAGTGGTGTAATGTCGGGGTCTCCTCCCCCTGCCATGTAGCCCTGGGAGAGGGGCCCTGAGGGGAGAGACACGGGGTTTCCCTCGCCCCTGGTCACTCTTGTTCGCCATTGGTTGTTTTGTGTTTCCCTGCGGGGGCAAGGACCCTTGTTCCGGTGACTAGAGCAGTTCCTCGGCAGATGCCAGCCATGCAGCTGGA
The DNA here is from genome assembly GCF_041296385.1 of Aphelocoma coerulescens. Classification (NCBI taxonomy): domain Eukaryota; kingdom Metazoa; phylum Chordata; class Aves; order Passeriformes; family Corvidae; genus Aphelocoma; species Aphelocoma coerulescens. Next base: position 234,497 of record NW_027184081.1, read on the forward strand.
GAAATAAACATCTCTGAAACATCTATCAAGAATCTGCCCATATATATTTCTTTTCCATGGCCTCCTTGTTTGATACATCATGTTACAGTATCACCACTGCAACATAATGGTGGGAGAATTGCAAGCAGAATGATCCCCGATCCCTAAGCAACTGATTTGTGTGAGTAAACCCTAGAAACTTTGGATTCCTCTTCTTGTTTTTGTTTTGCTATTCTATATCTAAACTATGGAGGAACCGTGGGAAGACTCTTGGCTCTCAGAGCCGCATATGGACATTTATCTTAAACTTAAAAAGATACTTGAACAACGATTTGTAAATTTTAGCTTAATTCAAGCTCAAAAGGAACTGAAACATTCCCTTTCATGGTCTTTTAAGAACTTTTTCTATGTTTCTTGGGATTTGATTCTTACCAAAGACTTTTGGAACACCGTTTGGACACAGTTAATTTTTGAGTAAAAATATATGCCGATGGAAGAATATTTTCGTGAATATTATTTAATTACCGAGACTGTTGAGCAATGTCAGCTGTGTCCTGGCAAAGGGAAGCCTGGCTCAGGGACCGTGTGACCCAGGCCACGTGGACCAAGCCCTCTGCTAGCAGCAAGTGAGGCAATTCCTGCGCGCGGGTGGAGCGACAAGAGCTGCAGTGTTGGTGGCGGAGCGAGGTGCGGCGGGAGTGGTGCGACCCGGCAGTGCCCGCCCGGCCCCACCCAGAGCATGGTGGAGCTAGGCCCGTGAATGCCTGACTGAGAGCGGCGGCACGCAGGCAGTGGCTGGCGGCGGCGGTGGTGGCAGAGCGGAGCCAAGCCTAACTGAAATGTGCGCTGGAGCAGGGCGCGGGGGGGTCATCGTTCGGGGGCTCGGCCGAGATGTGGATGCAGCACCTGGGTGCGGCAGCGAAGCTGAGAGCAGAGGAGGCGACGCACAGAGAACTGAGAGGCGCGGCCCAGCCCGGCCCGCGGATCCCCAAATGCGACCCCAGGAAGAGCATGCAGGCACAAGCAGCGCCGACAATTTCAACATGGGAGCGAGCGAAAGAGAAAGCAAGAACACAGCGAGACAGAAAACAGCAGCCACTCAGAAAAAGGAAAAGATCATCATAGCTAAGGTTTTAGGAATAGTGAAATGGTATAGTGTTTAACAAAATTATGGTTTTATAACAAGATGTGACAACCAGCAAGACATATTCATTCATAGAACTGCTATTAAAAAGAATAACCCTGAAAAATACATCCCAAGCTGGGGAGATGGAGCGGTGGTGGAATTCAAAATTATACAAGGTAGAAAAGGGTTACAAGCATCGCAGGTCACTGGGCCTGATGGTGTTCCTGTAAAAGGCAGTATACATGCTAAAAATCATAGTCATGTTAGACAATATCTCCATTGTAAACCCCCCCTGCAGTCTCCCTTTCCTAATGCCATCTTTCCCTTTTACCCTATGTCCTATTACCCCCAGTGTATTCCCAATCCATTTTTTCCTCCATGGTTTCCCTCACAAAACCATACCTTTGCCAATTGTTTCCCCAAAAAATCCCTTTCCAATGCCAAGTGGGGGATGAAAAGGGGGAGGGAAGAAATTAAACCCTCTCCTGCCTCAGTTTCCCCACAAAGCATGCTCGGAGAGTCCTGTCTCCCTTCTGTCAGCCTTAAGATGTTCCAGAGAATCTGTTTGGACATTTAAAGACTCAGGAGAGTGGTTTGTATTGTTTTGAAACTGTTCTTGTTATGCTTATCCAGTTGTTTTCAATGTTAAGTTTTAAATCTCTTTTTGTTAAAAATAAACGAGTGAAATGTCGGGGTCTCCTCCCCCTGCCATGTAGCCCTGGGAGAGGGGCCCTGAGGGGAGAGACACGGGGTTTCCTTAGGCCCTGGTCAGCCTCGTTCCCCATTGGTTGTTTTGTGTTTCCCTGCGCGGGCAAGGACCCTCAGTCCGGTGACTAGAGCAGTTCCTCGGCAGACCCCGGCCATGAGGCTGGAGAAATAAACATCTCTGAAACATCTATCAAGCATCTGTCTATATATATTTCTTTTCCATGGCCTCCTTGTTTGATACATTGTGTTACAGTATCACCACTGCAACAGTGTAAAGTGGACTTAGCCACTGCAATATCTCCCCCTAATTTACTTTAAAAGAAGGCCTCCCCCATTTACTTGAAACTAACCAAGGTGAGAATCGTTCTTCCCCTTTCTATGAGTGGGGAAAGTATATTTTGATTTAAACAGTGAGGGCCCAGGGTTGTGGCAGCATTTCAAACAATGAATGGATGGCAGAAGAACCAGAAACACCTGCAAAGCCTCTGGAGGGAGGTAACCCCTCCCCCGAGTTCCCAATGTCCCAACAAGTCCCAAGGTCCTTCGACGGTGCTGGGTGCGGTGGACCTTTCTGGGCTACCGAGGCTGCTATTTCCATCCTCTTATCAGCCACTGCATCTGTAGCCACAGCAGCGTCTCTGTGTACTTGCTCGGGTTAGGGACATCTTGGAGACGGCAAGGTGACAGGTGCCAGGTTCCATGGGGGAGCTGGGGCCGGTGTCTCTGTAAGGGTCTCAAACAAAGTTGTTAAGGATCATGGCAAGATTTTTGAAAGGTCAAATCACTCAAGAATACCTGAAACTAGAAATGTTCATTCTCCCTTTGTCAGTTTCCCTTTTCTATCCCCCCTTTTCAAAAAAGGAGGTAGGTATGGGGTATAAGAAGGGTAAGGGATTATTCGGGCGGGGAAACCATGAGGGAAGGTCAGAGGGGTTCAGGGGGATTTTAAACTGAAACAGTCTGGAGGGGGCGCAAACTAGATGTTCATGTGGCTTGTCACTTTGCGTTGACGCTGCCTCCAGGCAGCACTAGTCTCATCTTTGGCTGATTCAGCATCAGGGTTATCTGCATTTTTTCTCATGTTCTCAGGAGCTGTTGTCGGTGGTCCAAGGTAGGGCTTGATATTCTTTCCTGGCACCCATTTCAAACCTGCTGGTGTGGAAACACAACCATATCCCCTTCCCCAGGTGATGAGTGGAAAGGGTCCCTCAATTTGACAGCTCTCTGGATCCTTGACCAACACTGGTGGCTGTTCTTTTAACTTAGCCTGTGTTGAATTGGTAAAGTGCTGGAATACAGGGGGGGTGGGTTCTGAGAAGGAGTTGTTTAAGAAATTGATGGTAAAGAGAGCCTTGCAGAGTTTCACAACAGGAGAATTAACCTCTGCACCTCTGCGTTGTTGGTCAAGGACCCTCTTGAGAGTTTGGTGGGTCCTTTCAACAATGGACTGTCCTGTGCGGGAGTAGGGTATGCCGGTGGTGTGCTGGATGCCCCACTGACTAAAGAAATCTTGCAATTTATTAGAAAAATAGGCAGGACCATTGTCCATTTTCACTTCTTTAGGCACTCCCAGGGTGGAAAAGAAAAGGAGAAAGTGTTTTATCACGTCTGCGGCCTTTTCTCTCGCATAGGCAGATGCAAAGACATCTCCAGAGAAAGTATCTACTGACACATGGACATATTTCAGTCTCCCAAATTGGGGGACATGGGTGACGTGTCTGCCACAATTGGCAGCTGCTGATGCCATGGGGCTTTACCCCTTTGCCTAAAGATGGTACCTGATATTGTTGACAGCTAGGGCACATCACTACAGTTGCCCTTGCTTGATCTCTATGGATGTTAAACATTCTAATGAGGGCAGGAACATTTTGATGGAAAAACTGGTGGCTTAACTTGGCTTGTGGAAAGGTGTCAGGTAAGTTGGGACTGTGCACAGCCATGGCCAGGGCATCAGCTCTCCGGTTTCCTTCTGCAATGGGTCCTGGCAGATCTGTGTGTGACCTCACATGCATCACATGATAAGGCTGCTCTCGGTGAGAGAGAAGGTAGACCAGATCGGAGAGCAGTTGGTATAATTGGAGATTTGCTACTTCCTTTAACAGGGCATGTTCTACTCTGGTGGTCATGCCAGCTACATAGGCCGAATCTGTGACTAAATTGAATGGTTCTTGAAATCTTTCAAATGCTCTAACCATGGCTGCCAATTCAGCAATTTGTGGGGATCCCTTTACTACCTGGACATCAGATTCCCACAAATGTGTCCTGGGGTCCCTCCAAGTCATCATAGATTTGTGCAAGCTTGAACCATCTGTAAAGACTGCCAGAGCCTTGAGAGGGGTTTGACTTAGCAGTGATTTTGGCACCAGATTGAATGCTGTGTTAAACAGATTATGTTTGGGTTTGTGGACTGAAATTTGGCCTGTGTAGCTGTCCAGAGCATACTAGAGATGTTTGTTTGTCTGGAGCAAATGCTCCAAGTTACCAACTGTTAATGGCAAATGTATGCATGCAAAATCACACCCAGCGAGGGTTCGGAGGCGAGCCTTGGCCCTCATGATTAATTGGGCCATTCGTTCCTGTGGTGTTGTGATGCTTTTGGGCGACTGATGCGACAGAAAGATCCACTCTGATGATTAGAGGATCCCACTGAAAGACCAAGGCATGAAATCTAGGTACATTACCTAGAACAATGAAACTGAAAGGCAGGTGTGGAAGGGTCCGGTGAGCCTGTCGAGAGGACAGGCTGAGCTGCACCTTACTGATGGCTTCTCGGGCCTCTGCGGTGATGGCATGTGGCAAGTCCAGGTCCTCACAACCCTTGAGAAGGTCGAACAGGGGCAAGAGGTCTTCTGTTATAATACCCAGCAGAGGACGTACCCAGTTGATGGACCCACAAAGCTGATGCAATTCCCAAAGGGTCTTTGGGTCATCTTGGATGGTGAGCTGCTGGGGTACGATGGTCTGTTCACCAATGCAGAGTCCAAGGTAGGTCCACGGGCAGGTACGCTGGATCTTCTCAGTTTGAATTTCAAACCCTGCTTTCTTGATGGCTCGGAGAGTCTCTTGGAGGGTCAAGTCCAGGTAATTGTCGTCAAGTGTGCAGATCAAGATGTCATCCATATAGTGGAGTAAGATGGCCCTGGGGAACTCTTTCCTGATAGGGGACAGGACATATCCAACGTACCACTGGAAGATTGTCAGGGAATTTTTCATACCCTGGGGTAGAACTTGCCAATGGTATCTGCGCAAGGGGGCCTGCCGGTTCTGGGATAGCACGGAGAAGGCAAACTGAGGGATGTAAGCGGATGGCAAATAAGCAGTCTTTAATGTCTATGACAGCAAGCTTCCACTGTTGGGGGAGCATAGAGAGTGAGGGCAGGCCGGGCTGCAGGGGTCCCATGTCTTCAATTATCTCATTAATTCTCTGGAGGTCCTGAAGAAGCCTCCACCTGTCTTTGCCTGGCTTTTTTAGAACAAAGGCAGGGGAGTTCCAAGGGCTGTTGGAGGGAACAAGGTGGCCTTTGGCCAGCTGTTCCTCTACAAGGGACTCAAGCACATGCAGCTTTTCAGCCAATAGGGACCACTGCTTGCTCCAGATAGCTTTGTCTGTCTTCCAGGTAAGAGCTGGAGTGGCACGCTTTACAGTGGCCCCAACAAAAAAATCCCGAGATGGAGGTGGGATTACCAGCTGAGTTCCCCATTGACTAAGGAGGTCACTGCCCCATAAGGTGAATCCTGATGGGATAAAAAATGGCCTGATGGAGGCATAGTGTCCATCTGGGCCCTTGATAATGATGTTATTTGTACTCCTCATAGATGCTGCAGAACCCCTGATCCCCGTAACCACCCCAGCAGCTGGCTTAAGTCCCCACTGCCGTGGCCACTCTGCTTCGGATATGATGATAATATCAACCCCTGTATCTACTGTCCCCGCCAATGTGGCTGTGGATTTCCCATTGTGTATTTTACAATGAAGGGTTGGTTTGTCTTGTCCCACTACTTGTGCCCACCATTTGGATGGCGTCCTGTAGTGCCTGGGGAAGTCCTCAGGCAGGATGATAGCCTGTGCTAAAACTTGACCCTTTTGTAGAAACCAAGGGGTGTTAGCACAGGAGACAGCAATCTGTATTTGTCCACTGGGGTCTACCGTGTGCACCTCAGGTGAAACAGAGCTCAGGTGGACCTTGCACGGTGTCTCCGATTACTAAAATGTCTACTGTTTTATCCAAAAGTTTTTCAAAACATGCATGTATGGGTTGCTGAGTTCTGTCGTGAAAAAGGTGTGCACAGGTACTCACAAGCAAAAGTCTTTTGCCTGCTTCCCACTGCAGAGAGGAATCACTGTCCGTGGCATGGGTGGCAGGGCAGGGAGAGACAGCCAATGATTTGGTGTCAAAGCGTGAGAAGGCCAGGCCGCGCTTCATTGCCCCTTTCCCAGCTGGTGCATACAGGTAGAACAGTCTGTAACAATAGGCTTCCTGTTCCTGTTAGATATCTTGGGTTTAGGGCAGTGTTTTGCGAAGTGTCGAAAACTTCCACACTTGTAACACCGGGGCCTTTCATTGTCGTCCTTTCCTGCTGTTAATGCACCTATCAGCCTGTTGCTGCCTGTTCTGAGCTTCCCCTCCCCCTCCCAAAGTCACGTGCTCCTGCCCATGTGCTCCAAGCTCCTTTGTTCTAAGCGCAGGCAAAACCAAATGTAACTCAAACTCTTTAGCAGTGTCTGATTGGCCGCCCACCCCGGATCCGCCCCAGTCCTCCCCTTCCCCCTTCTCCGAATAAAAGATAGTCGAGGGGAGGCTCCGCTCTCTCTCAGCTCAGCTTTTTTCCTGTGAACATCTCTGGTTGTCTCTCTCATTTTAAAAGCTTCTAACTGCAGGAAATTGAGCGGGCAGGGAGCTATATTTCTCCTTCTTTGCTTCTGCTGATGGTATTTGCTTTGCAGCTGATACAGGTACCAATTTAGAGCTATTAAGGTGCTAGATCGCCCGTGCTGCCTCTCTAGGCTGCTCGAGGCTTTCTAAGGCATTGAAATACAAGCACTAGCCGGTATAAAGCTGAAAAGATACCTTCCACTTTTGGCGCCCAACGTGCTATCTCTGAACTCCGGTTCTGAGAGACTTTCAGGGTGTCCCGGCAGCTGTGTGTCTACTGGAGTTAGCTCTGCACGTCCTGCTGTGCCAGCTCTGTGTAGCGAGCTGTTACTTTTTGCGTAACAGTGAGCCCAGAGGCTCAGCCTGTACCTCCCCCGCACCACGTGGCAAGGGAACCGCTGGTAAGCAGAAGACCCTTCTCGCATTTTTTTTCTCTGGACCTGCTTTCCTGTGGTAAAATCCAGAATTCTGGTGAGTATTTCCCTGCTGGTTTAGGGGCTCCTGTCTTAAGCTGGTGCCGGTTCAAACTTTCTCTCTTGTTTTTCCTCCTTTTGGCGAGTTGGGTTGAGGTTTGTGGTGGTGCATTCATAATGGGATCTGAAGTTTCTGCACACCATAGAGAAATATACACGCAAGTTCAAAGCTACCTTTCCTTAACTGGGCATAAATACCCTAAAAATCTAGTTCAATCTTTTGTACAATGGCTTTTTCAGTACTTTCCTAATCTTACCTCCGAAGACATAAGATCTGCTGAATTTTGGGATAAGGTGGGGAGAAAACTTTCCTCTCTTAGGCGTGCAGGAGATGAAACAGTTTCAAAATTCTTTCCTCTCCTGTTACTAAGTTATACTTTGCCAGAGAAAAAGGCAGTACATGAAAAGCCTCTGCAAAAAAACCCTGTTAATTCCCTTATACCCTCTTGCAACCCCTGTGTCCCGGACCCCTCTTCCCCTACGCTGGAAAACACAGCTAGAGCAGACTGCTTTTTAGTACAGGAGAGCTATTGTCCTCCTGGCTCACCCGTGTTTCCTCAGCACCCTGCCTTGGACGGGAATCCGGAGCCTGTCCCAGGACCTTCCCAACCCCTTTTCTCCACTCCCTTGTCCCCAGTTTCTAGCCCTCATGTTTCAAGCGCGCGTAAAAACCCCTTCTCCCCGATCTCTTTGTTCCCAGGGACAGCCATTGCCATGTGCTCGCAGCCCGGGAAAAAATCCCTCCCCCCAACCCCTTTTCTCCGAGTTTGTTTGTCTCCAGTAATGGCGGACACAATGTTCCTTCCTCTCCAAACTACCCCTCCCACAATCCCTTTCTCCCCCACCCCACAAATCCCTTCTTGTCCCCATCCCCTCCCACTCCTGCGTCACAACCTGACCCCGCCCCAAACCCCGCCCCCACAGTGTCGTTTTTCACCCCTCCCTCTGTGCCCGCCCATGGCTCAAGTACCGCCCCTGCCTCCCACAACCCTGCCCCCAACCCCTCCCCTCCTCCGGCCGTGTCCCAGCCTCCACTCCCCGCCCCTGCCCCTCCACTCCCTCCCCCTGCTTCCCATTGTCCCGCCCCAGGTTCCCACAATCATGTGACTACCTCTCTAAATCCGGGAACCCATGGCTACCAGGAAGTAACTCCAACTGCTTCTACTACACTCTCTCGTATTAGCAATGGAGCAAACCCTGATTGGAAACCCTTTCCTTATTCTAATATTAAGGATTTGTGCAAGGCAATTAAGGAGTTTGGAATGCAGAGTAATTATTTTAAGAGCCTTTTAAGTGCTACTTTTGCAACTCACTTACTTGTACCTCATGATTTAGTTACATTGATGCAAACTCTTCTCACACCTGGTGATTTTGTGATGTTGAAAAAGCAATGGAAAATAATTTTATCTGATTTATTAAAAATTTTGTGGCAAACTCTAGAAAATTACCTGGACTTTGAGAATAATTATATCACATTAGACCTTTTATCTGGTGACAATAATATGGCAAATCCTCAAAGACAAGCAATGCTTATCCCTCTTCCAGTTCTTACTGAAATCACATGTGCTGCTGAAAAGGCCTTAATATTATTACCATCTCAAACTCCTAACTCTCATTATACCACCATCAAGCAATTGCCAAATGAAAATATTATTCACTTTTATAACCGTTTGTGCAAAGCTGTCTCTTCCCAGGTCCCTAATCCTGACCTCCAACAAGCGCTCCTACTCGAACTTCTCCAAGTGAATACGAATGATGCTTGCAAACAAGTCATCCTCACTCTCCCTCTTCATCCTCCTCCTGCTGTTGAATCCATCCTCGAAGTCTGTACAAAGAAGGTGCAGCTGAACACAGCTGTTCCCTTTTTGAAAAAAGTGGGGATGGTTGGGGAAGTTGTAGAGAAAGTTACGGGTACAGGAGAAACTCAATTGTGTGGTAACCTTATATGCTATTGTTGTCAGAAAAAGGGACATGTAGCTCGCAATTGCAGAGCGATTATAACTGCTGATAAAAACTCTCCAAAGACTGTTTCCCCAGGTCAGCAGCAGGGAAACTAGCGACTCAACGCGTCCTAACAGCTCAGCGTTTAGACATAAATAGGGCTGCAGACAAAGCAACTTGGACTTCTGGACTCAGGTTTAAGGTAACCTGTGCTGAAACACACCATTTCAACAACAGCAAACAGACTGTCATACCCATCTCATTCCAGAATGTGGACCACATGCAAGACTTTACATACCTTTTTGTTATTGGGGACACTTGGGAAACACCTGCTGGGATAGAGGTTACACCCACACTCATGAAAGTGGATCAGAACAGGTGTTCTAACCTAATTGTACAATGTATATATCCACCGTACTTTATGCCAAAGGGTCAAGTCATTGCACAGGCCATTCCACTGCCCAAATACCTGCCCACAGATGGTCATATCCCAGCCATCTGTTGGACTGAGGTTTTGGGAAACGACAAACCTGTAATAGAATGTAAGCTCCGTCACAAATCACATAAAATCAGAATTACGGGAATGATAGACACAGGTGCTGATGTGTCTGTCATTCCATTTGATAAGTGGCCTGAGCAATGGGAGTTGCAATCTCAGGGCATCATACATGGGATTGGAGGTACCCAAATTGCAAAGCAATCCAAACACACCATCCAAATTGAAGGTCCTGAAGGACAAATAGCGACACTTCGTCCGTATGTCCTGGACACCAAATTCACCCTCTGGGGAAGGGATGCCATGTCTCAGTGGGGAACAAAAATTTATATCACCCCTAGACATCAAAATTTTCCCTTGCAGGCCACTGAAGCAGAGTGCCATCCACAGAAATTAACTTGGAAAACAGATGAACCCGTGCAGGTTAACCAGTGGTCGCTAAAAAAAGAAAACTTAGAGGCACTCAAAACATTAGTAGCTGAACAATTGGCTAAAGGAAATATAGTTCCAACTAACAGCCCATGGAACACACCCGTGTTTGTAATACAAAAACCGGGAAAGAACAAATACAGGCTACTCCAAGATCTTAGAGAAGTTAATAAGGTTATTGAAGACATGGGACCCCTTCAACCAAGTATGCCATCACCTTCAATGCTCCCACAACATTGGCATTTAGCTGTTCTTGACATTAAAGATTGCTTCTTTCATAGTCCACTCCATCCTGCAGATGCCCCTCGATTTGCATTTTTTGTACCCTCTCTTAATCGTGAAACCCCCATGGAACATTACCATTGGCTTGTGCTTTCCCAAGGTATGAAAAACTCCACAACTCTCTGCCAAGAGTATATTGCTAAAATTCTATCTCCCATCCGTGCCAAAGCAGAGAAAGCCATCATCCTAACATTACATGGATGATGTGCTGGTGTGTGCTCCCAATAATCAGTATCTTGAGCAGACACTTAACATGGTGATTGAGGCCCTAGAGGCCAAGGGCTTTGAATTACAACCTGAAAAAATGCAGAGAACAAGCCCTTGGAAATACCTCGGACTCAAAAATCACAGAAACCTCTATCACCCCAACACACGTCACCATTAATAATAACCCAAAAACATTAGAGGAAGTGCAACAGATCTGTGGGACACTGACCTATCTAAGGCGCTGGTTAGGACTCACCACAGAGGATGTAGCTCCTATTGCAAACCTAGTAAAAGGGGAAGGCGGTCCAGCATCCCCCAGATCCCTGACAGAAGAGGCAAGGCAGTCTCTCAAAAAGATACAAGAGCTCATTTCCACCAGACAAGCACACAGATATCAGCCCTCCCTGCCCTTTAAGCTTGTCATTCTAGGGAAGGTACCACGCTTTCATGGCCTCATATTTCAGTGGGACAAAGAGCAGAAGGAACCCCTCATCATAATTGAATGGGTTTTCCTTCCACTCCAACCTCCTAAAACCATCACACAGCCACAAGAATTAATAGCAAAAATTATCATGAAGGGTAGAGCAAGGCTCCGCACCCTGGCAGGATGTGACTTTGCATGCATCTACTTACCGGTAACAACAGACGCATTAGATCACCTACTCCAAAATAATATAAATTTACAATTTGCATTAGATAGTTACTCAGGCCAAATATCAAATCATTACCCAAAACATAACATGTTTAATCTGGCATTCTCTTTCATCCCTCGAGAGATTCAAAGCAGAAAACCCCTCGATGCGATTACCATTTTTACTGATGCCTCAGGAAAAAGTAAGAAGGTCCGTGGTCACATGGAAAAATCCAAAGACGCAAAAGTGGGAATCTGACATCAAGGTAATCCAAGGATCACCACAAGTAGCTGAATTAGCAGCTGTCCTTAGAGCATTTGAGAGGTTCAAAGAACCCTTTAATTTGGTGACAGACTCAGCATATGTAGCTGAAGTAACTGTTAGAGCTGAGCATGCTCTCCTAAAAGAAATCTCAAACAAAAAAATTTATGATTTGCTCTCAAAGCTAATTTATCTGGTTTCCCACAGAGAGCATCCCTATTTTGTCATGCATATGAGGTCGCATACAAACCTGCCAGGATTTATTGCGGAAGGTAATCGAAGAGCTGATGCTCTGGCTATGCCAGCAGACATAGTTTTATCAGCTGATTTACCAAAGCTCCCCCCAAGTTTTCGAACAGGCAAAATTGAGCCATGCCATGTACCATCAAAATATTTCTGCTCTTATCCGCATGTTCCATCTCTCGCAGATGCCGGCAAAAGCAATAGTGGCAACATGTCCCAACTGACAGAAGCTACAGCTTCCATCACTGGGCATGGGGGTCAATCCCAGAGGCATTAATAGCGGTGAAGTGTGGCAGATGGACATCACACATTTCCCTGAATTTGGGAGATTAAAATACGTTCATGTTTCTAATGATACCTTCTCTGGGGCTATGTCTGCCCCTGCACATGCAGGTGAGAAAGCTAAGAATGTTGAAAAACATCTTGTCCAAGCTTTTGCTGTGCTCGGTATACCTGAAGAGATACAAACTGATAGTGGACCTGCCTACACCTCTCAGGAGTTTAAAAACTTTCGTCAGCAGTGGAGATTTTGACATGTTACAGGTATTCCTCACTCCCCAACTGCACAAGGCATTGTTGAACGTGCCCATCAAACCCTCAAGCGAATGCTGCTACAACAATCAGGGACCACCAAACTCAACTCACCTGTCCTCAGACTCAGCAAAGCACTGTTTACCATAAACTTCCTAAATGGCACCTTTGAGGATCCAAACCCTCCCATCTATTGCCATTTCCAGAACACCGGGAGACAGAAACTGAAGGAAAATCCAGAAGTCCTGATCCGGGACCCAGAGACTCAAAAAATCCAAGGACCATACAAACTTGTAACTTGGGGACGTGGGTATGCCAGTGTCTCTACTCCTCAAGGACTGAGGTGGATCCCAGGGAAATGGGTAAAACCTTATGTCACTTCCTCAAAAATTAAGGAGGTTAAAACTGCCTCCTGGAAGAGACGCCGTAAAAAGGATCCTGATTTTGCACCCTCATGTAATCCCCCTACTGCACATTTTGATGTTAATCCCTTAAATTGCACTGTTTTGCACTCAGGTTTTTGCACTGTATTCTGTAAATCTTCATCCTGATACTCCATACCATAGATGTCCTGACTAACCCCCTGAGTTTTGCTGGGGAATTAGTTTAAAGGCATCCTAGGTACTGTCGAGTTGTAGGGACGATAGATTCCAATTATGTTTTGCACTGTTGTTTTGTTACTGTTCTATGCACGTTTAAGTTACTAAGAGTTACAACCCATCTTTAAAGAAAAAAAATAGGGAATTGTTGCTGCCTGTTCTGAGCTTCCCCTCCCCCTCCCAAAGACACGTGCTCCTGCCCATGTGCTCCGAGCTCCTTTGTTCTAAGCACAGGCAAAACTTAATGTAACTCAAACTCTTTAGCAGTGTCTGATTGGCCGCTCACCCCGGGTCCGCCCCAGTCCTCCCCTTCCCCCTTCTCCGAATAAAAGATAGTCGAGGGGAGGCTCCGCTCTCTCTCAGCTCAGCTTTTTTCCTGTGAACATCTCTGGTTGTCTCTCTCATTTTAAAAGCTTCTAACTGCAGGAAATTGAGCGGGCAGGGAGCTATATTTCTCCTTCTTTGCTTCTGCTGATGGTATTTGCTTTGCAGCTGATACAGGTACCGATTTAGAGCTACTAAAGTGCTAGATCGCCCGTGCTGCCTCTCTAGGCTGCTCGAGGCTTTCTAAGGCATTGAAATACAAGCACTAGCCGGTATAAAGCTGAAAAGATACCTTCCACTTCAGCCCTTGTTGGAAGCTTGGGTTAACAGTGGATTCTTCTCCCACTAGTTTGGTGCACACTTCCACCATTTGGTCGAGGGTAGGGGCAGGATCCAGGGGAAGGCTCTTAGACACTTTGGCATCTTGCATTTGCATTATCTCTCGCCAAAGTTCTAAGCAGCTCTCTCTGAGCTGCTATGCTTTCGACCTGGATCTCTATTGCCCCTTTCAATCGGTCTACAAAATTGATGAAGCTCTCCCCTTGTTCCTGCTTTATACTGGAGTAGCTGGCAGGAGGGGTAGAGCGGATGGGGGTAAGGGACAACACCCTCTCTGCAGCCCACTTTAAGTCACCCAGGACCGGCTCCGGAAGTGTCTGGGCCTGATCTAAAGGCTTCTCTAGGTTGCCTTTGCCGCATAGCTGCTCTAGGGTTAAATTTGTTCTGTTGGGATCGCTCTGGTAACTGGCATGGAGGTCCCGAAGCAGCCTTTTCCATGTCATCTCCCACAAAAGACATTCAGTTGGGGAGAGCAGGCAGGACATGATTCTCTTAATATCATGCAGCACTAGAATACTTGCAGCAAAAGTAGCTTGAACTAGGCTTTTGAAACAAGGGGATTCCCGCCCGAAATCATTTGCAGCCTTACACAGTTCTTTTAAACTGGCAAATGGGAATGGCTCCCACCGGGGATTCTGTCCCTGTCTATTGTACGTAACAGGGGCAGCTATGAACTCCCAGTCTTGGGTTACTTCCAGGTTTGCAGGACCATGGAACAGAAGGGGGAGGCGTGGGAACCAAAGGAGGAGGCGGGGTTAGGGGAGGGGCCACCGAAAGAATGGGTGGGGGTGTGGGCGGAGCCCGTGACGCAAAAGGGATTCCCTGCGGGGGTGGGGTCTGCCTCATGGAAGGGACTCCCGGTGACATAGGAGGGTCCCGGCGGAGTTACACCCATCGACGTAGGGGAGGGGCTCGGCGTGATGACGCATGCGGGAGCAGGCGGGGGATGGGGACCGCGCAATTGCGAAATGCCCGCCGCATGGTCTTCGCCATTCTGAGGAGCCGCCGGTGACGCGTGGCCTCCATTGTTCGGGGCAGGGGCGGGAGACGCGGTAGCGGGGGGGGCGGGCGCCAGAGCCGGCCATGTGGCCTTAGCCATGTTTGTGGCCCGGGGCCGGGGCTGAGGTGCGCAAACTTGGAACTGGGGAAGGCGTCGTGGCGGTGCAGGCTAGGCTGCCGCCACTACTCGGTGGACTCAGTGGGGGGGTCGCGCCCCGGCACGGCAGCAGCAACGAGCGGCCTCGGGTGGGGAGCGCTGCGCTGCCGGGAGGAGCATCTCCTGCCTGAGAATCGGCATTCTCAGGCGTCGTAACCCCCGTTCTGATTCTGAGACCGCTTTATAAACTAAAACTGCTAACCAGAAAAACTTCTTAACCGACTCGTCCCTTCCCCCCTTGCCTCAGGAAAGTCAGCCTCTCGATCACCCGGTCCCAAAACGCGGGGTTCTTAACAGATTCTATTGTAACATTAGGGAAGTAATAAAAAATCCACTGCATAGAGCGTTCCAAAAGTCTCTTAGAGAAACGGATTTTCCTCACTTTTAGGGTATTTTTAACTGGGAGGAAAGGCTCTCGTTGGGGAATTGAGAATTTCGCACCCATCTTTCCCCAGAAACCTCACCCAGCCACCGAGAGAAAAAAGCTAATAAGAGAAAATGTGAAAAGGGATCCGAATGAGCTTCCCTCGGCTTCACTCACCCCGAGTTTCGCCGGCTTTCACTGACTCCGAAGTCGTTCTGATGAGCCCTGCTGTGGTGTCCTTGCCCATGCCACTCGTCCAGCGCCGAGCCCCGCCAAGCCCTCTGGCTCCCAGCTCCCGGGTAAAAGAAAAATCTCAGTAGATGATTCTCCGTTCGTCAGCCGGTTCTCTCACGCTGAGAGAGTTATCGGCTGTCCTTCCAGGCCAGTCTAATAGAATTTAGATCTCCTGTCGGGTTCGTGGCGTCTTGGAACAGTGGCTCCTCGGGGCTTTCGCTCCCCAGGGGACACTCTTCCAAAGACTTCAGCCGAAGTCCCTGTTCAATGCTCCAGTTAATGAAGTGAGAGCTTCGGTGGATCGATGCCACGTTTGTCCCTACTGGGTCCCTCGTGGACCGCTTAGGCGGCACTCTCCTAGCACCTTCGCGTGCACATAAATCTCACCTTCGCAGGTGGTTGCGAACAGCGGCTCACACACAGTCTATGCACGAACCAGAGACAAAGAGGCGAGAGGGTTTCTCTGCATGCAATTCCGAGGCATTTAATGGCAACACTCTGAAGGGAACAGAGGCAAGAAAGAACCACAACTGAAAGCCTGCACCCGTTTTATCCCGAAAACTCCCAAAGGCAGGCAGAGCATCCAAAACCAATAGTCTGAGGGCTAGGGGGCAGAGGCAAGGTTGAATGGCATAACAGGGGCCAATGGGAAAAGGGATGGGAGGGGGAGAGGGCCAGTGACCAGCAGAATCTAGACAAAGGGAGAACTTTCTAGCAGTGTTGTAAGGAGAGACCACTTTTAAGGCAACTTGAGCGGTGTAAAGTGGACTTAGCCACCGCAATAGTTATTTGTGTTATTACCTTGTTATTTACTGTTTTTATTAGTAGTTATTTTTGTATAATATTATGTACTTAAAATCACAATGTTTATTCTCAATGGCAAAAGCACAAACTTAAAAACAAGATAAAAAAGGGTACTCTCAAGACATACAAGATTTGTAAAGAATTACAAATGATCAAGGAAAAGGGGGGATTGAGAAGAGGGTTGATCAATAGTTAACTAATGTAAGCATGAATTAACTATTAAGAGACAGAAACGTTAATCACAAAACCTAAGAAGCAGGATTCGCCTTAATCTTGTCAAGATAAGAGGAACAGGATCTTTTGAAAACCAGCACAGAGACCGCTCAATCATCCAACGAAGGACTGCGCATGCTCCAGAAAGAAAGGTGAAAAGTGCATTGTGACGAAGACTACTAATCTTTTTCAGAAGGTCCCCTGAGGAAGAAGAGGAGCCTTCCGCAGTGCGACCACCAGGGTACACAGCACATGCTTTGCACCTATGCTGATGATATTAATGACTTCTGAAAAGTAATTTATATAACCACTCCTATCCCAAGGAATATGATAAATATTAATGAATTTTACCCATGATACTGGACTGTATGGAGTGCTGGGTGTGTGTGTTAAGAGAAGCGATCCCCCGTGCACCCAGTGCCGAATAAAGCAAATGCCTGCTTCTCTGACTGTGTCTCTCAAGTGTCTCTTGGCCCGGTTTGGGGCTATTCAAAGTCATAAAATAAAAAATTTTACACTTGGTATATTTTCCAACAATTCCCCCCTTTGGAAGTGACCTTAACTCTAGGGTCACTTCCACCTAACTTACTGACTTAACCAATACTAATTAAAATTTTTGAAGAATGAAAGGAATGAGAGAGATTTGTCTTTATAAACAAACTGGGTCTGCTAGATAAGACCAGATACTGAGAGATTAAAGAAGCAATGGGAGGAACCATAGATTCCATAGGAATTCCACTGATTGACACGAGCGAAATGAATGAGATAGATTTGTCTTTACAAACAAAGTGTGAGTCTGCTGATAGGTAAAGATAGATACTGAGACATGAAAGAAGCAATAAGAAGAACCACAAATTCCATAGGAAAAGAAAAAGGGGGGGGGGGTATACATTTGAAGGAAATCTGTATTAGGCGATTCAGGAAGTCTGTACCTCTCAAGTACCTCAGTCAATGGGGAAAGAGGGAGGGAAATGCGGCTGGGAAATTAGGATAAAAAGGAGGCTGCGTCCTCTAAAAATTTGGGAGACCCCATGGGAAATGCACATGATCTCTCCCTTTATTCGAATAAAGTAACAGGACTCCTCTGTCTCCTTTTTGGACATAAACCTCTGGTGTTTGTGGATTAATTTTCCTGACAAGAAGAAGGAAAGAGAATATATAGAAAAGCACCCATATAGAAATTCAAAAAGGAATGTTTATTCCCTTGGCCTTCCTGGGCTTTCCCTCCACCAGTAGGTTTTTTGTTTACTTGGTTTCTCTGGAGCTGGGTATGGGGAGAATGGAGCACTGCCTCTGCTGTCTGTGAATGGCCCCACTGCAGAGCTGGGATGCTGGCTCTGGGGATGGGGTGAGGAGCAGTTCACTGTCTCAGCAGGGCAATGCCTGACCCACCCCCTCCCCCCACACACACTCACACAAAGGCATCCCGAAGTGTCTCAGACACATCAATCTCTCCAGTCTTTGGCAACCACCCCCATGGCTGAAGACAGAGCCCAAGACTAATATAATGTTACCTTTTCCTTGTAGTCTAATCAGAGTACCTTCCCCCCTTGTGGTCTAATCAGGGTACCTTTCCCCACCCCCCTTTGGTGGGATTTCTAGCAAACAGAGCAGAAAGGAAAGAGGAGAGCATACTGCAATTCATATAAACGGTACCTGCTATTTCAAATTAAAAAGCATATTTCAGCTGCAGTGTCTAGAGTTCAGCAGATAGGTCTGTGATTTCTGGTGAATCTCCAATCTAAATCTTTCTTTTAGTCACTTCTACAGCTGGAGAGAACTTTCCAGCTGCCATTTCTTGTGGAAATACTTACAGCTTTTTACCAGCTAGTTCGTAGTCCAATGCCTTAGAAAGCCTCGGGCAGCCTAGAGAGGTAGCACAGGCAATCTAGCATTTCAGTAGCTCTAAAAGTGGCAATAGTAGCTGCAAAGCTGATATCACTAGCAGAAGCAAAGAGGGAGAAATATAGTCTTCAGTTGCCTAATTTCTGCAATTAGAAGCTTTCAAACAGAAACAGAAGCAGATGTTTGCAGAAAGGGTGCAAGCCAAAGAGGGCAGGCCCCCCTTTGGGCCCTTCTTTTTATTCGGAGAAGGGGAAAGGGGAGGACTGGGGGAAGACCCGGGGTGACCGGGCAATCAGACACTGCTAAAGAGTTTGAGTTACATTTGTTTTTGCCCGTGCTTGGAACAAAGGAGTTCAGAACACATGGCAGAGGCAAGTGTCTTGGGGAGGGGGAAGGGAAGCTCGGAACAGGCAGCAACAACTTCTTCTGCACAGTAACACAGCTTAGCATTACTGCACATGCTTTCTTTGGTAATTTTATGCTTTACTCTGAGGAGATTGGAAGGGGTATATAAATTAGTTTTCATAACCATATGAGCTCCCAAAACTGAATTGAGCAAGGAAACACTTTCCACTGTGGAAACCAGTAAGAAAAATATATAAACTTATATAAACATACATGAATAGAAATATAGTAATGTCAGGAAAATTAATCCACAAACACCAGAGGTTTATGTCCAAAAAGGAGACAGAGGAGTCCTGTTACTTTATTCGAATAAAGGGAGAGGTCATGGGCATTTCCCATGGGGTCTCTCAAATTGTTAGAGGACGCAGCCTCCTTTTTATCCTAATTTCCCAGCCGCATTTCCCTCCCTCTTTCCCCATTGACTGAGGTACTTGAGAGGTGCAGTGTAGGGTATGCCCAGCCTCTGCCCTGGAGGGAGGCCTGCTGAAATAGGGAGACTGCACAACCTCCCAGCAGAATCCCCCTGGAAAAGCCAGCTACCTCTCAGTTAAGGCGAGAGAGGACACAGACCCATCCTCTTGGAGAACCTATGCAGATCCTTTGTAACCCATTGGCTTTTACCCTCACACCCACCCCTGTATCCCTATAAGATCTAGCCCTCTGCCCCTGTGGGATCAGAGAGCTTGTCCCTAGCCTCCCCTTTGCGGGGTGCAGACTAATAAAGCTGCCTCATGCGGAACTGCTATACGGGCCTCTCGTCTCTCTCCTCCTGGCCCAGCCTGGGGTTTGCCTCGCAAGACAAGAGCTGAAATCACTCCCGCTGAATCACTAAAGAGCTGATAGCCTGCTGAGACAGGCACCCCCTGCGAAAGCACCCCGGTGGCCAAGGGATCGCCGCAGACCTCTGAGGGACCTGTTCCTTGCGGGGCACTCTCTCTTGGAGCTGTCATGGCTTCCTGGGTCTGAGCCACAGACCCCATCCCGGCTGCTTCAGTGCAGACTTCCAGAATTGCCTAGTAAAGACCCCCTTCTAATGTGTACCCCACCTTCTTTTTCTTTGTTTCTCTGTTCTTTTTCTCTAAGTCCAGGGATTTATCAGCAGTCTTGAGTGAGTAACAGTCTGTGTCAATTAGTGGAATTCCTCTGGAATTTATGGTTCCTCTCGCTGCTTCTTTCACCTCTCAGTATCTGGCTTTATCTACAGCAGGCCCACAGTTTGTTTGTAAAGACACCTGTCTTGGGGTGACTTTATGATGAGTATCCCCTATCACTGCTCTATGCCCAGAAATTAACTTTGTGCCTTTCTGTGCCTTTAAACTGAGCCTGAGAGGGGGGAGAGGAAAAAAAAAACGAGTGAACTTTTCAAAACAGTTGTTCAAGGACACAGATACACACTCCTCTGCTTCTAACAGCAGCAAGAGTGGAGGAAACACCCTTCTTGCTTTTCAGCCAGCTTTCGGCTCCTTTTCCCCGGAGGGAGATGGAGAGTTGAACTTTGTTTTCCTGGGGCTTTGGTTTTTCCCTTCTCTTCTGGACTGTTTCAACATCAGAACATTGGGAGAATTTTCCACTGAGGCCCTGGAGGTGGGCCCACAACCCAGCTCCAAGGAGGAGGAGAGAGATTACACCTATGGAAGGACTCTGAAATTTTCCCAGGTTTCTCTCCACAGGGAGAGGTTTTATTATTTAGCATTTTTATCCTTTTCTTTTGTGTTTGTTAAATAAATAGTTTTTATCTCTTTCACTTTCCTCCGAGGAAAACTTATTTTTTCCTGAACCTGGTGGGGGAGGGCTGGTTGTAACCTGCCTTCTATCAGAGGATATTTTTCCTCCAAGTTTTCCAAACCAGCACAACATCTCCTTCTCATTCCTTTCAATCCCTCCTCTTTTTATTTCCTCAGTAATTGTCTTTACAAACTTTAGTTATCATTGACATAACTTTCTGTTCCTTGGTCTTTTTTGGTTTTGCAATTATTTGCAGTGACATTATTTTTTGTCTTTTTGTAGCCATTTCTGGATCAGTAGGCATGGCTACTACTTGCATCCCCTTGATCAAATGTTGAATAAGTTGGACTAAGCAAGGGATCATGCATGGAAAAAAGATTAGAGTTGCTACAGCACATAAGAGGAAAACAAGCATTTGTTTAACCCATAGTCCACCAGGTAACCACAAAATGTGTCCCATTCCTGTCTTTTCCACATTTGGACCGGTACACGTGCTAACTTTCAAGGAGGTCTAGAGCTGTAGCTGTCTGGTTGGTTATTATTTTAAAGACAGCTTGTAACTTAATTATCCGATTTAAATTATAAATGGGTTCTCTGGCACCTGATATTAATTCATTTGGATTCCAAGTGGCTGGTCCATAGTGTTGTATGATTCACTCAGGTGGCCATTCATCTTTTCCCCACTTTTGGGTGCTCCCTCCAGCCAGGGATGCATCAAGTGACCGCTTTTCTCTAATTAGATCATCATATACCTTGGTTCCTAACTGATTTCCCTGAACTTGTGGTAGCAAAAAGAACAACAGTCTAATATACCCTACATAACATATCTCTGACTAGTTTGGATGTAACCTGAGATGTTACCCATGGCCAGTCTTCAGATCCTTCTGGCCCTCCGCAGACCCAACAATTGCTAAGGTTAAAGGTTTTAGCTACTTCTTCTCCTAGGACTAAAAAATGATTCTCCCACCTCTGGCCCAAACCTAACTGACAATATAAAGGTAAGATTATTAAGAGAAACATTCTAATGGTGTAATCTAATCTCCTAATCTAATTCTCATGTTGTCTTCCGCACCACCTGTGGTGAGTGAAGGCACAGAAACAGCTTCACATAAAGAAAACAATGACAGCGAAGATTAGCCCCCAATAACTGGAGATCCAAGAGGAGGGATGCCCATACAGACTATTTCAGCAGACAGTCTGTGGGTAGGCACACTAGGCTTCTCCAGATGTCGACGCACTGGCTACTGCTTCAGTCCGCTCCTGCGGAGTGTCAGTCGCAGCCTCCTGTCCTTCTCCTCCAGCTGAGATGTCCAAATCTCTGGGGCCTCAGAGACCTTGATCCAAGTGTGATGGGTCCACCATTGTTCAGCTGTCTTGACGGCTGTTTCTGTGGTCAGTAACACTTGGAAAGGTCCACACCACTTCACCACCAGTGGTGCTTCTTTCCACTCCTTAACTAAGACTCGATCTCCTGGTTGGATGTTATGAACAGCAAAGTCCAAAGGCAGGGTCTGTGCCAGCTGAGCTTCCTGTCAAAGAGATTTCACAAGAGACAGTATCCTGGCCGCATATTGTTTTAAATATACATCACTTATTTCCACCCCCCTTCATTTCGCGTGGGAGGCTGTGTAAACCTGGCTTCTGCAGGCTGTGGTCTCCCCCACCCCAAACTCAGCCAGGGAAGAATCTCTCATGTGTTTGGCTTTCTTGTGGATGCCTGTTGGGGTCCCTCCCCCTGCCATGGAGCCCTGGGAGAGGGGCCCTGGGGGGAGACACACAGGGTTTCCCTGCCCCTGGTCAGCCTCGTTCCCCATTGGTTGGTTTGTGGTTTCCTGAGCGGGCAAAGGACCCTCGGGTCCCGTGACTGTAGCAGTTCCTCGGCAGAGCCCCGGCCATGCAGCTGGAGAAATAAACATCTCTCTGAAACAGCTAGCAAGAATCCGCCCATATATATTTCTTTTCCACGGGACTCCTGGTTTGATATAGGCGTGTTACAGTATCCCCGCTGTAACAGATGCCTTCCTCTCTTTCAGCCTTGTTTGTTTTTTCCTAGTCCTGAGATGATTAAAGAATCCGTTTTCCCTTTATCTAGTCTTAGTGGTTTAACTTACAGTCCAAAGTTCCAGTCAGCTATCTTCAGGGATGCTTCTTTGGTTGTAGCTTCTTGTCCTAGGTTGCAGTGTATTCTATTACCATCCTCATGAGCTGTTGAAATCAGGTGGGGCAGTGTTTCCTTGCCTCCTCCCCCCAGACTATCTTGCTGTTAATGGACCATCATTGTCCTGCCTCATGACTCAGAGATAACTCCCTCTGGACTATCTTCTGTTAATGAGCCTAATCCACACTTGGCCTCATGACTCATTACCCTATTGGGAGATACTCCACCCAGAGGGAGGAACCAAGCATCCCATCGTGGATATCATCTGGGACTCTGAACACCAGAGACAACCCCTTTTCCACTGGATTTCCAGAGGACAGGAGCTACACAGCCACCACTGGACTTTCTGAGGAAGAGCAGACCCTTGTTTCTACAGGATCACTGCTTCCGAGGACTGCAGCCACCATTCTACCAGACTGCTACCACCACCCTGCCTAACAGGGACTCAGGTTGTATCTTGACTCTGTCAGTTTGAACCAGTGTTTTCTTTTATTTTTTTTTTCCTTTTCTTTAATTTCCCCATTAAATTGTTATTCTGACTTGGTGTCTCCTACTGGTTTGTTTTTCAACTAGTACATAATTTGGCACTCAAGGTGGGGCTTGCTCTGAGAGAAAGTCAGAATTACAATTTTGTATAAACAGAAACCTATTCACCATGGTGCTCAGCTTGTCTGCATGGGTTCTGTATCTTGCTCTCTATATTTTTCCTCACATGGGGAACTACCTACCTGTTGTGTTACTCCTGTTAAAACCAGGGACTGGTATGAGAATTGCTTTATTGGTTTATTATGTCTATAGCATAATAACCTGCGAGGCGATGAATACCATTCGGAATATATACTCAATTTTGTTTGGCTGTCCTAGTCTGGGCTCCTATGTCTGGGATCTCTTCAACAATCGCACCCAGCCCCTGGTGGGAGGAGTAGAGAATGGTTTCTTCCAGCCTTTCAGGCCAGGCACAGCAGTTTTTGAAAATATTGAGTTCCCTCTGGATGTTAAGGATGGTATAATCTTCTTGTCAGTTCTATTCTCTTTTTTCTCTATGGCCTGCATTGTGTACACCATGCTTAGAAACAGAACGCTACTTAGTGTGGTGCAACGTCTGCTTGAGGAGGAGGTAAAAAGGAGCAAAGCAGCAAATACCATCTCTACACAGACTGTCACAAAGGAGAAAGAAACCAAACGCAAAGCAACCGCATCCATCTCTACGCAGACTGACACAGAGGAGAAAGGAGCCAAATGCAAAGCAACAGTGTCCATCTCTACACAGACTATCACAGAGGAGAAAGGAACCAAATGCAAAACAACAGCATCCATGACTACGCAGACTGACTCAGAGGAGAAAGGAACCAAAAGCACTGTCAGCATCCCCATGCAAACCATCACTGAACCAGAACAGCCCAAACCGATTGCAGTTGCCCCCGTGCAGAAGAAGAAATCAAAAAGCAAGTCAGCCCGCATAGTGACTGATGAGGATGCAGCAGGACCTTCACATCCAGCAGAAGAGGCAGAGCCAGAGATCATCACTCGGTCACTATCCCTGGGTGAGCTGCGTGACCTGCGGAGGGAATTCACGCGCCAGACGAACGAGTCCATCCTGACCTGGCTGCTCCGCTTTTGGGACGCCGCAGCCAATGACACCATTCTGGACGGAAGTGAGGCCAGGCAGCTGGGATCTCTGTCCCGGGATGTGGTCATTGACCAGGGGATCGGGAGAACCCAAGAAACTCTCAGCCTCTGGCGGCGACTGCTTACAAGTGTCAGGGAAAGGTACCTTTGTAAAGAAGACCTCCAGGTGCACCAAGGGAAATGGAGCACAATGGAACAAGGTATCCAGTGCCTGAGGGAATTGGCTGTGCTGGAGATCATTTTCTCAGAAGACGAAAGATTTCCTAAGAGCCCAGATGGTGTCCAGTGCACGTCACAGATGTGGTTGAGGTTCGCACGCCTTGGACCAGAGATATACTCCCGTTACCTGGCAACGCTGCAATGGAGGGAAGGCGAGGACAGGGTGGGCGTCTTGGTGAACAAACTGAGGATTTACGAGGACACCGTCACAGCCCCGTTTCGCACCCATGTCTCATCCGTGGAAACAAGTCTTTCGGCTGAGCAAGTCCGGAGTTTGAAGAAGGCCATCAGAAACTGAAAAAGGAACTTAAGGAAGAGATTTACCAGATCTCGCCAGAACCAACAAGAGTCTCTGCCATTAGGAGCCGGCGTCCCCCAACCAGGGAGAGAGGATACACCCCACGAGGTAATCTCTGGTTTTTCCTTCAGGAACATGGAGAAGACATGAGTAAGTGGCATGGAAAACCCACCTCCTCCTTAGCAGCCAGGGTACGTGAACTAAAAAGAGGGACAACTACCACAAGAAGCGCATCTAGAGTCAACATTGCTCCGGTCTCTCGCGCACAGAACTCCAGACGATACCAGAATGATAGTATGACTGATCCTCTTGAAGGGACCTCAGGAACATACTCACCGGAAGGGAGCAACATGCACCAGAACCAGGAATAGAGGGGCCCTGCCTCTAGCCAGGTAGAGGAAAGGGATAATCGGGTCTTTTGGACTGTGTGGGTCCGATGGCCTGGCACAGCTGACCCACAAAAATACACGGCTTTGGTTGACACAGGCGCTCAATGTACTCTGATGCCATCAAGGTATGTGGGAGCAGAACCCATTTCTATTTGTGGGGTGACAGGAGGATCCCAGCAGCTGACTGTACTGGAAGCTGAAGTGAGTTTAACTGGGAACGAGTGGCAGAAACACCCCATCGTGACTGGCCCGGAGGCCCCATGCATTCTCGGCATAGACTATCTCAGAAATGGATATTTCAAGGACCCAAAAGGACATCGTTGGGCTTTTGGGATAGCTGCTGTGGAGACAGAAGATATCAGACAACTGAGTACATTGCCTGGCCTCTCAGATGACCCGTCTGCCGTGGGACTGCTAAGAGTGGAAGAACAACAGGTACCAATCGCCACAGCAACAGTACACCGTCGGCAATACCGCACCGACAGAGACTCTGTGGTTCCCGTCCATGAGATGATTCGTAAACTGGAGAGCCAAGGGGTGGTCAGCAAGGCCCATTCACCTTTCAACAGCCCTATATGGCCAGTGCGTAAGTCCAACGGAGAATGGAGACTGACGGTGGATTACCGTGGCCTGAATGAAGTCACACCACCATTGAGTGCTGCTGTGCCGGACATGTTGGAACTTCAGTACGAGCTGGAGTCCAAAGCAGCAAAGTGGTACTCCACTATTGACATTGCCAACGCCTTCTTCTCCATTCCTTTGGCAGCAGAATGCAGGCCCCAGTTTGCTTTCACTTGGAGGGGTATGCAATACACCTGGAACCGACTGCCCCAGGGGTGGAAGCACAGTCCCACCATTTGCCATGGACTGATCCAGACTGCACTGGAAAAGGGTGAGGCTCCAGAACATCTGCAATACATCAACGACATCATCGTGTGGGGAAACACAGCAAAGGAAGTATTTGAGAAAGGAGAGAAAATCATCCAGATTCTCCTGGAAGCTGGCTTTGCCATCAAAAGGAGCAAAGTCAAGGGACCTGCCCAAGAGATCCAGTTCCTGGGAGTAAAGTGGCAAGATGGACGACGTCAGATTCCCACCGAGGTCGTCAAAAAGATCACTGCGATGTCTCCACCAACCAGCAAGAAGGAAACACAAGCTTTCCTAGGCGCCATAGGTTTTTGGAGAATGCACATTCCTGAGTACAGCCAGATTGTGAGCCCTCTCTACCTGGTTACCCGCAAGAAGAACGATTTCCACTGGGGCCCTGAACAGCAGCAAGCCTTTGCCCAGATCAAACAGGAAATTGCTCATGCGGTAGCCTTTGGCCCAGTCAGGACAGGACCAGAGGTGAAGAACGTGCTCTATTCTGCAGCCGGGAGCCATGGTCTGTCCTGGAGCCTCTGGCAGAAGGTGCCTGGTGAGACTCGTGGTCGACCACTGGGATTCTGGAGCCGAAGCTACAGAGGATCTGAAGCCAACTACACTCCCACAGAGAAGGAAATCTTGGCTGCCTATGAAGGAGTCCAAGCTGCCTCAGAGGTAATCGGCACAGAGGCACAACTCCTCCTGGCACCCCGACTACCAGTGCTGGGGTGGATGTTCAAGGGAAAGGTTCCTTCCACGCATCACGCCACCGACACCACATGGAGCAAATGGATTGCTCTCATCACACAGCGTGCCCGTATTGGAAACCCGAATCGCCCTGGGATTCTGGAAATTATAACAAACTGGCCTGAAGGTGAGACTTTTGGATTATCTTCTGAAGAAGAGGAAGAGCAAGTGACTCGTGCTGAGGAAGCCCCACCATATAATGAGCTACCGGAGACTAAAAGACGTTATGCCCTCTTCACTGATGGTTCCTGTCGAATTGTAGGCACTAACAGGAAGTGGAAAGCTGCAGTATGGAGCCCCACACGACGAGTTGCACAAGCTACCGAGGGACAAGGTGGATCGAGGCAGGTTGCAGAGCTTAAAGCCGTCCAGCTGGCTTTGGATATTGCTGAACGAGAGAAGTGGCCGAGGCTCTATCTCTACACCGACTCGTGGATGGTAGCTAATGCTCTGTGGGGATGGCTGGTTCACTGGAGAAAAGCCAACTGGCAGCGCAGAGGGAAACCCATCTGGGCCGCTGAGATTTGGCAGGACATCGCCGCCCGAGTAGAGAAGCTGACCGTGAAGGTTCGACACGTGGATGCGCACGTACCCAAGTGTCGGGCTAATGAAGAACATCGCAACAACGAGCAGGTGGACCGAGCTGCCAAGGTGAAAGTATCACAGGTGGATCTGGACTGGCAGCACAAGGGAGAACTATTCCTAGCTCGTTGGGCCCATGATGCCTCTGGTCATCAGGGCAGAGATGCAACATACCGATGGGCCCGTGACCGAGAGGTGGACCTTACCATGGACAGCATCTCACAGGTCATCCACAGTTGTGAGACCTGTGCTGCAATCAAACAGGCCAAGCGGGTGAAGCCTCTGTGGTACGGTGGACGATGGTCAAAGTACAGGTATGGGGAAGCCTGGCAAGTTGATTACATCACCCTTCCCCAAACCCGCCAAGGCAAGCGCTACGTGTTGACCATGGTTGAAGCAACCACTGGATGGCTGGAGACCTACCCTGTGCCTCATGCTACAGCCCGGAACACCATCTTGGGCCTGGAAAAGCAAGTCCTGTGGAGACATGGCACCCCCGACAGGATCAAGTCAGACAACGGGACTCATTTTAAGAACAGCCTCATCAAAACCTGGGCCAGAGAACATGGTATCGAATGGATATATCACATTCCTTATCATGCACCAGCTGCCGGAAAAGTTGAACGCTGCAATGGACTACTTAAAACCACCCTAAAGGCACTTGGTGGGGGGACCTTCAAAAATTGGGAAGTGAACTTAGCGAAGGCCACCTGGATGGTCAATACCCGAGGGTCCATCAATCGAGCTGGTCCTGCTGAGTCTGAACCCTTGCACACAGTGGATGGAGATGGAGTCCCTGTGGTACACTTGAGAGGTATTTTAGGAAAGACTGTTTGGATTAATCCTACCTCAGGCAAAGGCAAACCCATCCGTGGGATTGTCTTTGCTCAAGGACCTGGTTGCACTTGGTGGGTAATGCAAAAAGATGGGGAAACCCGTTGTGTACCACAAGGAGACCTAATCTTAGGTGAGAACGGTGTGTAGGGTTTCATTGTATATATATATATATATATATGTATGTATGTGTGTTTAGAGTTTAAGAAAGTATTGATTTGGGATGATGAAGATGGTAATAGAATAAGGGGTGGATAATGTCCTGGGTTGAGGTGTATTCTATTACCATCCTCATGAGCTGTTGAAATCAGGTGGGGCAGTGTTTCCTTACCTCCTCCCCCCAGACTATCTTTCTGTTAATGGCCCATCATTGTCCTGCTGCATGACTCAGAGATAACTCCCTCCAGACTATCTTCTGTTAACGAGCCTAATCAACACTTGGCCTCATGACTCATTACTCCATTGTGAGATGCTCCACCCAGAGGGAGGAACCAAGCATCCCATCGTGGATATAACTGGGACTCTGAGCACGAAAGACACGGGCTCCACTGGATTTCCAGAGGATAGGAGCTACACAGCCACCGCTGGACTTTCTGAGGAAGAGCAGACCCCTTCTACTACAGGATCACCACTTCAGAGGACTGCAGCCACCATTCCACCAGACTGCTACCACTACCCTGCCTAATAGGGACTCAGGTTGTATCTTGACTCTGTCAGTGTTTTCTTTTACTTTCTGTTCCTTTTCTTTAATTTCCATTAAATTGTTATTCTGACTTGGTGCCTCTCACTGGTTTGTTTTCAAACTAGTACAAGGTGGAGTTTTAGGTTTGATTCTATGAAGTGCTTGTTGCACCACTTTTTTTGTTTCCCACAGGTTTTTAGTCAGGTTTTCTCCAATTGATTGTTCAGCAGAGGGAGTGAGACTGCTTTTAAAAAGTTTTGCAAGTATTGCAGTCTGTGAATTAGGCATTTGAGTTGTTTTGGGTTTTTTTCCAGGGTTTTAGTAGGCTTCTGCTTTTCGCCCTGGAGCAGTTCACCTTATCAGTCTGCTCCTTTTGTTCCAGTGATTTTCCTTTTGGACATGATCGAGTTTGGCAGCAAGCAATGCCACTGCCTAAAGCATTTTTTAATAACCAATCACCTTTTTAGTAATCAATCATCTTGTAGTAACCAATTGCTCCCTATCCCAATTTTTTTGCATCAAGTCCTCCCCAGGAGTAGGGAGGTGACTAACAAATTAACCAAGGAAGGACAATAAAACATTTTCTTTGCACTGGACACCCAAGACAGGCATTTCCCCCTAAAGTTAAGCCTACATCGGGACAACACCATCCCCACAAGGCAGCAGCTGCAGAATTGGCCTTAGGATTAGGACCTGCCAATTCTAGTTCTCCACAACAAACCACAGACTGGTGGGGGGAGGTCGGTCCCCACAAGATAGGTATTAATTTTCCCTGTTTCTTTTCTTTTCTTCTTTTTCCTCTCATTTCTTTTCTTTTTGCCTCTGTTTCGTGACTTCTTTTACTCAGAGTTCGGATTGAAATGCAGGAGATGCTAGGTTGTTCTTCAGACTTAGATGTTTATTATATTTTATGTATGGTACAGCTGCACGGGATGTGCCTCTGAGTTAACAAGGTGGAAAATGGCCCCGAGTTCTAACTTACAAGGCCTTTTATAGTCCAAACTGTCCAATTATGGAATGCCAACTAATTTATTTTTACTTATAAGCCAGTAACTATTCATTTATGATCCGCACTGCAGGTTTTTTGAACCAATACCAAAACCACCAGATTTGTGAAGAAGAAGGAGGAAAAAGAAGAAGAACTAATCTATATTTAGTGTCCCGCAGTGGTAGGGAGAAGGGAATCCAACAGGCAGGAATTGTGCAGCAAGATTGGTTTATTTAATTATTTTACAACTCTTTTATAGACTTTTTTTCTTCATAGTCTAATTGGTCAAAGGATCAGCCACCCATTGGGGTGATTGGCTAAAATCCTAAAACATCCATTGTCAAAATATTTTTCTACTGTACTATAAACAAGGCTTTGCAAGGTCGCAGGTGTTCATAGCTTATAGAACTCTACAAATATCTTCTGTGAGAGAGAAAAGTATCTCACGGGACTGGAAAGAAGCAAGAGAAATTCTTGCTAGCAGCATATTTGCATCCACACTAATCCACACCCCAAATCCCCCATCTTGTTACTAAATCCCATAAACTTAATTTTATACATCTCTACATATTCTACCCAGTGACATAACAAATTTCTTTTTAATTACACAGCAACAACCTCAGTGTTATCACCTACAAAGGGAAGCCTTTCCCAAGGCCTCAGGTCAAATGCAGTGTGATTTTGAAGATCATTGCCTGTCAGCACTGAAAGGCTGAAATTCTCTGAGCTCAGGGTTCCAACAGATAGGAACTGCAGAATTGGCTTCAGGGCTTGAACCTGCCAATTCTGGCTTTTTAACCCCAAATCAACACCCAAATCAACCCCCAAATGCGCTTAACGAACCTCCACAACTTCCTCATAGAAAGTTGCATCAGAATTCCCAAGAATTTGGGTCCCCACAGAAGAGACCTCAGCCTCCACAACCCCCTCAGAGAAGGCTGCGTCAAAATTCCTAGGAGTTGACCATAATCTCCACAACTTCCTCAGAAAAAGTTGCATTGAAACTTCTAAGCCTACAGAAGAAACCACAATTTCCACAACCCCTTGAATAATCAAAGATCTTTTTGACAATTTTCCCCCCTTGGGGATAAAATTCAAAGTGGATCGAGAGGCCCCTGTGTCTACCAGGAAAAACACCTCCTCTCGATCCGGACCCACCTTAAAAGTTAACAAAGGCTCCAGTGTGGTGGGTCCCTGGTATAATGGGAGCCCCCGACACCCCTAACAATCCATCTCCATTATCCTCTGGACTTCCTTCTCCGGAGGATCCAGCTGTTTCTGCAGACATTCCCACTTTCAGTGTCCCTCTGCCCTGCAGATAGAACACTGATTCTTTCCCAACCGCTGTTTGGGTTGGCTCTCCCCTGCTGAAGAGGTGTGTGGCAGGGCATATCACCCCTCTCCCCACCACAGGTGGCCAGTGCAGATAGGAGAGATAACCCAGGCAGGCAAGGCCCAGCAGGTATCATCTTCTGGCACCAAAAGGCCTGCCAGCTTAACAGATGTGGGAAGAGATAAAAAAAACATAGGTGACCAAAAGGCCTGTTTTACACTATAAAAGTACTACAGATTATCACAGAGGCAGAAGTGTCTTACACACTCCCTGGGAACGTGCAAGATGATTTCTCCCCAAAGCTTGGATGCAACTTTGCAGTTACTTTTCTGGAAATTGAGGGAAAGGATTTCAATGTGTGCCCCTTCAACAATTTGGTGGTAAGATATATTGAATCCTAATCTATAGTATTTCTTCGCTAGCTGTATTAAAAAAATGGTACCCTATAGTGCACTGTATATTTAGCTATCAATAGCTTCTTTTGTTCCTTTTTCCTGTGTAGTAGGTAGTCTGTTTTATGTCTGTTAGCTTTGTGTCTATTAAATAAATAATTAATTCTATAATAGACTGAATCAACCATTATGAAAGAACTTGCAAACAAGAGTGGGTTTGGGGTGCTGGCCATCCCTATAAAGCTACTGCCTGCTGCTGGAGGCCTGGGCAAAAGGAAGGGTCTTTTCTAAACCCCTCACATCTAATTCATAACAGGAGGAAATGCTTCTGCCACTTCCTTATGGCCGACCCCATCCCTTCTATCCCTGGGGACCTCTTGTGTCCTGTGGTTTATCCCTCTGGGGCTGTAAAAACTCTGCCATCACCTTTGCCTTTGCCTTTTCTTCATCCGTTCTTACATACACTTGCTGTATCTTTCTAACCAGTTCATCCAGGGACTTATTCTGCCCTTCCTCTAGACCCCCTACTACTGCCTGTGGGTACTCATTCTCCCACAGCTCAAAATAATTTGTTTCTCCAGTGAATCAAACAAAATCCTTAAAAGAAAATCCTAATTCTTCCCCATACAATTGGCATTTCCCAGATATTCCTTCCTCCTCCTCCTTGTGCTCTCTCTCTTTATCACACACTGTATACCAGAGCTGGTCTCTGTCCTGCTGCAGTGTCCAAATGCATCTTTTTCCCCCCCAGCGCTCCTGGTGGTCCTGGCTGGCAGCACCACAGGCAGCTGGGGTGTCTTGCAGCCTCATGGGGGCCAGCGGCCACTGTTGCCCCTGCCCGGAGGTGGCAGTCAGGCACTGCCCAGCACTGAGCCCTGACTGTCCCATAGCCCCCACAGGCCCCCAGCCCATGCTCCCAGTCCCATATCTCCTGCCGCTCTTTGCCTCAACCATATTTCTCTACACTTCCCTTCAAATAAGTTTTTTTGGTTTTTTCTCAACATATCAACACTATTTGTCCATCTCCTGTTGTCAAGACTCCTTCTTGACTCTCCTTATTGTCTCCCCCCAGGCATGGATTGTCGAGACCTTTTCTCAACTTTCCCTTATTGCCCCCTTTGGGCATCCATGTCCTGAATTACCTCTGGGAGAATGTGTAAACCAACTCCACATTCTTCCAAGGGATTCTTTGGAGATATTTTGGGATCGTCATCCCTTTTGCTGGGGCCCCTTCCCGGCTTTACCTTTGCTACTCTCCATGGGTGCCCTGTTTTACCTGTGCTACCCTCCATGGGTACCCTCCCAGGTTTGCTCCCGGGAAGATCCCATTGTACTCACCGGTGAGATTTTCAGTGGTCCTTCCCTGTGGAGTCTTCACGGGCCCCCTGGTCTGCCACTCGTTTGTCTCTTGGACAGTCTCGGGAACCAAATCAATTGCCCAGTGCCGGCCCCCACCAAGGGGAGCTGATCACCGAAACTGGGTGAGGCACACCTTCAGCTCTGCTCTCTGCCCGCCGCCCCTGGATGGTGGAAATACCCTGGACAAGAGCCCCTGAATTGTCAGGAAAATTAATCCACAAACACCAGAGGTTTATGTCCAAAAAGGAGACGGAGGAGTCCTGTTACTTTATTTGAATAAAGGGAGAGGCCATGGGGCATTCCCCGGGGGTCTCTCAAATTGTTAGAGGACACAGCCTCCTTTTTATCCTAATTTCCTGGCCGCATTCCCCTCTCTCTTTCCCCATTGGCTGAGGTACTTGAGAGGTGAAGACTTCCCGAATCGCCTAATACAGACCCCCTCCTAATGTATACCCCCTCCTTTTTCTTTTCCTATGGAATTTATGGTTATTCCCATTGCTTCTTTCATCTCTCAGTATCTGGCTTTATCTACCAGTGGACCCACAGTTTGTTTGTAAAGACAAATCCCTCTCATTCCTTTCATCAAACAGTGGAATTCCTCCCACTGTTTCTTTCATCTCTCAGTATCTAACTTTATCTATCAGCTGACCTACAGTTTGTGTCAGGGTTTGATGCTGGCTAAGTGCCAGGCACTCACGAAAAGAACATCTACTTATTTTCCTCTGCTATAGCTGAGCAGAGGAGGGGGAATTGAAAACTTCATTTTCATGAGTTGAGATAAGGATTATTGAAAAAAACCCCCACTTTAAGGCAAAACGGGTTCAAAACTTAAACAATATAAAGAAGATTTATTATTAACAGAATTAAAAGTAAAAAGGGTAATGAGAACCAAAGCAAACCTCCAGAACACCTTTCTTTCCCAGTCCCTCCCTCTTTCCACTGAGCACGCAAGGAAACAAAACATGGGGTTTTGGTCAGTATTTCACTTCTTAAAAGTCTTTCTTCAGTATGCTTGAGGAAAAGAGTTTCTTCTGCTGTGCCGTGGGATCCTTCCTATGGGAGATAGTTCTCTGCAAACTTTTCTAGCGTGGTTTTAACTTTCACAAGCAGCAGTTCCTCCCAAACCTGCTGCAATGTGAGTCCCTCCCACGGTCCAAGCAGTCCTCCCACAACTGCCTAGCATGGGTCATTTTAGTTAATGGGGTTTAGTCTTTTAAGGATGAGCTGTTCTAGTTTGGAAGTGAAGGTTCTCTTCCTCTATCTCTAAAAGTAAGGGTCATCTCTCTCTGTTTGAGTTCCTCATTAGATTACAGCTTTTCAGCATCCATGCACTCCAGTGTGAGTACTCTTCTTCACGGGCTGCGCGTGGATCTCTGCACCCCCTCATGCACCTCATAAATTATAGGGAAACAGTTTGTTGTATTGTAGTCCTCACCATGGCTTGCAGGATGTCTCGGTTTGAAAGACAGGTGTCTGCTAAGGAAGGCAGAAGCCTCCCTTGGAGTGGCAGATATAACCCCTTTCCCTCTGAGTTATTATAATTTTGAAATCAAGGGTCTTTAGGCAAAGATGTGGGAAATAGGAATAACAGTTCTTTACGATATATATATGTTGCTGCCTGTTCTGAACTTCCCCTCCCCCTCCCAAAGACACGTGCTCCGGCCACGTGCTCCGAGCTCCTTTGTTCGAAGCGCGGGCAAAACCAAATGTAACTCAAACTCTTCAGCAGTGTCTGATTGGCCACTCACCCCAGGTCCTCCCCTTCCCTCTTCTCCGAATAAAGGATAGTCGAGGGGAGGCTCCGCCCTCTCTCAGCTCAGCTATCTTCCTGTGAACATCTGTGGTTGTCTCTCTCTTTCTTAAGGCTTCTAACTGCAGGAAATTGAGCGGGCAGGGAGCTATATTTCTCCCTCTTTGCTTCTGCTGATGGTATTTGCTCTGCAGCTGATACAGGTACCGATTTTAGAGCTATTAAGGTGCTAGATCGCCTGTGCTGCCTCTCTGGGCTGCTCGAGGCTTTCTAAGGCATTGAAATACAAGCGCTAGCCGGTATAAAGCTGAAAAGATACCATCCACATTTGGCGCCCAACGTGCTATCTCTGAACTCCGGTTCTGAGAGACTTTTAGGGTGTCCCGGCAGCTGTGTGTCTGCTGGAGTTAGCTCTGCACGTCGTGCTGTGCCAGCTCTGTGTAGCGAGCTGTTACTTTTTGCGTAACAGTGAGCCCAGAGGCTCAGCCTGTACCTCCCCCACACCACGTGGCGAGGGAACGGCTTGAAAGCAGAAGACCCTTCTCGCATGTTTTTTTTCTCCGGACCTGCTTTCCTGTGGTAAAATCCAGATTTCTGGTGAGTATTTCCCTGCTGGTTTAGGGGCTCCTGTCTTAAGCTGGTGCCGGTTCAAACTTTCTCTTTTTTTTCTCCTTTGGGCGAGTTGGGTTGAGGTTTGTGGTGTTGCTTTCATAATGGGATCTGAAGTTTCTGCACACCATAGAGAAATATACCACCAAGTTCAAAGCTACCTTTCCTTAACTGGGCATAAATACCCTAAAAATCTAGTTCACTCTTTTGTAGTATGGCTTTTTCAGTACTTTCCTCATCTTACCTCCAAAGACATAAGATCTCCTGAATTTTGGGATAAGGTGGGGAGAAAACTTTCCTCTCTTAGGCGTGCAGGAGATGAAACGGTTTCAAAATTCTTTCCTCTCCTGTTACTAAGTTATACTTTGCCTGAGAAAAAGGCAGTACATGAAAAGCCTCTGCAAAATACCCCTGTTAATTCCCTTATACCCTCTTCCAACCCCTTTGTCCCGGACCCCTCTTCCCCTACGCTGGTAAACACAGCTAGAGCAGACTGCTTTTTAGCACAGGAGAGCTATCGTCCTCCTGGCTCACCCGTGTTTCCTCAGCACCCTGCCTCGGACGGGAATCCGGAGCCCGTCCCAGGACCTTCCCAACCCCTTTTCTCCACTCCCTTGTCCCCAGTTTCTAGCCCTCATGTTTCAAGCGCGCGAAAAAACCCCTTCTCCCCTGATCTCTTTGTTCCCAGGGAGAGCCATTGCCATGTGCTCGCAGCCCGGGGAAAAACCCCTCCCCCCAACCCCTTTTCTTCGAGTTTGTTCGTCTCCAATAATGGCGGCCGCGATGTTCCTTCCTCTCCAAACTACACCTCCCACAATCCCTTTCTCCCCCACCCCACAAACCCCTTCTTGTCCCCATCCCCTCCCACTCCCGCGTCACAACCTGACCCCGCCCCTAACCGCGCCCCCACAGCGTCGTGTTTCACCCCTCCCTCTGTGCCCGCCCATGGCTCAAGTACCGCCCCTGCCTCCCACAACCCCGCCCCCAACCCCTCCCCTCCTCCGGCCGTGTCCGCGCCTCCACTCCCCGCCCCTGCGCCTCCACTCCCCGCCCCTGCTTCCTCTTGTCCCGTCCCTGGTTCCCACAATCCTGTAAATACCTCTTTAAATCCGGGAACCCATGGCTACCAGGAAGTAACTCCAACTGCTTCTACTACACTCTCTCCTACTAGCAATGTAGCAAACCCTGACTGGAAACCCATACCTTATTCTAATATTAAGGATTTGTGCAAGGCCATTAAGGAGTTTGGAATGCATAGTAATTATTTTAAGAGCCTTTTAAGTGCTACTTTTGCAACTCACTTACTAGTACCTCATGACTTACTTACATTGATGCAAACTCTTCTCACGCCTGGTGATTTTATGATGTGGAAAAAGCAATGGAAAATAATTTTATCTGATTTATTAAAAATTTTGTGGCAAACTCCAGATAATTACCTGGACCTTGAGAATAATTATATCACATTAGACCTTTTATCTGGTGACAATAATATGGCAAATCCTCAAAAACAAGCAATGCTTATCCCTCGTCCAGTTCTTACTGAAATCACACGTGCTGCTGAAAAGGCCTTAACATTATTACCATCTCAAACTCCTAACTCTCATTATACCGCCATCAAGCAATTGCCAAATGAAAATATTATTCACTTTTATAACCGTTTGTGCGAAGCTGTCTCTTCTCAGGTCCCTAATCCTGACCTCCGACAAGCGCTCCTACTCGAACTTCTCCAAGTGAATACCAATGATGCTTGCAAACAAGTCATCCTCACTCTCCCTCTTCATCCTCCTCCTACTGTTGAATCCATCCTCGAAGCCTGTACAAAGAAGGTGCAGCTGAACACAGCTGCTCCCTTTTTAGAAAAAGTGGGGATGGTTGGGGAAGTTGTGGAGAATGCTATGGGTACAGGAGAAACTCAATTGCGTGGTAACCTTATATGCTATCGTTGTCAGAAAAAGGGACATGTAGCTCGCAATTGCAGAGCCATTATAACTGCTGATAAAAACTCTCCAAAGACTGTTTCCCCAGGTCAACAGCGGGGAAACCAGCAACTCAACGCGTCCTAACAGCTCCGCGTTCAGACAAAAATAGAGCTGCAGACAATGCAACTTGGACTTCTGGACTAAGGTTTAAGGTAACCTGTGCCAAAACACACCATTTCAACAACAACAAACAGACTGCAATACCTATCTCATTCCAGAATGTGGACCACATGCAAGACTTTACATACCTTTTTGTTATTGGGGACACTCGGGTAACACCTGCTGGGATAGAGGTTACACCCACACTCATGAAAGTGGATCAGAATGGGTGTTCTAACCTAATGGTACAATGTATATATCCGCCGTACTTTATGCAAAAGGGTCAAGTCATTGCACAGGCCATTCCACTGCCCAAATACCTGTCCACAGATGGTCATATCCCAGCCATCTGTTGGACTGAGGTTTTGGGAAATAACAAACCTATAATAGAATGTAAGCTCCGTCATAAATCACATAAAATCAGTATAATGGGAATGATAGACACAGGTGCTGATGTGACTGTCATTCCAGTTGATAAGTGGCCTGAGCAATGGGAATTGCAATCTCAGGGCATCATACAAGGGATTGGAGGTACCCAAATTGCAAAGCAATCCAAATACACCATCCAAATTGAAGGTCCTGAAGGACAAATAGCAACTCTTCGTCCGTATGTCCTGGACACCAAATTCACCCTGTGGGGAAGGGATGCCATGTCTCAGTGGGGAACAAAAATTGATATCACCCCTAGATATAAAAATTTCCTCCTGCAGGCCACTGAAGCAGAGTGCCTTCCACAAAAATTAACTTGGAAAACAGATGAACCCGTGCAAGTTAGACAGTGGTCTTTAAAAAAAGAAAACTTAGAGGCACTCAAAACATTAGTAGCTGAACAATTGGCTAAAGGAAATATAGTTCCAACTAACAGCCCATGGAACACACCCGTGTTTGTAATAAAAAAACCGGGAAAGAACAAATATAGGCTACTCCAAGATCTTAGAGAAGTTAATAAAGTTATTGAAGACATGGGACCCCTTCAACCAGGTATGCCATCACCTTCAATGCTCCCACAACATTGGCATTTAGCTGTTCTTGACATTAAAGATTGCTTTTTTCATATTCCACTCCATCCTGCAGATGCCCCTCGATTTGCATTTTCTGTACCCTCTCTTAATCATGAAACCCCCATGGAACGTTACCATTGGCTTGTGCTTCCCCAAGGTATGAAAAATTCCCCAACTCTCTGCCAAGAGTACATTGCTAAAATTCTATCTCCCATCCGTGCCAAAGCAGAGAAAGCCATCATCCTACATTACATGGATGATGTGCTGGTGTGTGCTCCCAATAATCAGTATCTTGAGCAGACACTTAACATGGTGATTGAGGCCCTAGAGGCCAAGGGCTTTGAATTACAACCTGAAAAAATGCAGAGAACAAGCCCTTGGAAATACCTCGGACTCAAAATCACAGAAACCTCTATCACCCCAACACCCGTCACCATTAATAATAACCCAAAAACATTAGAGGAAGTGCAACAGATCTGTGGGACACTGAAGTATTTAAGGCGCTGGTTAGGACTCACCACAGAGGATGTAGCTCCTATTGCAAACCTAGTAAAAGGGGAAGGCGGTCCAGCATCCCCCAGATCCCTGACAGAAGAGGCAAGGCAGTCTCTCAGAAAGATACAAGAGCTCATTTCCACCAGGCAAGCACACAGGTATCAGCCCTCCCTACCCTTTAAGCTTGTCATTCTAGGGAAGGCACCACGCTTTCACGGCCTCATATTTCAGTGGGACAAAGAGCAGAAGGACCACCTCATCATAATTGAATGGGTTTTCCTTCCACTCCAGCCTCCTAAAACCATCACACAGCCACAAGAATTAATAGCAAAAATTATCATGAAGGGTAGAGCAAGGCTCCGCACCCTGGCAGGATGTGACTTTGCATGCATCTACTTACCGGTAACAACAGACACATTAGATCACCTACTCCAAAATAATATAAATTTACAATTTGCATTAGATAGTTACTCAGGCCAAATCTCAAATCATTACCCAAAACATGAAATGTTTAATCTGGCATTCTCTTTCATCCCTCGAGAGATACAAAGCAGAAAACCCCTCGATGCGATTACTGTTTTTACTGATGCATCAGGGAAAAGTAAGAAGTCCGTGGTCACGTGGAGAAATTCAAAGACACAAAAGTGGGAATCTGACATAAAGGTAATCCAAGGATCACCACAAGTAGCTGAATTAGCAGCTGTCATTAGGGCATTTGAGAGGTTCAAAGAACCCTTTAATTTGGTCACAGACTCAGCATATGTAGCTGGAGTAACTGTTAGAGCTGAGCATGCTCTCCTAAAAGAAATCTCAAACAAAAAAATTTATGATTTACTCTCAAAATTAATTTATCTGGTTTCCCACAGAGAGCATCCCTATTTTGTCATGCATGTGAGGTCACATACAAACCTGCCAGGATTTATTGCGGAAGGTAATCGTAGAGCTGATGCTCTGGCTATGCCAGCAGACATAGTTCTATCAGCAGACTTACCAAAGCTCCCCCAAGTTTTCGAACAGGCAAAACTGAGCCATGCTATGTACCATCAAAATATTCCTGCTCTCATCCGCATGTTCCATCTGTCGCGGACGCAGGCAAAAGCAATAGTGGCAACATGTCCCAACTGCCAGAAGCTACAGCTTCCATCACTGGGCATGGGAGTCAATCCCAGAGGCATTAATAGCGGTGAAGTGTGGCAGATGGACGTCACACATTTCCCTGAATTTGGGAGATTAAAATACGTTCATGTTTCTATTGATACCTTCTCTGGTGCTATGTATGCCTCTGCACATGCAGGCGAAAAAGCTAGGGACGTTGAAAAACATCTTGTCCAAGCTTTTGCTGTGCTCGGTATACCTGAGGAGATAAAAACTGATAATGGACCTGCCTACACCTCTCAGGAGTTTAAAAACTTCCGTCAGCAGTGGGGATTTCGACATGTTACAGGTATTCCTCACTCCCCAACCGGACAAGGCATTGTTGAACGTGCCCATCAAACCCTCAAGCGAATGCTGCTACAACAATCAGGGACCACCAAACTCAATTCACCTGTCCTCAGACTCAGCAAAGCACTGTTTACCATAAACTTCCTGAATGGCACCTTTGAGGATCCAAACCCTCCCATCTATCGTCATTTCCAGAACACCGGGAGACAGAAACTGAAGGAGAATCCAGAAGTCCTGATCCGGGACCCAGAGACTCAGAAAATCCAAGGACCATACAAACTTGTAACTTGGGGACGTGGGTATGCCAGTGTATCTACCCCTCAAGGACTGAGATGGATCCCAGGGAAATGGGTAAAGCCTTATGTCACTTCCTCAAAAATTAAGGAGGTTAAAACTGCCTCCTGGAAGAGACGCCGTAAAAAGGATCCTAATTTTGCACCCTCATGTAAACCCTTTGCTGCAGATTTTGATGTTAATCCCTTGAGTTAAGTTGCACTGTTTTGCACTCAGGTTTTGCACTGTACTCTGTAAGTCTTCGTCCTGATACTCCATACCATAGATGTCCTAACTAACCCCCTGAGTTTTTGCTGGGGAACTAGTTTAAAGGCATCCTAGGTACTATCGAAGTTGTAGGGACGATAGATTCCAGTTATGTTTTGCACTGTTGTTCTGTTACTGTTCTATGCACTTTAAGTTACTAAGAGTTACAACCCAGCTTTAAAGAAAAAAAAATAGGGAATTGTTGCTGCCTGTTCTGAACTTCCCCTCCCCCCTCCCAAAGACACGTGCTCCGGCCACGTGCTCCGAGCTCCTTTGTTCGAAGCGCGGGCAAAACCAAATGTAACTCAAACTCTTCAGCAGTGTCTGATTGGCCACTCACCCCAGGTCCTCCCCTTCCCTCTTCTCCGAATAAAGGATAGTCGAGGGGAGGCTCCGCCCTCTCTCAGCTCAGCTATCTTCCTGTGAACATCTGTGGTTGTCTCTCTCTTTCTTAAGGCTTCTAACTGCAGGAAATTGAGCGGGCAGGGAGCTATATTTCTCCCTCTTTGCTTCTGCTGATGGTATTTGCTCTGCAGCTGATACAGGTACCGATTTTAGAGCTATTAAGGTGCTAGATCGCCTGTGCTGCCTCTCTGGGCTGCTCGAGGCTTTCTAAGGCATTGAAATACAAGCGCTAGCCGGTATAAAGCTGAAAAGATACCATCCACATATATATATATATATAACTAGTCAAACAAAACAACAACAACTATGACAGTAACAGCAAACACAAACCCAGTCCCGGCCTTCTCGGCTGTCAGGCTATTTCCCCTCGGATGCAGTTCCGCTCACAGCCGACAGGGATCGCTGGCGGCTCCCGGTGAGCAGGGCAGGTGCGATGGTTCCCCCGCGGCTGCTCTGATGCCCTGGGATCCCGGGGAAGGATGGAACAAAGGAGCTTCACAAACCGGTGGGCAGCTGGTCCTGGGTTCCCGGAAACAGCAGGCTGGACTGGTAGGCTGAAGCGGCAGGCACAAACACAAATCCCGGGTGGCAGACGAGATGTATCCAAAAGGGGAACCCCCCGGGGCTCCAGGCAGGCAGGATGAGCACCGCTACAGCGTAACGAAGGCTCGAAGCAGCAGCGGGGTAGGGCGGTCGCAGCCCAGGCTCCAGCAGGGCAGGGAAAGCAGCTTTGGGATCCCCGGTGTTGTTTCCAGCAGAAAGGAAAAACGCCGAAAACGGGAACCAGCAGCTCCTTTCTCTGCACCTTCTCCCTCCAGACGCTGAGAACGAACTGAACTGCCAGCCAGGTGAGAACAAAAAGCTTGGACAGGCCCCTTTTGTCTTTCTTAAGTACAGTCATTTGTGCCCTAGCAACATGCATATGGGAGAAAATTCCTCTAACAGAAAAAAAACTAGGACTAAACTAAAACCCCAACACAGGAGAATCTCAGCTCCGGCGCTTGGGGCACCTCCTTCCTTTCCTTTGTTTCACTGACCTCGGTGCCGCCATGTTGGTTTTCCTCACTTGTCCTCACTTTTCCTTTTTCTCTGACTTGGAAGAAAGTTGGTGTCTGTAAGTTGCAGTTGAGAAGTTGATCTCGTCCGGGCTCTGCATCGGGGAATTGCTCGCCATGTATCTCACTGCTGGCTGCATGGTCCTCGCCGGCACCTGAGGGCCTGGGCTGCACGGTCCCGGCCTCAGGAAGGTCCCAGCCACACAGCCCCTGGCGGCCCCTCACCACCCCTCAGGAGAAGAAAAGAGAGAACTTCCCGTGTTTTTTCCTTTCTTAAATATGTCATCACAGAGGCGTTACCAACTTGTCTAATTGGGCTAATAACCTGCCCATCGTCAGAGCCTTCAGCGATTGGCTCTGTGCGGGACATAGAAGTTTCGAGCAGCTCCTCCTGCC
Organism: Aphelocoma coerulescens; assembly: GCF_041296385.1. NCBI lineage: Eukaryota > Metazoa > Chordata > Aves > Passeriformes > Corvidae > Aphelocoma > Aphelocoma coerulescens. The sequence goes on from NW_027184081.1 coordinate 276,933, forward strand.
CACTAAAAATGAGACTGTTTTTAAACTAGCACAAAATTACATAACTTTTGCATTAATTAGTACTCAAACCCCTATTTGCTAATTATAGCTTTTACTTCTCATGTTAATTAGTTTGCAGGCACAGTTCTTGCCTCCATTTGAGTCAAGGGTCCATTTTGAATAGGTGGTCAATGAGTCAGTGGTTGTGATCACCCACTGCCAGAATTACCTTTCCTCCAGTTACTTCTCAGTCCTACTGACCTCACTTCTGGTGGCTCTCATCCTGACAGCCCATTCATCTTGGGATTGTCTTCTCTTTTCCTTAAAAGATTAGGCAAGCCTACAAGGTTCACAGTGCAATTGCTTAATCATAGCTGTCCAGCTACAGTGACCGATTAACAACTAAAAAATTTCAAAGCTGATTCAAATCTTGAAGGGCTAGATATCAGTTTGATATGATCTTTCAAAGCTACCACTTCCTGGGACAGAGGCAGAAACCCAGGTTGGCTAAGCCTTCAAAAGGCCATTAGCTTTATGTGCACATGATAGCTCTCAAAAGATCCCACATATGCACACCTAGAAATCTAGCATAGATTTCAGGATTCTCTAGCTATGTCAGGGATTTCATAATCTTTTCCAATGTTTGGATCCAAGGCAGATGAAGCACAAAGTTTATGCTTTACCTCCAGTGATTCACCCATAATGTCCTTGCTCAGATTACCATCTGAATGCCAAAGCAGTCAGAGCACACAGCTATTGTTTTTGGAACACTTTTCTCAGTGAAGATATAAAGAAATGACATAGCTAGGATCTGCCCAATGTGAACAGATGTGCTTGAGAACTATTTATAGAAAGGTGTAAAAAGGAAGGATTCCATGCTAATTTTGGGGTAATGAAGGATGGACAGAAACATATGGCTGCAGTAAAGGACAAAGAAGCCCTTGCCCTGGTTTAAAGATTTATTTTCACTTTGCTGTGTAAATGACATGGCCTCAATTATCATGCTTGAAAGAAATGAAGAAAGAATCTGTCTTGGAGAAAATGTTCTGTCATGAAAGCCTTGATAAGGATGTTCTCTTGTACAAAATGAACCTTCCTGCAAGGAATTTGCAGCCTTTTCATAATGTTAAGAAACAGTCCTTCAATGTATGCAAGCCCTACTCATGGTAAACCGAGGTCTGGGGCTAGGAACACCTTGTAAGATTGTTTAAAACAGGAGTTGATCAATGTAGTGGGTTGACCTTGGCTGGATGCCATGTGTCCACCAAGCCGCTCTATCACTTCCCAGTTGGACAGGGGAGAGAAAATAAGATGGAAAACAACTAGTAGGTTGAGATAAGGCAATTTACTGAGGCAAAAAAAGGGCAAAAGTTTGTGCATGCATAAGCAAAGAGGAAAAAGTTTATTTTCTACTTGCCATCCACAAGCGATGTTCAGCCACTTCCTGGGAAGCAGGGCTTCAACTCACGGAGTGGTTTCTCTGGGAGGCAAACATCATAAATAATGAATGACCCCCATTCCTCCTCCCTCCCTCAGCTTTTATATCTGAGCTGATGTCATATGGTATGGAATATTCCTTTGGTTAATTTGGGTCAGCTGGCCTGGTTGTGTCCCCTCCCAGGATCTTGCCCACTCCCAGCTCCTTGATGGGGGGGATAATGTTGAGAGACAGTGCTGTTGCAATGACATTGCTGCTCAGCAGTAGCCAAAACATTGGGGTGTTTTCAACACCTTTCTAGCTACCAATGCAAAGCACAGCACTGTGAAGGCTGCTATGGGGAAATAAACTCCAGCTCAGTCAGACCCAATACAGTCAACTAACTCCTATTTCCACTCAATAAAATAATTAAAGTTCAGTTTGGCCAAATGGGACTCGGTGCTGAAATTGGAAGTCAGGTAAGCTCTTGTTCTTGTAACAGCAATTAATCATCTACTTAAAGTGTTTAAATCAGTCATGTCATTGGGACTAAACCAAAGCTTAAATGCAAGTTCTTGTTTATATTATGTCCCAAATTTCCATAAGTGTGGGATAATGTGATTTTCTGAATTGAAGCATCAGTGATTCAGACCCCAGAGATGCTATGCCTCCTTGCTCCCTTTTTTTACTTTTCAGGAAGAAAAAGCAAGTTCATTATTAGTGAGTTGTCCTGGGGTAATCCACAATATTATTGTATTCTATAACTATCTGTGCCCAAAAATTGTTGCTGTCTCTTTAAGACTCTGCAGCTGGGAACCTTGTGTGTGGGGTTGTTCTAGTTTGGCCAAATTTAGGAATACATCCTCTGAGAGAAGGCAGGCTACAACCACCCCTCCCCCACCAGGTTCGGGAAAAAATAAATTTTTCTCCAAGGAAAGAGATAAAAACTATTTATTTAGCAAACACACGGGAAAAGGATGACAATGCTAAATGATAAAACCTCCCGCTCTGCTGAGAGAAACCTGGGGCAAAATTCAGAGTCCTTCCGTAGATCTCCCTCTCCCTCCTTGGAGCTGGGATGGGGTGGTAGGCCCACCTCCAGGGCCAAGGCCTCAGTGGAAAGTCCTCCCAATGTATTCTGATGTTGAAACAGTCCAGCAAAGAAAAAAGGAAGAAAAACAAAGTCCCAGGAAAACAAAAGTTCAACTCTCTGGAGGAAAGGAGCTGGGGAAAAAAACTGCCGAAAGCTGGCTGGAAAGAAAAGCAAGCCAGGTGCTTCCCTTTCCTCCTGCTCTCCTGCGGCAGTTGAAAAAAAAAAAAAGGTGTCTATCTCTGTGTGGCCTTGAACAAGCTGCAAACTGCTTTGAAAAAGTTTTGCTCAATTTTTTCCTTCCCCCTCTCAGGCTCAGTTTAAAGGCATAGAAAGGCACAAAAATTAATTTCTGGGCATAGGGCAGCAATATGGGATACACATCATAAAGTGACCCCAAGACAGGGGTGCTATCGCAGGTGCTTTTAAAATCAGCTTTCACAGAAAGCTTCCTGCTTTTTGCCGTGTGATATTTTCTTTGCTGGCTTTTTAGCCTTGCTTAAGCAGAGGGTTCTCCTTTTTGGGTTCCCTTTTCTTTTTTGGGTTTTTTTTCCCTCATCTTGGAGAGACTGCAGTTATCGGTTTTGAGCTGCCTCAGGGCGAATTTAGCAGCTGCCTGTCCACAGCCGGGGGCATGGCACCAACAGTAGTGGAGTGGGCCCGCTCTGATCTGGGTCACTGTCAGCCACACCCAGCCAAGGAGAGAGAACACTGAGGGGCCCCAGCCCGGCTGCTTTGCCCTGCCGTGCCTGCTCTGCTGTCCCCTGCTGTGAGGAAGGCACTGACCCCACAAGAGCTGGCAAGTCATCATGTGCTGCTAGAACTGCTCCATAAGCTCCTGCCTTCCTGGGAGGAATTTGATGCCATCTTGTCCCTTTGTCCTTCAAGCCATGAGGCTGCCCCTGCTGGGCCCCATGTTGGGAAAGTATTTCTGGCATTTCAGGTCTCTCTTTGTTCCTGTGGGGGAGTTGTGAGTTTTAGCAGTTTGGTATCTAGCAGTTATTTACTGTTACTTTTTTTTTCTTGCCTGTTGCTGTTCTGTGTTAGTAAACTGTTATTTTTTCACTTATATCTACTCATATTTCATTCCTTATTGGTGGAAAGGGTTTGGCTGGAATCAAGTGGAGGTTACTCATTTCAGAGTGCCCACCTCTTTAAAATTGTCTTAAACTGAGACGTTGATAGAACCTGGTCCCTTGAGGTTTCACTGGCCATTCTACAGATAACATACTGGTGAATCATGATTTTGTGAAAAACGAGGTTCATTTTTGTAAAATTTAAAAAAAGTTTAATAAAAGGGACAATTAGGAGACAATAGCAAAAAGGGTATTATGGCCGGGTGCTTTGGCAGAGAGCCAAAGGCACACCTCTACATCTAAAAGATCGTCTTTAAAAGTACATCTCCTATTGCATATTCATCACAATCATGCATGATTCATAAATTCTTTGGAGTTTCTCTGTATCATCCCATCAGCCTTATCTTCCTCCTTGGCTCCATTCTGTCTCTGCTCCCTCCATAAATTCTTCTCTCTGGTTTCTGGTTTTCTTCTTCTCTGATAAGATACTCCAGGAATGTGAAGACTTTCTCTGCCTATCTTTTCTAAATTGACTACATAAACAATAGACATTCTATATAATGTATTACATTACAGAACCCAGGTAGAGTTTTTCTAACATTATGTAACATGTGAAAAGCCAACATCACAATATATTCATAACAATTTGAAAACAAAGCAAAACAAAAAACCTTCTCACAATATCCTGAGCAAAACCTAATGGCTGGCTTCCAGCCAAATTCTACATTATTTTATTCATACTTTTACAAAAATCACTGAGATCCACAGTGTGGAAAGCTTGTTGCTAATAGGCAACTAACTCCATGGCCTCTTCTTAGGATATTCAGAAAACACAGCGCTGTGTGTGGGACTTCAAAATGGAAGCACCCAATAGCACTGTACAACTTGGATGACATGGGCAGTGTTTCAGTTGCCTCCTGATGTCTATATAACTTAGGTCAAAGTAACAAAGTACTTATATAGCTTGGGTTATAAGATATCTACGTAACCTAATATCAATATAACCTAAATCATGACTTTTTATCAATATAACCTGAAGAATATCAATATAACCTGAAGCATGGCCTTCTATACTTATATAGCCTGAATCATGGCTTTTACTTATGTAGCCTGAATCATAACTTCTATACCAATATAACCTGATGCTTATATAACCTGAATCATAACTTTTGATACCCTTATAATCTGATATTAATAACTTTTTATACAATGTAATGGCTAGTATATAGTTAAGTAGTTGCTTATATGCAGAATAGAGAAAAAGAGAAAAAAAACAAACCAAAAAAAGCTTACCAGGTGTATAGTTTTAGAGATAGGTAAGTGTAGTACTAATGAGAAATTGGCAAGCCAAAGCCAATTAGTCACAAAACAAAGAATTTAGGCCGGTTAAGACCAGATGGACCGAAGAGCATCGTAACTGCGCATTCCCCGAAGACAAAGTTGAAAAGTTCAAGTGCGAAGAAGACTTTAGAAGCCTTCATCAAAGACCCCCAAAGACCCCCGAACTGAGGAAGTGCATGCACAGAATTATCTAATAACCATGAGATCATGCTATATAAATTAGTTCCGGCACGCATGTGATGAGGCTGTAATGACATAGCAACATTAAAGCAAAATTTACTGTATAAATCTACCACAGCACTTGACAAGGCGGGTGAGTTAGGAGGGGAAATCCCCCTCACCACCAGCACTGCAATAAAAAAATACCTGCTTTATAGACATCTGTCTATGGGGATTTATTTCCAGCCTATCTTTAGGGCATCACTCCTCTAACAAATGGGATTGCACAGTGGCTTGTTGTTGGGCACAAAGCATCTTGCATTCCCATAAGAAAGTAAGTTGCTGAGACACATAGCAGGTAGAAGTATTTGATCCTTGGATACTTGAGGTAGGCGTTCAATCAGCATGAACTATCCATGAGAATCATAGAATGGTTTGGGTTGGAAGAAACCTTAAAGATCCTCTAGTTCCAACACCCCACCCCCCCCCCCCTCCCCCCACTATGGACAGGGACACCTTTCACTAGACCAGAAACTATAGGATCAACAGCACCTAAACATTACTATATCTTTGAAGTAAATGAATCTAAGACCATTTAGATCTGAGAGGGCATCTCCTCAAAGTCCCTTCTTTGTAAGCAGACTTCTGTATAACTGCTGTCTTTACTGTCAGACCTTTGCTGTCATTTGTCGATCCTTAACCAGGATTTTGGGAAACTGTAACTATCAATAATTCAAGCAAAGAAATTTTTACTTCTTGCAGTAGCTATCTATTTATCTGCAGTTTAAAGAGAGATAATTGAGGGCTAATGGTCACTAAGTATGTCATGATGATAGCTGTTTAATGAGGATAAATGAGAAGTGATATGTCAGTTTAGAAAGCAGCAATAAAGTCCCAGGGAGCAAGCTGACTGCCTCTTCCATCTTCTGTCACAAGATCCATTTTTATACTCTCTCCATGACCTAAATCTTCATATCCTCCAGCCTCCCCCTTCAATGAATGTCCCTTTGTGTTTCTGAACTCATTGCTTCCCCTTCAGGTGTGCTGTTTTATTTTTTTCCTGCCTTCCAGAAAACTAAGCAGTGCCCTCCTTTGTCATTATCTTCATTACAGCTCTGCCACACCATCATTTGCTTCCTTCAGAGATCACTTTTCATCCCTTCTCTAATTGTGTTCTTGCATGCTCTGAAAATGCTCACCCACAGATGCTTTTCATGTGCTCTCTTCCTTGCCTTTACCTTGTAGAGGCCTTCACAGTCTGACCTTTTTAACTAATTTTCTGCTTGGTATACTTGTTATTTGATAATATAAATAGAACATTGAGCAAGGCAATTAGAAGATACTAAAAAGCTATTTGAATTAGCAAAGAGTATTGTGGCATACTAACCAAGGGAGATATGGCAGGGAATTTTGTTCCCTTTGAATCAATGACAAAGCTTCTATTAATTCAGTTGGAGCATTATTTACCAATAACATTTGTGGGGCAGTGTCATAGGTTAGCAAGCATAGTCCCGGAAGGGATGTCCTTGCTAAGGGGTGCTTACAGTTTCCTCTGGGACCTGATAGAACCTATCAGCTGGCCAGTTTGAATATGGACAATTCTTTAAGCCACTTAAAGTTGTGACCGCCTCTGTGATACACACTTAAGAATAGAGAACCACCCCCCCCCCCAAGCTCTCTCTCGTTTCCGGTGCTGGGACAGGTGGCTGCGGGGCCCGAGTGGGACCCAGTGGCCCGGCCCAGGTCCTGCTCGGGCCAGGCCGGGCCGGGCCACGGCTCCAGGATGACCACCCCCCCCTCCCCCAGCAGGGCTGTGGGCAGCCAGAGCGGCTCGGAACCACCCCCCCCCCCCTCCACTGCAGCCAAGATTTCAGCAAAAGCGGCACCTCTGTCCAGCAGAGGTCAGGTGGCCAACAGCGATAAGCCCCACAGCTGCAAGGCCGAGGTGAGATTAACCCTTTTATTGCTGTGAAGAGCTGAAAACCTGAGGGAAGAGAGAGAGGAGATGCTTAAAGCTGAAAGTCTGTTGTGAAGCTATGATATGTCAGAGTATCCCGTTGTAATTTCATGAAGATATGGGGGGTGGAGTGTTCAACACATAAGCAATAGGCAGATGCTGACGCAGGTGTAATTTCATGAGAAGTTTGGACAGGAAGAGATGAACCAGATGAGGACTTTTGCTCCAAACGGGAAAGGAGAAAAACCTCAATTCCTAGAGATGCTGCCAGAGATAGTCCTAACGATGAAGATGAGGAAGACCCTTTGCTCCCAGGGAAGGAGAAGGGCCTCTGTTTTTTTTGTTCCTGAATGGCTCAACCTTAAAATTGTACCCCAAAAACTTCAAGAGTGGACCCTCAAAAGCAGTTGCGGGAAAAGCTGCAAGTTGGGGGAAGGGACTCACATTGCGAGCAGAGAGACTCCTCTTCCTAAATGGACTGAACAAAGTTATTTGGAAGTGGGTGGCTGTCTCATTGTGATACTGTTTTCATAGCATGAGCAAGAAGAGACTTCTCTTTCGAAATGAACTGAACAAGGTTATTATGGAAGTGGTAAACAGACTGAACATCTTAAGGGTTGTCTTTTTACATTGTCAGTGGGAGAAGGGAGGAAGGTGGGGGGAGGAGGAGAGTTCTGAAGGTGGTATGATTTTTTTTTTTTTTCTCCTTCTTTTAGGTCTGTTAATAAACTTCTTTATATTCTTTCAAGTTTGGTGCCTGCTTTGTGTTTCTCCTAATTCTTATCTCACAGAAGATAAACAGTAATGAGTATTTTAGACCAAACCACTACAGGCAGTTTAAGAATTGCCAGATATGAGCATGTGTGGAAGTTGAATGGAGACAGGCAAGAAATTTTAAGCATCTTTTGAAAGATATTCAAGGTCAATCAAGCCATTATACCTGTGATTTTTCCCATCTTCTGGAGCAGGTCACCTGGAAAAGAACAGAGACTATAGGGTCCCTGATCTGTGCTTACTGGGGAGATCCATAAGGGGATAAATCACATGAGGCAAATATAAGTTATATAAGCTTCATCTGTTTCAAGCACTGCAGAAGAAACACTGGGCTTCCTATATGCTTGACTTATGCAGGGCTGATGTACTCCACAATACCCACGATCTGGTATTTTTTTTTTCAGAATTTTTTGGTAGTGTGATAGAGTCATGAGAAGTAGATATTAATACTTAAATATCTTCCTGATATATATAAAACTATGTCTCATCTTTTTCCTAATGGCTCTCTGTTGCAATTATTAAAGGATCAGGGGCATGGATCATTGATAGAATTATAGGATCAATAGAAGAACTGTACAAGCAATAGGCCTAGAAGCAAAAGGCCTGTGTGTGAGAAAAAACTCTCCATGAGAAAGTCCCTGTGTGAAAAAAACAAGCAGGACTGGGAACAAAGAGGGAGTTTTGAAACGATGCAGCTGTCCTGATAAGGTGTGCTAACCAGGAGAGAAGGAGGGGGAACACTGAATTCTTTTAATCATAACATGACTATGGAAGCTTGCCAATGTAAGTCCAATTACGTAGAAGTAGAAATGTGTTTTGATAAGCTTTAAGCCACTTAGGAGTTAACAAGCTGGTATACTATATAAGTGCATTTGGATTGCTAATAAATGGAGTTTTGCTCTTATCAACCATATTGGCTGGACTGCAATCTTCTCTCCCCCCGCTGGGGCCTGCTTTCTCCCTTTTACAATTCTGACATTTGGCGCCCGAACACGGAACACGGAACCCGAACACAGAACTCAGACCTGAAATCGGAGCTCGGAACTTGGACTGGGACTGGCACTTTGTTCCTCTCGACCCAGCGGGAGCCAACTGCGGCGCCGGAGCAGCGCCGGCGGGCATAAGGATCGGCAGCTGCGGCCCAGCGCCTGATCCCAGCCTGGACTGACCTGACATCAGGGGTCCGCCGTTTGGCTGACAAGGGCTAAACCTGAAGGCTGCACAACCCTGACAGCAGGGACAGAGCGGTAAGACGCGGCTTTGTGGGAAGACACAGTTTGTGGGAAGACACAGTTTGTGGGAAGACACATTTTGCGGGAGGATGCAGTTTGCGGAAGGACGCAGTTTGCAGAAGGACGCAGTTTGCGGTGGGACGCGGATACGAAAACTGAGGTGGCCCTTGGTTTATTTTTAGGCTTTTTAGAAAAGTGGGGACTTAAAGAAGTACACCTTTATAAGGAACTAGCTGATCCAAGAGTGTTTAAAAAGAAAGCTAAAGAGACAAAAGCTCTCAAATTCATCTGGAGAGCAGTAACTAGCACTCTCGCAGAAATAAAAACAGAAAAGACAGTTGCCACAGCTGCCATAGAGACTTTAGAGAGTGGCAGCGCTGGCTGTAGCAGCTCCGAAAAATAAACAGACGCGGGACTTACAGAGCGGCGGGGTAGCACGGTCCTTCGGGCTGGCCATGAGAAAACCCATTAAAAGCCCGGTGGCACTCGTCCGGTCACTGCAGGAGCTGGTAAACGCTGCAGAGCCGGATGTTATCTCTCCGATGGCCAAGGGAGAAATGGCTGCAAACGCGGAAGCAGAGACACCCGATCCAGGGGGCGGGGTGCAGGCGGGCCAAGGAGACACAGGCAGTCCTGCCGTCTTGCTGAAAGCAGCAGAGCAACAAAAAGGTCCTAAAGCCCCTCCAAAAGCGGGAGAGAGTAACCCCCCTGCGCTGAACAGCGGGACGTCCGGCAGCAGTGCGGCTTCTGCGGTTTCGTCTCCTGCAAAGCCAAAGCCGGCCGGGGCAGCCCGGAAGCAGCCCCAAAAGAAAGAGAAATATCAACAAATGATACAAAAAGTAATCAAAAAGCTTTCTAACTTATCTACACAAAGCATTTTGCAGTCTATCTTTACAGCAGATGTCCTGTGTTCAAAAGATTACATCAGCATCGTACAGTTGTTGTTAACCCCTTCACAGTTCCTTCTCTGGGAACGAACGTGGACTACAACACTGCAGAATGTCCTGCAACAACAGGGACAAGTCATCGCTACATCACTGACCAGAGCTGTGCCCAGCAAAGTGGTGCCATGCTACAGGACCCCGAAACAAGACGGCACAGTCAGCATCAGCTCCTGAGGAAAGTGATGCCACTACCATAACAGCTGGGACTTTGAAACCTGTCCCGAGGAGCCTTGGGAGAGGCTGCAGACGTGGCTGAGTGAAGGAGCTGAGGACTTGCCAGATCCACCACTCTCCGTAGCAGGAGAAATAGTGAGACTCTGGGGCGAATGTAACAGCTGCCCTGGGTGGTTGCTAGTGACTTGTGGTGGGTGTCAGGGAACCCTTTCCAAAGACAAAACTAAGGAGAAAAAAATTGCATAAATTTTTGGGTATATTGCATAAATCTTTGGGTATAACACCAAACACAGAAGTAAAGTGAAAAATTGTTTTTCAACTGTCTTGAAATAAGAGCATTAGCAGGCATTTTCAATCAGCTGTCTCCCCATTTAGATCAAGTGAAAGCAGTCAATTTAGCTATTATTTATGCATTTATGTTTTTACCTGGTATTTTAGCAAACAGGGCTTATGCTATTTTGCTTAAACTTGCTTGCTGGGAGAGGGATAAGTTTAATATAACCTTGCAAATGCTTAATAAGTTAGGTGTAAGTGTTATTAGTGTTAGACATATAATATTATAAAATTAAGTAGCCATTGATTTTCTACTATTAGCCCACAGCCACGGCTGTGAAAAGTTCCAAGGTTTGTGCTGTATAAATCATTCTAACCACTTTTTCCTACTTCACAAGCAAATAAGTGAGTTTCATCAATTAACTACACAATTACAGAAAAAAGAACATGGTCTCATCTTAGAGGGATGGTTAAAGTTATTAGGTTTAAAAATCATAGCTAGTTTTATTTGTGTAACATTTGATTACTGTAGAACTAGCAATATTACTAATAATAGTGTGTTCACCTTGCCTTCCAATGCTTGCAAAAAATAATATACAAAGTAATTACATCTGTGACCAATCAAGTATTGCTTGTACAAAAAGAAAAAGGGGGTGTTGTTGCAATTATTAAAGGATCAGGGGCATGGATCATTGATAGAATTATAGGATCAATAGAAGAACTGTACAAGCAATAGGCCTAGAAGCAAAAGGCCTGTGTGTGAGAAAAAACTCTCCATGGGAAAGTCCCTGTGTGAAAAAAACAAGCAGGACGGGGAACAAAGAGGGAGTTTTGAAATGATGCAGCTGTCCTGTTAAGCTGTGCTAACCAGGAGAGAAGGAGGGGGAACACTGAATTCTTTTAATCATAACATGACTATGGAAGCTTGCCAATGTAAGTCCAATTACGTAGAAGTAGAAATGTGTTTTGATAAGCTTTAAGCCACTTAGGAGTTAACAAGCTGGTATACTATATAAGTGCCTTTGGATTGCTAATAAACGGAGTTTTGCTCTTATCAACCATATTGGCTGGACTGCAATCTTCTCCCTCCGCCGGGGCCCGGGCTTCTCGTCTTTTTACACTTCTAACAACTCTCCACTTCTTTTACCCTCTTCTTTCCACCACAGCTCTTATAAAACCACAGTGACCTGGCTACTGGTGTTGCTGAACCAGTTTTCCAAACATTTTAATTTTTAACAAAGGTCTGTTTTCTCAGTATAACACTTCTTACAGGCAACAAACAACAGTAGTTTTTATTACATCATATTACTAGCAGCACTCCAAAGCCATTTTGGGATGAATAGTTTCCATAAGGAAAATGAAAACAGATCTTTTGCTCCTGCAAACTGCTTTAACACATTTGAAACTGATAATGCTGATCTGCATAAGCTGAGAATGTGGGTCTTGCTCTGTGTTATAGAGAAAGTTAGTTGTCATAATGAAATTACTTATGATTGCATTAACATTCTGTCAAAGTCCTCTTACAACTCCTGTGGTGCTTTCACACCAGTTATTCCTACAGTTCACAGGAAAAAATTCATAGATCATTTGATATGCCACACTTCACTGTAATTTCTATTTGCTATTAGTTCTGAAACCCCGGTGTTAGTGCACTAGAGATGTAGTTCATTGATTGCTCATGAAAGGCCAAATATATATGTTTTAAGTTGACATCTATGCTTCCCTTTGCTTTCGAGAACTTGCCAGATGGTGTGTACTGAAGGGCTTTAAGTAGGGTCTTGTCATTGATTCACCCAAAGTCACTGTGACAGCAATGATAGTCCAGTCTTCATGTGCATCCTCCCCACATTCACCCTGTCTCCCTTGCCATCTCTGACAGGCAATGTGGTTTGTGCTAAGAACACCAGGTGGAAATTGCAGGAGGAACTGTCTAGACGCTCACATAATGAATGCATTCCAGAGATGGGGGAGCTGAGATGATTGTGATTGACTTTGGTACACCTTGGCCTGCAAAAGGGTATAAAATGCTGCTGGAAAATGGGCCAACTGGGCAAACTGGTCTCCCGAGGTTGTAGGCAGCTTCCAGGTGTATTACGGTATCCTGCAGCCATAGGGAGGAGAGGAGAGATCCAACAAGCAAGAATTGTGCAGCAAGATTGATTTATTTAATTATTTTACGAACTCGTTTATAGACTTTTTCCTTCATAGTCTAATTGGTCAAAAGATCAGCCACCCATTGGGGTGATTGGCTAAAATCCTAAAACATCCATTGTCAAAATATTTTTCTACTGTACCATAAACAAAGCTCTGCAAGGTTGCAGGTGTTCATAGCTTATAGAAGTCTGCTAATATCTTCCATGAGAGAGAAAAGTATCTCATGGGACTGGAAAATAGCAAGAAAAATTCTTGCCAGCAGCAATATTGTATCCACAATTCCCTCTTTTTGTTTTATAAGATAACAATTCTACTAGGTGCTACAGTCAGGACCCGAGGTCCTTTTGCCCGCGCAGGGGAACACGGGATTACTGTAACAACTAGGTATTAATCTTAAATAGAAATTTACATCAGTTATTAATTCTAGATATAGCCTTAAGGGCTTAATCGGACTCCATAACAAGAATTTTAAAGTTCAGTCTCTGCTTGTGGAAGGACCATCCGCCTGACGGTTGACAGCCTGGTCATCATCAGAAGAGTCATTAGGCTGATGATCTACATTATGGTCGCCATTTGGATGGTCTTCATTCTGGTCATCATTTGGAGATTGCCTGTTCTGCCTCTGGTGCCATAGGTCAGGGCGAACGCATTTTGAAGGTAGCCACCGTATCCCAGTATCTGTGGAAACGCAAGCATACCCACGACCCCAAACGATAAGCTCATGAGGGCCTTCCCACTGGTTAGTGAGTAAATTCCGCACCCAGACTTTTGCCCGGGGCAGTTGTGTGTCTTGCCTGCAGACTGCAATGAGAGAAAATGATTCAGAATAACAGGATTATTTGAATTTTGTGGTACTGTAAGGTGATTGATTGTATACAAAGCTTTTGCTAGTAGGCTCTATGGGGTTTCTCTATGCATTCCCCCTTTTTGTTTTTCCAAAACACGCTTCAAGGTACCATGAGCGCGTTCGACAATGGCTTGGCCAGTAGGAGAATGTGGGATACTGAAGGTATGGTCTACACTCAATAGGTGCAAGAACTGCCACATCTTCTCCGAGGCATAGGCAGGACCATTTTCGGTCTTCACAATAGCCGGCAGACCCAGGACCAAGAAAGCTAACTTCCAATGGGCAATGATATCACGGCCCTTCTCTCCAGTATGAGCAGATGCCCACATAGCTGAGGAGAAAGTGTCAATAGACACGTGCACATATTTTAGCTGACCAAATTCTGGGATGTGTGTTACATCCGTTTGCCAAAGCTGCAAGGCTGTTAGCCCTCTGGAGTTTACCCCCGCTGGCAAAGGCGCAGCGAGTCCATGACAGTCAGCACAAGCGCTGACAATGTCATGTGCTGCGGTTGGTGTTAAATGAAACTGCTTCTGCAGGGTATGTGCACTTTGATGGAAGAAACCGTGCGATGCCTTGGCTTGTGCAATTTTGTCAGGCTGAGGCCCTACCCACGCAGGGTTGGCCAGCATGTCAGCCCTGGCATTGCCTTCTGTTAGAAACCCTGGTAAATTGGTGCGGCTTTGAATGTACAGAATGTAATACGGATGCACTCGAGCCTGAATTGCAGACCACAAGCTTTGCAATAGTGAAAACAGAGCCGCATTGTTCACCTCCTTCAGAAATGAACAATCTAAGTGTTGGGTTATATCTGCTACGTAAGCAGAGTCAGTAACCAAATTCAAAGGTTCCTGTGAGAATCGCTGAAAAGCCATGGTAACAGCCCTTAATTCCACTAACTGAGCAGAGCCTGACTCATGGCCCTTCAGCACCTGCCATTCAGATCCCTCCTTCCAGGTAACAATGGCTTTCCCAGTTTACCCAGAACCATCTGTAAAGACAGTGGGTCCTTGCACTGGCACTCGACTACTTCTCCGCCGCAAGGAAAGTATGGTCAATTCTGCCAACTGCAGTAATTTATGGATGGGCAGATGGTAAGTGATCTGCCTTGAAAAGTTTTGCAGCACGCTTTGCAAAGGAGCACTATGGATAAGGCTCAACTCCAAGTATTCCTTTGAGACCGGAATGACAATTACTGCAGGATCCGCAGCCATCAGTTGCAAACACTGTTGGCGGCATTTGATTATCAGAGAAGCGACCAATTCAAACACCGTGGTCACAGTCTGTTTCGGCTGATGAGGCAAAAAGACCCATTCTAGGATATTCAAAGGATCAGACCATTGTGCATTCCACTGGCCAATGATACCTGTAGGATGGAGGTCTGGAATAGTAATGAAAACAGTGCTAGCAATGGAGGGGTCCACTCGATAAACCTCATGAGCAGAAACAGCCCATTGGACCTCCTGCAGTGCTCGTCACGCTTCCAGAGTCAACTCCCAAGGTGAATTCAGATCGGGGTCCCCCTTTAATATATTAAAAAGTGGAGAAAGTTGCTTTGCGGTTAGACCTAAATAAGATCATAACCAGTTGACGACACCCAGCAGTTTCTGAGCATCATTCAAGGTTTTAATCGAATCCGAGAATTGCACCTCTTGGCGTTGGATAGTTTGGTCCAAAATTTTTACTCCTAAATATTTCCAAGGAGGATGCTGTTGAACTTTCTCCGGAGTTACCTCTAATCCATAGGCATGCAGAGCAGCGAGCAGCTGAGGCTGTATTGTCAGCAGCTCGTCCTGGGTGGACGCTGCCACCAGGATATTATCCATGTAATGGTAGCAGCGTGCATCAGGAAACTGCTTGCAAACTCCGGATAAAGCCTGAGCGACATACTACTGACAGATAATTGGGCTGTTCCTCATCCCTTGAGGGAGGACCTTCCATTGGTATCACTTAGCAGGTTCAGCATTGTTAATGGCAGGCACAGTAAAGGCAAATTTTGGTTTGTCATCAGGATGCAAAGGAATTGTGAAAAAGCAATCCTTCAAATCAATGATCAGGATGTCCCACCCTGTAGGAATCATGGTGGGAGAGGGCATGTGTAGTGGTTTTGTCCAAAATACTCATTACTATTTACCTTCTGTGAGATAAGAATTAGGAGGAAATCAAAGCAGGCACCAAACTTGAAAGAATATAAAGTTTATTAATAGACCTAAAAGAAGGAAAAAAAAAAAAAAATCATACTACACCTTCAGAACACTTCTCCTCTCCCCACCTTTCTCCCTTCTCCCACTGACAATGCAAAAGGCAACCCTTGAGATGTTCAGTCTGTTTACCACTTCCATAATAACCTTGTTCAGTTCACTTAGGGAGAGGAGTCTCTCTTCCTCATACTATGGAGAGATTATAACAACAAGACAGCCACTCGGATTGGTTCTCTGCTCGCATCATGTGGGAGTCCCTTCCCACGACTTGCAGCTTTTCCCACAACTGCTTTCGAGGGTCTAATCTTGAGCTACTGGGGTACAATTTTAAGATTGAGCCATTCAGAAACAAAAGTTCTCTTCACCCATCTCTGGGAGCATTTCCATCTCTGAGAATAGAGGCCCTCCTCCTTTCCTGGGAGAAAAAAAAGCATCTTCATCTCTAAGACTATCTCTGGGAGTATCTCTAGGAACAGAAGTCTTCTCCTTCCAATTGGAGCAAGAGTCCCCATCACTTCCATCTCTCCCTGTTCAAATTTCTCTTCAAATCACAGCTGCTTCAGCATTTGCTTGTTTCAGCACAGATACTTTTGCTCACAAGTACAAACTGAACGCTCCACTCCCCATGCCTTCATGAAATTACAACGGGTACTCTGATATATCATAGTCCATCACCACCATAGCTTTACAACAGAATTTCAGCTTTAAGCATCTCCTCTTTCTCCTCCCTCAGGTTTTCAGCTCTTCACAGCACTAAAAGGGTTAATCTCACCCAGGCCTTGCAGCTGGAATTTCACTTATCGCTGTTGGTCACATGATCTTTGCCGGGCAGTGGGCAGCTTCATATGAATCTTTATTTTCGGCTGCACTGGAGAGGGGGAGCGGCCCGTCTGCACGTAGCAGAGCTGGAGGAGGCCGCGGGTGGAACAGGGCCACATGGCTCCAGGATGGCTGTGGCCCAGCCCAGCCCGAGCAGGGCCAGGCCCAGGCCCGGTGGACACCGAACGGGCCCTGCAGCTACATGTCCCAGCACTGGAAATGAGACAGAGCCCTGCCCCGGACTTTATCCATTCTTAAATTTGGACCACAGAGGTGGTCAAAATTTTAAGTGGCTTAAAAAATTGTCCATATTCAAACTAGCCAGCTGATAGGTTCTGTCGGGTCATAGAGGAGCTGTAAGCACCCCTTTGCAAGAAAATCACTTCCAGGACTATGCTTGCTTACCCATGACAGCATGCCAGGATGCAATGCCCCCATACCTTCCATTACTGCATTAACGTTTCGGAGAGCCTGCAACAGTCTCCATTTTCCTGATTTCTTCCTAATTACGAAAACAGGAGTATTCCATGGACTAGTAGAAGGCTCAATGTGCCCCTGTTGTAATTGTTCCTGAACCAGCTGATGAAGGGCGTCTAACTTCTCCTTTGGTAGGGGCCACAGTGGCTCAAAGAGTGGTGTGTTAGTCAGCCACCGCAAAGGCAGTGTAGGTGTCTTGGGGTGACTTTATCATGGGTATCCCATATTGCTGCCCTATGCCCAGAAATTAATTTTTGTGCCTTTTTATGCCTCTAAACTGAGCCTGAGAGGGGGAAGGAAAAACTGAGCAAAACTTTTTCAAAGCAGTTTGCAGCTTGTTCAAGGACACACACAGATAGCAACTTTGTTTTTCCCAGCTGCGGCAGGAGAGGGAGGAAGCACCTGGCTTGCTGCTCCCAGTTCACTTTTTGGCCAGTTTTTCAGTTTCTTTTTCTTCGGAGAGAGACTGAGAGCTGAATTTTTTTTCCCCTTCCCTGGAATTCCAGACTTTCTCCCTTTTCCACTGGACTGCTTCAATATTTGAACACATCAGGAGGACTTTCCACCGAGCGCAGAGAGCCTGGCCCTGGGCCAAGCCCCAGCTCGGAGGAGACCAAAGGGAGGACTCTAACACTTTCCCAGGTTTTTTTCTCCACAGCGAAAGATTTTATTATTTAGCATTATTATCCTTTTCCCGTGTGTTTGTTAAATAAATACTTTTTATCTCCTTCACTTTCCTTTGAGGAAAATTTATTTTCCCTGAAGGTGGTGGGGGAGGGGTGGCTGTGCCTTCTCTCAGAGGATATATTTCTAAATTTGGCCAAACTGGTACAGTAGGATACTCTGCACTCTTACACACAGTGACCCCTATCAAAAATTTGTCCCAATCCGTACCCCACAAGCTGCCAACACGTCCCACCCCCAAAGGTTAAGGGAAGTGGTAGTGACATAAGGCCTAATTGTAGCTGTACGTCCCTCTGAGTCCCTCACCATCACAGGCCGTTCACATAAATAGCTCTGTGTGGTTCCTCCTAATCTTTAAATGGCCGATCCCACCGGGGCTAAAGGCCATGAGGGAGGCCATGCAGAGAAGGAGACGATAGTTACATCAGCACCCATATCAATCAAACCTCGAAGCTGAGTCCGGGGCGGACGGGCGTTCGGCAGGATCAGGGTACATGTCATCTGTGGCCTTTGGTCAGAGATGTCTGCAGTCCAGAAGGCCTGCGGAAGTCCTGTAGATCCGCTGCTGCTAACTCCTTGAGTTGGTTGTTCTATCCTGGGGACACAAGACTTAAAAGGCACTAATTTAGCAAGGCAGGTCTTTTCAGGAATAGTTACAGAGGGTTTTTGCATGGACACCATAGCGCAAATCTGACCTTTAAAGTCAGCATCAATAACTCCTGAGTGCACTAAGATTCCTTGATGGGCAACATCAGGTTTTCCCACCAGCTTTGCACTGGATCCCTGGGCTAGGGGTCCATATGCATCCAAGGGAACCTTATAAATACCGCTAGAGTCTAAGACGACAGTGGCTGTGGTGTGGACGTCAAAACCGTCTGATCCCTGGGTGCCATCTCTCGGGTGGCTGAGTAGGCCTGTGCCTGTACCTGTGCCACTCTCTGGGGGAGCGACTGCATCGGAGAGCAATTCCCCCTCCTTGCACCCCGGCGGAAGTTTCCCGACAAAGGCCGACCATCAGCATGAGTCAGAGATCTACAATAGTCCGAGCAATGCCCTGGTCTGCCACACCTCTTGCACTGGGGGATCGGTGTGTTTTCTTTTTGGCTCGGCTTAGGCCTCTTCCATTTTTTCGCCTGTTTGGGTTGCTTTGGTTCACTATCAGAAGATGTGTGAACAGACTGCAGGAACGCAGCCAAAGCAGACCTTTTCTGGCTCCCGGATCCCACCTTAGCTCAGGCTTCGACCATGTCTGTTACCTCAGGGTCTCCTGGTAAGGCATCTATGATTTTTCTGCACTCTTCATTTGTGTTATCTCTCACTAACTGCCTTAACAATATGCACCTTAACCTGTCATCGTCAACCTGCTTCTCAAGAGAAGCAGTGACTTTCTCTATGAAAGAGAGGAATGACTCTGATCTCCCTTGAATTATTTCAGTATATCGCTTTCTAGGCACAGACAACTCTATGGTTTTCAACAAGGCAGCCATGCCGACCTGTTGAGCTCGCTGCAGGACACTAGAGGGAAATGTACCCTGTAGATTGGGATCAGAGAAGGGACCAATCCACATAAGAGCATCCGTCCCCACTGCACGTCTAGGGTCCTCAGCAGGGAGCTGCATATTCCCTAATGCAACCTTGTCGGCTAGCTTTCTCCAGGTATTCTCAAAAACTGCACCTTGTACAGGTTGAAATAGAATTTGACCTAACTGTCTGATATCAAATGGAGCAAGCAAATCTGTATTTATCACCCTTATTATCTGCATAACCTCAGCAGAACCAAGCCCATGTTGTGCCACCTTGGATTGTAGATCCTGTGCGACCTTCCAGGCAATTACCTCATGCTTATCATGCTGACCTGAGTGTGGGAGAGCCTTATACACTTGGAAAGTTTGGATCTCCCCTTTCGGGGAGTCACTACCATCCTGAGCTACTGGCACAGCCTGTGGATGCAGTGTAACAGATTCCTGATTACTCCCAGGATCCTCAAATCTGTTTGGCATTCCCAGAGTTTTTCCAATAAATCCCAGTTGCCCTCCTCCAGAGCCCGCATTTTAAAGGATTCCCAGAAACTATTGTGGTGGGTCGGACGCACTGTCACAATGCAGTCCGGGAAGGTCCAAGCGCGAGACTGGAGCAGCTTTTTCTTTTGCCGCCTGGCTACAGCAGTTTTACATCCCAGGGCCAAAGCCTCCTGTGCCTCGCTGCCCAACGATGAACCATCGGGTAAAGGCAACTTTGAGGTGCCGTGACTGAACAAAGGTGGGCGGGGACGAATGGACTGATCAGAAGAGAAACTGACAGCACAGGCTGCAGTCGGCTGTGCTGTGGTTTGAACTGCAGCCTCTTTTCAGGATGCGATATTGGCTGGTTTCGACCAATCTGGCGCTGGATCTGCTGCTGCTTCCAATACGACGGCAGCGCCTAGAGCCGCCGCCGGCCCCTGCTCTGCTTTCGCACCCGCAGCTGCCGCCGGCCGGGGCATGGCCATCGCGTCTGCCGCTTCTGTTGCTGGTCTCAGCTCTGCTGGCAGCTGCCGCGATATGTTCAGCAGCTCTGCCAACAAAGGCAAATGCCGTATTAAAAGGTTGACTGCTTGGTTCTGCTTTTCCACAGCACTGTCCGGCGCTACGCCAGCCAAAGGCGTCCATCTGGGCATCCTCGGCGCGGCAGGCGCCTGCGCAGTCAGGCTAGGAGCCGCCATGGGCGTCAAAGACGCAAGCCCACTGAAACACGGCGCTGAGAAAGCAGCGACCGCTGCTGAGCCGAAAGGCAGGGCGGGCTGTGCGCCATCCCGCTGCCCACACACCCCTGCCAGTTGTTCTGCCAGCGTGGGGTCTTTGGGTGGCATGGGGTCCTGCGGCAGCGCAGGGCGACCCGGGGCAGGCTCCGCGGCATCCTCCGCCCGTGGAGTCGGGGGGGTTTTTTGGATATCTCTCCATCACATGCCTCCGAAACGGACGAGCCAGCTTTACTGCTACAGTCAAGGTCTATCAGAAGATTAAACAAAGACCGCCCTGTGCGTAGTAATTCTAGCACTGACGGATCCCCAGATGGGAGCTCGCGCCGGATAGCTCAGCCTAGTTCCTGCCACAGCCCAAAATCCAGGGCAGTGTCTGCGTTCGGGAAGACACACTGCAAATCACCCCAGTCTAACAATTCACAGAGCGAGTCATCAGAGATGGAGGCATTCATTGAACTGATAACACCTTTCCAGACTGATGGCACAGCGTCGGTTTTTAAGCCGCTGTTCACCATTCTTTCAGTCCCTTCAGACATCCTGGTCGGGAAGGGGGGGGGGGGGGAGGGGGGGGGAACAGCGTACCTCTAAAGAATTTTGGCTCGGCTTGCAGCGTGCAGGACATGTCGGGGTTCACCAAATATTATGGTATCCCGCAGTGGTAGGGAGGAGAGGAGAGATCCAACAAGCAAGAATTGTGCAGCAAGATTGATTTATTTAATTATTTTACAAACTCGTTTATAGACTTTTTCCTTCATAGTCTAATTGGACAAAGGATCAGCCACCCCTTGGGGTGATTGGCTAAAATCCTAAAACATCCATTGTCAAAATATTTTTCTACTGTACCATAAACAAAGCTCTGCAAGGTCGCAGGTGTTCATAGTTTATAGAAGTCTGCTAATATCTTCCGTGAGAGAGAAAAGTATCTCACGGGACTGGAAAGAAGCAAGAAAAATTCTTGCTAGCAGCAATATTGTATCCACACAGGTGGATCTCCCCTCTGGCAGGGATGCCTGCAGGGTACATCCAGCCTGAAGATGGGGAACACTCACTTTTGGATGGGTGAGTAAAAGCACTGAGATCTGGACACATACAGAAATAAAATCCTAAAGTATCTCTGTGGAGTTACAGGAAGCCTGGAGCTGCAGAAAAACCCTGAGAAGCATGGAAGAAAGCAGATTACACATGATCTGAAAACAGGAAAGGCATCCTGTTTCTTCAAAGCCTGTAAACCTTGAGAAAAATAACAAACTGTCAGGCTGACGGATTTATTACAGGCCTGCAACTGGGTTGCGTGCGAAGGACTGAACAGAGATTCTCACACGCAGAGTATAAGTACTATCTTAACTCTGCAATGAACAGATTCATTTTGCTCTCAGCTTGTGAGTCTCCCATTTATATGCCACAAATGGCCTCCTGATTAACAGGGACCTTATTACTACTGACGTGATCCAGTCCGGTGGCATACCCTGACCGAACCAACCGTGGGTGTGTTCAGCTGATCACCAAGGAGCTCCTTCCATCACTGGCTATAGAACAGGTTAGTCTTTGCGAGCGGTCTGGAAGCATTTCTTATAATGGGGAAAAGTGCAACAAAATCCCAAAAACTGCATAAAGACTGACTGTTGCGCATCACCAGGGAACAAGGATATAAACTCCAACCCCAAAGACTCATACAGCTACTTATACGGGTCAGACAATTTTGTCCCTGGTACCCATCAGATGGGTCCTATGACCTTACTCACTGGCAAAAGGTCAGTGAATGTTTACAAACCCGCCAAATTACTCATCACGATGTCTATCCTGATGATATTATTACTTGGTGTGTGATATATTCAGCTTTGCAACAATTTAAGGACGCAGACTGTGTCCTTGAGGATGGTTTGCCTGCATCACTGTCAGATACTGTTGTTTTTGTTAATGAAACCTCAGCTGAGGGAAATCATCTGGAAAAAGAGGATCCGTTTGATCCCAGCCCTATAGACTCTGGACAAGAACCAGATTTATATCCTCCTCTATCCCCAGTACGTGCTATGGCAGCAGCTGCACCTAGCGCTGAAGAAATATTACAAACAGCACACAAAAAAGCTGCAGCAAATATTTCACCATATTCCACCACTGTCTTATACCACATCCTGTTCCTCTAGTGACTATGATGAGGAAACAATACCACCTATAGGACCTCAGCCAGAAAGGTTTATACAGAAATGCCAGAGGCGAGCATTGGAGGAGGGTGATATTGAATTTTTTCAAGCAATGCCTGTTGTATATCATAATCAAAACCTGTGGATACAAATACTGCTGCTAGCACGAATTTTTCTTGCTTCTTTCCAGTCCTGTGAGATACTTTTCTCTCTCACGGAAGATATTAGCAGACTTCTATAAACTATGAACACCTGCGACCTTGCAGAGCTTTGTTTATGGTACAGTAGAAAAATATTTTGACAATGGATGTTTTAGGATTTTAGCCAATCACCCCAAGGGGTGGCTGATCCTTTGACCAATTAGACTATGAAGAAAAAGTCTATAAACGAGTTTGTAAAATAATTAAATAAATCAATCTTGCTGCACAATTCTTGCTTGTTGGATCTCTCCTCTCCTCCCTACCACTGCGGGATACCATAATAAAAAACCCACATCATGAACAATTGTCATATGAGATGGTAAAGGAACTGAGAAGATTGGTGAAAGAAAATGGTTTACATTCCTCCTTTACTATGAATTTATTGGATGCAATTGCAGAAGCACGTACTATGTTACCAGTGGATTGGAAATCTCTTTTTAAGACAATTTTAATGGGGGGGCAATACTCTGTCTGGTGGACAGAATTTGTAGATTTGGGTCAAACTCAGGCATTGAAAAATGGTAATCAACAACCACCCATTAGTATCACTGTATCACACCTCTCTGGCACAGACATGTACCCTACTGTTTGGGCACAATTAAGGCTCCCCCCCCCCCCCCCCCCCCCCCCCAAGCGTGGGATCAGTCTACTGTTATTGCCATGCGTGCACTACGAAAAGTGCCTGATACAAAAAATTAGAGTTTGGTTTTGCTGCTGTGAGCCAGGGGCCTCAGGAACCCTACATTACCTTTATTGATCGATTACAATCCACTGTTAGGCAGCAAATTGATATGCAGGAAGCAGCTGATGCTGTCTTAAAATCTCTTGCTTATAAAAATGCTAACAATGACTGTAAAAAAGCCCTGGACTCGATTTGTAATCATGCTGATGTTGAACTTTCTGATTATATCAAGGCATTCGCTAACATCGGCTCAGAACAATTCAAAGCAGAACTTATTACTACTGTGATAGCCCAACAACTGCAAGTGGCCAGAGCAGCTATTAAGTGCTTTGAATGCAGGGAGCTAGGACATATTAGGAAGCAATGTCCAACAGGACAAAGAGGCAATAAAAAGCCCAGTAAACCTTGTCCTTGCTGCCAAAAAGGGTTTAATTGGAGCAATCAATGCTGGTCTAAATATGACAAACACGGCAACCTTCTTCCACAGCAGGAAAACTCGAAAGCAGGCACGGGGTTCAGTGCCCCCTATTCCAACAGGACCACACTCAATCAGACACCAATACAAGCACAAGCCTTGCAAGGGACACTCCCAGGAGTGCTGGCCTGGACATGGCCGTCAGCGCTACCACAACCTTGAATGATACCTCGGTTCACCTGCTGCCCACCTCTGTGTGCGAGCCACTGCCATTTCAAACACATGCTTTACTCCTGGGATGCTCCTCTACCACCTGCACAGGACAATTTATATTACCAGGAATCACTGATGTCAAAAAACTGATGCCTGAGATGGCCACCTAAAAACAGAGACTAGACAGAATAAGGGAATAAAGGTAGGTATTTATTTGAAGGGCCTTCAAAGGTACACCCTGGGCAGGCCAAAGGCTACACCCAAGATGGACTCCAGGTCATGAGTTCTTCACACTTTTATAAGTTTGGTCCATTTGCATATCAGGGTTAATTCTCCAGTTATAAGTTCAGTTCATGATGTAATTACCCCAAGTTTTCCCCTCCTCTCAAGGCTTTAGTTTACTCATTTTGCGGCCTAGCGTCCTTGAGGTGGAAACTTAGAGAGGTTTGTTATGTCTAACCAGCATGAGAGAACAGCAGCTAACAGGCCACAAGAAACTTCAGAATTACATGCTAGGCAGTACAGGATTTGAAAAATATAAGCGTTAAAACCTAAGGCATCACTATAAAGGGGAAATTAAAATCATGGCTTGGACATCTAATCCCCCCTGCACAGTGGCACAGGGAAGCCAATTGGCACAATTAATACCACTGCCAGCAATTCCCTGTTCAGCATCGATCTTACAGCAACAACAAGATGCAGGAGGATTTGGGAGCACAGGCACCCCACAGATATTTTGGTCAAAAGTCACGGGATACAACAACCATTACTCATTTGTCAAACAGAATCTAAGTCTTTTACAGGTTTAGTCGACACTGGCACAGATGTTTCCTTCATATCCTGAAAGGAGTGGCCCCCCGAGTGGCCTCTGGCACCCTCAAGTGTGATCGTAGCAGGCATCAGAGGTCAGTAAATTCCCTGGCAGTACACAAAAGAACTGAAAATCATCCTTGTAAAAGAACAATTACGTTTGGGTCACATAGTCCTATCGTGCTCCGGGTTGCTGCAGGTGCTGGATAGTGAGGAGCCGCAATCTTCCCAAAAGTGTCTCAGTAGCGAAGCCGCTCAGCAGGACCACCACACACTTGCACATGCGTACACACACACACGCACAGATAGCTCCAGTAATATGAATCGAGGGTAAAGAGCCAAGAAGGGTCTCCATATAGAGTCCCATGGGAGCGGTTTATTGTAGCCACACCGTGAAGGGATCCAGGGACAAAGACAAGGAACAATAGAGGGTCCAGTTTTAAGTATGGGAGCAGATCGAGCATCAGAGACCAATGATCTGAGGGTGCAGGGGTGGTACAAAGGCGGGACTAGGGAATGGGAACCAATAGGGAAACTCTGGGGGAGTGGTGATGGGGCAAGGGCCAATGGGGGGAACTTGGAGTGGAGAACCTTCTAGGGCATAGGACATATAAGGTAACAAGGGGGCGGGGAGGCTAACGGCCAACCAGGGAAGCAAAACTGGGGTACATTAACATAGCAAAGCAATGCATCCTGGGGAAAGCTCTTTTTGTCACCCTAACCTGGGGAGGAATCTCTGGTACTAGGCACGGTCCTACCAGTGGACTCTCTTTGTCCCTTGTTCTGTAGGCTCACTGGCTGCCACAACTCCCCTTTTCTTCATCAACCAAAAAGGCCTCCCCCAGGGATCTCAAAGCAAGCATTTCAAACAACCAAACATGCACAAAACAACAAAAATGATCAGAAGCACCCAAAATGCAATCCCCAAGAGTGAAGCAAACCACCCAGTGAGTCCCCAGTGTCCCAGCAAGTCCTTGAACCACTCAGGTAGTTTTTCCTTCTATAAGTCCATGATTAGAGTCTCTCATTTTTTGGATGCTGGTGTGGATAACTCATGCGGTGGGTGGTAAGATTCTCTTTGGGCTGTGGCTCAGTCCAAGCATTCATTGCCGGTGGCACCAGGAGCATCCAGAGGATGGCAGGGTGACAGATGCTAGACGCTGCTCCAGCAGGCATTTCTCCACTGGAGGCTCTGGTTGCAGGACAGCAGGTTGGTGTTGGTGGTGGAGATGTGTGATGGTTGGTGGCTGGTGGTGGAAATCTGTGCTGTCTCCATTTCCACACTACGGTCGTTTGGTCTGTCAGTTTCTGGCAAAGTTGTGTCCATGGGAGCAGTGTTTGCTGAGCCGGTGCAGGGCTTGATCTTATCTGGCAGCTCCCAGTTACCGTCCCTGGCTGTTTGCTTCCTCACCCCAGTCAAGTGATCCCCAGACCCAGAGTCAGAATCTGAGGAGTCACTGCTCTCTTCCTCCGGCCACTGCTCCACCTGTTCCAGCCACACTCGCCAGCTGCTCAGGTCCACCGACCCCCCACGATGTCCTCACAGGCCTCCAGGAGCAGTCGGGGTCCCACAGCCCAGCTCCAGCAACACCCCCTCTTCTTCTGCAGCCCAGGGACAGAGGGCACAGACAGGGCCGGGGCCGAGGTGAAGGGCACCACGTGGGCGGGGCCAAAGCGTCCCCTCAGGAGGTGGCTCCAGTCCACAGCCACCACGGGGGGGAGGGTCAGGTCCGCCTTGTTGAAGACGAGGATGAGCCCCTTCCCCAATTCCTGCATCACGTGGGCGGCCAGGGCAGGGGGCATGCTCAGGGCCAGGTGCTGGGCGTCGGCAATGAGCAGGACAATGTCTGACATCTCCAGAAACCTCCACAGCTACCGCCACATCTCCAGGTTGTGCTTGAAGGGTGCCAGGTCCCTGCTGTCCCCAGGCTGTCCCAGGCCCCTCAGGAAGTCCCCGAATGCTGCCTCCTCCCGCACCCGCAGCTCCTTGGGGCTCATCCCAAAGCTCCAGGGGGGCCACTGGGGGAAGTCTAGCCTGGGGCTGTAGACGCTGTCAGGGTCCAGCTCCAGGGCGCTCTTGGGCAGCGGCTCCAGCAGCTCTTCCTGGGCTTGGCGCCGGCGCCGCTCCAGGGCCTCGGCCCGGGGCTCCCCCAGCTACAGCCGGAACCTGCCGGGGTCGTGGCGCTGGGGGGCCCCGCGGGCTCTGCGGGGGGATCTCCAGCGGGGCCATTGCCGCCTCGCTCGCAGCTCTTGCTGCGGCTTCCGGGGCCCGAGGCCGGGCCGGCCGGGGTGCAGGGTCAGCACTCAGGGACAGGCTGAGCTTGGCGGGGGTGGCCGGCTTGGTGCAGAGCTCAGAGCAGGTGGACGCAAAGGCTTCGTAACCTCCCTTGAGGAAGCAGGTGCGGGCACCGCGGGCCTCCCTGCAAAGGGTGCTGACCGTCAGCAGCATGGTGCTGTCGCGCTTGGGCACTTCCAGGTATGTGCTGTGCTCGTCCAGCAGCACCACAGTGTGGAAGAGCCCCTGGCACAGGCGGGCACGGAGCTCTTCATTGGGCATGACGTGCTCCAGCGCCAGCATGCCCTTGTTGCGGCACCGCACAATGGTGCTCAAGTGGACGTTGCAGGAGCCGCAGATGTACGCAGTGTTGAAGGAGAAGGAGCAGCAGTTGAGGATGAGGCACTGTGGGCCGCGCTCCTGCAGCAGCCCCTGCAGTGCCTCGCACTCCAGCGTGCACACCTGCAGGTTCACCATGGCTGGGCAGCGAAGGGAAGGAGGACAGGGCAGTGTACGTGGAGGTGCTGCTGTCCCCAAGTGTCCCGGTGTCTTTCCAATTGCCACCACCCTCACTTCTGGTCCCAGTAGCATGGGAACCAGGAGTGGGTTGGTTCCCAGGGGTGAAGCCACCGATGGAGGGGGTGGGAACACAGGAAGGAGAGGCAGCGTCTGCGGCTGGTAGGGGATTCCCGGTGGAGGGGGGAGATCCCAATGCAGGCACGCCCAACTACACAGGGGAGGAGCTGGAAATGGAGGAGGGGCCACGTGCGGGATCAGGAACGCAGCAAAGGGTTTTCTAAACTGGGGTTAACATTTCCCAACTGTTCCCCAATACTCTCAACCGCTTTTACTAGCTTGTAAAACAAATAACCTTTTCCCGACATAAACAACCAGTGCACAAAACGCTTTAAATACTCAAATAACCAATGCTTAAATAACCAATGAACAAAATGTTTTAAACCTTCCCTTGAATAACGAAAATAGTCCCAAACAAGGACTCTCACAACTGGGAGAAAAGCTTTCCGCAGGAGACAGGACAACTCAGCCCCCATCTCCCACTCTTCCCAACACCCAAGATAAAAGGAAGTTAACAGAAAAGGATACAAAAGTGACCCATATTACACTCACTAAAGGGTCAACTGAAATTCTCAGGGTGGTCCGTCAACTCCTCAACCAGTCTTCTCTTTCTCGAGAAGGTCGTCGGTCGCGCGTCAGATCACCCTGATAAAACTCAGAGCTTTCTTCGGGGAAATGGCTGCTCCGAAAGCAGCTTGCTTCCAGCAGGTCGGGCTGCTGGAGACGCTTTCAGGGACGGTCCAAAGAAGTCCCTGTTCGGGCACCACTTATCGTGCTCCGGGTTGCTGCAGGTGCTGGATAGTGAGGAGCCGCGATCTTCCCAAAAGCGTCTCAGTAGCGAAGCTGCTCGGCAGGACCACCACACACTCACACGCGCATACACACACACACAGATAGCTCCAGTAATATGAATTGATGCCAAAGAGTCGGGAAAGGTCTCCGTATAGAGTTCCATGGGTGTTGTAGCCGCTGAGCCAGTGATTGTGATGGCTGAGGGGCCAAGGAGCCTCGAAATAGCAGGGACCTGCTGGTGGACCAATTCCAAGGTTTAAGAACACATCCTGACCTCATGGTGAGAAAGGAAAAGCCTCTCCCATCAGGCTTTGTGGTGCCATGCAGACTTGGTCTGTCTGATTGACTTGCTGCCCCTCGCCACTCCCCCAGAGTATCCCCATTGGCTCCCATCCCCTATTCCTGCCTTTGTACCGCCCCCGTACCCTCAGATCATTGGTCTCTGGTGCTCTCCCCGCTCCCGTACATAAACCCTGGACCCTGCATGGTCTGGTCTCTTTCGTCTCTGGGTTCCCTTCGCCACAGGATGCAATAAACCATCATCCATGGAATACCATATGGGAGAGCCCTCCTGACTCTTTGTTTCTGGTAATGCATGAGCTATCCGGTGCGGGAACTCATGCCTTCTGATAAACGAATCAATATGATTTCGAAGAAGCTTCTTATTGTTTAAAATACACTCCACTCACACATCTCACAACTTTGACATCATACCCTACTTATACACTTTGCTTACTTATACATTCTACCTACTTATACATTTCACTTGCTTATCTTATACTACTTATACATATCACTGTACTTATATATTTTCTTACTTATACTTTTTATAACTTCTACATAACACAGTACTTATGCATTTTAAGTACTTATACATTACTTATACATTTTACTTACTTATACATAATACAGTATGTATACATTTTGCAGCTGCTGTGCATGAGATCTCACATTGCTTGATTGGTTTCTCTATTTTGCCCATGAGCTCCGCATGCACTTTTCTGATAATATGATTAGTTTTAATCTAGTGTGGCACAGTCCTTTTTTATCTATTCCTTGCTGTCTTGGTATTTAGTTTTTCAGCTTCTTTTTTCCCAATTTATCACAGTTTACCTTTCAGTCCTTGATGAATTCCTGAGATCTCTAACAGGTGGGGCTCCTGATCCAGGCAAACAGCACCGAGATGATGACAGCACCAACACCCATCCAGTGATCAGCAGCCAAGCTAGTCCAGGAAATCCAAACAACAAGACAGCAAAGGACAGGGAGCAGATATAAACCAATCCCATCTCCTCCCTGAACCTTCAGACTGGAGCTTAAAAACCCTCTTGGGGCTGATGTGCTGCAGCTGAAGGTGGAAAAGCCAGGTGAAGCCGGTGAGGGTAATTCCAGCCTGGTCCCACTCTGAGGGCTCTGGTAAAAATAACTAAAAATGATTTGGCTGGGGCACACTATCAAGGTTCAAACACTTTACAACAATCCGGCTAGAGTGTGTGGTGAGAGTCCACGCCTAACAGCCGCGCCGGTGAAAGGAGTAAGCTTGCTGGAGTGCTATACTGCACCCACCGGAATGACTCCTTTGCCAGGGACGTTTCAGGGAAACGCAGCTACCTTTCACGAACCCACAGACGCAGTTTATTGTAGCCACACCGTGAAGGGATCCAGGGACGAAGACAAGGAACAATAGAGGGTCCAGTTTTAAGTATGGGAGCAGATCGAGCATCAGAGACCAATGATCGGAGGGCGCAGGGGTGGTACAAAGGCAGGACTAGGGAATGGGAACCAATAGGGAAACTCTGGGGGAGTGGTGATGGGGCAAGGGCCAATGGGGGGAACTTGGAGTGGAGAACCTTCTAGGGCATGGAATATATAAGGTAACAAGGGGGCAGGGAGGCCAATGGCCAACCAGAGAAGCAAAACTGGGGTACATTAACATAGCAAAGCAATGCATCCTGGGGAAAGCTCTTTTTACCACCCTAACCTGGGGAGGAATCTCTGGTACTAGGCACGGTCCTACCAGTGGACTCTCTTTGTCCCTTGTTCTGTAGGCTCACCGGCCGCCACACAGTCCCTTCCACTATCCCATGGAATACACCTATTTTCATTATTCCTAAGAAATCGGGAAAGTGGAGGTTTTTACAGGATCTCAGGGCAGCCAATGCAGCCATTTCACCTATGGGGGCATTACAACCAGGAATACCTAACCCCACAATGATTCCAGTGTGACAGGACGTGTCTACCCCCTCTCTACCACAGATGGTTGGTGCATATGGAAGAGATAACCCAGGCGAGTCACAGGCCCAGCATGGGGTTGAGTCAAGGTTCTAAAAGGTTAAAATTTTAGCTAAGAGTTAGAAGAAATTTGTATTAATTAAGATACAGAGTAGAGAAACAAAAGATAAGTTAATGATTAGTAGATGCCTAAGCTAGAGCCAAGTGATGTATTATTTGCCATTATATTTTGTTTTAAGTTTTGTTTGTAGGAGGAAACAGAATAAATGAACTGTCATCAAAACAAATTGAAACCAATAGAACCAAGAATGACACCTGAGTTTCATAATAATTAATCAAAAGTAGGAGATCTTGGGCTGTGCCAAGAGGTCATGAAGGCCTGCCAACAGCAAGAAGGTAAAAAGGTTACTGTGAGGAAGACATTCCTGACTTCATCTTTCAGGGCCACTGACCAAATTCGAAACCACTGACCCAATTCAAGAGACAAAGTGCACATGCGTCTGTCTTGGTTTGAAAGACAGGTGTCTGCTAAGGAAGGCAGCAGCCTCCCTTGGAATGGAAGATGCAACCCCCTTTCCCTCTGAATTATTATAATTTTGAAATCAAGGGGCTTCCAGGCAAAGATATGGGAAATAGGAATAACAGTTCTTTACTAATATATATATATATATATAAAACAAGGCAGGGAAAAAACTGATTTAAACTGAGAGTCAGATACAACCTGACCCTGTTGGTCAGGGTAGCAGTAGCAGTCTGATAAGGTGGTGGCTGCAGACCTCCTGAAGTGAATGGATGTGGTTCTATTGAAGCGGTGATCCTGTCTAGAAATATCTGGTCTTCCTCAGAAGGTCCCGTGGTAGGTATGTAGCTATTGTCCTCTGGAAATCCAGTGGGAAAGGCGGCCTGTGGTCTTCAAAAATCGCAGTTTATATCCAGGATGGGATGCTTGGTTTCTCCCTCTGGGTGGAGCATCTCACAATGGAATGATGAGTCATGAGATAAGGCACTGATGGGCCATTAACAGGACATAGTCTTGAGGGAGGAGGCAGGGAGCACTGCCCTACCTGGTTTTAACAGCTCATGAAGATGGTGATAGAATACATGCTTGTGGGCACATTTTACATTGTAACTAATGATCTCATTTTAATATGAAGCGGAGGATGGGAGGTGCTGGGGTCATACATATGTAGAAGATGTAAAACTTTGTGTAATAAATAGAGAACGAAGAACCTTGTACTTTGCTGGCATGTCTTTAGGAGGCTACTCCCATGCTGCCCACTGGTGCCTGAATAAACATACCACTTTCTAACTTTAATTAGGGTCTTGGTTTGAAAGACAAGTGTCTGCCAAGGAAGGCAGAAGCCTCCCTTGGAATGGCTGATGCGACCCCCCTTCCCTCCGAGTTATTATAATTTTGAAATCAAGGGGCTTTTAGGCAAAGATGTGGGAAATAGGAATAACAGCTCTTTACTATTATATATCTATATGTGTATAACAAGTCAAACAAGCAATAACTATGGCAGTAACAGCAAACAATCACAAACCCAGTGCCAGCCTTCTCGGCTGTCAGGCCCTTTCCCCTTGGGTGCAGTTCCGCTCGCAGCCGGCAGGGGCGCTGGCAGCTCCCAGTGAGCAGGGCAGGTGCGATGGCTGTCCTGTGGCTGCATGGAGGCGCTCCGGAGCGAGCTTGGGGAGCACGCGGCAATGGTGGCCTGGGATCCCAGGAAGGGATGGAACAAAGGTTTCACAAACCGCTGGGCAGCCGATCCCGGTGTCCAGCCAGACCCACAGGAACAGCAGGCTGGAACGGCAGGGACGAGCACAAATCCCGGGTGGCAGACAAGATGTATCCAAACTGCGGAGCTGTGGTGGGAACCCCCCGGAGGTCTGGGCAGGCAGGGCAAGCATGGCTACAACGTAGTGAAGGTGCAAAGCAACGGTGGGGGCGGGGCGGCCATGGCCCGGCTCCCAGGGAGGCAGGGAAGGCGGGCTTGGGATCCCAGGGTTTCTCTGGCAGAAGGAAAAGCAGCTGCAGAAGCAGCCTCTCTCTCCGTCCAAACTGACTGTCCACACACCCAGGTGAAACAAAAGAGTAGCCAGATGCACCCCACTCCAATGGCTAGCTCTTTTGTTTTTCTTAAGCACCCAGATATTTGTCCACCTAGCAACACGTATGAGGAAAATTCCTATAACAGAAAAAAACCCAAAAGAACTCCTAAAACCCCAACATTATCCACCCCGAATTTTTCCCATACTAACATGTTACATGAAACTTAACCCTTTTAACCATATAAATACATGCATCACCCAAATAATATACATATATACATATATACCTATATACATGCTGATACTGATACAAGTACAGAGCCATGGGTAGTTCACCCTGAAACAAGGTCCCCTTGAGGTATGCATCGGGTCTCTCCATCCTTTTGCATCGCTCACCAGGTGCAACCTGGTCTCTGAGCGAAGACAACTCCACGGATGGGTTTGTCTTTGCTTGAGGCAGAATTAACCGAAACAGTTTTCCCAAGCATACCTCTCAGGGCACCACTGGAACCTTATCCCCGTCTGTTGTTTGTAGGGGTTCGGATTAGGCAGGGCCTGCTCGGCTGGTGGAGCCTTGAGTGTTAACTAACCAGGTGGCTCTTGCTAAATGCACCTCCCAGTTTTTGAAAGTCCCCCCACCCAGTGCCTTCAAGGTGGTTTTAAGCAATCCATTACACCGCTCCACTTTCCCAGCTGCTGGTGCATGGTAAGGGATATGGTACACCCACTCAATGCCATGTTCTCTAGCCCAGGTGTTTATAAGGCTATTCTTGAAATGAATCCCATTATCAGACTCAATTCTCTCAGGGGTGCCATGTCTCCAAAGGACTTGCTTTTCAAGGCCCAGGATGGTGTTCTGGGCAGTAACGTGAGGCACAGGGTAGGTCTCCAGCCATCCTGTGGTGGCTTCTACCATTGTGAGCACACAGCGCTTGCCTTGACGTGTTGGAGGCAGTGTGATGTAATCAATCTGCCAGGCCTCCCCATACTTGTATTTGGACCATCGCACACCGTACCACAGGGTCTTCACCCACTTGGACTGCTTGATTGCAGCACAGGTCTCACAATCATGGATCACCTGGGAGATACTGTCCATGGTTAGATCCACTCCTCGGTCTCGTGCCCACTTATAGGTGGCATCTCTGCCTTGAAGGCATGAGGCATCATGGGCCCATAGAGCTAGGAACAACTCTCCTTTATGTTGCCAATCCAAGTCTATATGGGACACCTCTACTTTCGCGGCCTGATCTACCTGTTTGTTGTTACGATGTTCTTCATTAGCCCGGCTCTTGGGGACATGAGCATCTACATGACGGAACTTCACGGATAGCTTGTCTACCCGAGTGGCAATGCCTTTCCACTCCTCAGCAGCCCAGATTGGTTTTCCTCTGTGCTGCCAGTTTGCCTTCTTCCACTTTTCCAGCCAACCCCACAGAGCATTGGCTACCATCCATGAATGAGTGTAGAGGTAGAGCTTTGGCCACTTCTCTCTTTCAGCAATGTCCAGAGCTAATTGAACAGCTTTGAGTTCAGCAAATTGGCTCGATCCACCTTCTCCTTCAGTAGCCTGTGCAACTTGTCATGTGGGGCTCCATCCAGCAGCTTTCCATTTCCAGCTAGCACCTACAATTTGGCAGGAACCATCAGTGAAGAGGGCGTATTGTCTTTCACTCTCTGGTAGCTTGTTATATGGTGGAGCTTCTTTGGCACGTGTCACCTGCTCCTCTTCTTCTTCAGAAGATAACCCAAAAGTCTCACCTTCCAGACAGTTCGTAATTATTTCCAAGATCCCAGGGCGACTTGGGTTTCAAATTCGGGCACGCTGTGTGATGAGGGCGATCCATTTGCTCCAAGTAGCGTAGGTGGCTTGATGCGTGGAAGGAACCTTTTCTTTGAACATCCACCTGTAAGAGACGGTCCGAAGATCCCTCATCTGCCTCACGATCATCGCCAAGGACAGAGACTGAACACAGGAGTCCTGGCCCGGCTGAGGTGGGATGTCTGCCAAGCGTTGCCTGCGGGTGTGCCCACTGGGAACTGGTACGCATTCCTGAGGAAATTAGTGCAGGTAACAATGGACTGCGCTGTTCTTGCTGCCCAGGTGGGAAGGACTGCGCTGAAGCAGAAAGGAATGACCTGTCCTGTACACCTCTCCGGTACACCTGTTTTGTACGTCTGTCCTGTACCTGTTTCCCAAAGCAACGGACCCCATAACAATGGCTGTAGATTTCCCAACCTCTTGGCCAGTTGCCCCTCTCTTCTGAAAAGGACTATAAAGGGACTTTCTGAAATAACCAAGTCGGAGATCTCCCCACGGAAAGAAGACGAATCTATTGGCGGAAGACCACGAGGACTTTGTCCCATCTGTTGGTAGCTATTGCCCCCCTCTCTCTTTCTTCCTCTCTACTTTGTGTTTCTTTCTCTCTCTCTCTCTTTCTCTCTTCTATCGCATTACTGTGTTGTGGGCACTTAATAAAGGTGCACTGCTTTGATTAAAACTGAAATCTCTTGTGTCCTTTTACACTCTGAGATCGATAAATGAACCATCACAACCCCCGCTTGCATTAGCGGATCGTGACATTAAACTGGCGTCACGGACAGGATTTCTGACAGACAGAAGAGGTTGCAAGGTTGTGTGTAGTCTGTAATAGAGGAAGGATGTTTCGCTCCAGCCGCACCTAGCCCAACACCCCAAAAAGGGTGAGCGGTGTCTAGAAAGCAAGGGGGGTGACTCGAATTTCCCGCAAACTGCACACTCCTAGGTGAAAAGCACCCCATACTCAGTTGAGGGCTCTGTCTTCAGATTTTTCGCAAAAGATCTCTTAGTGTAAAAGGGGGAACTGTGTTTTTTTGGGGTGTGCGTGAATTTGGACTGCTTGGTGTAGTGAAGAGACAACCATAAGTAACTTAAGGAGTACCTACCAGGCAGATTTGGTCTCTTCACCCACCCAGGGAAGCGAAGGGAGACACAGTGAAGCTGTGTGTGTCGCAGTGTGTAATTAACTTTTACCTCCCTGTGGTGGTTTTGATCCCTTCATAAAATGACTGAAAACCCCAGTGCAAAAGTTAAAGCTGCATTTTATGCTCTGCTAGCAAAACATAATGCCCGGCCCTCTCCGGGAGGGGAAGAATGGGCTCAAAATAACTGGCTTAATTTGGATTATGTGACTGATAGAGTATGTTCTTTACAACATGAGACTAGATTTAAATTTGGCCGAAATAAAACCATAATCTGCTCTGTTTTAGGGGCATGCCTTGTGGCAGCTATAGATCATTGCTTAAAGCGATGTACTGAGGAGAAAGCAATCATAGATTCCCTTCAAAACCTAGTGGAGATTTTACAGAAACAATTAGATGAAGAGAAGAATAAAAATCATTTGCTAGAGGCTGCTTTAAAAGAGGAATACTTTAGGAATTCAAAGAATACTGACTCACCAAAAGAGACAGAGGAAAAGGAAACTCCTCACATTAACCAAATATACCCCCAGAAAGAACTAATACTAGTAAAAAATTGTGGGGAAAACTGCTGCCCTTGTATGAGACCTCTGATTAAAACAGAATATAATTATATCAATGATGAAGATTTTGAACCGCATATCACCGCTAAACAAATATCATACACTGCTGTTGAATTGGCTAGATTAAAAAAGGAGTATGGGCGGCTCCCCCACGAATCTGAGATGGAATATGTTTTCCGAGTGTCCCTCACTGGAGGAGACCAAATTCAATTAACTGAACAGGAGGCCAGTGGATACTGGGGACATGGAGTTTTCTTGACAACAGGAGACAAACGTGGCACGTGGTCCCTGACTCAGCGCGCAGATTTCTGGGCCAGGGGACTCAATCCTTTAGAAAGGGGAGACCCTTTAGCTATAGTTGGTACCCCCAATCAACTCCTAGAAAGTGTCCACAAAGCTGCCTGTTTGCAAATGATCCATGAAAGGAAGTTAACTCCTGGATATGAATCCCCCATGCAATTACCTGTTAAACCTGAACTGATGACCCCTTTAATTCGAGGCCTTCCAGAATAACTCAAACCTACAGCAATTGTCCTTCAAAAAACCATAGCAGCTGTAGGTCCCGTAGAAAGGCTGGATAGATTCCTTGGAAACCCGAGTGATCAAACTGGATCTACCGATCCTGGGTTTACTCCATATTCAACCCCCTCTCAGCCCCCAGGTTCACAATCAAATTCACCTGCCGGTGATCGTAAAGTTTGGACATAGAGTGAGGTTGCAGAAGATCTGATTAATTACAGTAGAAAATTTGGACCTATAAAAATCCCAGAGGAAAAATCAGACAAAACAAAAGGTGTCAGGTACATTAGGGCTCTTCATAGCGAAAAGCCAGAAAATGTAAAACAGATCTCTAACCATCAGCATTGGTGGTTGTTAGGCATCAAAAAGGGGGTCCCCAGAGATGTGATGGATGGCTTACCCCTTGATAAATTGAGTAAGGTAGTGTCCAACTGGCACTGCCGAAAACCCGTTCTACCAAATCCATCAGTTCAACCCAGTGCACCCCTCCTCCCTCAGAATCTGGGCAGTGAGTCAAAGCAACCTCTCCCTCAAAGTCTGTGCAGTGAGCCAAAACGACCTCTCCCTCAAAACCAGGGAAACTAGACCCTCCGTCTCTTGTCAGTGGGCGAAGAGACGGAACATGGGTATACCTGAGAATGCTCACTAAAAATAAAACAGGAGATATAATGATCACAGCTATTACAGGCCCTAAACAGGCACCTGTAACTTTCCTGATTGACACTGGATCACAAATTTCTGCGCTGACAAAGAAAGATGCCCAGAGGTGTGGAATTGTCCCAACAAAGAACCGATATTGTGTTTGAAATGCCTTGGGAACGACAGAATCTATGAATGTGGCCCTAGTCAAGCTCACTTGGCCTGGAGAGGAAAATCAATTCTCTATTAATATGGTGATTGGAGATATCCCAACCAATCTATTAGGGATGAATGCCCTCATTGGGAGGCAGTGGGAGGACTCAGATGGTCTTCTGTGGTCTTTTGGCACACCACGTTTTAACATCAGACTGCTCCAAGCCGCAGCCTCCCTACCATTCAGCAAAGTAACTAATGTGAAGCAATACCCCCTCCCCCTGAGTGCCAAAGAGGGCATCAAGCCAGTGATACAGGAGCTGCGAGAACAAGGAGTAATAGTTAATACTCATTCTCCTTTCAATTCTCCAGTGTGGCCAGTGCGAAAGCCTAATGGGAAGTGGAGGCTGACAATAGATTTTCGCAGGCTAAATGCCAACACAGACCCTCTTACAGCAGCCGTCCCAAATCTGGCAGAATTAATAACATTGATTCAAGAAAAGGCTCATTCAATCATGGCAACTATAGATGTCAAAGACATGTTTTTTATGATACCTTTACAGCCAGAAGATACGGACCATTTTGCTTTCACATGGGAAGGTCAGCAATACACTTTCACTAGGCTTCCCCAAGGGTACAAACATTCTCCTACCCTGGCTCATCACGCTTTAGCCCAAGAGTTAGAAAAAATACCCAAAGCTGACAATGTAGCTGTTTATCAATACATTGATGATATCCTTGTGGGAGGAGATGAAATAGAAGAAGTGAGAGATACCCAACAGAAAATAATCTCCCACTTAGAAAGCCTTGATTTGAAAATTCCCTCAGAAAAAATCCAAAACCCTTCACATGAAGTGAAATTTTTGGGAATTTGGTGGAAAGGAGGTATGACATGTATCCCACCTGATACCCTAACCTCTTTAGATCAGATTAAAATGCCTGAATCCAAAAAAGATCTCCAACATGCTTTAGGTTTATTAGTGTTCTGGAGAAAACACATCCCAGATTTTTCCATAATTGCCAGACCTCTCTATAACTTGTTAAGAAAAGGAATAAAATGGGAATGGACTGCTTCTCAAGAAGAAGCATTGCAATTGTTGATTTTTGAAGCAACAGCTCACCAAGCCCTGGGCCCTATTCACCCTACAGATCCTTTCCAGGTGGAATGGGGATTTGCCTCCTCAGGGTTGTCAGTACACATATGGCAGCGGGGTCCTGAGGGTCCGACGAGGCCTGTAGGTTTTTACTCCCGTGGCTTTAAAGATGCTGAAAAAAGATACACTACCTGGGAGAAAGGACTGGTTGTGGTTAGCTTAGCTCTCATAGAAGTGGAGAAGATTGCATGACAACAACCAATTGTTTTGAGAGGCCCTTTCAAAGTTATTAAGGCAGTCTCTACTGGGACCCCCCCACCTGATGAGGTGGCCCAGAGGGCCTCAGTAAGGGAATGGTATGCTCAGATTGAACATTATTGTAGCGTCTTCTCAGTAACTGAAGGAGCTGTAAAAAATCTGGCAATCCAAGAGACTGAGAACTTGGGTAGCAGCCAAGACAAACCTGCCTCAGTCATTAAAGTAGCCCCTCCTTTTTCCCCCGAACAGGCAGCAAATTCTTGGTTTACGGATGCTTCTGCCAAGCGAGAAGGAAAGGTGTGGAAGTACAAGGCTGTAGCCCTCCACACTTCCTCAGGTGAACGTATTATCACAGAGGGGGAAAGCAGCGCCCAAGTTGGCGAGCTGATAGCTGTTTGGAGTGTTTTCCAACGTGAGGCACAGAATACTTCTCCTGTCTGTATCTACACTGATTCCTATGCTGTGTTTAAGGGATGTACTTAGTGGCTTCCTTTTTGGCAGCAAAATGACTGGGAAGTTAACAGAATCCCAGTATGGCAAAAGGAAAAGTGGCAAGAAATTCTAAATATTGCAAGTCAAGGGAATTTTGCCGTGGGGTGGGTAGCCTCTCACCAGACAGATGGAAATCCAGCAGGAGAGTGGAACAATAAAGCTGATGAATTAGCAAGACTAAGTCCTTTGAAAAAGGATCAGATTACAGAGGACTGGGAGCACTTATTAGAATGGTTGCATGTAAAAAGACAACACACAGGTGCAAAAGATTTGTACAAAGAAGCCCTTGCTCATGGTTGGCCTGTTACCAGAGAAATGTGTAAAACATGCATATCAGCCTGTGAACAATGCCGCAGATGGCTGGAAAGACACCCTTTGGAAGATGACCCTCTGCATTTAAGAAAGGGTAAAGGCTTATGGGATGCGTGGCAGGTAGATTATATTGGCCCCTTTAAAAAGTCAGGAGGTGAACACTTTGTGCTGGTAGGAGTGGAGATTACATCTGGGTTAGTCCAGGCCGATGCCTTTAGAAGAGCTACAGGAGATAACACTGTCAAAGCATTGCAGGGATGGTTTGGAACTTTCCCAAAACCACAAGAAATTCAATCTGATAATGGGTCTCACTTAACTGCCAAAGTTGTACAGGACTGGGCAAAAAGTGAAGGGATTAAATGGACTTTTCACACCCCTTACTACCCTCAAGCTAACGGCATTGTAGAAAGGACCAATGGTCTCTTGAAACAACTTCTGAAACCACAGGAGGGAAATTGGGATGTTCGGCTATGGGAAGCTGTGAAAGGTGTGAATGATAGATGGGGGGTAAACGGGTGTCCCAAAATCACTGCCTTTTGCCCAACAGTTCCAAGCATAATTCCTTCACTACAGGGACCTAATGATCCTAAGAATCCTGCACACTACCCTGGACAACCTGTTTTGGTAGACCTCCCTACCATAGGAGAAATACGACTAGTGCTAAAAAGCCCCCTGAATAAATATGCATGGGTAGCATCTGATGCCCATGGGAGAGCGCATCGGATACATACACGCTGGATAATTACATCATTCTAACTTTCCTCCTTTGGTGGCAGACTCTTTTTGTGTTTGCTTTTCACAGAAGAACTCCGAGGGACATGAAGACCACATAAACCATGATAAAACTGGTGATACTTTTCTGCATCCTACCACAACACCAGGGCCAAAAACCAGCTGAGTGGCCATGGTCTGGTGCTACCATTAGATACACTAGTGCTCTAGGATCCCATCCCAGAGATCGTCGCCCAAACCCAGCCACTGTAGTACTGCACGACTCTGAGGTATACCGTTCAAATGAATGGGGATGGGACTTGAAGGATTGGACTACAACCCTAAATGGAACAATTGGTGAAAAAATTGAGGTAAGATGCAGAAAAGTAGAAGGATCTTTCTCCGGGAAAGCTTCCACCATTACAATTACCGGGAATTTTCTAAAACCAGGTGGGAAAAGTGATTTGCACCCCAACATTATGGCCAAACTCTGCCCTACAACGGAGTGGGCGTGTGACAAACAAACCCTCTTCATCCTGTGTTGTCGTCAGAAGAATGTCGGTAACTACACCTTAGACCCCAGTACCAACAATGTTGAAATCACGAAGCTTTGCAAAAATGAACCAACTGACTGCTGGTATAACTTTACTCAACTAAATCAGCCTATGTAACATGCAATTGGCAAAATAACCAGGCAGATCAGCCAAGTTTGAAAGGTTTAACTTATAAATTCAAAATAAATGCTGTAGTAAAGCCCATACTGAGTGCAGTAATTACGTACCATGGTATAAGTACCTCCCTCGTGCTAGATGACAAGAGTAATGTTTTTTCTCCCTTTATGGTAACCCAAGGTGATGATGTTTCAATACGATGTAGATTAATTGATGGATCTTTTACTAAACCTATACACAGTTATAGCATTGGACCTCACGGCTGTGTTTTGTTTTGTGAAATTCAAAACCAAGATTGTTGGCTAAACTTAACTGCTGTACAATTTTCCCATAAAGTCATGTGTGGTAAAAACGATACAAAGCACTGGGGAGAACTCGATGTCAATGTTGTAATACCTACCACCCAACCACCGGTTATGCTAAGCCCGAGAATTTTTGAAATTGGACCATATACAATCAGGAAAACAGGCCAGCAACAAATATTGTTCAATCCGGCATGGTCCCTTAAACAAGTCAAATTGCTCATGCAAAACAATGTCTCAGAAGTTCAGCCAGCTTGTTCACCTTTTCTGCAAACTTCCTTCGAGGGGTGGACAACCTGGTTGCGAAAGCGAAACCCTTCTAAGAAACAAACGCAAAGAGACATAACCGGTGTTATGGGAACAGGATTGGGAATCTTAAATAGTATTGATTCAGAAGTACTAATGAATAAATTGGCTGCCACAACTACAGATTTGACTAAAATACAACCATTGCAGTCGTCCCTATTAGCCTTGGGAAGCCATCAGTGGTTGTTATCAAACATATTACCAAATTGGGAAAAGGTAAATGTGAATGACCACAAATTGATAATTGACGCACTTGATGCTGCACAAAATAACATTTCTTTGGCTCTCAGCTGCATCCAGGCTCAATTATGGATGCAGTCAGTTGCTGCCTCAATTATAAGAGAAGGCGAAGAAGGCACTTTTCCTACTGAAATTCGGAAAATAATCTGGGACAGTGCCACTGATTTTGAAAGAGAATTCCCATCCTGGTGGAACTTAGTAAATTTTACCTACAATCCCATCATAAACACAGCCACAGCCTTTGTACTGACCATACGTAATGCTTCAGTGCATTTGATATTCCCTGTCATTGCATTAGGGCTGAACCATGATGGAGCTGTTCTCTATCCTTTCGAGCATAGAGAATGGGCCCATCAAATTGGTGAGAAGTGGCAAACTGTTAATTTAGAAACTTCTATTGTCCGAGAACAACAAGGGTTCATCTGTGAATGTAATGCAATTAGAGCTCAAGACATTTGTTTAGATACAGAACAAAATATCTGTCATTTTGAAATTCATCCTAACGAGATTCCTGAAACAGTGCTTGTCTATATAGGTAATGGATGTGCATGCTTAAGAACTGCTTGTGATAAAGTATTTGTAGAAAATTTAGTAGTAGATACAAAAAATCATTCAAATTTTTGTGTTTGTAACTTTACTAAAATCATAGGATGTGATTTTTCATATTTAGCCCCAGTTACTTCTTATCACCTTTTACAGTCCAATTACACACTGATCCACCAATTATTGCCTACCCCCATTGGAATGAACCTTACTTTGGTAAAGCAATTGTTGCTTCACCAAGATTTAATTGAAATTTTGGAAAAGATCAAGAAAAATGGACAAAAAACCTTGGTAACTGTTCATCACAATGTGAAAGAAATACATCGTGTTCTAGAAAGGGTAAAGAAATATGCTGAACACAGGTGGTGGGATACTCTTTTTGGGTGGTCACCTACTGCTACAGGTGTCCTGAACAAATTGTGTCATCCCATCACTGTTCTCTTGATTTTGGTTTTGATTGGTTTTGCTTTATCAGCAGTCTTATACATCATGAATTGGAGAATGATGAAACGGTTAACACAGTTGACATCTATAATAGATGTCCACGATTTGGCCAATACCCCATCCACTGTGGACATACCCAAGGTTATTGACACGAAACGAACGACACGAGTATTAAAATAAGATGTGATAAGAAATTAGAGGCACTTTGATTAAAAAATTACATGTGTATTCTGATTAAAAAATTATTTATTTCCTTCTTTTTTTCTTTCCTTCTTTTTCTTTTCTTTTCTTTCCCTTCCTTTCTTATGTTCTCTACCCCTTTTCTGGGATATGCTACCAACATTGATGAGTCCTGAAAACTTCGCAACAACACTACGAAATTGTGCTGATAGAGCTCTCCTGACGACAATAGTGAGTCACGGGGTGGTGTAAGAGACGGTCCGAATATCCCTCATCTGCCTCGCGATCATCGCCGAGGACAGAGACTGAACACAGGAGTCCTGGCCCGGCTGAGGTGGGATGTCTGCCAAGCGTTGCCTGCGGGTGTGCCCACTGGGAACTGGTACGCATTCCTGAGGAAATTAGTGCAGGTAACAATGAACTGCGCCGTTCTTGCTGCCCAGGTGGGAAGGACTGCGCTGAAGCAGAAAGGAATGACCTGTCCTGTACACCTCTCCGGTACACCTGTTTTGTACGTCTGTCCTGTACCTGTTTCCCAAAGCAACGGACCCCATAATAATGGCTGTAGATTTCCCAACCTCTTGGCCAGTTGCCCCTCTCTTCTGAAAAGGACTATAAAGGGACTTTCTGAAATAACCAAGTCGGAGATCTCCCCACGGAAAGAAGACGAATCTATTGGGGGAAGACCACGAGGACTTTGTCTCATCCGTTGGTAGCTATTGCCTCCCTCTCTCTTTCTTCCTCTCTACTTTGTGTTTCTTTCTCTCTCTCTCTCTTTCTCTCTTCTATCGCATTACTGTGTTGTGGGCACTTAATAAAGGTGCACTGTTTTGATTAAAACTGAAATCTCTTGTGTCCTTTTACACTCTGAGATCGATAAACGGACCATCACGACCCCCGCTTGCATTAGCGGATGGTGACACCACCCCAGCACTGGTAGTCGGGTTGCCAGGAGGAGTTGTGCCTCTGTGCCGATTACTTCTGAGGCAGCTTGGACTCCTTCATAAGCTGCCAAGCTTTCTTTCTCTGTGGGAGTGTAGTTGGCTTCAGACCCTCTCTAGCTTTGGCTCCAGAATCCCAGTGGTCGGCCCCGAGTCTCACCAGGCACCTTCTGCCAGAGGCTCCAGGACAGACCATTGTTCCCGGCTGCAGAGTAGAGCACGTTCTTCACCTCTGGTCCCATCCTGACTGGGCCAAGGGCGACTGTGTGAGCAATTTCTTGCTTGATCTGGACAAAACCTTGCTGCTGTTCAGGGCCCCAGTGTAAATCATTCTCCTTGCGGGTAACCAGGTAAAGAGGACTCACAATCTGGCTGTACTCAGGAATGTGCATCCTCCAAAAACCTATGGCACATAGGAAAGCTTGTGTTTCTTTCTTGCTGGTCGGTGGAGACATCGCAGTGATATTATTGATGACCTCAGTGGGAATCTGACGTCGTCCATCTTGCCATTTCACTCCCAGGAACTGGATCTCTTGGGCAGGTCCCTTGACTTTACTCTTCTTGATGGCGAAACCAGCTTCCAGGAGAATCAGGATAACTTTCTCTCCTTTCTCAA
Source organism: Aphelocoma coerulescens (assembly GCF_041296385.1). NCBI lineage: Eukaryota > Metazoa > Chordata > Aves > Passeriformes > Corvidae > Aphelocoma > Aphelocoma coerulescens. The sequence goes on from NW_027184081.1 coordinate 321,595, forward strand.
ACACTTCTGTTGCGGTGTTCCCCCACACAATGATGTCATCAATGTTCTGCAGATGTTCTGGAGCCTCACCCTTTTCTAGTGCAGTCTGGATCAGTCCATGGCAGATGGTGGGACTGTGCTTCCACCCCTGGGGCAGTCGGTTCCAGGTGTACTGCACACCCCTCCAGGGGAAAGCAAACTGCTTCTTCACTCTGCTGCCAGAGGAATGGAGAAAAATGCATTAGCAATGTCAATAGTGGCGTACCACTTTGCTGCTTTGGACTCCAGCTTGTACTGGAGCTCCAACATGTCCGGCACAGCAGCGCTCAATGGTGGAGTCATTTCATTCAAGGCACGATAGTCCACAGTCAATCTCCATTGCCCGTCAGACTTGTGCACCGGCCAGATGGGGCTGTTGAAGGATGAATGGGTCTTGCTGACCACCCCTTGGCTCTCCAGCTCACGGATCATCTTGTGGATGGGAATCACAGCATCTCGAATTGTCCGATACCTCTGGCAGTGCACTGTCGAGGTGGCAATTGGCACTCGTTGCTCTTCCATTTTCAGGAGCCCAACTGCAGATGGATTTTCTGATAGTCCAGGCAAAGTGTCCAATTGCCTAATGCCCTCTGCCTCCACAGCAGCTATCCCAAATGACCACCTGAGTCCTTTCAGGTCTTTGTAATAGCCTTTCCGGAGGAAGTCTATGCCCAGAATACACGGGGCCTCTAGGCCACTCACAATGGGATGCTTTTGCCACTCCTTCCCAGTCAGGCTCACCTCAGCTTCCAAAAGGGTCAACTGCTGTGATCCCCCGGTCACCCCAGCGATGGATACAGGTTCTGCCTCCACATGTCCCGATGGCATTAAAGTACACTGTGCCCCAGTATCGACCAACGCATCGTATTTTTGTGGTTCTGATGTGCCGGGCCATCGGATCCACACTGTCTAGAAAACCCGGTTCTCCCGTGCCTCTCCCTGGCTCGAGGCAGGGCCCCTCTAGCCCTGGTTATCATTCTTTCCCCGGGCGTACATGCTAGAGGTCCCTTCAAGGGGATCTGACATATCATCCTTCCTTCTGTAATACCTGGCAGCTCTGTCACGGGAGGCTGAGGCTACTTTCATCTTAGTGGAACCCCCTCAGTTAGTGCCTCCCTCCTTGAGTGCACGCACCCACACTGCCAGGACAGAAGTGGGTTTCCCATCCCACCTTCTCATGTCTTCCCCATGCTCACACAGGAAAAACCACAGCTCAGCTAGTGGGGTGTACCCTCTCTCTCTAACGGGGGGATGACAGGCTCTGATTTGGGGGCCTGTGACTCGCACTGGTGCCACACTGATCTTCCTCATCTCCTCTCTCATCTCCTCCCTCATTTCCTTCCTCATCTCCTTCATCTCCTCTTTGAGGTCCTGGACCACAGCAGAGACATGAGCCTTCAGCAGACCATTGACCATACTGTCATAATTCCTGAGCCTGTTGGTGACAGAGCCCACTGTTTCTCGGTTATTCTCAGTATCAATCGTTGCAATGAAGGAGGTGTATTGCTGTGGCCCTAGCTTTGCCAGGTTCCACATCATCTGTCCTATGCACCTGACATTTTCGGGGTCATTATCATGCTGTCCATCCCTTGCAAAGAGTACCTCTATTACTGCCACCTCTCTTAGGTGCTGGATCCCTTCCTCGAGTGTCTTCCACTGCATTTTAGGATGGTACTCCTGCATTCTTTCTTTGTGAATGACCCTTTCTCTCACGCTCATTAAGAGCCGCTCCCAGAGAGAAAGGGGCCCTGGCTCCCTGTTCCGGTTTGGCCAAATTTAGAAATATATCCTCTGAGAGAAGGCAGGTCACCACCCCTCCCCCACCAGGTTCGGGGAAAATAAATTTTCCTCAAAGGAAAGTGAAGGAGATAAAAACTATTTATTTACCAAAACACACGGGAAAAGGATAATAATGCTAAATAATAAAATCTCTCGCTGTGGAGGAAAAAAGCTGGGAAAGTGTTAGAGTCCTCCCTTTGGTCTCCTTGGAGCTGGGGCTTGGCCCAGGGCCAGGCCCTCTGTGCTCGGTGGAAAGTCCTCCCGATGTGTTCTAATATTGAAGCAGTCCAGTGGAAAAGGGAGAAAATCCGAAATTCCAGGGAAGGAAAAAAATTCAACTCAGTCTCTCTCCGGTGAAAAAGAAGCTAAACAACTGGCCAAAAAACTGAACTGGGAGCAGCAAGCCAGGTGCTACCTCCCTCCCCTGCCGCAGCTGGGCACAAGTTGCTATCTGTGTGTGACCTTGAACAAGCTGCAAACTGCTTTGAAAAAGTTTTGCTCAGTTTTTCCTTCCCCGTCTCAGGCTCAATTTAGAGGCATAGAAAGGCACAAAGTTAATTTCTGGGCATAGGGCAGCGATACGAGATACAATTCATAAAGTCGCCCCAAGACACTCCCTCCCAAATATCTGGTCCACACCTGGATCCTGGGTCAACGATCCCAGATATCTTGCCTCACCACTATCCAGTTGCACACCTGTGCCCATAAGGTCCCAAACCCGAAGCAGCCAGGTTGTATAAGGCTCACGCCCCCTTCGCACAGTGTCTTTTCGCATACTATGGAGACTGTCGTACGACAGGGACTCAGTGATGATTTCTGGCTCTGGCTCTCCTGCTGGTTGTGAGGGCCCTGGTTCCCCATCATCATTAACTGGTCATACTTATTTGGTCTTATACTTCCTCCTTTGCACAGGGGCAACTGCTGCTGGCTGTGATTGCCCTTGTGGTTCAGCTGAAACCTGGACGGTTGTAACATCCGTGGGTTCCACTGCTGCACCATTGGACTCACCCTCTTTGGGGCAGGGAGAGGGTTTTTCACTAGCTGAGGAGGTGTATTCCCTTAGCACTTGGCATATCTCCTGACACATCTCCTGCATCCCCTTCACTTGTACCCCCACCCAGTTCGGGTAGTCCATTTCTGAGGTGGGCTGTTGGGCAGGGTCAGGCTGTGGGGCAGGGTCAGGCTGTGGGGCAGGGTCTCTAGTGTCTGGGGCTGTGTCAGGCTCTGGGGCTGGATCAGGCTCTGGGGTAGGATCTCTAGTCTCTGGGGCCGGTTTCTGGGTAGTAATCCAAACAAATCTCAACTTATCCCTGAGTGCTAAATAGAGTAGGCCTACCAGCACCACTTGGTTAGTATCCAGAGGGAATCTAAACCCTTTGAAAATTGTTGGGGTGTGCCCAAAGAACTGGTTGAGGGCTTGGGAGAAAACTTCCCCTGGTGTCATTTCCTCACAGAAGGTACCATTTTTAACAAAACCCCAAAAACATGCCCATGGTGTGTGATAGCCCTTTATCCATATACCCACATTCCTGAGGAAGATAAAAGCCCATGAATTCCTCACCTTCTCGACCCATAGTGCAAACTGGATAACAGCAATGGTAGCCTTAGTCAGAGGACACATGTTTAGGTAAGGAGCTGCAAAGGGGAAGAATATAGCCATGACCACGTGCCACCCGAACCAGGGTAAACTAGACCACATAGTGCTGCCTAACAAGGTTCCTATATTCAGCACACAAAATTAGGTTATCTAGGAGCTGTTATTCCTTTTTCACCCCTTTCTCTTGATGCCCTCAGGCCCCACGGTTGGGCGCCAAGATCTGTCTTGCTTTGAAAGACAGCTGTCTGCCAAGGAAGGCAGAAGCCTCCCTTGGAATGGCAGATGTGACCCCCCCTTCCCTCCGAGTTATTATAATTTTGAAATCAAGGGGCTTTTAGGCAAAGATGTGGGAAATAGGAATAACAGTTCTTTACTATTATATATGTGCATAACAAGTCTAACAAACAACAATAACTATGGCAGTAACAGCAAACAATCACAAACCCAGTGCCAGCCTTCTCAGCTATCAGGCCCTTTCTCCTCGGGTGCGGTTCCGGTCGCAGCCGGCAGGGGCGCTGGCAGCTTCCGGTGAGCAGGGCAGGTGCGATGGTTCTCCTGCGGCTGCAGGGGGTGCTCCGGAGTGAGCTCGGGGAGCATGTGGTGATGCCTTTTCCTGGTCTTAAAATCAAGAGTCATACACGGTTAGAAGGGGAAAAGGGATTTTACCTTGGTATTTATTTTAAGGATCCTTAGGTGCACACGTCCAGGTCATATGCATCGAGATGCACCCCACCGAGTCTATGCCCCAAAAGATCGGGTATAGCATTATAGGTTTTATTAATTAGCATATCTATCAAAGATTCCCCAATGAGACGCTCAAGTGAGCCCCCCTCCCCAAGGAACCTTCCCCTGGATGGTTTACAGAACCTTCTTGGTTTACAGAATGTGTTCTGGAGAGGACCTTGGTGTCTGGGACACACTGATCCCTAGCTACGAAGCTTCTAAAATGTTTAGTCTCCTAGCTGAACAAACAAGTCCCAGAATGTAGGGAAAAAGAACTAGGAATACAGAAGTTGTAAAAAGGTATAACAGGGGTATAAAAGAAAAGGCAAAAAAAATCATGGCATCATTTCCCCCCTTTTAAAGACTAACAAAACTCTATCCTGTCTAGTCCCTACTCTACTCTATTCTTTGTCCGCAGAACCGGTTTGCACAACCGGCTGCTCCACAGGCAATTACACAGATAATAACTACAATCACAGCTATTATGAATATTTCTTTTACCCAGGCCCAGTTTGGTAACCATGAGGTGAGGGTATCAAAAATATGATCAAATTTTAAGGTGTTATTTCTAGAAGCTACTTCATGCAGAATTTGAGTTCTTTTCTGAATTTGATCTAAATCTTTCTTAATTCTTCCATTAAAATGCCAATCAATGGCCAGTGACCCCTCCCATCTAGGGGTGGCAACTGAGTACAGATCCAGCAATTCTTATTCTCATGAAGAATTTTGGACACATTTTGGACCACAATCTTATGCAAATCATGGGGTGAACCCCGAACTATGGTTACCAGTTAGGCAAACAGCAAACATGTAAAAAACAGTCTAGACTGCATCTTTCTGATTTGTATCAGTCCCTGCCTTCTTGGTTGTTCTGGGAGCAGAAGCTTTCTTCACCCTGGAGAAGTGAATCCACGGTCCCTTGCCAGCAACCTTGACTGCAGTAAAAGTGGTCAGCAAAACTTGGAATGGTCCCTTCCACTTGGCTTGCAAGGGGTCGCTGTCCCACCACTTGATGTAGACCCAGTATCCAGGCTGGAATGGATGAGCAGGTGTGTCCAATCCTATTGGTTTGGATAACACGACGAATCACTGTAGTTTCTGCAAAGTGGAACTCAGAGCCATTAAATATTTCTGCAAATCATTTTTATCTCTCATATGAATTTCCCCCGGGATATGTGGAACCTGGTATGGCCTGCCATATAATATTTCATAGGGACTGATGTTGTCCCTTCGCCTTGGCTGTATGCGGACCCTCAGCAAGGCTATAGGCACGGCTTGAACCCATGTCATGGATATCTCTTGACAAATCTTGCAAATCTGGGTTTTGAGGGTCCTGTTCATGTGTTCAACTTTGCCACTTGCCTGGGGCCTGTATGGTGCCTTTTTCTGCAATCCCCCTGGTTGTTTCATCAGCAAAACGATTTCCCAGTTCAGGGGCTGTTTTCCCTTTTTGATGACCCTTGCAATGCATGATAGCCACTTCCATGGGCTTCCAAATGCTCTGTAAAAGTGCAAGAATCTGTTTAGCATGCTTAACCTCATTACCTTGAGCAGTCAGCAGGCCACGTTCCTTTCAAATAGCTCCGTGGGCATGCACAACACTGAAGGCATATTTGGAATCAGTCCATATGTTCATCTTCTTCCCCTCACTCAGTTCTAGAGCTCTCGTTAGTGCAATGAGTTCAGCTTTCCGTGATGATACATCTGGAGGCAAGGCTTTTGCCTCAATGATTTTATCTGAGGTGGTTACAGTGTAACCGGTCATCCTCCTACCGTTTCTCATGAAGCTGCTCTCATTAGTGTACAATTCCCAGTCTGGATCTTTGAAAGGAACATCTTTCAGGTCTGGTCTGCTGGAATAAGTTTCCTCTATTGTCTGCAAACAATCATGCTCAGGCACATTGTTAAGTAACGTGGATAATAAAAACATTGCAGGTTTTACCACAGAAGTCTTTAGAGTAACATCATCCTGTTCTAATAACACAGATTGGTATTCGAGCATTCTGCTAGGGGAAAGTCAGTGTCCCCCTTTTGCTCCAGCTCATTTATCACTGCATGGGGTACATACACGACAATGTGCTGCCCAAGGGTGAATTTATGGGCCTCCTGTATCAGAAGGACTGTTGCTGCCACAGCTTTCAAGCATCCTGGCCAACCCTGGGCTACATTGTCTAGTTGTTTTGAGAAATAGGCCACAGCTCTTCGCTGGTCTCCAAGGTGCTGTGCCAGTACCCCCAGAGCAACATTCAGTCGCTCATGTGTAAAGAGTTCAAAAGGTTTAGTCAAGTCCGGCAGCCCCAAAGCTGGGGCTGACATCAAGGAATGTTTCCGCTATTTAAATGCTGCCCTGGCATTTTCTGTCCACATAATTGTCTCCTTTTCAGCTGCTTTAAGGACCTCATATAAAGGTCTCACCAGTACACTGTAGTTTGATATCCACAGGCGACACCAACCTACCATTCCCAGGAAGCTCTGCATCTTCCTTATGGTATGGGGCTCTGGAAGTTGACAGATGGCTTCCTTCTGTTCTCTGCTGAGCTGTAGATGTCCATGGAAAATTTCCAGGCACAGGCATACTACTGTTTCCCTGGCAACCTGTGCCTTCTCTTTCGGTTTGTTCCGGTTTGGCCAAATTTAGAAATATATCCTCTGAGAGAAGGCACAACCACCCCTCCCCCACCAGGTTCGGGGAAAATAAATTTTCCTTGAAGGAAAGTGAAGAAGATAAAACTAATTATTTAACAAACACACGGGAAAGGAAAGTAATGTTAAATGGTAAAATCTTTCGCTGTAGAGGAAAAAACCTGGGAAAGTGTTCGAGTCCTCCCTTTGGTCTCCTCGGAGCTGGGGCTTGGCCCAGGGCCAGGCCATCTGTGCCTGGTGGAAAGTCCTCCCGATGTGCTTTGATGTTACAGCAATCAAGCAGTCCAGTGGAAAAGGGAGAAAATACGAAATTCCAGAGAAGGAAAAGTTCAACTCTCAGTCTCTCTCCGGAGAACAAGAAACTGGAAAAAAAACCAGCCAAAAGCTGACTGGAAAGCCACAAGCAGGGTGATTCCTCGCTCCCCTGCCACAGCTGGGAAAAAAAAAGCCTGCTATCTCTGTGTGACCTTGAACAAGCTGCAAACTGCCCTGAGAAAGTTTTGCTCAGGTTTTTTTTTTTTTTATTTTCCCCTCTCAGGCTCAGTTTAGAGGCATAGAAAGGCACAAGAATTAATTTCTGGGCATAGGCAGCTATATGGAATACACATCATACGGTCACCCCAAGACATTCCACCCCTTATCCCATATTGTTGGCTCAATGCCCAAACTACGATATTCTAACTCTACACACACATTAATATATATATATATATATACACAGCCATATACGAATGGTGACACTGACAATCAGCAAGCAGGGGTATACAAGCATTTCACACTACAGGTAGTTTTCACACAACAATCAGATCTCCCTGCGGTACACAACGTGTTCTTCCATCTTTCTGCATTATCCACCATGTACAACCAGATCCCTGAGCAAAGACAACCCCACGGATGGGTTTGTCTGTACTCGAGGCAGAATTTATCCACACAGTCTTTCCTAACAGACCTCTGACATGCACTACTGGGACCTTATCTCCATCTGCTGTATGCAGGGATTCAGATTGGGCTGGACCAGCTCTATTGGTGGAACCTCGGGCATTAACTGACCAGGTGGCCTTTGCTAGATGCTGTTCCCAATTTTTGAAAGTTCCCCAACCTAGTGCCTTCAAAGTGGTTTTCAACAATCCATTGCACCGTTCCACTTTGCCTGCAGCTGGTGCATGGTAAGGGATATGGTACACCCACTCAATGCCATGTTCTCTAGCCCAGGTATTAATAAGGCTATTCTTGAAATGAATCCCATTTTCCGATTCAATTCTCTCAGGGGTGCCATGCCTCCAAAGGACTTGCTTTTCAAGGCCCAGGATGGTGTTCCGGGCAGTAACGTGAGGCACAGGGTAGGTCTCCAGCCATCCTGTGGTGGCTTCTACCATTGTGAGCACATAGCGCTTGCCTTGGTGGGTTTGAGGCAGTGTGATGTAATCAATCTGCCAGGCCTCCCCATACTTGTATTTGGACCATTGCCCACCGTACCACATGGGCTTCACCCACTCGGCCTGCTTGATTGCAGCGCATGTCTCACAATCATGGATCACCTGGGAGATACTGTCCATGGTTAGATCCACCCCTCGGTCTTGTGCCCACCTATAAGTGGCATCTCTGCCTTGATGGCCTGAGGCATAATGGGCCCATCGAGCTAAGAACAACTCTCCCTTGTGTTTCCAGTCCAAGTCTATCTGTGACACTTCTATCTTTGCAGCCTGATCTACCTGCTTGTTGTTTTGGTGTTCCTCATTAGCCCTACTCTTGGGGACATGGGCATCTACATGGCGGACTTTCACAACCAGCTTTCTTACTCGGGCAGTGATGTTTTTCCACTCTTCAGCAGCCCAGATTGGTTTTCCCCTACGCTGCCAATTAGCTTTTTCCCACTTTTCTAGCCATCCCCACAGAGCATTGGCTACCATCCATGAATGAGTGTAGAGGTAGAGCTTTGGCCACTTCTCTCTTTCAGCAATGTCCAGGGCTAGTTGAACAGCTTTGAGTTCAGTGAGTTGGCTTGATCCACCTTCTCCCTCAGTAGCTTCTGCAACCCGTTTTGTGGGACTCCATACGGCTGCTTTCCACTTTTGTTTCATCCCTACAATGCGACAAGAACCATCGGTGAAAAGAGCGTAGTGTGTGTCTTCTGATGGCAGTTGGCTGTACGGTGGAGCTTCTTCAGCATGTGTCACTTGTTCTTCATCACTGAGACCAAAGTTTTCACCTTCAGGCCAGTTTGTGATTATTTCCAAAATCCCAGGGTGATTCAGTTTCTCGATACAGGCACGCTGTGTGATGAGAGCAATGCATTTGCTCCATGTGGCATTGGTGGCGTAGTGGGTAGAGGGAACCTCTGCTTTGAACATCCACCCCAGCACTGGTAGTCGGGGTGCCAGGAGGAGTTGTGCCTCAGTGCCAATTACCTCTGAGGCAGCTTGGATTCCTTCATAGGCTGCTAAGATTTCCTTCTCTGTGGGAGTGTAGCTGGCTTCAGCCCCCCTGTAGCTTCGGCTCCATAATCCCAGTGGTCGACCTTGAGTCTCACCAGAAACCTTCTGCCAAAGGCTCCAGGACAGGCCATTGTTCCCAGCTGCAGAGTGGAGCACGTTCTTCACTTCGGGTCCTGTCCTGACTGGGCCAAGGGCTACGGCATGAGGGATTTCCTGCTTGGTTTGGGCAAAAGCTTGTTGCTGTTTGGGGCCCCAATGGAAATCATTCTTCTTGCGGGTAACCAGGTAAAGAGGACTCACAATCTGGCTGTACTCAGGTATGTGCATCCTCCAAAATCCTATGGCACCTAGGAAAGCTTATTTTTCCTTCTTGTTGGTTTGTGGAGACATTGCTGTGATCTTATTGATGACCTCAGTGGGAATCTGACGTCGTCCATCTTGCCATTTCACTCCCAGGAACTGGATCTCTTGGGCAGGTCCCTTGACTTTGCTCTTCTTGATGGCGAAACCAGCTTCCAGGAGAATCCCGATAACTTTCTCTCCTTTCTCAAACACTTCTGCAGCGGTGTTCCCCCACACAATGATGTCATCAATGTTCTGCAAATGTTCTGGAGCCTCACCCTTTTCTAGTGCAGTCTGGATCAGTCCATGGCAAATGGTGGGACTGTGCTTCCATCCCTGGGGCAGTCGGTTCCAGGTGTACTGCACACCCCTCCAGGTGAAAGCAAACTGAGGCCTGCACTCTGCTGCCAGAGGAATGGAGAAAAATGCATTAGCAAGGTCAGTAGTGGCATACCACTTCGCTGCTTTGGACTCCAGCTCGTACTGGAGCTCCAACATGTCTGGCACAGCAGCGCTCAATGGTGGAGTCACTTCATTCAAGGCACAATAGTCCACAGTCAATCTCCATTCTCCTTCAGATTTGCGCACAGGCCAGATGGGGCTGTTGAAGGGAGAGTGGGTCTTTCTGACCACCCCTTGGCTCTCCAGCTCACGGATCATCTTGTGGATGGGAATCACAGCATCTCGATTTGTCCGATACTGCCGGCAGTGCACTGTCGTGGTAGCAATTGGTACTCTTTGTTCTTTTACCTTCAGAAGGCCGACTGCAGACGGGTTCTCTGATAGCCCAGGCAAAGTGTTCAATTGCTTAATGCCCTCTGTCTCCACAGCAGCTATTCCAAAAGCCTACCTGAGTCCCTTTGGGTCTCTAAAATACCCGTTCCGGAGGAAGTCTATGCCCAAAATGCACGGGGCCTCTGGGCCAGTCACAATGAGATGTTTCTTCCACTCAGTTCCAGTCAGGCTCACCTCAGCTTCCACCAAGGTCAAATTTTGTGATCCACCTGTTACACCAGAAATAGAAACAGATTCTACCCCCACATGCTGCGATGGAATTATTGTACACTGCACACCAGTGTCAACCAAGGCATCATATTTTTGTGGTTCTGATGTACTAGGCCAACGAATCCACACAGTCCAAAAAACACGGTTTTCCCTGACCTCTACCTGGCTAGAGGCAGGGCCCCTCTATGCCTGGTTATCCTTCTTTCCCTGGGCCTGTATCTTAGAGGTTCCTTCATGGGAATTGGACATGCCATCGTCTTTCCCATCATTTCCAGCAGTTTGGCTACAGGCAGCTGGAGCTACTTCCTTTTTGGTAGACTTTCCTTTCTGAGACTTGCGCCCCTTCAATTCACTCATTTGTGCTGCCAGAGCAGAAGTGGGTTGTCCACCCCACTTCCTCATGTTTTCCCCACTGTCACACAGGAAATTCCACAGCTCGCTTCATGGGATGTACCTTCTCTCTGGGGAACGTCCGCGGAGGAGGCACTCTTTAATCTCCTGGTGATTCTTCTCTATCTTATCTTCCACTTTCTGCACACGTGTTTCCACAGCTGCGATTCTTGCACGTGTTGGGCCATGCACAGAGTCTGCATATGCTCGGAGCTTCACTGCCATATCCTGCACAGTCTCATTTGCACCGTAGTCCGGTTTCATTATTGCTAAAGCAGAAGCGTATTCTGGTGGCCCAAGCTGTATGAGTTTTGCCACATATATGGAATAACTCTGGCCCGGTCTGGACTTCTCAATCCTGGGTCATTTGCGAAGATAACCTCTACCACCCCTAGTTCTCTCAGTCACTGGATCCCTTGTTCTATGGTCTTCCACAGGGTTTGCTGCATGTAGAGATCATCTCCACACATATATCTTTCAGTCACGCCTGTCAAAACTCGTCTCCAAACACTGGTAGAGTCAGCCCCCTTTTCATCGCTTGGTCGATCACTGGATCATGTGACAGGGATCCCAAATGCCTCGCTTCAGCACCTTCCAGCATCACATCATCACCTGCCACATCCCAAATACGGACCATCCAACTTATTATGGATTCATCGGACCGTTGGGTGTAATCCTTTCTTAGGCTGTGAGGGTCCTTTATGGACATGGACTCAGTAATGGTTTCTGTGCCTGAGTCCGTTGGTGGTTTTGAGGTTCCTTCCCCTGCATCTTTTGACGTCCCTTCCCCTGCATCATCATCTTTCGCTGGGCGATCAGTTTTGGTGGTGTGTTTTTTCCTCGTGACTGGAGCCACTGTCAGTGGCTTAGACTCTCCATCTGGTTTGGGCTTGCTGTCTGGTTTATCTGCAGCCTGAGTGACTGGGGTGCCTGCAGGCTTTGCTGATTGATCTTCCTGCCCCTCTACCTTTACCTGCTGCAGTGTGCAATAGGCATATGCCAAAGCCCAACATATTGCAAGGAGCTTGTTCTCATTAGAATTGCCATTGTATTTCTCTTTCAGATATTTCCCCACATCAGCTGGTTTCTGAATTTGTTCAGATGGGAAATCCCAAACAGTCCGGTCAGAGAATTTCTTTAGGGTTTGGCTGATGTCCTCCCATTCCCCACACCACTCAGGATGTTCCACCTCTGGGTCAGGTGTCTCCTCAGTCACCCTGGAAATCAGAGCTCTCATTCTAGACAAGCTGTGAGACATACAGAGCACATAGAGGAAGCTTACCAGATTACATACCAGGAGGGTGGTGTCTTTAACATCCAGGGGAAACTGTACATTCTCAAAAGATAACCTATCAAATTTAAAGGGAAGGGAAACCCCGACTCCTCCTCCTCTAACAATCTGGGTGCAATTACTAATAAATTCCCAAAACAGGCTACTGAAGCTAGGACTGGGGTTAGGATGGAGAAACCACTTATCATACACACTTTGAACAGCTGCCTGTACCTCTGTTAACTTCTTATAAATCATTATCACGGAGCACAGGAAGATGGAAATCCTGATTCGTCTCCCTGCTCTGTAAAATTTACATATCAGGGACAAGATTGGAGCAAGTTGTGGGTCGGCAAACAACCCTAGGGACCAAAAAAACACCAGTACCTCAATGAAGCCTAAGGACCAGAAAGACGTGAGTACATCAAGCCAGAGAGACATTATGAACTCAACCAACATGGTGACTACTTTACCCCAACACAGAATAAGTAAATTCAAACCAAAATGTAATGAGCACAGGTTTTTCACTTTCCTTCGAGCCACGCAGTTGGGCGCCAATAAATTATTACCGGTTTGGCCAAATTTAGAAATATATCCTCTGAGAGAAGGCACAACCACCCCTCCCCCACCAGGTTTGGGAAAAAATAAATTTTCCTCGAAGGGAAGTGAAGAGGATAAAACTATTTATTTAACAAACACACGGGAAAGGAAAGTAATGTTAAATGGTAAAATCTTTCACTGTAGAGGAAAAAACCTGGGAAAGTGTTCGAGTCCTCCCTTTGGTCTCCTCGGAGCTGGGGCTTGGCCCAGGGCCAGGCCATCTGTGCCCGGTGGAAAGTCCTCCCGATGTGCTCTGATGTTACAGCAATCAAGCAGTCCAGGAGAAAAGGGAGAAAATACAAAATTCCAGAGAAGGAAAAGTTCAACTCTCAGTCTCTCTCCGGAGAACAAGAAACTGGAAAAAAAGCCGGCCAAAAGCTGACTGGAAAGCCACAAGCCGGGTGCTTTCTCGCTCTCCTGCCGCAGCTGGGGAAAAAAAAAGCCTGCTATCTTTATCTGACCTTGAACAAGCTGCAAACTGCTTTGAGAAAGTTTTGCTCAGTTTTTTTCCTTCCCCGTCTCAGGCTCAGTTTAGAGGCATAGAAAGGCACAAAAATTAAATTCTGGGCATAGGCAGCGATATGGGATACACATGATAAGGTCACCCCAAGACAAGACCCAATACCTACTTTGGCCCAAAAAGTTCAACAGACTTACAGTGAACTGGATGCAGTTGTCTCGTGTCTTGGCCGCTATCAAGATGTCATCAACATACTGGAGAACCGCTCCCCCGGTTCTTGTTTCCTCCAGTCCTCAAGCTCCTTTGCCACCTGGTTTCCGAATGTGGTCGGGCTGTTTTTGAATCCTTGTGGTAAAACTGTCCAGGTGAGCTGGATCTTCCTCCCTGTTTCTGGATTCTCCCACTCAAAAGCAAAGAGTTCTTGGCTATTCTTATGCACAGGAATGCAGAAAAAGGCATCCTTGAGGTCTAAAACAGTGAACCACCCTAATTCATTTGTTAGTGTTGTCAAAAGTGTGTAAGGATTGGCTACCATTGGGTGTATGTCTTCTGTTATCTTATTTATTTCCCTCAATTCCTGTACCAACCTGTAGCTTTTATCATCATCTTTCTTTACTGGCAAGATTGGTGTGTTGTACCTGGATTCATATTTCACTAACAACCCAAATTTGAGAAACTTTTCAATCACAGGTACTAACACCTTACGAGCTTCTAATTTCAGAGGACATTGTCTTTGCCTTACTGGGGTAGCCCCTGCTTTGAGTGTGATACTCACAGGTTCAGCTTTTTTGGATCTCCCAGGACAATCATTGGCCCACACTATTTGAATGACAGCTTCTTCAACTTCTTTGGGAATTTTTCCATGGCATTTCTCTACAAGGATAGCATCTGCTTTGATAATTTTAGATTCTGGGATTATAACTTTCACTCCCCCTCCTTGGAAAACTTAATTTCTGCTTCCAATTTTTCTAATAAATCTCTGCCCAATAATGGCATTGGGGAATTTGGCATATACAGGAACTGGTGAGTGACCCAGTGTTTTCCCAATTTAAATTTTAAAGGTGTGAGAAAAGGCCTTGTTTCACTTACTCCTGTAGCTCCAATCACATCCACAGTGTCTTGACTCAGTTTACCTTGTAAAGTATTTAATACAGAATATGTTATTTACTCAACAACTACCTATTTCTGGTATCGCGTCAGCTTTTCTATCTTTTTTGGGACATTGGGATCTCAGCCAGGGTTTGCTAGGGGATAGATGTCATTAACTGACCCTTGGAGACTCCCAGTTGAAATTTGAGTTTCTATAGCAGATATAGCAGCTTTGTTGACCATTTCTCTCTCTGTTTTATCCAATAGTTTATCTAGAATAACTTTTAGATCACTCCAGTCTGGGTTTTGGGATTTTATGGCCATTTCTACATGCATAGCTACTCTCTTTGGGTAGTCCCTGTACTTCCCAACTGAGTTTTCCCAGTGCTGTAATTCTCCAAGGAAAAACGGTGTCTTTATATAAATGACTCCTTGATTTCTCACAGCCTGTCTCAGAGGTTCTTCTAATGAAAGTTCTTCCTCTCCCCCTTTATCTGTTTTGGACGTTGTGTGTTTAGCGACGGGACTGACTGCTTTCATAGCTTCTCGGGCTATCCTGCCCCTTCTTCTACCACCCTCTTCATGAGAACCATCTGTATCGGAATCATCCCATTCACTTTTAATTGAAATTGGTTCATTGGTTATAAAGATTGTTCCAGCCGAATGTTGATCAGGAACTGTCTTGCTTTTTGCGGCAATGGAGGGGTAGGGAGGCAGGGGCTGCAAGCAGCTTCTCCCGTCCCTAGCTCCGCAAGAGCCGCCTGGGTCGGAGCCATCTTGTCTGCCCTCAGCTTTAACATTGGCCGCACCGCAAGGTGGGGAGAGCGAGCGGCTCCTCCTGTCTCTGGCTCGGAAACCTGTGGTTCTCTGTATTGGGGAATGCCACCACAATTGCCCGTGTTCATTTCTGCTTTTATTTCCGTGTTCAGAGTA
Organism: Aphelocoma coerulescens; assembly: GCF_041296385.1. Classification (NCBI taxonomy): domain Eukaryota; kingdom Metazoa; phylum Chordata; class Aves; order Passeriformes; family Corvidae; genus Aphelocoma; species Aphelocoma coerulescens. Next base: position 336,879 of record NW_027184081.1, read on the forward strand.
TTCGGGGAAAGGTGGCCAGCCTGCCCTTTCCCCTCCCCCTTCCCCGTCTCTGCCTCTGGAAAGGTCAGGGGGCGGTGGCATACCTGCCCCTTCTCTGCCTCTGGGGCGGTCAGGGGGCGCTGGCCAATCCACCCCTTCTCCGCCTCTGGGGCGGTCAGGGGGCGGTGGCCAATCTGCCCTTTCTCTGCCTCTGGAATTGTCAGGGGGCGGTGGCATACCTGCCCCTTCTCCGCCTCTGGGGCGGTCAGGGGGCGGTGGCTAGTCTGCACTTTCTCCGCCTCTGGGGCAGTCAGGGTGTGGTGGCATACTTGCATCTGTCCCACCTCCGCGCCCGCCCTCCGCCCCGACGAGGCTGGGGGCGCGGAGGTCCCGTGCCGCTCCTCTGGCTTGGAGCCGCCGCTCGCCCCCTCCCCTGCCCTCACTAGGACAGCGGCGGGGACAGCGGAGGCGGCAGCAGAGGCGGCGGCGGCGGCTGCAGCGGAGCTGCCCCCACCCCCACTTGTGAGGGCTCCCCCATCCCCTGCCCCCACCTGTGCGGGCCGCCCCGGCGGTTGAAGGCGGTGGGGAGACCTCCCCCCACTGCGCAAAGCTGGTGCTACTATATTTATATCTGTCATATCGATTTTTTCTGTCCATATTAGTATACGAGCTAGCTTGCTGCAGCTTTTTCTTTCTCTTTCTCCTCCTGAAAGTCATTTCCATATTACTTTTCTCTACTACACATGCTTTTTCCCTGTTGTCATAGGTTAGCAAGCATAGTCCCGGAAGGGATGTCCTTGCTAAGGGGTGCTTACAGCTTCCTCTGGGACCTGATAGAACCTATCAGCTGGCCAGTTTGAATATGGACAATTCTTTAAGCCACTTAAAGTTGTGACCGCCTCTGTGATACACACTTAAGAATAGAGAACCCCCCCAAGCTCTCTCTCGTTTCCGGTGCTGGGACAGGTGGCTGCGGGGCCAGTGCGGGGGCCAGTGGGCCCAGCCAGGCCCTGCTCGGGCCAGGCCGGGCCATGGCCACAGCCATCCTGGAGTAGATGGACCTGTTCCAGCCGTGGAACCCCCCCACAGCAGGGCTGTGGGCAGCCGGAGCGTCATGGCTCTCCCTCCTCTCCACTTTGATAAGAAAAATTCAACATTCCAGCTGCAAAGCTGCAAGGCCGAGGTGAGATTAACCCTTTTATTGCTGTGAAGAGCTGAAAACCTGAGGGAAGAGAGAGAGGAGATGCTTAAAGCTGAAATTCTGTTGTGAAGCTATGATATATCAGAGTATCCCGATGTAATTTCATGAAGATATCGGGCGTGGAGTATTCAACTAGTAAGCAAAAGCACCTGTGCTGAGATAGGCAGATGCTGACGCAGCTGTAATTTCATGAGAAGTTTGGACAGGGAGAGATGGACCAGATGAGGACTTTGGCTCCAAACGGGAAAGGAGGAAACCTCAGTCCCTAGAGATGCTCCCAGAGATAGTCCTAACGATGAAGATGAGGAAGACCCTTTGCTCCCAGGAAAGGAGAAGGGCCTCTGTTTTTTGTTTCTGAATGGCTCAACCTTAAAATTGTACCCCAAAAAACTTCAAGCGTGGACCCTCGAAAGCAGTTGTGGGAAAAGCTGCAAGTCGGGGGAAGGGACTCACATCGCGAGCAGAGAGACTCCTCTTCCTAAATGGACTGAACAATATTTGGAAGTGGGTGGCTGTCTCGTTGTGATACTGTTTTCATAGCACGAGCAAGAAGAGACTTCTCTTTCTAAATGGACTGAACAAAGTTATTATGGAAGTAGTAAACAGACTGAACATCTTAAGGGTTGTCTTTTTACATTGTCAGTGGGAGAAGGGAGGAAGGTGGGGGGAGGAGGAGAGTTCTGAAGGTGTGGTATAATTTTTTTTTTTTTCCTTCTTTTAGGTCTGTTAATAAACTCCTTTATATTCTTTCAACTTTGGTGCCTGCTTTGTGTTTCTCCTAATTCTTATCTCACAGAAGATAAACAGTAATGAGTATTTTAGGCCAAACCACTACACCTGTTCAGATACATAGCAAAAAGTTCTGCATATCTTAGTTCATCAAACTTACGTAATGATCTCAGTTTTACCATCAGGTCAGTAATGATGTTCCTTTCCAAACTCCCATAGCGAGGCCAATTTCCTTGACTTAATTTTAAAGTCGGCCAAACCGGTGTGGACAGTCTGATCAATTCTCAGGTGTCCAAAGTAGTTTTTCGCCCTGTCAGCCATCTCCAGTGTTTTATTATCAGCTCTAATGGGCTGGTAGGAGGGAGTTTTTCATTCACACCCCCCATGTTTGCTCACAGACAGAAAAACTCTGCCAGAGGGAAGCTCTTAACTCCGGAATTCAGCCTGCAATCTGGCCTTGAAATTCCGATTTCCCAGGCAGTTTATCTAGGTTACTACACAAACACTTCAAAACAGCACTTTAAAATACTAAAAAGTAACTAGTTTTAGCAAGCAGTAAATGAGCGGGCGAAAATCTGGTCTCAGCAGGAATCGAACCCACAACTTCCCGACGTCCCAACATCCCAACCAACCAACCAACCAACAAACCTCTGAGCCACTCCTGCGGCTGCATAGGATGCAGCCTCTGGGCTCCTGTGGACTCCACGGAGGGCATCCCCTCCTTTTAACAGTTTGCAGGGGAAAAGTTTAAGCTTTCCCCTTTTGTGGGCTTCTTTGCCCCCAACCTTTCCAACCCCCTCGGAGATCTCCTTCCCTAGTGCTAGCACAGTCTTGGTAATATTGATCCCCTTTTCACTCACCTCTTTCCGGGCTTCTGCCTTTCCGTGCTGGGTCCTAAAGTCCTGGTCACAGTCTTAGATTGTGGCTCTGGCACCTCAATAATTTTCCGGCAAAGAGAGGGGCAAAGCAAGATGTGTTCCAACCCAAGACTGCGAGTTTCAAGGTCTTTAGGGTCCCTTCGTGGTCGCCAGCAACTAATGCCTTTTCCTGGTCTTAAAATCAAGAGTCATACACAGTTAGAAGGGGAAAAGGGATTTTACCTTGGTATTTATTTTAAGGATCCTTAGGTGCACACGTCCAGGTCATATGCATCGAGATGCACCCCACCGAGTCTATGCCCCAAAAGATCTAGTATAGCATTATAGGTTTTACTAATTAGCATATCTATCAAAGATTCCCCAATGAGACGCTCAAGTGAGCCCCCCTCCCCAAGGAACCTTCCCCTGGATGGTTTACAGAACCTTCTTGGTTTACAGAATGTGTTCTGGAGAGGACCTTGGTGTCTGGGGCACACTGATCCCTAGCTACGAAGCTTCTAAAATGTTTAGTCTCCTAGTTGAACAAACAAGTCCCAGAATGTAGGGAAAAAGAACTAGGAATACAGAAGTTATAAAAAGTTATAACAGGGGTATAAAAGAAAAGGCAAAATATCTTCATGGCATCAGCGGCACTGGTGCCTTGGGATCCCGGGAAGGGATGGAACAAAGGTTTCACAAACCCCTGGGCAGCCAATCCCGGTGTCCTGCCGGGCCCTCAGGAACGGCAGTCTGGAACAGCATGCTGGAAGAGCAAGGACAAGCACAAATCCCGTGTGGCAGACAAGATGTATCCAAACTGCGGAGCTGTGGTGGGAACTCCCCGAGGTCTGGGCGGGCAGGGCGAGCACGGCTACAACGTAGCGAAGGCTCAAAGCAATGGCGGGGGCGGGGCGGCCATGGCCCGGCTCCCAGCAGGGCAGGGAAGGCGGGCTTGGGATCCCAGGGTTTCTCTGGCAGAAGGAAAAGCAGCTGCAGAAGCAGCCTCTCTCTCCATCCAAACGCCAGGAACTGACCACACACCCAGGTGAAACAAAAGAGTAGCCAGATACACCCCACCTCAGTGGCTAGCTCTTTTGTTTTTCTTAAGTACCTAGCAATTTGTCCCCCTAGCAACACGTATTGGGAAAATTCCTTTAACAGAAAAAAAACCAGGAGAACTCCTAAAACCCCAACAATTAGTTAGAGGGTCTTTTTTTCCGTGGATATCAGGATTTAACGAATCAGGATCATCTCTGGCACCAAAAGAGCTCAGCCCCCCAGCTAAGAATCAACATCTTAGTCTTGAGAGCAAATGTGGGAAGAGATAAAAGAAAAATAAATATTCTTGGCCAAAAGACAGTTCTTATGGATATAAAAGCCACACAATTATCACGGAGACAGAAGTCTCCTACACACACTCTGAGAGCGTGCGAGATGACTTCACCCTAGTTTGGACACAGATTCCGCGGTTACTTTCCTGGGAATTGAGGGAAAGGATTTCGATGTGTGCTCCATCAGGAATTGGATGGTAAGAAGCTTTGAATCCTAAGTTATATTATTTCTTTGCTAGCTTTAAAATTAATGGCACCTTTAACCCTGCGCGTATTTGCTAGTAATCCCTTTTTGTCTTATTCCTGTGTAGTAATAGTCTGTTTTAAGTCTTATGTCTGTTAGTTTTGTGTCTATTAAGTAAATAATTCATTCTATAATAGACCGAATCAGCCGTTATTAAAGAACTTGCAAACGAGAGTGGATTTTGGGGTGCTGGCCACCTCAATAAAGCTCCTGCCTGCTGCCAAAGGCCTTGGCAAAAGGCAGGGACTTATCTAAACTCCCACATCTATTCATAACATCCAGAACATTGGGAATTAGTAATAATTGTCCTAAAAGATTGCTTTTTTACAATTCCTTTGCATCCTGATGACAGACCTAAATTAGCCTTTTCTTTACCATCTGTCAACCTTGAGACCCCCATGGAACGATGCCACTGGGTTGTGCTACCTCAGGGTATGAAAAACAGTCCTATCTGTCAATTCATCGTTCACTCAGTGATACAACCAGTGAAGCAAAAAATCTGTTTTGATGTATCACTATATGGAGGATATTTTAATTGCTTCTGAAAATCCTCCATTACTGTGTGACTGTCTTGCAGCTTTAAAGGTAACACTTGCCAGCAAAGGCTTGTGCATAGCCACAGAAAAAATCCAAACATAACCTCCCTGGAAATACCTGTGTTTCAAATTATTAGAGACAACAGTCACCCCACAGCCAGCAACCCTAAAAACTGACATACACACATTGAACAATTTGCAAAAGCTATTAGGCACTATTAATTGGATTCGCCCTATATTTGGAATCACCACAGAGGAATTATCCCCCTTATTTCAGTTGTTAAAAGGGAACCCAGACCTCTCTTCCCTTAGGCAGTTGACAAAAACTGCCCAAAAGGCTTTAGAGAATGTAACTGATAAAATCAATAAGTCCTTTGCCACACATCTAAACCCTGAATTGCCTTTGCAGCTGTTCTTGATTTTGCAATCCTTCCAACCCTATGCTCTTATTGGTCAATGTGATATACAGGAACATCATCTCTGGATATTAGAATGGGTTTTTCTGCCAAACACTATTACCGCAGGCCTGGTTCCTACGGTATATCACCGTGTCCCGCAGCCATAGGGAGGAGGAGGAGGAGAAGATCCAACAGGCAGGAACTGTGCAGCAAGATTGATTTATTTAATTATTTTACAAACTCTTTTATAGACTTTTTTCTTCATAGTCTAATTGGACAAAGGACCAGCCACCCCTTGGGGGTGATTGGCTAAAATCCTAAAACATCCATTGTCAAAATATTTTTCTACTATACCATAAACAAGACTTTTCAAGGTTGCAGGTGTCTTGGTTGTTTATATTCCCTGCTACCTCTTCTGTGAGAGAGAAAAGTCTCTCACGGACTTAGAAAATAGCAAGAAAATCCTTGCTAGCAGCATTTTTGTATCTACAAAACACCTTTTCAAAAACTATAACCACTCAACTTGAGATGCTTATTCGACTGCTGTCAATGGGACTACTCCAATGCCAGAGCCTGACAGGATATAATCTGGCAGTAATACATCTCCTGTCTCAGTTTACAATGTAAGATGTAACCAAAAGTATGTATTCTATCACCATCTGTTGAAACCAGGTGGGTCAGGGTTCTTTATCTCTTCCATGACACATCCCTGATAACTCCCTCCCAAAGGATGTCTTCTGTTAATAGGCCATCTAACCTCACTGCATGACTCATAAAATTACATTATCCCATTGTGAGATGCTCTGCCCAGGGGGAGGAACCGAGCATTCTTACCTGGATATAATATGAGGTTTGGAACACCACGAGCAGCCCTTACATACTGGATTCCCAGAGGACAAGAGCTACGTAACCACCACTGGACCTTCAGAGAAAGACCAGACCCTTTTACAGGATCACCACTTCAACAGAATCATACTTACCACCCCAAGAGGACTGCAGCAAGCACTTAATCGGACTGCTACCACCACCCTGCATAGCAGGGTGTCAGGTCGTATCCTGACTCTGTCAGGGTTAAGCCAGTGTTTCTGTATTATTGCCTTGTTATATATATATTAGTAAAGAACTGTTATTCCTATTTCCAATATATTTGCCTGAAAGCGCCTTAATTTCAAAATTATAATAATTCAGAGGGAAGGAGGTTACATTTTCCATTCCAAGGGAGACTCCTGACACCTGTCTTTCAAACCAAGACAATCTCCATATTACTGCAGCAGAATTGGATAATCTGTTCAGGGATTCACTGTCATTTCAAATTGCCCTTGGGGACTACAATGGCCAATTTTTTCACATGATACCTCAACATGCCCTGCTACAGTCCTTCATGAACTTTCCTTCCAACTGTGACGATTACAGAAAAAAACCTCCTATCCCTGATGCAAAGACTGTTTTCACTGATGGATCAGGAAAGGCACAGAAAGCTGTAACCTCGTGGAAAAATTATACAGGACAATGGGAACATTCAATAACCTTTCAACCTGGATTTACCTAGCTAGTTGAACTAGTGACCGGGTGTCCTGGGTTGCAGTGTATTCTATTACCATCCTCATGAGCTGTTGAAACCAGGTGGGGCAGTGTTTCCTTGCCTCTTCCCTACGGACTATCTTCTGATCAATGGGCCATCAATGTCCTGCCCCATGACTCATAGATAACTCCCTCTGGACTATCTTCTGTTAATGAGCCCATCAATGCCTTGCCTCATGACTCATCATCCCATTGTGAGATGCTCCACCCAGAGGGAGGAACCAAGCATTCCATCCTGGATATAATCTGAGATTCCGAACACCACAGACACCCTTTCCACTGGATTCCCAGAGGACAAGAGCTACATAGCCACCACTGGACCTTCCCAGGAAGAGCAGACCCCTCTACAGGATCACTACTTGAGCAGAACCATGTCCAGCACTTCAGGAGGACTGCAGCCACCATTTTATCGGACTGCTACCGCCACCCTGACTAACAGGGTGTCAGGTTGTATCCTGACTGACAGTTTAACCCAGTGTTTTCTGCCTTTATTTTTCTTTTAAATTTCCCTATTATATTTGATTTACCAAAATATGAATATTGATCTAGTATCTATATCCAAATGAGATGGACAAAAACTCTCTAACAGTTTAAAGTTAGAAAGTGTATGTTTTATTAGGCGCTGGACAGCTGTGTAGAATAGCTTCCTAATACGCAGTGTCAAAGTATGAACAGTTACAAAGTCTATTTATCCACAAAAGTTATGAATATCTAAAATACAAATATATATTTATAACAATGACCTCTCTTATTCTCTGCTTTGAATGGAAATTAGCTTTAATGTCATTAAGCATGCGTAGTATAGTTTCTAAATTGGGTCAGTGGTCATTATTAATTGAGGAGTGGTCTTGAAGATGAAGGAATAATACTCTTCCTCACTTGAACTTTCCGCCCCTCTGGGTTTTGACAATACAAACGGCCTCTTGGGGAACATCCAGTTTCTTCTTTATGACTTCTGAATACTATCCAGATGGGAAAAATTAGCAATTGTTTTAAATTTCTTTAGATCTATTTATCAATGTTTTCTGGTTCTCATTATAAACACAGCTAAGCAAATATAAAAACACAGTTCATTAATTATCTGCAACTTAAAAGCTTGTTTCTAACTTAACTCTTATAAACACTTAATTAGTCTCAGGTGGACCTACTTTCTCTAACTAATTCTAGCAAGACTTATCTTTAACTAAAATCTTGGAGTCTTAATGTTTCCTTCAATATCTGTGTTTCATTCCCCACTTCTCCTTCACCATGAGTGTAGTGGTTTGGTCCAAAATACTCATTATTGTTTACCTTCTGTGAGATAAGAATTAGGAGAAACACAAAGCAGGCACCAAACTTGAAAGAATATTAAGAAGTTTATTAACAGACCTAAAAGAAGAAAGAAAAAAAAAAATCATACCACCTTCAGAACTCTTCTCCTCCCCCCACCTTTCTCCCTTCTCCCACTGACAATGTAAAAAGACAACCCTTCAGATATTCAGTCTGTTTACCACTTCCATAATAACCATGTTCAGTCCATTTAGGAAGAGGAGTCTCTCTTGCCCATGCTATGAACACAGTATCACAATGAGACAGCCACCCACTTCCAAATAACTTTGTTCAGTCCATTTAGGAAGAGGTCTCTCTGCTCGCGATGTGAGTCCCTTCCCCCAATTTGCAGCTTTCACACAACTGCTTTCGAGGGTCCACTCTTGAAGTTTTTTGGGGTACAATTTTAAGGTTGAGCCATTCAGAAATAAAAGTTCTCTTCACCCATCTCTGGGACCATGTCATCTCTAAGAAATCTCTGGGAGCATCTCTAGGAACTGAGGTTTTCTCCTTTCCCATTTGGAGCAAAAGTCCTCATTGCTTCCATCTCTCCCTGTTCAAACTTCTCATGAAATTACAGCTGCTTCAGCATCTGCCTATCTCAGCGCAGGTGCTTTTGCTCACGAGTTGAACGCTCCACCCCCCATATCTTCATGAAATTACAATGGGATACTCTGATATATCATAGCTTCACAACAGAATTTCAGCTTTAAGCATCTCCTCTTTCTCTTCCCTCAGGTTTTCAGCTCTTCACAGCACTAAAAGCGTTAATCTCACCTAGGTCTTGCAGCTGGAATGTTGCTTATCACTGTTGGTCACATGACCTCTGCCCGACAGCGGTGCAGCTTCGGCTCAATCTTGGCCGCAATGGAGGGGGGGGGGGGTAGCCAAGCCGCTTCGGCTGCCCACAGCCCTGCTGTGGGGGGGTTCCACGGGTGGAACAGGGCCCATGGGCTCCAGGATGGCCGTGGCCCAGCCTGGCCTGGCCTGAGCAGGACCTGGGCTGGGCCCGCTGGCCCCCACACGGGGCCCACTGCCACCTGTCCCAGCACCAGAAACAAGACAGAGAGGCTCTGCCTCGGAGTTTCTATTCTTAAGTGTGCATCACAGAGGCAGTCAGAACTTTAAGTGGCTTAAAGAATTGTCCATATTTAAATTGGCCAGCTGATAGGTTCTATCAGGTCACAGAGGTAGCTGTAAGCACCCCTTTGCAAGAACATCACTTCCGGGACTATGCTTGCTAACCCATGACAATGAGTAAATTCTTTTACTCAGTACACACATTCCTCTTCATTTATCCAAGCTGCACAGTCATCCTTTTCTTTATTCAAGACTAAACCATACGCTTTGGACGTGATGTCAGGGCTGCTATTCTCCGCAGCATCTTCCAATTCTAAACAAGCGTCATGCCAGATAAAATAAAACTTACTAAAATGAGTAATACAATGATAGGATAAATCAAGGCATTAAGCATACCAGTTGCTGTTGGTAACCATCCGAAAAGCACATCTCACCACTGATGAGACAGATGTCCTTCAAATTGTTTAAAAACCATTTTGATAGTTTCTGTGTCATGATGCATCGTGATCAAAGTTTTCTTTCCTGCATCTTTGACTTCTTCTAAAATTTGTCTCAGGTCTTGATGTTTTAGCAGTTGAGCCACTAGGGTCAGATTAATTCTTATAGGCACAGGCAAGACTTCCTGTACAGTAATCAGGCTTGCCTTTATATACTGGTGTGATATTACCGGTTCCTGATAAGAAAAATCACATCCTTCAATTTTCGTAAAATTGCAAATACATAAATTAAACTGGCTCTCATTCACAACTAGATTGCCTATCATTACGGTGGGACATGCTGTCCTGAGGCAAATGCAACCTTGTCCGGTATACACCAGCCAAGTTGTTTGGTTAATTGAATGCACCTCAAAGTGGCAAATGCTTTGGTCCGTGTCCAAACAAGTATCTTTATCTTCTTCTAAAATCCCTTCACAAATTGTCCTGGGTTGAAGTGTATTCTATTACCATCCTCATGAGCTGTTGAAATCAGGTGGGGCAGTGTTTCCTTGCCTCCTCCCCCCAGACTATCTTGCTGTTAATGGCTCATCATTTTCCTGCTGCATGACTCAGAGATAACTCCCTCCGGACTATCTTCTCTTAATGAGCCTAATCAACACTTGGCCTCATGACTCATTACCCTATTGTGAGATGCTCCACCCAGAGGGAGGAACCAAGCATCCCATCGTGGATATCATCTGGGACTCTGAACACCAGAGACAACCCTTTCCACTGGATTTCCAGAGGACAGGAGCTACACAGCCACCGCTGGACTTTCTGAGGAAGAGCAGACCCCTTCTACTACAGGATCACCACTTCATAGGACTGCAGCCACCATTCTACCAGACTGCTACCACCACCCTGCCTAACAGGGACTCAGGTTGTATCTTGACTCTGTCAGTGTTTTCTTTTACTTTCTTTTCCTTTTCTTTAATTTCCATTAAATTGTTATTCTGACTTGGTGCCTCTCACTGGTTTGTTTTCAAACTAGCACACATATGTACCCTAACTGTTCCCTCATAGAACAGGGCTCTAGGTTAATGGTTTGCCACTGCCCTTTAATTTCTTGTGCCCACATTCTATGTTCAGAGGGGTATAGTACGGTTCCCTCATGATTTAGTCCTAAAGTGGCTATTGGATGTATCAGGCTGATGGAGGCATTGTGTATAGTCAGAAAAAAGGCTGTTACCACACTTGTTACAGGGTCATAAGTGAAATTGACTAAAATCCACCAAGACTGAAGTTCTCTTTCTGTTTCAGAGGCGTTATCCCAAACAATTTTGCGAATTTCGGCAGGGAATGTTCCTTCTCCACCTTCCCTAATGACTGCGGCAGCCACTGACTGCATCCACAATTGTGCTTGAGTACATCCAAGAGCCAAAGAAACATTTTTACTAGCTGTACCTAGGGCATTAATCATCAATTCATGGTCTTGTTCTTCTGTATTCTCCCAATCTGGTAATATTTTGGACAGCTTCCAATGGTTATCAATTAGGGCCAACAAGGAGGATTGCAACGGTTGCTGCAATTTAATTAAATCACTCCCTACTGAGGTCAATTTGTTCATTAGCACTTCTGAGTTCATTGTGTTTAAAACCCCCAATCCTGTTCCTAATAATCCAGTAAGATCTCTCTTTGTTTTAAAATTATGGGTCATACGGTTTTGAAGCCAAATGTTCCAATTCATAAAAGGGTTTTTGAGAAATGGGGTGCATTCTGGCCGGATGGCGGATACATTTACCTGCGTCCCCATTTCTACTTGTTTCAAAGACCATTCTGGCCTAGTCAACAGTCTTTGAACCTCCGTCCTTTTGATCGCATATGGTCCAATTTTGTTAACTTTGGGGGCCATGGACTGTTTTCCTTTTCTCCGAATCGTTGTTTTCACTTTCTTTGATACTGGTGAGGTCACCTTAACTTGATCCTTATAAGGCTCAGTACATACTTGGGTGATATTAAAATCAATGTCATATGCTTTTGTTGCACACCCCTCTATTTTGAGTCTAAACTTGGAACACTTGCTCAAGCATTTGTCACAGCATTCAGGGCCAAATCTGATAAGTTTCATGGGTGGATGGTAAGCCTCATGAAACCCTGTGGATACAATATTGCTGCTAGCAAGAATTTTCTTGCTTCTTTCTAAGCCTGTGGAATACTTTTCTCTCTTATGAAGAGGTTAGCAGAAGTTCTGTAAACTATGAACACCTGCGACATTGTAGAACTATGTTTATGGTACAGTAGAAAAATATTTTGACAATGGATGTTTAGGATTTTAGCCAATCCACCCAGGGGGTAGCTGATCCTTTGTCCAATTAGACTATGAAGAAAAAAGTCTATAAACGAGTTTGTAAAATAATTAAATAAATCAGTCTTGCTGCACAATTCCTGCCTGTTGGATCTTCTCCCTACGGCTGGAGGATACAGTAATATTTGGTGCATGCCGACGTGATCTGCACGCTGCAACGTGTCCTGCATGCTGCGAGCCAAGCCAAATTTCTTTAGAGGTAGGCTGTTCCCTCCCCCCCCCCCCCCCCCCAGACCGGGATGTCTGACGGGACTGAGAAAATGATGAACAGCAGCTTAAAAATCAACCCTGTGCTATCAGTCTGGAAAGGTGTTATCAGTTCCATAAATGCCTCTATCTCTGAGGAATCACTTTGTGAGTTATTAGACTGGGCTGCCCTGCACGGCATTTCCCTGGACAGAGACACCGCCCTGGATTTTGGGCTGTGGCAGGAGCTTGGCTGTGCAATGCGGCGCGAGCTTCCATCTGGGGATCTGGCAGTGACAGAATTATTATGCACTTGGCGTTCGTTGTTCATTCTGCTGATAGACCTTGACTGTAGCAGTAAAGCTGACTCGCCTGCCTCAGTGGAATGTGAAGGAGAGAGATCCGAAACCCCTCCCCCGGCTCCACGGGCGGAGAATGCCCCGGAGCCTGCACCGGGTCACCCTGTGCTGCTGCAGGACCCCACACCACCTGAGGACCCCGCACCAGCAGAGCAAAAGGCACGGGTGTCGGGGCAGCGGGAGGGCACACAGCCCGCCTTGCTGTTCGGCTCAGTGGCTGCCACAGCTTTTCCGGGGCCAAGGTTGGGGGGTCTCGCGTTCTGGGCCTCCATGGTGGCTCCTGGCGCGTCTGTGCAAGCGCCTGCCGCACCGAGGATGCCCGGATGGACCTTTTTGGCCGGCATAGCTCTGGACAGTGCTGCGCACGCGCCTGCCGTGCTGAGAATGCCCAGGTGCAGATCGCCCCCCTCCGCAGCGCCGGACAGTGCTGTGGAAAAGCAGAACCGAGCAATTGACCTTCTAATACAGCATCTGTCTTTGCTGACAGAGCTGCCGAACATATCAAGGCAGCTATCGGAACTGCTCAGCTTGCAAAAGCAGCTGGTGCAGCTGCTGGAGGCACCCGAACCAGGAACCCGCGGTGGCGCTGGTCCCGGCGTTATCCGCCGGCGAAGGCCAGTGCTCCAACCACCAGCAAAGCTGAGACCAGCGACAGAATCGGCAGACGTGGAGGCTGTGCCCCAGCCGGTGGCGGCTCCGGGGGTAACTGAGGCACAGGAGGTAGCAGCGGCTCTAGGCGCTGCCGCAGCACAGGAGACGGCAGCGGCAGCTCCAGTGCCGAGAGTGCATACTGAAAAGAAGCTGCAGTTCAAACCACAGCACAGCCGACTGCAGCCTGTGCTGTCAGTTTCTCTTCTGGTCAGTCCAATCCTCCCCGCCCAACTTTATTTGTTCACGGCACCTCAAAGTTGCCTTTAACCAATGATTCATCATCGGGCAGTGAGGCAGAGGAGGCTTTGGCCCCAGGTCGTAAAGTGACTGTAGCCGGGTGGCGAAAGAAAAGGCTGCTCTGGTCTCGCCCTTGGACCTTTCTGGACTGCATTGTGACTGTGTGTCCAACTCGCTACAACCGCTTCTTGGAGTCAGTTAAGATGTGGGCTTTGGAGGAGGGTGACTAGAAGTTATTGGAAACACTTGGAGTGCCAAACAGATTTGAGGATCCTGGGAGTAATCAGGAAGCTGTTACACTGCATCCTGAGGCTGGCTATGCCAGAAGTTCAGGATGGTAGCGACTCCCCGAAAGGGGAGATGCAAGATTTCCTAGTGTATAAGGCTCTCCCAAATTCAGGTCAGCGTGATAAGCATGAGGTAATTGCTTGGAAGGTTGCACAGGATCTGCAATCCAAGATGGCACAACATGGGCTCGGTTCTGCTGAGGTGTGCTAGTTTGAAAACAAACCAGTGAGAGGCACCAAGTCAGAATAACAATTTAATGGAAATTAAAGAAAAGGAAAAGAAAGTAAAAGAAAATACTGACAGAGTCAAGATACAACCTGAGTCCCTATTAGGCAGGGTAGTGGTAGCAGTCTGGTGGAATGGTGGCTGCAATCCTCTGAAGTGGTGATCCTGTAGTAGAAGGGGTCTGCTCTTCCTCAGAAAGTCCAGCGGTGGCTGTGTAGCTCATGTCCTCTGGAAATCCAGTGGAGTCCCCCCTTTGGTGCTCAGAGTCCCAGTTATATCCACGATGGGATGCTTGGTTCCTCCCTCTGGGTGGAGCATCTCACAATGGGGTAATGAGTCATGGGGCCAAGTGTTGATTAGGCTCATTAACAGAAGATAGTCTGGAGAGAGTTATCTCTGAGTCATGCAGCAGGACAATGATGGGCCATTAACAGCAAGATAGTCTGGGGGGAGGAGGCAAGGAAACACTGCCCCACCTGATTTCAACAGCTCATGAGGATGGTAATAGAATACCCCTCAACCCAGGACATTATCCACCCCTTTTTCTATTACCATCTACATCATCCCAAATCAATACTTTCTTAAACTCTAAACACACATACATATATATATATATATATATATATACAATGAAACCCTACACACCGTTCTCACCTAAGATTAGGTCTCCCTGTGGTACACAACGGGTTTCCCCATCTTTTTGCATTACCCACCAAGTGCAACCAGGTCCTTGAGCAAAGACAATCCCACGGATGGGTTTGCCTTTGCCTGAGGTAGGATTAATCCAAACAGTCTTTCCTAAAATACCTCTCAGGTGTACCACAGGGACTCCATCTCCATCCACTGTGTGCAAGGGTTCAGACTCGGCAGGACCAGCTCGATTGATGGACCCTCGGGTATTGACCATCCAGGTAGCCTTTGCTAAGTTCACTTCCCAATTTTTGAAGGTCCCCCCACCAAGTGCCTTTAGGGTGGTTTTAAGTAGTCCATTGCAGCGTTCAACTTTTCCGGCAGCTGGTGCATGATAAGGAATGTGATATATCCATTCGATACCATGTTCTCTGGCCCAGGTGTTGATGAGGCTGTTCTTAAAATGAGTCCCGTTGTCTGACTCGATTCTGTCGGGGGTGCCATGTCTCCACAGGACTTGCTTTTCCAGGCCCAAGATGGTGTTCCGGGCTGTAGCATGAGGCACAGGGTAGGTCTCCAGCCATCCAGTGGTTGCTTCAACCATGGTCAACACGTAGCGCTTGCCTTGGCGGGTTTGGGGAAGGGTGATGTAATCAACTTGCCAGGCTTCCCCATACCTGTACTTTGACCATCGTCCACCGTACCACAGAGGCTTCACCCGCTTGGCCTGTTTGATTGCAGCACAGGTCTCACAGCTGTGGATGACCTGTGAGATGCTGTCCATGGTAAGGTCCACCCCTCGGTCACGGGCCCATTGGTATGTTGCATCTCTCCCCTGATGACCAGAGGCATCATGGGCCCAACGAGCTAGGAATAGTTCTCCCTTGTGCTGCCAGTCCAGATCCACCTGTGATACTTTCACCTTGGCAGCTCGGTCCACCTGCTCGTTGTTGCGATGTTCTTCATTAGCCCGACACTTGGGTACGTGCGCATCCACGTGTCAAACCTTCACGGTCAGCTTCTCTACTTGGGCGGCGATGTCCTGCCAAATCTCAGCGGCCCAGATGGGTTTCCCTTTGCGCTGCCAGTTGGCTTTTCTCCAGCGAACCAGCCATCCCCACAGAGCATTAGCTACCATCCACGAGTCGGTGTAGAGATAGAGCCTCGGCCACTTCTCTCGTTCAGCAATATCCAAAGCCAGCTGGACGGCTTTAAGCTCTGCAACCTGACTCGATCCACCTTGTCCCTCGGTAGCTTGTGCAACTTGCTGTGTGGGGCTCCATACTGCAGCTTTCCACTTCCTGTTAGTGCCTACAATTCGGCAGGAACCATCAGTGAAGAGGGCATAACGTCTTTCAGTCTCCGGTAGCTCATTATATGGTGGGGCTTCCTCAGCACGAGTCACTTGCTCTTCCTCTTCTTCAGAAGATAATCCAAAAGTCTCACCTTCAGGCCAGTTTGTTATAATTTCCAGAATCCCAGGGCGATTCGGGTTTCCAATACGGGCACGCTGTGTGATGCGAGCAATCCATTTGCTCCATGTGGTGTCAGTGGCGTGATGCGTGGAAGGAACCTTTCCCTTGAACATCCACCCCAGCACTGGTAGTCGGGGTGCCAGGAGGAGTTGTGCCTCTGTGCCGATTACCTCCGAGGCAGCTTGGACTCCTTCATAGGCGGCCAAGATTTCCTTCTCTGTGGCAGTGTAGTTAGCTTCAGATCCTCTGTAGCTTCGGCTCCAGAATCCCAGTGGTCGGCCACGAGTCTCACCAGGCACCTTCTGCCAGAGGCTCCAGGACAGACCATTGTTCCCGGCTGCAGAGTAGAGCACGTTCTTCACCTCTGGTCCTGTCCTGACTGGGCCAAGGGCTACCGCATGAGCGATTTCCTGTTTGATCTGGGCGAAGGCTTGCTGCTGTTCAGGGCCCCAGTGGAAATCGTTCTTCTTGCGGGTAACCAGGTAGAGAGGGCTCACGATCTGGCTGTACTCAGGAATGTGCATTCTCCAAAAACCTATGGCGCCTAGGAAAGCTTGTGTTTCCTTCTTGCTGGTCGGTGGAGACATCGCAGTGATCTTGTTGACAACCTCGGTGGGAATCTGACGTCGTCCATCTTGCCACTTTACTCCCAGGAACTGGATCTCTTGGGCAGGTCCCTTGACTTTGCTCCTTTTGATGGCAAAGCCAGCTTCCAGGAGAATCTGGATGATTTTCTCTCCTTTCTCAAATACTTCCTTTGCTGTGTTTCCCCACATGATGATGTCGTCGATGTATTGCAGATGTTCTGGGGCCTCACCTTTTTCCAGTGCAGTCTGGATCAGTCCATGGCAAATGGTAGGACTGTGCTTCCACCCCTGGGGCAGTCGGTTCCAGGTGTATTGCACACCCCTCCAAGTGAAAGCAAACTGGGGCCTGCATTCTGCTGCCAAAGGAATGGAGAAGAAGGCGTTGGCAATGTCAATAGTGGAGTACCACTTTGCTGCTTTGGACTCCAGCTCGTATTGAAGTTCCAACATGTCCGGCACAGCAGCACTCAATGGTGGTGTGACTTCATTCAGGCCACGGTAATCCACCGTCAGTCTCCATTCTCCGTTGGACTTACGCACTGGCCATATAGGGCTGTTGAGAGGTGAATGGGCCTTGCTGACCACCCCTTGGCTCTCCAGTTTACGAATCATCTCATGGACGGGAACCACAGAGTCTCTGTCGGTGCGGTATTGCCGACGGTGTACTGTTGCTGTGGCAATTGGTACCTGTTGTTCTTCAACTCTTAGCAGTCCCACGGCAGACGGGTCATCTGAGAGGCCAGGCAATGTACTCAGTTGTCTGATATCTTCTGTCTCCACAGCAGCTATCCCAAAAGCCCAACGATGTCCTTTTGGGTCCTTGAAATATCCATTTCTGAGATAGTCTATGCCGAGAATGCACGGGGCCTCCGGGCCAGTCACGATGGGGTGTTTCTGCCACTCGTTCCCAGTTAAACTCACTTCAGCTTCCAGTACAGTCAGCTGCTGGGATCCTCCTGTCACCCCACAAATGGAAATGGGTTCTGCTCCCACATACCTTGATGGCATCAGAGTACATTGAGCACCTGTGTCAACCAAAGCCGTGTATTTTTGTGGGTCAGCTGTGCCAGGCCATCGGACCCACACAGTCCAAAAGACCCGATTATCCCTTTCCTCTACCTGGCTAGAGGCAGGGCCCCTCTATTCCTGGTTCTGGTGCATGTTGCTCCCTTCCGGTGAATATGTTCCTGAGGTCCCTTCAAGAGGATCAGTCATACTATCATTCTGGTATCATCTGGAGTTCTGTGTGTGAGAGACCGGAGCAATGTTGACTCTAGATGCGCTTCTTGTGGTAGTTGTCCCTCTTTTTAGTTCACGTACCCTGGCTGCTAAGGAGGAGGTGGGTTTTCCATGCCACTTACTCATGTCTTCTCCATGTTCCTGAAGGAAAAACCAGAGATTACCTCGTGGGGTGTATCCTCTCTCGCTGGTTGGGGGACGCCGGCTCCTAATGGCAGAGACTCTTGTTGGTTCTGGCGAGATCTGGTAAATCTCTTCCTTAAGTTCCTTTTTCAATTTCTGATGGCCTTCTTCAATCAAACTCCGGACTTGCTCAGCTGAAAGACTTGTTTCCACGGATGAGACATGGGTGCGAAACGGGGCTGTGACGGTGTCCTCGTAAATCCTCAGTTTGTTCACCAAGACGCCCACCCTGTCCTCGCCTTCCCTCCATTGCAGCGTTGCCAGGTAACGGGAATATATCTCTGGTCCAAGGCGTGCGAACCTCAACCACATCTGTGACGTGCACTGGACACCATCTGGGCTCTTAGGAAATCTCTCGTCTTCTGAGAAAATGATCTCCAGCACAGCCAATTCCCTCAGGCACCGGATACCTTGTTCCATTGTGCTCCATTTCCCTTGGTGCACCTGGAGGTCTTCTTTACAAAGGTACCTGTCCCTGACACTTGTAAGCAGTCGCCGCCAGAGGCTGAGAGTTTCTTGGGTTCTCCCGATCCCCTGGTCAATGACCACATCCCGGGACAGAGATCCCAGCTGCCTGGCCTCACTTCCGTCCAGAATGGTGTCATTGGCTGCAGCGTCCCAAATGCGGAGCAGCCAGGTCAG
The DNA here is from genome assembly GCF_041296385.1 of Aphelocoma coerulescens. Classification (NCBI taxonomy): domain Eukaryota; kingdom Metazoa; phylum Chordata; class Aves; order Passeriformes; family Corvidae; genus Aphelocoma; species Aphelocoma coerulescens. The sequence goes on from NW_027184081.1 coordinate 355,606, forward strand.
GATGGACTCGTTTGTCTGGCGTGTGAATTCCCTCCGCAGGTCACGCAGCTCACCCAGGGATAGTGACCGAGTGATGATCTCTGGCTCTGCCTCTTCTGCTGGATGTGAAGGTCCTGCTGCATCCTCATCAGTCACTATGCGGACTGACTTGCTTTTTGATTTCTTCTTCTGCACGGGGGCAACTGCAATCGGTTTGGGCTGTTCTGGTTTAGTGGTGGCTTGCATGGGGACGCTGACAGTGCTTTTGGTTCCTTTCTCCTCTGAGTCAGTCTGCGTAGTCATGGATGCTGTTGTTTTGTATTTGGTTCCTTTCTCCTCTGTAATAGTCTGTGTAGAGATGGACGCTGTTGCTTTGCATTTGGTTTCTTTCTCCTCTGTGACAGTCTGCGTAGAGATGGATGCGGTTGCTTTGCGTTTGGTTTCTTTCTCCTCTGTGTCAGTCTGCGTAGAGATGGATGCGGTTGCTTTGCTTTTGCTTCCTTTCTCCTTTGTGACAGTCTGCGTAGAGATGGGTGCGGTTGCTTTGCTTTTGGTTCCTTTCTGTGTGGCAGTCTGTGTAGACATGGTATTTGCTGCTTTGCTCCTTTTTACCTCCTCCTCAAGCAGACGTTGCACCACACTAAGTAGCGTTCTGTTTCTAAGCATGGTGTACACAATGCAGGCCATAGAGAAAAAAGAGAATAGAACTGACAAGAAGATTATACCATCCTTAACATCCAGAGGGAACTCAATATTTTCAAAAACTGCTGTGCCTGGCCTGAAAGGCTGGAAGAAACCCCTCTCTACTCCTCCCACCAGGGGCTGGGTGCGATTGTTGAAGAGATCCCAGACATAGGAGCCCAGACTAGGAGAGCCAAACAAAACTGAGTATATATTCCGAATGGTATTCATTGCCTCGCAGGTTATTATGCTATAGAAATAATAAACCAATAAAGCAATTCTCATACCAGTCCCTGGTTTTAACAGGAGTAACACAACAGGCAGGTAGTTCCCCATGTAAGGAAAAATATAGAGAGCAAGATACAGAACCCATGCAGACAAGCTGAGCACCATGGTGAATAGGTTTCTGTTAATACAAGATTGTAATTCTGACTTTCTCTCAGAGCATGAGACTCTTAATCTCAGGGTCGTGGGTTCGAGCCCCACTTGGGCGCCAAATTATGTGCTAGTTTGAAAACAAACCAGTGAGAGGCACCAAGTCAGAATAACAATTTAATGGAAATTAAAGAAAAGGAAAAGAAAGTAAAAGAAAATACTGACAGAGTCAAGATACAACCTGAGTCCCTATTAGGCAGGGTAGTGGTAGCAGTCTGGTGGAATGGTGGCTGCAATCCTCTGAAGTGGTGATCCTGTAGTAGAAGGGGTCTGCTCTTCCTCAGAAAATCCAGCGGTGGCTGTGTAGCTCCTGTCCTCTGGAAATCCAGTGGAGTCCCCCCCTTTGGTGCTCAGAGTCCCAGTTATATCCACGATGGGATGCTTGGTTCCTCCCTCTGGGTGGAGCATCTCACAATGGGGTAATGAGTCATGAGGCCAAGTGTTGATTAGGCTCGTTAACAGAAGATAGTCTGGAGAGAGTTATCTCTGAGTCATGCAGCAGGACAATGATGGGCCATTAACAGCAAGATAGTCTGGGGGGAGGAGGCAAGGAAACACTGCCCCACCTGATTTCAACAGCTCATGAGGATGGTAATAGAATACCCCTCAACCCAGGACATGAGGTTATGCAAATAATAAGGGTGATAAATACAGATTTGCTTGCTCCATTCGATATCAGACACTTAGGTCAAATTCTATTTCAACCTGTACAAGGTGCAGTTTTTGAGAAAACCAGGAGAAAGCTGGCCGACAAGGCTGCATTAGGGAATATGCAGTTCCCTGCTGGCGATCCTAGAGGTGCAGTGGGAACGGATGCTCTTATGGGGACTGGTCCCTTCTCTGATCCCAGTCTATAATATACTGCTCTTATCCATATGTTCCATCAGTCGTGGACACAGGCAAAAGCAATAGTGGCAACATGTCCCAACTGACAGAAGCTACAGCTTCCATCACTGGTCATGGGGGTCAATCCCAAAGGCATTAATAGCGGTGAAGTGTGGCAGATGGACATCACACATTTCCCTGAATTTTGGAGATTAAAATACGTTCACGTGTCTATTGATACCTTCTCTGGTGCTATGTATGCCTCTGCACATGCAGGTGCAAAAGCTTGGACAGGGTATCTTTCCCTTTAGCGTCCTGCAGCAAGCTCAACAGGTTGGCATGGCTGCCCTGTTGAAAACCATAGTTGTCTGCTCCTAGAAAGCGATATACTGAAATAGTTCAAGGGAGATCAGTCATATCGTTCTTTTGTAGAGAAAGTTGCTGCTTCTGTCGAGAAGCAGGTTGACGATGACGGGTTAAGGCACTTGTTGTTAAGGCAGTTAGTGAGAGATAACGCAAATGAAGAGTGCAGAAAAATCATAGATGACTTACAAGTAGAACCTCATGTTGCGGATATGGACGAAGCCTGTTCTAAGGTGGGATCTGGAAACCAGAAAAGGTCTGCTTTGGCTGTGTTCCTGAAGCCTGTTCACGCATCTTCTGGTCGTGAACCAAAGCAGCCCAAACAGGCGAAAAAACGGAAGCGGCCTAAGCCAAGCCAAAAAGAAAACACACCGATCCCCCAGTGCAAGAGGTGTGGCAGACCAGAGCATTGCTTGGACTATTGTAGATCTCTGACTCATGCTGATGGTCAGCCTTTGTTGGGAAACTTCCGCTGGGGTGCAAGGAGGGGGAATTGCTATCCGATGCAGTCGCTCCCCCAGAGACTGGCACAGGTACAGGCACAGGCCTACCCAGCCACCCGAGAGATGGCACCCAGGGATCAGACAGCTTTGATGTTCGTACCGCAGCAGCAGTCGTCTTAGACTCTAGCGGTATTCATAAGGTTCCCTTGGATGCATACGGATCCCTAGCCCAGGGATCCTGTGCAATGCTGGTGGGAAAACCTGATGTTGCCCATCAAGGAATCTTAGTGCACTCAGGAGTTATTGATGCTGAGTTTAAAGGTCAGATTTGCGCTATGGTCTCCATGCAAAAACCTCCTGTAACTATTCCTGGAAAGACCTGCCTTGCTAAATTAGTGCCTTTTAAGTCTTGTGTCCCCAGGATAGAACAACCAACTCACGGAGTTAGCAGCAGTGGATCTACGGGACTTCTGCAGGCCTTCTGGACTGCAGGCATCTCTGACCAAAGGCCACAGATGACATGTACCCTGATCCTGCCGAACGCCCGTCTGCCCTGGACTCCGCTTCGAAGTTTGATTGATATATGTGCTGATGTAACTATCATCTCCTTCTCTGCATGGCCTCCCTCCTGGCCTTTAGCCCCGGTGGGTTTGGCCATCGCAGGAGTAAGAGGAACCACACAGAGCTATTTAAGCGAACAGCCTGTGATGGTGAGGTGTTGCAGTGACCCAGCCCACTGCGGGGCTGGGGCAGCTTGAAGCCAATCAATCCCAGCCCATCCCCTGGATGGAGTTTCCCAAAGAGGCAGACTCAGAGGGTGGCTCAATGGGCGGCTCAGAAGCCTAAGACGCACCCCCCCCGGCAGTGCCCGGGTACAAGCCGTCTCCCCCAGTTCAGGAAAATTCTCGGTTACTCGGTTGTTCATTGGTTCTCTGTTATAACTCCCGCCTCTCGGTTTCCCCCAGTGGCTCTTGTTACATTGTATCCTTCCCCTGGCTTGTAACTCATTGGTTGTTTTCCCCTTTCACCACGGGTTTCAAACTCTCTATAAAACTGAGGACAAGCCTCCAGGGAGGATTCCATCGCATTCCATCCCTTCCGAGCTTGTTCGGGTTGCGAAACTTCTAACAATAAACCTGTTCGGAGCCAGACCAGAACAGCCTCTCTCTTCCTTTGTCTCCGAGCTAACGTGAGCCAATACCATCGGCTCCTGCCGTGTTCCCTCTGCAAAGAAGCCAGCTAGCTATTTCAGCCATCAGCCCTTTTCCTGATGCCGAAGTCACTTCCACGACGCACAGAAGTAATGCAGCAAGACTGTCTCTGACCTCGGGCACGCCAGAGCTCATTCCTCGAGCACAAGAACTGTTTTAGGATGGCGCACCAAGCGTGAGGCTCACGCAAGTGGATCCCTGTGACGTCATGGCTGTCGGTGAACAGCGAGAAGAAGCGACTTTGGACCTGCCAACGCCTCTCGGTGCAGTCCACTCTGTTTTAGGTGCGGTGCCCTGAGAGAAGGCTGCTAACTGCCACTGATTCTGCACTGCAATGACCTTGGAGAGCAGCTGTGCCTCGGAGAACCCTGCCTGTGCCTTTCAGTTTGGGACCGGATGCCTTTTAACTGATTTCTGAAACTTGTGTGAGTATCCCCGGTGCCTGATATTTTGTTTCTTTTTTCATTTTGTGGGTGGTGGGTAGAAGAAGTGCTGAGAGAGAGATGGGATCAAAACTCTCTCAGCCCCAAAGAGAGGTCTTTCTCCGAGTTGCGAAATTCCTTGAAATTAGTGGGTTTAAATTTTCAAAGGGTCTCTTAAAACAGTTTGTTTGCTGGCTTTTGTTTTACCTTCGTCAAGTGTCCCCTGCAAATTTAAAATCTCCTGCCTTCTGGCAGGCTGTAGGGGATAAGATTACTGATTTAAAGTGAAAAGGGGACTCCTCTGGAGAAAAATTCTTTCCTCTAGTTCTCGTCCTTTGGGACTTGCATAAAATGGACCGGAAAGTAAAAGAAAAGCACAAATGCCCTCACAGTTCTTCCCATATCCCTCCTTCCTCCCCTCCTGCTCCTCATCCCACTTCCCTTTTGTTGGAAAAATCGAATGGGGTGATATGCCCAGAGGCACAGAGTTGCTACCTTCTCCCTGACCCCTCTTGGTCTTTTCAGCCACCCTGTTGGGGAAACTCTGGCCAGGCTGCCTCCAACCCTTCCCAAACCCTGTATCCCTCGCCCTCTTCCCCAGCTGTAAGCCCAGAAAACTGTTCTAAATGCTGTTTGCCATTGTCGCCCCCCCCCCACTCCACGTGTCTGAACAATGGCGCTGACCCCATGGCACAGTCCACCCCTCCCCCCTCTTCTTCTTCCCAAAATCCCTTTTGCCCTCCTGCCCTCAACCCTTTCCTATCCCCGCCCCCAGATGTGACATCATCAGGTTCCTCCCACATGTCAGGTACTGCCCCCTGCACTGGGAATCCCTGCCCATCCTGTGACCATGCCTCCTGGTCCTCCAACCCCGCCCACTGTGGAGGACTTCCTGGTTCCCACGCCCCCTCTTCCGGTTCCCACAGGGTAGAAACTAGAACCGACGCCATCTTGAAATCAGGTCCGGGAGTCCCCTCAGCCCCCTCATACCCCTTTGCTGCTCCTGTAACATATGATCAAACTGGCAATAACCCCACATGGAAACCTTTTGATTCTGCAGGGCTCAAAGAGTTTTGCAAAGCCCAGAAAGAATTTGGGAGGGAGAGTCAGTATTTTAAGAACCTTCTGAAGATAACTCTCACCAGTACAGTGATTGTGCCACATGACCTCAAAAGCATTTTCTCCTGCTTGCTGTCCCCATCCGAGTTTCAAATGTGGGAAGAAGGTTGGAGAAAGCAACTGGGAGAGGTCCTCCCTACTTTACTGCAGGATCCAAACAATGCGGGGGTTTCTGTGGATCACCTTACCGGTGAGGGGTTATTAGCCAAGACCCAGAACCAGGCTCAAAATACACCAGAGCCGGTCCTGAATGCTGTAAAGCAAGCAGCTCAGAAAGCATTCTTAATGATGCCCCCTAAATTAGCACCTCAATTGAATTATACAGAGATTCGGCAGCTGCAAAATGAGCCATTTATTGATTTTGTAGATAAACTGAGGCTCGTAGTGGAAAGACAAGTGGAAGATCTGAAAACAAGAGAGCATATTATAACGCAAATTGCAAAGACTAATGCCAATGATGTTTGTAAAAGAGTGATTTTGGGTCTTGCATTCAAACCTCCACCAACCTTAAGTCAAATGATTTGTGCTTGCACAACATTGGTGCCAATTCATCAGCCAAATTTAAAAACGGGGAAAAACTTAATAGGAACTGCAGCCGCTGCAAATGCAAAAGCATCTCAGGACAAAAGAAATGCTAATTGGGTCTGCCACAGGTGTGGCAAACCAGGGCACTTGTCCCGAAACTGCAGAGCTCCAGCTGCAATTAATCAGGGTTCCCGAGCTGTCTCCCCAGGGCAAATGACATCGCCTGCCGCTGATGGGATGCAGCCAAAAAACTGACCAGAGCGCGTGGATTGGCAGGGCCATGCAGGGGAATGAATCAAGAAATTGCCACCAGGAAAATGGTCACCACGACCTCTGGGACTTGGTGACACCCCAGAGAATCGTCGTGAGTTGCGAGAATCTGAGAGACTGTATATTGTTTGTGTTAAAAGATGTTGTACATTCACCAGCTGACATTTGTGTTACACCAGAAATTGTTCAAGTGGGCCCACAAGGGTTCTTTACTGTCAACATCCAGTGTGTTAACCCTCCCTATTTTCTAGCTGCTAACCAAGTTGTAGCCCAAGCTATTCTCATGCCCAGTAGTCCGCCACAGGACTACAACCCCTCTGTCTTCTGGGCTAAGGTAGTTGGGAATGACAAACCCATGCTTAACTGCAAACTGTCTTGCCAAGGCTTGGACATCAGCCTGGCAGGAATGATGGACACAGGAGCAGACGTGACAGTCATTTCTTCGCACAATTGGCTGTTACACTGGGAGCTGCAGCTGGCAGAAGGTATCATGACCGGTGTGGGGGGATCAATATCTGCTCAGAGAAGCAAGGTAGTTGTCCAAATCAAGGGTCCAGAGGGAGAGATAGCATCAGTCCGTCCTTTTGTAATTGACTTTGGATTTACATTGTGGGGCAGAGATCTCATGTCCCAGTGGGGAACTCGAGTCAAAATTCCATCTCAACCCCAGAATTTTTAGTAAAGGCCACTGCAGAGCGCCCCTTCCAGAAATTAAATTGGATCTCTGACAAACATATCTGGATGGATCAGTGGCCTCTGGAAAATGACAAATTAAAGGTGCTCATGGCAGTTGTGGAGGAGCAATTGAGAAAGGGTAATCTGGAACCCTCTAACAGCTGTTGGAATTCCCCGGTATTTGTAATCAAAAAGCCGGGGAAAGACAAGTGGCACCTCCTACAGGACTTGCAAAAGATAGATGCAGTCATTGAGGACATGGGACCCCTGCATCCCGGAATGCCTTCACCCTCCATGCTCCCTAGGCAGTGGAAGGTAGCAGTCATTGATATTAAAGACTGTTTCTTCCAGATCCCACTACACCCAGACGATGCACCCTGGTTTGCCTTCTCGGTACCTTCCATCAACCGAAGGGCTCCCATGCAGCGCTACCAGTGATGAGTTCTGCCACAAGGCATGAAAAACTCACCCACCATCTGCCAGTGGTATGTTTCCTGCATTCTGTCCCCTATCAGAAAGTTAGCAGCAAAGGCAATAGTGCTCCACTATATGGACGATGTTTTGGTGTGTGCTCCTAACCAATCCTATTTAGACTGGACATTGGGGAAGGTAATCGAGGCCTTAGAGGCCAATGGATTTGAGATCCAGGCTGAAAAGGTCCAGAAAACCTCTCCATCTAAATACCTTGGACTAAAAATCCATAAACAGACTGTGGTTCCCCAACAAGTCAAAATTAATGATAACCCTAAGACCTTGCAGGAACTCCACCAGCTCTGCAGGTCCATAAATTGGGTGAGGCCGCTCCTAGGGCTGATGACAGAAGATCTTGCTCCTCTGTTCAACCTTCTGCGAGGGAAAGATGACCTCGCATCACCTAGGCATCTAACAGAGGAGGCGAGACAGTCCATCTGTAAGGTACAGGAAGCGCTGTCGTCCCGGCAGGCACACCACTGCGCCCCAGGTCTGCCTTTTCTATTTATTGTGTTAGGAGAAATGCCATACCTCCACGGGCTGATATTTCGATGGGACGAGGTGCAGAGTGATCCCCTCTTAATCATCGAGTGGGTTTTCCTCTCGCACCGGCCATCCAAAAGTATCACAACGCCACAGGAGCTCATGGCTCAGTTGGTGATGAAGGCTAGATCCCGCCTCCGCACCCTTGCAGGGTGTGACTTTACATGCATCTACTTACCATTGGCAACCAATTCACTTGATAACCTTCAAAACAATGAGCACCTCCAATACGCCCTAGACAGCTACACGGGCCAAATTTCTATACACCATCCAAAACACAGACTGTTTACTTCAGTCTTCAAACTGATTCCAAAAGAAATTCAAAGCAGAAAACCATTAAATGCCTTGACAATCTTTTCAGATGGGTCCGGACGTTCCCGTAAATCTGTCATCACATGGAGGGATTCTCACACTCAGAAGTGGGAGTCTGATGTGCAGGTAGTCAAAGGATCCCCGCAAGTGGCAGAACTTGCAGCCGTAGTCAGAGCATTTGAGTAGTTCAGTGAACCATTTAATTTGATAACTGATTTGGCCTATGTAGCAGGTGTAGTTTCCAGGGCAGAGAGAGCCTTACTAAAAGAGGTTGCAAACCCAAAAATTCATAACTTGCTTTTGAAATTGATTCAACTGATTTCCCACCAAAAGCAACCATTCTATGTCATGCATGTGAGATCACACACTGACCTCCCAGGATTTATTGCAGAAGGGAACAGGAGAGCAGATGCCCTAGCTATGCCCATCGAGTTAGCAAATCTGCCTAACAGATTCCAGCAAGCCCAGCTGAGCCATGCAATGCTTCCTCAAAATGCTCCAGCTCTCATTCGAATGTTCCACCTCACTAAAGACCAGGTGAAAGCCATTGTGGCAACATGCCCCAACTGCCAGAAACACCAGCTTCCATCATTAGGTCAAGGGGTTAACCCCTGAGGCCTAGGCAGTTGTGAGGTATGGCAAACAGATGTCACCCACTTCCCCCAGTTTGGCTGCCAGACATATATTCACGTTTCAGTGGATACCTTTTCTGGTGCAACCTTTGCCTCAGCCCACCGTGGGGAGAGGGCCAAAGATGTCATCAACCACCTAATCCAGGCCTTCACTGTGTTAGGGACACCAAATAAAATAAAAACTGACAATGGCCCAGCATACACCTCTGCAGAGTTAAACAGATTCATGAGTGAGTGGGATGTTGTTGCAATTATTAAAGGATCAGGGGCATGGATCATTGATAGAATTATAGGATCAATAGAAGAACTGTACAAGCAATAGGCCTAGAAGCAAAAGGCCTGTGTGTGAGAAAAAACTCTCCATGAGAAAGTCCTTGTGTGAAAAAAACCAAGCAGGACTGGGAACAAAGAGGGAGTTTTGAAACAATGCAGCTGTCCTGATAAGGTGTGCTAACCGGGAGAGAAGGAGGGGGAACACTGAATTCTTTTAATAATAACATAACTAATAGAAACTTGTCAATGTAAGTCCAATTAGGTAGAAGTAGAAATGCGCTTGGATAAGCTTTAAGCCACTTAGGAGTTAACAAGCTGGTATACTATATAAGTGCATTTGGATTGCTAATAAACGGAGTTTTGCTCTTATCAACCATATTGTTTTTGGACCGCATATCTCTCCCCCCGCCGGGGCCCGGGCTTCTCGTCTTTTTACACTTCTAACAGGGTGTGGATCACATCACTGGCATCCCTCACTTGCCCACAGGCCAAGCCATCGTAGAAAGAAAGCATCAAACACTAAAAAAACTTCTAGAACAACAAAAAGGTGGCAATGAGATCGCTGCCACCATCATAAGACTTTCCAAAGCGTTGTTCACTTTGAACTTTTTAAAATGTTCCTATGAGGAACATGATCCCCCCATAATGAGACGCTTCACAAACTCTGCCAAACATAAACTGACTGAGAGACCTGAGGTCCTAATAAAAGACCCTGACACTTTACAAATAAGTGGCCCGTACCCCCTAGTCACCTGGGGTAGAGGCTACGGGTGTTTTTCCACCCCAGAGGGTCCAAGATGGATCCCTGGAAAGTGGATCAAACCCTTTTTGAGACCACCTGTGGATGCCAAGCAAAGGAAGCTGCCACAGCCTGGAAAAGAAGAACAACCAAGCCACTTGGAAAAAAGACTCCTCCTCCAGGCCTGAAAAACAAACCCTCCACCTCCCAGTCTCCTTAAAATGTGTCTCCCTTCCCAAAATGACCCCTCAGTTTTGTTTTGAAAGAGGGAGAGTCCACAGGAGCCATTGTGATTTAAGTTAATTGTATTTGTGTTAATTTTATTTGTGTTACACTGTTCCTAAAGTTACCACCCTTGACTGTGTGATGATATCCTACCTGCTGCTGTCCCACCTGCTGCTGCAGCTCCTCCTGTGCACCAGGAGCTCCAGCAGGTGGATTCTTTCCATGATCAAGGACATTGTATGGGGTTTCTTTATGCAGTTGTTAATTTTATTAGACCTTCCCATTTTTAAGTGTTTGCTTTTGAAATCCCTTAAGCTTTCCCCCTCATTTCAAGGTAATAAAGAAGGGGGAGATGTTGGTGTGACCCAGCCCACTGCGGGGCTGGGGCAGCGTGATGCCAGTCAATCCCAGCCCATCCCCTGGATGGAGTTTCCCAAAGAGGCAGACTCAGAGTGTGGCTCGATGGGTGGCTCAGAAGCCTAAGCTGCATTCCCCCGGGCGGTGCCCGGGTACAAGGCACCTCCCCTGGTTCGGGAAAATTCTCGGTTACTCAGTTGTTCATTGGTTCTCTGTTATAACTCCCGCCTCTCGGTTTCCCCCAGTGGCTCGTTACATTCTATCCTCCCCTGGCTTGTAACTCATTGGTTGTTTTCCTCTTTAACCACGGGTTTCAAACTCTCTATAAAACTGAGGACAAGCCTCCAGGGAGGATCCCATCGCATTCCATCCCTTCCGAGCTTGTTCGGGTTGCGAAACTTCTAACAATAAACCTGTTCGGAGCCAGACCAGAACAGCCTCTCTCTTCCTTTGTCTCCGAGCTAACGTGAGCCAATACCATCGGCTCCTGCCGTGTTCCCTCTGCAAAGAAGCCAGCTAGCTATTTCAGCCATCAGCCCTTTTCCTGATGCCGAAGTCACTTCCACGACCCACAGAAGTAATGCAGCAAGACTGTCTCTGACCTCGGGCATGCCAGAGCTCATGCCTCAAGCACAAGAACTGCGTTAGTGAGGGACCCAGAGGGGCACACAGCTACAATTAGGTCTTATGTTACTACCACTTCCCTTAACCCTTGGGAGCAGGATGTGTTGGCAGCTTGGGGGGTATGGATTGGGACTAATTTTTGATAGGGGTCACTGTGCATAAGGGCGCACAGTATCCTACACTGCCTTTGCGGTGGTTGACTAACACACCAATCCGAGTCAGGCTCTGCCCAGTTGAATTAAGTGCTGTTACCATGGCTTTTCAACGATTCTCACAGGAACCTTTGAATTTGGTTACTGAAGCCGTCTAGCAAAAGCTTTGTATACAATTAATCACCTTACAGTACCACAAAATTCAAATAATCCTGTTATTCTGAATCATTTTCTCTCATTGCAATCTGCAGGTGAGACACAACTGCCTCGGGCAAAAGTCTGGGTATGGAATTTACTTACTAAGCAGTGGGAAGGTCCGCATGAGCTTATTGTTTGGGGTCGTGGGTATGCTTGCGTTTCCACAGATACTGGGATACGGTGGCTACCTGCAAAATGTGTTCGCTCTGACCTACGGCACCAGAGGCAGAACAGGCAACCTCCAAATGATGACCAGAATGCAGACCATCCAAATGGCGACCAGAATGTAGATCATCACCCTAATGACTCTTCTGATGATGACCAGGATGTCAACCATCAGGCGGATGGTCCTTCCACAAGCAAAGACGGGGATGGTCCTTCCACAGGCAGAGACTGAACTTTAAATTTCTTGTTATGAAGTCAGATAGTTAAAGCCTTAAGGGCATACTTAGAATTAATAACTGATGTAGATTTCTATTTAGGATTAATAGTAGAATTGTTATCTTAAAAACAAAAATAGGGAATTGTGGATACAATATTGCTGCTAGCAAGAATTTTCTTGCTTCTTTCTAAGCCTGTTGGATACTTTTCTCTCTCATGAAGAGATTAGCAGAAGTTCTGTAAACTATGAACACCTGCAACATTGTAGAGCTATGTTTATGGTACAGTAGAAAAATATTTTGACAATGGATGTTTTAGGATTTTAGCCAATCACCCCAAGGGGTGGCTGATCCTTTGTCCAATTAGACTATGAAGAAAAAAGTCTATAAAAGAGTTTGTAAAATAATTAAATAAATCAATCTTGCTGCACAATTCCTGCCTGCTGGATCTTCTCTCCTCTCCTCCTTATGGCTGCGGGATACAGTAATAAAACCCATCTTTCATAAATGCATATTTACATCCCCAAACATCTCCTTTCCCACGGCTTGCATTCGTGACTGAGCATTTTGTTCAGAGCCTTCTGAGAGTGAGGATCATATGCCTTCCCCTGGCATCAGTATATTTCAGTCACATTAGACTGGTGTGGTACTGCTTTAACTTCTGTTACAATTGTAAGAATGTTTACTAAAGTCTCAACTTTCCACATTATGTCCATCATAACTGAGTTCATCAATTGCTTTTTAGGGTCAGCTTCAGCTTCAGTTCACCATCGCCTGGCGTTACTTCCTAAATTCCCTCAGGGGCCTTCTTTACCCAGGAGTGATGAATCCAGGCCTTCTGCTCTTTGATCTTGATTGCAGTGAAGGTGGTGAGGAGCACCTGGAATGGTCCTTCCCACTGTGGTTCCAGAGTCTTCTCTGCAAAAGACTTAACACACATATGATCCCCGGGTTGTACATCATGTACTGGTCCATCTAATTCTCTGATTTGGGCCCCAGCCACATATTTTTCAATTTCTCTAAGTTGTTTATTCAGGGTCACCATATATCTGTGCAGGGTTTCTTCCCCCACCTGAATGGGTGAAGCTCCCTCTTGAACTGCATATGGCCTCCCATATAAAATTTCAAATGAGCTTAATTTTTCCTTTGTTCTGGGTTTTGTTCAAATTCACACTAATGCCAATGGGAGAGACTGGGGCCAAGGCAAATTTGCTTCTTGCCTCAATCTTATAATTTGTTGTTTGATCAAATGGTTCATCTTTTCCACCTGGCCACTAGACCGAGGATTATATGGGGTATGTAATTCCCAATCTATTCCCAGGTGGTGACTGATTTGTTGCACAATTTTTGAAATAAAATGTGCCCCTCTATCTGAGGACATAGTGGCTGGAACTCCAAAGTGGGGTATGATCTCTTGCAACAACGCTTTGGTCACCTCTCGTGCTTTAGCCGTCCTAGTGGGAAAGGCCTCTGGCCATCCTGAAAAGGTATCTGTTAATATCAATAGGTATCGATACCCCCCTTTCCTGGGTAATGCTGTAAAATCAATTTGCCACTTTTGCCCAGGTCCACAGCCTTTCCCAATTTGTCCAACTTTAGGCTTTGGAATATTCTTAGGATTAGTTCAGAGGCAGAGACCACACTGGCAAGTTACTTGTATCACTGCGCCTTGCAATCTCCTAGCCATAATTCTATCTTTCAAATAATTGTACAAAGCATCCATTCCCCAGTGTGTTTTCTAGTGTTTTTTCTGCACTAGTGACCACAACAAATAAGAAGGTACTATAAGCTTGTTACCTTTAGTTACAGTCCATCCTTCCTGATTATAACTTGAATTTTCTTTCTTAATAAGTTTCTTATCTTTCTTGTTTTATTCTGGCCTACCTTCAAGGCAAATCTTTCCATCTGATATTAATGTTGCCTCAACCTTTTCATTGGGTATTTCACTTTTGGCTGTGTCTTTTGCCTCTCTGTCCGCCAGCATATTTCCCTCTTCTAATTCAGAACTCACTTTTTGGTGTGCTTTAATGTGCATGATAGCTACCTTCTCAAGTAACTGAACCGCATCCAATAACTTCAGTATTTCTGGTTCATGTTTGATACTCTTCCCTTTTAACAGTCCTGTCTCCTTCCAAATGGCTCAATGTGCATGAACCACCCCAAATGCATACCTTGAATCAGTGTAAATGTTAATCTTCTTTCCTTTTACCAATTCTAAGGCCGGGGTTAGAGAGATTATTTCAGCCTTTTGTGAAGAGGTGTTGGTTGGCAATGGTCCTGACTCTATTACCTCTCAGCTGGTGGTAACTGCATACCCAGCATGTCTCTTTCCACTGATGACATAACTGCTTCCATCAGTGAACCAGGTCTCAGTGCCCTTGAGACGGGTGTCCTTCAGATCTGGGCGACTGGAGTAAGTGGCCACAATGGTCTCCAGGCAGTCATGGATCACCAGTTCTCCCAGGTTCCCACTGAGGAATGAAGCTGGGTTCACTATGTTAGTCACCACAATTTCAACACCATCTTGTTCTACCAGTATGGCTTGGTAATTCAGGAATCTCTGAGGGGAGAGCCAATGTCCCCCTTTTGCCTCCAGGACTGCAGATACTGTGTGAGATACTAGCACAGTCATTTTCTGGCCTAGGGTAAACTTGCACGCCTCTTGGATGTTTAGTGCCACAGCTGCTATGGCTCTGAGGCACCCTGGCCATCCCTTAGCTGCTGCATCCAGCTGTTTCGAAAGGTAGGCTACTGCCTGCCAATACAGGCCCAAGTCTTGTGCCAGTATTCCCAAAGCAATACCTTGCTTTTCGTGAGAAAATAAAAAGAATGGTTTACTCACATCTGGAAGCCCCAGGTGATGCCTTTTCCTGGTCTTAAAATCAAGAGTCATACACGGTTAGAAGGGGAAAAGGGATTTTACCTTGGTATTTATTTTAAGGATCCTTAGGTGCATATGTCCAGGTCATATGCATCGAAATGCACCCCACAAAAATGGCCCCCCCCCCCCCCCCCAAAAGATCTGGTATAACATTACAGGTCTTACTAATTAGCATATCTATCAAAGATTCCCCAATGAGAGGCTCAAGTGAGCCCCCCTCCCCAAGGAGCCTTCCCCTGGATGGCTCTATCTTAGATTACAGAATGTGTTCTGGAGAGGACCTTGGTGTCTGGGGCACACTGATCCCTAGCTACGAAGCTTCTAAAATGTTTAGTCTCCTAGCTGAACAAACAAGTCCAAGAATGTAGGCAAAAAGCACTAAGAATACAGAAGTTGTAAAAAAGGTATAACAGGGGTGTAGATACAAAAATGCTGCTCGCAAGGATTTTCTTGCTAGCTTCTAAGCTCGTGAGAGACTTTTCTCTCACGCAGAGGAGGTAGCAGAGTATGTAAACAACCAAGACACCTGCAACCTTGAAAAGTCTTGTTTATGGTGTAGTAGAAAAATATTTTGACAATAGATGTTTTAGGATTTTAGCCAGCCAATCACCCCAATGGGTGGCTGATCCTTTGTCCAATTAGACTATGAAGAAAAAAGTCTATAAAAGAGTTTGTAAAATAATTCAATCAATCAATCTTGCTGCACAATTCCTGCCTGCTGGATCTTTTCTCCTCCTCCTCTCTATGGCTGCGGGACATGGTGATATACCCTAGGGCCCAGGCCAGTGGTAATATTTGGTGGGGTAATACAGGGCTATAAAATAAAGGGCAAAAAATTTTCATGGCATCATTTCCCCCCTTTTAGAGACTAACAAAACTCTACCTTCTCTAGTCTCTACTCTATTCTTTACCCGCAGAACCGCTTTACATAACCGGCTGCTCCACAGGCAATTACACAGATAATAACTACAATTACAGCTATTATGAATATTTCTTTTACCCAGGCCCAGTTTGGTAACCATGAGGTGAGGTTATCAAATATACGATCAAATTTTAAGATGTTATTTCTAGAAGCCACTTCATGCAGAATTTGAGTTTTTTTGAAGGGGGGGGGGGGGGGGGTCCCAAGTTCTGGAGAGCCAGCCAGATAAACGACAGACACTGATACGATTTGTGCCTCGTGTGAGAAATGAGACGACTCTTAGTTAAAAAAAATTAAAATAATTTATTGAAAACAGAAAAGTGAAAAAATTACAGAAATTAGAAAAATATAAAAATTTGGGATCCTATGGCTCGATAGATGGTATGCCCCCGGAGAACAGGGATTTTAGATCTTCTGGCTGAAACAGCACTGGACCTCAGGTAGAGAAAAAGGACTTACAGTGCTAGGCTGGCTTTAGGCTGGTCCAAAAGCAAAAAAAAATTACTAAAGGCTCCTTAAGAGGAGTAGGCTTTCCCAGCACTGACATCCACCTCAGCTAGGCTGGAGAGAGAAAAGGGGCGTGTCGCTGTCTGGCTCATTGTTTTATAGTGCCTTTGCTCCGCCCCAGTCCGCCCACAGCCTGCCCCTTTGGTTTAAAGTGATTGGTGTTTTCCCTTTGACAGGTTATCTCTGTCCACCACTGGCTCATCGTTGTCAGAGGGGTGGTACTAGTTGAGATAAGGATGCTACAATGCCTTCATTAAAATTCAGGTTGCCATGGAGCTTGCCTACAGGGTAATGGCTATGGGGCTGGCTGTTAGAACTGGGGTTTTTGAAATTTGCCATGGAACCAAAGTACAAGTAAAAACACCTTAAAAAAGTATTAAAATACATCCAACACATCTTAAAACACTTGTAAAAGTATACAGTAAACACAGGAAAGATAACTCTTATGGTGTACAAGTGGTTTGAAGTTTGAAAAGGGAGCATTAAGTTGGGAATTTTAACTGGGGAATTTTTAACTGGGAAGGGTGCAACTCTCTCTTAATAAACTACTTTGAACAATTGAAAACTGATAATGGAACTTGATTTTTGTACCTGGGCTGATGGGTTAATTTTAACATTCAGTTTAAAAATCTTTAACTCAAAATTAATTAATTAAAGCACTTAATATGCAACGACCAAGCACAAATAGGGATTTCATGTATGACCCTCGTTCTCCGTTTTATTGTTTACCTATACAAGCTTATATCTACTTTGCAAAGATTCATGCCCTAGTCCCTCTAGATGGCCCCTAATCTGCGGGGGAGCCAAACAGTGTATAACATTGCCAAGTACTTTCAAGGCTGTCTGCAGCCAGTTGTTATCCAGGCTTGCCTGCAGACAGGGGCCAGTTCAGAGGTTTTTCCTCAGCAACCCTGGGTTGTCCAATCTTCCTGGGGTATCATATGCCCCTGTTCCACAAGGAGTCCCTCTACACATCCCCCGTTTTCTTTTTGGGCAACCCAGGCCTGGTCCACAATCTTTCCTGCAGCCCCGCTTTAATGCAAGAAAGAATGCACCCAAATACTGTTAAGCCTAATATAACTGCAAATAGCAATCAGCAGCCTTCTACTACCAAGGTACGCAGCCATCCGGTGATACCCAGACCCTTAAGCCAATCTCCAATAGGGTCGTCTGTCTCCCGAAGGTTGTGCCGGCCCTTCTGGAGGTCAGAGAGGTGCTTGTGAATTGAGACAGTGGTCAGAAAGATTCATACAGGAAATATCTTGGAACTCTTCACAGCTGTGGCCATGGGCTAGTAGTAGAAAATCAATGGCTGCCCGATTTTGTAATACTGCATGTCTAATACTAGTAACATCTGCGCTTAGCTCGTCACACATCTGCGAAGTTATGTTTAACTCATCCCTTGCCCAGCAAGCAAGTTTATGTAATGTTGTGTGAGCCCTAGCTGCTGAAGCACCAGGTAAAAACATAGATGCTAGCCAAGTTGTACTACTACGCCAAAAGACGGGCTCTTCAGTCCTTTCCCATTTGAACTCATGGACTGAACGCTGCACCCTGGTTTCAGTGCGCTGGGTGATATTTAAGAGTTGATGCAGGCCTGGATGGAACAGGGTGAGTTTCCCTAAGTAGCACGGTCCCCCATGTGGGCTGGCGGGAACCCCATTCCACGCTCAGTCCCCACATATTAAGAACGTACCAATGAGGAGGCGTTTCGGGGTTTGACCCGTGAGGTTGATTCAGTGGTAAATTGCTTTGGACGTGTGGTTTCTCAGAAACCAGTCTGCAAGAGGGTCAACAGTGGCCCAAAGGCACCTATTAACATTTAATTGACTGGTAGAGGGAGGCTCGAATGTCATGTAACCATCCCCAGTTTGGTTTGTGGAACCCAGTAGATCTAACTCCTCTGGTGCTCCCATGGTGACACTGATGCTTTTCAAGAATGCAGCTTGCCAGCAGGCACACTGCTGCGCAGGCTTGAGTCCGATCAGCCCTGAACAATTGCCATTGTGGCGTTCCCTATCAGGGAGATATTGTCTAGCATCCCTCGGAAGTCTTCTGGGTTAAAATATGGGACCCCAATCAAGCAGGTGCGAAATGGGTCCCCTGGCGTGGCCAGGCTCAGACACATAGAGTCTTGCCCGGATAAATTAGCTAGGGTGACCCACATGTTTCGTCTCTTTTGGATTGCTCTCAGTATTGCATGAGACCCGGTTAGGATGCTTACAAGAAGCAAACCTCTCAGTATGTTTGCAGGTCCAGCGCTGCTTTGTCGCTTCCCAGCACTCAGGGGACATCACATGCTGCCGCGGGACACGAACCTGTGTGCTATTTTCTCACCCTAACACTGCCACACTCTGTACTGCCTTCACTCGGTCTAAATGGGTGGACAGACGATCAAAGATGTCGGCCAAGGCCCTTGTCTCAAGACAGTCAAAAATAACTCCCCACTCTACCTCTGTGTCTGGTGCTATACCCAAGAATTTACGCAACTCCCCTTCTTGGTTCTGCCTTCAATCACAGCCTGCACAAAGCAGGCACGCATACCACCCACTTTCTAACGTTAGCTTGTGTATCCAGAGGGTCCACCAACGGCCACCGCAAGTCACTAGCAACCACCCAGGGCAGCCGCTGCATTCGCCACAGGGTCTCGCTATTTCCCCCACTACAGAGAGTGGTGGACCTGGCAAGTTCTCAGCCCCCTCACTCAGCCTCTCCCAAGGCTTCTCAGGACGGAGGTCCCAGAGTTCCAGCTGTTGTAGTAGTGGCATCACTTTCCTCAGGAACCGATGATGACTGCACCTTCTCGCTTCGGGATCCTTTATACGTAGCACAGCACTGCTTGCTGGGAACCCACAGTGGTCCCTCTGGGGTGGAAACACACATATATCCTCGGCCATTAAATAGCACTGGGCTGGGACCTTCCCACAACCCCGTTTGAGGGTTACAGTACAAAACACTTATTCCTGGAAGGGCCTGCTCAATTCCCCTACCAACTGTCTGATGATGGATTGCCACTGGAGGCTCCTTCCTATCCCCGGCCAGAGAGAGGAAGTTCAATGTAAACAGCACTTTTCTTAGCCATTTACTTGGTTCCATCTCTTCCCCTTTCTGTCAGCCCAGATATTCTTTTAGTGTACGATGGGCTCTCTCTCTCACTGCCTGACCGGTGGCCGAGTGTGGGATCCACGTGATATGTTCTACCCCCCACTGCCGCAAAAATCTGGCTAGGCGACCACTGGTGTATGCTGGCCCATTGTCCGTTTTGATCTTTTTGGGTACCCCCATTATTGCAAAGCAAGAGAGCAGATGCCGCTCCACATGCAATGCCTTCTCTCCTGTCTGAGTGGTAGCCCACAGGAAGTGTGAAAAAGTGTCAATTGTTACATGGACATAGCAGTGTCGGCCAAACTCAGGGGCAAGTGAGGTCCATTTGCCAGAGCTCGAGGGCTTTCAGACCCTTGGGGTTAACCCCCACACCCAACCCTGGGCCGTGATGGCTACAGTGGGGACAAGCCCGCACTATGCATTTGCTTCTATCAGCGGGATCCTAAACTGTCTCTGCAGGGATTTTGCATTTTGATGGAACTAATCATGGCTACATCTGGCTTGCTCAAAAGTGCTCGCAGGTGGGAGATGCACTGTGGGGGCACAGGTCACTGCCTCGTCTGCACGGGCATTGCAGTCTCCCAACCCGATGTTCCACTGGTGGCTTCCAACGTGCAGGATACAGTAGGGGTTGTTGCAGGATATGCCGCAATGTGATAAGCAGTCGGCCCAAATGTTCGTTGTTAGTACGTCAGATTTCTGTGTCATGGATCCATTGGGCTACTCCAATGACATATAGGGAATCGCTGACTACATTCACCGGTTCCTTCGACCACTGTTGTAAGGCCCGTATCATGGCGTGCAGTTCAAGTGTTTGCAAACTGTCAGCCGGTTCTTCTGCTATGAGTCTTCCAGCGGTCGTTCTCTTTCCACGCACAGACAGCTCACTTGGTCTTCCTCCCCACATCTGTGAACACTGTGCACCCTAATACTGGCCGTTCTACATGCAGCGGGCAGTCCAGCCGCTCATAGCACCCCAGCAACTGCGCCAGCCTTCCTTGTGGGCACTTGTTATGGACCACGTCGGTGAATCCAAGCAGAGCTTCTTGCAGCACCTCCGCATGGTGTAGCATCCACTCCAAGTCCCCTGTCTGGACCGGTATACTGATGTCCTCTGCCTCCCTGCTGTCCAATTCCACCACTCGATCATGACTCTTTCGGATTAAAAAAGCCACCATCTCTACCCTGGACTGCAGTCTGAAGCGTGGCTGAGTCGGCAGGAAGATCCATTCGAGAATCTGGATGTCCTCCCCCTTTTTCTTTTGCCATTGATGGATGATGGCATGTGAACCTGCTGCACCGATCAGGGTGATGAGGATGGCGAGTGGGGCTCTTTCTTCTCTGCGTGATACCCATGTGTGCCGCAGCTTATCTGCGACCTTGGCGAGAGCTGCTGCTTGGTCCGGGGAGCATTCCCGAGGTTCGGCAGCGTTCGTCCCGTGCAGCCATGGCAGGAAGAGGGCGAGGTCGGCGTTCGTGATTCCCGCGACTCTGCAGACCCATTTCAGATTTCCTAGCAGCCGTTGTGCATCATGGAGTGGGGAGATTTCTGTGTTTAGCTTGATCTTTTGGTGCCTAATTTGCAACTCTAATATGAGCCAGCCCAGGTACTTCCATGGTGCAGTCCGCTGAATTTTCTGGGGGGCAATCTCTAATCCAACCGCATGCAGGTGTTGTCTGACCCATTGCATCTCTTGGACTGAGAACTCTGTTTCAGTAGCTATCAGGATGTCATCCATGTAATGGTAGATGAGTGCTTCTGTGTAGTGTCGTTGAATCGGACGTAGCACCCGGTCAACATATAGCTGACACAGCATGGGGGAATTTTTCATTCCCTGGGGTAGGACAACCCACTCGTAGCGCTTAGTAGGATCACTGCGATTCTTTGTGGGCACTGTAAAGGCAAAACATTCTGTGTCCTTTGGATGCAGTGGGATTGTAAAAAAGAAGTCTTTTAAGTCAATTACAGTGATTTGCTATCCCGCTGGGATCATTGTAGGAGCCGGTAGCCCAGGTTGCAGTGCCCCCATAGTTTGCATGCGTGCATTCACTTGTCGAAGGTCATGAAGGAGGCGCCATTTTCCTGACTTCTTTGGGATCACAAAGATGGGGGTGTTCCATGGGCTGACCGACGGCTTGATGTGTCCTGCCACTAGCTGTTCTGCAACAAGCTGTTCTACTATCTTCAGCCTTTCCTCTGTTACCGGCCACTGCTCGACCCAGACAGGGTCATCTGTTAACCAGGTGAGAGCCCGTATGGGTGGCTGATCGGCAGTGGCCATCAGCATAAATGCTGGTCTGTGGTGAGCACGAGGCCTTCCTGCGGCGAGGATGTCACGTCCGATCAGGCCTTGCAGGGTCTGAGGCAGCTTCATAACATAGGGGTGACCCACAATGGTTTGATTGTCCTCAAATTCTACGGTATTTGGGGTTGCACTTACTTGGGGGATTTGTGTTCCTCCCACCCCTACCAATGTGGCTGCTGGTTTTTCCAGTCCCCAACCAGGTGGCCATACCACCTGGTTGATTATGGTAACGTCGGCCCCTGTGTCGAAAAGCGGCCGTATTTTGATG
This sequence comes from Aphelocoma coerulescens, assembly GCF_041296385.1. NCBI lineage: Eukaryota > Metazoa > Chordata > Aves > Passeriformes > Corvidae > Aphelocoma > Aphelocoma coerulescens. The sequence continues at coordinate 377,449 of NW_027184081.1, forward strand.
GCTTCTGCCCCCCTTCGCAGGATCACTTGCCACTGAGATCTCTGGGCCAGGTTCAATGTCCAAAAATCATTGAACCCAGAGGACCCAAAACTGTGGTCTCTGCGGACACTGTTGTTGCTGGTTCCCCTGTTGGTCATTAGGGGAATGGGCACGATTTGGGCAATGCGACTGCCCTGCGGGATAGTCACGGGTGGTTGCAGCGTGTAGGCCATGATCTTATTTTCACCATTGTAGTCGGCATCGATGACTCCAGGGAGCACCACTACTCCCTGCCAGCTGGTTGATGACCGCCCCACGAGTAGGCCACCCAGATGAGGGCCGTCTGATGACAGGGGGCCCTTGGCTGTGGTCGGGATCAGGGTGACCTGGTGGTTCATCAGCGTGATTTCTGCTGAAGTTGCCACGTCCATTCTGAGGCTCCCTTGGGTGGCTGGCTGGTTCTGGTGAAGGAAACCACCGGGGTTGCATTCGACTTGTTACTCTTTGGGGTGCTCACTTGTGTCCTGGAGCGAGGCCACACCGCGCTGAGCTGGCCATTTCCCGCACGGTGGCATGCTATGGTGGCATGGGTGCAGGAATTGCAGTTGTGGCACCACACTGTTTTCCGGAAAGTGCGTCTCAGGTGCCCCTATTCACTGCATCGGAAACAGGCTACTCTGGCCATCTGGGGACCAGGAGGCGGGCCAGTGGCCTTCGCCCTCTTTTTTCTTTGCCCCCCTCCGGTCAGTGCTGCGGCGATGACTTGTCTCTGTTGTTGCAGGACATTCTGCAGTGTTGCAGCAAAGGCAGCTGTTTGAGATGCCTGGAGCAGCACAGCTAGCACACACGAGCATCTCATCTACTCCTGCTCCCTGGGGCAGTGTAGCAAGAATTGTTTTAGTTTGCTTATTAGCATTTTCAAAGGCGAATGTTCAGAACATTTGCTCTTGGAGCTCTTCAGAGAGCTCAGTTGCATCCTTTAAGGCTGCTGACAAATGGTCGATGAACTGACCATATGGCTCAGACAGCCCCTGACTGCTGCATACGAGGGAGACTTCTTCTTTTCAGGTACTGACACCAAGGCTTTGTGGGCAAGAGTCTGTGACAACTGATAAATGATGGTGGGCATGGTCAGCTGTGTCACCGTCTCTCCATAAGCCCCGCTCCGAGTTAGCATGTTGGCTAGGATCGCATACAGTGGGTCTTGTGTGTCACCTTGGTGTTTGCTAGCTTCTTGTGCTAGCTGCTTTTACGTTCGCTCCCAAAGCCGGAACTGTGTAGGGGTTAATAACAATTGTGCGATGGTGATGCAGTCATTGGGACACGGGACATCTGCTGTAAAGTTTAGCGGGGGGGGCGGTCCTGGGTGCAGGAGAGCTAGCCGGAGTCACGACACGAACACCGATACGATTTTAGCATCGTGCTCCAGTTTTATTGTTTACTTACACCAAGATATACTTTGTAAAGTTCACGCCCCTCTTCCACGAGAAAGCCTCTTAGCAGTGGGGGAGCTGACTAGTGTATACCTTTTCCCAAGGCTGTTCAAGGCTGCCAGCTAGCAGGTGCCTTGCAAGCCTATCTTCAGCCTGGGACCCCGTCAGGGGTACTTCCGCAACAGCCCTGGGATGCCCAAGCTCTCCTGGGGTATCCTATGCCCCCGTTCCACAAGGAATTCCTCTACATATCCCCCGTTTCTTTTTGGGCAACCCAGGTCTGGTCAATGATTTCCTGCAGCCCCGCTTTAAGGCAAGAAAAAAATACTCCCAAGTATTATTAAATTTAATATAAGTACAAATAGCAGTCGGCAGCGTTCTACTATCAAGGTACACACCCATCCTGTGATACCCAGACCCTTAAGCCAATCTCCAATAGGGTCATCTGTCTCCCAAAGGATGTGTAGACCCCTCTGGAGGTCAGAGAGGTGCTTGTGAATTGAGACAGAGTGGTCAGAAAGATTCATGCAGCACATACCCTAGAACTCTTCACAGCCATGGCTGTGAGCTAATAGTAGAAAATCAATGGCAGCCCGATTTTTTAATACTGCATGTCTAACACTAGCACCATCTGCGCTTAGCTCGTCACACATCTGCGAAGTTATGTTTAACTCATCCCTCGCCCAGCAAGCAAGTTTATGCAAAATAGCTTGAGCCCTGGCTGCTGAAGCACCAGGTAAAAACATAGATGCTAGCCAAATTAACTGCCTTCACTCAATCTAAATGGGTGGACAGCCGATTGAAAATGTCTGCCAATGCTCTTGTCTCAAGACTGTCAAAAAACAATTCCCCACTCTACCTCTGGCTCTGGTGCTATAGCCAAAAATTTATGCAACTCCCCTTCTTAGTTTCGCCTTTAGAGAGGGTTCCCTGACACCCACCACAAGTCACTAGCAACCGCCTAAGGCAGCTGTTACATTCGCCCCAGGGTCTCACTATTTCTCCTTCTACGGAGAGTGGTGGACCTAGCAAATCCTCAGCTCCCTCACTCAGCCACGTCTGCAGCCTCTCCCAAGGCTTCTAGGGACGGAGGTCCCAGAGTTCCAGCTGTTATGGTAGTGGCGTCACTTTGCCTCAGGTGCCGATGCTGACTGCGCCTTCTCGCTTCGGGGTCCTGTATGCGTAGCATGGCAACACCTGCTGGGCACCCCTCTGGTCAATGCTGCGGCAATGACTTTTCCCTGTTGCAGGACATTCTGCAGCGTTGCAGTAAAGGCAGCTGTTTGAGATGACTGTTCTGCACGGGTAGCACGTACAGGCATCTTGTCTAGTCCTGCTCCCTGGGGCAGAGTGGCAAGAATTGTCTTAGTTTGCCTATTAGCATTTTCAAAGGCAAGGATCCAGTACATTTGCTCTTGGAGCTCTTCAGAGAGCTCAGTTGCATCCTTTAAGGCTGCTGACAAACGGTCGATGAACTGACCATATGGCTCTGACAGCCCCTGTCGGACTGCTGCATATGGGGGAGACTTCTTCTTTTCAGGTACTGACACAAAGGCTTTGTGGGCAAGAGTCTGTGGCAACTGGTGAAAAATGATGGCCATGATCAGCTGTGTCACCGTCGCTCCATAAGCCCCTCTCCTAGTTAGCATGTCAGCTTGGAGTGCATACAGTGGGTCTTGTGTGTCACCTTGGTGTTTGCTAGCTTCCTCTTGTGCTAGCTGCTTTCATGTTCGCTCCCAGAGCAGGAACTGTGAAGGGGTTAATTGTCGGGGTCCCTCCCCCACCATGTAGCCCTGGGAGAGGGGCCCTGAGGGCACAGAAACACGGGGTTTCCCTGCCCCTGCTCAGCCTCGTTCCCCATTGGTTGGTTTGTGTTTCCTACGCGGGCAAAGGAGCTCGGGTCCCGTGACTGTAACAGTTCCTCGGCAGAGCCCGGCCATGCGGCTGGAGAAAGAAACATCTCTGAAACATCTATCAAGAATCCGTCCATATATATTTCTTTTCCACGGGACTCCTGGTTTGATATAGGCGTTACAGTATCCCCACTGCAACAAAATGGTGGGAGAATTGTGAGCAGAACGATCCCTGATCCCTAAGCGACTGATTTGTGTGAGTAAACCCTGGAAACTTTGGATTCCTCTTCTTGGTTTTGTTTTGCTATTCCATATCTAAGCTATGGAGGAACAGTGGGAAGACTCTTGGCTTTCAGAGCCGCATATGGACATTTATCTTAAACTAAAAATGATTATTGAACAACGATTTGTAAATTTTAGCTTGATTCAAGCTCAGAAAGAACTGAAACACTTCCTGGCATGGTTGTTTAAGAACTTTTTCTATGTTTCTTGGGATTTAATTCTTACCAAGGGCTTTTGGAAGACCGTTTGGACCCAGTTAATATTTGAGTCAAAATATATGCCAGTGGAAGAATATTTTCATGAATATTATTTAATAACCAAGACTGTTGGGCAATGTCAGCTGTGTCGTGGTGAAGGGAAGCCTGGCTCAGGGACCGTGCGGCCTCAGCCACGTGCGCCGAGTGCTCTGCGAGCAGCAGCGAGACAATTCCCGCGCGCGGGCGGAGCCACACGAGCCGCAGTGTCGGGGGCGGAGCGGAGAGCGGGGTGGAGCGAGCCCTGTGAGCGCCTGAACGAGAGGGGCGGCGCCCGGGCGGCGGCTGGCGGCGGAGCGGAGCCGTGCCCAGCCAAAACGCGTGCTGGAGCAGAGTGCGGAGGGGTCATCGCTCAGGGACCCAGCCAAGATGCAGTGCCTGGCAGTGGCAACCCAGCTGAGAGCAGAGGAGGCGACGCAGGGAGAATGGAGCGGCTCGGCCCGGCCCGGCCCGCGCAGTCTTGAACACGACCCCGGGAAGAGCACACCGGAACCAGCAGCGCCGAAAATTCCAACACGGGAGCGACCGAAAGAGAGAGCAAAGACACAGCGAGACAGAAAACAGCAGCCACTCGGAAAAAGGAAAAGACCATAGTAGCTAAGATCTTAGGGACAGTGAAATGGTATAATGTTAAACAAAATTATGGTTTTATAACAAGATGTGATAACCAGCAAGACATATTCGTGCATAGAACTGCTATTAAAAAGAATAACCCTGAAAAATGCATCCTAAGCTTGGGAGATGGAGAGGTGGTGGAATTCAAAATCATACAAGGTAGAAAAGGGTTACAAGCATCGCAGGTCACTGGGCCTGATGGTGTTCCTGTAAAAGGCAGTATATATGCAAAAAATCGTAGTCATGTTAGACAATATCTCCATTGTAAACCCCCCCTACAGTCTCCCTTTCCTAATCCCACCTTTCCCTTTTACCCTATGTCTTATTACCCCCAGTGTATTCCCAATCCGTTTTTCCATCCAGGGTTTCCCTCACAAAACCATGCCTTTGCCAATTGTTTCCCCAAAAATCCCTCTCCGATGCCGAGTGGGGGATGAAAAGGGGGAGGGAAGAGATTGAACTCTCTCCTGCCTCAGTTTCCCCACAGGCATGTCCAGAGAGTTCTGTCTCCCTTCTGTCAGCTGTAGGATGTTCCAGAGAATCTGTTTGGACATTTAAAGACTCAGGAGGGTGGCTTGTTTTGTTTTGAAACTGTTCTTGTTATGTTTATCCAGTTGTCTTCATTCTCCTTTTATTAAAATAAAAGGGGTGAAATGTCGGGGTCCCTCCCCCACCATGTAGCCCTTGGAAGAGGGGCCCTGAGGGCACAGAAACACGGGGTTTCCCTGCCCCTGCTCAGCCTCGTTCCCCATTGGTTGGTTTGTGGTTTCCTACGCAGGCAAGGACCCTCGGGTCCCGTGACTGTAGCAGTTCCTCAGCAGAGCCCCGGCCATGCGGCTGGGGAAATAAACATCTCTGAAACATCTATCAAGAATCCGTCCATTTATATTTCTTTTCCACGGGACTCCTGGTTTGATATAGGCGTGTTACAGCATCCTCACTGTAACAGTTAATAACAATTGTGTGATGCTGATGCAATCATTCGGACACAGGCAAGCAAGGGCATTCACTGCTTGCCAATCACCCTCAATGATTACATCACGGATAACTCCATTCCATCTCCTTCGCAATGGGTCAGTCCTCCCTGTTGGGGCTGATGGAAACGATGGCTGCACCTCCCATCGCGAGAAGGGAGGGGCTGTAGGCACTGTGCCTGATTCTCCCTATGGGAATGTAGGAGCTCTGGGTGCTAACTTGACCTGTGGGGCTACGGGACGCAGCGGTGCTGATGGTGTAATATCACAAGCTTTGGACTCCAGCGCATCCTGCCGTGTAGATAATTCAGCAAGCCTTTTGATTACTTCTTGCATCATCTCTCAGTGGTTCTCCTCCTCTTGGGGCTGACCCCCGGCAGCCCTGGCTGGCTCTGGCTCTGCTGGCGATGAAACCACGGAAGCCGCTTCGCTGCGGGACCTTGCTCTGCTGCCCGGCAGAGGGGGGTTGAGCTCTGCTGCTTTTGGCCGGGCACTAGGACCGCCCATATCTCCTTGGCCCCCCTGTGCCCCGCCCCCTGAGTCAGGCGGCTCTGCTTCCGCCTTCGCAGCCATTTCTCCCTCAGATGTCGGAGGGGTCACTTCCTTCCCTGCTGAGTCCAGCAACTCCCACAGCGAGCGGACAGGTGCTGCTGTGCCTTTAATCGGTCTACCCTCGGCCAGCCCGAAGAACCGTGCAACCCTGAACTCCACCCTGGTTCCTGGTCGCCACTTCGTAAGACTCCCGTCCGTTCCCTTCCTGGAGCCACCACGCCCCAAAGCCTCCATGGCCGCCTCGGCCACTGTCCTTTCTGCTTTCATCTCTGCGAGAGTGCCAGTTACTGCTCTCCAGGTTAAGCCGAGAGCTTTAGCTTCTTTAGCTTCCTTTCCACCCTCAATCATGGAGAGCCACAATTCGTTTCCAACTTCCCCCCACGCTTCGGTTGAGAACAAAAGTGAAGTGTATTTCACACACCCATGTTCCCAGGCCCACATAATGACGGCATTCAGATCTCGGTCTTTCATGATCTCGCCTCTCTTAGAGAGGATGCTAGCTAGGAGTCGAGTTCCTGCCTCGTAATCCACAGCTTCTTTGCTGCGGGTACTCACATAGCCATGCAAAAATATGATCTCCGGCCACTCGGCTTTGAGGTTTAGCCCCCAGCTTTACGCAGCTTTGGGGCTTATCCTCCAGCTTTCTATTCAACTTTGAGACCAGGCCCCCGGCTTTGGGGCCACCCGCTCTGGCTCCCCAGGCTCCGCCACACCAATACGTTGAATTCAGAGTCTTACCGCCTTTAAGTGAACCTGCATGTAGCAAAACTCACTCGGGTCCCTGTTCGGGCGCCAGGTTTAGCGGAGGGGGGGGGGGGGGGGTCCCGGGTGCAGGGGAACCAGCCGGAGACACGACACGAACGCCGATACGATTTTAGCATTGTGCTTCAGTTTTATTGTTCACCAAGTTATACTTTGCAAAGGTCATGCCCCTTTCCTATGAGAAAGCCTCTTAGCAGTGGGGGAGCTGACTAGTGTATACCTTTTCCCAAGGCTGTTCAAGGCTGCCAGCTAGCAGGTGCCTTGCAAGCCTATCTCCAGCCTGAGGCCCCGTCAGGGGTACTTCCGCAACAGCCCTGGGATGCCCAAGCTCTCCTGGGGTATCCTATGACCCCGTTCCACAAGGAATTCCTCTACAGCACCCAAACAGGGACTCGAGTGATTTTTTGCTTAAATGCGTTTCACTTAGATGTGGTTTGTTTTTAGCTTAAATGCGTTTCACTTAAATGCGGTAAGACTCTGTAGCATTGCAAGGATGGTGAGGAGCCTGGAGAGCTGGGAGCGGGAGTGTCCCGGCAAAAAAGTTGAGTGGAGCCGGAGACTGGAGCTCGAGCGGCTGATCGAGCCCCGCAGGTAAGAAGCTATGGAATACGAGGCTGGCACTCATCTCCTAGCCAGTATCTTCTCTAAGAGAGGCGAGACTGTAAAACATCAAGATCTTTATGCCCTAATTACGTGGGCCCAGGAACAAGGGTTTTTGAAATGCACTTTGCTTTTGTTCTCGACCAAAGAGTGGTGGGAAGTTGGAAACAGACTATGGCTGTTCACGATTGAGGGGGGAAAGGAAGGTAAAGAAGTGAAAGCTCTCGGATTATCATGGAGAGCTGTGACTAATACCCTCTCAGAAATGAAAGCAGAGAGGAAGGTGGCCGCAGCAGCCATGGAAGCGCTGAGGGGTGGAGGCCCCGGAAAGGAAAGAGACAGGGTCTCACGGAATGGCGGCCAGAGACCGGGGCGGAATCCAGGGTTGCTCTATTCTTCGGAATGACTGTGGGTAGACCGATGAAGGGAACAGCAGCACCCATACACTCGCTGCGGGAGCTGCTGGATGTGACGGGGAAGGAAGTTACCCCTCCGAAGCCTGAGGGAGAAATGGTAGCAAAGGTGGAAGTACCGGCTCCCAACCCTGGGGGCAGGGTGCAGACAAGCAGAGGAGAAAACAGCAGTCCTAATGCCGGCCGAAAACGGCAGCGCGCCACCCCCCTCTGCGGGACAGCAGATAATCGCCTGACGGCGAAGCAGCCTCTACTGCTTTGTTGCCCGCAGAGCCAGAGCCAGCCAGGGCTGCCGAGGGTCAGCCCCAAGAGGAGGAGAAGTACTGAGAGATGATGCATGAATTAATGAAGAAGCTTGCTGAATTGTCTGCGCCTCAGGACGCGCTGGAGTCTAAGGCTTGCGAAACCACGCCATTAGCACCGTGGAATCCCGTGGACCTACCGGTCAAGACAGCCACCGGAACTCCTACATTCCCGTTGGGAGAATCGGGCACAGGGCCTACGGCCCCTCCCGTCCTGCAAGAGGAGGTGCAGCCATTGCCTCCATCAGCCCCAACGGTGAGGACTGGCCCATTACGAAGGAGATGGAATGGAGTGGTCCGTGACGCAATTATTGAAGGAGATTGGCAAGCCGTGGATGCCCAAGCCTGCCCTGTACTGATACAAGGGGACAGGGCAAAGTGGGAACCCCATGACTGGAAGATCTTGCAGCAAGCCAAGCAAAAGATCACCACGCAAGGCTTACGGTCTGAAGCTACACGGAGCATCCTGCAGTTTATCTTTACAGCAGATGTCCTGTGTCCTAATGATTGCATCAGCATCGCACAATTGTTGTTAACCCCTACACAGATCCTGCTCTGGGAGTGAACATGGGTGCGGCTAGCACAAGAAGAAGCTAGCAAACACCAAGGTGATACACAAGACCCACTGTATGCGACCCTAGCCGACATGCTAACTGGGAGCGGGGCTTATGGAGCGACGGTGAAGCAACTGACCATGCCCACCATCATTCACCAGTTGTCACAGACTCTTGCCCACAAAGCCTTGTTGTCAGCACCCTAAAAGAAAAAGTCTCCCCCGTATGCAGCAGTCCGACAGGGACTGTCAGAGCCATACGGTCAGTTCATTGACCTGTTAGCAGCCTTGAAGGATGCAACTGAGCTCTCCAAAGAGCTCCAAGAGCAAATGTACTGGACCCTTGCCTTTGAAAATTCTAATAGGCAAACTAAGACGATTCTTGCCACACTGCCCCAGGGAGCAGTAGACGAGACGCTCGTGCATGCTAGCCGTGCGGAGCAGTCGTCTCAAACAGCTGCATTCACCGCAACACTGCAGAATGTCCTGCAAAAAATGGGACAAGTCATCGCTGCAGCACTGACCGGAGGGGGGCAAAGAAAAAAGAGGGCGAAGGCCACTGGCCCGCCTCCTGGTCCCCAGATGGCCAGAGTAGCCTGTTTCCGATGCAGTGAATAGGGGCACCTGAGACGCACTTTCCGGAAAACAGTGTGGTGCCACAACTGCAATTCCTGCACCCATGCCACCATAGCATGCCACCGTGCGGGAAATGGCCAGCTCAGCGCGGTGTGGCCTCGCTCCAGGACACAAGTGAGCACCCCAAAGAGTAACAAGTCGAATGCAACCCCGGTGGTTTCCTTCACCAGAACCAGCCAGCCACCCAAGGGAGCCTCAGAATGGACGTGGCAACTTCAGCAGAAATCACGCTGATGAACCACCAGGTCACCCTGATCCCGACCACAGCCAAGGGCCCCCTGTCATCAGACGGCCCTCATCTGGGTGGCCTACTCGTGGGGCGGTCATCAACCAGCTGGCAGGGAGTAGTGGTGCTCCCTGGAGTCATCGATGCCGACTACAATGGTGAAAATAAGATCATGGCCTACACGCTGCAACCACCCGTGACTATCCCGCAGGGCAGTCGCATTGCCCAAATCGTGCCCATTCCCCTAATGACCAACAGGGGAACCAGCAACAACAGTGTCCGCAGAGACCACAGTTTTGGGTCCTCTGGGTTCAATGATTTTTGGACATTGAACCTGGCCCAGAGATCTCAGTGGCAAGTGATCCTGCGAAGGGGGGCAGAAGCCATCAAAATACGGCCGCTTTTCGACACAGGGGCCGACGTTACCATAATCAACCAGGTGGTATGGCCACCTGGTTGGGGACTGGAAAAACCAGCAGCCACATTGGTAGGGGTGGGAGGAACACAAATCCCCCAAGTAAGTGCAACCCCAAATACCGTAGAATTTGAGGACAATCAAACCATTGTGGGTCACCCCTATGTTATGAAGCTGCCTCAGACCCTGCAAGGCCTGATCGGACGTGACATCCTCTCCGCAGGAAGGCCTCGTGCTCACCACAGACCAGCATTTATGCTGATGGCCACTGCCGATCAGCCACCCATACGGGCTCTCACCTGGTTAACAGATGACCCTGTCTGGGTCGAGCAGTGGCCGGTAACAGAGGAAAGGCTGAAGATAGTAGAACAACTTGTTGCAGAACAGCTAGTGGCAGGACACATCAAGCCGTCGGTCAGCCCATGGAACACCCCCATCTTTGTGATCCCAAAGAAGTCAGGAAAATGGCGCCTCCTTCATGACCTTCGACAAGTGAATGCACGCATGCAAACTATGGGGGCACTGCAACCTGGGCTACCGGCTCCTACAATGATCCCAGCGGGATAGCAAATCACTGTAATTGACTTAAAAGACTTCTTTTTTACAATCCCACTGCATCCAAAGGACACAGAATGTTTTGCCTTTACAGTGCCCACAAAGAATCGCAGTGATCCTACTAAGCGCTACGAGTGGGTTGTCCTACCCCAGGGAATGAAAAATTCCCCCATGCTGTGTCATACACTAGTGGTCACCTAGCAAAATTTATGCGGCAGTGGGGGGTAGAACATATCACGGGGATCCCACACTCGCCCACCGGTCAGGCAGTGATAGAGAGAGCCCATCGTACACTTAAAGAATATCTAGGCCGATAGAAAGGGGGCGAGATGGAACCAAGTAAATGGCTAAGAAAAGTGCTGTTTACATTGAACTTCCTCTCTCTGGCCGGGGATAGGGAGGAGCCTCCAGTGGCAATCCATCATCAGACAGTTGGTAGGGGAATCGAGCGGGCCCTTCCAGGAATAAGTGTTTTGTACCATAACCCTTGAACGGGTTAGTGGGAGGGTCCCAGCCCAGTGCTATTTAACGGTCGAGGATATATGTGTGTTTCCTCCCCAGAGGCACCATTGTGGGTGCCCAGGAAGTGGTGCCCTGCTACGCATACAGGACCCCGAAGTGTGAAGGCGGTGCAGATCTGAGCGAAGCACTGCTATTTGCTCTTTAACAAGTTTTCCAATCAGCATCGGCTCCCGAGGAAAATGATGCCACAACTACAACAGCTGTAACTCTGGGACCTCCGTCCTGAGAAGCCTTGGGAGAGGCTGTAGATGCGGCTGAGTGAAGGGGCTGAGAACTTTCCAGGTCCACCACTCTCCGTAGCAGGAGAAATAGCAAGACTCTGTGGCGAACGTAACAGCTGCCTTGGGAGGTTGCTAGTGACTTGTGGTGGGTGTGGGGGAACCCTCTCCAAAGGCGGAACCAAGAAGGGGAGTTGCTTTGATTCTCGCGCATAGCACCAGACACAGAGGTAGAGTGGAGAATTGTTTTGACTGTCTTGAGACAGGGGCATTGGCGGACATCTTCTATTGGCTGTCTGCCCATTTAGATAGAATAACGGCGGTACGGAGTGTTGCAGTGTTAGGGTGAGAGAGTAGCACACAGGTTCATGTCCCGCGGCAGCATGTGGTGGCCCCTGAGCGCTGGGAAGCAACAAAGCAGCGCTGGACCTGCAAACATACTGAGAGGTTTGCTTCTTGTAAGCATCCTAACTGGGTCCCATGCAATACTGAGAGCAATCCAAAAGAGACGAAACATGTGGGTCACCCTAGCTAATTTATCCGGGCAAGACTCTATGTGTCTGAGCCTGGCCACGCCAGGGGACCCATTTCGCACCTGCTTGATTGGGGTCCCATATTTTAACCCAGAAGACTTCCGAGGGATGCTAAAAAACAGCTCCCTGATAGGGAACGGCACAAACAATGGCAGTTGTTCAGGGCTGATCGGACTCAAGCCTGCACAGCAGTGTGCCTGCTGGCAAGCTGCATTCTTGAAAAGCATCAGTGTCACCATGGGAACACCAGAGGAGTTAGATCTACTGGGTTCCACAAACCAAACTGGGGATGGTTACATGACATTCGAGCCTCCCTCTACCAGTCAATTGAATGTTAATAGGCACCTTTGGGTCACTGTTGACCCTCTTGCAGATTGGTTTCTGAGAAGCTACGAGTCCGAAGCAATTTATCCCCGAATCAACCCCACGGGTCAAGCCCCGAAGCGCCTCCCCAGTGGTACATTCTTAATATGTGGGGACTGCATGTGGAATGTGGTTCCAGCCAGCCCACATGGGGGACCGTGCTACTTAGGCAAAATCACCCTGTTCCATCCAGGCTTGCATCAACTCTTAAATATCACCCACCACACTAAAACCAGGGTGTGGCGTTCAATCCCTGAGCTCCAATGTAAAAGAAATGAAGAGCCTGTCTTTTGGAGTAGTAGTACAATTTGGCTAGCATCTATGTTTGTGCCTGGGGCTTCAGCAGCCAGGGCTCACGCTATTTTGCATAAACTTGCTTGCTGGGCAAGGGATGAGTTAAACATAACTTCGCAGATGCTTGACGAGCTAAGCGCAGATGGTGCTAGTGTTAGACATGCAGTATTAAAAAATCAGGCTGCCACTGATTTTCTACTATTAGCTCACGGCCACGGCTGTGAAGAGTTCTAGGGTATGTGCTGTATGAATCTTTCTGACCACTGTCTCAATTCACAAGCACCTCTCTGACCTCCAGAGGAGCCTACAGAACCTTTTGGAGACAGACGACCCTATTGGAGATTGGCTTAAGAGTCTGGGTATCACCGGATGGCTGCATACCTTGATAGTAGAACACTGCCGACTGCTATTTGTACTTATATTAAACTTAATAATACTTGGGAGTTTGTTTTTTTTTTTTTTTGCCTTAAAGCGGGGCTGCAGGAAATCATTGACCAGACCTGGGTTGCCCAAAAAGAAAACGGGGGATATGTAGAGGAATTCCTTGTGGAACGGGGGCATAGGATACCCCAGGAGAGCTTGGGCACCCCAGGACTGTTGCAGAAGTACCCCTGACAGGGGCCCCAGGCTGAAGATAGGCTTGCAAGGCACCTGCTAGCTGGCAGCCTTGAACAGCCTTGGGAAAAGGTATACACTAGTCAGCTCCCCCACTGCTAAGAGGCTTTCTCATGGGAAAGGGGTGTGACCTTTGCAAAGTATAACTTGGTGAAGGTAAACAATAAAACTGAACTACGATGTTCAAATTGTATCGGTGTTCATGTTGTGTCTTCGGCTGGTTCCCCTGCACCCGGGACCCCCCCCCCCCCCCCCTAAAGGGCGCCAGGTTTTGCAGGGGGGGCCCCGAATGCTGGAGAGCCAGCCAGATAAACAACACAGACACCGATACAATTTGAGCATCATTCTCCGCTTTATTGTTTACCTATACAAGCTTATATCTACTTTGCAAAGATTCCCGCCCTAGTCCCTCTAGACGGCCCCTAATCCGCAGGGGAGCCGACAAGTGTATAACTTTGCCAAGTACTTTCAAGGCTGTCTGCAGCCAGGTGTTATCCCGGCTTGCCTGCAGCCAGGGGCCAGTTCAGGGGTTTTTCCTCAGCAACCCTGGGTTGTCCAATCTTTCCTGGGGTATCATATGCCCCTGTTCCACAAGGAATCCCTCTACAGAGTTCCCTTCCAAATTTCTTCCAAATCTTTCTTAATTCTTCCATTTTGTTCCACATAAGAACAACAAGTGGTATTGACAATAGCACATACACCTCCTTGTGCAGCAAGTATGGAATTGAGAGCTATCCTGTTTTGCATAACTGCACGGGACAGACTGTCAACTTCCTCCTGTAAGGCTGAAATTGCATCTGCAGTATGCTGCTGTCTTGGTTTTGAAAGACAGGTGTCTGCTAAGGAAGGCAGAAGCCTCCCTTGAAGTGGCAGATATAACCCCTTTCCCTCTGAGTTATTATAATTTTGAAATCAAGGGCCTTTAGGCAAAGATGTGGGAAATAGGAATAACAGTTCTTTACTATATATATATATATATATATAACCAGTCAAACAAAAACAACAACTATGGCAGTAACAGCAAACACAAACCCAATCCCAGCCTTCTCAGCTGTCAGGCCCTTTCCCCTTGGGTGCAGTTTTGCTCGCAGCCGGCAGGGGCGCTGGCGGCTCCCGGTGAGCAGGGCAGGTGCGATGGTTCCCCCGCGGCTGAGGGGGCGCTCCGGAGCGAGCTCGGGGAGCACGCGGCTGCTCTGATGCCCTGGGATCCCGGGGAAGGATGGAACAAAAGCTTCACAAACCCCTGGGCAGCCGATCCCGGACTCTCGGGAGCAGCAGGCTGGAACGGCAGGCAAAAACACAAATCCCGGGTGGCAGACGAGATGTATCCAAAAGGGGAACCCCCTTGGAGGTCCAGGCAGGCAGGGCGAGCACGGCTACAGCGTAGCGAAGGCTCGAAGCAGCAGCGGGACAGGGCGGCCACAGCCCAGCCTCCAGCAGGGCAGGGAAAGCAGCTCTGGGATCCCGGCATTGTTTCCAGCAGAAAGAAAAAACGGCCGAAAAAAGGAACCAGCAGCTCCTTTCTCTGTAGCTTCTCTCTCCAGACGCTGAGAGCGAACTGAACTCACAACCAGGTGAAAACAAAAGCCTGGCCAGGCCCTTTTGTCTTCTCTTAAGTACGGCCATTTTCCCCTAGCAACATGCATATGGGAAAAAATTCCTTTAACAGGAAAAAAACTAGGACTAAACTAAAACCCCAACAGCTGCTCAACACGTTCAATGACAGCCAAGTGATGTACAATTGCTCTCTCCAGTTCAACTACTCTGTAAGCGGGTACAAGGACTCTGATTATGCTATGGAAAAGTGTGGGACATTCAACGAGGGGATTAAGAGATCTTTTCCTCTACTCATTTGGTTTTTCAAGATAGTCAAATATTGTTATATTTGGGACCACAGCCCCAGTGGCACAAGCCTGGTCTTTGTTCACGGGCATAACTTTCTAGGCCTTATCACCACATATCCAATACAACCCCGTCCCAAATGGCTGAGCCAGTCTCCACCCTGTCAGTTTCATCTTTGCTGCAATTCTTGGGTCTATTATTTCCCCTGAAATGGTTCTGATGACAATATGAAGGAAGAACAGCTTTTCCTGTGGCGTTTACAATTGCACAAGGAACCTTATAGTTTGCACGCTCTACCAGGCCACAGGGCAATGGGGGGCAGTGTTACAGTGGGGATACTGTAACACGCCTATATCAAACCAGGAGTCCCGTGGAAAAGAAATATATATGGACGGATTCTTGATAGCTGTTTCAGAGAGATGTTTATTTCTCCAGCCGCATGGCCGGGGCTCTGCTGAGGAACTGCTACAGTCACGGGACCCGAGGGTCCTTGCCTGCGCAGGAAACCACAAACCAACCAATGGGGAACGAGGCTGAGCAGGGGCAGGGAAACCCCGTGTCTCCCCCCCAGGGCCCCTCTCCCAGGGCTCCATGGCAGGGGGAGGGACCCCAACAGGGCAGAAAGGTGCTATTAATTGGTTCCCATGTTTCAGTGCGATTCTCTTCCATTAAAATGCCAATCAATGGCCAGTGACCCTTCCCATCTAGGGGTGGTAACTGAGTACAGATCCAGCAATCGCTCTTATTAAGAATTTTGGACACATTTTGGACCACAGTCTTATGCAAATCATGGGGTAAACCCTGAACCATGGTTACCAGCTGGGCAAACAGCAAACATGTAAAAAACAGTTTAAACTGCATCTTTATGATTTGTATCAGTCTCTGTCTTCTTGGTGATTTCGGGAGCAGAAGCTTTCTTCACCCTGGGGTAATGAATCCACAGTCCCTTGCCAGCAACCTTGACCGCAATAAAAGTGGTCAGCAAAATTTGGAACGGTCCCTTCCACTTGGCTTGCAAGAGGTCGCTGTCCCACCACTTGATGTAGACCCAGTCTCCAGGCTGGAACAGATGGGCAGGTGTGTCCAATCCTATTGGTTTGGATAACACGACGAATCTCTGGAGCTTCTGCAAAGTGGAACTCAGAGCCATTAAATATTTCTGCAAATCATTTTTACCTCTCATATGAATTTCCCCTGGGATATGTGGAACCTGGTATGGCCTGCCATATAATATTTCATAGGGACTGATGTTGTCCCTTCGCCTTGGCTGTATGCGGACTCTCAGCAAGGCTATAGGCAGGGCTTGAACCCATGTCATGGATATCTCTTGACAAATCTTGCAAATCTCGGTTTTCAGGGTCCCATTCATGTGTTCAACTTTACCACTTGCCTGGGGCCTGTATGGTGTGTGCAGGTCCCAGGTAAGTCCCAAAATCCTGCTAACTTCCCCAACCACTGTTGCAACAAAATGTGGTCTCCTATCTGATGACATTCCCAAAGGAACCCCAAATTTTGGTATTATATGATTGAGCAAAGCTTTTACCACTTCTTTTGCTGTGTTGGTGCAACAGGGGAAAGCCTCAGGCCATCCACTGAAGGTGTCAACCAGTACTAGTATATATCTGCATCCCTCTTTGCGTGGCACCTCAGCAAAATCTATTTGCCAATAATGTCCCGGGAGATCTCCTGTTTTTGTCACTCCTAACACAACTCACCTGCTTGCGTCAGGGTTGTTTTTACAGCAGGTTTCACACTTGCTTGTTACAGATTGTACAATATCAGTCATTCCTCTCCCTATCACTACTTTCCTCAAATGTTTTAAAAGATTTTCTGTTCCCCAATGGGTACTTTCATGCTCTCGTTGGGCTATTTCCTGAAGGATCAGGAGTGGAACTACGACTTGTCCTACCGGGGTAACAGCCCACCCACCTTCTTTGATTTCAGCCTTAAGGAACTTAATTAATTTGTGATCCTTCTGATTGTTTTTTGGGGTTAATGATGACAAATCTATCTCTTTCTGTGCTACCACTGCAAAAATGCCTTTTTCTGCAATCCCCCTGGCTGTTTTGTCAGCAAAACGATTTCCCAGTTCAGGGGCTGTTTTCCCTTTTTGATGACCCTTGCAATGCATGATAGCCACTTCCATAGGCTTCCAAATGCTCTGTAAAAGTGCAAGAATCTGTTTAGCATGCTTAACCTCATTACCTTGAGCAGTCAGCAGGCCACGTTCCTTCCAAATAGCTCCATGGGCATGCACAAACCTGAAGGCATATTTGGAATCAGTCCATATGTTCATCTTCTTCCCCTCACTCAGTTCTAGAGCTCTCGTTAGTGCAATGAGTTCAGCTTTCTGTGATGATACATCTGGAGGCAAGGCTTTTGCCTCAATGATTTTATCTGAGGTGGTTACGGCGTAACCGGTCATCCTCCTACCGTTTTTCATGAAGCTGCTCCCATCAGTGTACAATTCCCTGTCTGGATCCTTCAAAGGAACATCTTTCAGGTCTGGTCTGCTAGAATAAGTTTCCTCTATTGTCTGCAAACAATCATGCTCAGGCACACTGTCAAGTAACATGGATGATAAAAACATTGCAGAGTTTACACCAGAAGTTGTCTTTAGAGTAACATGATCCTGCTCTAATAACACAGATTGGTATTTGAGCATCCTGCTAGGGGAAAGCTGTTGGGAAGGATGAAAGTTTGGTAAGGTATGTAGGCTTGGCAGAAAGGTCTGTGAATGTAGAAGCTGGGGATGAGGTAGAAATGAAAGCAAGTTTTGATATAGAATAAAAGATGTTTTGCTGAAACAGTGATCGCTGAGTAACTGAGAAGGCAAAGGTTGGAGATGAGTTGGAAGGAGATTTTTAGGAGTAGGACAAAGGTATGTGACTACAAACACATGTTTTTCACCAAGTAAATAAGTCTCAAGAAGAGCATAAATAAATAGAAAACGTCTTTACCAAAAATAAAGATATGGCAGGCAAACAAGAAATGTTGATGTAGCAAGAAGGAGAAAGGTCTAAGAATTTTCCACTGTAAGCTTAAATTGTAACTTATTTACTCTTGTGATTGGATAATAATGACTATAATATGGTGATGGTAGTAGTTATGATAGGCTATAGGCAAAAGTAAAGGTATTGTGTATGGTGCTTATTGGTTGCTATGTGTTAAGATACTCTGCAAAGAAAAGTATAAAATGCTTGGTAACTTGAACAGAAAGAGGCTTCAGGTATGCCTACAGCTGGAGCTGACAGCTGTAGGGCTGGCTCTGGATACCCACCCCCTGAAATGCTGTAACTTCGCTTATGCAATAAACAGCTTTCAAGAGAGCCGCCTGAAGTCCAGACATCCTTCGTGAAACTTTCTCCTATAGAGAGCCAGTGTCCCCCCTTTTGCTCCAGCACATTTATCACTGCATGGGGTACATACACGACAATGTGCTGCTCAAGGGTGAATTTACAGGCCTCCTGTATCAGAAGGACTGTGGCTGCCATAGCTTTCAAGCATCCTGGCCAACCCTGGGCTACATTGTCTAGTTGTTTTGAGAAATAGGCCACAGCTCTTCGCTGGTCTCCAAGGTGCTGTGCCAGTACCCCCAGAGCAACATTCAGTAGATCATATGTAAAGAGTTCAAAAGGTTTAGTCAAGTCCAGAAGCCCCAGAGCTGGGGCTGACATCAAGGAATGTTTCAGCTGTTTAAGTACAGCCCTGGCATTCTCTGTCCACATGATTGTCCCTTTTTCAGCTGCTTTAAGGACCTCATATAAAGGTCTTACCAATATACCGTAGTTTGAAATCCATAGGCGGCACCAACCTACCATTCCCAGGAAGGCCTGCATCTCCCTTACGGTATGGGGCTCTGGAAGTTGACAGATGGCTTCCTTCCATTCTCTGCTGAGTTGGTGATGTCCATGGAAAATTTCCAGGCCCAGGTATATTACTGTTTCCCTGGCAACCTGTGCCTTCTCTTTCGAGACCCGATACCAACTTTGGCCCAAAAAGTTCAACAGACAGTGATCTCAATACAGTCATCTCGTGTCTTGGCCGCTATCAAGATGTCATCAACATACTGGAGAACTGCTCCCCCTGGTTCTTGTTTCCTCCAGTCCTCCAGCTCCTTTGCCAGCTGGTTTCCGAATATAGTTGAGCTGTTTTTGAATCCTTGTGGTAAAACTGTCCAGGTGAGCTGGGTCTTTCTAACTGTTTCAGGATTCTCCCACTCAAAAGCAAAGAGTTCTTGGCTATTCTTATGCACAGGAATGCAGAAGAAGGCATCCTTGAGGTCTAAAACAGTGAACCACCCTAATTCATTTGTTAGTGTTGTCAAAAGTGTATAAGGATTCGCTACCACTGGGTGTATGTCCTCTGCTATCTTGTTGATTTCCCTCAAATCCTGTACCAACCTGTAGCTTTTTCCATCACCTTTCTTTACTGGCAAGATTGGTGTGTTGTACCTGGATCCACATTCCACTAACAACCTAAATTTGAGAAACTTTTCAATCACAGGTACTAATCCCTTGCGAGCTTCTAATTTCAGAGGACATTGTCTTTGCCTTACTGGTGTAGCCCCTGCTTTGAGTGTGATACTCACAGGTTCAGCTTTTTTGGATCTCCCAGGACAATCATTGGCCCACACTATTTGAATGATAGCCTCTTCAAATTCTTTGGGAATTTTTCCATGGCATTTCTCTACAAGGATAGCAGCTGCTTCGATAATTTTAGATTTTGGGATTATAACTTTCACTCCCCCTTCCTTGGAAAACTTAATTTCTGCTTCCAATTTTTCTAATAAATCTCTGCCCAATAATGGCATTGGGGAATTTGGCATATACAGGAACTGGTGAGTGACCCAGTGTTTTCCCAATTTAAATTTTAAAGGTTGGAGAAAAGGCCTTGTTTCACTTACCCCTGTAGCTTCGATCACATCCACAGTGTCTTGACTCAGTTTACCTTTTAAAGTATTTAACACAGAATATGTTGCCCCTGTATCAACCAAAAATTCAACATCATCATTCCCCAGCTTAGCTACAACTGAAGGCTCTGCTGGGGTAGTTACCTTCGGTCCCCGTCAGTCCGTATTTACAGTTAGTTCTGAAACTGGGGGCTTCTTTTCTGCTCGTGATGGACACTCATTTTTCCAATGCCCCCGCTTTTTGCAAATTGCACATTGGTCCCCAGCTAGGGGAACAGGGGGACCCCTTTCTGATGTGTCAGATGACTGTCCCTTATCATACTTCTTCTTGTGGTGGGGTTTATTATGTTTATCTTTGTCTGCTTAGTCCCTGTTCTGGTACACCTTCCAGGCTACATTCAACAATTTACTTATGTCTGGTGGCCCATCTATCTTTTGCATCTCTTTCTTTATGTCATTAGCGGATTGACCTATAAACAGGTAGGCCAGGTGGATCTGCTGCTCAGGTGAGTCAGGGTCTAGGCTAGTGTATTTTTGTGCAGCCTCTTTAAGCCTATTTAGAAACTCTGTGGGGGTCTCATTTGGATTTTGTTTGATCTCATATAACCTAGCCCAATTCACTGCTTTAGGAACGGCACATTTTAACGCAACAACCTCCCATTTTTGGTATCGCTTCAGCTTTTCCATCTGTTCTGGGACATTGGGATCCCAGCCAGGGTTTGCTAGGGGATTATTACTGCAGGCCTGGTTCCTATGGTATATCACCGTGTCCTGCAGACATAAGGAGGAGGAGGAGGAGAAGATCCAGCAGGCAGGAATTGTGCAGCAAGATTGATTGATTGAATTATTTTACAAACTATTTTATAGACTTTTTTCTTCATAGTCTAATTGGACAAAGGACCAGCCACCCCTTGGGGGTGATTGGCTAAAATCCTAAAACATCCATTGTCAAAATATTTTTCTACTATACCATAAACAAGACTTTTCAAGGTTGCAGGTGTCTGGGTAGTTTACATTCCCTGCCACCTCTTCTGTGAGAGAGAAAAGTCTCTCACGGACTTAGAAGCTAGGAAGAAAATCCTTGCTAGCAGCATTTTTGCATCTTCAATTCCCCCTTTTTGTTTTATAAGATAACAACTCTACTATTAATGCCAAATAGAAATTTACATCAGTTATTAATTCTAAATATGTCCTTAAGGCTTTACCTATCTGACTCCATAACAAGAAATTTAAAGTTCAGTCTCTGCTTGTGGAAGGACCATCCCAGTCTCTGCTTGTGGAAGGACCATCTGCCTGATGGTTGACATCCTGGTCATCATCAGAAGAGTCATTAGGTTGATGATCTATATTCTGGTCACCATTTGGATGGCTGGCGTTCTGGTCATCATTTGGAGGTTGCCTGTTCTGCCTCTGGTGCTGTAGGTCAGGGCGAACGCATTTTGCAGGTAGCCACCGTATCCCAGTATCTGTGGAAACGCAAGCATACCCACAACCCCAAACGATAAGCTCATGCGGGCCTTCCCACTGGTTAGTGAGTAAATTCCGTACCCAGACTTTTGCCCGGGGCAGTTGTGTCTCGCCTGCAGACTGCAATGAGAGAAAATGATACAGAATAACAGGATTATTTGAATTTTGTGGTACTGTAAGGTGATTAATTGTATACAAAGCTTTTGCTAGTCGGCTCTGTGGGGTTTCTCCATGCATTCCCCTTTTCTGTTTGTCCAAAACACGCTTCAAGGTACCATGAGCGCGTTCAACAATGGCTTGGCCAGTAGGAGAATGTGGGATACTGAAGGTATGGTCTACACTCAATAGGTGCAAGAACTGCCACATCTTCTCCGAGGCATAGGCAGGACCATTTTCGGTCTTCACAGAAGCTGGCACGCCCAGGACTGAGAAAGCCAATTTCCAATGGGCAATGACATCACGGCCCTTCTCTCCAGTGTGAGCAGTAGCCCACACAGCCGAGGAGAAAGTGTCAATAGACACGTGCACATATTTTAGCCGACCAAATTCTGGGATGTGAGTTACATCCGTTTGCCAAATCTGCAAGGCTTTTAGCCCTCTGGGGTTTACCCCCGCTGGCAAAGGCGCAGCGAGTCCATGACAGTCAGCACAAGTGCTGACAATGTCGGGGGCCTCGGTTGGCGTTAAATGAAACTGCTTCTGCAGGGTATGTGCACTTTGATGGAAGAAACCGTGCGATGCCTTGGCTTGTGCAATTTTGTCAGGCTGAGGCCCTACCCATGCAGGGTTGGCCAGCATGTCAGCCCTGGCATTGCCTTCTGTTAGAAACCCTGGTAAATTGGTGTGGCTTTGAATGTGCAGAATGTAATACGGATGCACTCGAGCTTGAATTGCAGACCACAAGGTTTGCGACAGCGAAAACAGAGCCGCATTGTTCACCTCCTTCAGAAGTGAACAATCTAAGCGTTGGGTGATATCTGCTACATAAGCAGAGTCAGTAACCAAATTCAAAGGTTCCTGTGAGAATCGCTGAAAAGCCATGGTAACAGCCCTTAATTCAACGGACTGAGCAGTGGCTGACTCGGATTGGTGTGTTGATCAATCACCTCAAAGGCAGTGTAGGATGCTGTGCGCTCTTACACACAGTAACCCCTACTAAAAATTTGTCCCAATCCGTACGCCCCGAGCTGCCAACACATCCCGTCCCCAAAGGTTAAGGGAAGTGGTAGTAACATAAGCCCTAATCATAGCTGGGTGTCCCTCTGAATCCTTCACCACCACAGGCCGTTCACTTAAATAGCTCTGTGTGGTTCCTCCTAATCCTGCGATGGCCGATCCCACCGGGGCTAAAGGCCATGAGGGAGGCCATGCAGAGAAGGAGATAATAGTTACATCAGCACCCGTTTTAATCAAACCTCGAAGCTGAATCCAGGGTGGTTGGGCGCTTGGCAAGACCAGAGTACATGTCATCTGTGGCCTTTGGTCAGAGATGTCTGCAGTCCAGAAGGCCTGCGGAAGTCCCGTAGATCCACCCCCGTTATCTTCCTGAGTTTGTTCTACCCTGGGGACACAAGATTTAAGGGGCGCTAATTTAGCAAGGCAGGTCTTTTCAGGAATAGTTACTGGGGGTTTTTGCATGGAGACCATAGCGCAAATCTGACCTTTAAAGTCAGAATCAATAACTCGTGAGTGCACTAAGATTCCTTGATGGGCAACATCAGGTTTTCCCACCAGCATCGCACTGGATCCCTGGGCTAAAGATCCATATGCATCTGTCATAGGTTAGCAAGCACAGTCCCGGAAGGGATATCCTTACTAAGGGGTGCTTACAGCTTCCTCTGGGACCTGATAGAACCTATCAGCTGGCCAGTTTGAATATGGACAATTCTTTAAGCCACTTAAAGTTGTGACCGCCTCTGTGATACACACTTAAGAATAGACAAACTCCCCCTCCAAGCTCTCTCTCGTTTCCGGCGCTGGGACAGGTGGCTGCAGGCCCCGTGCAGGGGCCAGCAGGCCTGGCCAGGCCCTGCTTGGGCCAGGCCGGGCCGGGCCACGGCCAGCCTGGAGCCATGGGCCTGTTCCAGCCGTGGAACCTCCCCCCCCCACTGCCTTGCCGTGGGCGGCCAGAGAGGCTCGGAACCCCCCCCCTCTCCACTGCGGCCAAGATTTCAGCAAGGCGGCACCTCTCTCCGGCAGAGGTCAGGTGACCAACAGCGATAAGCCACATTCCAGCTGCAAGGCCGAGGTGAGATTAACCCTTTTATTGCTGTGAAGAGCTGAAAACCTGAGGGAAGAGAGAGAGAGAGGAGATGCTTAAAGCTGAAAGTCTGTTGTGAAGCTATGATATATCAGAGTATCCCATTGTAATTTCATGAAGATATGGGGGGTGGAGTGTTCAACTCATAAGCAATAGGCAGATGCTGCCGCAGCTGTAATTTCATGAGAAGTTTGGACAGAGAGAGATGAACCAGATGAGGACTGTTGCTCCAAAGAGGAAAGGAGAAAAACCTCAATTCCTAGAGATGCTCCCAGAGATAGTTCTAATGATGAAGATGAGGAAGACCCTTTGTTCCCAGGGAAGCAGAAGGGCCTCTGTTTCTTTGTTTCTGAACAGCTCAACCTTAAAATTGTACCCCAGAAAACTTTCAAGAGTGGACCCTCGAAAGCAGTTGCGGGAAAAGCTGCAAGTCGGGGGAAGGGACTCACATCCCAAGCAGAGAGACTCCTCTTCCTAAATGGACTGAACAATATTTGGAAGTGGGTGGCTGTCTCGTTGTGATACTGTTTTCATAGCACGAGCAAAAAGAGACTTCTCTTTCTAAATGGACTGAACAAGGTTATTATGGAAGTGGTAAACAGACTGAACATCTTAAGGGTTGTCTTTACATTGTCAGTGGGAGAAGGGAGGAAGGTGGGGGGAGGAGGAGAGTTCTGAAGGTGGTATAATTTTTTTCTTTTCTTCTTTTAGGTCTGTTAATAAACTTCTTTATATTCATTCAAGTTGGTGCCTGCTTTGCATTTCTCCTAATTCTTATCTCACAGAAGATAAACAGTAATGAGTATTTTAGCCCAAACCACTACACTAAATTGGTGTTTCCGCCCGGTTACAGCATCCAAGGGAACCTTATAAATACCGCTAGAGTCTAAGACAACTGCGGCTGCGGTGTGGACGTCAAACCCGTCTGATCAGTGGGTGCCGTCTGATCCCTGGGTGCCGTCTCTAGGGTGGCTGGGTAGGCCTGTGCCTGTACCTGTGCCACTCTCTGGGGGACCGACTGCATCAGAGAGCTATTCCCCCTCCTTGCACACCGGCGGATGTTTCCCGACAACGGCCGACCATCGGCATCAGTCCGGGATCTACAGTAGCCCGTACAATGGCCTGGCCTGCCACACCTCTTGCACTGGGGGATCAGTGTGTTTTCTTTTTGGCTCGGCTTAGGCCGCTTCCGTTTCTTCACCTGTTTTGGTGGCTTCGGTTCACGACCAGAAGATGCGTGAACAGGCTGCAGGAAAGCAGCCAAAGCAGACCTTCTCTGGTTCCCAGATCCCACCTTAGCACAGGCCTCGACCATGTCTGTTACCTCAGGGTCCCCTGGTAAATCATCTATGATTTTTCTGCACTCCTCGTTTGTGTTATCTCTCACTAACTGCCTTAACAACATCTGTTTCAACCCGTCATCCTCAACCTGCTTCTCGAGAGAAGCAGCAACTTTCTCTACAAAAGAGAGGAATGACTCTGATTTGCCTTGAACTATTTCAGTATATCGCTTTCTGGGCGCTGACAACTCTATGGTTTTCAACAGGGCAGCCATGCCAACCTGCTGTACTTGCTGTAGGATGCTAGAGGGCAAGGTACCCTGTAGACTGGGATCAGAGAAGGGACCGGTCCCCATCAAAGCATCCACTCCTGCTGTCTGTCTAGAATCAGCAGCAGGGAGCTGCAAATTTGCTAATGCAGTCTTGCCAGCCAGCTTTCTCCAGGTTTTCTCAAAAACTGTAAATTGTACAGGTTGAAATAGAATTTGACCTAAGTGTCTGATATCAAATGGAGAAAGCAAATCTGTATTTATCACCCTTATTATCTGCATAACCTCAGCAGAACCTAGTCCATATTGTGCCACCTTGGATTGGAGGTCCTGGGCAACTTTCCAAGCAATCACCTCATGCTTGTCATGCTCCCCTGAATCTGGGAGAGCCTTATACACTGGGAAATCTTGGATCTCCCCTTTAGGGGAAGCACTACCATCCTGTACTTCTGGCACAGCCTGTGGATGGAGTGTAACAGCTCCCCGGTTACCCCCAGAATCCTCAGATCCATTTGGCAGTCCAAGGACTTCTAACAACCTCCAGTCACCCTCCTCCAATGCTCGCATCTTAATAGACTCCAAGAAGTGATTATAATGCGTCGGACGCATAGTTACTGTGCAGTCCTGAAAGGTCCAGGGGCAGCCTTTTTCTTCGCCGCGCGGCTACAGCCGCCTGACGACCTGGGGCCAGCGCCTCATCTGCCTCACTGCCTGACGAGGAGTCATCAGGCAAAGGCAACTTTGGGGTGCTGGGAGTGAACAGAAATGTACGTGGAGGGGCACTTTGGCTAAGTTCGCTAGAGGCAGAACAGACAGGACAGACTACAGCTGGTTGCGCGGCAGTTTTTACACAAGTTTCTATACAGGAGGCCATCTCGGCCAGCCCCGACCGACCTGGTACTGGAACTGCTGCAGCCGTCTCTGGGGCTACAGCTGCTCTCGGCGCCGCCGCCTCTGGCACAGCAGCTGCTTTCGTCGCAGTCGCCGCTGACGCTGCTGTTTCGCGCTCCCCAGCTGCGTCCGGCCCTGCCGCCTCTGTCCCCTTCTCGGGGGTCGCTCTGGGCCCTGCCGCCCCTTTCCCGCTGCTCCGCAGTCACCGTCTCTGGCCGCATCTCCGCAGCCGCCGCCGCTGCCGGGTTTTCCCACGGCTGTGCAGCTTCCGGGTTCGCCGCCGGCTGCACCGTTTCTCGGCTCGGAGCAGCGTCTCCCGCGGATGGCGGGGGGCCGGCGCGGCGCGGACTGTGCTGGCGGCGCGGCCGGCGTGGGCTCAGGCATCTGCCGCTCTAACAGGCTGAGCAGATCCTCCATCCTTCGGGATAAGTTTGGTAACTGTCAGCAAGGGCAGATGCTGCATTAAAAGGTCGATGGCTCGGTTCTGCGAATGCGCAGAACAGTTCAGCGCCAGGGAGGGCAGCGGACCACACACAGGGAGTCCCAGTGCAGGCACGCCTGGCGCTACGCCAGCTAAGAAGTTAGATCCAGGTCCATACGGAACCGAGCTAGGAGCCTCTCTGGGCATCCAAGTGGCCAAACCACAGATTTGCGGCCCTGGATAAGCCGTGGCTGCTGCCCAGCTGAACGGCAAGGCAGGCTGTGCGCCCTCCTGCTGCCCCGACCCCCCCCGCCGCTGGCGGCGTGGGGTTCCTGGGGGCTGCAGAGTCCTGCGATTGTGCAGGGTGAGCTGGCGCAGGCTCTGCCTGTGGAGCCGGGAGGGATTTTCTGAATCCATTATCATTTTCCTCGGAAACCCAGTCAGCGGGGCCCCCCTCGGACATTCCTCCGTCACTCATCACCGAGATAGGCGAGCCAGCCCTGCTGTTACAGTCAAGGTCTGTCAGCAGGAAAAATAATGAACGTCAGGTTTTGTATAATTCTAACGCTGCTGAGTTCCCAGTCGGGAGCTCGTGTCGGACAGCACAGCCAAGTTCCTGCCATAAGGCAAAGTCCAGGGCAGTATCTCTGTCCATGGAAATCCCTTTTAAAGTAGCCCAGTCTAATAAATCCAGAACTGAGTTTTCAGGAATGGAGGTTTGCAATATGCTAAACACACCTTTCCAGACCAGTACCACAGGGTCGGTTTGTGAGCCGCTGTTCACCATTTCTCGGTTCTGTCGGACCTCCCGGTCCTGGGGGGGAAGGGGAACAGCGTACCTCTAGAGAAATTCCGCTTGGCTCGCAGCAGCAGGACAGATCAGAGAGTGCAAATCACGTCGGGCAGCACCAAATATTACCACAGGCCTGGTTCCTACGGTATATCACCGTGTCCCGCAGCCATAGGATGAGGAGGAGGAGAAGATCCAGCAGGCAGGAATTGTGCAGCAAGATTGATTTAATTATTTTACAAACTCTTTTATAGACTTTTTTCTTCATAGTCTAATTGGACAAAGGACCAGCCACCCCTTGGGGGTGATTGGCTAAAATCCTAAACCATCCATTGTCAAAATATTTTTCTACTATACCATAAATAAGACTTTTCAAGGTTGCAGGTGTCTGGGTAGTTTACATTCCCTGCCACCTCTTCTGCGAGAGAGAAAAGTCTCTCACAGACTTAGAAAATAGCAAGAAAATCCTTGCTAGCAGCATTTTTGTATCTACAGGGGATAGATATCATTAACTGACCCTTGGAGACTCCCAGTTGAAATTTGAGTTTCTGTAGGAGATATAGCAGCTTTGTTGACCATTTCTCTCTCTGTTTTATCTAATAATTCATCTAGCATAACGTTTAGCTCACCCCAATCTGGGTTTTGGGGTTTTATGGCCATTTCTACACGCATAGCTACTCTCTCTGGGTTGTCCCTGTACTTCCCAATTGAGTTTTTCCTCTGCTGTAATTCTCTGAGGGAAAACGGTGTCTTTATATAAATCACTCTTTGATTTCCCACAGCCTGTCTCAGAGGTGCTTCTAATGCAAGTTCTTCCTCCCCCCCTTTATCTCTTTTGGACTTTGTGTGTTTAGCAACGGGACTGACTGCTTTCATAGCTTCTCGGGCTATCCTGCCCCTTCTTCTACCACCCTCCCCATGATAACCATCTGTATCAGAATCATCCCATTAGCTTTTGATTGAAATTGCTTCATTGGTTTTAAAGATTGTTCCAGCCGAATGTTGATCAGGAACTGTCTCGCTTTTGTGGCAGTGGAGGGGTAGGGAGGCAGGGGTTGCAAGCAGGTTCTCCCGTCCCTAGCTCTGCAAGAGCCGCCTGGGTAGGGGCCATCCCGTCTGCCCTCAGCTTTAACATTGGCCGCGCCGCAGGGTGGGGAGAGAGAGTGGCTCCTCCTGTCTCTGGCTCAGAAACTTGCGGTTTTCAGTACCAGGGAATGCCTCCGCAATTGCCCGTGTCCATTTCTGCCTTCACTTCCGTGTTCGGGGTACTCGGGGAAAGGTGGCCAGCCTGCCCCTTCCCCTGCCCCTTCCCCGTCTCTGCCTCTGGAAAAGTCAGGGGGCAGTGGCCAGTCTACACTTTCTCCGCCTCTAGGGCGGTCAGGGGGCGGTGGCATACCTGCCCCTTCTCTGCCTCTGGGGCGGTCAGGGGGTGGTGGCATACCCACATCTCTCCCACCTCTGTGCCCATCCTCCACCCCTGACGAGGCTGGGGGAGGGTGGGGCTCTGCACCGCTCCGCTGGCTTGGAACTGGCCACGCGCTCCCTCCCCTGCCCCCACTCGGACAGCGGTGGAGCCAGTGGAGGCGGCGGTGGCGGTGGCGGCGGCGATGGAGCCCCCCCACTCTCTGCCCCCCCCGCCGGCGATGGCAGTGGCAGTGGTGGTGGCGGCAGAGCCGCTTCTCCCCCACCCCCCGTCCCCACGTGTGCGGGCTGCCCCGGCGGTTGAATGGGGAGGGAGACCCCCCCATTGTGCAAAGCTGGTGCTACCATATCTAGATCTGTCATATCAATTTCTCTGTCCGTATAAGTATGCGAGTCAGCTTGCTGTGGCTTTTTCTTTCCCTTTCGCCTCCTCAAAGTCATTTCCATATTGCTTTTCTCTACTACATATGCTTCTTCCCTGTTCAGATACATAGTAAAAAGTTCTGCATATCTTGGTTCATCAAACCTACGTAATGATCTCAATTCTACCAGCAGGTCAGTAATGATGTTACTTTCCAAACTCCCATAGCGAGGCCAGTTTCCTTGACTTAATTTTAAAGTCGGCCAAACCCGTGTGAACAGTCTGATCAATTCTCGGGTGTCCAAAGTAGTTTTTTGCCCTGTCAGCCATTTCCAGAGTTTTATTATCAATTCCAATGGGCTGTAAGAAGGGATTTTTATACTTTCATCTGAAAAAACACCACCCATGTTTGCTCACAGACAGAAAAACTCTGCCAGAGGGAAGCTTTTAACTCTGAAATTCAGCCTGGGATCTGGCCTCGGAATTCCAACTTCCTGGGTAGCTTATCTGGCTTACTACACAAACACTTCAAAACAGCACTTTAAAATACTAAAAAGTAACTAGTTTTAGCAAGCAGTAAATACGGGCGCGCGAAAATCTGGTCTCAACAGCATTCAAACCCACAACTTCCCAACCAACCAACCAACTTCTGAGCCACTCCTGTGGCTGCGTAGGATGCAGCCTCTGGGCTCTTGTGGACTCCACGGAGGGCGTCCCCTCCTTTTCACAGCTTGCAGGGGAAAAGTTAAAGCTTTCCCCTTTTGTGGGCTTCTTTGCCCCCAACCTTTCCAACCCACTCGGAGATCTCCTTCCCTAGTGCTAGCACAGTCTTGGTAATATCGATCCCCTTTTCACTCACCTCTTTCCGTGCTTCTGCCTTTCCATGCTGGGTCCTAAAGTCCTGGTCATACTCTTAGATTGTGGCTCCGGGCCCCTCTATAATTTGTCGGCAAAGAGAGGGGCAAAGCAAGATGTGTTCCAGCCCAAGACTGCGATTTTCAAGGTCTTTAGGGTCCCTTCGTGGTCGCCAGCAACTAATGCCTTTTCCTGGTCTTAAAATCAAGAGTCATACACGGTTAGAAGGGTGTAGCAGGTTGGGTTTGTAACCGGGCAGAAACACCAATTTAGTGTAGTGGTTTGGCCCAAGATACTCATTACTGTTTATCTTCTGTGAGATAAGAATTCTGAGAAATGCAAAGCAGGCACCAAACTTGAAAGAATATAAAGAAGTTTATTAACAGACCTAAAAGAAGGAACAAAATTATACCACCTTGTCCTGGGTTGCAGTGTATTCTATTACCATCCTCATGAGCTGTTGAAATCAGGTGGGGCAGTGTTTCCTTGCCTCCTCCCCCCAGACTATCTTGCTGTTAATGGCCCATCATTGTCCTGCCGCATGACTCAGCAATAACTCCCTCAGGACTATCTTCTCTTAATGAGCCTAATCAACACTTGGCCTCATGACTCATTACCCCATAGTGAGATGCTCCACCCAGAGGGAGGAACCAAGCATCCCCTCGTGGATATAATCTGAGACTCTGAACACCAGAGACACCCTTTCCACTGGATTTCCAGAGGACAGGAGCTACACAGCCACCACTGGACTTTCGGAGGAAGAGCAGACCCCTTTACTACAGGATCACTGCTTCAGAGGACTGCAGCCACCATTCTACCAGGCAGCTACCACCACCCGGGCTAACAGGGACTCAGGTTGTATCTTGACTCTGTCAGTTTGAACCAGTGTTTTCTTTTACTTTTTTTTTCCTTTTCTTTAATTTCCATTAAATTGTTATTCTGACTTGGTGCCTGCCGTTGTGTCCTCTGGGAACAGTTCCCACTCAGCCCGGTCAGCTCGGGACACAGCAGGCAATGGGGGCCAGCCTCTGAGATCGGAGGGATCAAAGGTCTGGCTCGTGGGTCCTTCCAAGGGACCGCGGCGATAAAGGCAGACGGCGGAGGAAAGGGGGCAGGCTCAGAGTTGGGTTAAATCCAGAAAGTTTATTGGTCCTCCGGACGGGGGGACCTCAGCCACCAGGGGTGCCCAACCCAGAGCACCTGCAGATCGCGCGCCAGGGCATTTTATGGCGGGGGGGGCATGGGGGGGGTGTACAGAACAACCAACCAGGGAAGGGAAGGGTGCGGCAAGCAGAACGAGGGACACATAAGGGAACCAACTATAACAGGGGAAGGGAGGGACTCCTTTCCCAGGACCAATCACCTGGCCCGCTGGCTAGAACTTTCCAGAAGCCTGGGAGGGGTGGCAGAGTGACAGACAGGGTCCTGGGAGGAGATAAAAATGACAGACAGGGTGATTTAAATAAAACGGGGGGGGGGGGGGGGGGGGTGCCAACTGGGGTACACCAAACTTACAGAACATGGGGGGGAGACCCAGACTGAACTAAACAAACACACTCCCACAGGTGCCTCCTTTTTTGTTTTGTTTTTTTTTTTTTTTTTTTAAGAGGACATGAATCCGGGTTGGGGACAGTACTCTGAGTCTGGGTACAGGTCCCCGAACCACGTCATCTCCAGTGTCTCCAAACTAAAACACAACTTAGAAAAGTAAGGTTAAAACTGGGGATAACAACTGGGATAAACTTGGGGCTTAGGGGTCAGAGAGGCACACGACTAACCTACCCCGGTCTTGGGGGGTATTTGATCTCCCTTCCTGATAGTCTGGGAGATACACAGTTTCACCCACTTTGATGGGATCCACCTAGGGCCCTCGGGGGTGGATACACATGCGTACCCTTTCCCCCAGGTAACCAACTCATAGGGCCCTTGTATCTCCCTAGTCTCCGGGTTTTTAACCCACACCGGAGGCCTTTCTTTCATTTGCAACTGCTGAGACCGCCCAAAGTGCCGCACGATTGGTGGGTTCAGGTTCTCAAAGGCACAGTTGAGGAAATTCAGGGTGAACAATGCCTTTGAGAGCCTGACAGCAGGTGACTCTAGCTTTTTTGAGGAGCACTGGTGCTGGAGCATTCTTTTGATGTTTTGGTGGGCCCTCTCTACAATGGCTTGACCTGTCGGGGAATAGGGGATGCCAGTCTTGTGTTCTATTCCCCATTGCTGCAGGAAGCTCCTGAACTCCTTGGATGTATACGCTGGGCCATTGTCCGTTTTGATGACTTTGGGGATGCCCAGGGTAGCGAATGCCTGCACTAAGTGCTTTTGGACATCACTGGCCTTTTCCCCTGTGTGAGCAGAGGCAAAAACTGCTCCCGAGAAGGTATCAACTGACACATGCACGTACTTCATTCTGCCGAATGAAGCAACATGTGTCACGTCCATCTGCCACACTTCGCAGCTGTTAAGTCCACGGGGGTTTGCGCCAGTACTAATGGCAGGAAGAGCTAGCTGGTGGCATTCTGGACATGCAGCCACAATCGCCCTGGCCTGGTCGTGCTTTAGATTGAATTGACGAAGCAGGGCAGGAGCGTTTTGATGGAACAGCTGATGGCTGATTTTGGCCTGCTCAAACACGTTTCGAGTCGGGGCCATTGCATCTGGCGCAGCGAGGGCATCTGCCCTCCTGTTGCCTTCTGCGATGAACCCGGGCAGGTCCGTGTGTGACCTGACGTGCATCACGTAAAACGGTTGCTCTCGGTGGGAGACTAGATTTATTAACTTTGAGAGCAGCTCATACAAGGCCATGTTGGAGACCTCACGCAAAATGGCGTGCTCGGCTCTGGAGACTACCCCTGCAACATATGGAGAGTCTGTTACCAAATTTAGGGGTTCGGGGAACCTTTCGAAAGCCCTGACGACTGCGTCCAATTCAGAAACCTGAGGCGATCCTTCCACCTCTTTGATGTCAGCCTCCCACCACTGAGTTTGGGCGTTTTTCCAAGTCGCGCCGGACGCGTCCGTAAAAACTGTCAAGGCCTTTAGAGGTTCTTTGCTCCGAACACTTATTGTATTTAACTCGAATTGAATCTCCGAATTGAAAATTTTGTGGGCTGGCCTATGCAAGGAAATTTGGCCTGTGTAGCCCTCCAGAGCAAACTGCAATGCTTCACAATCTTGAAGCAGGCTCTCCAACATTGCCTTAGTAATTTGGCCCGTTTTTGTCCTAATTGGCACGTGGATGCAGTCGAAGTCACATCCTGATAACTCTCTGATCCGGATCCTAGCCTTCCGGATCAGTTCAGCCATCAGCTCTTGTGGCTGTGTCATCCTCTTGGACCGATGATGGCTGAGAAATACCCACTCTATGATTAAGAGGGGATCCCTCTGGTCCTGGTCCTTTTTGCTCTTCTTTTTGTTGTCTTCCCATTGGAAGACAACCCCGTGCAAGTGTGGCAGGTTACCCAGGATGATGAATTTGAATGGCAAGTCAGGCCTATACCTGCTTGCCTGCCTGGTGGACATTAGATGTTGCACCCTCTCCAGAGCTGTTTGCGCCTCTGGGGTGAGTGTCCGGGGAGAACTAAGCTCCTCTCCCCCTTTTAGTAAATCAAAAAGGGGGGCTAGGTCTTCATTGGACAGACCCAGCCACGGCCTCACCCAATTTAAAGACCCACACAGCTGGCGGACATCTGCCAGAGTCTTGATGTTAGTATTAATAGCCAATTTTTGCGGCACAATAGTCCGCTTTGTTATTTCCAGGCCCAGGTACTTCCAAGGTGGCATCCGTTGAATCTTTCCCTCTTGGAGCTTGAACCCTGCAGCAACCAATGCATTGATTGTCAGGTCGAGCACACTGGCAAGCATGTCATTGTCGGGGGCACACACGAGGACATCATCCATATAATGGAAGATGATGGCCTCTTTTGCTGCAGCGCGAACTGGGGCAAGCAAGGAAGAGACATACCATTGGCAGATGGTCGGGCTGTTCTTCATACCCTGTGGCAACATCTTCCAATGGTATCTTTTCCTTGGGGCTTCTCGATTGATAACAGGAATCGAGAAGGCAAAACGCGGGGCATCGTCAGGGTGCAGGGGAATTTGGAAAAAGCAGTCTTTAATATCAATTACTGCCAGATTCCAATTTTGAGGGAGCATCGTTGGGGATGGCATCCCTGGTTGGAGAGAGCCCATGTCTTCTATAACATTGTTAATTTGACGAAGGTCCTGGAGGAGCCGCCATCTGTCTTTGTTAGGCTTTTTGATAACAAAGACAGGGGAATTCCAGGGGCTGTTGGATTCCACAATATTCCCCTTTTTAAGTTGCTCCTCCACGAGCTTCTCGAGCGCCTTCAACTTCTCACCATGGAGCGACCACTGCTCCACCCAAATGGGCTGATCAGTTTTCCAATTTAGTTTTTGAGTAGGGCGCTCTTCAGTGGCCGCAACCCAAAAGTTTTTCGGGGGGTCAGGTAGGTCAATTGTGACTCCCCACTGCTGCATGAGGTCTCTCCCCAAGAGGGGTTCCTTGTAGTCTAATACGAACGGACGTATGTTTGCCAATTGTCCGCTCGGTCCCTTGATTTGCACGATGCTCTTTGACTGTTTGGCCAATTGAATGCCCCCAACACCTTGCACGTGTCCAGCCACGTTCTGCAATTCCCAATGTGCCGGCCATTTCCGTGTGGGAATGATCGTCACATCTGCCCCTGTGTCCAGAAGCCCTCTGAGGTGCAGGACTTCCTCCCCTCTGTTGACCTTGCAGCCTACCCGAGGCTTCTCTGTCCCTATAACATGTGTGGCACACACCGTTGGGGGTGGCCTTTCCACAGGGATAGCCTGGGCGACTGTCTGCCCTCTGGGCAGGAACAGAGGTGGGTGGACACAGCGCAGCAAGAGAACGGGTCCTTCGGGACTAGATGTCATTAGTCCCGGAGCGACTTCGATCTCTTGTGGTGTGCAGGTAACACTTCCGACTATGACATACCTGTCAGGGCCTTGGTCTCCTGCCCACAGCTCACCACCAGTGCTTACCGGTGCGGTATGCCACTCTTTGGTTTTTAGGTGGAGCGGTGTCAACAGCTGCAACCTGAAAGAACCATCAGAAAAAGAAGTCAAATCCAGTTTTAAGGTCATGTCCAGTGGTTTTGCCTCTCTGAGTTTCCCCTCCCCCTCGCGTCCCGTCCCTTTTTTGTCTTCACGCGGGGCGGGCGCACGCTCCCCATTCAGTTTTTTCGTTGCAGTTGGCCCTCCTGTCCCCCAGGTTCATGTTCTTTTTTAAATCGCTGGAACTGCCACTTGAGCGGGCAGTCCCTTGTCCAATGTCCAGGCTGGTCACATAAGAAGCAGGTGCTCCTGGCCTGCGGGGTTCGCCTGTGGCTGTTCTTGGTTGGAGGTGGTTTGGTCTTCGGGCCTGTAGTCCTCCTCTGGTCCGCTGCAGGGCGATGCGTTGCTGTTCCCACTGAAGCCATTCCTCTGGGCTGCTGTCTCTCCGAGCTGGCAGGTTGCAGGTGTGGTGCCTTTGCAGCACAAACTTCTAACATAGTCTGTATGGTCGGCAGGGGGTCCAGGGGGAGGCTCAGGATGGCTGCCTTGCACTGAGGGTTAGCATTCACCATGGCCATCTCTGAAATGACCTCTTCCCTGGCCGCCAGCTGCTTAACCTGCAACTCTACAGCTCGGGTTAGTCTCTCCACAAACTTCAGGAATGACTCAGTGGGTTCCTGCTGGACTTGCGAGTAAGATTCTATGGGCATATCAGGCCTCAGACCAAGGAATGCCTTACTGGCTGCTTCCTTGATCTGTTGCAGAACCTCCAAAGGCAAGCCTTGAGCCTGCTTTGGTGCCAGAGCCCAATCCCCTTCGCCGCTCAGATGGTCCAATGTAAATTCCTGATTGCCGGCATCAACGGCCGTATCAGAACCTTGCAAGAGCACTGGAAGGAGTCTGCAGAGCTCCCTTTCCCACGCTGCCTTCCAGAGCAGAAACTCTGCTGAGGAAAGCAGGCATGAGAAAAGCTGACGCAGATCAAAGGGCGTCATGACTGCTCCAGAGAGACTTGCCTTTAAAAGGCCACGGAAATATCCGCTTTCTCTCCCAAACTCCTTCTGCGCTTTGCAGAGTTCCTTTATTGTTTGGTGGGAGAGGGGTTCCCAGCTGACATGGGTTGTTCCTCCTCTCCGGGACCTCTGATAAAAAACTGGAGCGGCTGAGGGAATGGGATCCAGTTCCGGGTTCCGGTCCTCGGGCCCTCTGCCTTCCGGCCAGACACCGTGGGAACCGGAAGGACAGGCGTGGGAACCGGAAGCAGGAAGTGGGTGGCAGCCGGGCATGGAGCCGCGATTTCTGGGGGCGGAGCACGGGGGCGCGCACTGGTGGCAGGTAGGAGGGGTAAGAGGGGTGGATCCAACTTGGGAGTAGGAGGGGTCAGGGCGAAAGGGGTTGGGACTCGGGAGAAAGGGATTTCGGGTGGAAAAGCGCGGGGGAAGGCAAGAGGGGGTCCCTTCCACGTGGCGCCCGCCATCTTGTCCTTCTCGGGCAGGGAGGGCATTTTCTTAACTGTCTGGATCACTAAACTGAACTCGGGGTCTGATAACTGGGGAAGCTGGGGAACGGGATAAGCCTCGGGCAGTCTGGCCGGGACTGTCCGAGCGAGGGCTCCGAGAACCCCGAGGAAAGCCAGGGAGACGGTAGCACCCCTGCGCATCACGGGTTGCTCTCCTCAGGATGCCTGTTTGAGGGGACACAGGTTCGGGAGACGGGTTAGGGGTAACAACTGGGGAATTCGGGGTTGTTCGTCCTTCCCTCTCCCTTATTTTAACTAACGCCGATCGAATCTGCAAATACAGAAAAGAGAAATCTTTCTCTCTGGCAGAATTCGATCGCGCTAGTGTCTCTCCCACGGCGTTCCAGAAGGGAACAGTCAAAACCGAACTCTGAGAGCACTGAGGGAAGTGCAGAAACAGCCACCGAACAAACCGTTTTAAACATCCCTTTGAAAAACTTATCCCCCCACCCTGAAGGAGTCCCGCAACTTGGAGAAATGCCTCCTTCTGCGCTGTGGACAGTCTGACGCCCATAGCCAACAGCACAGCATGTGGAGCTGAATCTTTAAAGCCTAGAACGCCGGTCTCCCAAAAACCAACCGGAGACAAGCGAACCGCGCTTGTCCCGGGGCTGCGCAGCCTACGTTCGGCTCTTCGAGAGCCGGGGACCGTCCTGGTCCCTCCGAAAGCCTTTACTGGCTTTGAGGCAAGTTTCCCCCCCCCGGGGAAAAATACTTACCTGACTGGCGTCCAGGCACGCTCCAGGCATCCGATTCCTCCGCCGAGAACGACTTCGCAGCGCGGGCGAAGCTGCCGGCCTCAACCCCAGGCACGCCGCTCACTAAAACGGAGCGTGCTGCACCTGGGGTAACTTGACGTCCCGAGGACGCACTTGCCGAAACAATCAGTCCCTTCCGTGGGGTCCGATGGAAGCGGGGCCCCACACCCAGGCGCCAAGCTGCCTTTGCCGAGGACGCCCCTTCCATGGGGTCTGATAGAACGAGGAACCCCACGCTCGGGCGCCACACTGTCTTTGTGGTCCGATGGAACGGCAGCCCGACGCTTGGGCGCCAAATTGCCGTTGTGTCCTCTGGGAACAGTTCCCACTCAGCCCGGTCAGCTCGGGACACAGCAGGCAACGGGGGCCAGCCTCTGATATCGGAGGGATCAAAGGTCTGGCTCGTGGGTCCTTCCAAGGGACCGCGGCGATAAAGGCAGACGGCGGAGGAAAGGGGGCAGGCTCAGAGTTGGGTTAAATCCAGAAAGTTTATTGGTCCTCCGGACGGGGGGGACCTCAGCCACCAGGGGTGCCCAACCCAGAGCACCTGCAGATCGCGCGCCAGGGCATTTTATGGCTGGGGGGCATGGGGGGGGGGGTGTACAGAACAACCAACCAGGGAAGGGAAGGGTGCAGCAAGCAGAACGAGGGACACATAAGGGAACCAACTATAACAGGGGAAGGGAGGGACTCCTTTCCCAGAACTAATCACCTGGCCCCCTGGCTAGAACTTTCCAGAAGCCTGGGAGGGGTGGCAGAGTGACAGACAGGGTCCTGGGAGGAGATAAAAATGACAGACAGGGTGATTTAAATAAAACGGGGGGGGGGGGGGGGGGTGCCAACTGGGGTACACCAAACTTACAGAACATAGGGGGGAGACCCGGACTGAACTAAACAAACACACTCCCACAGGTGCCTCCCACTGGTTTGTTTTCAAACTAGTACACACCTTCAGAACTCTCCTCCTCCCCCCACCTTCCTCCCTTCTCCCACTGACAATGTAAAAAGACAACCCTTTTCAGTCTGTTTACCACTTCCATAATAACCTTGTTCAGTCAATTTAGAAAGAGAAGTCTCTTCTTGCTCGTGCTATGAAAACATTATCACAACAAGACAGCCACCCACTTCCAAATATTGTTCAGTCCATTTAGGAAGAGGTCTCTCTGCTCGCGATGTGAGTCCCTTCCCCCGACTTGCAGCTTTTCCTGCAACTGCTTTCGAGGGTCCACTCTTGAAGTTTTTGGGGTACAATTTTAAGGTTGAGCCGTTCAGAAACAAGAACAGGGGCCCTTCTCCTTCCCTGGGAGCAAAGGGTCTTCCTCATCTTCATCGTTAGGAGTATCTCGCGGAGCATCTCTAGGAACTGAGGTTTTCTCCTTTCCCATTTGGAGCAAAAGTCCTCATCGCTTCCATCTCTCCCTGTCCAAACTTCTCATGAAATTACAGCTGCATCAGCATCTGCCTATCTCAGCACAGGTGCTTTTGCTTACGAGTTGAACACTCCACCCCCCATATCTTCATGAAATTACAATGGGATACTCTTATATATCATGGCTTCACAACAGAATTTCAGCTTTAAGCATCTCCTCTCTCTTCCCTCAGGTTTTGAGCTCTTCACAGCAACAGAAGGGTTAATCTCACCTCGGCCTTGCAGCTGGAATTTTTCTTATCGCAGTGGAGAGGGGGGAGAGCGGAGCCGCTCCGGCTGCCCACAGCAAGGCGGGGGAGGGGGGGGGGGTTGCACGGATGGAACAGGCCCATGGCTCCAGGATGGCTGTGGCCCGGCCTGGCCTGGCCTGAGCAGGGCCTGGGACAGGCCCGCTGGCCCCTGCACGGGGCCCGTAGCCACCTGTCCATGCACCAGAAACGAGAGAGAGAGCTGGGGGGGGTTGTCTATTCTTAAGTGTGGATCACAGAGGCGGTCAAAACTTTAAGTGGCTTAAAGAATTGTCCATATTCAACCTGGCCATCTGATAAGTTCTATCAGGTCCCAGAGGAAGCTGTAAGCACCACTTAGCAAGGACATCCCTTCCGGGACTATGCTTGCTAACCTATGACAAAGGGGAAAAGGGATTTTACCTCGGTATTTATTTTAAGGATCCTTAGGTGCACACGTCCAGGTCATATGCATCGAAATTGTCCTGGGTTGAGGTGTATTCTATTACCATCCTCATGAGCTGTGAAATCAGGTGGGGCAGTGTTTCCTTGCCTCCTCCCCCCAGACTATCTTGCTGTTAAATGGCCCATCATTGTCCTGCTGCATGACTCAGAGATAACTCCCTCCAGACTATCTTCTGTTAACGAGCCTAATCAACACTTGGCCTCATGACTCATTACTCCATTGTGAGATGCTCCACCCAGAGGGAGGAACCAAGCATCCCATCGTGGATATAACTGGGACTCTGAGCACAAAAGACACTGGCTCCACTGGATTTCCAGAGGATAGGAGCTACACAGCCACCGCTGGACTTTCTGAGGAAGAGCAGACCCCTTCTACTACAGGATCACCACTTCAGAGGACTGCAGCCACCATTCCACCAGACTGCTACCACTACCCTGCCTAACAGGGACTCAGGTTGTATCTTGACTCTGTCAGTGTTTTCTTTTACTTTCTGTTCCTTTTCTTTAATTTCCATTAAATTGTTATTCTGACTTGGTGCCTCTCACTGGTTTGTTTTCAAACTAGGACATAATTTGGCGCCCAAGTGGGGCCTGCCCTGAGAGAAAGTCAGAATTACAATCTTGTATTAACAGAAACCTATTCACCATGGTGCTCAGCTTGTCTGCATGGGTTCTGTATCTTGCTCTCTATATTTTTCCTTACATGGGGAACTATCTGCCTGTTGTGTTACTCCTGTTAAAACCAGGGACTGGTATGAGAATTGCTTTATTGGTTTATTATGTCTATAGCATAATAACCTGCGAGGCGATGAATACCATTTGGAATATATACTCAATTTTGTTTGGCTGTCCTAATCTGGGCTCCTATGTCTGGGATCTCTTCTACAATCGCACCCAGACCCTGGTGGAAGGAGTAGAGAGTGGTTTCTTCCAGCCTTTCAGGCCAGGCACAGCAGTTTTTGAAAATATTGAGTTCCCTCTGGATGTTAAGGATGGTATAATCTTCTTGTCAGCTCTATTCTCTTTTTTCTCTATGGCCTGCATTGTGTACACCATGCTTAGAAACAGAACGCTACTTAGTGTGGTGCAACGTCTGCTTGAGGAGGAGGTAAAAAGGAGCAAAGCAGCAAATACCATGTCTACAGAGACTGCCACACAGAAAGAAACCAAACGCAAAGCAACCGCATCCATCTCTACGCAGACTGTCACGAAGGAGAAAGAAACCAAACGCAAAGTACCCGCATCCATCTCTACACAGACTATCACAGAGGAGAAAGGAACCAAATGCAAAGCAACAGTGTCCATCTCTACACAGACTATCACAGAGGAGAAAGGAACCAAAAACAAAACAACAGCATCCATGACTACGCAGACTGACTCAGAGGAGAAAGGAACCAAAAGCACTGTCAGCGTCCCCATGCAAACCACCACTGAATCAGAACAGCCCAAACCAATTGCAGTTGCCCCCGTGCAGAAGAAGAAATCAAAAAGCAAGTCAGTCCGCATAGTGACTGATGAGGATGCAGCAGGACCTTCACATCCAGCAGAAGAGGCTGAGCCAGAGATCATCACTCGGTCACTATCCCTGGGTGAGCTGCGTGACCTGCGGAGGGAATTCACGCGCCAGACGAATGAGTCCATCCTGACCTGGCTGCTCCGCATTTGGGACGCTGCAGCCAATGACACCATTCTGGACGGAAGTGAGGCCAGGCAGCTGGGATCTCTGTCCCGGGATGTGGTCATTGACCAGGGGATCGGGAGAACCCAAGAAACTCTCAGCCTCTGGCGGCGACTGCTTACAAGTGTCAGGGACAGGTACCTTTGTAAAGAAGACCTCCAGGTGCACCAAGGGAAATGGAGCACAATGGAACAAGGTATCCGGTGCCTGAGGGAATTAGCTGTGCTGGAGATCATTTTCTCAGAAGACGAGAGATTTCCTAAGAGCCCAGATGGTGTCCAGTGCACGTCACAGATGTGGTTGAGGTTCGCACGCCTTGGACCAGAGATATACTCCCGTTACCTGGCAACGCTGCAATGGAGGGAAGGCGAGGACAGGGTGGGCGTCTTGGTGAACAAACTGAGGATTTACGAGGACACCGTCACAGCCCCGTTTCGCACCCATGTCTCATCCGTGGAAACAAGTCTTTCAGCTGAGCAAGTCCTGAGTTTGATTGAAGAAGGCCATCAGAAATTGAAAAAGGAACTTAAGGAAGAGATTTACCAGATCTCACCAGAACCAACAAGAGTCTCTGCCATTAGGAGCCGGCGTCCCCCAACCAGCGAGAGAGGATACACCCCACGAGGTAATCTCTGGTTTTTCCTTCAGGAACATGGAGAAGACATGAGTAAGTGGCATGGAAAACCCACCTCCTCCTTAGCAGCCAGGGTACGTGAACTAAAAAGAGGGACAACTACCACAAGAAGCGCATCTAGAGTCAACATTGCTCCGGTCTCTCGCACACAGAACTCCAGACGATACCAGAATGATAGTATGACTGATCCTCTTGAAGGGACCTCAGGAACATATTCACCGGAAGGGAGCAACATGCACCAGAACCAGGAATAGAGGGGCCCTGCCTCTAGCCAGGTAGAGGAAAGGGATAATCGGGTCTTTAGGACTGTGTGGATCCGATGGCCTGGCACAGCTGACCCACAAAAATACACGGCTTTGGTTGACACAGGCGCTCAATGTACTCTGATGCCATCAAGGTATGTGGGAGCAGAACCCATTTCTATTTGTGGGGTGACAGGAGGATCCCAGCAGCTGACTGTACTGGAAGCTGAAGTGAGTTTAACTGGGAACGAGTGGCAGAAACACCCCATCGTGACAGGCCCGGAGGCCCCGTGCATTCTCGGCATAGACTATCTCAGAAATGGATATTTCAAGGACCCAAAAGGACATCGTTGGGCTTTTGGGATAGCTGCTGTGGAGACAGAAGATATCAGAAAACTGAGTACATTGCCTGGCCTCTCAGATGACCCCTCTGCCGTGGGACTGCTAAGAGTGGAAGAACAACAGGTACCAATCGCCACAGCAACAGTACACCGTCGGCAATACCGCACCGACAGAGACTCTGTGGTTCCCGTCCATGAGATGATTCGTAAACTGGAGAGCCAAGGGGTGGTCAGCA
The DNA here is from genome assembly GCF_041296385.1 of Aphelocoma coerulescens. Lineage (NCBI taxonomy): Eukaryota > Metazoa > Chordata > Aves > Passeriformes > Corvidae > Aphelocoma > Aphelocoma coerulescens. The sequence continues at coordinate 419,737 of NW_027184081.1, forward strand.
AGGCCCATTCACCTTTCAACAGCCCTATATGGCCAGTGCGTAAGTCCAACAGAGAATGGAGACTGACGGTGGATTACCGTGGCCTGAATGAAGTCACACCACCATTGAGTGCTGCTGTGCCGGACATGTTGGAACTTCAGTACGAGCTGGAGTCCAAAGCAGCGAAGTGGTACTCCACTATTGACATTGCCAACGCCTTCTTCTCCATTCCTTTGGCAGCAGAATGCAGGCCCCAGTTTGCTTTCACTTGGAGGGGTGTGCAATACACCTGGAACCGACTGCCCCAGGGGTGGAAGCACAGTCCCACCATTTGCCATGGACTGATCCAGACTGCACTGGAAAAGGGTGAGGCCCCAGAACATCTGCAATACATCGACGACATCATCGTGTGGGGAAACACAGCAAAGGAAGTATTTGAGAAAGGAGAGAAAATCATCCAGATTCTCCTGGAAGCTGGCTTTGCCATCAAAAGGAGCAAAGTCAAGGGACCTGCCCAAGAGATCCAGTTCCTGGGAGTAAAGTGGCAAGATGGACGACGTCAGATTCCCATCGAGGTTGTCAACAAGATCACTGCGATGTCTCCACCGACCAGCAAGAAGGAAACACAAGCTTTCCTAGGCGCCATAGGTTTTTGGAGAATGCACATTCCTGAGTACAGCCAGATGGTGAGCCCTCTCTACCTGGTTACCCGCAAGAAGAACGATTTCCACTGGGGCCCTGAACAGCAGCAAGCCTTTGCCCAGATCAAGCAGGAAATCGCTCATGCCGTAGCCCTTGGCCCAGTCAGGACAGGACCAGAGGTGAAGAACGTGCTCTATTCTGCAGCCGGGAGCCATGGTCTGTCCTGGAGCCTCTGGCAGAAGGTGCCTGGTGAGACTCGTGGTCGACCACTGGGATTCTGGAGCCGAAGCTACAGAGGATCTGAAGCCAACTACACTCCAACAGAGAAGGAAATCTTGGCCGCCTATGAAGGAGTCCAAGCTGCCCCAGAGGTAATCGGCACAGAGGCACAACTCCTCCTGGCACCCCGACTACCAGTGCTGGGGTGGATGTTCAAGGGAAAGGTTCCTTCCACGCATCACGCCACCAACACCACATGGAGCAAATGGATTGCTCTCATCACACAGCGTGCCCGTATTGGAAACCCGAATCGGCCTGGGATTCTGGAAATTATAACAAACTGGCCTGAAGGTGAGACTTTTGGATTATCTTCTGAAGAAGAGGAAGAGCAAGTGACTCGTGCTGAGGAAGCCCCACCATATAATGAGCTACCGGAGACTGAAAGACGTTATGCCCTCTTCACTGATGGTTCCTGCCGAATTGTAGGCACTAACAGGAAGTGGAAAGCTGCAGTATGGAGCCCCACACAGCAAGTTGCACAAGCTACCGAGGGACAAGGTGGATTGAGTCAGGTTGCAGAGCTTAAAGCCGTCCAGCTGGCTTTGGATATTGCTGAACGAGAGACGTGGCCGAGGCTCTATCTCTACACCGACTCGTGGATGGTAGCTAATGCTCTGTGGGGATGGCTGGTTCGCTGGAGAAAAGCCAACTGGCAGCGCAAAGGGAAACCCATCTGGGCCGCTGAGATTTGGCAGGACATCGCCGCCCAAGTAGAGAAGCTGACCGTGAAGGTTTGACACGTGGATGCGCACGTACCCAAGTGTCGGGCTAATGAAGAACATCGCAACAACGAGCAGGTGGACCGAGCTGCCAAGGTGAAAGTATCACAGGTGGATCTGGACTGGCAGCACAAGGGAGAACTATTCCTAGCTCGTTGGGCCCATGATGCCTCTGGTCATCAGGGGAGAGATGCAACATACCAATGGGCCCGTGACCGAGGGGTGGACCTTACCATGGACAGCATCTCACAGGTCATCCACAGCTGTGAGACCTGTGCTGCAATCAAACAGGCCAAGCGGGTGAAGCCTCTGTGGTACGGTGGACGATGGTCAAAGTACAGGTATGGGGAAGCCTGGCAAGTTGATTACATCACCCTTCCCCAAACCCGCCAAGGCAAGCGCTACGTGTTGACCATGGTTGAAGCAACCACTGGATGGCTGGAGACCTACCCTGTGCCTCATGCTACAGCCCGGAACACCATCTTGGGCCTGGAAAAGCAAGTCCTGTGGAGACATGGCACCCCCGACAGAATCGAGTCAGACAACGGGACTCATTTTAAGAACAGCCTCATCAACACCTGGGCCAGAGAACATGGTATCGAATGGATATATCACATTCCTTATCATGCACCAGCTGCCGGAAAAGTTGAACGCTGCAATGGACTACTTAAAACCACCCTAAAGGCACTTGGTGGGGGGACCTTCAAAAATTGGGAAGTGAACTTAGCAAAGGCTACCTGGATGGTCAATACCCGAGGGTCCATCAATCGAGCTGGTCCTGCCGAGTCTGAACCCTTGCACACAGTGGATGGAGATGGAGTCCCTGTGGTACACCTGAGAGGTATTTTAGGAAAGACTGTTTGGATTAATCCTACCTCAGGCAAAGGCAAACCCATCCGTGGGATTGTCTTTGCTCAAGGACCTGGTTGCACTTGGTGGGTAATGCAAAAAGATGGGGAAACCCGTTGTGTACCACAGGGAGACCTAATCTTAGGTGAGAACGGTGTGTAGGGTTTCATTGTATATATATATATATATATATATGTATGTGTGTTTAGAGTTTAAGAAGGTATTGATTTGGGATGATGTAGATGGTAATAGAATAAGGGGTGGATAATGTCCTGGGTTGCAGTGTATTCTATTACCATCCTCATGAGCTGTTGAAATCAGGTGGGGCAGTGTTTCCTTGCCTCCTCCCCCCAGACTATCTTGCTGTTAATGGCCCATCATTGTCCTGCTGCATGACTCAGAGATAACTCCCTCCAGACTATCTTCTGTTAACGAGCCTAATCAACACTTGGCCTCATGACTCATTACTCCATTGTGAGATGCTCCACCCAGAGGGAGGAACCAAGCATCCCATCGTGGATATAACTGGGACTCTGAGCACAAAAGACACTTGCTCCACTGGATTTCCAGAGGATAGGAGCTACACAGCCACCGCTGGACTTTCTGAGGAAGAGCAGACCCCTTCTACTACAGGATCACCACTTCAGAGGATTGCAGCCACCATTCTACCAGACTGCTACCACTACCCTGCCTAACAGGGACTCAGGTTGTATCTTGACTCTGTCAGTGTTTTCTTTTACTTTCTGTTCCTTTTCTTTAATTTCCATTAAATTGTTATTCTGACTTGGTGCCTCTCACTGGTTTGTTTTCAAACTAGTACAGAAATGCATCCCATAAAAATGCCCCCCCCCCAACAGAGCGGGTATAACATTATAGGTTTTATTAATTAGCATATCTATCAAAGATTCCCCAATGAGAGTCTCAAGTGAGCCCCCCACCCCAAGGAGCCTTCCCCTGGATGGTTCTATCTTAGTTTACAGAATGTGTTCTGGAGACGACCTTGGTGTCTGGGGCACACTGATCCCTAGCTACGAAGCTTCTAAAATGTTTAGTCTCCTAGCTGAACAAACAAGTCCAAGAATGTAGGCAAAAAGCACTAAGAATACAGAAGTTGTAAAAAGGTATAACAGGGGTATAAAAGAAAAGGCAAAAAATCTTCATGGCATCACAGGGCTGGAGCTGACATGAGGGCCTTCTTTAGTTGGTCAAAGCTCGTGTTGCTTCCTTTGTCCACTGCAGACTTTTGCTTCCTTCCATAATCAATGCATAAAGGTTTAACAAGCAACCCATAATCATTAATCCACAGTCTGCACCACCTTGTCATACCTAGAAAAGTTCTCAGCTCCTTTGCTTTCTGGAGTTTCAGGGTCTGGCATATTGCTTCTTTGTGCTCTTGTCCCAAGGTTCTTTGTCCAGCACTTATTTCATAGCCCAGGTAAATAACTGTTTGCTTTACCATCTGGGTCTTCTTTTGGGACACTCGATACCCTTGCAAGCCCAAAAAGTTTAAGAGGCTTACCGTCCCGTCCACACATGCCTCTTGGGTCTGGGTGGCTATTAAAAGGTCATCCACATACTGGAGCAGCTGTCCTTCTGGTGGGGGTTCCCAGGATTCTAGATCCTTTGCAAGCTATTCTCCAAATATAGTAGGGGAGTTCTTGTACCCTTGGGGTAATACACACCATGTGAGTTTTGTGTCCACTTTTGGGATTTTCCCACTCAAATGCAAAAATTTTCTGGCTGGCTGTTAGGGTTCCTCCCCCCTGACATGGGGTCCTGGGAGAGGGGACCCTGGAGTAGAGGCACGGCCTACAGGGTTTCCCTACTCCCTGGTCAATCCTGTTTCCCCTTGGTTGTTTTGTGTTCCCCTGCCCGAAAAGGACCCTGCTGGTCCCATGATTGCGAGGTTCTTTGGCAGGACCCCAGCCATGCGGCTGGAAAATAAAGATCTCTTAAACATCTATCAAGAATCGGTCCCTATTTCTTTCCACGGGCCTCGCTGTCTATACATGTTGCAGAAATCCCCACTGCAACAGCTGGCTTCATGGAGAGGGAGGCAAAAGAAAGTATCCTTCAAATCTAAAACTGTAAACCAGGTTAGTTCAGGTGTTAAACGAGTTAACAAGGTGTAAGGGTTAGCAACCACTGGGTACAAATCCTCAGTCACCTTATTGACTGCCCTCAGATCTTGTACTAACCTGTATGACCCATCAGGTTTCTTCACGGATAAAATAGGAGTATTAAAATCAGATTGACTCTCCCTTCACAATCCAATTTGCAAAAAGTTCTCAGTAATTGGCCTGATCCCTTCTCTGTCTTCCCTTTTCAAGGGATATTGCTTGACCCTTACAGGCTGTTTCCCTTCCTTAACTTGATTTGGATTCGCAGGGCATTTTTTGCCCTCCCTGGGGTATCAAAGGCCCACACCCCAGGGAATACCTGATCCATTATCTTCTTAATAGTTTCTTCTTCATTCACTATTTCAGTTTCTTTGGTTATTAGCATTAGGCTCAGCAACTCTATATATTGTTGGTCTTTTACTTCCAAACTAATTTCTCTATTTTTAAATATTATTTTTGCCTCCAGCTGCTCTAGCAGATCCCTGCCCAAAAGTGCAGATGGAGCATTAGGCATATATAAAAATCTGTGAATTCCCCACTGTTTTCCCAATTTATATTTCAGTGGTTTACAAAAGTATGCCCTTTCAGATTGACCAGTTGCCCCTGTTACTACAACATAATCACTTGATATGGGTATCAAAGCTTCATTCAACACTGAATATGTTGCCCCTGGATCTATTAAAAATTCTACTTTCTTTTCTTCGTTCCCTAGCTCAACTATAACCAGAGGGTCCCCTAGGGTAGGGCCCTCTGGTCCTCCTCAGTCTTCCTTTACGTGAGCAACCACCCCTATTACCGCAGGCCTGGTTCCTACGGTATATCACCGTGTCCCGCAGCCATAGGATGAGGAGGAGGAGAAGATCCAGCAGGCAGGAATTGTGCAGCAAGATTGATTTATTTAATTATTTTACAAACTCTTTTATAGACTTTTTTCTTCATAGCCTAATTGGACAAAGGACCAGCCACCCCTTGGGGGTGATTGGCTAAAATCGTAAACCATCCATTGTCAAAATATTTTTCTACTATACCATGAAAATGACCTTTCAAGGTTGCAGGTGGCTTGGTTGTTTACATTCCCTGCTACCTCTTCTGTGAGAGAGAAAAGTCTCTCACGGACTTAGAACTAGCAAGAAAATCCTCGCGAGCAGCATTTTTGTATCTACACACCCCCTCCCCTCTCTGGTCATATTTCCTTTGTTCATCACCCTTTCTCCTTTCTGGGCACTGCTTTTTCCAGTGCCCAGGTTTCCTGCATAAGGCGCACTGGTCCTTTCCCAGTTGGGGTGGTCCTTGTCTTGGTGGACCTTGCCCACGTTTTCCCTTTTCTTCTTCTTTTACCACCCTTATCAATTTTTGCATCCCCTGTTTGTATCCCTCTTCCCGATTGCTATAAACCCTCCATGCTACATCAAGCAGTCTCTAAATTCCAACTCAATGGGCCTTGAATCTTCTGGATCTTCTGCCTGATGTCTCCTGTGGATTGTCCTAAAAATAAGTTTACCAATTGTTGCACTCCTTCTTCAGATCCAGGATCCAAGGTAGTATAGCGACGCATCGCATCTCACAAGTTGTCTAGAAATTCAGAAGGTGTTTGAGAGGGACCCTGCTTAATAGCATACAGGGCTGACCAGTTTATGGCCTTAGGGATTGCCCTTTCCAGCCCTTTTATTATGAACTCTCGGTATCTTTTTAACTGTGCCAGTTCATCTGGCTCATTAGGGTTCCACTCTGGATCCTGAAGAGGAAGTACCTCTTTAACATCCTCCTGTGTTGTCCTGCAATCATCGTCAGCCATATCCACAGCTGTCTTTAAAACTAATTGCTTTTCTGATTCAGTTAGAGCATCAAGCAGTAACTGAATATCAGCCCAATCAAGATTGTGTTGCTTTACCATAAATTTAAATTTCTTAGCAACCCCTAGTGGGTCACTCCGGTAATTCCTAGCCACCTTTTCCCAGGCCTCTATATCTATAGTAGAAAAGGGGATTTTAACTAATATAGGAATCCCTTCATGATTTACTGCTTCCCTTAAAAGGTGCTTGTATATTTATTTTAGTTCGCTTCCGAGTCCTTGATGCTACAGGACCCTGTGGGGAGGGTGGTTCATCCTCCTCACTGTCACTGCTTGGTAAAGGTGTGTACTGGTTAGTTGTTTTTACTTTCCCAAAGGGGGATGAAGTAGGAAGTGAAGTGGGGTTCGAGGCTGGGGATGATGGCAACTCTAATTCTGTATCATCTGTTATCCCTCCCCCATCTCCTCTTTTAGGGGGTGGCTTAAGTAGGTCTGCCAGCTCTTGTTCTTGGGCTTCTACCTGATATACCTTGTGAGGATGTGTACATCTCTGGTTTATCGAACATGTACTGCAACATCGCTTAGGTTTTCCATTATTAGTTTTGTTATCTTTTTCAAGAGCCAATGCTAAGGGATCAGAGGGTGGTCTGATCCCACACTCTTTTTGCCACTCAGGGTGATTTCGAAGAGTGAAAAATAATTCAGCATAAACAATCTCCGGCCATTTCTGCTCATGTCTAAGAAAAAGCATTAGTTGCAGAAATGTTTCATAATCCAGCGTACCCGCAGGCAGCCATTTCACACCCCCTTCCAGTTTATAAAGCGGCCACCATTGTGTGCACAACTTAATAAGCTCTCTCTTGGTCTCTGTACCATTATGATCCACCATCTTTCTCCAGTGTGTTAAAACACATCCCAAGGGGCTACTCTTAGGAACCTCTTCGCTTTCACTTGCCCCCATTTTTAAAATTCTTTTTTTCCCAACGCTTTTTAACTTTATCCCAGGTCCAAAGTTTCACTTCGGGAAAATATTCTGGTACAAAAGTATACTGGGCACACTCAGTTTTAAGAATCTCTATTGGTTTAAGTAAAATTCCTGAAATCTCGTTCTCTAATAAATCAAATAACCTATTGCTCCCTTCTTCTTCTTGGCCAGTTACTAATAAAAACCATATAGCTGCACTGGTTGCTTTTGCCTCTTTCGAATAACAAAGACCACAAACTCCTCTCCTCAGTGTCTTCCACCTAAATACTTGCCTGACTCACGGTTCTAAACAAATTACACAACGAAACACTACCCGCGGGTGTAGGTACAAACATGCTGTTAGTGAGGATTTTTTCTTATTTTCTAAGTCCGTGAGAGACTTTTCTCTCACTCAGAAGAGGTAGCAGGGAATGTAAACAACCAAGCCACCTGCAACCTTGAAAGGTCATTTTCATGGTATAGTAGAAAAATATTTTGACAATGGATGGTTTACGATTTTAGCCAATCACCCCCAAGGGGTGGCTGGTCCTTTGTCCAATTAGGCTATGAAGAAAAAAGTCTATAAAAGAGTTTGTAAAATAATTAAATAAATCAATCTTGCTGCACAATTCCTGCCTGCTGGATCTTCTCCTCCTCCTCATCCTATGGCTGCGGGACACGGTGATATACCGTAGGAACCAGGCCTGCGGTAATATTTGGTGCTGCCCGACGTGATTTGCACTCTCTGATCTGTCCTGCTGCTGCGAGCCAAGCGGAATTTCTCTAGAGGTACGCTGTTCCCCTTCCCCCCCAGGACCGGGAGGTCCGACAGAACCGAGAAATGGTGAACAGCGGCTCACAAACCGACCCTGTGGTACTGGTCTGGAAAGGTGTGTTTAGCATATTGCAAACCTCCATTCCTGAAAACTCAGTTCTGGATTTATTAGACTGGGCTACTTTAAAAGGGATTTCCATGGACAGAGATACTGCCCTGGACTTTGCCTTATGGCAGGAACTTGGCTGTGCTGTCCGACACGAGCTCCCGACTGGGAACTCAGCAGCGTTAGAATTATACAAAACCTGACGTTCGTTATTTTTCCTGCTGACAGCCCTTGACTGTGATAGCAGGGCTGGATCGCCTATCTCAGTGATGAGTGATGGAGGAATGTCCAAGGGGTGCCCCGCTGACTGGGCTTCCGGGGCAGATGATGGTGGATTCGGAATAACCCCCCCGGCTCCACAGGCAGAGCCTGCGCCGGCTCACCCGGCACAATCGCAGGACTCCGCAGCCCCCAGGAACCTTGCCTTGCCAGAGGCGGGGGGGTCAGGGCAGCTGCAGGGCGCACAGCCTGCCTTGCCGTTCGGCTGGGCGGCGGCCACGGCTTATCCAGGGCCGCAGATCAGCGGATTAGCCACTTGGACGCCCAGAGAGGCTCCTAGCTCGGTTTGTGTATGCACCTGGATCTAACTTCTTAGCTGGCGTAGCGCCGGGTGTGCCTGCTCCGGGACTGCCTGGCTGTGCTCCGCTGCCCTCCCTGGCGCTGGACTATTCTGCGCAGACGCAGAACCGAGCCATCGACCTTTTAATGCAGCATCTGCCCTTGATGACAGAGCTACCGAACCTATCCCGAAGGATGAAGGACCTGCTCAGCCTGTTAGAGCGGCGAATGTCAGAGCCCGCGCTGGCCGCGCCACCAGTGCTGCCCGCGCCCCCCCCCCCCCCCCCCGCCAGATGGAGGAGACGCGGCTCCGAGCCAAGAAACGGCATGGCCAGCGGCGAACCTCGAAGCGGCGGCGGCTGCAGACCACCGGCCAGAGACGGCGGCGCCGAGCGTGCCTGGGGAGCGCGAAACAGCAGCAGAAGAGGTGATCGCAACGAACGCGGCTGCTGTGCGAGAGACGAGGGCGGCGCTGAGCGCGGTGCCGGCCGCAGCGCTGAGTGCGGCGCCACGGGCGCCGGCCGCAGTGCTGGCCGCGACGCTGAGAGCAGCCGTAGCCCCAGAGTCGGCTGCAGCTTCAGTACCGGCTCGGTCGGGATTGGCTGAGCTGGCCTCCGGTAAAGAAACTGCTGTAAAAACTGCCGCACAGCCAGCCGCAGCCTGTGCTGTCTGTTCTGGCTATAGCGAACTTAGCCAAAGTGCCCCTCCTCCCCGCACATTTCTGTTCACTCCCAGCGTCTCTGAGTTGCCTTTGCCGGATGATTCCTCATCAGGCAGTGAGGCAGATGAGGCGCTGGCCCCAGGTCGTCAGGTGGCTGTAGCCGCGCGGCGAAGAAAAAGGCTGCGCCGGTCTCGCCCCTGGACCTTTCAGGACTGCACAGTAACTATGCGTCCGACGCATTATAATCACTTCTTGGAGTCTATTAAGATGCGAGCATTGGAGGAGGGTGACTGGAGGTTGTTAGAAGTCCTTGGACTGCCAAATGGATCTGAGGATTCTGGGGGTAACCGGGGAGCTGTTACACTCCATCCACAGGCTGTGCCAGAAGTACAGGATGGTAGTGCTTCCCCTAAAGGGGAGATCCAAGCTTTCCCAGTGTATAAGACTCTCCCAGATTCAGGGGAGCATGACAAGCATGAGGTAATTGCTTGGAAAGTTGCCCAGGACCTCCAATCCAAGGTGGCACAATATGGACTAGGTTCTGCTGAGGTTATGCAGATAATAAGGGTGATAAATACAGATTTGCTTTCTCCATTTGATATCAGACACTTAGGTCAAATTCTATTTCAACCTGTACAATTTACAGTTTTTGAGAAAACCTGGAGAAAGCTGGCCGACAAGGCTGCATTAGCAAATTTGCAGCTCCCTGCTGCTGATTCTAGACAGACAGCAGGAGTGGATGCTTTGATGGGGACCGGTCCCTTCTCTGATCCCAGTCTACAGGGTAACTTGTCCTCTAGCGTCCTGCAGCAAGCTCAACAGGTCAGCATGGCTGCCCTGTTGAAAACCATAGAGTTGTCTGTGCCCAGAAAGCGATATACTGAAATAGTTCAAGGGAAATCAGAGTCATTCCTCTCTTTTGTAGAGAAAGTTGCTGCTTCTCTCGAGAAGCAGGTTGAGGATGACGGATTAAGACAGTTGTTGTTAAGGCAGTTAGTGAGAGATAACGCAAACGAGGAGTGCAGAAAAATCATAGATGATTTACCAGGGGACCCTGAGGTAACAGACATGGTCGAGGCCTGTGCTAAGGTGGGATCTGGGAACCAGAGAAGGTCTGCTTTGGCTGCGTTCCTGCAGCCTCTTCACGCATCTTCTGGTCGTGAACCGAAGCAACCAAAACAGGCGAAGAAACGGAAGCGGCCTAAGCTGAGCCAAAAAGAAAACACACTGATCCCCCAGTGCAAGAGGTGTGGCAGGCCAGGCCATGGCTTGGACTATTGTCGATCTCTGACTCATGCCTGTGGTCGGCCGTTGTCGGGAAACATCCGCCGGGGTGCAAGGACGGGGAATTGCTCTCCGATGCAGTCCCTCCCCCAGAGAGTGGCACAGGTACAGGCACAGGCCTACCCAGCCACCCGAGAGATGGCACCCAGGGATTAGACAGCACCCACGGATCAGACGGGTTTGAGGTCCACACCACAGCCGCAGTCGTCTTAGACTCTAGCGGTATTTATAAGGTTCCCTTGGACGCATATGGACCCTTAGCCCAGGGATCCAGTGCGATGCTGGTGGGAAAACCTGATGTTGCCCATCAAGGAATCTTAATGCACTCAGGAGTTATTGATGCTGACTTTAAAGGTCAGATTTGCGCTATGGTCTCCACACAAAAACCCCCTGTAACTATTCCTGAAAAGACCTGCCTTGCTAAATTAGTGCCTTTTAAGTCTTGTGTCCCCAGGATAGAACAACCAACTCACGGAGTTAGCAGCAGTGGATCTACGGGACTTCCGCAGGCCTTCTGGACTGCAGGCATCTCTGACCAAAGGCCACAGATGACATGTACCCTGGTCCTGCCAAACGCCCGTCTGCCACAGATTCAGCTTCGAGGTTTGATTGATATGGGTGCTGATGTAACTATTATCTCCTTCTCTGCATGGCCTCCCTCATGGCCTTTAGCCCCAGTGGGATCGGCCATCGCAGGATTAGGAGGAACCACACAGAGCTATTTAAGCGAACGGCCTGTGGTGGTGAAGGATTAAGAAGGGTACACAGCTACGATTAGGCCTTATGTTGCTACCACTTCCCTTAACCTTTGGGGGCGGGATGTGTTGTCAGCCTGGGGCGTACGGATTGGGACAAATTTTTAGTAGGGGTCACTGTGTGTAAGAGCGCACAGCATCTTACACTGCCTTTGCGGTGGCTGACTAACACACCAGTCTTTGAGCCGCAGTGGCCCCTACCAAAAGAGAAGTTAGACGCCCTTCATCAGCTGGTTCAGGAGCAGTTACAACAGGGGCACCTTGAACCTTCTACTAGCCCCTGGAACACTCCTGTTTTCGTAATTAAGAAGAAATCAGGGACATGGAGATTATTGCAGGACCTCCGGAAAGTTAATGCAGTAATGGCAGGTATGGGGGCATTGCAGCCTGGCATGTCCTCTCCCACCATGATTCCTACGGGGTGGGACATCCTGATAATTGATTTAAAGGGTTGTTTTTTCACAATTCCTTTGCATCCTGATGACAAACCAAAATTTGCCTTTACTGTGCCTGCCATTAGCAATGCTGAACCTGCTAAGCGATACCAATGGAAGGTCCTCCCTCAAGGGATGAGGAACAGCCCAATTATCTGTCAGTAGTATGTCGCTCAGGCTTTATCCGGAGTTCGCAAGCAGTTTCCTGATGCATGCTGCTACCATTACATGGATGATATCCTGGTGGCAGCGTCCACTTGGGACGAGCTGCTGAGAATACAGCCACAGCTGCTTGCTGCTCTGCATGCCTATGGATTAGAGGTAACTCCGGAGAAAGTTCAACAGCTTCCTCCTTGGAAATATTTAGGAGAGAAAATTTTGGACTAAACTATCCAACGCCAAGAGGTTCAATTCCCGTATTCAATTAAAACCTTGAATGATGCTCCGAAACTGTTGAGTGTCATCAATTGGTTACGACCTTATTTAGGTCTAACTGCAAAGCAGCTTTCCCCTCTTTTTAATACATTAAAAGGGGATCCTGATCTGAATTCACATCGGGAGTTGACTCCGGAAGAGCGACAAGCGCTGCAGGAGCTCCAACGGGCTGTTTCTGCTCATGAGGTTTATCGAGTGGACCCCTCCATTGCTAGCACTGTTTTCATTACTATTCCAGACCTCCATCCTACAGGTATCATTGGCCAGTGGAATGCACAATGGCCTGATCCTTTGCATATTCTAAAATGGGTCTTTTTGCCTCATCAGCCAAAAAGGATTGTGACCACAGTGTTTGAATTGGTCGCTTGTCTGATAATCAAATGCCGTCAACGGTGTTTGCAACTGATGGCTGCAGATCCTGCAGTAATTGTCATTCTGATCTCAAAGGAATACTTTGAGTGGAGCCTCATCCATAGTGCTCCTTTGCAAAGCGCGCTGCAAAACTTCTCAGGGCAGATCACTTACCATCTGCCCAGCCATAAATTACTGCAGTTGGCAAAATCGACCGTACTTTCCTTGCGGACGAGAAATAGCCGAGTGCCGGTGCAAGGACCCACCGTCTTTATGGATGGTTCAGGGAAAACTGGGAAAGCCATTGTTACCTGGAAGGAGGGATCGGAATGGCAGGTGCTGAAGGAACACGAGTCAGGCTCTGCTCGGTCCGTTGAATTAAGGGCTGTTACCATGGCTTTTCAGCGATTCTCACAGGAACCTTTGAATTTCATTACTGACTCTGCTTATGTAGCAGATATCACCCAACGCTTAGATTGTTCCCTTCTGAAGGAGGTGAACAATGTGGCTCTGTTTTCGCTGTTGCAAACCTTGTGGTCTGCAATTCAAGCTTGAGTGCATCCATATTACATTCTGCACATTCGAAGCCACACCAATTTACCAGGGTTTCTAACAGAAGGCAATGCCAGGGCTGACATGCAGGCCAACCCTGCGTGGGTAGGGCCTCAGCCTGACAAAATTGCACAAGCCAAGGCATCGCACGGTTTCTTCCATCAAAGTGCACATACCCTGCAGAAGCAGTTTCATTTAACGCCAACCGAGGCCCCCGACATTGTCAGCGCTTGTGCTGACTGTCATGGACTCGCTGCGCCTTTGCCAGCGGGGGTAAACCCCAGAGGGCTAAAAGCCTTGCAGATTTGGCAAACGGATGTAACTCACATCCCAGAATTTGGTCGGCTAAAATATGTGCGCGTGTCTATTGACACTTTCTCCTCGGCTATGTGGGCTACTGCTCACACTGGAGAGAAGGGCCGTGATGTCATTGCCCATTGGAAATTGGCTTTCTCAGTCCTGGGCGTGCCAGCTTCTGTGAAAACCGATAATGGTCCTGCCTACGCCTCGGAGAAGACGCGGCAGTTTTTACACCTATGGGGTGTGGACCATACCTTTGGTATCCCACATTCTCCTACTGGCCAAGCCATTGTCAAACGCTCTCATGGTACCTTGAAGCGTGTTTTGGACAAACAGAAAAGGGGAATGCATGGAGAAACCCCACAGAGCCGACTAGCAAAAGCTTTGTATACAATTAATCACCTTACAGTACCACAAAATTCAAATAATCCTGTTATTCTGAATCATTTTCTCTCATTGCAGTCTGCAGGCGACACACAACTGCCTCAGGCAAAAGTCTGGGTGTGGAATTTACTCACTAACCAGTAGGAAGGCCCTCATGAGCTTATCGTTTGGGGTCATGGGTATGCTTGCGTTTCCACAGATACTGGGATACGGTGGCTACCTTCAAAATGCGTTCGCCCTGACCTACGGCACCAGAGGCAGAACAGGCAACCTCCAAATGATGACCAGAACGCCAACCATCCAAATGGCGACCAGAATGTAGATCATCAGCCTAATGACTCTTCTGATGATGACCAAGATGTCGACCATCAGGCAGATGGTCCTTCCACAACCAGAGACTGGGATGGTCCTTCCACAAGCAGAGACTGAACTTTAAATTTCTTGTTATGGAGTCAGATAGTTAAAGCCTTAAGGACATATTTAGAATTAATAACTGATGTAGATTTCTATTTGGCATTAATAGTAGAGTTGTTATCTTATAAAACAAAAAGGGGGAATTGTAGGTACAAACATGCTGTTAGTGAGGATTTTTTGTTATTTTCTAAGTCCGTGAGAGACTTTTCTCTCACTCAGAAGAGGTAGCAGGGAATGTAAACAACCAAGCCACCTGCAACCTTGAAAGGTCATTTTCATGGTATAGTAGAAAAATATTTTGACAATGGATGTTTTACGATTTTAGCCAATCACCCCCAAGGGGTGGCTGGTCCTTTGTCCAATTAGACTATGAAGAAAAAAGTCTATAAAAGAGTTTGTAAAATAATTAAATAAATCAATCTTGCTGCACAATTCCTGCCTGCTGGATCTTCTCCTCCTCCTCCTCCCTATGTCTTTGGGACACGGTGATATACCGTAGGAACCAGGCCTACGGTAATACGCGGGCTACAATCACAACTCTCCTTTGGGCAGGAAAACTCTTTACAACGGGATTTTGCCTGTTACGTCCCCTATTCTTCGGCATATTAAGTTACTGCTTACAAAAAAAACTTATTAGTGAAGGAAAAAGAGAAAAAAAAACTTATCCAGCTGGAAAGAAAAAAACCAGTTATTTTAAAGATAAGAAAATACAGGTTATTAGTTTTAAAAGTAGCCGCTAAAAAAAAAGTTTGTTAGTAACAAAGAGGTTTATTCCACAAAACAACTAATTAACCCGCTCACACACACTCCACTAAGAAAACCCTCCTTTTTATTCAAATCTAAAAAAAACTTACACAACACACAAAAAGCTTATGCAACCCACTCAAACACTTTAAACACTTCACTCAAAACTCTTATACAAAATGCTAAAACTTTTCTGGCTTCCCTGCTTCACGCAGCTACGGCTGGTGAATTTTCCTCTGCTAAAACTCACCCCAAACACCAACAATTTAAAACTTACTAAACTTTCGACAAGCCCTCTCCGACCCCGAGCAGGTATTCTGCTGGGACTCCGCAAAGCTACGCTCAAAATACGGTGAGCTAGCGAGTTACGACTTGTGCCGCTGCCTCACTCACTCTACTGAGCGAGGGGGGAAGTTGCCTCTGCCGCCCCGCTTGCACTGCTGAGCAAGGGGGGTTAGCCCCGGACCTGCGCTACACCGCTCTGATGAGCGGAAAAGACTCCACTACTAGAATAAGTAGTAAAGTAGGTATGTTTATTCCAGCGCTGGGACACATGGGGGATAGCTCCTCCAAAACCATGCGTGCTGACAGCTGCATTCTGCTTGGTATTTATCGGGTTACAAGTTCCATATTCATTAAGTTTCCCAATATGGCTATACATATTCATCACCTAGCCCCGCCTAACCTCGCTTCGTATTAAAATGAACCTAAAAGTCATTTACATCCGTGTTGCGCTTGCGCAGTGTTGTCTGGTGGCCCTGGGCAGGGGTCTCCAACATGAAATAAGAGTCTTCCTCAGATGAAGTAAGGAGTCTTCCTCATCCTGAACTTTTCACCTTTCCTCCCTGCGCATGCTCTTTATGTCCCTGTCCAAGTCCAAACTTCAAGACTGGTTTGAGCTAGTTTTAGGTGAGAAACGGGGTCTCTGGTCTGAATCCTTTTAGCCTTATCAGTGGTCTCTTATCTTCTCTTCCTGCCTTGGTATGCACAGTAAGAGCTGAGCAAGCTATATGCATTGTTTCTAACAAACCAAATCTTTTAACCCCTGCTTCCCCATCCCCCTGATTCAGCTCTACTTCGCCGCTAAGGATAAAATTATTAGCTCCTGGTCTGGATGTTACCCCACATGTTAGCACCTTTAAAAATTCGTAAACCACCAATTTTAAAACTAGCACTTACAATCAAACCTTTCAAAATATAATTTAAAACCCTACAAAGCAAAATTCGGAGCCACAAACTTAAATCACTCCGCCGGTCGCCAAAGTGACGCCGGGCGTAGTTTCAAACCAACTCCGCTCGCTCTCTTAAACACAAATTTAACAACTTTTAAACACACAATTACCGCTTTTATTCACTAATACCTTAGTCCAAATCTCACTGCTACCGTCCACACAGCTCAAAACTCATGCACACTGTTTAATTCCTTTCTTATAACACACTCTCTGACCACAAAAAAATCCCTCCGCTCTCTCGAGTGCAAGTATCCTTCCGCCAACCCAACCGAACGCGAACTTTTTAAAACTTTTCACACAAGCTCGTGGCTAATCCGCTCCAAATACACACAATTCAAAACACACACAACACAAACTCTCACAAACTAAGACACACACGCAGCGCGCCGCTAATTCACAGCTCAAGCACACCTTTTTGACATAACCCAGCCACCATGCCCCTACAGCGCTTGCGCAGCCTAGAGGGTCTGTACCTTTTGACACAGAGAGGCTTCCGTAGATTTCCGGCGTGTCTCTAACGCATGCGCACGGCAGCTCAAAATGGAGTCAGTCTTTCTCCGTTCACTGCTAGCATCCAAAACTACAAGCCAATGCGCTGTTTTTAAGCCATAAACCGGACCAGACCCAACGGCACTCCCGCCGCTACTGCCCGTATTCCTCCGCTGTGTAACCGCGCGGTCCTCGCTCCCCTCTATGGGGACGAATCAAGCCAGAGCTCCTGCAGCCGCTCGGACCCCGTGGCCACACACACACGCCGTGCGCTCGGCTCTCCTTCACGAGAAGCCAAAGGCAGCACCCCTGCACCTCGTTTTCCTCCCACGGGAAACGAAGGCAGCTACGCTCCCGCCTCCGGGAGGCAAATCTTTGATGCTGTTACTAATTCTGTTTTAAATTACCTGCTGTACTCCACGGAAACTTACAACCAAACCAACCCTGGCTTTCGCTGAGCACAGAGCGTCCTACTGCGTCTTGCCAGCTGCCTTTCTCAAGGTACCTTTTAATTTATAAACATACCTCTTTGTCCATGGTTCCGGCAGGTCCTGGTCTCTCCCTGGGGTGTCAGAGGATCAAGGAGCCCCCTCTCCCCATAAAATGCTGGACGGGAGCCTGAAGGGGATCCCCGGACCCCTGGCCCCACAGCCAGACAGAACAGGCTCCTGCCTGGCTCGCCAAAATGATTTACCAAAATATGAATATCGATCTAGTATCGATATCCAACTGAGATGGACAAAAACTCTCTAACAGTTTTAAGTTAGAAAGTGTATGTTTTATTAGGCGCTGGACAGCTGAGTGGAATAGCTTCCTAATACGCAGTGTCAAAGTATGAATGGTTACAAAGTCTATTTATCCACAAAAGTTATGAATATCCAAAATACAAATACATATTTATAAAAATGACCCCTCCCATTCTTCGCTTCATATGGAAATTAGCTTTAATGTCATTAAGAATGTGTAGTATAGTTTCTAAATTGGGTCAGTGGTCATTATTAATTGAGGAGTAGTCTTGAAGATGAAGGAATAATACTCTTCCTCACTTGAACTTTCCGCCCCTCTGGGTTTTGACAATACAAATGGCCTCTTGGGGAACATCCAGTTTCTTCTTTATGACTTCTGAATAGTATCCAGATGGGAAAAATTAGCAATTGTTTTAAATTTCTTTAGATCTATTTATCAATGTTTTCTGGTTCTCATTATAAACACAGCTAAGCAAATATAAAAACACAGTTCATTAATTATCTGCAACTTAAAAGCTTGTTTCTAACTTAACTCTTATTAACTCTTAATTAGTCTCAGGTGGACCTACTTTCTCTAACTAATTCTAGCAAAACTTATCTTTAACTAAAATCTTGGAGTCTTAATGTTTCCTTCAATAGCTGTGTTTCATATTGTTATTCTGACTTGGTGCCTCCTGTTGCAGTGGCTAAGTCCACTTTACACCCCCCAAGTTACCCTAAAAGTGATCTCTCCCTATAACACTGTGCTAGAAAGTTCTCCCTTTGTCTAGATTCTGCTGGTCACTGGCCCTCTCCCCCCTCCCATCCCTTTTCCCATTGGCCCCTGTTATGTCACTCAACCTTGCCTCTGCCCCCTAGCCCTCAGACTATTGGTTTTGGATGCTCTGCCCACCTTTGGGAGCTCTCAGGATAAAACCAGCATGGGCTTTCAGTTCTTGGTTCTTCTTGCCTCTTTTCCCTTCAGGTGTGTTGCCATTAAACACCTCGGAATTGCATGCAGAGAACCACTCTTGCCTCTTCATCTCCAGTTCGTGCTTAGACTGTGTATGTGAGTGGCTGTTCGCGACTAGCTGCGAAGGTGAGATTGTGTGCACGCATAGGTGCTAGGAGACTACCGCCAAAGCGTCTCCACAAGGGACCCTGTGGAATATATGTGGCATCGATTCACCGAAGCCCTCCTTCCATACTTGGTGCCACGAGCAGGGACCTCGGCTGAAGTCCCTGAAAGAGTGTCCCTCGGCAAGTGAAAGCTCTGAGGAGTCACCATTTGGAGATGCCATGACCCCGGCAGGAGATCTAAATTCTATTAGACCTGCCTGGAAGGACACCTGATACCTCTCTCAGCGTGAGAGAGCCGGCTGACGAACAGAGAACCATCCACTGAGATTTTTTCTTTTACCTGGGAGCAGGGAGCCAGAGGGTGAGGTTTTTGGGGAAAGATGGGTGCGGAATTCTCAATTCCCCAACGAGAGGCTTTCCTCCAAGTTAAAAATACCCTAAAAGCTAGGAAAATCTGTTTCTCTAAGAGACTTTTAGAATGCTTTATGCTGTGGATGTTTTATTATTTCCCTAATGTTACAATAGAATCTGTTAAGAACCCTGCGTTTTGGGACCAGGTGATCAAGAGGCTGGCTTTCCTGAGGCAAGGCGGGGACGAGTCGGTTAAGAAGTTTTTCCGGTTAGCAGTTTTAGTTTATAAAGCTGTCTCGGAATCAGAACATGAGGCTGCAACACCTGAGAATGCCGATTCCCAGGCGGGAGACACTCCTCACTGTGCACTGCTCCCTGCCTGCGGACGGCGCGGCTGCTCGTGGCTGCTGCTGTGCCGGGGCATGTCCCCCCCCACCGAGTCCACTGAGTAGCGGCGGCAGCCTAGCCTGCCCTGCCACCCTGCCTTCCCTGGTTCCAAGTTCGTTTGCCCCAGCCCCAGTCCCGTGCCACAAACATGGTTCAGGCCACATGGCCAGCTCTGGTGCCTCAGCCCCCCTCCCTGCTATGGGGTCTCCTGCCCCTGCCCCAAACAATGAAAGCCACATGTCAGTGGTAGCTCCTCAATTTTTCAATTGCACGGTCCCCATGCCCCACCTGCTCCCTCATGCGTCATCGCGCCGGGCCCCTCCCCTATGTCAATGGGTGTTACCATGCGGGACCCTCCTACAGTCACTGGGAATCCCTTCCGTGAGGCAGACTCCGCCCCCGCGGGGAATCCCTTTTGTGTCTTGGGCTCCGCCCACACCCTCTCCCCCTCCTTTGGTGGCCCCTCCCCCAACCCCGCCTCCCCTTTTGGTTCCCATGCCTCCGCCTTTGGTTCCCATGGTCCCGCAAACCCAGAAGTGGACTGAGACTGGGAGTTCGTAGCTGCCCCTGTTGCATACAATAGACGGGGACAGAATCCCCAGTGGGAAGCATTCCAGTTTGCCAATTTAAAGGAACTGTGTAAGGCTGCAAATGATTTCAGGCAGGAATCCCCTTATTTCAAAAGCCTAGTTCAGGCTACTTTTGCTGCAAGCATTTTAGTGCCACATGATGTTGAAAAGATCATGTCCTGCCTGCTCTCCCCGACTGAATATCTATTGTGGGAGGGAAGATGGAAAAGGCTGCTCTGGGACCTCCATGCGAGTTACCAGAGAGATCCCAACAGATCAAATTTAACCCTAGAGCAGCTATGTGGCGAAGGCAACCTAGAGAAGCCTTTAGATCAGGCCCGAACACTCCCGGAGCCGGTCCTGGGTGACTTGCTCAGAACTTTGGTGAGAGATGATGCAAATGCAAGATGCCAAAGTGTGGGATATGCCCAGCCCTTGCCCTGGAGGGATCTCTGCTGAGACAAGAGATTTCGCAATTGCCGAGCAGGACTCCCTGGAAAGGCAACCACTTCTTGGGTCATGGTGAGGAAAGGTGGACCCACAATCCTTTGGAAGACACTATGCAGATCTTTCTGTAACCCATTGGTCTGTCCCAGACCCTCTGTAACCTATTGGTCCCCCACTGATCCCCTGTATCCCTATAAAAGGAAGCCCCCTGGCTCTGTGGGGGAGAGAGCTCTCGTCCCTGGCTTTCCCCTTCGCCGGAGGGGACCAACAATAAAGCTACCTTTCGTGCAGAACCAGCCACACGAGCCGCTCATCTCTCTCTGGTCTGGCTTGGCCTGGAGGCTGCCCTGCAGAGCTGAGCTGAAATCACGAGCTGATAATCACTAAAAAGCTGACAGCTTCTGCACGGGCCCTCCTAGCTAGCAGCTGAGGGAAGACACCAGACCTCGGGAAGGCAATTCCTTTTGGGACCATCTCCCCGGACCGATCACCTCTTCCTGGGTCATAGCCGCTGACCCCATCTCCAGCTGTAATGGCTGGCGCCCAAACAGCCTTGGACCCCAGACCCCGGACCTGGCCTGAGCTGCGTCTTGATCGCCAAGACAGAATCAGCCATTCATGTGCTGATCCTCTGAAGACAGACCTACGTTTTAGCAGGCCTTTTGGACGGGGACAGTTCGAGACCCTCACCTCCCACCTAGGACGAAGTCCCTGAGGATCAAACTGCCAGACTACCCCCCCAGCAGACCTTTCCAGGAGCCAGCCCCACCAGAAAACGGGATTTGTAAGTTTCAATTTGGGGCTCTCCTTATTTTGCGCGCATTTGAAGTAATTTTGGTTTGTTTGTTTTGGGTTTTTTTTCTCTTTTTTCTGCTGAGGGAGGAACTAAGATGGGACATAGGCAAGCTAAACCCAGCCTTTCCCAATCTGAGAGAGACCTATACCCCTTTCTTCTGACCCTTCTCTTAAAATCTGACTTTAAATTCCGTAAATGTATTCTTTCTAAGAAATATCTTAAATCTTTCAGTAATTGGATATCTCTAAATTTCCCTGATGCTACCACAGATTCTGTTCTTTCTGATTCGTTCTGGGACAGTGTGGGGAACAAACTGTATTCCTCTCAAGCCTCGGGAAACCTCTCTGTTTCCAAATGCATTCCTTTATTTCATTTACTGGTTAAAATGTGTCGTGCGAAACCCCCCCCCCCCCCAGCCAAACCCCTTCTCTGCCCTTCCCCCCTCCTACCCCCCCTCTCCGCCTCCGGCAACGGCCAGCCAGAGCGCGGACTCCGCCAGCCGCCCCGACCCTGGCCCGGCCGGGGCGCTGGCCCCCCCACGTCCCTACCCCGGTCCCCTGTTCCCGGCAGTCCTCCCATACCCGGCCCCACCCGCTTGCCCCCTCGGTTCCGCTGCCACCCCCCAGGCAGCGCACGCGGGATCCATCCCAGACGCATCCCCCCTCCCCGGGATGGATGCCTCTGAACCCCCCCCAGCCCCATCTCCCTGTGCCCCTGGTATCCCGCAACCCTCCCCGCACGACAACACCACACCCCCTCTCGCACCGGCCCGCGGTGCCTCCGACCCCCCCCCACCCCACCACGTCCCAGCCTCCCACCGCATCCCTGCACCACGTGGCCCTGTTCCCCCCCCCCGTTCCAGCAAGCCGCCCTGCCTCCACTGCCCCTCCCTGCACCCACGCAGCAGGCATTGTACAACACAGGGCCGGTCCCGCAGAGCCCCGCGCACGCACTGTGGGGCACGGAACAAGCGTCACGCTCCCCGCCAGCATCTGCCCCTCTCACCGCTGGCAGAACGCAGCTATCCGTGGCACCACCTCAGGCTATCGCCCATAGAATGGAATCTCCCTCCCCCCTTCCCCCACTGCAAATGGCTCTGCCACCCTGGCAGGCGCCGGAACACCCGCTCTCCCCCCCCCCAGCTGCATCTTGCGCAATCCCTGATGATGCTCCCCCTTTCCCTGCACCCCCCCTCCCCCTACCACGGGTTCTTGCGGAATCCCCATTCCCCCCGCTGCTGCGCTAGAGCCCACCGCCCCCCCACACCCTCCTTTCGCCCATCCCGACTCCACATGGAATTGCGAAATCGACACTACCTGCAACCCGACTTCCCCCAAATGACCTGCTGCTGTACAACCTCTCCACCCACGTGCTGCCATAACAGGACCCCTTCCCACCCCTCAAACCATCTCCGACCCCCCGCTATTCCCGACCTGGATAAAGGAAAGTTGGCATTTCAAAAACGCTGCGCTACGCCCCCTGTATCCCAGCCCAGCTCTGCCACAGCTTATCCCTCCTTTTCAGATGACAGTAGCAGCGGCTCTGACTCTGAATCTGAGGACCGATGGGCACAGACACGCAGGGAAGCGAACCGGGAGGGAGATCAGGAGTTGGCTCAGAAAATTTCAGCCTTTCCAGTCATTATAGGGAGAGGGAGGAGGGGTGGTCCAACTACAAAAACATGGGAACCTATCCCATACAAAGAAATCAAAGAGCTTTGCAAGGCAGCAAAAGAACATGGGAGAGGGTCACATTTCTTTAGAAACTTATTGGAAGCCACTTTCTCTGCCTATACATTAGTACCACATGATATTAAAAACATTATTAACTGCATCCTTTCCCCTGCCGAATATATGTGATGGGAAAGGCATTGGAAAAGACATTTAAAAACACTGTCTGACACTTATGCTAAAGATGCAAATCAGACAGATTAGAAAATAGAACAACTGGCTGGAGAAGGTGACCTCCAAAAACCCCTAGATCAAGCTACAACCTTACCTGAAGTAGCATTACAAGACATAGCTATTGCAGCTAAGACATCGCTCTTTCTTACCCCTGATGATTCTGTTCCTACACAATATTTCTCTAAAATCAAACAGTCAGCAAATGAAAGCTTCATTCAGTTTGTTGATCGTTTAAAAACTAGCTTAGAAAAACAGATAGAAAGTCCAGATGGACGAAAGGAACTTTTGGGTAAACTTGCCATGGTAAATGCTAACGAACAATGTAAGAATATCTTGAGGGCCCTACCCATGCACACAGAACCCACAATAGAACAAATGATAGAGACCTGTACTAGACACACATCCACAGAGAACACAATGACCCAAGCAGTTGTAAAGGGCATCACAGAGGGAGTTTCTGGCACATTTGCTGCAGCAGTCTCTAAGGAAAACGCCCACTGTTTCTATTGTGGCGAACTTGGACACTTTATAAAGGACTGCCCACAAAGGTCACTGTCATAGGTTAGCAAGCCTAGTCCCGGAAGGGATATCCTTGCTAAGTGGTGCTTACAGCTTCCTCTGGGACCTGATAGAACCTATCAGATGGCCAGTTTGAATATGGACAATTCTTTAAGCCACTTAAAGTTGTGACCACCTCTGTGATACACACTTAAGAATAGACAAACTCCCCCCCCAACCTCTCTCTCGTTTCCGGCGCTGGGACAGGTGGCTGCAGGCCCCGTACGGGGGCCAGCGGGCCCGGGCCAGCCTGGAGCCATGGGCCTGTTCCAGCCATGGAACCCCCCCCACTGCCTTGCCGTGGGCGGCCAGAGAGGCTCGGAACCCCCCCCCCCCCCTGCACTGCGGCCAAGATTTCAGCAAAGCGGCACCTCTGTCCGGCAGAGGTCAGGTGACCAACTGCGATAAGCCACATTCCAGCTGCAAGGCCGAGGTGAGATTAACCCTTTTATTGCTGTGAAGAGCTGAAAACCTGAGGGAAGAGAGAGGAGATGCTTAAAGCTGAAAGTCTGTTGTGAAGCTATGATATATCAGAGTATCCCATTGTAATTTCATGAAGATATGGGGGGTGGAGTGTTCAACTCGTAAGCAATAGGCAGATGCTGCCGCAGCTGTAATTTCATGAGAAGTTTGGACAGAGAGAGAGATGAACCAGATGAACCAGATGAGGACTGTTGCTCCAAAGAGGAAAGGAGAAAAACCTCAATTCCTAGAGATGCTCCCAGTGATAGTTCTAATGATGAAGATGAGGAAGACCCTTTGCTCCCAGGGAAGGAGAAGGGCCTCTGTTTCTTTGTTTCTGAACAGCTCAACCTTAAAATTGTACCCCAGAAAACTTTCAAGAGTGGACCCTCGAAAGCAGTTGCGGGAAAAGCTGCAAGTCGGGGGAAGGGACTCACATCCCAGAGAGACTCCTCTTCCTAAATGGACTGAACAATATTTGGAAGTGAGTGGCTGTCTCGTTGTGATACTGTTTTCATAGCACGAGCAAAAAGAGACTTCTCTTTCTAAATGGACTGAACAAGGTTATTATGGAAGTGGTAAACAGACTGAACATCTTAAGGGTTGTCTTTACATTGTCAGTGGGAGAAGGGAGGGAGGTGGGGGGAGGAGGAGAGTTCTGAAGGTGGTATAATTTTTTTTTCTTTTTTTTTTCCTTTTCTTCTTTTAGGTCTGTTAATAAACTTCTTTATATTCTTTCAAGTTTGGTGCCTGCTTTGCATTTCTCCTAATTCTTATCTCACAGAAGATAAACAGTAATGAGTATTTTAGCCCAAACCACTACACTAAATTGGTGTTTCCGCCCGGTTACAAACCCAACCCGCGACAGTCACCCACCCAGAACCATCGTGCCACCTACCAAAGGCATCAGAGACAACGACAGCAACAGCACCAGCAGCGTCCAAAAAACTTCCATCGGAGCGCGGTGTCAAGGCCCCGCGCCCAGACAACAAATCAAAGGCCATACTACCCCGCCCTGGCTGTGAACTCCACATCGGACCACCGACAGCAGACAACTGGACCTCACCTGGCACCATCATCCCAGGCGATCCCAGAACACATGAGAAGGATCCAACACACGGAGCGCTACCGATCGGAACAAGACGCCAACCGGTAATATCACTGCCATTTAACTTTGTTGACAAGAGTTTTTATCATATTCCCACAGGAAAATATGGACCGCATGACGGCCCATGGGACATTCTTATCCTAAGGGACACCATCCATGGTCCAGAACAACTCTTTGTATTACCTGAGATACAAACAGTGCACCCTGGACAAGAGATTCTTGTCCAGCTTTGCTGCACGGACACACCTTTCTTTCTCCCATAGGGAACACTGATTGCTCAAGCCTTTTTACTTCCACAGAACCGCCCAGAACAGCTTCCTCTCAATCCTACAGCAATGTGGATAGAGATTGTGGGCTCAAACAAACCGACCATTGAGTGCAGCTCGTTCTGTAAAGGAGAGAGGATCTACCGTCCAGGGATGCTGGACACCGGAGCAGATGTGACCATCATCGCCCGCTCCGAGTGGCCAGGGAATTGGGAACTGGAGCCAGTGGCAGGTATGATCTCTGGGATTGGTGGAGTTGCAGTATCCAGGAGAAGCAAACGAAATGTTGTCATTGAAGGACCTGAGGGCAAGATAGCAACCACCCGACCATTCGTGGTAAGAGCCCCCATCACCCTATGGGGCAGAGACCTTCTATCCCAGTGGGGCGCCACCCTTACCATTCCCAGACAGGATTTCTGACTGGGGCCACTGAGAAACGCGCGCTGCCATCTACTCCCCCGCTCACCTGGAAGACCGACAACCCAGAATGGACAAAACAGTGGCCCCTTGAAAAAGAAAAACTCAGCGCTCTGGAAGCCCTGGTGGAAGAGCAACTTGCCAAAGGTCATATCACTGAGACCACGAGCCCTTGGAATTCCCCTGTCTTTGTGCTGAAAAAGCCCGGCACAAACAAATGGAGACTACTCCATGACCTACGAAAGATCAATGAGGTCGTTGAAGACATGGGCCCCCTCCAATCCGGCCTGCTATCACCATCAATGCTGCCCTGAGACTGGCTGCTGGCCATCATAGACATAAAAGACTGTTTCTTTAACATCCCGCTCCATCCCCAGGACGTACCACAGTTCGCCTTCTCCATCCCTCTCTTAATGAACAAGCCCCACTCAGAAGATACCATTGGCTCGTCCTCCCACAAGGCATGAAGAACAGCCCGACCATCTGCCAGTGGTACGTCGCCCACATTCTGTCCCCCATCAGGAGCCTGTTCCCAGAAGCAATCATTTACCACTATATGGATGACATACTAATCTGTGCATCAGAAAAAACTTATTTGGACAGAACTGTTAAAAAGACAATTGAAGCCATAGAAGAAGCAGGGTTCGAGATTCGTGAGGACAAAGTGCAGCACTCCAGCCCATGGACCTACCTCGGCCTCCAGATCCGTGAGAGAATCATCGTACCCCAGCAACTTGCCATCAAAAAGGCCCCTAAAACCCTAAGGGACTTACACAGCCTGTGCGGATCCATAAATTGGATACTCCCCCTACTGGGAGTCACAACAGAAGACCTTGCTCCCCTCTTCAACCTCTTCTACGGCAGCAAAGACTTGGACTCTCCATGCGCCCTCACACCTGAAGCCCGAGATACCATCACCAAAGTTCAAGAAGCCCTGTCTTCACGCCATGCCCATCACGTTGAACCCAGCCTGCCTCTTCAGTTTGCAGTTTTGGGTAAGGCTCTCCGTTTCCATGGACTGATCTTCCAATGGGACCCTAAACTCAGAGACCCTTTGCTGATACTTGAATGGGTCTTCACAAGCCAGCAACCTACAAAGACATTAACCACCTTCCAAGGAGTAATGGCACATTTAATAAAAAAGGCCAGAACTCGTATCCGCTCTCTTGCAGGGTGTGAGTTCACATGCATATACTTGCCATTGACCACTGAAGATCTGAAGCTGTTGCTCCGGACCAATGAGAGCCTCCAGTTAGCCCTAGATAGCTACACAGGCCAAATTTCCATTCACATGCCAAAACATAGACTTTTCTACCGTGATGCAGCTTTTAAATTGATTCCAAAATTAATCCAAAGTAGAAAACCTCTTAAAGCTCTGACCGTCTTTACCGATGGGGCTGGTTCATCCTATCGGTCTGTCATGACATGGAGACAACCCAATACCCAAAAATGGGAATCTGATATCCAAATAGTAGAGGGATCTCCACAGATTGCTGAATTAGCAGCTGTTGTCAGAGGCTTTGAGAAGTTTAAAGATGAACCTTTTAATTTGGTCACAGATTTGGCTTATGTCGCTGGCATAGCTATGAGGGCTGAACATGCTTTTCTAAAGGAGGTCTCCAACAAAAAATTTTACCAATTGGTTTCTACATTAATTCATTTAATCTCCCACAGAAAACAGCCTTACTACATTATGCATGTGAGGTCACACACTGACCTCCCTGGTCCCATTGCCGAAGGGAACAGGAGAGCAGATGCACTGGCCATGCCAGCAGAGACTGCAAACGTCCCTGACATCTTTGCCCAGGCAAAGTTGTCACATGCATTTTTTCACCAAAACATTCCTGCCCTCGTCAGATGTGGGATATGCCCAGCCCTCGCCCTGGAGGGATCTCTGCTGAGACAAGAGATTTTGCAATCGCCCAGCAGGACTCCCTGAAAGGGGCAGCCGCTTCTTGGGTCATGGCGAGGAAAAGTGGACCCACAATCCTTTGAGAGACACTATGCAGATCTTTCTGTAACCCATTGGTCCGTCCCAGACCCTCTGTAACCCATTGGTCCGTCCCAGACCCTCTGTAACCCATTGGTCTGTCCCAGACCCTCTGTAACCCATTGGTCCCCTGCTGATCCCCTGTATCCCTATAAAAGAAAGCCCCTTCGCCGGAGGGGGAGAGAGCTCGTCCCTGGATTTTCCCCTTCGCCGGAGGGAACCAACAATAAAGCTACCTCTGTGCGGAACCAGCCACACGGGCCTCTCGTCTCTCTCTGGTCTGGTTTGGCCTGGAGGATGCCCTGCAGAGCTGAGCTAGAATCACGAGCTGATAATCACTAAAGAGCTGATAGCCTCTGCAAGGGCCCTCCTTTGCCAGCAGCTGAGAGGAAGACACTGGGCCTCGGGAAGGCGATCCCTTCCGGGACCATCTCTCCGGACCAGTCACCTCTTCCTGGGTCAGAGCCACGGACCCCCCCTCCAGCTGAAATAGTCAGAATGTTCAAGCTTTCAAAAGATCAAGCAAAAGCTATCATTGCAACGTGCCCGAACTGCCAGAACTACCAAATACCACCTATGGGTACCAGAGTCAACCCCCGTGGTCTGAACAGCTGCCAATTGTGGCAAACCGATGTAACCCGCTTCCCATCCTTTGGGAGATCCAAAGACGTGCACGTGTCAGTTGACACGTTTTCTGGGGCAGTGTTTGCGTCAGCCCATGCAGGGGAAAGTGCCATCCACATCATCAAGCAATTCCTCCTTGGCTTCGCCACCCTGGGAGTCCCTGAAGAAATCAAAACAGATAATGGGCCTGCCTACACCTCTCATAAGCTAAAAGATTTCTTCAACCAATGGGGGGATAAAACACAAGACAGGCATACCTAGCAATCCCACAGGACAATCCATCGTAGAAAGGACCCACCAAACCCTCAAAAGAGTCCTCAACCAGCAACGGAGAGAAACAGAAATCTTGTCTCCTGTTGAAAGACTCTGTAAGGCTCTCTATGTCATTAACTTCCTAAATGGTACCTCATCAGAGCCTGACCCCCCAGTACTCCGCCACTTCTCAAACTCAACCCAAGCTAAGCTCACGGAGAAGCCACCGGTGCTGGTAAAGGACCCTGAATCACACCAGGTCTCTGGGCCTTTCCAATTGATTACCTGGGGGAGAGGCTACTCGTGTGTCCAGCTACCATCTGGCCCGAAGTGGTTCCCAGGAAAAAGTGTAAAACCATACTTTGGCCCTACAAAGACTGCTTCCACAAACACCAAGAACTCTTCTGAGTCAAATACAAGACCTCCCCAAAACCAGACCAGCTCTGCATGGAGACGAAAACGTCGCCGGATGCCCACCAACCAGGAAAAAGATCGTCCCACCACACGGCAGCAGACGAATCAGAAAGCTGAACAAGAAGCTACAGCAAAAGTCAAGCCGTAGGCCAGACACAGCCTGAAAAAACTGATCCTTAGTTTTTATGTTATCACCCCTTGTTACCCCAAAATATTCCCTTCCCTCAACCCTTTTCAAACCTCCCTAAACCCCAAAACCTCCCCTCTCACCACAAAGCTAACAAATCTTTCTTATGTTCCCTCTCAGAAGCCCCATCCCTGCCCAAAGATGAAATTTATCTACGTTGATGCTGTCTTCACCGCTGCCTCGATGTTCTTCGCCGTACCACATGCCTTCAGCTGGCTTGTCCCACAGCCTAGCCATAATGTTTGGGTGACCCTAGAAAAGACACTCAATCAAGACAATCTTTGCCTGTCCATGGGCAGCGTAGACAACCCACTCTCCACGTGCCTGGTAGGAATTCCTTTAGTAGCAGATGATTGGCCCATCACTAACTCAGAGCTCCTCCGCACCACAGGTAAGAGGCCCAACCCGGTAGACACTTGGGATGAGTGGGCAAAGATTCTGCCAAATGCTCAAGATGAACCCCAAGAATTGAACCTGCTGGGGTCCTCCAAAGCAACATATTGTGTCAAATTTTACTATAGACTGCAAAGCCAATGCTGGCCAGGGATTGACCAAGCAAAAAACACATACAGAAAAGACATATCGCCATTTAACAAAGCCTATAATAGTCAAGATTGGTGCAATTACACCAGCCACATACTCTGTGTCCACTCTCCACCCAAAAGTGTTACCTTGGGGAGTCTTTCTTGTCTGTGGTGACAGAGTATAGGCTGGGATCCCCTCACGCCTCCAAGGAGGCCCCTGTAGCCTTGGCAAGCTTTCTACTCTCACCCCAAATATTACATTGTTACATAATTGGAGACAAACAGACACATCAACACGTCAAAATGATCCTTTGCTGAGTTTGACGAAAGTTGTGACAGCCACATTTACAATCGGAATAAGGCAGGACAAGTTGCAGCTTCCGTGTTCACCCCTTGGTTAGCTGCACTCAAGGCCCTTGGGGATATCAATCACCTAGGGTGTTGGCTAAGAAAACAGGCTAATGCGACATCTGCCGCCTTGAGCGATCTTTTAAGAGATGAGGAGACTACCAGACACGCAACCCTACAGAATCGAGCAGCGATAGACTATCTACTGCTTGCCCACGGACATGGCTGCCAAGACTTTGAAGGGATGTGCTGCTTCAATCTTTTTTCGCACTCAACATCCATCCAGGCAAACATCCAGAAACTACAAGAACTAGTAAAAGACCTAAAAGTAGATAAGAGCCTAGACTGGGTCAATGACCTTTTTGGACGATGGGGAATAACGGGATGGATTGCATCTTTGATTAAGGGGGCTTTGTGGGTATTCATTGTAATAATTACTGTGTTACTTATGTTCTCTTGCCTCCTACGTTGCTGCAGAAAGGCTGCTGGGAATGCCTTTTTAATAAATACAGAAGGGGGAGTTGTGGGATATGCCCAGCCCTTGCCCTGGAGGGATCTCTGCTGAGACAAGAGATTTCGCAATTGCCGAGCAGGACTCCCTGAAAAGGCAACCACTTCCTGGGTCATGGCGAGGAAAGGTGGACCCACAATCCTTTGGAAGACACTATGCAGATCTTTCTGTAACCCATTGGTCTGTCCCAGACCCTCTGTAACCCATTGGTCCCCCACTGATCCCCTGTATCCCTCTAAAAGGAAGCCCCCTGGCTCTGTGGGGGAGAGAGCTCTCGTCCCTGGCTTTCCCCTTCACCGGAGGGGACCAACAATAAAGCTACCTTTCGTGCAGAACCAGCCACACGAGCCGCTCATCTCTCTCTGGTCTGGCTTGGCCTGGAGGCTGCCCTGCAGAGCTGAGCTGAAATCACGAGCTGATAATCACTAAAAAGCTGACAGCTTCTGCACGGGCCCTCCTAGCTAGCAGCTGAGGGAAGACACCAGACCTCGGGAAGGCAATTCCTTTTGGGACCATCTCCCCGGAATGGTCACCTCTTCCTCAGTCAGAGCTACTGACCCATCACCAGCTGTAATATGGTCAAGTATTAGGAAAAAAGAACTCAAAGACAGATTTTAATATGGCCGAAACAGATAGTATTGTAATGCCGGTTACGTATTCCAGACAGAATCAAAATCCTCCTGTATGGCAACCTATGGATCATCAAGTTATCACAGATTTAATGGATACAGTAAAAAATCATGGACTGCGAAGTCCATAATTCAAACAACTCTTGAGAGGCACATTTAACAATTATGATTTGGTACCTTTTGGCTGTAGAAGTATTGCCACGACAATTTTTACAGATGCACAACTCCTGCTATGGGATGCAAGATGGAGGAGAGCACTTCGTGAGCTGAGAGAAAAATACACAGGAGGACCACATGCAGCTCTCACATTAGAGCAATTAGCTGGTGATGAACCTCATGCTAGACCAGAAGATCAGGCAGTGGTTTTGCCTCGAAATGTGCTTATAGATATCAAAGAAGCAGCGCAAAAAGCAATCTTACAAATTCCACCTACTGGGACCCCAGAAGGTGTTTACACAGTGTCATAGGTTAGCAAGCATAGTCCCGGAAGGGATATCCTTGCTAAGGGGTGCTTACAGCTTCCTCTGGGACCTGATAGAACCTATCAGCTGGCCAGTTTGAATATGGACAATTCATTAAGCCACTTAAAGTTGTGACCACCTCTGTGATACACACTTAGGAATACACAAACTCCCCCCCCCCCCCCCCCCCCCCCAAGCTCTCTCTCGTTTCCGGCGCTGGGACAGGTGGCTGCGGGGCCCGAGCCGGGCCCAGTGGGGCCCAGCCATGGCCCTGCTTGGGCCAGGCCGGGCCGGGCCACGGCTCCAGGATGACCCCCCCCAGCAGGGCTGTGGGCAGCAAGAGTGGCTCGGAAATCTCGCCCCCCCCCCCCCCCCCGGCCAAGATTTCAGCGAAAGCAGCACCTCTGTCCGGCAGAGGTCAGGTGACCAACACAAGGCCGAGGTGAGATTATCCCTTTTATTTCTGTGAAGAACTGAAAACCTGAGGCAAGAGAAAGAGGAGATGCTTAAAGCTGAAATTCTGTTGTGAAGCTATGATATATCAGAGTATCCCGTTGTAATTTCATGAAGATATGTCGGGTGGAGTGGTGGAGTTTTCAGCTCGTAAGCAAAAGCACCTGCGCTGAGATAGGCAGATGCTGACGCAGCTGTAATTTCATGAGAAGTTTGGACAGGGAGAGATGGAAGCGATGAGGACTTTTGCTCCAAATGGGAAAGGAGAAAACCTCAGTCCCTAGAGATGCTCCCAGAGATAGTCCTAACGATGAAGATGAGGAAGACCCTTTTCTCCCAGGGAAGGAGAAGGGCCTCTGTTTTTTTGTTTCTGAATGGCTCAACCTTAAAATTGTACCCCAAAAAACTTCAAGAGTGGACCCTCAAAAAAGCAGTTGCGGGAAAAGCTGCAAGTCGGGGGAAGGGACTCACATACGAACAGAGAAACCTCTTCCTCAATGGACTGAAGAATATTTGGAAGTGGGTGGCTGTCTCGTTGTGATACTGTTTTCATAGCACGAGCAAAAAGAGACTTCTCTTTCTAAATGGACTGAACAAGGTTATTATGGAAGTGGTAAACAGACTGAACATCTTAAAGGTTGTCTTACATTGTCAGTGGGAGAAGGGAGGGAGGTGGGGGGAGGAGGAGAGTTCTGAAGGTGGTATAATTTTTTTTTTTTCCCTTTTAGGTCTGTTAATAAACTTCTTTATATTCTTTCAAGTTTGGTGCCTGCTTTGCATTTCTCCTAATTCTTATCTCACAGAAGATAAACAGTAATGAGTATTTTAGACCAAAGCACTACACTAAATTGGTGTTTCTGCCCGGTTACAAACCCAACACGCTACACACAGAAATAAAGCAAGGTCTTGCTGAAACTTTTACCTCATTCGTCAATCGTGGACAGACAAGTCAGTGATGAAGCTGCAAAACCATATCTGCTACAAGGTCTTGCTTTTGCAAAAGCTAATGCAGACTGCAAACGTATAATCAGTGCTATACCTGGTCAACCGACCATAGCTGAAATGATAGAAGCTTGCGGTAAGGTGGGCACACCTCAGCATGTTGCAGCAGTCCAAGCAAATGCATTTGGACAAGAACTTGGAAAACTTCTTAAAGAGAAAGTAGCAGCACTTCATTCAGATCTGCAACGAAGTAACTTCAGAAGTAATGGCAGCAGAACTCTCAAGAAGGCCATGCTTCAGGTGTAGAAAATTTGGATTCATCAAAAGATTTTCCCCTGAGTCTGCAGAGGATACAAGAGTACCAAATCACTGCACCATGCTTCAGGTGTAGAAAATTTGGATTCATCAAAAGATTTTCCCCTGAGTCTGAAGAGGATACAAGAGTACCAAATCACTGCACAAGATACAGCGCTTAGAACCTGCTGCAACAATCTGCAGGATCTACAGTAGCTCTTAGGAACGATAAATTGAAACAGGACAATTTTGGAGAACACCGATGATGGACTTGCTTCAGTTTTTGACTTGCTAAGAGGAGATTGTGACATCATGTCTCCCAGGACTCTTACTCCTGAGGCTCAAAAGGCTCTTGACAGAGTGGCAAATGCCAAATACTCATTTTTTGGAAAATATAAAAAATATCCATCTACCAGTGGATACATTTTCCAATGTGGTTTTTGCTTCCTTGCACAGAGGAGAAATAGCAAAATATGCATGTCAGCATTTTCTGCAAGCATTTGCATCATTAGGTATACTTTAAAAGATAAAACCAAATAATAGTCTAGCTTATATAGCAAAAGAGCTACATAAATTCTTAATGAGTTAGGGTGC
Source organism: Aphelocoma coerulescens (assembly GCF_041296385.1). Lineage (NCBI taxonomy): Eukaryota > Metazoa > Chordata > Aves > Passeriformes > Corvidae > Aphelocoma > Aphelocoma coerulescens. The sequence continues at coordinate 453,848 of NW_027184081.1, forward strand.
ATGTCATTTCTTCGGTATTCCTCATTCTCCTACAGGGTAAGCAATTATTGAAAGAACACACCAAACTTTAAAATCCCCTTTTGGTTAAACAAAAAACAGGGGGAGGCAGAGGCTATGCCTCAAATGCGCTTGAATAAAGCGCTGTGCGTTTAAAATTTTTTAAACAATTTTTTTGCAGAATCAAATTCACCTATAATTAGACATTTTTCCAACACCATATAGGCAAAGTTAAAGGCAAACCCTTTGGTTTAGATCAGAAATCCAGAGACAGGGAAAATTGAAAGTCCATTTCAACTAATAACCTAGGGCAAATGGTATGCTTGCGTCTCAACAGGTGCAGGACCGAAGTGGATTCCAGCAAAAAACGTGAAACCTTATCAAGTCCAGAAACAAGCAGGAATTGACTCCGGAAACAAGGAGGCGAGCATGCAGATGTGAATCAGTGTCAACACTACTGTTGATGCCACAGACATCAGTTATCTTTCTGTGCAAGAACTGTGGACTGAGTATTATGTAAAAGTGTGGGAAAGTTAATGGTGTAAATTTTGTATTGTAAGAGTGTGGTAGAAGTTGTTGTGTTACAGATCAGAGATTCCTATGTTAGATAAAGCTGTTGAACATGAAGCTTCATCAGGCATTACATTTGTGCCTTATCATCTCACTGATTGCCTTAAGCAATGCAGCTTTCCCAGTGAAACAACCAAAAGAAAATGTCTGGGAGACTTTGGCCAATGCATTAGGCTTAGATACCATCTGTCTAACTCATTCAAGGCCAAAGAAACCATTCTCAACATGTTTGGTCGGTCTACCAGCAGACAAATGGCCACCATCCAAACATGCTAATCTAAAACTTTCACAATTCGGTTCAAATCCAGTGGAAAGTTGGGATGTTTGGACCAAATCCCTTCCGGAAGCTCCTTATGAACCTCAGGAATTGGAAATTCTTGGTTCAATAAAAATGGAGTTTTGTGTAATATTCAGTTCTCCAGGGTTGAAACAAAATAAAGACAAGATAACAGATGTCCCTCCAAATTATGAAATATATATAAATGCAACATTTTGGTGGAATTCAACAGTAAAGATGAGCATATCGTTCAACCAGGATCCATTGCAATTACCACGAGGGATGTTTCTCATTTGTAGGGACAGAATTTGGCCTGTAATTCCCTCAAATGTCAAAGCTTTGGAAAGCTTTCTTTGCTAACACGTAATGCAAAAATGATAAAAGAACATAAGAGAAGGGAGAAGAGATTTGTTGAGCACTATAAATCTGATTGTAATGACAAATTTCCAGCTTGAAATTTTGGACAAAGGTTTTCTGCAGCTCTCCTTTTACCTGGTGCTGCTGCAGGAGCAGCCTTAAGACAATTGTATCAATTGGGCTGGTGGCTAAGTAAGAACTCTCATGCTGTTTCTCTCGCACTGAGCGATATGTTAACTGATGTTCAGAGTGTGAGACAAGCGACTCTGCAAAACAGAGCAGCACTTGATTATCTTCTATTAGTGCCTGGACATGGATGTGAAGAATGTGAAGGCATGTGTTGTATGAATTTGTCAGATCATTCAAAATCCATTGTCTTGGGGTGACGTTATGATGTGTATCCCATATCGCTGCCTTACGCCCATGATCCGGTTTGGCCAAATTTAGAAATATATCCTCTGAGAGAAAGCAGGCCACCACCCCTCCCCCACCAGGTTCGGGGAAAATAAATTTTCCTCAAAGGAAAGAGAAAGAGAAAAAAATTATTTATTTAACAAACACACAGGAAAAGGAAAATGGTGCTAAATAATAAAATCTCTCTCTGTGGACATAAAACCTGGGAAATTCTTAGAGTCCTCCCTTTGGTCTCCTCGGACCTGGGGCTTGGCCCAGGGCCAGGCCCTCTGTGCTCAGTGGAAAGTCCTCCCAATGTGTTCGGATATTGAAGCAGTCCAGGGGAAAGAGGATAAAATCTGAAATTCCAGGGAAGGGAAAAAAATTCAACTCTCGGTCTCTCTCCAGAGAAAAATAAGCTGAACGACTGGCCAAAAGCTGACCCGGGAGCAGCAAGCCACGTGCTTCCTCCCTCCCCTTCAGCAGCTGGAAAAAAAAAACCTGCTATCTCTGTGTGACCTTGAACAAGCTGCAAACTGCTTTGAAAAAGTTTTGTTCAGTTTTTCCTTCCCCCTCTCAGGCTCAGTTTAGAGGCATAGAAAGGCACAAGAATTAATTTCAGGGCATAGGGCAGCAATATGGGATACACATCATAAAGTCACCCCAAGACATGCCACCCCTTATCCCATATTGTTGGCTCAATGCACAAACAAATATATTCTAATTCTATACACACACATTAATACATATATATATACACAGCTATTTATAAACAGTGACAGTGACAATCAGCAAGCAGGGGTATACAGGCATTTCACATTACAGGTGGTTTTCACCCAACAATCAGATCTCCCTCTGGTACACAACGTGTTGTTCCATCTTTCTGCATTACCCACCATGTGCAACCAGATCCCCGAGCAAAGACAACCCCACGGATGGGTTGGTCTGTACTCGAGGCAGAATTTATCCACACAGTCTTTCCTAACAGACCTCTGGCTTGCACTACTGGGACCTTATCTCCATCTACTGTATGCAGGGATTCAAATTGGGCTGGACCTGCTCTATTGGTGGAACCTCGGGTGTTAACTAACCAGGTGGCCTTTGCTAGAAGCTGGTCCCAATTTTTGAAAGTTGCCCCACCTAGTGCATTCAAGGTGGTTTTCAACAATCCATTGCACCGTTCAACTTTGCCTGCAGCTGGTGCATGGTAAGGGATATGGTACACCCACTCAATGCCATGTTCTCTAGCCCAGGTGTTAATAAGGCTATTCTTAAAATGAGTCCCATTATCAGATTCAGTTCTCTCAGAGGTACCATGCCTCCAAAGGACTTGCTTTTCAAGGCCCAGGATGGTATTTCGGGCAGTAGCGTGAGGCACAGGGTAGGTCTCCAGCCATCCTGTGGTGGCTTCTACCATTGTGAGCACATAGCGCTTGCCTTGGCGGGTTTGAGGCAGTGTGATGTAATCAATCTGCCAGGCCTCCCCATACTTGTATTTGGACCACCGCCCACCATGCCACAGAGGCTTCACCCGCTTGGCCTGCTTGATCGCAGCACATGTCTCACAGTCATGGATCACCTGGGAGATTCTGTCCATGGTTAGATCCACCCCTTGGTCTCGTGCTCACCTATAGGTGGCATCTCTGCCTTGATGACCTGAGGCATCAGGGGCCCATTGAGCTAGGAACATCTCTCCTTTGTGTTTCCAATCTAAATCTATCTGGGACACTTCTATCTTTGCAGCCTGATCTACCTGCTTGTTGTTTTGGTGTTCTTCATTTGCCCTACTCTTGGCGACATGGGTGTTTACATGGCGGACTTTCATAATTAGCTTTCTTACCCCGGCAGCGATGTCTTTTCACTCTTCAGAAGCCCAGATTGGTTTTCCCCTACCCTGCCAATTAGCTTTTCCCACTTTTCTAGCCATCCGCACAGGGCATTGGCTACCATCCACGAATGAGTGTAGAGGTATAGCTTTGGCCACTTCTCTCTTTCAGCAATGTCCAGGGCCAGTTGAACAGCTTTGAGTTCAGCAAGTTGGCTTGATCCACCTTCTCCTTCTGTAGCTTCTGACACCCGTCCTGTGGGACTCCATACGGCTGCTTTCCACTTTCGTTTCATCCCTATGATGCGACAGGAACCATCAGTGAAAAGAGCGTAGCGTGTCTTCCGATGGCAGTTGGTTGTATGGTGGAGCTTCTTCAGCGCGTGTCACTTGTTCTTGTTCTTCTCCATCAGTGAGACCAAAGTTTTCACCTTCAGGTCAATTTGTGATTATTTCCAAAATCCCAGGCGATTCAGTTTTCCAATACAGGTGCGCTGTGTGATAAGAGCAATCCATTTACTCCATGTGGCATTGGTGGCATGGTGGATAGAGGCAGCCTTTGCTTTGAACATCCACCCCAGCACCGGTAGTCAGGGTACCAGGAGGAGTTGTGTTTCAGTGCCGATTGCCGCTGAAGTGGCTTGGATTCCTTCTTAGGCTGCCAAGATTTCCTTCTCTGTTGGGGTGTAGTTGGCTTCAGACGCTCTGTAGCTTTAGAATCCCAGTGGCCGACCTCGAGTCTAATTAGGCACCTTCTGCCAAAGGCTCCATGACAGGCCATGGCTCCCCGCTGCAGTGTAGAGCACGTTCTTCACTTCGGGTCCTGTCCTGACTGGGCCAAGGGCTACAGCATGAGCTATTTCTGGCTTGATTTGGGCAAAAGCTCATTGCTGTTCAGGGCCCCAGTGGAAATCGTTCTTCTTGTGGGTAACCAGGTGAAGACGACACACAATCTGGCTGTACTCAGGAATATGCATCCTCTAACAACCTATGGCACATAGGAAAGCTTGCGTCTCCTTCTTGTTGGTTGGTGGAGACATTGCTGTGATCTTATTGACGACCTTGGTGGGAATCTGACACAGTCCATCTTGCCATTTCACTCCCAAAAACTGGATCTCTTGAGCAGGTCCCTTGACTTTTCTCTTCTTGATGGCAAAACCAGCATCCAGGAGAATTTGGATGATCCTCTCCTTTCTAAAACATTTCTGTTGCAGTGTTCCTCCACACAGTGATGCCATCAATGTACTGAAAATGTTCTGGAGCCTCACCCTTTTCTTGTGCAGCCTGGATCAGCCCATGGCAGATGGTGGGACTGTGCTTCCACCCCTGGGGCAGTCGGTTCCAGGTGTACTGCACACCCCTCCAGGTGAAGGCAAACTGAGGCCTGCACTCTTCCGCTAGAGGAATGGAGAAAAATGCATTGGCAATGTCAATAGTGGAGTACCACTTTGCTGCTTTGGACTCTAGCTCGTACTGTAGCTCCAACATGTCCGGCACAGCAGCACTCAGCGGTGGAGTCACTTCATTCAAGGCACGATAGTCCACAGTCAATCTCCATTCTCCTTCAGATTTGCGCACAGGCCAAATGGGGCTGTTGAGGGGAGAGTGGGTCTTTCTGACCACCCCTTGGCTCTCCAGTTCATGGATCATCTTGTGGATGGGAATCACAGCATCTCGAGATGTCCGGTACTGCCGGCGATGCACTGTCGAAGTGGCAATTGGTACTCTTTGTTCTTCCACCTTCAGAAGGCCTACTGCAGATGGGTTCTCTGATAGTCCAGGCAGGGTGTTCAGTTGCTTAATGCCCTCTGGCTCCACAGCAGCTATTCCAAAAGCCCACTTGAGTCCCTTTGGGTCTCTGAAATACCCGTTCCAGAGGAAGTCTATGCCCAAAATGCACGGGGCCTCTGGGCCACTCACAATGAGATGTTTCTTCCACTCATTTCTGGTCAGGCTCACCTCAGCTTCCACAAAGGTCAAATCTTGTGATCCACCTGTTACACCAGAAATAGAAACAGATTCTATGCCCACATGTTGTGATGGGATTATTGTGCACTGGGCACCAGTGTCAACCAAGGCATCATATTTTTGTGGTTCTGATGTACCAGGCCAACAAATCCCCACAGTCCAAAAAACACGGTTTTCCCTGACCTCTACCTGGCTAGAGGCAGGGCTCCTCTATGCCTGGTTATCCCTCTTTCCCTGGGCCTGCATCTTAGAGGTTCCTTCATGGGAATCGGACATGTCATCGTCTTTTCCATCCTTTCCGGCAGTTTGGCTACAGGCAACTGGAGCTACTTCCTTTTTGATGGAACTTCCTTACTGAGACTTGCGCTCCTTCAATTCACGCACTCGTGCTGCCAGAGCAGAGATGGGTTGTCCACCCCACCTATTCACATCTTCCCCACTGTCACACAGAAATTTCCACAGCTCACTTTGTAGGATGTTCCTTCTCTCTGGGGAACGTCTGCATTTGATATCAGAATCTCTGATCTGTTCTGTCTAGATTTGGAGAAGGCACTCTTTAATCTCCTGGTGATTCTTCTTTATTTCACCTTCCATTTTCTGCATACGTGTTTCCACAGCTGTGATTCTTGCATGTGTTGGGCCATGCACAGAGTCTACATATACTTGGAGCTTCACTGCCATATCCCGTACGGTCTCATTCGCACCGTAGTTCCATTTCATCATTGCTAAAGCAGAAGCGTATTCTTGTGGCCCAATTTGTATGAGTTTTCGCCACATGAATGGATTAACTCTGGCCCGGTCTGGGTTCCTCAATCCTGGGTCATTTGCGAAGACAACCTCTACCACCCCTAGTCCACTCAGGCGTTGGATCCCTTGTTCTATGGTCTTCCACTGGGTTTGCTGCATGTAGATATCATCTCCACACATATATCTTTCAATCATGCCTGTCAAAACCCATCTCCTGAGACTGGCAGAGTCAGCCTCCCTTATCATCGCTTGGTCGATCACTGGATCGCATGACAGGGATCCCAAATGCCTCGCTTCAGCGCTGTCCAGCATCACATCATCACCTGCAGCATCTCAAATACAGACCATCCAACTTATTATGGATTCATCAGACGGTAGGGTGTAATCCTTTCTTAGGCTGTGAAGGTCCTTTATGGCCATGGATTCAGTAATGGCTTCTGTGCCTGAGTAAGTTGGTGGTTTTAAGGTTCCTTCCCCTGCATCTTTTGAGGTTATGTAGGTATAGGGCAATTAGAGGATGGGATAACTAAACTTGGAATGTGGATCTTTTTTGAAGGATTTGTTCGATTGGTTTGACCTTACACTCTTATGGAGAAAAATTTTGAAGATAGGTTTGTATGTTTTAACTGTTGTAATTCTTTTAATATGTGTGCCATGTATACTTCACTCTGCTAGATGAGCCATGGACAAAGCTGTCAAGGAAGTGGTTTTGGTTCAAACAAGAGGGGGAGATGTACGAACCCAGAGTGCCTAGAATATTTCTCTGCCTGTTTTCAAGGGTTTTTACCCCCCTGAACAACACTGTTTTGACCTCCAACCTTGGAAAAAACTGCCTACAATCAGTTAAGAACTAGAAAATACAATGGTGAGAATTAGGTGATAGACTACTATGTAAGATTGTCACAGGGTGAAAAATTTAGAGGTTTTGGGCTTCTCTTTGTAGTAAATAGATAAGAGCAAAAAACATCAAAATGGAGGATTGCTGCTGTTCTCCAAAACTACTACTACTACTACTTCTTCTTCTTCTTCTTCTTCTTCTTCTTCTTCTTCTTCTTCTTCTTCTTCTTCTTCTCCTCCTCCATATTCTGCAGTAAAAGTAATTTGGGATGATTGGACAAAGAATTCTGCAGTTCCTGGCTGTGTTACTGAATAATTGGTAGGAAAGTAAAAAATAATATACATTTCTAGTAACCATTGGTTAAATTATCTTTAAAAGGGTGTGTACATCTTGATAATTGGACTTTTCTCCTGCTTTCTGTGCTCTATGTTATGGCTGGGTCACGCTAGTGGCTCTGTTTCTCTGATAAGACTTAATAAACAACTATCTGGCAGCACTGAAACTCCAGGAAAAGTCTGGGTTTATTATTTGAAACTCCTTGCAAGGACTTTAAAATATTCTCTCCCATCAGGAGGGATTTGATTTACGGCACGGTTCGGTGTCCATAAGTTTGCTCCATTTGCATATCAGGGTTTATTGTCCAATTATAACCTCAGTTAATGATGTAATTACCCCAAGTTTGCCCCCCCTTTAGAAGCTTTAGTTTGCACATTTTGGGGCCTGGGACAAGATGTCCTTGAAGCGCTAACCTAGAGAGACTTTGTTATGTCTAACCAGCATGAGAGAACAGTAGCTAACAGGCCACAAGAATCTTCAGAGTTAAACACTAGACAGTACAGGATTTGAAAAATATAAAAGTTAAAACCTAAGGCAACAGACTGAGCCTGTGCTTGGAGGCAACAAAACTGAGGTATTCATTGCAGTTTCTAGGGGTTAGGCTCTTTACTCAGAAGGTAGTTGTTGAGCTTGGATGGGATACTCTTCCTTCTCAGACCAGGGTAAGAGATCAGAGGAGACTGCTGTTCTGCTAAGTTCTTTATTTCATAGTCTTATAGCTTTCTTGAAGGCAGAGTTCAAGGGGGTTACATGATAAGGCCAACAGCAAACAGCAGGCAGAAAACAGCTTCTTCTAATTCAAATTTCTTCTATATGCTCTATATTTTTCTTACAAAAGTGTGAATTATATTTGTTAATTGACCAATAAGATTAACACACGATTCTAGCTTTCCTTTTCTTAACCTTTCCTGGTCTAATTCTAACAATCGTAAGTCTTAAACAAGTGTTACATAGGTATTACACAGATATGTGTATATAGTTTCTATCAACTCTTATTTGAGGAGGTATCTTTTCAGCTTTTTACCAGCTAGCGCTTGTAGTTCAATGCCTTAGAAAGCCTCGAGCAACCCAGAGAGGTAGCACAGGCAATCTAGCATTTTAGTAGCTCTAAAATCGGTAACTGTATCAGCTGCAAAGCAAATACCACCAGCAGAAGCAAAGAGGGAGAAATATAGCTCTCTGCTCGCTCAATTTCCTGCAGTTAGAAGGTTTCAAAAGAAACAGACGACAAGAGATCTTCGCAGAAAAGGTAGCAGACCCAAAGGAGGGCGGGGGCTCCCTCGATCATCTCTTTTATTAGGAGAAGGGGAAAGGGGAGGACCCGGGGCAGACCCGGGATGACCGGCCAATCAGACACTGCTAAAGAGTTTGAGTTACATTTGGTTTTGCCCACGCTTAGAACAAAGGAGCTCAGAGCACATGGCAGGAGCAAGTGTCTTTGGGAGGGGGAGGGGAAGCTCAGAACAGGCAGCAACAATTCCCTATTTTTTTTTCTTTAAAGCTGGGTTGTAACTCTTAGTAACTTAAATGTGCATAGAACAGTAACAAAACAACAGTGCAAAACATAATTGGAATCTATCATCCCTACAACTTGACAGTACCTAGGATGTCTTTAAACTAGTTCTCCAGTCAAAATTCAGGGGGGTAGTCAGGACATCTATGGTATGGAGTATCAGGATGAAGATTTACAGAATACAGTGCAAAACGTGAGTGCAAAACAGTGCAACTTAACTTAAGGGATTAACATCAAAATCTGCAGTAGGGGGCTTACATGAGGGTACAAAATCAGGATCCTTTTTTATGGCGTCTCTTCCAGGGGGCAGTTTTAACTTCCTTAATTTTTGAGGAAGTGACATAAGGTTTTACCCATTTCCCTGGGATCCATCTCAGTCCTTGAGGGGTAGATACACTGGCATACCCACGTCCCCAAGTTACAAGTTTCTATGGTCCATGGATCTTTTGAGTCTCTGGGTCCCGGATCAGGACTGCTGGATTTTCCTTCAGTTTCTGTCTCCCGGTGTTCTGGAAATGACGATAGATGGGAGGCTTTGGATCCTCCAAGGTGCCATTCAGGAAGTTTATGATAAACAGTGCTTTGCTGAGTCTGAGGGCAGGTGAGTTGAGTTTGGTGGTCCCTGACTGTTGTAGCAGCATTCGCTTGAGGGTTTGATGGGCACGTTCAACAATGCCTTGTCCAGTTGGGGAGTGAGGAATACCTGTAACATGTCGAAATCCCCACTGCTGACGGAAGTTTTTAAACTCCTGAGAGGTGTAGGCAGGTCCATTGCTCTACCCCTCATGAAAATTTTTGCCATTAGTTCTTGTGGCTGTGGGATGGTTTTAGGAGGTTGGAGTGGAAGGAATACCCATTCAATTATGATGAGGTGATCCTTCTGCTCCTTGTCCCACTGAACGTTGAAGCTGTGAAAGCGTGGTACCTTCCGTAGAATGACACGCTTAAAGGGTAGGGAGGGCTGATTCCTGTGTGCTTGTCTGGTGGAAATGATCTCTTGTATCTTTTTGAGAAACTGCCTTGCCTCTTCTGTCAGGGATCTAGGGGATGCTGGACCACCTTCCCCTTTTACCAGGTTTGCAAGAGGAGCTACATCCTCTGTGGTGAGTCCTAACCAGGACATTAAATAAGTCAGTGTCCCACAGATCTGTTGCACTTCCTCTAATGTTTTTGGGTTATTATTAATGGCGACGGGTGTTGGGGTGATAGAGGTTTCTGTGATTTTGAGTCCGAGGTATTTCCAAGGGCTTGTTCTCTGCATTTTTTCAGGTTGTAATTCAAAGCCCTTGGCCTCTAGGGCCTCAATCACCATGTTAAGTGTCTGCTCGAGATACTGATTATTGGGAGCACACACCAGCACATCATTCATGTAATGTAGGATGATGGCTTTCTCTGCTTTGGCACGGATGGGAGATAGAATTTTAGCAATGTACTCTTGGAAGAGAGTTGGGGAAAATTTCACACCTTAGGGAAGCGCAAGCCAATGGTAATGTTCCATGGGAGTTTCACAATTAAGAGAGGGTACAGAAAATGCATATCGAGGGGCATCTGCAGGGTGCAGTGGAATATGAAAGAAGCAATCTTTAATATCAAGAACAGCTAAATGCCAATGTTGTGGGAGCATTGAAGGTGATGGCATACCTGGTTGAAGAGGTCCCATGTCTTCAATAACCTTATTAATTTCTCTAAGATCTTGGAGTAGCCTATATTTGTTCTTTCCCGGTTTTTGTATTACAAACACAGGTGTGTTCCATGGGCTGTTAGTTGGAACTATATTTCCTTTAGCTAATTGTTCAGCTACTAATGTTTTGAGTGCCTCTAAGTTTTCTTCTTTTAGCGACCACTGGTTAACCCACACTGGTTCATCTGTTTTCCAAGTTAATTTTTGTGGTTGGCACTCAACTCCAGCGGACGCAAGGGAAAATTTTGATATCTAGGGGTGATATCAATTTTTGTTCCCCACTCAGACATGGCATCCCTTCCCCACAGGGTGAATTTGGTGTCTAGGACATATGGGCGAAGTGTTGCTATTTGTCCTTCAGGACCTTCAATTTGGATGGTGTGTTTGGATGGCTTTGCAATTTGGGTACCTCCAATCCCTGAGATGCCCTGAGACTGCAATCCCCATTGTGCAGGCCACTTATCAAATGGAATGACAGCCATATCAGCACCTGTGTGTGGATGGTATCTTTTCAGCTTTATACCGGCTAGCGCTTGTATTTCAATGCCTTAGAAAGCCTCGAGCAGCCCAGAGGGGCAGCACGGGCGATCTAGCACTTTAGTAGCTCTAAATCGGTACCTGTATCAGCTGCAGAGCAAATACCACCAGCAGAAGCAAAGAGGGAGAAATATAGCTCCCTGCCCGCTCAATTTCCTGCAGTTAGAAGCTTTAAAAAGGGAGAGAGACAACCACAGATGTTCACAGGAAAAGCTGAGCTGAGAGAGAGGGCGGAGCCTCCCCTCGACTATCCTTTATTCGGAGAAGGGGGAAGGGGAGGACTGGGGGCGGACCCGGGGTGACCGGCCAATCAGACACTGCTAAAGAGTTTGAGTTACATTTGGTTTTGCCCGCGCATAGAACAAAGGAGCTCAAAGCACATGGGCAGGAACAAGTGTCTTTGGGACGGGGAGGGGAAGCTCAGAACAGGCAGCAACACCTGTGTCGATCATTCCCATTATACTGATTTTATGTGATTTGTGACGGAGCTTACATTCTATTACAGGTTTGTCATATCCCAAAACCTCAGTCCAAAAGATGGCTGGGATATGATCATCTGTGGGCAGGTATTTGGGCAGTGGAATGGCCTGTGCAATGACTTGTCCCTTTGGCATAAAGTACGGTGGATATATACATTGTACAATTAGGTTAGAACACCCGTTCTGATCCACTTTCATGAGTGTAGGTGTAACCTCCGTCCCAGCAGGTGTTTCCCGAGTGTCCCCAATAACAAAAAGGTATATAAAGTCTGGCATGTGGTCCACATTCTGGAATGAGATGGGTATTACAGTCTGTTTGTTATTGTTGAAATGGTGTGCTTTATCACAGGTTACCTTAAACCTGAGTCCAGAAGTCCAAGTTGGTTTGTCTGCAGCCCTATTTATGTCTGAATGCGGAGCTGTTAGGACGCGTTGAGTCGCTAGTTTCCCTGCTGTTGACCTAGGGAAAAAGTCTTTGGAGAGTTATATCTGCAGTTATAATCGCTCTGCAATTGCGGGCTACATGTCCCTTTTTCTGACAACGATAGCATATAAGGTTACCACGCGATTGAGTTTCCCCTGTACCTGTAGCATTCTCCACAACTTCCCCAACCATCCCTACTTTTTTGAAAAAGGGACCAGCTGTGTTCAGCTGCACCTTCTTTATACAAACTTCGAGGATGGATTCAACAGTCAGAGGCAGATGCAAATGGAAAGTGAGGATGACTTGTTTCCAAGCATCATTCGTATTCACTTGGAGAAGTTCGAGTAGGAGCGCTTGGAGGTCAGGATTAGGGACCTGGGAAGAGACAGCTTCGCACAAACGGTTATAAAAGTGAATAATATTTTCATTTGGCAATTGGTGGTATAATGAGAGTTAGGAATTTGAGATGGTAATAATGTTAAGGCCTTTTCAGCAGCACGTGTGATTTCAGTAAGAACTGGAGGAAGGATAAGCATTGCTTGTTTTTGAGGATTTGCCATATTATTGTCACCAGATAAAAGGTCTAATGTGATATAATTGTTTTCAAAATCCAGGTAATTATCAGGAGTTTTCCACAAAAATGTTAATAAATCAGATAAAATTATTTTCCATTGCTTTTTCAACATCACAAAATCACCAGGTGTGAGAAGAGTTTGCATCAATGTAAGTAAATCATGAGGTACAAGTAAGTGAGTTGCAAAAGTAGCACTTAAAAGGCTCTTAAAATAATTACTATGCATTCCAAACTCCTTAATTGCCTTGCACAAATCCTTAATATTAGAAAAAGGAAAGGGTGTCCAGACAGGGTTTGCTCCATTGCTAGTACGAGAGAGTGTAGTAGTAGCAGCAGGAGTTACTTCCGGGTAGCTCTGCGTTCTAGGATATAGAGAGGTAGTCACAGGATTGTGGGAACCTGGTGCGGGACAATGGGGAGCAGGGGCAGGGAGTGTAGGGGCAGGGGCAGGGAGTGGAGGCGTGGACGCGGCCAGTGGAGGCGAGGGATTGGGGGCGGGGTTGTGGGAGGTAGGGGCTGTACTTGAGTCATGGGCAGGAACAGAGGGAGGGATGAAATATGACGCTGTGGGAGCGGGGTTGGGGGCGGGGTCAGGTTTCGATGCGGGAGTGGGAGGGGATGGGGACAAGAAGGGATTTGTGGGATGGGGGAGAAAGGGATTGTGGGAGGTGTAGTTTGGAGAGGAAGGAACATTGCGTCTGCCATTATTGGAGACAAACAAACTCGGAGAAAAGGGGTTGGGGGGAGGGGGTTTTTCCCGGCCTGAGAGCACATGGCAATGGCTGTCCCTGGGAACAAAGAGGTCTGGGGAGAAGGGGTTTTTACGCGCGCTTGAAACGTGAGGGCTAGAAACTGGGGAAAAAGGAGTGGAGAAAAGGGGTTGGAAAGGTCCTGGGACAGGCTCCGGATTCTTGTCCAAGGCAGGGTGCTGAGGAAACACAGGTGAGCCAGGAGGACGATAGCTCTCCTGTGCTAAAATGCAGCCTGCTCTAGCTGTGTTTTCCAGCGTAAGGGAAGAGGGGTCCGGGAAACAGGGGTTGGAAGAGAGTATAAGGGAATTAACAGGGAGTTTTTGCAGAGGCTTTTCATGTCCTGCCTTTTTTCTCTGGCAAAGTATAACTTAATAACAGGAGAGGAAAGAATTTTGAAACGGTTTCGTCTCCTGCATGCCTAAGAGAGGAGAGTTTTCTCCCCACCTTATCCCAAAATTCAGGAGATCTTATGTCCTTGGAGGTCAGATTAGGAAAGTACTGAAAAAGCCATCGTACAAAAGATTGAACTAGATTTTTAGGGTATTTATGCCCAGTTAAAGAGAGGTAGCTTTGAACTTGGTGGTATATTTCTCTATGGTGTGCAGAAACATCAGATCCCATAATGAAAGCAGCACCACAAACCTCAACCCCTAATCGCAAAAAAGAGGAAAAAAAAAAGAGAAAGTTTGCATCAGCACCAGCTTAAGACAGGAGCCCCTAAACCAGCAGGGAAAAACTCACCAGAATTCTGGATTTATCACAGGAAAGCAGGTCCGGAGAAAAAAAACATGCGAGAAGGGTCTTCTGCTTACCAGCTGTTCCCTCGCCACGTGGTGTGGGGGAGGGTAAAGGCTGAGACTTTGGGCTAGCTGTTACGCAAAAAGTAACAGCTCGCTACACGGAGCTGGCACAGCAGGACGTGCAGAGCTAACTCCAGCAGACACTCATCTGCTGGGACACCCTGAAAGTCTCTCTGAACTGGGGTTCTGAGATAGCACGTTGTGCGCCAAATGAGAAGGTATCTTTTCAGCTTTTTACCGGCTAGCGCTAGTAGTTCAATGCCTGAGAAAGCCTCGAGCAACCCAGAGCGGTAGCACAGGCAATCTAGCACTTTAGTAGCTCTAAAATCAGTAACTGTATCAGCTGCAAAGCAAATACCATCAGCAGAAGCGAAGACGGAGAAATACAGCTCTCTGCTCGCTCAGTTTCCCGCAGTTAGAAGCTTTCAAAAGAAACAGGCGACAAGAGATCCTCGCAGAAAGGGTAGCAGAGCCAAAAGAGGTGGGGCCTCCCTTGATCATGTCTTTTATTCGGAGAAGGGGGAAAGGGGAGGACTGGGGGCGGACCCGGGGTGACCGGCCAATCAGATACTGCTAAAGAGTTTGAGTTACATTTGGTTTTGCCCGCGCTTAGAACAAAGGAGCTCAGAGCACATGGCAGAGGCAAGTGGCTTGGGGAAAGGGAAGGGAAGCTCAGAACAGGCAGCAACACTTATTGTTTCAGTGAACACGAAAAAATGTGAACAGTATAGTTCTATCAAAATTTGGTCTAAAGTAAAGAATTCTATGAAAAGGTAACATTGCTGCAGCAAGAACTGTGTTTAAGGTCTCTGCTGCAGCTTTTTAATGTTTAAGGCACTTAGCATATATTTCTACTAAAAGTAGAAAATCTATATTTCTATTTCACTTTGGTGTGACTTCATGTATCTCAGCTTATCCAAAGGTTTTAATTCAACCCCTATGTTTTAGCTTTCCTCTGGGCCTGAGTCCAGAGGAGCTTTCACTCCAACAGTAGTGAGGCACTTGCACAGGTTGCCCAGAGAAGCTGTGGATGCCCCATCCCTGGAAGTGTTCAAGGCCAGGTTGGATGGGGCTCTGAGCAACCTAATTACTGGAAAGTGTTCCTGCCCATGCGGGTTGCAACTAGATGACCTTTAAGGTCCCTTCCAACTCAAGCCTGTCTATGATTCTGTCTTGGTTTGAAAGACAGGTGTCTGCTAAGGAAGGCAGGAGCCTCCCTTTGAATGGAAAATGTAACCCCCTTCCCTCTGAATTATTATAATTTTTAAATTAAGGGGCTTTCAGGCAAAGATATGAGAAATAGGAATAACGGTTCTGTACTAATATATAAAACAAGGAAAGAGTACAGAAACACTGGCTTAAACTGACAGAGTCAGGATACGACCTGACACCCTGTCAGGCAGGGTGGTGGTGACGCCTTTTCCTGGTCTTAAAATCAAGAATCAAATACAGTTAGAAGGGAAAAAGGGAATTTACCTCTGTATTTATTTTAAGGATCCTTAGATGCACTACGTCCAGGTCAAATGCACCCTAATGCACACCACAATGCGCCTACACAATAGATCAAGTATAACATTATAGGTCTTACTAATTAGCATATCTATCAAAGATTCCCCAATGAGAGGCTCGAGTGAGCCCCCCTCCCCAAGGAACCTTCCCCTGGATGGTTCTATCTTAGTTTACAAAATGTGTTCTGGAGAGGACCTTGGTGTCTGGGGCATTCTGATCCCTAACTACAAAGCTTCTAAGATGTTTAGTCTCCTAGCTTGACAAACAAGTGTAAGAATGTAGGCAAAAAACCCACTAAGAATACAGAAGTATAAAAAGGTATAAAAGGGGTATAAAAGAAAAGGCAAAAAATCATCATGGCATCAGTGGTAGCAGTCCAATTAAGGGGTGGCTTCAGTCCTCTTTGAAGTGATAGATATGGTTCTGTTGAAGCGATGATCCTGTAGAAGGGTCTGGTCTTCCTCTGAAGGTCCAGTGGTGGTTATGTAGCTCTTTTCCTCTAGGAATCCAGTAGGTAAGGGGTGCTTGTGGTGATCCGAACCTCAGATTATATCCAGGTAGGAATGTTTGGTTCCTCCCCCTGGGCAGAGCATCTCACAATGGGATGATGTAATTTTATGAGTCATGCAGTGAGGCTAGATGGCCCATTAGCAGAAGATATCCCTCTGGAGAGAGTTATCAGGGATGTGTCATGGAAGAGATAAAGAACACTGCCCCACCTGGTTTTAACAGATGGAGATGCAATACATACTTTTGGTTACATCTTACATGGTAACCTAGGACAGATTCTATGACCCCTGGTCTAGCTGAGAGGGGCTGGGATGGACACATGAATTCAGCATCCCTTTGCAATGCCTGCCATGAGCATTTGCTATAATCCATTTGTGAAACATGCATGGAGCAGAAGCCTTCAACACTGATCTTCTTGATCAGTTGATTTCATGCCCCCTGTTAATGGGGAAACCTCAATTTGGAGCTTTTTAATCCAGCATGGAGCTGGGACCCGCACCAAAGCTCTCCTGTTCCTTGAGTAGGGGGTCAGCCCCAAACTGATGTCCTGCTCCTGCAGTGGTGGCCAAGCATCCCTATCACCATTCTGCCATGGCTGTGCCACTCTCACAATGCACTGCCCTTTCCCAAAAGGCTCCTGAATATCAGGTGTTCGGGCCTCACAAGAAAGTTAGAACACTTTGGATAGTATTTTAAGCTTTAAGCCATAACCACTTTTGGTCAGCACAGGTGATCGACCATGTATGGACAGAAGTAGGGTTTGATGCATGTGCTCAGCCAGTAGCCTTCCCCCCACAACAAAGGCTTTGGATGCAATTCTCTTTTGGGTTAGAAAGGCACAAAATAACGGTACCTTAATTTTTTTCTTTCTGTCCCTTCAGGGTGCTGGTCTGCTTTGTTGCCTTTGTTTTACCGTAGGTTTAAAACCTGTCTATGTTTTTTACCTTGATGCTCTGTAACACTCCTCCCCTGTAGCTGTGGTTTCAAGCCATGTGTAGATAGGGGGTTCAGTTGTCCTCCCTCACAGACACTGTAAAAGGCATAAGTAAAACAAGGAGCAAGCAAGCAAAAATCTCCTTTAATGACCCAGGCTAGTGAAAGAATCACCCACGCTTTTGTATTCCTGCTGCTGTTCTGTTGTGCTGTGTAACATTTTGCTACATAGACTATTTTATAGAAAAAAAGCTAGAAAAATATTTATTATTAATATTAAAACAATAGTGCATTGAAGAAATGTAAAGACATTAGAAATTGTGTAAATGCTTAATTCACTTCTGGTGGATTTTTTGTCCTTTAATTATAACTAATAAAACAAACTCTACTGCTAACTATAAACCTGTGCCACACAGAAGTCACCTAACAGGGTGATCAATTGGTCTTTATTTACTGCTGGTTTCCATTTTTTTAAATTGGAGTCAGTTCTTCTTTCACTGCTTATGCCTTTGGGCTTTCATGTGCAAAAGAGATGGTGCTGGGGTATAAAATACTCTGCCCAGCTCTGTTTGCAGAGGCTGTTGATGCTTGAATTCCATGGCAGAGTGTATTGGTTTGGCACAGCCTGGTTTTGGGTAGCAGGGGGGCCACAAAGATGGCTCCTGTGAGGAAGCTGCTGGAAGCTTTCCACCATGCCTGGCAGAGCCAATGGCTGAAGGCTCTGAAGATGGGCATGTTGCTGGCCAAAACTGGGCCAATGAGAGAGAGGTTGGTAATGCCTCTGTGATAACATATTTAAGAAGAAAATCAAAACAAAGTCACAAGATTTTGGGATTCTACTCCGAGAAGAGGAGGAGGTGAGAACATGTGAGGGGAAACAACATGGCGACACCAAGGTCAGTGAAGAAGGAGGGGGAGGAGTTGCTCCAGGCACCGGAGCCGAGGTTCCTCTGCAGGCCGTGGTGAAGACCATGGTGAAGCAGGTTGTCCCTCTGCATCCCATGGGTGCACAGGGGATGCAGAGATCCACCTGCAGCCTGTGGGGGAGGTGCCCATGCCAGAGTGGGTGGATGCCTGGAGGAGGCTGTGTTCCAGTGGAAGACCCAGTGTAGAGAGAGGGCGCTTGCTTCCAGGCTGGAGCAGCCTGTCCTTGGAGGACTGCACCCCATGGAAAGAGACGCATGTTGCAGTAGTTTTGGGAGGACTGTTTGCCCATGAGGGGAACTCACGTTGCAGCAGGTGCAGTAGGACTGCTGCTCGTGAGAGTGGACCCACGTCAGAGAGGTTCATGGAGAACTGTCTCCCATGGGAGGGACCCCACGGTCTCACAGGGGAAGACTCCTCTCCCAGAGCAGCGGAAGGAAAGCTCAGTGATGAACTGACCAAACCCCCATGCCCTGTATCCCTATGCTGTCGGTGGGAAGGAGGGAGGGGCTGGGGGGTGAAAGGCGTTCTAAGGGCTTATTTTACTTCTCATTATCCTCCTCTGATTCTGTTAGTAATAAATTCACTTCACAGCTTAAGTTGAGCCTGTTTTGCCCTTGAAGTGTTTCTCCCAGTCCTCATCTCACTCATGAAGCCTTCATTAACTTTTTTCCTTTTCCCTCCTCTGCCCAGCTGAGGAAGGAGAGGGTGAGCAAGCAGCTCTTGTCTGGCACTGGGCCAGCATCAAACCACAACACAGAGGTGAGGTGAGGCTTTCTGCACTAGATACACCACAGAATCACAGAATCAACTAGGTTGGAAAAGACCTCAGATCACTGAGTCACACCTATGACCTAACACTCTTGGTGTGACCCAGCCCACTGCAGGGCTGGGGCAGCTTGATGCCAATCAATCCCAGCCCCTCCCCTGGATCGAATTTCCCGAAGAGGCAGACTCAGAGGGCGGGTCGAGGGGCAGCTCAGAAGCCTAAGCCGCACCCCCTGGGCGGTGCCCGGGTACAAGCCGCCTCCCCCAGTTTAGGAAAATTCTCCGTTACTTGTTGCTGCCTGTTCTGAGCTTCCCCTCCCCCTCCCAAAGACACTTGCTCCTGCCCACGTGCTCCGAGCTCCTTTGTTCTAAGCGCAGGCAAAACCAAATGTAACTCAAACTCTTTAGCAGTGTCTGATTGGCCGGTCACCCCGGGTCCGCCCCCAGTCCTCCCATTTCCCCTTCTCCTAATAAAAGAGATGATCGAGGGAGGCCCCACGCTCTCTTGGCTCAGCTATCTTCCTGTGAACACCTCTTGTTGTCTGTCTCATTTGAAAGCTTCTAACTGCAGGAAATTGAGCGAGCAGGGAGCTATATTTCTCCGTCTTTGCTTCTGCGGATGGTATTTGCTTTGCAGCTGATACAGGTACCGATTTTAGAGCTACTAAAGTGCGAGATCGCCCGTGCTACCTCTCTAGGCTGCTGGAGGCTATCTAAGGCATTAAACTACTAGCCTAACCGGTATAGAGCTGAAAAGATACCTTCCACATTTGGCGCCCAGTGTTACTAAGTTATGCTTTCCCGGAGAAAAAGGGCAGGACATGAAAAGCCTCTGCAAGAGTCCCCTGTTAATTCCCTTATACTCTCTTCCAACCCCTGTTTCCCGGACCCCTCTTCCCCTATGCTGGAAAACACAGCTAGAGCAGACTGCTTTTTAGCACAGGAGAGCTATCGTCCTCCTGGCTCACCCGTGTTTCCTCAGCACCCTGCCTTGGACGGGAATCTGAAGCCCGTCCTAGGCCCGTCCCAACCCCTTTTCTCCACTCCCTTTTCCCCAGTTTCTAGCCCTCACGTTTCAAGCGCGCGTAAAAACCCCTTCTCCCCAGACCTCTTTGTTCCCAGGGACAGCCATTGCCATGTGCTCTCAGGCCGGGAAAAACCCCCTCCCCCCAACCCCTTTTCTCCGAGTTTGTTTGTCTCCAATAATGGCAGACGCAATGTTCCTTCCTCTCCAAACTACACCTCCCACAATCCCTTTCTCCCCCACCCCACAAATCCCTTCTTGTCCCCATCTGCTCCCACTCCTGTGTCAGAACCTGAACCCGCCCCCAACCCCGCTCCCACAGCGTCATATTTCACCCCTCCCTCTGTTCCTGCCCATGACTCAAGTACAGCCCCTACCTCCCACAACCCCGCCCCCAACCCCTCCCCTCCACCAGCTGTGTCCCCGCCTCCACTCCCTGCCCCTGCCCCTTCACTCCCTGCCCCTCCACTCCCCGCCCCTGCCTTCCATTGTCCCACCTCAACTTCCCACAATCCTGTGACCACCTCTCTATATCCTAGAACGCAGAGCTACCCGGAAGTAACTCCAACTGCCACTTATACACTCTCTCGTACTAGCAATGGAGCAAACCCTGACTGGCACCCCTTCCTTATTCTAATATTAAGGATTTGTGCAAGGCAATTAAGGAGTTTGGAATGCATAGAAATTATATTAAGAGCCTTTTAAGTGCTACTTTTGCAACTCACTTACTTGTACCTCATGATTTACTTACATTGATGCAAACTCTTCTCACACCTGGTGATTTTGTGATGTTGAAAAAGCAATGGAAAATAATTTTATCTGATTTATTAAAAATTTTGTGGAAAACTCCAGATAATTACCTGGACTTTGAGAATAATTATATCACATTAGACCTTTTATCTGGTGACAATAATATGGCAAATCCTCAAAAACAAGCAATGCTTATCCCTCCTCCAGTTCTTATTGAAATCACACGTGCTGCTGAAAAGGCCTTAACATTATTACCATCTCAAATTCCTAACTCTCATTATACCACCAATTGCCAAATGAAAATATTATTCACTTTTATAACCGTTTGTGCGAAGCTGTCTCTTCCCAGGTCCCTAATCCTGACCTCCAAGCGCTCCTACTCGAACTTCTCCAAGTGAATACGAATGATGCTTGGAAACAAGTCATCCTCACTTTCCATTTGCATCTGCCTCTGACTGTTGAATCCATCCTCGAAGTTTGTATAAAGAAGGTGCAGCTGAACACAGCTGGTCCCTTTTTCAAAAAAGTAGGGATGGTTGGGGAAGTTGTGGAGAATGCTACAGGTACAGGGGAAACTCAATCGCGTGGTAACCTTATATGCTATCGTTGTCAGAAAAAGGGACATGTAGCCCGCAATTGCAGAGCGATTATAACTGCAGATATAACTCTCCAAAGACTTTTTCCCTAGGTCAACAGCAGGGAAACTAGCAACTCAACGCGTCCTAACAGCTCCGCATTCAGACATAAATAGGGCTGCAGACAAACCAACTTGGACTTCTGGACTCAGGTTTAAGGTAACCTGTGATAAAGCACACCATTTCAACAATAACAAACAGACTGTAATACCCATCTCATTCCAGAATGTGGACCACATGCCAGACTTTATATACCTTTTTGTTATTGGGGACACTCGGGAAACACCTGCTGGGACGGAGGTTACACCTACACTCATGAAAGTGGATCAGAACGGGTGTTCTAACCTAATTGTACAATGTATATATCCACCGTATTTTATGCCAAAGGGACAAGTCATTGCACAGGCCATTCCACTGCCCAAATACCTGCCCACAGATGATCATATCCCAGCCATCTTTTGGACTGAGGTTTTGGGATATGACAAACCTGTAATAGAATGTAAGCTCCGTCACAAATCACATAAAATCAGTATAATGGGAATGATCGACACAGGTGTTGCTGCCTGTTCTGAGCTTCCCCTCCCCGTCCCAAAGACACTTGTTCCTGCCCATGTGCTTTGAGCTCCTTTGTTCTATGCGCGGGCAAAACCAAATGTAACTCAAACTCTTTAGCAGTGTCTGATTGGCCGGTCACCCCGGGTCCGCCCCCAGTCCTCCCCTTCCCCCTTCTCCGAATAAAGGATAGTCGAGGGGAGGCTCCGCCCTCTCTCTCAGCTCAGCTTTTCCTGTGAACATCTGTGGTTGTCTCTCTCCCTTTTTAAAGCTTCTAACTGCAGGAAATTGAGCGGGCAGGGAGCTATATTTCTCCCTCTTTGCTTCTGCTGGTGGTATTTGCTCTGCAGCTGATACAGGTACCGATTTAGAGCTACTAAAGTGCTAGATCGCCCGTGCTGCCCCTCTGGGCTGCTCGAGGCTTTCTAAGGCATTGAAATACAAGCGCTAGCCGGTATAAAGCTGAAAAGATACCATCCACACACAGGTGCTGATATGGCTGTCATTCCATTTGATAAGTGGCCTGCACAATGGGGATTGCAGTCTCAGGGCATCTCAGGGATTGGAGGTACCCAAATTGCAAAGCCATCCAAACACACCATCCAAATTGAAGGTCCTGAAGGACAAATAGCAACACTTCGCCCATATGTCCTAGACACCAAATTCACCCTGTGGGGAAGGGATGCCATGTCTGAGTGGGGAACAAAAATTGATATCACCCCTAGATATCAAAATTTTCCCTTGCGTCCGCTGGAGTTGAGTGCCAACCACAAAAATTAACTTGGAAAACAGATGAACCAGTGTGGGTTAACCAGTGGTCGCTAAAAGAAGAAAACTTAGAGGCACTCAAAACATTAGTAGCTGAACAATTAGCTAAAGGAAATATAGTTCCAACTAACAGCCCATGGAACACACCTGTGTTTGTAATACAAAAACCGGGAAAGAACAAATATAGGCTACTCCAAGATCTTAGAGAAATTAATAAGGTTATTGAAGACATGGGACCTCTTCAACCAGGTATGCCATCACCTTCAATGCTCCCACAACATTGGCATTTAGCTGTTCTTGATATTAAAGATTGCTTCTTTCATATTCCACTGCACCCTGCAGATGCCCCTCGATTTGCATTTTCTGTACCCTCTCTTAATCGTGAAACTCCCATGGAACATTACCATTGGCTTGCGCTTCCCTAAGGTGTGAAATTTTCCCCAACTCTCTTCCAAGAGTACATTGCTAAAATTCTATCTCCCATCCGTGCCAAAGCAGAGAAAGCCATCATCCTACATTACATGAATGATGTGCTGGTGTGTGCTCCCAATAATCAGTATCTCGAGCAGACACTTAACATGGTGATTGAGGCCCTAGAGGCCAAGGGCTTTGAATTACAACCTGAAAAAATGCAGAGAACAAGCCCTTGGAAATACCTCGGACTCAAAATCACAGAAACCTCTATCACCCCAACACCCGTCGCCATTAATAATAACCCAAAAACATTAGAGGAAGTGCAACAGATCTGTGGGACACTGACTTATTTAATGTCCTGGTTAGGACTCACCACAGAGGATGTAGCTCCTCTTGCAAACCTGGTAAAAGGGGAAGGTGGTCCAGCATCCCCTAGATCCCTGACAGAAGAGGCAAGGCAGTTTCTCAAAAAGATACAAGAGATCATTTCCACCAGACAAGCACACAGGAATCAGCCCTCCCTACCCTTTAAGCTTGTCTTTCTGCGGAAGGTACCACGCTTTCACAGCTTCAACGTTCAGTGGGACAAGGAGCAGAAGGATCACCTCATCATAATTGAATGGGTATTCCTTCCACTCCAACCTCCTAAAACCATCCCACAGCCACAAGAACTAATGGCAAAAATTTTCATGAGGGGTAGAGCAAGGCTCCGCACCCTGGCACGATGCGACTTTGCATGCATCTACTTACCTGTAACAACAAACACATTAGATCACCTACTTCAAAATAATGTGAACTTACGATTTGCATTCAATAGTTACTCAGGCCAAAGCTCCAATCATTACCCAAAACATGACATGTTTAATCTGCCATTCTCTTTCATCCCTCGGGAGATTCAAAGTAGAAAACCCCTCGATGCGATTACCGTTTTTACCGATGCTTCAGGAAAAAGTAAAATGTCCGAGTCACATGGAAAAATCCAAAGACGCAAAAGTGGGAATCTGACATCAAGGTAATCTAGGGATCACCACAAGTAGCTGAACAAGCAGCTGTCATTAGGGCATTTGAGAGGTTCAAAGAACCCTTTAATTTAGTCACAGACTCAGCATATGTAGCTGGTGTAACTGTTAGAGCTTTACATGCTCTCCTAAAAGAAATCTCAAACAAAAATATTTATGATTTGCTCTCAAAATTAATTTATCTGGTTTCCCACAGAGAGCATCCCTATTTTGTCATGCATGTGAGGTCACATACGAGCCTGCCAGCATTTATTGCAGAGGGTAATCGTAGAGCTGATGCTCTGGCTATGCCAGCAGGCATAGTTCTATCAGCCGACTTACCAAAGCTCCCCCAAGTTTTTGAACAAGCAAAATTGAGCCATGCCATGTACCATCAAAATACTCCTGCTCTTATCCGCATGTTCCATCTGTCGCGGACGCAGGCAAAAGCAATAGTGGCAACGTGTCCCAACTTCCAGAATCTACAGCCTCCATGACTGGGCATGGGGGTCAATCCCAGAGGCATTAATAGCGGTGAAGTGTGGCAGATGGACGTCACACATTTCCCTGAATTTGGGATATTAAAATACATTCATGTTTCTATTGATACCTTCTCTGGTGCTATGTATGCCTCTGCACATGAAGGTGAAAAAGCTAAGGATGTTGAAAAACATCTTGTCCAAGCTTTTGCTGTGCTTGGTATACCTGAGGAGATAAAAACTGACAATGGACCTGGCTACACCTCTCAGGAGTTTAAAAACTTCCGTCAGCAGTGGGGATTTCGACATGTTACAGGTATTCCTCACTCCCCAACTGGACAAGGCATTGTTGAACGTGCCCATCAAACCCTCAAGCGAATGCTGCTACAACAATCAGGGACCACCAAACTCAACTCACCTGCCCTCAGACTCAGCAAAGCACTGTTTATCATAAACTTCCTGAATGGCACCTTGGAGGATCCAAAGCCTCCCATCTATCGTCATTTCCAGAACACCGGGAGACAGAAACTGAAGGAAAATCCAGCAGTCCTGATCCGGGACCCAGAGACTCAAAAGATCCATGGACCATAGAAACTTGTAACTTGGGGACGTGGGTATGCCAGTGTATCTACCCCTCAAGGACTGAGATGGATCCCAGGGAAATGGGTAAAACCTTATGTCACTTCCTCAAAAGTTAAGGAGGTTAAAACTGCCCCCTGGAGGACACACCATAAAAAGGATCCTGATTTTGTACCCTCATGTAAACCCCCTACTGCAGATTTTGATGTTAATCCCTTAAGTTAAGTTGCACTGTTTTGCACTCACGTTTTGCACTGTATTTTGTGAATCTTCATCCTGATACTCTACACCATAGATTTCCTGACTAACCCCCTGAGTTTTAACTGGGGGACTAGTTTAAAGACATCCTGTCGAGTTGTAGGGATGATAGATTCCAATTATGTTTTGCACTGTTGTTTTGTTACTGTTCTATGCACATTTAAGTTACTAAGAGTTACAACCCAGCTTTAAAGAAAAAAAATAGGGAATTGTTGCTGCCTGTTCTGAGCCTCCCCTCCCCCTCCCAAAGACACTTGCTCCTGCCATGTGCTCTGAGCTCCTTTGTTCTAAGCGCGGGCAAAACCAAATGTAACTCAAACTCTTTAGCAGTGTCTGATTGGCCGGTCATCCTGGGTCTGCCCCGGGTCCTCCCCTTTCCCCTTCTCCTAATAAAAGAGATGATCGAGGGAGCCCCCGCCCTCCTTTGGGTCTGCTACCCTTTCTGCGAAGATCTCTTGTCGTCTGTTTCTTTTGAAACCTTCTAACTGCAGGAAATTGAGCGAGCAGAGAGCTATATTTCTCCCTCTTTGCTTCTGCTGATGGTATTTGCTTAGCAGCTGATACAAGTACTGATTTTAGAGCTACTAAAAGTGCTAGATCGCCCGTGCTACCTCTCTAGGCTTCTCGAGGCTTTCTAAGGCTTAAACCGCTAGCTTAGCAGGTAAAAAGCTGAAAAGATACCTTCCACAATAATCCTTGTAGCGGGTGCCGCCAGGTGTTATTACAGGGTAGCACAGGCAGCAAGAGCAGTAGAATCGCCATTTGTGTCTGGGAAAAGGCAGTGGTGAGAATTGACCAAAACCTTTTGGTTTTGCAGAACACCTTTAATCACCTTCAGTGCACAAGGACGCAAGCAAAATGATCCCAGTGTTTGATTATGAGTGCAAATGATATTCATATATATGTGCTAATCACAGCCAGTATATTGCAGATTTCCACTATGTCACAGCATATAAAATCAAAGGTTTGAATTTTTATGGAATGTATCCAAGGTAACAACACCACAGTAATACAATTTGTAATCACATACCCTGATTACTTTCCATTACCAGAAACAATGCAAAAAAAACCCCAACGATTAAAAAAATTAAATAAGAATCCAAAATATCCACAAGTTAGTCATAAATTATGATTGTTAAATATAAGGCATATAAACTCACAAAATCCTGTAAACTATCAATATTTTGTTCCTAGAGATGTGTTGTTGTTTCAGTTTGTTTTTAAACTCATCCTTTTATCAGAATCTACTTGAACAAATTATTTAAACATAAAGGAACCTAACATACCAATGCAACTCCAGACACAGTAAATTTGCACACTGCCCTGGGTTGAGGTGTATTCTATTACCATCCTCATGAGCTGTTGAAATCAGGTGGGGCAGTGTTTCCTTGCCTCCTCCCCCCAGACTATCTTTCTGTTAATGGCCCATCATTGTCCTGCTGCATGACTCAGAGATAACTCCCTCAGGACTATCTTCTGTTAACAAGCCTAATCAACACTTGGCCTCATGACTCATTACCCCATTGTGAGATGCTCCACCCGGAGGGAGGAACCAAGCATCCCATCGTGGATATAATCTGGGACTCTGAGCACCAAAGACACGGGCTCCACTGGATTTCCAGAGGACAGGAGCTACACAGCCACCGCTGGACTTTCTGAGGAAGAGCAGACCCCTTCTACTACAGGATCACCACTTCAGAGGATTGCAGCCACCATTCCACCAGACTGCTACCACTACCCTGCCTAACAGGGACTCAGGTTGTATCTTGACTCTGTCAGTGTTTTCTTTTACTTTCTTTTCCTTTTCTTTAATTTCCATTAAATTGTTATTCTGACTTGGTGCCTCTCACTGGTTTGTTTTCAAACTAGGACATAATTTGGCGCCCAAGTGGGGCCTGCTCTGAGAGAAAGTCAGAATTACAATCTTGTATTAACAGAAACCTATTCACCATGGTGCTCAGCTTGTCTGCATGGGTTCTGTATCTTGCTCTCTATATTTTTCCTTACATGGGGAACTATCTGCCTGTTGTGTTACTCCTGTTAAAACCAGGGACTGGTATGAGAATTGCTTTATTGGTTTATTATGTCTATAGCATAATAACCTGCGAGGCGATGAATACCATTTGGAATATATACTCAATTTTGTTTGGCTGTCCTAGTCTGGGCTCCTATGTCTGGGATCTCTTCAACAATCGCACCCAGCCCCTGGTGGGAGGAGTAGAGAGGGGTTTCTTCCAGCCTTTCAGGCCAGGCACAGCAGTTTTTGAAAATATTGAGTTCCCTCTGGATGTTAAGGATGGTATAATCTTCTTGTCAGTTCTATTCTCTTTTTTCTCTATGGCCTGCATTGTGTACACCATGCTTAGAAACAGAACGCTACTTAGTGTGGTGCAATGTCTGCTTGAGGAGGAGGTAAAAAGGAGCAAAGCAGCAAATACCATGTCTACGCAGACTGCCACACAGAAAGGAACCAAAAGCAAAGCAACCGCATCCATCTCTACGCAGACTGTCACAAAGGAGAAAGGAAGCAAACGCAAAGCAACCGCATCCATCTCTACGCAGACTGTCACAAAGGAGAAAGGAAGAAAAAGCAAAGCAACCGCATCCATCTCTACGCAGACTGACACAGAGGAGAAAGAAACCAAATGCAAAACAACAGCATCCATCTCTACACAGACTATCACAGAGGAGAAAGGAACCAAATACAAAACAACAGCGTCCATGACTACGCAGACTGACTCAGAGGAGAAAGGAACCAAAAGCACTGTCAGCGTCCCCATGCAAACCACCACTGAACCAGAACAGCCCAAACCGATTGCAGTTGCCCCCGTGCAGAAGAAGAAATCAAAAAGCAAGTCAGTCCGCATAGTGACTGATGAGGATGCAGCAGGACCTTCACATCCAGCAGAAGAGGCTGAGCCAGAGATCATCACTCGGTCACTATCCCTGGGTGAGCTGCGTGACCTGCGGAGGGAATTCACGCACCAGACGAATGAGTCCATCCTGACCTGGCTGCTCCGCATTTGGGATGCTGCAGCCAATGACACCATTCTGGATGGAAGTGAGGCCAGGCAGCTGGGATCTCTGTCCCGGGATGTGGTCATTGACCAGGGGATCGGGAGAACCCAAGAAACTCTCAGCCTCTGGCGGCGACTGCTTACAAGTGTCAGGGACAGGTACCTTTGTAAAGAAGACCTCCAGGTGCACCAAGGGAAATGGAGCACAATGGAACAAGGTATCCGGCGCCTGAGGGAATTGGCTGTGTTGGAGATCATTTTCTCAGAAGACGAGAGATTTCCTAAGAGCCCAGATGGTGTCCAGTGCACGTCACAGATGTGGTTGAGGTTCGCACGCCTTGGACCAGAGATATACTCCCGTTACCTGGCAACGCTGCAATGGAGGGAAGGCGAGGACAGGGTGGGCGTCTTGGTGAACAAACTGAGGATTTACGAGGACACCGTCACAGCCCCGTTTCGCACCCATGTCTCATCCGTGGAAACAAGTCTTTCAGCTGAGCAAGTCCGGAGTTTGATTGAAGAAGGCCATCAGAAATTGAAAAAGGAACTTAAGGAAGAGATTTACCAGATCTCGCCAGAACCAACAAAAGTCTCTGCCATTAGGAGCCGACGTCCCCCAACCAGGGAGAGAGGATACACCCCACGAGGTAATCTCTGGTTTTTCCTTCAGGAACATGGAGAAGACATGAGTAAGTGGCATGGAAAACCCACCTCCTCCTTAGCAGCCAGGGTACGTGAACTAAAAAGAGGGACAACTACCACAAGAAGCGCATCTAGAGTCAACATTGCTCCGGTCTCTCGCACACAGAACTCCAGACGATACCAGAATGATAGTATGACTGATCCTCTTGAAGGGACCTCAGGAACATATTCACCGGAAGGGAGCAACATGCACCAGAACCAGGAATAGAGGGGCCCTGCCTCTAGCCAGGTAGAGGAAAGGGATAATCGGGTCTTTTGGACTGTGTGGGTCCGATGGCCTGGCACATCTGAGCCACAAAAATACACGGCTTTGGTTGACACAGGCGCTCAATGTACTCTGATGCCATCAAGGTATGTGGGAGCAGAACCCATTTCTATTTCTGGGGTGACAGGAGGATCTCAGCAGCTGACTGTACTGGAAGCTGAAGTGAGTTTAACTGGGAACGAGTGGCAGAAACACCCCATCGTGACAGGCCCGGAGGCCCCGTGCATTCTCGGCATAGACTATCTCAGAAATGGATATTTCAAGGACCCAAAAGGACATCGTTGGGCTTTTGGGATAGCTGCTGTGGAGACAGAAGATATCAGACAACTGAGTACATTGCCTGGCCTCTCAGATGACCCGTCTGCCGTGGGACTGCTAAGAGTTGAAGAACAACAGGTACCAATCGCCACAGCAACCGTACACCATCGGCAATACTGCACCGACAGAGACTCTGTGGTTCCCGTCCATGAGATGATTCGTAAACTGGAGAGCCAAGGGGTGGTCAGCAAGGCCCATTCACCTTTCAACAGCCCTATATGGCCAGTGCGTAAGTCCAATGGAGAATGGAGACTGACGGTGGATTACCGTGGCCTGAATGAAGTCACACCACCATTGAGTGCTGCTGTGCCGGACATGTTGGAACTTCAGTACGAGCTGGAGTCCAAAGCAGCGAAGTGGTACTCCACTATTGACATTGCCAACGCCTTCTTCTCCATTCCTTTGGCAGCAGAATGCAGGCCCCAGTTTGCTTTCACTTGGAGGGGTGTGCAATACACCTGGAACCGACTGCCCCAGGGGTGGAAGCACAGTCCCACCATTTGCCATGGACTGATCCAGACTGCACTGGAAAAGGGTGAGGCCCCAGAACATCTGCAATACATCGACGACATCATCGTGTGGGGAAACACAGCAAAGGAAGTATTTGAGAAAGGAGAGAAAATCATCCAGATTCTCCTGGAAGCTGGCTTTGCCATCAAAAGGAGCAAAGTCAAGGGACCTGCCCAAGAGATCCAGTTCCTGGGAGTAAAGTGGCAAGATGGACGACGTCAGATTCCCATCGAGGTTGTCAACAAGATCACTGCGATGTCTCCACCGACCAGCAAGAAGGAAACACAAGCTTTCCTAGGCGCCATAGGTTTTTGGAGAATGCACATTCCTGAGTACAGCCAGATCGTGAGCCCTCTCTACCTGGTTACCCGCAAGAAGAATGATTTCCACTGGGGCCCTGAACAGCAGCAAGCCTTCGCCCAGATCAAACAGGAAATCGCTCATGCTGTAGCCCTTGGCCCAGTCAGGACAGGACCAGAGGTGAAGAACGTGCTCTACTCTGCAGCCGGGAACAATGGTCTGTCCTGGAGCCTCTGGCAGAAGGTGCCTGGTGAGACTCGTGGTCGACCACTGGGATTCTGGAGCCGAAGCTACAGAGGATCTGAAGCCAACTACACTCCAACAGAGAAAGAAATCTTGGCTGCCTATGAAGGAGTCCAAGCTGCCTCAGAGGTAATCGGCACAGAGGCACAACTCCTCCTGGCACCCCGACTACCAGTGCTGGGGTGGATGTTCAAGGGAAAGGTTCCTTCCGTGCATCACGCCACCGACACCACATGGAGCAAGTGGATTGCTCTCATCACACAGCGTGCCCGTATTGGAAACCCGAATCGCCCTGGGATTCTGAAAATTATAACAAACTGGCCTGAAGGTTAGACTTTTGGATTATCTTCTGAAGAAGAGGAAGAGCAAGTGACTTGTGCTGAGGAAGCCCCAACATATAATGACCTACCGGAGACTGAAAGACGTTATGCCCTCTTCACTGATGGTTCCTGCCGAATTGTAGGCACTAACAGGAAGTGGAAAGCTGCAGTATGGAGCCCCACACGGCGAGTTGCACAAGCTACCGAGGGACAAGGTGGATTGAGTCAGGTTGCAGAGCTTAAAGCCGTCCAGCTGGCTTTGGATATTGCTAAACGAGAGAAGTGGCCGAGGCTCTATCTCTACCCCGACTCGTGGATGGTAGCTAATGCTCTGTGGGGATGGCTGGTTCGCTGGAGAAAAGCCAACTGGCAGTGCAAAGGGAAACCCATCTGGGCCGCTGAGATTTGGCAGGACATCGCCGCCCGAGTAGAGAAGCTGACCGTGAAGGTTCGACACGTGCATGCGCACGTACCCAAGTGTCGGGCTAATGAAGAACATTGCAACAACAAGCAGGTGGACCGAGCTGCCAAGGTGAAAGTATCACAGGTGGATCTGGACTGGCAGCACAAGGGAGAACTATTCCTAGCTCGTTGGGCCCGTGATGCCTCTGGTCATCAGGGGAGAGATGCAACATACCAATGGGCCCGTGACCGAGGGGTGGACCTTACCATGGACAGCATCTCACAGGTCATCCACAGTTGTGAGACCTGTGCTGCAATCAAACAGGCCAAGCGGGTGAAGCCTCTGTGGTACGGTGGACGATGGTCAAAGTACAGGTATGGGGAAGCCTGGCAAGTTGATTACATCACACTGCCTCAAACCCGCCAAGGCAAGCGCTACGTGTTGACCATGGTTGAAGCAACTACTGGATGGCTGGAGACCTACCCTGTGCCTCATGCTACAGCCCGGAACACCATCTTGGGCCTGGAAAAGCAAGTCCTGTGGAGACATGGCACCCCCGACAGGATCGAGTCAGACAACGGGACTCATTTTAAGAACAGCCTCATCAAAACCTGGGCCAGAGAACATGGTATCGAATGGATATATCACATTCCTTATCATGCACCAGCTGCCGGAAAAGTTGAACGCTGCAATGGACTACTTAAAACCACCCTAAAGGCACTTGGTGGGGGGACCTTCAAAAATTGGGAAGTGAACTTAGCAAAGGCTACCTGGATGGTCAATACCCGAGGGTCCATCAATCGAGCTGGTCCTGCCGAGTCTGAACCCTTGCACACGGTGGATGGAGATAGAGTCCCTGTGGTACACCTGAGAGGTATTTTAGGAAAGACTGTTTGGATTAATCCTACCTCAGGCAAAGGCAAACCCATCCGTGGGATTGTCTTTGCTCAAGGACCTGGTTACACTTGATGGGTAGTGCAGAAAGATGGGGAAACCCATTGTGTACCACAGGGAGACCTAATCTTAGGTGAGAACGGTGTGTAGGGTTTCATTGTATATATATATATATCTATATATGTATGTGTGTTTAGAGTTTAAGAAGGTATTGATTTGGGATGATGTAGATGGTAATAGAATAAGGGGTGGATAATGTCCTGGGTTGAGGTGTATTCTATTACCATCCTCATGAGCTGTTGAAATCAGGTGGGGCAGTGTTTCCTTGCCTCCTCCCCCCAGACTATCTTTCTGTTAATGGCCCATCATTGTCCTGCTGCATGACTCAGAGATAACTCCCTCCAGACTATCTTCTGTTAACGAGCCTAATCAACACTTGGCCTCATGACTCATTACTCCATTGTGAGATGCTCCACCCGGAGGGAGGAACCAAGCATCCCATCGTGGATATAACTGGGACTCTGAGCACGAAAGACACGGGCTCCACTGGATTTCCAGAGGACAGGAGCTACACAGCCACCGCTGGACTTTCTGAGGAAGAGCAGACCCCTTCTACTACAGGATCACCACTTCAGAGGACTGCAGCCACCATTCCACCAGACTGCTACCACTACCCTGCCTATCAGGGACTCAGGTTGTATCTTGACTCTGTCAGTGTTTTCTTTTACTTTCTGTTCCTTTTCTTTAATTTCCATTAAATTGTTATTCTGACTTGGTGCCTCTCACTGGTTTGTTTTCAAACTAGTACACTTAGAGAGCCATCCAAGCTGGTCTTGAATGTTTCAAGGGATGGGGCATCCACCACCTCTCTGGGCAACCTGTGCTAGTGTTTTACCACCCTCATCATAAAAAATTTCTTCCCTGTGTCTTCCTTATATGCCACCATGTGTCCCTTGTTACAAATGCAGTGAGTGCTCAGACAAGTCCTGCCTTAGGCTCAGATTTATGGCAGTACCTCTATTTGAGGTGACCCGCACCCCAAATTGCTCTCCCTCACGAGTTTTTAAGAATAGACACTTAGGTCTATTACAAAATGAATTATTTATTGAATAGACACAAGATTAACAGACAAGAGACTTTAAACAGACTACTTACTACACAGGATAAACAAAAGAACTACTAGTAGATTTACATAATGCAGTGCACAACATAAAGGTACCTATATTACAG
The DNA here is from genome assembly GCF_041296385.1 of Aphelocoma coerulescens. Classification (NCBI taxonomy): domain Eukaryota; kingdom Metazoa; phylum Chordata; class Aves; order Passeriformes; family Corvidae; genus Aphelocoma; species Aphelocoma coerulescens. The sequence continues at coordinate 487,219 of NW_027184081.1, forward strand.
CTAGCAAAGAAATAGTATAGTTTAGGAGTCAATGTAACTTATCACCAAATTGATGATGGAGTACACACAGAGCCTTTTCACTCAACTTCCAGAAGAGTAACCACGAGGATGCATCCAAACTTTGGGAAGAAGCCCTACACATTTCCAGGGAGTATGCAGAAGACTTCTGCTGTGTGAAAATTTTGTGTAGCTTTTATAGTTTGTAAAGTGAAGTGTCTGTCAGTCAGAAATTCAAGGCTTATCTCCCTTCAAACTGCTCTCAAGGCAAGATGTTTATTGTCAGCTGGGAATTCCACCTCCATGGCGCCAGAGATAACTCACTACTGGACAAATGTCCAGCCTGGGTTATCTCACCAATTCATGTGAGGGGGAAGATGCCCTGAGCTATCGAACCAGCTGATGGACCGAACAGATAAGCTCATCTGTGGTAAGGGGGAAATTGTTACAGCAGGGATACTGTAACACGCATATATCAAACCAGGAGTCCCGTGGAAAAGAAATATATATGGACGGATTCTTGGTAGATGTTTCAGAGATGTTTATTTCTCCAGCCGCATGGCCGGAGCTCTGCCGAGGAACCCTCACAGTCTGGGCTGAGGGTCCTTGCCCGCGCAGGGAAACACAAACCAACCAATGGGGAACGAGGCTGACCAGGGGCAGGGGAACCCTGTGTGTCTGTGCCCTCAGGGCCCCTCTGCCAGGACTACATGGTGGGGGGAGGAGACCCCAAAATCTCACCTGCTTTATTTTAATAAAAGGAGAATGAAAACAACTGGATAAACATAACAAGAACAGTTTCAAAACAAAACAAGCCACCCTCCTGAATCTTTAAATGTCCAAACAGATTCTGTGGAACATCTTAGGGCTGACAGAAGGGAGACAGAACTCTCTGAGCATGCTTTGTGGGGAAACTGAGGCAGGAGAGGGTTTAATTTCCTCCCTCCCCCTTTTCATCCCCCACTCGGCATTGGAAAGGGATTTTTGGGGAAACAATTGGCAAAGGTATGGTTTTGTGAGGGAAACCATGGATGATAAAACGGATTGGGAATACACTGGGGGTAATAGGACATAGGATAAAAGGGAAAGGTGGGATTAGGAAAGGGAGACTGTAGGGGGGGCTTATAATGGAGATATTGCCTAATATGACTACGATTTTTTGCATATATACTGCCTTTTACAGGAACACCATCAGGCCCAGTGACCTGCAATTCTTGTAACCCTTTTCTACCTTGTATAATTTTGAATTCCACCACCTCTCAATCTCCCAAGCTTGGGATGCATTTTTCAGGGTTATTCTTTTTAATAGCAGTTCTATGCACGAATATGTCTTGCTGGTTGTCACATCTTGGTATAAAACCATAATTTTGTTTAACATTATACCATTTCACTATCCCTAAGATCTTAGCTACTATGATCTTTTCCTTTTTCCGAGTGGCTGGCATAGACAACACCACAGATGAGGTTGAGTAAAGCTCTGTATGTCTTTAATTTTTTAAACAGCTCTTTTGTAGAGCCTGATCCACCAATTTTCAGACATTTCTCAAACAGTACAAGAGCAAAGTTAAAAGAGAATCCTCCAGTGTTAATTAGAAACCCAGAAACAGGGAAGATTGAAGGTCCATTTCCTTTAATAATATGGGGCAAAGGGTTTGCTTGTGTTTCCACAGGCGGTCAACTCAGGTGGCTTCCAGCAAAGAACATGAAAACCTATCAAGCGTGAAGAAATGCTGACAACCCCACAAGTAAAGAAGCAGGCACACAGACGTGAGCTGAACAGAGATCGCAACCTCTGCTTGATGTCTTGCATTCTATCTACAGAAGATTGTGAAGTTTGGGTGTGGGAATTAGTAGTATTGTAGAATTCTTTGTTAGATGACAGTATAAGAAGAATATGGAACTTAATCAAAAATTATGCTTATGCTTTTTTGCTTTGCTTGCTTTTGGCTATGCAGATTTACCAGTTAACCAACCTAAAGCTAATGTTTGGGTCACTTTAGCTAATGCATCAGGTTTAGAGACCATATTTCTGTCCAACACGACCCCTGAGAAACCATTTTCCACCTGCTTAGTTGGTGTGCCAATGGATGCTTGGCCAATCCCGATAGAAATTGATGAAGCTATTCAAGGTCCTTTTGTTAAGACAAATGTGTGGAACTACTACAATCCAGTAGATGCATGGGATTGGTGGGTTCCTCACCTTCCCAAAGCATCTTCTGAACCTCAGGAATTAGAGATCCTTGGTTCTACATATATGACCTTTTGTGTCAAATTTAATTATATAAACAAGGGTCAATCTTTAATTAAGGATGTTACTCCTTATCACAATTTATATAAAAATCAGACCTCATGGTGCAATTATACTTCTTTAGTTCATTCTGTATATGATACTCCCTTTCAATTACCATGTGGAGTATTTTTCATTTGTGGAGGTCGAGTTTGGCCTACTATTCCAGCACACATCACTAGTGGACCATGTAGCGTGGGAAAACTTTGCTAACACCCAGTGCAAAAATGCTTGCTTTTATGAGGCATAAAAGTAAAAGGTCTATTCTTCCGTACAAGCCAGATTGTAATGATGATTTTGTACCCTGGGGTCCTGTAAAAAGGCTCTCAGCAGCTCTTCTTTTACCACAGCTTGCTTCAGGAGTTGCACAATTAGACCGACTAGGGTTTTGGCTGAGTAAGGAATTCAATGCTACTTCCCCTGCATTAAGTGATATGCTAACAGATACCAAAGATGTCAGACATGCAACTTTGCAGAACAGGGCTGCAATTGAGTTCCTTTTATTAGCACATGGACATGGGTGTAAAGATTTTGAAGGAATGTGTTGTATGAATTTATCTGATCATTCAGAATCTATCCGTAAGAGTATTCAACAACTTAAAGAAGGTGTTTCAAAGATTAGAGTTGATGATGGAACTTGGTTAGATAACCTGCTTGATGGATGGAATTTAACAACATGGGTGAAAGCTTTTAAAGATGAGTTTTTACATATTAGTTATCATCATAGTTGTGTTAATAATGGTGCCTTGCTTGCTTCAATGTATCTGGCAAATGATCATCAAAGCTATTAAGGGAGTCTTCATGGTTCAAACAGGAGGGGGAGATGTTGGAGTGAAAGCTCCTCTGGACTCAGGCCCAGAGGGAAGCCAAAGCACAGGGGTTGAATTAAAACCTTTGGACAAGCTGAGATACATGAAGCCACACCAAAATAAAATAGAAACATAGATTTTTAACTTTTAGTAGAAATATATGCTAAGTGCCTTAAACATTAAAAAGCTGTAGCAGAGACCTTAAACACAGTTCTTGCTGCAGCAGTGTTGCCTTTTCACAGAATTCTTTACTTTAGACAAAATATAGATAGAATTATATTGTTCACATTTTTTAGATGGAGTGTTCACATAAACAATAAGAACTGATAGAAACTGCATACGCAAATCTGTGTAATACCTCTGCAACACTTGTGTAAGACTTATGACTGTTAGGATTAGACCAGGATAGGTTAAGAAAAGAAAAATTAGAATCATGTGTTAATCTTATTGGTCAATTTACAAATATAATCCACACTTCTGTAAGAAAGAATATAGAGTATAGAGTCAAGAATATAGAGTATAGAGTCTAGAGTATAGAGCACATAGAGCATATAGAGCATACAGAAGAAGAAGCTGGTTTTGCCTGCTGTTGCTGCTTGCCTTTATCATGTAACCCCCTTCGAACTCTGCCTTCAAGAAAGCTATAAGACTATGAAATAAAGAAGCAGAACAGCAGCCTCCTCTGCTCTTTTACCCTGGTTTGAGAAGGAAGGGTACCCTGTCAAAAGCTCAACATTTGGCAATAGGATATACTGTAGAGGGATTCCTTGTTGAACAGGGGCATATGATACCCCTGGAAAGATTGGACAACCCAGGGTTGCTGAGGAAAAACCCCTGAACTGGCCCCTGGCTGCAGGCAAGCCTGGATAACACCTGGCTGCAGACAGCCTTGAAAGTCCTTGGCAAAGTTATACACTGGTCGGCTCCCCTGCGGATCAGGGGCCGCCTAGAGGGACTGGGCGTGAATCTTTGCAAAAAGTAGATATAAGCTGGTATAGGTTGACAGTAAAGCAGAGAACGATGCTCAAATCGTATCGGTGTCTGTGTCGTTTATCTGGGCAGCTCTCCAGAACTCGGGACCCCCCCCCCGCAAAACCTGGAGCCTGAGCAGGGACTCGAGTGATTTTTCGCTTAAATGTGGTTTGTTTTTAGCTTAAATGTGTTTCGCTGAAATGCGGTAAGTCTCCAAAGCATCGCAAGGAGGGTGAGGAGCCTGGAGAGCTGGGAGCGGGAGTGTCCCGGCAAAAAAGTTGAGTGGAGCCGGAGACTGGAGCTCGCGAGGCCAAGCAGGCCCCCGCAGGTAAGACAGCTATGGAATACAAGACTGGCACACATCTCCTAGCCAGTATCCTCTCTAAGAGAGGTGAGACTGTAAAAGATCGAGATGTCTATGCCCTAATAACATGGGCCGGGAAACAAGGGTTTTTGAAATGCACTTCGCTTTTGTTCTCGACCGAAGAGTGGTGGGAAGTTGGAAACGGACTGTGGCTTTTCACGATTGAGGGTGGAAAGGAAGGTAAAGAAGCTAAAGCTCTCGGATTAACATGGAGAGCTGTGACTAATACCCTCACAGAAACGAAAGCAGAGAGGAAGCTGGCCGCAGTGGCCATGGAAGCCCTGGGGGGTGGCAGCCCCAGAAAGGAAAGAAACGGGGGTCTCACGGAGCGGTGGCTGGAGGCCAGGGCGAAGTCCAGGGTTGCGCGATTCTTCGGGCTGACCGTGGGTCGACTGATGAAGGCTACAGCAGCACCTATCTGCTCTCTGCAGGAGCTGCTGGACGCGACGGGGAAGGAAGTTACCCCGCAGAAGTCTGAGGGAGAAATGGCTGCAAAGGCGGAAGTACAGGCTCCCGACCCTGGGGGCGGGGCGCAGGCGAGCAGAGGAGAAGCAAGCGGTCCTAGCACCCGGCCGAAAACAGCAGCGCACCACCCCCCTCTGCCGGACAGCAGATCATCGTCTGATTGCGAGGCGGCCTCTACAGCTTTGTTGCCTGCAGAGACAGAGCAAGCCAGGGCTGCCGAGGGTCAGCCCCAAGAGGAGGAGAAGCACCAAGAGATGATGCATGAAGTAATGAAGTAATGAAGAAGCTTTCTGAATTGTCTACAGCCACCAGAACTCCTCCGTTCCCGTTGGGAGAATTGGGCACAAGGCCTACGGCCCCTCCCTTCCTGCAAGAGGACATGGAGCCATGGCCTCCGTCAGCCCCAACAGCGAGGACTGGTCCATTACGAAGGAGTTGGAATGGAGTTTTCCATGACGCAACTATTGAAGGAGATTGGCAAGCCATAGATGCCCTAGCCTGCCCTGTACTGATACAAGGGGACACTGAAAAGTGGAAACCCCATGACTGGAAGATCTTGCAGCAAGCAAAGCAAACGGTCACCACGCACAGCTTACGGTCCGAAGCTACACGGAGAATCCTGCAGTTTATCTTTACAGCAGATGTCCTGTGTCCTAATGATTGCATCAGCATCCCACAATTGTTGTTAATCCCTTCACAGTTCCTGCTCTGGGAGCGAACGTGGAAGCGGCTAGCACAAGAAGAAGCTAGCAAACCCCAAGGTGATACGCAAGACCCACCGTATGCAATCCAAGCCAACATGCTAACTGGGAGTGGGGCTTATGGAGCGACAGTGACGCAGCTGACCATGCCCACAATCATTCATCAGTTGTCACAGACTCTTCCCCATAAAGCTGTTGGAGAATGGAGTTATTGGGATCAATAAAAGAACTGTGCAAGCTATTGAGCTGGAGGTTTTTTGGGCCTGTGTGTATGAGACACTTTCCATGGGAAAGTCTCTGTGAAAAGCAAAACAGTTTCAGCCTGAGAAATTTCAGGGAGTAACGTACTTGCAGGTGTGATATCTAGGAGTATAAGGGAGGCAAGGGCAAGATTCTTTTGAACATAACAAGACTGTGGAAGACTGCCAATGTAGTCTGATTGTGTAGAAATAGAAAAATGTCCTGATAAGTAAGCCCCTTAGAAGCTAACAAGCTGGTATACTATTTAAGTGCCTCTAGACTGCTAATAAATCGGAGTGTATTTTTCAACCATATTGGCTGGTGTCAGTTCTTCTCCCCCCGCCGGGGATCCGAGCTCCCCGTCCCGCCGCGGCTTCCGACATCTGGCGCCTGAACACGGCACACCGAACTTGGAACATCGAACTTGGAACACCGACTTCGGAACCTGGAACGCGGAGTACGGGACCTGAACGCGGAACTCGGACTTTGTACTGGGACTGGTATTTTATTCCCTTTGCCCTGGCGGGAGCCGAATGCGGTGCCGGAGCAGCGCCGGCGGGGGCGGAGGGTCGGCCGACCTCTAGCCTGGGCCACCTTAACATCGGTGGTTCGCCGCTTGGCTGCTAAAGGCTTGCCTGGACGCTGCAGTACCCTGATACTTGGGGCGCGCAGAGGCGCGGGTGGTATCAAAGTAGTCCACGGGTTTTACGGTTTTTGGTACGCAGTTCGCGCTGGTTCGCGGTTTGTCCGCGGTTTTGTTTTCGCGCTGGTCGCGGGTACGGTTCGCGCTGGACGCGGGTTCGCGGGTTATCCGCGGGTAATAGTTTCGAGCAGAGACGTGGGGTTTTCACTTTGGATGCGGTTTGTGTTTCGCGCTGAGTCGCGGGTTTGTGGACGCGGTCATGGAAACTCAGGCAGCCTTTAATGTGTTTTTACGCTTTTTAGAAAAGCAGGGAATTAAGGAGATAAACCTTTATAAGGAACTAGTTAATCCAAGATCATTTAAAATGAAAGCTACAGAAACAAGAGCTCCCGAATTTGCCGCGGTTGCCATAGAGACTGTAGAGAGCGGCAGCGCGGGCTGTAGCAGCTCCGCGAACGTAACAGACGCGGGACTTACAGAGCGGCGGCCAGAGACCGCGGCGGAGTTCGGGGTAGCGGGTTCCTTCGGGCTGGCTGTAAGAAAAATCATTAAAAATACAGCAGCGCGCGTTAGCTCATTGCGAGAGTTACTAAACTCGGCAGAACCGGATGTTAACTCTCTGACGACCGGAGGAGAAATGGCCGCGAGAGCAGAAGCGCAGACACCAGATCCAGGGGGCGGGGCGCGGGCGGGCCAGAGAGACACCGGCAGCCCTGGTGCCCGGCCAAAAGCAGCAGCCTGGCCAAAAGTGGCGGAGGGTGACCCCCCCGCGCCGGACTGCGGGACAGCTGGCAGCAGCGCGGCTTTTACAGTTTCGTCGCCTGCAATGTCAAAGCCGGCCGGGGCGACCCGAAAACAGCCCCAAATGAAAGAGAAGTACCAACAAGTAATGCAAAAAGTCATCAAAAAGCTTACTAACTTATCTACACAAAGCATTTTACAGTCTGTCTTTACAGCAGATGTCCTGTGTTCAAAAGCATTACATCAGTATCCTACAGTTGTTAACCCCTTCACAGTTCCTGCTCTGGGAACGAACGTGGACTGCAACACTGCAGAATGTCCTGCAACAACAGGGACAAGTCATCGCTACATCACTGACCAGAGAGGTGCCCAGCAAAGTGGTGCCATGCTACAGGACCCCGAAACGAGACAGCACAGTCAGCATCAGCTCCTGAGGAACGTGATGCCACTACCACAACAGCTGGGACTTTGAGACCTGTCCTGAGGACCCTCGAGAGAGGCTGAGACGTGGCTGAGTGAAGGAGCTGAGGACTTGCCAGATCCACCACTCTCCATAACGGGAGAAATAATGAGACTCTGGGGCGAAAATAACAGCTGCCCTGGGTGGTTGCTAGTGACTTGTGGTGGGTGTCGGGGAACTCTTTCCAAAGACAAAACTAAGAAAAATAACTGCATGAAATTTTGGGTATATTGCAAAAAGTTTTGAGTATAACACCAAACTCAGAAGTAAAGTAAAAAATTGTTTTTTGAATGTCTTGAAATAAGTTCTGTTAAGTTTACGTGATGTTAAGGTTAATTTCTGTTAAGGTTAAGTTCTTTAATTTTAAGTTCTGTTAAGTTTAAGTTCTGCAGAATTTAAGTGATAAGGTTAAGTTGTGTAACGTTAACATAGTGTTAAGGTTAATTCGTGTTAAGTTTAAGTGTTGTTAAGTTTAAGCAAAGTTAAGTTTAAGTAAAGTTAACTTTAAGTTCTGCTAAGTTTAAGTTGTGTAGAGTGTAAGTGATGTTAAAGCTAAGTAGCCATTAAGTTTAATATAACCTTGCAAATGCTTAATAAGTTAAGTGTGTGTTGTTGATGTTAGACATGTAATAACATAAAGTTAAGTAGCTATTGATCTTCTGCTATTAGGCCACAGCCACAGCTGTGAAAGGTTTAAAGGTTCCGACATAAAGCCTTGTTGTCAGTACCCGAAAAGAAGAAGTCTCCTCCATATGCAGTAGTCCAACAGGGGCTGTTGGAGCCATATGGTCAGTTCATTGACCGTCTGTCAGCAGCCTTCAAGGACGCAACTGAGCTCTCTGCAGAGCTCCAAGAGCAAATGTTCCACAGCCTTGCCTTTGAAAATGCTAATAGGCAAACTAAGACAATTCTTGCCACGCTGCCCCAGGGAGCAGGAGTAGATGAGATGCTCGTGCATGCTAGCCGTGTGGAGCAGTCGTCTCAAACAGCTGCATTCACTGCAACGCTGCAGAATGTCCTGCAAAAACGGGGACAAGTCATTGCCGCAGCCCTGACCGGAGGGGCACAAAGAAAAAAGGAGGCGAAGGCCGCTGGCCTACCTCCTGGTCCCCGGATGGGCGGAGTAGCCTGTTTCCGATGCGGTGAAGAGGGGCACATGAGGCGCACTTGCCGGAAAACAGTGTGGTGCCACAACTGCAATTCCGGCACCCATGCCACCATAGTATGCCACCGTGCAGGAAATGGCCAGCGCAGCACGGTGGGGCCACGCGCCAGGACACAAGTGAGCGCCCCAAAGAGCCACGAGTCGAGTGCAATCCCGGTGGTTTCCTTCAACAGAACCAGCCAGCCACCCAAGGGAGCTTCGGAGTGGACGTGGCAACTTCAGCAGAAATCATGCTGACGAACCACCAGGTCACCCTGATCCCGACCACAGCCAAGGGCCCCCTGTCATCAGACGGCCCTCGTCTGGGTGGCCTACTCGTGGGGTGGTCATCAACCAGCTGGCAGGGAGTAGTGGTGCTCCCTGGAGTCATCAACGCCAACTACACTGGCGAAATTAAGATCATGGCCTACGCGCTGCAACCACCCGTGACTATCCCGCAAGGCAATCGCATTGCCCAAATCGTCCCCATTCCCCTAATGACCAACAGGGGAATCAGCAACAGCAGTGTCTGCGGAGACCACGCTTTTGGGTCCTCTGCGTTTGATATGTTTTGGACATTGAACCTGGCCCAGAGACCTCAGAGGCAAGTGATCCTGCAAAGGAGGGCAGAAGCCACCAAAATACAGCCGCTTTTCGACACAGGGGCCGACATTACCATAATTAACCAGGCGGTATGGCCACCTGGTTGGGGACTGCAAAAACCAGCAGCCACGCTGGTAGGGGTGGGGAGAACACAAATCCCCCAAGTAAGTGCAACCCCAATTACCCTAGAGTTTGAGGACAATCAAACCATTGTGTGTCGCCCCTATGTTATGAAGCTGCCTCAAACCCTGCAAGGCCTGATTGGATGTGACATCCTTGTACAGCTAGGCCTCATGCTCACCACAGACCAGCATTTATGCTGATGGCACTGCTGATCAGCTGCCCATACGGGCTCTCACCTGGTTAACAGATGATCCTGTCTGGGTCGAGCAGTGGCCGGTAACAGACGAAAGGCTGAAGATAGTAGAACAGCTTGTTGCAGAACAGCTAGTGGCAGGACACATCAAGCCGTCGGTCAGCCCATGGAACACCCCCATCTTTGTGATCCCAAAGAAGTCAGGAAAATGGCGCCTCCTTCATGACCTTCGACAAGTGAATGCGCACATGCAAACTATGGGGGCGCTGCAACCTGGGCTACCAGCTCCTACAATGATTCCAGCGGGATGGCAAACCACTGTAATTGACTTAAAAGACTGTTTTTTCACAATCCCACTGCATCCAAAGGACACAGAATGTTTTGCCTTTACAGTGCCCACAAAGAATCACAGTGAGCCTACTAAGCGCTACGAGTGGGTTGTCCTACCCCAGGGGATAAAAAATTCCCCCACGCTGTGTCAGCTATAGGTTGACTGGGCGCTATGTCCGATTCGATGACGCTACGCAGAAGCACTCATCTACCATTACATGGATGACATCCTGATAGCTACTGCTAAAGAGTTCCCAGATAAAGAGATGCAATGGGTCAGAGAGCAACTGCATGAGACTGGATTAGAGATTGCCCCCCAGAAGATCCAGCAGACTGCACCATGGAAGTACCTGGGCTGGCTCATATCAGAATCACAAATTAGGCCCCAAAAGTTCGAGCTAAACACAGAAATCTCCACACTCCATGATGCGCAATGGCTGCTAGGAGATCTGCAAAGGGTCCGCAGGGTCGCAGGAATCACGAACGCCGACCTCGCCCCCTTCCTGCCATGGCTGCACGGGACGAACGCTGCCGAACCTCAAGAATGCTCCCCGGACCAAGCAGCAGCTCTCTCCAAGGTCGCAGATAAGCTGCAGCACGCATGGGTGTCAAGCAGAGAAGAAGGAGTCCCACTCGCCGTCCTCATCGCCCTGATCAGTGCAGCAGGTTCACATACCATCATCCATCAATGGCAAAAGAAAAAGGGGGAGGACATCCAGATTCTCGAATGGATCTTCCTGCCGACTCAGCCACGCTTCAGACTGCAGTCCAGGGTAGAGATGGTGGCACTTTTAATCAGAAAGCGTCGCGACCGAGTGGTGGAGTTGGACGGCAGGGAGGCAGAGGACATCAGTATACCGGCCTGGACAGGGGACTTGGAGTGGATGCTATGCCATGCAGAAGCACTGCAAGAAGCTCTGCTCGGATTCACCGGCGTGGTCCATAACAAGTGCCCACAGGGAAGGCTGGTGCAGTTGCTGGGGCACTATGAGTGGCTGGACCGCCCGCTGAATGTAGAACGGCCAGTACTAGGGCACACAGTGTTCAAGGATGCGGGGAAAAAGACGAAGCAGGACCCCGAAGCGAGAAGGCGCAGTCAGCATCGACTCCTGAGGAAAGAAACACCACTACTACAACAGCTGGAACTCTGGGACCCCCGTCCCAAGAAGCCTTGGGAGAGGCTGCAGACGTGGCTGAGTGAGGGGGCTGAGAACTTGCCAGGTCCACCACTCTCTGTAGTGGGGGAAATAGCGAGACCCTGTGGCATATGTAACGGCTACCCTGGGTGGTTGCTAATGACTTTCAGTGGTTGTCGGCGGACCCTCTGGATACACAAGCTAACATTAGAAGGCGGGTGGTATACGTGCCCACCTTGTGCAGACCATGATTGAAGGCGGAACCAAGAAAGGGAGTTGCGTAAATTCTTGGGTATGGCACCAGACACAGAGGTAGAGAGGGGAATCGTTTTTTACTGTCTTGAGACAAGGGCATTGGCGGACATTTTTGATTGTCTGTCCGCCCATTTAGACCGAGTGAAGGCAGTACGAAGTGTGGCAGTGTTAGGGCGAGAGTGTAGCACACAGGTTTGTGTCCCGCGGCAGCATGTGGTGGCCCCCGAGCGCTGGGAAGCAACAAAGCAGAGCTGGGCCCGCAAACATTCTGAGAGGTTTGCTTCTCGTAAGCATCCTAACCGGGTCCCACACAATGTTGACAGCAATCCAAAAGAGACAAAACATGTGGGTCACACAAGCTAATTTAACGGGGCAAGACTCCATGTGTCTGAGCCTGGCCACTCCAGGGGACCCATTTCGCACCTGCTTAATTGGGGTCCCATATTTTAACCCGCAAGACTTCCGAGGGATGCTAGACAATAGCTCCCTGATAGGGAACGGCACAAACAATGGCAGTTGTTCAGGGCTGATCGGACTCAAGCCTGCGCAGCAGCGTGCCTGCTGGCAAGGTGCATTCTTGAAAAGCATCAATGTCACTATGGGGACACCAGAAGAGTTAGATCTACTGGGTTCCACAAACCAAACTGGGGATGGTTACATGACATTCAAGCCGCCCACTACCAGTCAATTAAATGTTAATAAGCGCCTTTGGGCCACTGTTGACCCTCTTGCAGACTGGTTTTTGAGAAACTACGAGTCCGAAGCAATTTGCTACCAAATCAACCTCATGGGTAAAGCCCCAAAACACCTCCCCAGTGGTATGTTCTTAATATGCGGGGACCGCATGTTGAATGGGGTTCCCGCCAGCCCACATGGGGGACCATGCTACTTAGGGAAACTGACCCTGTTCCATACAAGCCTGCATCAACTCTTAAATATCACCCACCGCACTGAAACCAGGGTGTGGCATTCAGTCCATGAGCTCAAATGTAAAAGGACTGAAGAGCCCGTCTTTTGGAGTCGTAGTACAATTTGGCTAGCATCTATGTTTTTATCTGGTGCTTCAGCAGCCAGGGCTCACGCAACATTACACAAACTTGCTTGCTGGGTGAGGGGTGAGCTAAACATAACTTCGCAGATGCTTGACGAGCTAAGCACAGATGTTACTAGTGTTAGGCTGGCAGTATTACAAAATTGGGCAGCCATTGATTTTCTACTATTAGCCCATGGCCACGGCTGTGAAGATTTCCAAGGTATGTGCTGTATGAATCTTTCTGACCACTCTGTCTCAATTCACAAGCACCTCTCTGACCTCCAGAAGGGCCGGCACAACCTTCGGGAGACAGACGACCCTATTGGAGATTGGCTTAAGGGTCTGGGTATCACCGGATGGCTGCGTACCTTGGTAGTAGAAGGCTGCCGATTGCTAGTTGTAGTTATATTAGGCTTAATAGTATTTGGGTGTATTTTTTCTTGCCTTAAAGTGGGGCTGCGAAAGATCATCGACCAGGCCTGGGTTGCCCAAAAAGAAAACGGGGGATGTGTAGAGGGATTCCTTGTGCAACAGGGGCATATGATACCCCTGGAAAGATTGGACAACCCAGGGTTGCTGAGGAAAAACCCCTGAACTGGCCCCTGGCTGCAGGCAAGCCTGGATAACACCTGGCTGCAGACAGCCTTGAAAGTCCTTGGCAAAGTTATACACTGGTCGGCTCCCCTGCGGATCAGGGGCCACCTAGAGGGACTGGGCGTGAATCTTTGCAAAAGTAGATATAAGCTGGTATAGGTTGACAATAAAGCAGAGAATGATGCTCAAATCGTATCGATGTCTGTGTCGTTTATCTGGGCGGCTCTCCAGCACTCGGGACCCCCCCCTGCAAAAATATACCAAGTAAAATTGGATAAGAATGCTACAATTGCTAATTTAACACTGCTGGAGGACCAATTACTAATGACTTGTACTTCACACCTGTATTTTTTTGCTTTAGCTAATGATTTTTCGAAATGATTTGTATTTTTTATCTGCTGATTCTTTTGTTTTCAAATCATGTATAACCTATGGAGATATGCGCAACTATTCTGTCCTTCTTCCATTTAAAAGAAGATCTGAAATTTGGGTACCTGTAAATCTGACTCGGACTTGGGAAGGACAAGATGGTCTCTCACAGTTAGCTTGAATAGTCCAAGAGGAAATCCAAACGAGTAAGAAATGAGTTCAGAAATTTCTGGATTGCTTAATCTTTGCTATTGTTTCTGCCGTAATAATATTAACCACAGCTTCTGTGGTTGTTGCTGCCTCATTCCATTCAAACTGCCATACCGTGGGACAAGCTTTAACTAATATCACAAAATAATTACAAACACATGAAAATATCAATAAAGAAATGATGGCTAGATTAGACACCTTGGAAAGTGCTCTTTTATGAGTAGACGAGAGAGTCGAGGCCCAAAAAACTCATCTATCCCTGCACTGTGATTGGGAACATATCTGTAATTCTTTATGTGTCACTCCTCTTCCATGGAATGACATGGAACAGAATTGGGAGACAATTAAAAACCACCTCCAAGGGGCCTTTGATAAATCCTTACAACAGAATATACAGTCACTTCACACTCAATTAAAAGATCAATTCAGAACTTTACAAACTCTGGAGGAGCAGAAGGTGTTGGCAGATCTGAAAAATTATCTTTCTTGTCTAAATCTGAAAAATTGGTTTTCTGGGATAAATTTAGGAGTTTGGGTTTTCTGGCAGTGTTGTCTGGCAATGATATCCTTTTTAATCTTCTGTCTTGTCCTTTTTAACATAATCAGAGCTGTTAAATGTAGAGGGATTCCTTATGGAACAAGGGCATATGAGACCCCTGGAAAGATTGGACAACCCAGGGTTGCTGAGGAAAAGCCCCTGAACAGGCCCCTGGCTGCAGGCAGGCCTGAAAAGCACCTGGCTGCAGGCAGCCCTGAAAGTCCTTAGCAAGGTATACAGCTGGCCCTCTCCCCCACTGATTAGAGGCCACCTAGAGGGACTGGGCATGAATCTTTGCAAAAGTAGATATAAGTTGGCATAGTTGAACAATAAAGGGAGAACAATACTCTAATCGTATCAGTGTATGTGTCGTTTATCCAGCCAGCTCTCCGGACTCAGTCCCTAACAGCTGGTGCCTGAGCAGGGACTCGAGTGATCTTACTCCCTTAAATGCGGTTTGTTTCGCTTAAATGTGTTTCGCTTATATGCGGCTTGTTTCGCTTAAATGTGGTTCACCAAAATGCGGTAAGACTCTGAATCATCGCACCGGTGGTGAGGAGCCTGGAGAGCTGGAGTGGGAGTGTCCTGGCAAAAAGCTGAGTGGTGCCAGAGACCGGAGCTTGCGTGGCTGAGGGAGCCCCCGCAGGTTAGACAGCTATGGAATATGAGGCTGCCACTCGTCTCCTAGCCAGTATCCTCTCTAAGAGAGGCGAGACTGTAAAAGATGGCGATGCCTCTGCCCTAATAAGGTGGGCCCGGAAACAAGGGTTTTTGAAATGCACTTCGCTTTTGTTCTCGACCAAAGAGTGGTGGGAAGTTGGAAACAGACTATGGGAGTTCACGATTGAGGGTGGAAAGGAAGATAAAGAAGCTAAAGCTCTCAGATTAACATGGAGAGCTGTGACTAATACCCTCACAGAAATGAAAGCAGAGAGGAAGCTGGCCGCAGCAGCCATGGAGGCCCTGGGGGGTGGTGGCCCGGGAAAAGAAAGAGACGGGGGTCTTGCAGAGTGGCGGCCAGAGGCCAGGGCACAGTCCAGGGTTGTGCGTTTCTTCGGGCTGACCGCGGGTCAACCGATGAAGGGAACAGCAGCGCCTGTATGCTTGCTGCGGGAGCTACTGGACCCGGCGGGGAAGGAAGTTACCCCGCAGAAGCCTGAGGAGAACTGCAAGCAAAGGCAGAAGCAGAGCCTCCTGACCCTGGGGGCGGGGCGCAGGCGAGCAGAGGAGAAGCAAGCAGTCCTAGCTGCTGGCCGAAAACGGCAGCGCACTACCCCCCTCTGCTGGACAGCCGATCATCGTCCGACTGCGAAGCAGCCTCTACGACTTTGTCGCCCGCAGAGACAGAGCCAGCCAGGGCTGCCGGGGGTCAGCCCCAAGAGGAGGAGAAGCACGGAGAGATGATGCATGAAGTAATGAAGAAGCTTTCTGAATTGTCTACGCGTCAGGACGCGCTGGAGTCTAAGGCTCGCGAAACCACACCATCAGAACCATGGCATCCCGTGGACCCACCAGTCAAGATGGCCACCAGAACTCCTCTGTTCCCGTTGGGAGAATCGGGCACAGGGCCTATGGCTCTTCCCTCCCAGCAAGAGAATGTGCAGCTATTGCCTCCATCAGCCCCGACAGCGAGGACTGGTCCATTGCGAAGGAGATGGAACGGAGTTGTCCGTAACTCAATCATTGAAGGAGATTGGCAAGCCATAGATGCCCTAGCCTGCCCTGTACTGATACAAGGGGACACTGAAAAGTGGGAGCCCCATGACTGGAAGATCTTGCAGCAAGTGCAGCAAATGGTCACCACGCACGGTTTACGGTCCGAAGCTACATGAAGCATCCTGCAGTTTATCTTTACAGCAGATGTCCTGTGTCCTAATGACTGCATCAGCATCCCACAATTGTTGTTAATCCCTTTACAGTTCCTGCTCTGGGAGCGAACGTGGAAGTGGCTAGCACAAGAAGAAGCTAGCAAACCCCAAGGTGATACGCAAGACTCACTGTATGAGATCCAAGCCGATATGCTAACTGGGAGTGGGGCTTATGGAGTGACGGTGATGCAGCTGACCATGCCCACAATCATTCATCAGTTGTCACAGACTCTTCCCCATAAAGCTTTGTTGTCAGTACCCGAAAAGAAGAAGTCTCCTCCATATGTGGCAGTCCGACACGGGCTGTCGGAGCCATACAGTCAGTTCATTGACCGTCTGTCAGCAGCCTTTAAGGACGCAACTGAGCTCTCTGAAGAGCTCCAAGAGCAAATGTTCCAGACCCTTGCCTTTGAAAATGCTAATAGGCAAACTAAGATGATTCTTGACACGCCTGGACTGATGCATTTGTTATTTTAAACAATAAATTCTTGTAGTTGCATAGTCCCATCCCTGAAAGTTATTTTCCTCCAACACGTGAAAGCGCAGAAAACTGACAAGCGGTGCCCGGTGTGGGGCGGATTTAGGGCTCAGAGGTCAGAGTAGGATGAAGAGGATTCCCCCAGTTGACGTGAGTTAAATTAGCTGAACCCTGAAACGAAGTGTGATCCATTGAAAGCTGAAGCTGAAAGGAAGCTTGACGGAGGATTGCGGGCCGATTTCTCCCATAGCACGCCAGTAGGACATCTGTCTTCAATGCTGAGTGGAGGCAGGGACCGGGTAGGTTAAGAGATGGGTGAAAATATTTCAAAAGAACAAAGGGATGTTTATAATAAGTTAGATGCCTTACTCAAGTTACATTCTGAGCCTCTTCCCAGCAGGGAAGTGAAAGATTTATTGCTTTGCGTTTTCCGTAATTGCCCTGACTTTGACCTCCTTCTTACTAAATCAGTTTGGGATGATATTGCAACTAGACTTTACGATCTCGCTTCGAAACGCGATAAGGCGGCAGCTATGTTAATCCCTGCTTTCTGGGTGGAAATTGTTGAAGAGCTCGGTGATTAATGGCAGCTCCGAAATTTTTACTGCGCCACGGGCTCCCTCGCAGTCGCCCCCTCCGGCCGCTTGTGATATGGCACCCAAAAGGGGGGGTGGTGAAGAGAAGAGGGGGGAGCCCTCGGAAATGATGTATGGTGCTGGAGGGCAGGAGGCCCCGGAAATTACATCTCAGGAAATGACATCTTCGGAAGTGATGAAAGCAAAGATGGATGCCCCCATGACAGCTCGCAGGGTTGCCGGTAGCACAGCAGATGTGCAAACTCAGGATGAGTGTTTACCATCAGTGGATGAATTTGATTTAAGCCTTCAAGATATGAATAGGCTTTCCTCTGCCAATAAGCAGAGAGAAATAAATCTAAGAGAAAAGTTTGTTTTAACAAATTGGAACGTTTTACATCGGGAGGTATCTAAAGAGGATGATCTTATCCCAGCTCGTAAATAGTTGCTAGCGTTGCTGGTGAGATATGAGAAAAGAGGAGCAAACCTGAGATGGGAAGCCCTAGCACATGATGACATTAAGTATTTAAGGAGAGCTATAAAGGAGAGTGGCTTGGGATCTCCCTACTTTAAGCAGCTGTTTAAAGCAACTTTAGATCATGTGGACTTAACACCTTTTGACTGTAAAAACATTGCTTCCATGCTTTTGACAGATTCACAGTATTTACTGTGGGATTTAAAGTGGCATTAACTTCTTGGAAAACTGATAGAGAATTATGCAGGAGGTCCTAATGCAGCTCTGACACTTGCACAACTGGCAGGGGATCCACCTCATGACAGGCCAGAAGAACAAGCAGACCTGGCAAGAGCAATCCTTGCTGACCTCAAAGAAGCAGCTAAAAGGGCACTTTTGCAAATTGAGCCTGTGGGTTCCCCCCAAGGTGCCTATACACAAATCAAGCAGGGTCCTACCTGTTGCAGTGGGGATACTGCAACACGCCTATATCAAACCAGGAGTCCCGTGGAAAAGAAACAAATATATACGGACGGATTCTTGCTAGATGTTTCAGAGATGTTTATTTCCCCAGCCGCATGGCCGGGCTCTGCCGAGAGGCTCTTACAGTCGGGGCCCGAGCTGCTTTGCCCGCGCAGGGGAACACAAACCAACCAATGGGGAACGAGGCTGACCAGGGGCAGGGAAACCCCGTGCCTCCCTCAGGGCTACATGGCGCGGGGGAGGGACCCCAACACCTACCGAGACCTTTTCTTCTTTCATTGATCAGCTGACCCAGGCTTTAGAGAGAAAATGTGAGGATGATGTTGCTCTTCCAATTTTATTACGGAATCTTGCTTATATTGATGCTAATGAGGAGTGTCAGCGAACTATTAGTGCTTTACCAGGGGTACAACCAAGTATTTCAGATATGCTTGAAGCATGTAGTAAAGTTGGTAATGTACAGCATATGGCTGTAGTCCAAAACTGATTCATGAGGAAAAAAACTGGAAAGAGCTATTACCAGTCAAGCTGAGATGATGGACAAAAGCTGAGATGTTGGATAAAAGACTTGTAACAGCACTTAATGCTCTTGCTGTAAGCAATTCTCGAGCAATGCCACAAGCTTATACAGCTAAGAGATAAGGGACTTCACAAACCTGGACTTCCTTCGCTCTCTATGATTCCCAGAGATTGGCCTTTAATTGCCTTTGGATGCTGTGACAATTTTTAGTGATGGATCAGGAAAGACATATAGCTCGGTGGTAATGTGACAAGACCCAGAAACTAAAACATGGAAACAGAATATTCAAATAGTAGAGGGTTCGACCCAGGTAGTAGAACTTGCAGCAGTAGTTAGAGCATTTCAGCTTTTCCCGGAGCCTTTTAATTTGATTACAGATTCTGCTTATGTTGCTAATATAGTTAAGAGAAGAGAAGGATCAGTTTTGAAGGATGTTAGCAGTACTGCTCTGTATCGTCATCTTAAATGTCTCTATACACTTGTGAAAAATAGAACTAATCAATATTTTTTCTCCCATATTAGGGCTTATTCTTCACTCCCAGGATTCCTGGTGGAAGGCAACTCCAGGGCTGATAAGTTAACAGTTGCCATAGTGAACACCTTGCCAAATATTTTTGAACAAGCAAAGTTGAGTCAGGCCTTTTTTCATCAGAATGCACAATGAGAATGTTTCATCTTTCCAGAGATCAGGCTAGAGCAATTGTAAATACCTGCCCAGATTGCCAACTGGTGCAGCCTCCTGTCTCCATGGGAGCAGTAAATCCTCGAGGGCTACAGAGTTTGCAATTGTGGCAAACAGATATTATTAAATATCTGCCTTTTGGAAAATATAAAAATATCCATCTGACAGCGGATACATTTTCCAATGCAGTTTTTGCTTCTGTACACACAGGAGACACAGCAATCCGTGTGTGTCATCATATTTTGCAAGCTTTCACTTCCTTGGGGGTGCCTCAAGAAATAAAAACAGATAATGGTCCTGCTTATACAGCCGAGAAAGTAGCCACATTTGTGATGAATTGGGGTGTTCGCTATACTTTTGGCATTCCTTATTCGCCCACGAGTCAGGCAATTGTAGAAAGAACACATCATTCCTTAAAAGGTATTTTAGATCAGCAAAAGGGAGATCTAGCACAAGCAACACCACAGATGCGATTAAGGAAAGCCTTGTATGTTTATAACTTTTTGAATAGTTCTTCTGCAGAGCCCGATCCTCCAATATTTAGGCATTTCTCTAATAGCACACACGCAATATTAAGGGAAAATCCTTTGGTTCTGATTAGAAATCCAGAAACAGGACAAATAGAAGGTCCATTCCATTAATAACCTGGGGCAAAGGGTTTGCTTGTGTTTCTACAGGTACGGGACCTAGGTGGCTTCCTGCGAAGAATGTGAAACCATATCACGTGCAGAAAGAAGCTGACAACTCTACGAGTAGAGAAGAGAGAACGCAGACGTGAACTTTGCAGAGACAACAGCCCATACCTGCAATCTCTTGTTTTATTGTTAAAGCTGTAAATTTTAGGTTTTAGGTCAATGTAAGAGTGCAAAAGCAAATATGTTATAAGGATCTTTTGGCAAATAATCCTCATTTTTCTATTTAAAGAAGGTATAAAATATTTTTGTGCCTCATCATTAGATGAAGTGAAAGTAAAATTGGGAAATACAAAAAATATTCTTACAAATTTGTTTAGAGATTGAGATTTGAGAAGGAGTCTTTTGCCAAGAGAGCTTTCAAGAAACATGAAATTTTATCAAATGTTGTTTTTTGCTTTGTTTGCCTTGTTTGTTTTCGGTGGAGTAGCTTTGCCGGTTGATCAACCTAAGACCAATGTTTGGGTGACTTTAGCTAATGCTTCAGGGTTGGATACTCTATGTCTGTCTACCACAACTCCAGAAAATCCATTTTCAACTTGTCTAGTCAATGTTCCAATAGAGAATTGGCCAATCCCAGAGAAGATTGACAGGGCCTTACGAGGTACCTTTGCGGGATCAAAAGTTTGGGAACACTATACTCCAGTAAATACATGGGAATGGTGAACTCCCTATCTTCCTAAAACCTCTGATGAACCTGAGGAATTGGAAATCCTTGGTTCTGTAAAAGTGAAATTCTGTGTTGAGTTCCATTCTACAAACATTAATCAATTGCTGATGAGAGATGTTTCTCCATATCACCCTGTCTATAAGAACCACTCTTTTTGGTGTAATAGTACTTTTGTAGTCTCATCTGCACCTAGCTCTATTCCTCTGCAATTACCAAGATGAATGTTTTTTGTATGTGGAGACAGAGCATGGCCAGCTATCCCTTCTAAGGGTGGTCCGTGTACTTTGGGAGAACTTACATTATTTACCCCTAATATGAAGACAATTGCCAATGTGAGACACAGACAAAAAAGATCCACTCCTCATCAGTATGGACCAGAGTGCAAAGATGATTTTACCCCATGGGGCTATGGAAAAAGGCTTGTAACATCTCTTCTTATGCTACCAGTTGCCTCAATAGTTCCATTAAAGCAATTGGATCGGTTGAGATGTTGGCTGAGTAAACAATCTAATGCCACGTCCCTTGCATTAAGTGGCCTTTTAGCAGATGTCAAAGATGTGAGGCATGCAACTTTGCAAAATAGAGCAGCCACTGATTTTCTTTTGCTGGCCTTGGACATGGATGCAAAGACTTTGAGGGGATGTGCTGTATGAATCTGTCTGACCACTCAGAGTCTATTCATAAGAGCATACAACAACTTAAAGAGGGTGTCTCAAAAATAAGAATCGATGATGGAACTTGGCTGGATAATTTGTTTAGTGGATGGGGTTTAGCATCGTGGGTAAAGAAATGTCTTACAACAGGCCTATACATTTTGGCAGTCATAGTAATAGTTCTCATAATGGTGCCTTGTCTGTTTCAATGTGTACAGCGAATCATTGATAAATCCATCAAAGGAGTTTTTTTGGTGCAGAAAGGAGGGGGAGATGTGGGAGACAGAGGAGTAGAAACTCCTGCAATTAAAGGAGGCTTTGATTTACAACCCTGGAAGAGACTAGGTCTGGCTTAATTGACAGAGATTTATAGACTTTAGGCAAAAGGATTACAAACTTGTGTTCCTATCATTATAAGTAAAATTGTACACTGGGTGTTCTGGTGGAGGGTTTTAAAATATAATAGTGTGATTTTATATAGTTTGAGTTAAGAAAGTAGATGGTATAAGAGAGACATCAGTGTGTATGTGACATGAGAAGTTATTGGTCAAGACATAGCTGCATTGCAGTGAGAAGTGTCACAGGTGATAGGTCATAAATCTAAAACAAAGTGTCGTTTTAAGTGTCTACTGGATTAGAAAGTTATAAATTATGATGTAACCCTAAATCTTGTGACTAGTCGCCATTACTCGGAGGTGTTGCAAAATCTCACACCTCGGCTTATGCGTTTGTTATTTTAAACAATAAATTAGTGTAATTGCATAGTCCCATCCCTGAAAGTTATTTTCCTCTGACACGTGAAAGCGCGGTGTAGTGGTTTGGCCCAAAATACTCATTACTGTTTACCTTCTGTGAGATAAGAATTAGGAGAAACGCAAAGCAAGCACCAAACTTGAAAGAATGTAAAGAACTTTATTAACAGACCTAAAAGAAGAGGAAAAAAAATTATACCACACCTTCAGAACTCTTCTCCTCCCCCCACCTTTCTCCCTTCTCCCAGTGACAATGTAAAAAGACAACCCTTGAGATGTTCAGTCTGTTTACCACTTCCATAATAACCTTGTTCAGTCCATTTAGAAAGAAGAGTCTCTCTTACCCATGCTATGAAAACATTATCACAACGAGACAGCTGCCCACTTCCAAATAACTCTCTTCAGTCCATTTAGGAAGAGGAGTCTCTCTGCTCGCATGTGAGTCCCTTCCCCCAACTTGCAGCTTTTCCCACAACTGCTTTCAAGGGTCCACTCTTGAGGTTTTTTGGGGTACAATTTTAAGGTTGAGCCATTCAGAAACAAAAGTTCTCTTCACCCATCTCTGGGAGCATTTCATCTCTAAGAAATCTTTGTGAGCATCTCTAGGAACTGAGGTTTTCTCCTTTCCCATTTGGAGCAAAAGTCCTCATCGCTTCCATCTCTCCCTGTTCAACTTCTCATGAAATTACAGCTGCATCAGCATCTGCCTATCTCAGCACAGGTGCTTTTGCTCACATGTTGAATGTTCCACCCCCCATATCTTCATGAAATTACAACGGGTACTCTGGTATATCATAGCTTTACAACAGAATTTCAGCTTTAAGCATCTCCTCTTTCTATTCCCTCAGGTTTTCAGCTCTTCACAGCACTAAAAGGTTAATCTCACCTCGGCCTTGCAGCTGGAATGTTGCTTATCACTGTTGGTCACATGACCTCTGCCAGACAGCGGTGCAGCTTTAGCTGAAATCTTGGCCTTAGCCAAGTTGAGGGGGGGGAAGGCCGAGCTGCTCCAGCTGCCCACAGTCGTGCTGTGGGGGGAAGGGGGGGGGGGGTGGTTCCGTGGGTGGAACAGGGTCCATCGGCTCCAGGATGGCCATGGCCCAGCCCGGCCTGGCCCGAGCAGGGCCTGGGCCGGGCCCGCTGGCCCCCGCACAGGGCCCGCAGCCACCTGTCCCAGCACCGGAAACGAGAGAGAGAGCTGGGGGGGGGGGGGGGGGGGGGGGGGGGAGATTTCTATTCTTAAGTGTGTATCACAGAGGCGGTCACAACTTTAAGTGGCTTAAAGAATTGTCCATATTCAAACTGGCCATCTGATTGGTACTGTCAAGTCATAGAGGAAGCTGTAAGCACCCCTTTGCAAGAACATCACTTCCGGGACTATGCTTGCTAACCTATGACACGCGGAAAACTGAGCTGAGCTGAAATCACGAGCTGACAATCACTAAAGAGCTGACAGCTTCTGCACGGGCCCTCTAGCTTGCAGCTGAGGGAAGATACCGGGCCTCGGCAAGACGATATCTTTTGGGACCATCTCTCCAGACCTGTCACCTCTTCCTCGGTCAGAGCTACTGACTCCACACCAGCTGCCATAACTGGCGCTTGAACAGCCATTGGACCCCGGACTTTCAACGGACTCCTGGCCTGAGCTGCATCTTGACCACGTCGGGACAGAACCAGCCGTTCGTGTGCTGTTCCTCTGAAGATAGGACCTATTGGGTCCTTTTGGAAGAGGACAGTTCGAGACCCTCGCCTCTCTCATCTGGGACTGAAGTCCCTGAGGATTGAACTGGCCGGACCACCCCCCCAGCAGACTTTTTTTGGACTTCAACAGGAGACAGCCTCACCAGAAGACGGGATTTGTAATTTTAAAATCGGGCTTTCCTCTCTTTCTTGCGTGCAATAATTTAAGTCCTTTTTCAGGTTTTTTTTCTCTTTTTTCTGCTGATCAGGAACTTAAATGGGAAATAGGCAAGCTAAACCCAGCCTTTTCCAATCTGAGAGAGACCTATACCCCTTTCTCCTAACCCTTCTCTTAAAATCCAACTTTAAATTCTCTAAAGGTGTTCTTTCTAAGAAAAATGTCAAATCTTTCACAAATTGGATATCTCGAAATTTTCCTGATGCCACCAAAGACTCTGTCCTTTCTGATCCATTCTGGGACAAAGCGGGCAAAAAACTCTATTCATTTCAAGTGGCAGGAGACCTCTCTGTTTCACGATTCATTCCTTTCTTTCATTTAATGGTTAATAAGTGTCGCGTGACAAACCCACCTCAGCCAAACCCATCCTCTGCCCATCCCCCCTCCCATTCTCCCTCTCTGCCTCAGGCAACGGCCAGTCAGAGAGCGGAGCCCGCCTGCCCCCCCAGACCTGGCCAGGCTAGGGTGCCAGCCACCCCACTACCCTACCCCGATCCCCTATTTCCAGCAGTTCTCCCACACCCAAACTCCCCTGCTAGCCCCCTCGGTCCCGCTGCCACCCCCCAGGCAGCGTGCACGATACCCACCCCAAACCCATCCCCCTTCCCTGGGATGGACAGCTCTGAGCCCCCCCCAGCTAAATCTCCCTGTGCCCCTGGTATTTTGCAATCCTTCACTCGCAACAGCACCCAGCCCCCCCTGCCTCCCACCGACTCGCGGTGCCTCTTACCTCCCCCCCCACCCCGCCCCGTCCCTGGTCCCCAACGCATCCCTGCTCCCAGCCGCCGCTGAGTCCCTGGTCCCTGTGGCCTTGCCCCCCTCCCCACCCCAGCCTCACCGCGGCGGCCCCGTCCCAACAACCCACTCCGCTGCTGCTGCTCCTCCCCGCACCCAAGGAGCAGGCATGGTACAACATGGGGCCGGTCCCGCACATCCCTGGACACGCACAGTGGGGCACGGAAAAGCGTCATGCCCCCCGCCAACATCTGCCCCTATCGCCACTGGCGGGACACAGCTATTGTGCAAAAAAGTATCTGCGCCGCTACCCCAGGCTGCCGCCCATGGAGCAGAATCTCCTTTCCCCCTCCCCCTGCCACCAATGGCTCTGCCACCCTGGCAAACACCAGCAGACCCCCTCTCTAGCCCCCCAGCTGCATCTTACGCAATCCCTGCTGTTGGGAAATAGAATTATTGGGATCAATAAAAGAACTGTGCAAGCAATAGGGGTGGAAGTTTTTAGGCTTGTGTGTGAGAGACACTTTCCATGGGAAAATCCCTGTGTGAAGGAAAACAAACAGCCTGAGAAAAAACAGGGAGTGAAAAACTTGCAGCTGTGCTATCCAGGAGTAAAACAAGGGAGATGAGCACAAAATTTTTTTGATCATAACAAGACTGTGGAGACTTGCCAATGTAAGTCCAATTATGTAGCAATAGAAATGTGTCTTGATAAGCTTTAAGCCACTTAGGAGCTAACAAGCTGGTATACTATATAAGTGCCTTTGGACTGCTAATAAACGGAGTTCTTTTATCAACCATATTGGTTTTGGACTGTGTCTCTCTCCCCCTGCTGGTATCCGGGCTCCTTGTTACGCGCAGCTTCTAACATCTGGCGCCCGAACGTGGAACACCGAACTTGGAACACGGAGTACGGGACTCGAACACGGAGCTCGGAATTTGGACTGAGACTGGTATTTTGTTCCTTTTGACCCTACTGCAGTGCCGGGGCAGCGCCGGTGGGCGTGGAGGGTCAGCGGCTTGCCCGACCCCCAGCCTGGACCGCCCTGACATCGGGGGTTCGCCGTTTGGCTGATAAAGGCTCACCTGAATGCTGCAGGACCTTGATTGCAGAGGTGCGCAAAGACGCGGTTTGTGACAGGGTAGTTCATGGTTGGATACGGTTTTATGGTTTGGTACGTAGTTTGCGGTTTGGTACGCAGTTCGCGCTGGTTTGCCGTTCGCGGTTTATCCCCGGTTTCGTTTCGCGCTGAGAAGTGGTTTGCGGTTTGGATGGGGTTATGGTTTGCAGTAGACGCAGTTCGCAGTTTGGACGCCGTTGTGGTTCGCGCTGAGACGCGGGTTCGTGGTTGAGACGCGGTTATGGAAACTTAGGTGGCCTTTGGTTTATTTTTACACTTTTTAGAAAAGCAGGGAATTAAGGAGATAAACCTTTATAAGGAACTAGTTAATCCAAGATCGTTTAAAATGAAAGCTACAGAAACAAGAGCTCCCAAATTCATCTGGAGAGCAGTAACTAGCACTCTCGTAGAAATAAAAACAGAAAAGACAGTTCCAATGGTTGCCATAGAGACTGTAGAGAGCGGCAGCAGCTCCGAAAAAGAAACAGACGCTGGACTTACAGAGCGGCAGAGACCGCGGCGGAGTCCTTGGTAGCGCGGTCCTTTGGGCTGGCCGTGAGAAAACCGATTAAAAAAGCTCATTGCGGGATCTACTAAACTCGGCAGAGCCGGATGTTAACTCTCCGAAGACCGGAAGAATAATGGCCGCGAAAGCAGAAGCACAGACATCAGATCCAGGGGGCGGGGAGCAGGCGGGCCAGGGAGACACAGGCAGTCCTGCCGTCGGGCCGAAAGCAGCAGAGTCAAAGCCGGCCGGGGCAACCCAAAAACAGCCCCAAAAGAAAGAGAAGTACTAACAAATAATGCAAAAAGTAATCAAAAAGCTTGCTAACTTATCTACACAAAGCATTTTACAGTCTGTCTTTACAGCAGATGTCCTGTGTTCAAAAGTATTACATCCGCATTGTACAGTTGTTGTTAACCCCTTCACAGTTCCTGCTCTGGGAACGAACGTGGACTACAACACTGCAGAATGTCCTGCAACAACAGGGACAAGTCATCCCTACATAACTAACCAGAGAGGTGCCCAGCAAAGTGGTGCCATGCTACAGGACCCCGAAATGAGACGGCACAGTCAGCATCAGCTCCTGAGGGACGTGATGCCACTACCATAACAGCTGGGACTGTGAGACCTGTCCCGAGGAGCCTTGAGAGAGGCTGAGACGTGGCTGAGTGAAGGAGCTGAGGACTTGCCAGATCCACCACTCTCCATAGCAGGAGAAATAGTGAGACTCTGGGGCAAATGTAACAGCTGCCCTGGGTGGTTGCTAGTGACTTGTGGTGGGTGTCAGGGAACCCTTTCCAAAGACAAAACTAAGAACAATAATTGCATAATTTTTTGGGTATATTGCAAAAGGTTTTTGAGTATAACACCAAACTCAGAAGCAAAGTGAAAATTTGTTTTTTTGAATGTCTTGAAATAAGAGTATTAGCAGGCATTTTCAATCAGCTGCCTGCCCATTTAGATCAAGTGAAAGCAGTCAATTTAGCAATTAGTTATGCATTTATGTTTTTACCTGGTATTTTAGCAAACAGGGCTTATGCTATTTTGCTTAAACTTGCTTGCTAGAAGATGTTATGCTTAAGCTCTGTTACATTTAAGTTCTGTTAAGTTTAGGTGGTGTTAAGGTTAATTTCTGTTAAGTTCTTTTAAGTTTAATTTCTGCTAAGTTTAAGTTCTGTAAAATTTAAGTGAAAAGGTTAAGTTGTGTAAAGTTCAAGTAATGTTAAGGTTAATTTGTGTTAAGTTTAAGTGTTGTTAAGTTTAAGCAAAGTTAAGTTTAAGTGAAGTTAATTTTAAGTTCTGCTAAGTTTAAGTTCTGTAGAGTTTAAGTGATGTTAAAATTAAGTAGCCATTAAGTTTAATGTAACCTTGCAAATGCTTAATAAGTTGTGTGTGTATTATTAGTGTTAGACATATAATATTATAAAGTTGAGTAGCCATTAAGTTTAGTATAGCCATGCAAGTGTATCTTGGGGTGACCTTATGATGTGTATCCCATATCACTGCCTATGCCCAGAAATTAATTTCTGTGTCTTTCTATGCCTCTAAACTGAGCCTGAGAGGGGGAAGGAAAAAACTGAACAAAACTTTTTCACGGCAGTTTGCAGCTTGTTCAAGGTCACACAGAGATAGCAGGTTTTTTTTTCCCAGCTGCGGCAGGGGAGCGAGGAAGCACCCGGCTTGCTGCTTTCCCGTCAGCTTTTGGCCAGTTGTTTCAGTTTCTTGTTCTCCGGAGAGAGAGACTGAGAGTTGGACTTTGTTTTTCCTTCTCTGGAATTCCGGATTTTCTCCCTTTTATACTGGACTGCTTTTCAACCTCAGAGCACATCGGGAGGACTTTCCACCGGGCACAGAGGGCCTGGCCCTGGGCCAAGCCCCAGCTCCGAGGATACCAAAGGGAGGACTCTTAACACTTTCCCAGGTTTTTCCTCCACAGTGAAACATTTTATTATTTAGCCTTGTTTTCCTTTTCCCGTGTGTTTGGTAAATAAATAGTTTTATCTCCTTCACTTTATTTTTTCCCGAACCTGGGGGGGAAGGGGTGGTTGTGCCTTCTCTCAGAGGATATATTTCTAAATTTGGCCAAACTGGAACAAAGTGCTTAATAAGTTGGGTGTGTGTGTTATTAGTGTTAGACATGTAATATTATAAAGTTAAGTAGCCATTGATCTTCTGCTATTAGCCCACAGCCACGGCTGTGAAAGGTTCCAAGGTTTGTGCTGTTTAAAGGTTTGTGCTGTTTAAGTCTTTCTAACCATTTTTTCCCACTTCACCAATAGATGAGTTACATCAATTAACTACATAATTATAGAAAAAAAAAGAAGATGGTCTCAACTTAGAGGGATGGTTAAAGTCATTAGGTTTAAAATCATAACTAGTTTTATTTGTGTAGCATTTGATTACTGTACAACTAGCAATACTGTTAATAACAGTGTGTTCACCTTGCCTCCTGATGCTTGCAATAGATAATATACAAAGTCACTACATCTGTGACCCATCAAGTATTGCTTGCACAAAAGAAAAACGGGGAATTTGTTGGGAAATAGAATTATTGGGATCAATAAAAGAACTGTGCAAGCAATAGGGGTGGAAGTTTTTAGGCTTGTGTGTGAGAGACACTTTCCATGGGAAAGTCCCTGTGTGAAGGAAAACAAACAGCCTGAGAAAAAACAGGGAGTGAAAAACTTGCAGCTGTGCTATCCGGGAGTGAAACAAGGGAGATGAGCACAAAATTCTTTTGATCATAACAAGACTGTGGAGACTTGCCAATGTAAGTTCAATTATGTAGAAATAGAAATGTGTCTTGATAAGCTTTAAGCCACTTAGGAGCTAACAAGCTGGTATACTATATAAGTGCCTTTGGACTGCTAATAAACGGAGTTCTTTTATCAACCATATTGGTTTTGGACTGTGTCTCTCTCCCCCTGCTGGGATCCGGGCTCCTCGTCCCGCGCAGCTTCTAACACCCTGCTACTAATCCCTCCCTTCCTACACCCCCCTCCATCTAAATCCCCATCTCCTCCGCTCCTGCCCTGGAGCCCACTGCCCCCCCACACCCTCCTACAGCCCATGCTGACTCCACACGGAATTGCGAAACTGGCACCACCTGCAACCCAATCCCCCCCAAAACGACCATCTGCTGTACAACCTCTCCACCCCCATGCTGACACAATATAACCCCTTCCCATCCCTCAAAACACCCCCGACCCCCCGCTACTCCTGCTCTGGCTAAACCAAAGTGTTCTGGTTTGGCCAAATTTAGAAATATATCCTCTGAGAGAAAGCACAACCACCCCTTCCCCACAAGGTTCAGGAAAAATAAATATTCCATGAAGGAAAGTGAAGGAGATAAAGCTGTTTATTAAACAAACACATGGGAAAGGAAATAATGCTAAATAATAAAATCTCCCGCTGTGGAGAAAAAACTGGGAAAATGTTAGAGTCGTCCCTTTGGTCTCCTCGGAGCTGGGGGCCAGGCCCTCTGTGCCCAGTGGAAAGTCCTCCCGATGTGCTCTGATGTTAAAGCAATCAAGCAGTCCAGCAGAAAAGGGACAAAAATCCGGAATTCCAGGGAAGGGAAAATTCAACTCTCAGTCTCTCTCTCCGGAGAACAAGAAACTGAACCACTGGCCAAAAAAAAAACTGTCCTGGGTGCAGCAAGCCGGGTGCTTCCTCCCTCCCCTGCTGCAGCTGGAAACAAATAGCTATCTGTGTGTGACCTTGAACAAGCTGCAAACTGCCCTGAAAAAGTTCTGCTCAGTTTTTTCCTTCCCCCTCTCAGGCTCAGTTTAGAGGCATAGAAAGGCACAGAAATTAATTTCTGGGCATAGGGCAGCGATATGGGATACACATCATAAAGTCACCCCAAGACATGCCACCCGTTATCCCATATTGCTGGCTCAATGCACAAACTAGTATATCCTAATTCTACACACACATTAATACATATATATATATATATATATATATATACACAGTTATGTACAAACACTGACAGTGCCACTCAGCAAGCAGGGTTATACAAGCATTTCACATTACAGGTGGTTTTCACCCAACAATCAGATCTACCTGTGGTATATGTGAGGAATGAGACAACTCTTTGTCGAAATTAAAACAATTTATTAAAACAGAAAAATTGAAAAATTGCAAAAATTAACAAAATATAAAAATTTGGGATCCTAGTGGCTCAGGAGGTATGCCCCAGGAGCGCAGGGATTCAGGAGCTTCAGGCTTAGGCAGCTCTGAACCTCAGGTAGAGAAAAAAAAACTTGCAGTGCTAGGCTGGTCATAAAGAAATATATATTTCTAAAGGCCCCTGAAAAGGAGTAGGTTTCTCCAGCACTGAACTTAGCAAGCTGGAGGGGAAGGGGAAATGAGAGTGGGCGTGTCTTTCTCTTGCACCTTTATAGCTTTTGCTCGGCCCCAGTCCGCCCACAGTTTAAGGTGATTGGTGTTTTCCCTTTGACAGATTACCTCTGTCCACCAATGGCTCCTCCTTGTCAGAGGGGTGGTATTAGTTGAGATAAGAGTTATGGAGCTTACTGGGGTATGGCTATGGGGGCTGGGCTGTTTGTTCCAACTGGGTTTTTTAAAATCTGCCTTGAAACCAACGTACAAGTAAAACATAAAAAAATACATCCAACACATCTTAAAACACTTGTAAAAGTATACAGTAAACATAGGAAAGATAGCTCTTATGGTGTACAAGTGATAAATGTTTGAAAAGGGATTTTAACTGGGGAACTTTTAACTGGGGATTTTTACTGGGAAGGGCACAAATGAACAGCTTGGAACGAGTGAAAACCAAAGTAATAAAACTTGATTTGTGTACCTGGGCTGATGGGTTAATTTTAACATTCAATTTAAAAATATTTAACTCAAAATTAATTAAAGCACTTATTATGCAAAGACCAAGCAATAATAGGGATTTTATGTATGACAGTATACAACGTGTTGTTCCATCTTTCTGCATTATCCACCATGTGCAACCAGATCCCTGAGCAAAGACAACCCCACGGATGGGTTTGTCTGTATTCTAGGCAGAATTTATCCACACAGTCTTTACTAACAGACCTCTGACATGCACTACTGGGACCTTATCTCCATCTACTGTATGCAGGGATTCAGATTGGGCTGGACCAGCTCTATTGATGGAACCTCGGGTGTTAACTAACCAGGTGGCCTTTGCTAGATGCTGTTCCCAGTTTTTTAAAGTTCCCCCACCTAGTGCCTTCAAAGTGGTCTTCAACAATCCATTGCACCGTTCCACTTTGCCTGCAGCTGGTGCATGGTAAGGGATATGGTGCACCCACTCAATGCCATGTTCCCTAGCCCAGGTATTAATAAGGCTATTCTTAAAATGAGTCCCATTATCAGATTCAATTGTCTCAGGGGTACCATGCCTCCAAAGGACTTGCTTTTCAAGGCCCAGGATGGTGTTCCGGGCAGTAGCATGAGGCACAGGGTAGGTCTCCAGCCATCCAGTGGTGGCTTCTACCATTGTGAGCACATAGCACTTCCCTTGGCAGGTTTGAGGCAGTGTGATGTAATCAATCTGCCAGGCCTCCCCATACTTGTATTTGGACCACCGCCCAGCGTACCACAGGGGCTTCACCCGCTTCGCCTGCTTGATTGCAGCACGTCTCACAGTCATGGATCACCTGGGAGATACTGTCCATGGTTAGATCCACCCCTCGGTCTCATGCCCACCTATAGGTGGCATCTCTGCCTTAATGACCTGAGGCATCATGGGCCCATCGAGCTAGGAACAACTCTCCCTGGTGTTTCCAGTTCAAGTCGACCTGTGACACTTCTATCTTTGCAGCCTGATCTACCTGCTCATTGTTTCGGTGTTCCTCATTAGCCCTACTCTTGGAGACATGGGCATCTACATGGCAGACATTCACAACCAGCTTTCTTACCCAGGCAGGGATGTTTGTCCTCTCTTCAGCAGCCCAGATTGGTTTTCCCCTATGCTGCCAATTAGCTTTTCCCACTTTTCTAGCCATCCGCACAGAGCATTGGCTACCATCCATGAATGAGTGTAGAGGTAGAGCTTTGGCCACTTCTCTCTTTCAGCAATGTCCAGGGCTAGTTGAACAGCTTTGAGTTCAGCGAGTTGGCTTGATCCACCTTCTCTTTCAGTAGCTTCGGCAACCCATCGTGTGGGGCTCCATACGGCTGCTTTCCACTTTTGTTTCATCCCTACAATGCGACAAGAACCGTCGGTGAAAAGAGCGTAGCGTGTGTCTTCTGATGGCAGTTGGTTGTATGGTGGAGCTTCTTCAGCACCTGACACTTGTTCATGTTCTTATTCATCAGCGAGACCAAAGTTTTCACCTTCAGGCCAGTTTGTGATTATTTCCAAAATCCCAGGGTGATTCAGCTTCCCGATACAGGCGCGCTGTGTGATGAGACCAATCCATTTACTCCATGTGGCATTGGTGGCGTGGTGGGTAGAGGGAACCTCTGCTTTGAACATCCACCCCAGCACCGGTAATCGGGGTGCCAGGAGGAGTTGTGCCTCAGTGCCAATTACCTCTGAGGCGGCTTGGATTCCTTCATAGGCTGCCAAGATTTCCTTCTCTGTTGGGGTGTAGTTGGCTTCAGACGCTCTGTAGCTTCGGCTCCAGAATCCCAGTGGTCGACCTCAAGTCTCGCCAAACACCTTCTGCCAAAGGCTCCATGACAGGCCATGGCTCCCGGCTGCAGAGTGGAGCACCTTCTTCACTTCGTGTCCTGTCCTGACTGGGCCAAGGGCTACAGCATGAGCGATTTCCTGCTTAATTTGGGCCAAGGCTTGCTGCTGTTCAGGGCCCCAGTGGAAATCGTTCTTCTTGCAGGTAACCAGGTAAAGAGGACTCACAATCTGGCTGTACTCAGGAATATGCATCCTCCAAAAGCCTATGGCACCTAGGAAAGCTTGTGTCTCCTTCTTGTTGGTTGGTGGAGACATTGCTATGATCTTATTGATGACCTTGGTGGGAATCTGACATCGTCCATCTTGCCATTTCACTCCCAGGAACTGGATCTCTTGAGCAGGTCCCTTGACTTTGCTCTTATTGATGGCAAAACCAGCTTCCAGGAGAATCCGGATAACTTCCTCTCCTTTCTCCAGCACTTCTGTTGCGGTGTTCCCTCACACAGTGATGTCATCAATGTACTGCCAGTGTTCTGGAGCCTCACCCTTTTCTAGTGCAGTCTGGATCAGTCCATGGCAGATGGTGGGACTGTGCTTCCACCCCTGGGGCAGTCGGTTCCAGGTGTACTGCACACCCCTCCAGGTGAAGGCCAACTGCGGCCTGCACTCTGCTGCCAGAGGAATGGAGAAAAATGCATTAGCAATGTCAATAGTGGCATACCACTTCGCTGCTTTGGACTCCAGCTCATACTGGAGCTCCAACATGTCTGGCACGGCAGCGCTCAATGGTGGAGTCACTTCATTCAAGGCATGATAGTCCACAGTCAATCTCCATTCTCCTTCCGATTTGTGCACAGGCCAAATGGGACTATTGAAGGGTGAGTGGGTCTTGCTGACCACCCCTTGGCTCTCTAGCTCACGGATCATCTTGTGGATAGGCAAATAAGCCTAGGGACTCGAAAGGCACTAGTACCTTAAACAAGCCTACGGACCAGAAATACATGATTGTATCAAGCCAGAGAAACGTTAGGAACTCAACCAACATGATGACTTATTACAGCTGGTGATGGGGGTCAGCGGCTATGACCCAGGAAGAGGTGACCGGTCCGGGGAAATGGTCCCAAAAGGAATCTCCTTCCTGAGGCCCGGTGTCTTCCCTCAGCTGCTGGCAGGAGGGCCCTTGCAGAGACTGTCAGCTCTTTAGTGATTATCACCATGATTCTAGCTCAGCTCTGCAGGGCAGCCTCCAGGCCAAGCCAGACCAGAGAGAGAGACGAGAGGCTCGTGTGGCTGGTTCCGCACGGAAGGTAGCTTTATTGTTGGTCCCCTCTGGCGAAGGGGAAAGCCAGGGATGAGAACTCTCTCTGTCCCACAGGGGCCAGAGGGCTTGCTTTTATAGGGATACAGGGGATGGGTGAAGACCAATGGGTTACAGAGGATCTGGGATGGGTGAGGACCAATGGGTTACGAAGGATCTGCATAGGGTCTCCTAAAGGATTGTGGGTCTTTCTTTTCTCGCCATGACCAAAGAAGTGGTTGCCTTTCCAGGGAGTCACATATTTGGATCTCCCAAAGGATGGGAAGTGGGTTACATCGGTTTGCTACAATTGGCAGCTGTTCAGACCACGGGGGTGGACTCCGGTACCCATAGATGGTATTTGGTAGTTCTGGCAGTTCGGGAACGTTGCAATGATAGCTTTTGCTTGATCTTTTGAAAGCTTGAACATTCTGACGAGGGCAGGAATGTTTTGGTGAAAAAAAGCATGTGACAACTTTGCCTGGGCAAAGATGTCAGGGACATTTGCAGTCTCTGCTGGCATGGCCAGTGCATCTGCTCTCCTGTTCCCTTCGGCAATGGGACCAGGGAGGTCAGTGTGTGACCTCACATGCATAATGTAGTAAGGCTGTTTTCTCTGGGAGATTAAATGAATTAATGTAGAAACCAATTGGTATAATTTTTGGTTGGAGACCTCCTTTAGAAAAGCATGTTCAGCCCTCATAGCTATGCCAGCGACATAAGCCAAATCTGTGACCAAATTAAAAGGTTCGTCTTTAAACTTCTCAAAGGCTCTGACAACAGCTGATAATTCAGCAATCTGTGGAGATCCCTCTACTATTTGGATATCAGATTCCCATTTTTAGGTATTAGGTTGCCTCCAAGTCATGACAGACCGATGGGACGAACCAGACCCATCGGTAAGGAGGTTTTCTGTAAGAAGCCAGAGGTCGGAAGCCGCGGCGGGACGGGGAGCTCGGATCCCCGGCGGGGGGAGAAGAACTGACACCAGCCAATATGGTTGAAAACTAAACTCCGGTTTATTAGCAGTCTCGAGGCACTTAAATAGTATACCAGCTTGTTAGCTTCTAAGGGGCTTACTTATCAGGACATTTTTCTATTTCTACACAATCAGACTACATTGGCAGTCTTCCACAATCTTGTTATGTTCAAAGGAATCTTGCCCTTGCCTCCCTTATACTCCTAGATATCACACCTGCAAGTACGTTACTCCCTGAAATTTATCAGGCTGGAACTGTTTTGCTTTTCACTGAGACTTTCCCACAGAAAGTGTCTCACGCACTCAGGCCCAAAAACCCTTCAGCTTAATAGCTTGCACAGCTTCTTTATTGATCCCAATAAATCCATTCTCCAACAAATTCCCCGTTTTTTCTTTTGTGCAAGCAAAGCTGGAGGGATCACAGATGTAGACTTTATATATTTTCTATTGCAAGCATCGGGAGGCAAGGTGAATACACTGCCAGTTCTACAGTAATCAAATACTATACAAATAAAACTAGTTATAATTTTTAACTTAACAACTTTAACTATCCCTCTAAGTTGAGACCGTCTTTTTCTATAATTATATAGTTAATTGATGTAACTTACTTATCTATTAGTGAAATGGGAAAAGGTAATTAGGAAGAATTTAGCAGCATAAGTCTTTAAGCCTTTCACAGCCGTGGCTGTGGGCTAATAGCAGCAAATCAAAGGTTACTTAACTTGATATTATTACACGTCTAACATTAATAATACACTCTTAACTTATTAAGCATTCGCAAGGTTATATTAACTTAGCTTTAACATCACTTACACTCTACACAACTTAACTTAGCAGAACTTAGAATTAACTTTACTTAAACTTAACTTTGCTTAAACTTAACAACACTTAACACGAATTAACCTTAACACTACCTTAACGTTACACAACTTAACTTTATCACTTAAATTCTGCAGAACTCAAGCTTGACAGAAATTAAACTTAAAAGAATTTAACCTTAACAGAAATTAACAGAAATCAGAACTACTCTTATTTCGAGATATTCAAAAAGAAACAACTTTTTACTTCACCGCTGAGTTTGGTGTTAAACCCAAGCTAATTTATTACAACAATTACAGGGTATCTGAACTTGGCCTCTATGGACCACTAAGCCATAGTTGGGGCAGTCCTTGACATAGGGTAAAACCCTTACAAAGGCCCTTTCAGGCTGTCCTCCTCAGGTGGATGCAGCTCTGGATCCGGGGTTGGCTCTATTCACTGCAGGCTCTGCCGTAGCACGAGTCCAGCAGCTGGGTACCCACAGAGGTCCTGCTGGGGTAAGCACACACGTACCCCTTTCCCGAATATCGAACCTCAGCGGGCCCCTGCCAAATCCCTGTAGCTGGGTGCCTATACATCACATAAAAAGGCCTGATTACTTTCGTTTTTGTTTCCACAATACTACTGTGGAGATAGGTGCGGCGTCATTATCCCCAAACAAGCACAAATAATTCAACACGTACAAGGCTTTTGCTAATTTTTCCTGCACATCTGAAATGTCTCTGAACTTGGCTAAATATAACTTTAGAGTCTGATTAGCACGCTCCACAATAGCTTGTCCTGTAGGTAAATGAGGGATTCCAGTGACGTGTCGCACACTCCACTGCTGGCAAAACTTTCGAAGCCGCTCGCTAACGTAGGCAGGACCGTTGTCTGTCTTGATCTGCTCCGGCACCCCCATCACAGCAAAACAGCTGGTCAGATGTCGTATCACATGAAGGGCCTTTTCACCTGTCTGTGCTGATGCCCATATAAACTTGCTGCAAGCGTCTATAGTGACATGCACGTACCTCAGTCTGCCAAACTCAGGAACATGGGTCACATCCATTTGCCATAGTTCATTTGGGCCCAAACCCCGGGGGTTGACCCCAATACCGAGACCCGGGCCATGATGACTGCATGTAGGACATGCCCGCACTATTCCTTTAGCTTCTTCCATGGTAATGTCAAATTGTCTGTGAAGGCCTCTGGCATTCTGGTGGAATGTGCTATGGGCTTCCCGTGCTTTTGCAAATTCACTTAATGGCACTGTCACAGAAACTAGCTGATCTGCATAGGCATTTCCTTTGCCCAGGCCCTCTGTCCACAGATGACTCCTGACATGTATTATGGCATAGGCACACGATCTCCGCCCAATAGCTGAATGAAGCTGGCGCAATAGTTCAAACAGACGCTTGTTGTTTATGTCTTTGATCCTAGCATCCTCTATCCGTTCCACAATGTCAGCAACATACGAGTCTGTCACCACATTGAGCTTAACAGACAACCATCGTTTAAAGGCCCAGACCACTGCAGCTAATTCAAGGGTCTGCAAGGAGTCCCCAGGTTCAGCCTCTAGTATCTGATGACACCATTGTCCTTGAACCTGCCACGTCGCAGCTGCTCGCCGGGACTTCTTTCCAGCATCAGTGAACACAGTTACTGCTTCCTGCAGCGGAAGCTTGCTCCTTTTGGGAATCTGAATCCATGTATGCTGTGTCATCCATTTCAGTATCGGAGCCTTGAGTGATTGTACTTCAATCTGCTGGGCATTGCTTAGCAAGCTAATCTGCAAAGCTTGAGAGTTCAGTAGATACCACTCGAGCTCAGCTCTTTTCATTGGCAAGTAGATCGTTCCTGGCTCTTGCCCAGTGACTTGTATTATATGGATGCGGCCTTTCTGTATCAGTTCTGCCACATTATCAATTTTCTGTTGCAATGTTGTTTTAGGCTGTAAGCTGGTAAACATCCATTCCAAGACCTTAATCTGCTCCCCTGGTTTGTTTTTGCACTGAGTCAGTGCACCAATAATTTGCGTCTCTCCATGGAGGACGGTGAAGTCGACTGGAATATCAGCATCCATGCGATCAACTGCCCTGTCTGCAATAACAGTACTAATACGCTGAATAATCTCTACCTGTTCTGGTGTGGGCTGAACAGGCAGGGAAGGATCAGTCCCTTTCAGGAGGGGCCGCAGCACCTCCAGATCCTCGTTACTGATGCCGACAACAGGTCTAAGCCACTGCAGGTCACCCAAAAGTTTTTGTGCATCTTTCAAAGTTGTGAGATTAGTTTGAATTGTCACCTTCTGTGGCTTGATTTGTGACTCAGTAATACTCCACCCCAGATATTTCCAAACAGGTGTACGCTGAACCTTTTCGGGCGCAACGGTCAGGCCATACCGGTTCAGCTGTCGGGTGAGCATGAGCTCCTGTTGGGGGGTAATAGGGTCTGGTTGAGCGATCAGTATATCGTCCATATAGTGATAAATGATGGCCTTCGGCCATTGCTCTCAAACCGGCTTCAATGCGGCATCAACATACATCTGGCACAAGGTGGGACTGTTTTTCATCCCCTGTGGGAGTACTGTCCATTCATAGCGAGAAGCAGGTCCCTCCCTGTTTATTGCAGGGAGAGTAAAAGCAAAACGATGCATATCATCGGGATGCAATGGGATGGTAAAGAAACAGTCCTTTAAGTCCACTATTAACAAATGCCAATTCTCAGGCACAACTGCAGGATTGGGAAGGCCAGGCTGCAGGGCCCCCATAGCTTGCATCTGAGCATTAATAGCACGCAAGTCATGCAACAGCCGATACTTCCCAGATTTTTTCATGACCACAAAGATGGGTGTATTCCACGGACTCGTGGACGGTCGCAAATGTCCCTGACTCAACTGTTCCTGCACTAGTGCATGAGCTTGCTTCAGACTTTCCTCTTTGAGCGGCCACTGCTCGATCCACACGGAAGCATTTGTAATCCAGTGCAAGGCTATCGGGAAAGTCAGTGCAGCCGCCGCTACCGAAAAGGCCTCTCAGTAGTCAGCACAAATCCCAGCTGGTCAAGCACGTCTCTCCCTATTAAAGCATTAACCTTCTCGGGCAGAGGCATCACTGTAACAATAACAGATGCAGTGCGTCCGTCTAGTATGACTTGAAGTCGCTCTCGGCTGCGCTGTACCGAAGCAGTGCCCCCGACACCTGGGACCCCCCCCTATAGCTTGTTGAAGGGGCCAATGCGGAGGCCAGGACGAGTTGGCCACAATTGTTAGGTCAGCACCAGAGTCCAATAGTGCAGATAGCGTGATAGAATCACCATCACGAGTGAACACCACGGTAGCAACCGGTCTCTGAGCTAGTGGGAGAGTGAGAAGAGCGAGGCTCCGCATTGAACCAAAGTTCCCGGTACCCCGCTCCGGCGTTCCCTCGGCTATATCTGCAGCCAGGTGAGGCAGAGGGATTAACTGAGCGATCTTGGTATGTGCTGGGATGTGCACAGGTGGAAAATGAGTTTGAGCCATGATGCAAATTTCCCTTTCATAGTCTTTATCAATTAGGCCGGGCAATACAAAAAGTCCTCTCAGGCTACTAGAAGAGGGGCCTAACAGCAAAGCTCCATAACATTGTCCATTAATAGCCAGAGGTCCTTTAATCCCAGTCGGAATCCTCTGGGGCCGGCCGTCGATTAAGGTCACATCTACTGCTGTT
Organism: Aphelocoma coerulescens; assembly: GCF_041296385.1. Classification (NCBI taxonomy): domain Eukaryota; kingdom Metazoa; phylum Chordata; class Aves; order Passeriformes; family Corvidae; genus Aphelocoma; species Aphelocoma coerulescens. Next base: position 526,953 of record NW_027184081.1, read on the forward strand.
GCCAGGTCCAGGCCGAGGCTTCCTCGGGTTGCTGGCCGAAGGCAGTCGGCAGGTTGCAGGGAGTTGCGGAGACTGGCATCGCTACCGCAGGGGCCGCTGTTGGTGTCCGCATGCCGCGACCCTTCGTGCTCGATCTCCCGTTTCCCGACTTCTTCGGGCAGGCTTCCGTGGAGTGAGTGTTGAGGCTGCAGACACGGCACCATAGTCGCTGGGCAGGACACTGGCGTTTTACGTGCCCTCTCCGGCCACATCGGTAACACTTAACTTCATTAGAGATAACATAGCACCCATCTCTCGGTGCTTCTACTCCTTTCAGGGGGGCAAGGGCTGCAAAGGCTTGCATGTGAGCTTGCAGGAGATCTTTCCCTACTGCCTTAACAGCTTCCACTAACATTGCCTGTGGCCCCACTGGCACACGGCTCATCCTATCTAACATCAGCTCTACCAGTGCATCAGCAGGCAGGGTAACTAGGATGGATCGGGTGTACGAATTGCAATTCTCCATAACACACTGCCTTAACAATGGTCCCTTCATAAATTCCTGTACATCCGAATTGTGTATGGCATTAGTGACCCTATCAACAAAGCTGGAAAAGGATTCATCCCTGCCCTGTTTAATCGACAGATAGGAAGGCTGGAGGGGTGCTGTTTTTACAAAAGACATTGCCTGCCGGGCAAGTCTCATAGCCTCCAATAGTTTTTCAGGTCCCACCTGCACCTGCATTTCCACTCTGGCAAACTGCCCAATGCCCATAAGCTGTTCTACCGTAACCCCATGTAAGGGGTCCTGAGTATCACGGTGGGTGTTAGCAGAGGTATCACAAAGGCGTTCCCAGTGCGCCTGCCACAGCATAACCTGTGAAGGGGTCATAATCATCCTTACTATAGTTTTAATATCCTCCGGGCAAAGAATGCCACAACCCCATACATAATTCAGCATCTGCTTGGCAGGCTCACTATGCAGGCCAGACTCATTGACTGTGCCCCGCAGCTGAGTTAGCAGCTTCCAATTTACCGGACTATATTCTCCTACTACATTACCCCCAGCTGCTTGGTACATTACTGGAAAAGCAGCCACATCCCCGATCGCTTCGGGGATACGATAGTCTCCATTTTCAAGGGCCGTTTCTATGATCTTTTTCCAATCAACCCTAGTACACGCTAACGCAGGGGTGTTACAAGCACCGTGATCATTAGTTTCAGCAGGCTGTGGGTGACATCTACTGACCTCCGGGCTTAACTGTTTGTCGCCGGTATTCAATAGCTCAGCCTGCGTTTGCACCGGAGGTGCAGGAGGTGCGGTAGGTACGGCACCCGATGTCAGATCTCTAGGGGGTTTCATAGGCACAGAACACCCCACCAGCGGCGTGGGAACATAATCGCTCCCGAGCGTCATTACACCAGGCGGGGGATCACTGCCGCCTAATTGAGCTGTAGCAACTGCCGCTACCTGTTGCTCAACCCGATATTGTGTCAAACAAGTAAGGACCGCTCTCCACGGCTTCATTAACTTCCTGGCTTCCTTATTATCGTCAATAACCAAAAACCAAAAGCAATCACCATACTCCTTCCACTGCTGCTCCTGGAACAGCGATCCCGCTTCCCTAAAATACCCTCTTGCCATTCCAAACTCCACTAAGCGCACCAATTCCTTATTAAGGTTTATATCCTTAATTCCCTGCTTTTCTAAAAAGCGTAAAAACACGTTAAAGGCTGCCTGAGTTTCCATGACCGCGTCCACAAACCCGCGACTTAGCGCGAAACACAAACCGCATCCAAAGCAAAAACCCCACGTCTCTGCGCGAAACTATTACCTGCGGATAACCCGCGAACCCCCCCGTCCAGCGCGAACCGTACCCGCGATCAGCGCGAACCCGCGCCTCAGCGCGGAAAACAAAACCGCGGACGAACGGCGAACCGCAAACCCCGAACTAAAAACCGAAAAACCCGCGGACTACTCTGATACCACCCGCGCCTCCGCGCGCCCCAAGTATCAGGGTACTGCAGCGTCCAGGCAAGCCTTTAGCAGCCAAGCGGCGAACCACCGATGTTAAGGTGGCCCAGGCTAGAGGTTGGCCACCCCTCCACGCCCGCTGGCTCTGCCCCGGCACCGCATAAGGCTCCCGCCAGGGCAACGGGAATAAAATACCAGTCCCAGTCCAAAGTCCCGTACTCCGCGAAGTTCGGTGTTCCAAGTTCGGTGTTCCGAGTTCAGTGTGCCGTGTTCGGTGTCCGTGTTCGGGCGCCAGATGTAAGAAGCCAGACGTCGGAAGCCGCGGCGGGACGGGGAGCTCGGATCCCCGGCGGGGGGAGAAGAACTGACACCAGCCAATATGGTTGAAAACTAAACTCCGGTTTATTAGCAGTCTCGAGGCACTTAAATAGTATACCAGCTTGTTAGCTTCTAAGGGGCTTACTTCTCAGGACATTTTTCTATTTCTACACAATCAGACTACATTGGCAGTCTTCCACAATCTTGTTATGTTCAAAGGAATCTTGCCCTTGCCTCCCTTATACTCCTAGATATCACACCTGCAAGTACGTTACTCCCTGAAATTTATCAGGCTGGAACAGTTTTGCTTTTCACTGAGACTTTCCCACAGAAAGTGTCTCACGCACTCAGGCCCAAAAACCCTTCAGCTTAATAGCTTGCACAGCTCCTTTATTGATCCCAATAAATCCATTCTCCAACAGTTTTCTACTTTGGATTAATTTCGGGATCAATTTAAAAGCTGCATCACGATAGAAAAGTCTATGTTTTGGCGTGTGGATGGAAATTTGGCCTGTGTAGCTATCTAGGGAGAACTGGAGGCTCTCATTGGTCCGGAGCTACAGCTTCAGATCTTCAGTGGTCAATGGCAAGTATATGCATGTGAACTCACACCCTGCAAGAGAGCGGATACGAGTTCTGGCCTTTTTTATTAAATGTGCCATTACTTCTTGGAAGGTGGTTAATGTCTTTGTAGGTTGATTGCTTGTGAAGACCCATTCAAGTATCGGCAAAGGGTCTCTGAGTTGAGGGTCCCATTGGAAGATCAGTCTGTGTAAATGGGGAGCCTTACCCAGAACTGCAAACTGGAGAGGCAGGCTGGGTTCAACGCGATGGGCTTGGCGTGAAGACAGGGCTTCCTGGACTTTGGTGATGGTATCTCGGCCTTCAGGCGTGAGGGCACATGGAGAGTCCAAATCTCCACTGCCGCGGAGGAGGTTGAAGAAGGGAGTGAGGTCTTCTGTTGTGACTCCTAGTAAGGGGTGTATCCAATTTATGGATCCGCCCAGGCTGTGTAAGTCCCTTAGGACTCTCTTTGATGGTGAGTTGCTGTGCACGATGGTTCTTTCATGGATCTGGAGGCCGAGGTAAGTCCATGGGCTGGAGTGCTGCACTTTGTCTTCGTGAATCTCGAACCCTGCTTCTTCTATGGTTTCAATTGTCTTTTTAACAGTTCTGTCCAAATAAGTTTTTTCTGATGCACACATTAGGATGTCATCCATATAGTGGCAGATGATTGCTTCAGGGAATAGGCTCCTGATGGGGGACAGAATGTGGGCGACGTACCACTGGCAGATGGTCAGGCTGTTCTTCATGCCTTGTGAGAGGACGAGCCAGTGGTATCTTCTGAGTGGGGCTTGTTCATTGAGAGAGGGGATGGAGAAGGCGAACCATGGCGCATCCTGAGGATGGTGTGGGATGTTAAAGAAACAGTCTTTCATGTCGATGATGGCGAGCAGCCAGTCTCGGGGCAGCATCGATGGTGATGGCAGGCCGGGTTGGAGGGGGTCCATGTCTTCAATGACCTAATTGATCTTTCGTACGTCATGGAGCAGTCTCCATTTGTCTTTGCCGGGCTTTTTCAGACCAAAGACAGGGGAATCCCAAGGGCTTGTGTTTTCGGTGATATGACCTTTGGCGAGTTGCTCTTCCACCAGGGCTTCCAGCGCGCTGAGTTTTTCTCTTTCAAGGGGCCACTGCCTTGTCCATTTTGGGTTGTCAGTCTTCCAGGTGAGCGGGGGAGTAGATGGCAGCGCACGTTTCTCAGTGGCCCCAGTCAGAAATCCTGGCTGGGAATGGTGAGGGTGGCACCCCACTGGGATAGAAGGTCTCTGCCCCATAGGGTGATGGGGGCTCTTACCACGAATGGCCGGGTGGTCACTATCTTGCCTTCGGGTCCTTCCATGATGACATTTCATTTGCTTCTCATGGATTCTGCAACTCCACCAATCCCGGAGATCATACCTGTCACTGGCTCCAGTTCCCAATTCCCTGGCCACTCGGAGCGGGCGATGATGGTCACGTCTGCTCCTGTGTCCAGCATCCCTGGGCGGTAGACCCTCTATCCTTTACAGAACAAGCTGCACTCGATGGTCAGTTTGTTTGAGCCCACGATCTCTATCCACATTGCTGTAGGATTGAGAGGGATCTCTTCTGGGCGGTTCTGTGGAAGTAGAAAAGCTTGAGCAATCGGTGTTCCCTGTGGGAGAAAGAAAGGTGTGTCTGTGCAGCAAAGCTGGACAAGAATCTCTTGTCCAGCGTGCACTGTTTGTATCTCTGGTAATACAAAGAGTTGTTTGGACCATGGATGGTATCGCTTAGGATAAGAATGTCCCATGGGCCATTCTGCGGTCCATACTTTCCTGTGGGAATACGATAAAAACGCTTGTCAACAAAGTTAAATGGCAGTGATGTTACCAGTTGACGTCTGGTTCCCATCGGTAGCGCTCTGTGTGTTGGATCCTTCTCATGTGTTCTGGGATCGCCTGGGATGATGGTGCCGGGTGAGGTCCAGTTGTCTGCTGTCGGTGGTCCGATGTGGAGTTCACAGCTGAGGCGGGGTAGTATGGCCTTTGATTTGTTATCTGAGCGGGGGGCCTTGATACCGCGCTCCGATAGAAGTTTTTTGAACGCTGCTGGTGCTGTTGCTGTCTCTGGTGCCTTTGGTAGGCAGCACGACGGTCCTGGGTGGGTGACCTTTGTGGTCAGTCCTTTATACCGTGTCCAAGTTCGCCACAACAGAAACAGCGGGCATTCTCCTTAGTGATTGCTGCAACAAATGCACTGGAAACTCCCTCTGTGATGCCCTTTACAACTGCTTGGGTCATTGTGTTTTCTGTGGATGTGTAGCTGTCTTTGGGTGACTTTATGATGTGTATCCCATATGGCTGCCCTATGCCCAGAAATTAACTTTGTGCCTTTCTATGCCTCTAAACTGAGCCTGTGAGGGGGAAGGGAATATGTCGGAATTGTAAAAGGAAGAAAGCAGGCCCCGGCGGGGGGACAGATATGCAGACCAGCCAATATGGTTGATAAGAGCAAAACTCTGTTTATTAGCAATCTGAATGCACTTGTATAGTATACCAGCTTGTTAACTCCTAAGTGGCTTAAAGCTTATCAAAGTGCATTTCTACTTCTACCTAATTGGATTTACATGGGCAAGTTTCTATTAGTTATGTTATGATTAAAAGAATTTAATGTTTACCTCCCTTCTCTGGGTCTTATCTGAACAGCTGCAAGTCTTCACCTCCTTCTTTGTTCCCCAGGCCTTTTCTCACACAAGAATCTTCTCATGGAGAGTTTTTTCTCACACACAGGCCTTTTGCTGGCAGGGTCTTGCTACAGTTCTTTTATTGATCCCAATTATTCTATTTCCCAACAGAAAAACCTGAGCAAAACTTTTTCAAAGCAGTTTGCAGCTTGTTCAAGGTCACACAGAGATAGCAGGTTTTTTCTCAGCTGTGGCAGGGGAGGGAGGAAGCACCCGGCTTGCTGCTTTCCAGTCAGTTTTTGGCCAGTTGTTTCAGTTTCTTGTTCTCCGGAGAGAGACTGAGAGCTGGACTTTGTTTTTCCTTCCCTGGAATTCCGGATTTTCTCCCTTTTCTAATGGACTGCTTTCAACCTCAGAGCACATCGGGAGGACTTTCCATAGGGCACAGAGGTCCTGGCCCTGGGCCAAGCCCCAGCTCCGAGGAGACCAAAGGGAGACCTCTAACACTTTCCCAGGTTTTCCACCACAGTGAAACATTTTATTATTTAGCATTATTTTCCTTTCCCGTGTGTTTGTTAAATAAATAGTTTTATCTCCTCACTTTCCTTCAAGGAAAATCGATTTTTTCCCGAACCTGGGGGGGAGGGGGGGGTTGTGCCTTCTCTCAGAGGATATATTTCTAAATTTGGCCAACTGGAACAGTAGCACATACAGGTCTCTATCATTTGGTCTATTGTGGGTTCTGTGTCCATGGGTCGGGCCCTCAAGATATTCTTACACTGTTCGTTAGCTTTTGCCATGGCAAGTTAACCCAACAGTTCTTTTCGTCCCTCTGGGCTCTCTATTTGTTTCTCTAAGGTAGCTTTTAAACGCTCAACAAACTGAATGAAGCTTTCATTTGCTGACTGCTTGATGTTAGAGAAATATTGTGTAGGAACAGAACCATCAGGAGTAAGGAGCAGCGATGTCTATGCCTCTAAACTGAGCCTGAGAGGGGGAAGGAAAAAACTGAGCAAAACTTTTTCAAAGCAGTTTGCACCTTGTTCAAGGTCACACACAGATAGCAATTTGTTTCCAGCTGCAGCAAGGGAGGGAGGAAGCACCCGGCTGGCTGCACCCTGGACAGTGTTTTTTTTGGCCAGTGGCTCAGCTTCTTTTTCACCGGAGAGAGACTGAGAGTTGAATTTTTCCTTCCCTGGAATTTCGGATTTTATCCCTTTTCTACTAGACTGCTTGATTGCTTTAACATCAGAGCACTTCGGGAGGACTTTCCACTGGGCACAGAGGGCCTGGCCCTGGGCCAAGACCCAGCTCCGAGGAGACCAAAGGGAGGACTCTAACACTTTTCCCCAGGTTTTTCCTCCACAGCGAGATATTTTATTATTTAGCATTATTTCCTTTCCCATGTGTTTGTTAAATAAATACCTTAATCTCCTTCACTTTCCTTCGAGGAAAATTTATTTTCCCCAAACCTTGTGGGGGAGGGGTGGTTGTGCCTTCTCTCAGAGGATATATTTCTAAATTTGGCCAAACCGGAACTAATTTAGTGGCACCTAACTGCGTGGCTCAGAGGAAAGTGAAAACCTGTGCTAATTACATTTTGGTTTGAATTTACTTATTCTGAGTTGGGGTAAAATAGTCATTGTGGGGTATGCCCAGCCCCTGCCCTGGAGGGATCTCTGCTGAGATAAGAGATTTTGCAATTGCCCAGCAGGACTCCCTGGAAAGGCAACCACTTCTTTGGTCATGGCGAGAAAAGAAAGACCCACAATCCTTTAGGAGACCCTATGCAGATCCTTCGTAACCCATTGGTCCTCACCCATCCCAGATCCTCTGTAACCCATTGGTCTTCACCCATCCCCTGTATCCTTATAAAAGCAAGCCCTCTGGCCCCTGTGGGACAGAGAGAGTTCTCATCCCTGGCTTTCCCCTTCGCCAGAGGGGACCAACAATAAAGCTACGGAGCCACACGAGCCTTCTCGTCTCTCTCTCTGGTCTGGCTTGGCCTGGAGGCTGCCCTGCAGAGCTGAGCTGGAATCACGAGCTGATAATCACTAAAGAGCTGACAGTCTCTGCAAGGGCCCTCCTGCCAGCAGCTGAGGGAAGACACTGGGCCTCGGGAAGGCAATTCCTTTCAGGACCATCTCCCCGGACTGGTCACCTCTTCCTGGGTCAGAGCAGCTGACCTTCATCACCAGCTGTAATAATTGGCGCCCGAACAGCCTTGGACCCTGGACCCCAGACCTGGCCTGAGCTGCGTCTTGACCACGCCAAGACAGAACCAGCCGTTTGTGTGCTGATCCTCTGAAGATAGACTTACGTTTTAGCAGGCCTTTTGGACGGGGAGAGTTCGAGACCCTCGCCTCCCAACTAGGACTGAAGGCCCTGAGGATCAAACTGCCAGACCATCCCCCCAGCAGACCTTTCTAGGAGCCAGCCCCACCAGAAAACGGGATTTGTACGTTTAAACTTGGGACTCTCCTCCTCTTTTTGCACTCAAAGTAATTTTTGGGGTTTTTTTCTCTTTTTTTCTGCTGAGGGAAAAACTAAGATGGGCCATAGGCGAGCTAAAACCAGCCTTTTCCAATGTGAGAGAGACCTATACCCCTTTCTTCTAACCCTTCTCTTAAAATCTGACTTTAAATTCTCTACAGGTGCTCTTTCTAAGAAAAATCATAAATCTTTCACTAATTGGATATCTCGAAATTTTCCTGACGCTACAACAGACTCTGTCCTTTCTGATCCGTTCTGGGACAGAGTGGGGAACAAACTGTATTCCTCTCAAGCCACGGGAAACCTCTCTGTTTCCAAATTCATTCCTTTATTTCATTTATTGGTTAAAATGTGTCGTGTGAAAACCCCCCCTCCGCCAAACCCCTTCTCTGCCCTTCCCCCCTCCAACTTCCCCTCTCCGCCTCTGGCAATGGCCAGCCACCCCACTTCCCTACCCCGATCCCCTATTTCCAGCAGTCCTCCCATACCCAACCCCCCCCCCCCCCTTGCCCCCTTGGTTCCACTGCCACCCCCCAGGTAGCACGTCAGGGATCCATCCCAGACCCATCCCCCCTCCCCGGGATGGATGCCTCTGAGCCGCCCCCAGCCCCATCTCCCTGTGCCCCTGGTATTTTGCAACCCTTCAAGCACGACACCACCCTTCCCCCTCTCGCACCGGCTCGCAGTGCTTCTGACCCCCCCCACCCCACCGCGTCCCAGCTCCCTGCTGCATCCCTGCTCCACGCGGCCCTGCCCCCCCCACCCCAGCGCGGCGGCCCTGTCCCAGCAAGCCACCCCGCCGCCGCTGCCCCTCCCTGCACCCACCCAGCAGACATGTTACAACACGGGACCGGTCCCACAGAGCCCGGCGCACACACTGCAGGGCACGGAACAAGCGTCACGCCCCCCCCCCCCAGCATCCGCCCCCATCGCCGCTGGCGGGACCCAGCTGTCCGTAGCACTGCTCCAGGCTCCAGGCTACCGCCCGAGGAGTGAAATCTCCCTCCCCCCTTCTCCCACGGTAAATGGCCCTGACACCCTGGCAGGCTCCAGCACACCCACTCTCTCCCCCCCCAGCTGCATCTTGCGCAATCCCTGCTGATGCTCCCCCTCTCCCTGCATCCCCCCCCTCCCCCTACCACGGGTTCTTGCGCAATCCCCATCTCCTCCGCTCCTGCCCTAAAGCCCACCGCCCCCCCACACCCTCCTACAGCCCATCCCGACTCCACACGGAATTGCGAAACTGGCACTACCTGCAACCCGACCTCCCCCCCAAACGACCTGCTGCTGTACAACCTCTCCACCCCCATGCTGCCACAACAGACCTCCTTCCCATCCCTCAAAACATCCTCGACCCCCCACTACCCCTGCCCTAGCTAAAGGAAAGCCGGCATTTCAAAAACGCCTCGCTACGTCCCCTGTATCCCGGCCCCACCCTGCAACAGCCGACTCCTCATTTTCAGACCACAGTAGCGGCAGCTCTGACTCTGAATCAGAGGACCGATGGGCACAGACACGCAGGGAAGTGAACTGGGAGGGAGATTGGGAGTTAGCCCAGAAAATCTCAGCCTTTCCAGTCATTATAGGGAAAGAGTGGAGGGGTGGTCCAACTACAAAAACATGGGAACCTATCCCATACAAAGAAGTCAAAGAGCTTTGCAAGGCAGCAAAAGAACATGGGAGAGGGTCACATTTCTTTAGAAACTTATTGGAAGCCACCTTCTCTGCCTATACATTAGTACCACATGATATTAAAAACATTATTAATTGCATCCTTTCCCCTGACGAATATATGTTATGGGAAAGGCATTGGAAGCGACATTTAAAAACCTTGTCTGATACTTATGCTAAAGATGCAAATCAGACAGATTGGACAATAGAACAACTGGCTGGAGAAGGTGACCTCCAAAAACCCTTAGATCAAGCTACAACCTTACCTGAATTAGCATTACAAGACATAACTATTGCAGCTAAGACATCGCTGCTCCTTACTCCTGATGGTTCTGTTCCTACACAATATTTCTCTAACATCAAGCAGTCAGCAAATGAAAGCTTCATTCAGTTTGTTGAGCGTTTAAAAGCTAGCTTAGAGAAACAAATAGAGAGCCCAGAGGGACGAAAAGAACTGTTGGGTTAACTTGCCATGGCAAAAGCTAACGAACAGTGTAAGAATATCTTGAGGGCCCGACCCATGGACACAGAACCCACAATAGACCAAATGATAGAGACCTGTACTAGACACACATCTGCAGAAAACACAATGACCCAAGCAGTTGTAAAGGGCATCACAGAGGGAGTTTCCAGTGCATTTGCTGCAGCAGTCTCTAATTAGAATGCCTGCGGTTTGTATTGTGGCGAACTTGGACACGGTATAAAGGACTGACCACAAAGGTCACCCACCCAGGACCGTCGTGCTGCCTACCAAAGGCACCAGAGACAGCAACAGCACCAGCAGCGTTCAAAAAACTTCTATCGGAGCGCGGTATCAAGGCCCCCCGCTCAGATAACAAATCAAAGGCCATACTACCCCGCCTCGGCTGTGAACTCCACATCGGACCACCGACAGCAGACAACTGGACCTCACCCGGCACCATCATCCCAGGCGATCCCAGAACACATGAGAAGGATCCAACACACAGAGCGCTACCGATGGGAACCAGACGTCAACTGGTAACATCACTGCCATTTAACTTTGTTGACAAGCGTTTTTATCGTATTCCCACAGGAAAGTATGGACCGCAGAATGGCCCATGGGACATTCTTATCCTAAGCGATACCATCCATGGTCCAAACAACTCTTTGTATTACCAGAGATACAAACAGTGCACGCTGGACAAGAGATTCTTGTCCAGCTTTGCTGCACAGACACACCTTTCTTTCTCCCACAGGGAACACCGATTGCTCAAGCTTTTCTACTTCCACAGAACCGCCCAGAAGAGATCCCTCTCAATCCTACAGCAATGTGGATAGAGATCGTGGGCTCAAACAAACTGACCATCGAGTGCAGCTTGTTCTGTAAAGGATAGAGGGTCTACCGCCCAGGGATGCTGGACACAGGAGCAGACGTGACCATCATCGCCCGCTCCGAGTGGCCAGGGAATTGGGAACTGGAGCCAGTGACAGGTATGATCTCCGGGATTGGTGGAGTTGCAGAATCCATGAGAAGCAAATGAAATGTCATCATGGAAGGACCCGAAGGCAAGATAGTGACCACCCGGCCATTCGTGGTAAGAGCCCCCATCACCCTATGGGGCAGAGACCTTCTATCCCAGTGGGGTGCCACCCTCACCATTCCCAGCCAGGATTTCTGACTGGGGCCACTGAGAAACGTGCGCTGCCATCTACTCCCCCGCTCACCTGGAAGACTGACAACCCAAAATGGACGAGGCAGTGGCCCCTTGAAAGAGAAAAACTCAGCGCGCTGGAAGCCCTGGTGGAAGAGCAACTCGCCAAAGGTCATATCACCGAAAACACAAGCCCTTGGGATTCCCCTGTCTTTGGTCTGAAAAAGCCCGGCAAAGACAAATGGAGACTGCTCCATGACGTACGAAAGATCAATTAGGTCATTGAAGACATGGACCCCCTCCAACCCGGCCTGCCATCACCATCGATGCTGCCCCGAGACTGGCTGCTCGCCATCATCGACATGAAAGACTGTTTCTTTAACATCCCACACCATCCTCAGGATGCGCCATGGTTCGCCTTCTCCATCCCCTCTCTCAATGAACAAGCCCCACTCAGAAGATACCACTGGCTCGTCCTCTCACAAGGCATGAAGAACAGCCTGACCATCTGCCAGTGGTACGTCGCCCACATTCTGTCCCCCATCAGGAGCCTATTCCCTGAAGCAATCATCTGCCACTATATGGATGACATCCTAATGTGTGCATCAGAAAAAACTTATTTGGACAGAACTGTTAAAAAGACAATTGAAACCATAGAAGAAGCAGGGTTCGAGATTCACGAAGACAAAGTGCAGCACTCCAGCCCATGGACTTACCTCGGCCTCCAGATCCATGAAAGAACCATCGTGCACAGCAACTCACCATCAAAGAGAGTCCTAAGGGACTTACACAGCCTGGGCGGATCCATAAATTGGATACACCCCTTACTAGGAGTCACAACAGAAGACCTCACTCCCCTCTTCAACCTCCTCCGCGGCAGTGGAGATTTGGACTCTCCATGTGCCCTCACGCCTGAAGGCCGAGATACCATCACCAAAGTCCAGGAAGCCCTGTCTTCACGCCAAGCCCATCGCGTTGAACCCAGCCTGCCTCTCCAGTTTGCAGTTCTGGGTAAGGCTCCCCATTTACACAGACTGATCTTCCAATGGGACCCTCAACTCAGAGACCCTTTGCCGATACTTGAATGGGTCTTCACAAGCAATCAACCTACAAAGACATTAACCACCTTCCAAGAAGTAATGGCACATTTAATAAAAAAGGCCAGAACTCGTATCCGCTCTCTTGCAGGGTGTGAGTTCACATGCATATACTTGCCATTGACCACTGAAGATCTGAAGCTGTAGCTCCGGACCAATGAGAGCCTCCAGTTCTCCCTAGATAGCTACACAGGCCAAATTTCCATCCACACGCCAAAACATAGACTTTTCTATCGTGATGCAGCTTTTAAATTGATCCCGAAATTAATCCAAAGTAGAAAACTGTTGGAGAATGGATTTATTGGGATCAATAAAGGAGCTGTGCAAGCTATTAAGCTGAAGGGTTTTTGGGCCTGAGTGCGTGAGACACTTTCTGTGGGAAAGTCTCAGTGAAAAGCAAAACTGTTCCAGCCTGATAAATTTCAGGGAGTAACGTACTTGCAGGTGTGATATCTAGGAGTATAAGGGAGGCAAGGGCAAGATTCCTTTGAACATAACAAGATTGTGGAAGACTGCCAATGTAGTCTGATTGTGTAGAAATAGAAAAATGTCCTGAGAAGTAAGCCCCTTAGAAGCTAACAAGCTGGTATACTATTTAAGTGCCTCGAGACTGCTAATAAACCGGAGTTTAGTTTTCAACCATATTGGCTGGTGTCAGTTCTTCTCCCCCCGCCGGGGATCCGAGCTCCCCGTCCCGCCGCGGCTTCCGACGTCTGGCCTCTTACATCTGGCGCCCGAACACGGACACCGAACACGGCACACTGAACTCGGAACACCGAACTTGGAACACCGAACTTCGCGGAGTACGGGACTTTGGACTGGGACTGGTATTTTATTCCCGTTGCCCTGGCGGGAGCCTTATGCGGTGCCGGGGCAGAGCCAGCGGGCGTGGAGGGGTGGCCAACCTCTAGCCTGGGCCACCTTAACATCGGTGGTTCGCCGCTTGGCTGCTAAAGGCTTGCCTGGACGCTGCAGTACCCTGATACTTGGGGCGCGCGGAGGCGCGGGTGGTATCAGAGTAGTCCGCGGGTTTTTCGGTTTTTAGTTCGGGGTTTGCGGTTCGCCGTTCGTCCGCGGTTTTGTTTTCCGCGCTGAGGCGCGGGTTCGCGCTGATCGCGGGTACGGTTCGCGCGGGACGGGGGGGTTCGCGGGTTATCCGCAGGTAATAGTTTCGCGCAGAGACGTGGGGTTTTTGCTTTGGATGCGGTTTGTGTTTCGCGCTAAGTCGCGGGTTTGTGGACCATCATCCCCCGCTCCGAGTGGCCAGGGAATTGGGAGCTGGAGCCAGTGACAGGTATGATCTCCGGGATTGGTGGAGTTGCAGAATCCATGAGAAGCAAACGAAATGTCATCATGGAAGGACCCGAAGGCAAGATAGTGACCACCCGGCCATTCGTGGTAAGAGCCCCCATCACCCTATGGGGCAGAGACCTTCTATCCCAGTGGGGTGCCACCCTCACCATTCCCAGCCAGGATTTCTGACTGGGGCCACTGAGAAACGTGCGCTGCCATCTACTCCCCCGCTCACCTGGAAGACTGACAACCCAAAATGGACGAGGCAGTGGCCCCTTGAAAGAGAAAAACTCAGCGCGCTGGAAGCCCTGGTGGAAGAGCAACTCGCCAAAGGTCATATCACCGAAAACACAAGCCCTTGGGATTCCCCTGTCTTTGGTCTGAAAAAGCCCGGCAAAGACAAATGGAGACTGCTCCATGACGTACGAAAGATCAATTAGGTCATTGAAGACATGGACCCCCTCCAACCCGGCCTGCCATCACCATCAATGCTGCCCCGAGACTGGCTGCTCGCCATCATCGACATGAAAGACTGTTTCTTTAACATCCCACACCATCCTCAGGACGCACCATGGTTCGCCTTCTCCATCCCCTCTCTCAATGAACAAGCCCCACTCAGAAGATACCACTGGCTCGTCCTCTCACAAGCATGAAGAATAGCCCGACCATCTGCCAGTGGTATGTCACCCACATTCTGTCCCCCATCAGGAGCCTGTTCCCAGAAGCAATCATTTACCACTATATGGATGACATACTAATCTTTGCATCAGAAAAAACTTACTTGGACAGAACTGTTAAAAAGACAATTGAAACCATAGAAGAAGCAGGGTTCGAGATTCACGAGGACAAAGTGCAGCACTCCAGCCCATGGACTTACCTCGGCCTCCAGATCCATGAGAGAACCATCGTACCCCAGCAACACACCATCAGAGAGGCTCCCGAAACCCTAAGGGACTTACACAGCCTGGGCGGATCCATAAATTGGATACACCCCTTACTAGGAGTCACAACAGAAGACCTCACTCCCCTCTTCAACCTCCTCTGCGGCAGTGGAGACTTGGACTCTCCATGTGCCCTCACGCCTGAAGGCCGAGATACCATCACCAAAGTCCAGGAAGCCCTGTCTTCACGCCAAGCCCATCGCGTTGAACCCAGCCTGCCTCTCCAGTTTGCAGTTCTGGGTAAGGCTCCCCATTTACATGGACTGATCTTCCAATGGGACCCTCAACTCAGAGACCCTTTGCTGATAAGTGAATAGGTCTTCACAAGCAATCAACCTACAAAAACATTAACCACCTTCCAAGAAGTAATGGCACATTTAATAAAAAAGGCCAGAAGTCGTAGCCGCTCTCTTGCAGGGTGTGAGTTCACATGCATATACTTGCCATTGACCACTGAAGATCTGAAGCAGTTGCTCCAGACCAATGAGAGCCTCCAGTTCTCCCTAGATAGCTACACAGGCCAAATTTCCATCCACACGCCAAAACATAGACTTTTCTATCGTGATGCAGCTTTTAAATTGATTCCAAAATTAATCCAAAGTAGAAAGCCTCCCAAAGCTCTGACCGTCTTTACCGATGGGTCTGGTTCGTCCCATCGGTCTGTCATGACTTGGAGGTAACCCAATACTCAAAAATGGGAGTCTATTACCCAAATAGTAGAGGGATCTCCACAGATTGCCGAGTTAGCAGCTGTTCTCAGAGCCTTTGAGAAGTTTAAAGACGAACCTCTTAATTTGGTCACAGATTCGGCTTATGTTGCTGGAATAGCTATGAGGGCTGAACATGCTTTTCTAAAAGAGGTCTCCAATCAAAAATTATACCAATTGGTTTCTACATTAATTCATTTAATCTCCCAGAGAAAACAGCCTTACTACATTATGCATGTGAGGTCACACACTGACCTCCCTGGTCCCATTGCCGAAGGGAACAGGAGAGCAGATGCACTGGCCATGCCAGCAGAGACTGCAGACGTCCCCGACATCTTTGCCCAGGCGAAGTTGTCACATGCATTTTTTCACCAAAACATTCCTGCCCTCGTCAGAATGTTCAAGCTTTCAAAAGATCAAGCAAAAGCTATCATTGCAACGTTCCCGAACTGCCAGAACTACCAAATACCATCTATGGGTACGGGAGTCAACCCCCATGGTCTATACAGCTGCCAATTGTGGCAAACCGATGTAACCCACTTCCCATCCTTTGGGAGATCCAAATATGTGCACGTGTCAGTGAACACGTTTTGTGGGGCAGTGTTTGCATCAGCCCATGCAGTGGAAAATGCCATCCCTGTCATCAAGCATTTTCTCCTTGCCTTCGCCACCCTGGGAGTCCCTGAGGAAATCAAAACGAACAATGGGCCTGCCTACACCTCTCGTAAGTTAAAAGATTTCTTCAACCAATGGGGGGATAAAACACAAGACAGGCATACCTAGCAATCCCACAGGACAATCCATCGTAGAAAGGACCCACCAAACCCTCAAAAGAGTCCTCAACCAGCAACGGAGAGAAACAGAAATCTTGTCTCCTGTTGAAAGACTCTGTAAGGCTTTCCACGTCATTAACATCCTAAATGGTGACTCATCAGAACCTGACCCCCAATACTCCGCCACTTCTCAAATTCAACCCAAGCTAACCTCACAGAGACACCACCAGTGCTGGTGAAGGACCCAGGATCGCACCTGGTCTCTGGGCCTTTTCAATTGATTACCTGGGGGAGAGGCTACACCTGCATCCAGCTACCATCTGGCCCGAAGTGGTTCCCAGGAAAAAATATAAAACCATACCTAGGCCCTACGAACACTGCTCCCTCTGTCTCGGTTGTGAAAGACAGGTGTCTGCTAAGGAAGGCAGAAGCCTGCCTTGAAGTGGCAGATGTAACCCCTTTTCCCTCTGAGTTATTATAATTTTGAAATCACGGGCCTTTAGGCAAAGATGTGGGAAATAGGAATAACAGTTCTTTACTATTATATATATAACCAGTCAAACAAAACAACAATAACTATGGCAGTAACAGCAAACAATCACAAACCCAGTCCCAGCCTTCTCAGCTGTCAGGCCCTTTTCCCCTCAGGTGCAGTTCTGCTCGCAGCCAGCAGGGGCGCTGGCAGCTCCCGGTGAGCAGGGCAGGTGCGATGGTTTCCGGGCGGCTGCAGGGGGCGCTCCGGAGCGAGCTCGGGGAACACGTGGCACCGACGGCCCAGGACCCTGGGGAGGGATGGAACAAAGGCTTCACAAACCCCAGACAGCTGGCCCCGGTGTCCGGCTGGAGCGTCGGGAACCGCAGGCTGGAACGGCAGGCTGGAACAGCAGGGTGGAGCAGCAGGCTGGAGCGGCAGGGATGAGCACAAATCCCGGGTGGCAGATGCGATGTATTCAAGTGGGGAACCCCCCGGAGGTCTAGGCAGGCAGGGCGAGCACAGCTACAATGCAGCGAAGGCTTGAATCAGCGGCGGGGCAGGGCGGCCACAGCCTAGCCTCCAGCGGGGCAGGGAAGGTGGGCCGGGGGTCCTGGGATCTTTCTCCGCAGAAAGAAAAACCGCCATAAAGAACCAGCAGCTTCTCCCTCCAAGAATGCCGATAGCGAACTGACCCCACACCCAGGTGAAACAAAGGAGTAGCCAGGCCCACCCCACCTTCAGTGGGCAGCTCTTTTGTCTTCCTTAAGTACATCCATTTATCCCCTAGCAACATGCATATGGGAAAGAATTCCTTTAACAGGAAGAAAAACTAGGACTAAACTAAAACTCCAACACCCGCAAACACCAACAAGAACTCTCCTGAGTCAAATACAAGACCTCCCCAAAACCAGACCAGCTCTGCATGGAGACAAAGACGTCACCGAATGCCCACCAACCAGAGAAAAGATTGTCCCACCACACGGCAGCAGACGAAACAGAAAGCTGAACAAGAAGCTATGACAAAAGTCAAGCCGTAGGCCAGACACAGCCTGAAAAAACTGATCCTTAGTTTATATGTTACCACCCCTTTTTACTCCAAAATATCCTTTTCCCTCAGCTCTTGTCAAACCTCCCTTAACCCCAAAACCTCCCCTCTCACCACAAAGCTAACAAATCTTTCTTATATTCCCTCTCAGAAGCCCCATCCCTGCCCAAAGATGAAATTTATATACATTGATGCTGTCCTCACCGCTGCCTCGGTGCTCTTCGCCTTACCGCATGCCTTCAGCTGGCTTGTCCCACAGCCTAGCCATAATGTTTGGGTGACCCTAGAAAAGACACTCAATCAAGACAATCTGTGCCTGTCCGTAGGCAGCGTAGACAACCCACTCTACGTGTCTGGTCGGAATTCCTCTAGTAGCAGATGACTGGCCCATCACTAACTCAGAGCTCCTCCGCACCACAGGTAAGAGGCCCAACCCAGTAGACACCTTGGACGAGTGGACAAAGATTCTGCCAAATGCTCGAGATGAACCCCAAGAATTGAACCTGCTGGGGTCCTCCAAAGCAACATATTGTGTCAAATTTTATTTTAGACTGCAAGGCCAACGCTGGCCTGGGATTGACCAGGCAAAAAACACATACAGAAAAGACATATCACCATTTAACAAAGCCTATAATAGTCAAGATTGGTGCAACTACACCAGTCACATACTCTCTGTGTCCACTCTCCACCCCAAAGTGTTACCCCAGGGAGTGTTTGTTGTCTATGGTTGCTGACTTTCGGCGGGGGAAGACATGCAGACAATCAATGTGATTGATAAAGCAAGCTTTGTTTATTGGAAATACAGAGGCACTTATATAGTGTGAAAGTACATGCTTATCAGTTCTTTAATTAGTTTAAACTTACAAAAGCACATTCTTACTTCTACATAATTGGGTTAGATAAAAGACTACATTTGGCAAGTTTCTATTATTTATGTTTTGACTTGAGAGATCAAAGATCTTCCTTCGCATGGTCAGTACATTTTATCAGCACAGGACTGTACCTCCTTAAAACTCCCTTTTGTTTCTCAGGCCTGTTTCTCACACAGGCATTTTCTCATGGAGGCTTTTTCTCATACAGGCCTTTGCTTGCAGGCTTTTGCTTGTACAGTTCTGTTATTGATTTGTACTCTTTATCAATAATCCATGTCCCTGATCCTCTAACCATTCTCCAACATGTGGTGACAGAGTATGGGCTGGGATCCCGTCACGCCTCCAAGGAGGACCCTGTAGCCTTGGCAAGCTTTCTACCCTCACCCCAAATATCGCATTATTACATAATTGGAGACAAACAAACACATCAACATGACAAAAGAGATCCTTTGCTGAGTTTGACGAAAGTTGTGACAGCCGCATTTACAATTTGAATAAGGCAGGACCAGTCGCAGCTTCCATGTTCACCCCTTGGTTAGCTGCACTCAAAGCCCTTGGGGATATCAATCACCTAGGGTGTTGGCTAAGCAAACAGGCCAATGTGACATCTGCCTCTTTGAGCGATCTTTTAAAAGATGAGGAGACTACCAGACATGCAACCCTACAAAATCGAGCAGCAATAGACTACCTACTGCTTGCCCATGGACATGGCTGCCAGGACTTTGAAGGCATGTGCTGCTTCAATCTTTCTTCGCACTCAACATCCATCCAGGTAAACATCCAGAAACTACAAGAACTAGTAAAAGACCTAAAAGTAGATAAGAGCCTAGACTGGGTCAATGACCTTTTCGGACGATGGGGAATAACAGGATGGATTGCATCTTTGATTAAGGGAGCTTTGTGGGTATTCATTGTAATTATTATTGTTCTCTTGCCTCCTACATTGATGCAGAAAGGCTGCCGGGAATGCCTTTTTAATAAATACAGAAGGGGGAGTTGTAGGGTATGCCCAGCCACTGCCCTGGAAGGATGTCTGCTGAGATAAGGAGATTGCTCAATCTCCCAGCAGAACTCCCCTGGAAAGGCAACCACTTTTCAGTTACGGCGATAAGAAGACAAACCCAGAATCCTCTGTGAGACCCTATGCAGATCCTTTGTAGCCCATTGGCCTTTACCCTCTGACACCCACCCCCTGTATCCCTATAAGACCTAGCCCCCTGCCCCTGAGAGGGCAGAGAGATGCTTGTCCCTGGCCTCCCTTTGCTGGGTACGGACCAATAAAGCTACCTTCCATGCGGAACAGCTACACGGGCCTCTCGTCTCTCTCCCTGGTCTGGCCTGGAGGCTGCCCTGCAGAGCTGAGCTGAAATCACGAGCTGATAATCACTAAAGAGCTGAGAGCTTCTGCACGGGCCCTCTAGTTAGCAGCTGAGAGAAGACACCAGGCCTCGGGAAGACGATGTCTTTTGGGACCATCTCTCCGGACCAGTCACAGCTTCCTCGGTCAGAGCTACTGACCCCACACCAGCTGCCATAAATATCCACCCTGCAGATTGGGCTCTTCTTGCTGGTGGCCAGCCATTGGTCTGCACACACTTGGTGGAAGAGATGTATACAGGGAAACTGCCTGCAGAAAGAAAAGTACCATCCTATTAGAATGAAGGAGGTTCAGGGGACCAAGAATAGCTGAAAAACAGCAGCTGGGGCAGCTTCGAACATGTGGAAGCACCAATGTAGTCACACCAGTGCTGTCTAGGCCCTGCAGCCTTTCCCAGCCATGCTAGCTCATGTAGGGTAATAGGTTGGAGATGGTGTCCTTCTTGACCTTTTAGAAACGCCCACACTATCCTGAATGAAATGGTTCCAGTTATTAATTACCCTGGCTGCTTCTTTTTAACCTTTCAGGAATATTAGATTATATTCCAAAATATCTTGGTTCTTCATCATTGAAGCTCATTAGCAGTCAGGTGGATCCGCACCGGTCCTATGTGGGTCTCTGGTGTGCCCCAGGGTTGCTTATCACCTACATCACCTTTGTCCTCTCTCTACTCACCCTCATAAACTGGAGGGACCCTGAACCATAAGGACCCACAGCAAGAGGATCAGAGGTTTTTTTCTTGATGGTTGTTCTGGTTTGGCCAAATTTAGAAATATACCCTCTGAGAGAAGGAACAACCACCCCTCCCCCACCAGGTTCGGGAAAAAATAAATTTTTCTCGAAGGAAAGTGAAGGAGATAAAACTATTTATTTAACAAACACACGGGAAAAGGAAAATAATGCTAAATAATAAAATGTTTCGCTGTGGAGGAAAACCTGGGAAAGTGTTAGAGTCCTCCCTTTGGTCTCCTCGGAGCTGGGGCTTGGCCCAGGGCCAGGCCCTCTGTGCCCAGTGGAAAGTCCTCCCGATGTTCTCTGAGGTTGAAAGCAGTCCATTAGAAAAGGGAGAAAATCCGGAATTCCAGGGAAGGAAAAACAAAGTTCAACTCTCAGTCTCTCTCCGGAGAACAAGAAACTGAAACAAATGGCCAAACACTTACTAGAAAGCAGCAAGCCGGGTGCTTCCTCCCTCCCCTGCTGCAGTTGGGGAAAAAAAAACCTGCTATCTCTGCGTGACCTTGAACAAGCTGCAAACTGCTTTGAAAAAGTTTTGCTCAGTTTTTTCTTCCCCCTCTCAGGCTCAGTTTAGAGGCATAGAAAGGCACAAAAATTAATTTCTGGGCATAGGGCAGCGATATGGTATACACATCATAAGGTCACCCCAAGGCATTCCACCCCTTATTGTTGGCTCAATGCCCAAACGAAGATATTCTAATTCTACACCCACATTAATACATGTATATATATATATATATATATATATATATATATATATATACACACAGCTATATACGAACAGTGACAGTGACAATCAGCAAGCAGGGGTATACAAGCATTTCACACTGCAGGTGGTTTTCATACAACAATCAGATCTCCCTGTGGTACACAAGGTGTTGTTCCATCTTTCTGCATTACCCACCATGTGCAACCAGGTCCCTGAGCAAAGACAACCCCATGGATGGGTTTGTCTGTACTCTAGGCAGAATTTATCCACACAGTCTTTACTAACAGACCTCTGACATGCACTACTGGGACCTTATCTCCATCTACTGCATGCAGGGATTCAGATTGGGCTGGACCAGCTCTATTGATGGAACCTCGGGTGTTAACTAACCAGGTGGCCTTTGCTAGATGCTGTTCCCAATTTTTGAAAGTTCCCCCTCCTACTGCCTTCAAAGTGGTTTTCAACAATCCATTGCACCGTTCCACTTTGCCTGCAGCTGGTGCATGGTAAGGGATATGGTGCACCCACTCAATGCCATGTTCTCTAGCCCAGGTATTAATAAGGCTGTTCTTAAAATGAGTCCCATTGTCAGATTCAATTCTCTCAGGGGTGCCATGCCTCCAAAGCACTTGCTTTTCAAGGCCCAGGATGGTGTTCCGGGCAGTAGCGTGAGGCACAGGATAGGTGTCCAGCCATCCTGTGATGGCTTCTACCATTGTGAGCACATAGCGCTTGCCTTGGCAGGTTTGAGGCAGTGTGATGTAATCAATCTGCCAGGCCTCACCATACTTGTATTTGGACCATCGCCCACCATACCACAGGGGCTTCACCCGCTTGGCCATCTTAATCGCAGCGCATGTCTCACAATCATGGGTAACCTGGGAGATACTGTCCATGGTTAGATCCACCCCTCGGTCTCGTGCCCACTTATAGGTGGCATCTCTGCCTTGATGACCTGAGGCATCATGGGCCCATCAAGCTAGGAACAACTCTCCCTTGTGTTTCCAGTCCAAGTCTATCCGTAACACTTCTATCTTTGCAGCCTGATCTACCTGCTTGTTGTTTTGGTGCTCTTCATTAGCCCTACTCTTGAGGACAAGGGCATCTACATGGTGGGCTTTCATAGTTAGCTTTCTTACTCGAGCCGCGATGTTTGTCCACTCTTCAGCAGCCCAGATTGGTTTTCCCCTACGCTGCCAATTAGCTTTTCCCACTTTTCTAGCCATTCGCACAGGGCATTGGCTACCATCCATGAATCAGTGTAGAGGTAGAGCTTTGGCCACTTCTCTCTTTCAGCAATGTCCAGGGCTAGTTGAACAGCTTTGAGTTCAGCGAGTTGGCTTGATCCACCTTCTCTTTCAGTAGCTTCTGCAACACCTCGTGTGGGACTCCATACGGCTGCTTTCCATCTTCCTTTCATCCCTTCGATGCGACAGGATCTGTCGGTGAAAAGAGCGTAGTGTGTGTCTTCTGATGGCAGTTGGTGGTACGGTGGAGCTTCTTCCGCACGTGTAACTTGTTCTTCTTCATCAGCGAGACCAAAGTTTTCACCTTCAGGCCAGTTTGTGATTATTTCCAAAATCCCAGGGCGATTCAGTTTTCCCATACAGGCGCACTGTGCGATGAGAGTAATCCCTTTGGTCCATGTGGCATTGGTGGCATGGTGGGTAGAGGGAACCTTTTCTTTGAACATTGTCATACATGAAATCCCTATTTGTGCTTGGTCTTTGCATATTAAGTGCTTTAATTAATTTGAGCCTAATATTTTTAAATTGAATGTTAAAATTAACCCATCAGCCCAGGTACACTAATCAAGTTTTTATGGTCTTCCTGTGTTTACTGTATACTTTTACAAGTGTTTTAAGATGTGTTGGATGTATTTTTTTATGTTTTACTTGTACCTTGGTTTCAAGGCAGATTTTAAAAACCCCAGTTGCAACAAACAGCCCAGCCCCCATAGCCATACCCCCGTAAGCTCCATGACTCTTATCTCAACTAATACCACCCCTCTGACAAGGAGGAGCCATTGGTGGACAGAGATAATCTGTCAAAGGGAAAACACCAATCACCTTGAACCGAAGGGGCGGACTGTGGGCGGACTGTGGGCGGAGCAAAAGCTATAAAAGGGAGCAAAAGAAAGACACGCCCTCTCATTTCCCCTTCCCCTCCAGCTTGCTAAGTTCAGTGCTGGAGAAACCTACTCCTTTTCAGGGGCCTTTAGAAATATATATATATTTCTTTTTGACCAGCCTAGCACTGCAAGTTTTTTTTCTCTACCTGAGGTTCAGAGCTGCCTTAAGCCTGAAGCTCCTGAATCCCTGCGCTCCTGGAGCATACCTCCTGAGCCACTAGGATCCCAAATTTTTATATTTTGCTAATTTTTGCAATTTTTCAATTTTTCTGTTTTAATAAATTGTTTTAATTTCTACAAAGAGTTTTCTCATTCCTCACAACTCTTTTGGGGCCCTCGTCCGGGATCCTATTTTTGCCCTAAAATCCAGGTATTTTGGTTAATTTTACTATTTTTGAATTTTTGCGATTTTTTTGGGGTTTTTTTTCCCCTTGGATTTTCTGGGCTCCCACAAGGATTACTGCAGTGGAGAAAGGACACCTCCGGTGAAGAAGGACTTTGTGGTAAGGCTTGAACCCTTCTTAAAGGGAACTTAGTTAGGGACTTACCCTTTTTAAGGGCTATTAGTTTTTGGGGAACCTCCGAGTGGAATTCCTTTGTGAGAGTGTGTGTGTGGGGGTTGGCCGCCCCCAGTGTGTGTGTGAGTGTGCTTGAAATGGTTCATTTTTAAGGGCACCACGAGGGATCACCCTTTAGAGACACAGAGGGGAGGATCGAGGGTGGTGGTCAGCCTTTCTGGGGGGAGGTTTCCACATTTTAGGGGTGTGCGCAGCCCCAAATTCATTTTTATTGGTGTCTCAGTCTCCTCGGGTCTAGAACTGAGGAGAAACCTCATTTTAAACCCCTCTCTTTTTCTTTTCGCCGCATGGTGGGCGGCCATTTTGAAATTTCGGGCCGCCGCGTGGTCGGCCGCCATTTTGAAATTTCGCGCCGCCACGTGGTCGGCCGCCATTTTGAAATTTTGGGTTTCGGCAGGGGCAGCCGCCATTTTGTGTCCCTTTAATTTGAACTGCACCCCTTTGCTGTTCTAAGTGCATGTGTGAACTTGTTTTAGCTGCACTCTTGTGGTCAGTGCTATCTAGCACCTTTATACTTCCTGTTAGTTTGGAGTGTTTGGGTTATTGGATTATAGTTGTAATTTGCTTTATCTGCTTTAATCATAAGACACTACTTTGATATTTTGAATTACTGTTTGTGTTATTCATTATAATCTTTTTCCTTTATGTCGGTTATAAATATTTTAAATTTATCTCTCCTTTGCTAATAAAGACAACTCTTGTTTCTTAAATTTTAAGTATATATGTATAAAGCTATCTAAATTTCAGTTATACTTTAAACAATTTAAATATTCACTAATTATTCTTTTTATAATTAAAATTAATTTTTCTTGCAACATATTTGTTTCTCACCAGCCTACCATATTTAATTTTCCCACAGATTCGCCATCATTCATTCCCTTATATATCTACTAACCCTGCTTGTTTTTCTCTACATTAGTTGTATTGTATTTTATGCTTATAACTTTATTATCATTTTTTTTATTGTGATAGTGTATTGAATTTAGATTATTTTGTAATATTATCTCCTTCTACAATATTCTAATTGTTTTATATAATATAATACTTTGGTTTATTTAAAAAAAAAAATTTTTTTTTTCTTCTGCACAAGCTACTTGTTTGCTTCCCAGTAACAAAATGGGACAAGCAAATAGCAAAAAGAAAGACCTAATGAAGAAATACAAAATCTTCCCAGAGAGTCCATTAGGACAAATGCTCCTAAAGTGGGAAGAAAATCTTTTAACTAAAGAAAAAGACCAGTGCCAAATGATTAGGTACTGTGTTTTTAAGTGGCCAAAACATAGAATTAACAAAGATGGGCTTAAATGGCCCAAGTATGGGTCTTCTGAAAAATGGCTTTGTGAGGTTTTGCATTCTTATGTACATTACAAAGCTCCAAAACATTCTGATGAATTAGACTATGCTAAAATTTGGTTAAATTATTGGCAAAAACAAAATGAAGACCAAGGCAAGAAAATAGAATTGGAAGAGGAAACTAAATCTAATTCAATTGGACTTAATAAAAATTCAAACCAAATTTTTTCCATTGCAGAAGAACACAAACAGAAAGAAAAACAAAAACCTAAATTAAATAAACCAAAGTGGGACCCCCTAGACTACCTTCCTCCAGTAACTCCTCCAGAAAGGAGGGTCCAAATTGAACAAGAAAGGGTCCTTCCTTCATCAAGCCACCCAATCGAAAGGGACTCAGAAAATGAGAATGAAAGTGAAAAAGAAAATTCTGTTCCTTCCTGCTCTCACAAAAAGACAACCGGACAAAGGATTTCTTCTAGCCAGGATGGCCCAGCATCTTGCACTAGAAAGAAATCATTTAAAACACCTGACTGTCCCACCTGCCTTAGCACTCCCCATGAGTCTAAAATTTTACCTCTTAGGGAGGTACCCATGGGAAATGCTCAAGGAGGAATTGGTTATGTAGTTATACCTCTAGCTTCATCTGAGGTACGGGAGTTTAAAAAAGAAATGAAAAGCCTGATGGCTGACCCAATTGGTCTAGCTGACCAATTTGATCAATTCCTCGGCCCTAATATTTATAATTGGGGAGAGATACAATCCATCCTACACTCCTTATTCACCATTGAGGAACGAAAACGGATTAGAGCCGCAGGAGTGACAGTCTGGGACAGAGAAAATAATTCTAATCAGGGCCCAATTGGAGAACAAAAATTACCACTGACAGACCCTGAATGGAACCCAAATTCAGAAGAGGGCAGGAGGAACATGAAAGACTACAGAAATTTAATTATAAAAGGGATTAGAGAAGCTGTTCCTCGAGTTAATAATATGAAAAAAGCATTTTGTGGGGAACAGGAAAAGGATGAGTCCCCAACAGCTTGGATGGCTCGGTTAAGGAATAACATTCAACTTTATTCTGTCATTGACTTAGACAGTGAGGGAGGCAAAACTATGCTAAAGGTACATTTTGTGCTTAACTCCTCGCCTGACATCAGAAAAAAATTGGAAAAATTGGAAAAATGGCCAGAGAGGGAACTAGATGAATTACTGGAGGAAGCCCAAAAAGTCTTTGTTAGGAGGGATGAAGAGAGGATGAAGGCTAAAAGCCGAATAATGAATAACAGTACTAGTGCTCCAATCCACAATCCTCCTACACAAAGAACTTCCCAAAGGGGCATCCCACAACAGCAAACCCAAATCTGCCCTCAGCAACAGCCACAAGTTTGTGCTTGCAATATACAATCTACCTCAACTGCTCAAAGACCTGAGAGGTTAATTTGCACATACTGTAATAAACCAGGCCATGGGCAGTGGTACTGTTTTAAAAAGCAGAGAGATCAAGGAGTCCTTCAAATGGAGGGACAAATTTTGAACAACTGAAGGGGTCAGGGGCTTTATTCTCTGGGGCAAAAACATCTTAAAGAGCCCTTGATAAAATTAGAAGTTGGATCCCAGAGACAACAAGTGGAGTTTTTAGTGGACACAGGTGCTGAAAGAACCTGTGTCACTGAAACACCTCCAGGATGTTTTATTTCTCAAGATACATTAGATATATATGGTGCTAATGGTGAAAGCTTTGCTGTTCCTGTAATTAAAAATGTAACCTTTTCCATACAAGGACGCACCCATACAGGGGATGTGCTATACCTACCTCAAGCTGGGATCAATCTTTTAGGACGTGACTTCCAAATACCTCTGAGGGTTGGGGTGGTACCGCAAGGTGGAAAAATGACCACTAAATTGTTTGTTTTATCTTTAGTAGATGAGCAACACATTGACCCGGTAGTGTGGGCCAAACCTGGCAACCGGGGAAAAATGGACATCACACCTCTAACAATTGAGTTGCTCCCAAATAGCCAGCCAGTACGTGTACCACAATATCCCCTCTCCAAGGACAAAAGAAAGGGCCTGAAGCCTGTTATCATGGACTTATTACAAGATGGAATTCTTGAGACCTGCAAATCCAGTTACAACACTCCAATTTTGGCTGTCCAGAAACCAGATAAGTCATTCCGGCTTGTACAAGATCTGCGTGAGGTCAATAAGAGAGTCCAAACCAGGTATCCACTGGTGCAGGACCCCTATACACTCCTGAGTCGGGTACCCCCAGCACATGCCTGGTTCTCTGTTAATTGACCTTAAAGATGCTTTCTGGTCATGTCCTCTAGATTCTCATTGCAGAGACATCTTTGCATTTACCTGGGAGGATCCAGACACTGGATGGAAGCAGCAGCTGCGCTGGACTCGCCTGCCTCAAGGTTACACCGAGGCACCCACACTCTTTGGCCAAGCGCTAGAAGACTTGCTAAGTTCCTTTTCTCCACCCGAAGGGATTCAGGTAACCCAGTACGTAGACGACCTGCTCCTCTCCGGGGAACAGGAGTCTACGGTAAGAACTGCTACAATTCAGTTACTGAATTTTCTAGGGAGGAACGGGCTGAGGGTGTCAAAACCTAAATTACAATTTGTGCTACAGGAGGTGAAGTATTTGGGACATCTAATTGGCCATGGCACAAAAAAACTCAGTGCTGAAAGAGTAGAAGGAATCCTAAATCTACCACCTCCAACTTCAAAACGAGAAATTCGGCAATTATTAGGCCTATTTGGATACTGCAGACTGTGGATTGATCAGTGTTCACAATCTGCCAAATTTTTATATGAAAAACTAATGGAAGAAGAACCTTTTAATTGGACTAATTAAGACACACAAAAATTACAAAATCTGAAAGAGAAATTAACAAAAGCACCTGGTTTAAGCCTCCCTTCACTAGAAAAGCCCTTCGATCTATTTGTTAATGTGGAGAAGGGAATTGCCTATGGCGTCTTGACCCAGGAGTGGGGTGGAGTCAGGAAGCCAGTTGCTTTTCTTTCCAAATTACTAGATCCAGTGTCCAGAGGATGGCCCGTCTGTATCCAGTCCATCGCCGCAGCAGCCGTTCTGGTCTCGGAGAGTCAAAAACTCATTTTTGGTGGAGACTTGACAGTGCATAAACCACACTCAATCAAAACCATTTTAGCTCACAGGGCTGCAGAGTGGTTAACTGACCCAAGAATAGTCAAATATGAAGCCATTCTCATGCACTCAGACCACCTGAGGTTAGTTGTGTGTACACACCAAAATCCAGCTCAATTTCTTTATGGGACCCCATCAGAAAAAGAAATTGAACACAATTGCATTGAGATAATTGACATCCAAACAAAAGTCAGAGAGGACCTGGTGGACTGTCCCCTCAATGAAGGGGAAATCCTCTTCATTGACGGGTCATCTCGAGTGGTGGATGGAAAACGATGCTCTGGCTATTCAGTGGTCGATGGACACCAAATGTGTGTGCTAGAAAAGGGCAAATTGCCACCAACCTGGTCAGCTCAGGTCTGTGAGCTCTATGCCCTAGAAAAAGCACTCCACCGACTAGCAGGAAGCATCGGGACCATTTACACTGACTCCAGATACGCTTATGGCGTAGTCCACACCTTTGGAAAAATCTGGTCCGAAAGGGGGTTCCTAAACACCAAAGGGAAAGATATCCTACATAAGGAATTGATCCTAAAAATTCTAAAAGCACTGCAACTGCCTCAGGTGATCTCAGTGGTGCATATTCCAGGTCATCAATCAGGAACCACAAAAGAAGCTCGAGGGAACAACCTAGCAGACTTGGCAGCAAAAGAAGCAGCAGTGGAAGAAGAGGTAAAAGTGATGGAAGTGAACCAACTTCCAACTAACACCACCACATCTGACACTATTCCACAAACTAGCATTTTACCCACGCCCATTTTTACTGACCAGGAAAAACAAAAATTAGTTTTAATTGGTGCTAATGAGGATTCTCAAGGCCGCTGGTATTTACCAGATAAACG
The DNA here is from genome assembly GCF_041296385.1 of Aphelocoma coerulescens. Classification (NCBI taxonomy): domain Eukaryota; kingdom Metazoa; phylum Chordata; class Aves; order Passeriformes; family Corvidae; genus Aphelocoma; species Aphelocoma coerulescens. Next base: position 556,254 of record NW_027184081.1, read on the forward strand.
CCAAATTTTAAACAAAAATTTAACCCGAGAAATTCTACAAAATATCCACCAAAGCAATCATTGGGGTTCAAAGGCTCTGGCGGATCACTATCTCAGAACCTTTGGATGCACTGGTGTTTATGAAATAGCCAACCAAATAACCCGGGACTGTGTAATCTGTCAAAAAGTTAACAAAAAGGTAATGAAAAAGAACACTGGCGGAGGAATTGAATTAGCAATCAGGCCTTTCCAAAACATTCAAATTGACTTTACAGAAATGCCTCCTGTCCAGAGGTGGAAATACCTATTGGTAATCGTTGATCACCTTACCCACTGGGTGGAAGCTATTCCAACTGTCAATGCAACAGCCCAGACAGTGAGTAAGGTGATCCTCGAGCAAATTATCCCCCGTTATGGGATAGTCCACCGCATAGATTCAGATCGAGGTACCCATTTTACCTCCCAAATTGTACAACAATTGGCTCAGCAATTAGGAACAAATTGGAGATTACACACCCCGTGGCATCCACAGAGCTCTGGGAGAGTGGAACGGATGAACCAGACAATCAAGAACACCCTCACAAAATTAATGCTGGAAACAAAATGGACCTGGGTAAAATGCCTTCCACTTGCTCTTCTTAGAATTAGAACGCAGCCAAGATCTGATTTGGGTTGTTCACCATATGAGATGTTGTATGGATTGCCCTACCTTGCTACACCACAAGAGCTAAATGTGAAAGAGTGTGGAAACACCAATGTACAACAATATGTACAGATAATTGCCAAAAATCTAGAGTTGCTAAGGGAAAGAGGTTTTCTACCACAAACTCCCCCACTTGATTTTAATTTACATCACATCAATCCAGGCGACTGGGTGTTAATAAAATCCTGGAAAGAAAAGTCATTAACCCCATCCTGGGAAGGTCCATTTCAGGTCCAGCTAACCACTGAAACAGCTGTCCGGACATTTGAAAAGGGCTGGACGCATGTCAAGAGGGTGAAGGGTCCAGTAACAGCACCAATTGAAGAAAAGAAACCTCCAGACAAACCATCAAACTAAACACCCTGTTTGAAAGCTCCACTCAGCATCCCTCAGTCCAAGTTAATAAAACCCTGTACTCCCAGTTCTTCCCCAGTTATACCTCAGTACTAAGTGCTAGCTACAAGTTGTTAAATTAAGTTGAAAATATTTCGCTGTTAATTCTGTTCTTTGTTATTCCCTTTTACAGATTCTGCCTTCACACAACCATATTGTCATATCAACTGTATAGTAAGGCTCCATTTGAAGCCAGCATTCTCTTTCAATAACAGTCCAATCAGACTCCAAAATTAGGGGCACGATAACTCTAATCTTTGACAAGGCCAACCCTAAAATAACCATGAGTTTCCAGAAGCCTGAGATCACTGAAGAACCATCTGAAGGTGAGATGCCTAAAGAAAGGACGAAAGAAGCAAAGATGACAAGCCCCACCAGCAGAGGCAACCCAAATGCTGACAGCTTCTCTCGGGTATGCCTAAAGGGGAAAGTGAGCAACATCCTGCTACTAAATGTCATCTGTCTCTGGGTCCTCTGGCCTCCCTTTACACAAGCAGCCGACAGCCGCTGTAACAGATGTTACAAAACTGTGTACCAGGCAGAAGGAGGCTCATTCCAAATTCGACACTTTTTCCGAGCACATACTTATGTTAATCCATCTTGTTACAACATAACAGGGTTGAGTATCTGCTCAGAAAAAGGTCACAAGTATTGGATTGGCAAAAACATTGGCACCCAAATACATAAGCAGAAGGGAGAGTGCCCCTCCCAAGACGATTGGCTCTGTTTCAATTTTAGATACATAACCAAGACAGAAGATTTGTTAAAAAGAAAGACCTATGACACTGACCTGATCCAAGAGGTGGTCATAGAAGAAAAGGAAAAACAAAAAGAAAACAATCCTTTGATGTCAAGGAAAAACTTATTTATTGACCTGGCAGAAAGGATTGGACAACAGCTAAATTTAACCAATTGCTGGGTGTGCGGAGGAACTTTAGAATCGGAGAGTTGGCCTTGGCAGGGAGTCAGTCTTGGACCCCCCAATTTACTCCGACTGAGTAATCTCTCCCCCACAACCTGACATGACAATGAAACCTGGCTGCTAAGCAATACTGTTATTGGAGAAGAATGCATCTGGAGGAAAGGAAGAAAATTTTTAGAAGAAGTTGGTGAGACAATATGCAAAAGGTACCTGGTAACTGATGGGCAAAAACACTGGTGGATACCTCAAGAACCAGATGTATTCTGGTCTGCAGAAAAGGTTAAAAACAAAAATTGCATTTTGAATCCTGTTAAAAAACTCTGGCAGTGCTGGGATCAAGGAAATCCATACTCTGTCCTGCCACAAATTTCCAAGTACTGGATCACAGCAGCAAGTATACAACCCCACTTCTGGGAAGCACCACAAGACCTCTATTGGATCTGTGGTAACCCAGCTTATTCCAACTTACCACCTCGCTGGAAAGGGAACTGCACTCTTGGAGCCATTCAACCAAACTTCTTCCTACTTGCTGAAAACGCTGGAGCCCACCTTGGAATCTCCCTTTATGATGAACTTTTCCGTACTAAGAGACATGTAATAGGAGGGACCCAGAGATGGGGAGAAGAAGAGTGGCCAGCCGAGAGGATCCTAGAGACTTATGGACCTGCAACATGGGCACAGGATGGGAGCTGGGGGTACCGAACTCCCATCTACATGCTAAACCGGATCATCAGACTGCAAGCACTAATTGAGGTAATCACTAATGAGACCTCTCTTGCTCTTGAACTGCTTAACACACAGCAAGGGCAAACTCGAGCAGCCGTGTACCAAAATCGGCTGGCATTGGACTATTTACTAGCTGAAGAAGGTGGAGTATGCGGCAAGTTTAACACCTCAGACTGCTGCATCCATATTGATGATCACGGCGAAGCCATCACCAAGATTACCCAAAACATCAGGAAACTAGCCCATGTTCCAGTGCAGAAATGGCAGCCCTTGATCATTTCTGAATGGTGGGAAAATATTTTCCAAGGACAATGGTGGAAGAAAGCTTTAATTATTGTTGGACTTTCCCTTACAGGACTTATTTTTCTCCCTTGTTTAATCCCTTGTTTCATCCGTCTAATCACCACTGTTGTCCAAAGCATGCCACTGATCCAGGATCTTCAAGGACAACAGCAGCGTCCATGATTCGCTCAAAAGATTATGCATATTAATAATAGTAACAATAAGAAAACCAGAAAGGAGAGAAAAATTGCCCAGCAAGTGTGGGACAGTTTTAAAGAGCTTGAATCTATCCCTGAAGAGCTATCCACCTCCACTTAAATGCAAAGACCAAAGATGCGAGCATAAGAGAAAAAGGGGGGACTTGTCATACATGAAATCCCTATTTGTGCTTGGTCTTTGCATATTAAGTGCTTTAATTAATTTGAGCTTAATATTTTTAAATTGAATGTTAAAATTAACCCATCAGCCCAGGTACACTAATCAAGTTTTTATGGTCTTCCTGTGTTTACTGTATACTTTTACAAGTGTTTTAAGATGTGTTGGATGTATTTTTTTATGTTTTACTTGTACCTTGGTTTCAAGGCAGATTTTAAAAACCCCAGTTGCAACAAACAGCCCAGCCCCCATAGCCATACCCCCGTAAGCTCCATGACTCTTATCTCAACTAATACCACCCCTCTGACAAGGAGGAGCCATTGGTGGACAGAGATAATCTGTCAAAGGGAAAACACCAATCACCTTAAACCAAAGGGGCGGACTGTGGGCGGAGCAAAAGCTATAAAAGGGAGCAAAAGAAAGACACGCCCTCTCATTTCCCCTTCCCCTCCAGCTTGCTAAGTTCAGTGCTGGAGACACCTACTCCTTTTCAGGGGCCTTTAGAAAGATATATATATTTCTTTTTGACCAGCCTAGCACTGCAAGTTTTTTTTCTCTACCTGAGGTTCAGAGCTGCCTTAAGCCTGAAGCTCCCGAATCCCTGCGCTCCTGGGGCATACCTCCTGAGCCACTAGGATCCCAAATTTTTATATTTTGTTAATTTTTGCAATTTTTCAATTTTTCTGTTTTAATAAATTGTTTTAATTTCTACAAAGAGTTGTCTCATTCCTCACAAACATCCACCCCAGCACCGTTAATCAGGGTGCCAGGAGGAGTTGTGCCTCAGTGCCAATTACCTCTGAGGCGGCTTGGATTCCTTCATAGGCTGCCAAGATTTCCTTCTCTGTTGGGGTGTATTCGGCTTCAGACCCTCTGTATCTTCGGCTCCAAAATCCCAGTGGTCGTCCTCGAGTCTCACCAGACACCTTCTGCCAAAGGCTCCAGGACAGACCATGGCTCCCAGCTGCAGAGTGGAGCACATTCTTCACTTCTGGTCCTGTCCTGACTGGGCCAAGGGCTACAGCATGAGCGATTTCCTGCTTGATTTGGGCAAAAGCTTGTTGCGGTTCAGGGCCCCCATGGAAATCGTTCTTCTTGCGGGTAACCAGGTAAAGAGGACTCACAATCTGGCTGTACTCAGGAATATGCATCCTCCAAAAGCCTATGGCACCTAGGAAAGCTTGTGTTTCCTTCTTGTTGGTTGGTGGAGACATTGCTGTGATCTTATTGATGACCTTGGTGGGAATCTGATGCCGTCCATCTTTCTATTTCACTCCCAGGAACTGGATCTCTTGAGCAGGTCCTTTGACTTTTCTCTTCTTGATGGTGAAACCAGCTCCCAGGAGAATCCGGATAACTTCCTCTCCTTTCTCCAACACTTCTGTTGCGGTGTTCCCACACACAATGATGTCATCAATGTACTGCAAATGTTCTGGAGCCTCACCCTTTTCTAGTGCAGTCTGGATCAGTCCATGGCAGATGGTGGGACTGTGCTTCCATCCCTGGGGCAGTCGGTTCCAGGTGTACTGCACACCCCTCCAGGTGAAGGCCAACTGAGGCCTGCACTCTGCTGACAGAGGAATGGAGAAAAATGCATTAGCAATGTCAATAGGGGCATACCACTTCACTGCTTTGGACTCCAGCTCATACTGGAGCTCCAACATGTCCGGCACGGCAGCGCTCAATGGTGGAGTCACTTCATTCAAGGCATGATAGTCCACAGTCAATCTCCATTCTCTTTCCGATTTATGCACAGGCCAAATGGGACTATTGAAGGGTGAGTGGGTCTTGCTGACCACCCCTTGGCTCTCCAGCTCATGGATCATCTTGTAGATGGTAATCACTGCATCTTGAGTTGTCCGGTACTGTCAGCAATGCCCTGTCAAGGTGGCAATTGGTACTCTTTGTTCTTCCACCTTCAGAAGGCCTACTGCAGATGGGTTCTCTGATAGTCCAGGCAAAGTGTTCAATTGCTTAATGCCCTCTGTCTCCACAGCAGCTATTCCAAATGCCCACTTGAGTCCCTTTGGGTCTCTAAAATACCCGTTCCAGAGGAAGTCTATACCTAAAATGCATGGGGCCTCAGGGCCGGTCACAATGAGATGTTTCTTCCACTCATTTCCAGTCAGGATCACCTCAGCTTCCACCATGGTCAAATCTTGTGATCCACCTGTTACACCAGAAATCGAAACAGATTCTACCCCCACATGCTGCGATGGGATTATTGTACACTGCGCAGCAGTGTCATCCAAGGCATCATATTTTTGTGGTTCTGATGTACCAGGCCAACGAATCCACACAGTCCAAGAAACTCGGTTTTACCTTGCCTCTACCTGGCTAGAGGCAGGGCCCCTGTATGCCTGGTTATCCTTCTTTCCCTGGGCCTGCATCTTAGAGGTTCCTTCATGGGAATCGGACATATCATCGTCTTTTCCATCATTTCCGGCAGTTTGACTACAGGCAACTGGAGCTACTTCCTTTTTGGTGGAACTTCCTTACTGAGACTTGCGCTCCTTCAATTCACGCACTCGTGCTGCCAGAGCAGATGTGGGTTGTCCACCCCACCTCTTCGTGTCTTCCCCACTTTCACACAGGAATTTCCACAGCTCACTTCATGGGATGTTCCTTCTCTCTGGGGAATGTCTATGTAGAAGACACTCTTTAATCTCCTGGAGACTCTTCTCCACCTTATCTTCCATTTTCTGCATATGTGTTTCCACAGCTGCGATTCTTGCATGTGTTGGGCCATGCAGAGAGTCTGCATATGCTCGGAGCTTCATTGCCATATCCCACACAGTCTCATTCGCACTGTAGTCCAGTTTCATTATTGCTAAAGCAGAAGCGTATTCTTGTGGCCCAAGTTGTATGTTTTCGCCACATGAATGGATTAACTCTGGCCCAGTCTGGACTCCTCAATCCTGGGTCATTTGCGAAGACAACCTCTACCACCCCTAGTTCTCTCAGGCGTTGGATCCCTTGTACTATGGTCTTCCACTGGGTTTGCTGCATGTAGACATCATCTCTGCACATATATCTTTTAACCACCCCTGTCAAGACCCGTCTCCAGTCACTGGTAGAGTCAGCCTCCCTTATCATCGCTTGGTCGATCCCTGGATCACGTGACAGGGATCCTAAATGCCTCTCTTCAGCCCTGTCCAGCATCATATCATCACCTGCCACATCCCAAATATGTACCATCCAACTTATTATGGATTCATCAGACGGTAGGGTGTAATCCTTTCTTAGTCTGTGAAGGTCCTTTATGGCCATGGACTCAGTAATGGTTTCTGTGCCTGAGTCAGTTGGTGGTTTTGAGGTTCCTTGCCCTGCATTATCCTCATCTTTCACTGGGCGATCAGTTTTGGTTGTGTGTTTTTTTCTCGTGACAGGAGCCACTGTCAGGGGCTTAGACTCTCCATCTGGTTTGGGCTTGCTGTCTGGTTTATCTGCAGCCTGAATGACTGGGGTGTCTGCAGGCTTTGCTGATTTATCTTCCTGTCCCTCTACCCTTACCTGCTGCAGTGTGCAATAGGCATATGCCAAAGCCCAACATATTGCAATGAGCTTGTTCTCATTAGAATTGTCATTGTATTTCTCTTTCAGATATTTCGCCACCTCAGCTGGTTTCTGAACTTGTTCAGGGGGAAAATTGCAAACCATTGGGTCAGAGAATTTCTTCAAGATTTGGCCCGTATCCTCCCATTCCCCACACCACTCAGGATGTTCCACCTCTGGGTCAGGTGTCTCAGCAGTCACCCTGGAAATCTGAGCTCTCATTCTAGACAAGCTGCGAATCACATGGAGGAAGTTTACCAGATTAAATACCAGGAAGGTGGTCTCTTTAACATCCAGGGGAAACTGAACATTCTTTAAAGATAATCTATCAAATTTAAAGGGAAGGGAAACCCTGTCTCCTCCTCTTCTAAAAATCTGGGTGCAGTTACTAATAAATTCCCAAAACAGGCTACTGAAGCTTGGACTGTGGTTAGGATAGAGAAACCACATATCATACACACTTCGAACAGCTGCCTGTACCTCTGTTGATTTCTTATAAATCATTATCACCGGGCACAGCAAAATAGAAATCCAAATTCCTGTCCCTGCTCTGCAAAAATTCCTTATCAAGGATAAAATCGGACCAAGTTGGGGATTAGCAAATAGGCCTAGGGACCAGAAAGGCACTAGTACCTTAAACAAGCCTATGGACCAGAAATACATGAATATATCAAGCCAGAGGAACGTTATGAACTCAACCAACATGGTGACTATTTTACCCCAACAAAGAATAAGTGAATTCAAACCAAAATCTAATTAGCACAGGTTTTTCACTTTCCTTCGAGCCACGCAGTTGGGCGTCACTAAATTTGTTCTGGTTTGGCCAAATTTAGAAATATATCCTCTGAGAAAAGGCAGGTTACAACCACCCCTCCCCCCACCAGGTTCGGGAAAAATTGAATTTTCCTCGAAGGAAAGTGAAAGAGATAAAAACTATTTATTTAACAAACACACGGGAAAAGAATAAAAGTGCTAAATAATATAACCTCTCACTCTTCTGGGAGAAAAACCTGGGAACGTTTCAGAGTCCTTCCGTAGTCTTTCTCTCCCCCTCCTTTGTGCTGGGATGGGGTGGTGGGCCTCCCTCCAGGGCCAAGGCCTCGGTGGAAATTCCTCCTGATGTATTCTGATGTTGAAACAGTCCAGCAGAGAGGAAGGGAAAAAACCTGAAGTCCCAGGAAAACAAAGTTCAACTCTCGGGAGGAAAAGGAGCTGAAAAACTGGCCAAAAGCTGGCTGGAAAGTAAGCAGGCTGCTTGTGGAACGTATCTTTTCAGCTTTATACGGGCTAGGCTAGTACTTTAATGCCTTAGAAAGCCTCGAGCAGCCTAGAGAGGTAGCACGGGCGATCTAGCACTTTAGTAGCTCTAAAATCAGTACCTGTATCAGCTGCAAAGCAAATACCATCAGCAGAAGCAAAGAGGGAGAAATATAGCTCCCTGCACGCTCAATTTCCTGTAGTTAGAAGCTTTCAAATGAGACAGACAACAAGAGGTGTTCACAGGAAGATAGCTGAACCAAGAGAAGGCAGGGCCTCCCTCGATCGTCTCTTTTATTAGGAGAAGGGGAAAGGGGAGGACTGGGGGCAGACCCGGGGTGACCGGCCAATCAGAGCCTGCTAAAGAGTTTGAGTTACATTTGGTTTTGCCCGAGCTTAGAACAAAGGAGCTCAGAGCACGTGGCAGGAGCAAGTGTCTTTGGGAGGGGGAGGGGGAGGGGAAGCTCAGAACAGGCAGCAACAGCTACTTTCCCTGCCTCGCTCTGCATAAGCAGACAGGTTTTATCTCTGTGACCTCAGAACATGAAAACAGACTGCTTTGAAAAATACACTTTTCTCTCTCCCCTCTCAGGCTCAGTTTAAAGGCATAGAAAGGCATATATACTAATTTCTGGGCATAGTACAGTGATAGGGAATACAACATCAAGTCACCCCAAGACAGATGGCTGGCTAGTCTGACTCAAATTTGCCTACATGGTGCTAAGAATCCTCATCAGTATTGTTAAGATACTAGGTAATTGCCTTGGGGTGACTCTATGATGTGTATCCCCTATTGCCGCTCTATGCCCAGACGTGATTCCTGTGCCTTTCTGTGTCTTTAAAACTGGGTGCAAGAGAAAGAAAAAAAAAGCCAGACAAACTTTTCAGCGCAGTTTGTGCTCCAAGGTATAAGAGACGGTCCGAAGATCCCTCATCTGCCTCATGATCATCGCTGAGGACAGAGACTGAACACAGGAGTCCTGGCCCTGCTGAGGTGGGATGTCTGCCAAGTGTTGCCTACGGGTGTGCCCGCTGGGAACTGGTACACATTCCTGAGGAAAATTAGTGCAGGTAACAATGGACTGCGCAGTTCTTTCTGCCCAGGCGGGAAGGACTGCGCTGAAGCGGAAAGGAACGACCTGTCCTGTACACCTGTCCTGTACACCTGTCTTGTACGTCTGTCCTGTACCTGTTTCCCAAAGCAACGGACCCCATAACAACAGCTGTAGATTTCCCCACCTCTTGGCCAGTTGCCCCTCGCTTCTGAAAAGAACTATAAAGGGACTTTCTGAAATAACCAAGTCCGAGATCTCCCCACGGAAAGAAGACGAATTTATTGGCAGAAGACCACGAGGACTTCGTCTCATCCGTTGGTAGCTATTGCCCCCCTCTTTTTCTTCCTCTCTACTTTGTGTTTCTTTATCTCTCTCTCTCTTTCTCTCTTCTATTGCATTACTGTGTTGTGGGCACTTAATAAAGGTGCACTGTTCTGATTAAAACTGAAATCTCTTGTGTCCTTTTACACTCTGAGATCGATAAACGAACCATCACGACTCCCGCTTGCATTAGTGGATCGTGACACAAGGTCACTCTATCTCCTCTGCATGCTTCTGTGGCGGCAAGAGTGGAGGAAGCACCCTTTGCTACTTTTCTGCCAGCTTTCAGCTCTGTTTCTCCGGAGAGAGACAGAGAGTTAAACTCCTTTGGTTTCCTGGGACTTTGGCTTTTTCCTTCTTCTTTTCTGGAACTTTTTGGCAACACCAGAACATACCCAGGAGACCTTACATTTCTGGCCCAGAGGGGCCTACACGAAAAACCCAGCTCCTAAGAGGAGCGAGAGGTCACAGCCACAGAAAGGACTCTAAAATCTTCCCAGGTTTCTCTCCACAGATAGAGGTTTTATTATTTAGCATTATTCTTTTCTCATTGTGCATTGTGTCTGTTAAATAAATAGTCTTTTTTTCCTTTCACTTTCCTCGGAGGAAATTTTTTTTCCCCGAACCTGGTGGGGGAGGGTGGCTGTAACCTGCTTTCTATCCGAGGATGTTCATTTCGAATGCTCCTCCAAATTTGTCTCAAACTGGGACAATAATTTAAATAAGTTTTACCAAATAAGTTTTATTAGTGATTGTTGCATTTTTGATGTCTTCTAAGTTTATTTTCACAGACTGTTATTGTTAGTTTGATTAATGATCAACAAAACTTTCTATGGCAGAGAACACAAAAGATTGCCAGGTGGATGGTTCCTCCTTTTGAAGTGGGTCCAAGTGGAACTGAGTTTTCTCCTTCTAGAAGTGTTCTATGAGAGGATGAAGTGGCAACAGGACTGAAGAGTTGATGTTCTGCACTGCATCAATTGTTTACATGTTTTAATCTTGATAAATTTTAAGTTCTACTGAATGTAATTTTCCATGGTGCCCATTGACCTTTTCCTCTTTCCTTGGGTACAGGTTCTGGGGATCCCCCTGAAACCTGGTTGGTGGGAGGGATAAGGGTGGTAATCTGGGACATGTATATTTGTTTGGGTTGTGATGATACCTGGACCTGTAAGATTACAGACTCCAAAAGACAAGGCAGCCTAACTATTGATCCTTAAAGTGTGTATTTTTTGACATGGTGTGCAATACATTGTACTATCAGTAAGAAATAGAGAATCTCAAATTGAACTTGCCATGCTATTTTGGAGCCCAGCTTACAAGTCCAGCAAGTATCAAAAATAATTTTATGAAATTGTCTAATGTTCAAGAATGCTGAACCTCACTGAAGAATAATACAGTATCAAGAAACACGAAGGAAATCATGGACCAATCTGCTGGACTCTGGTCACTGCAGCTGAAAGACTGGTTCATGAGCTCTCCCCACAAATTCTGGTTTGCATCACACCTTGCCTGCAATTATAGACTCACAGGGTGGGGGGCGAAGACCTGCATGAAGGGTATTAACTAGACTTATGCTTTTGATTACTGAGATAGCAATGGCTGTTATATGAGTCCCTGCATATGTTCCTCTTCTTTCCTTCCTGCTCTGCTAGATTAGGATCTGTCTTGGGGTGATTCACAATGATAATGTATCCTAAAAATCATCTGATGCCCAAAAATTGTTACTGTATCTTTAAGACCCTGCAGCTGGGAATCTTGAGGGGGGGGGGGGGGAGGGGGGGGGGAAGAAGTTGGCTTTCGAGCAGTTTTTTTTAAAAGCTGCCTGCCCAGGCTCTCTCTCTCTCTTTCTCTCTCTCTCACAGTTCAGGGCAGGGTGTGTTTGTTTCACTGGCATTTCAATCTGTGCTCAGGCAAAGGGTTTTTTTTTTCCTTTCCTTTTTTTTTTTTTTTTGTGCCCAGCTTGAAAAAAAACTCCAGTGGTGATCTTTGGGGCTGCTCAAGGGGGAATTCTGCAGCTGCCTGTTTGAGAGGGGGCATTGAGCAGAGAGAAACTGCAGCAAAGCTGCCCCAGCTCAAGCCACCATTAATTGTGTGGAGATGGGGAGAGCACACAGAGTTACCCCAGCCATACTGTTTCACATGCTGTGCCTGCTCTGCTGTGCCTTACCAGGGGAAGGAGGTCAACGCCAGATGAGCCGTTGGGCTTTTTTTGTCTGCTTCTGGAAACTATGCAGTAAAACTCCTCCCAAGAGGGAGCTGATGCTATACCGACTCTATGTTCCAGTGGGATGGGAGGGGGTCAAGTAATTTAATATCTAGCTATTATTTACTTTTATTTTCCCCTGCCCGTTGGAGTCCGGTTTGTTAATAAACCATTGAGTATTTTTCACTTTCATCAATTAGTAAAAATTTCTTATTGGCGGAAAGGGATTATTGGAACCCTAAATGAGATAACCCAGAGGGCTGTCCTTTAAATTGTCTTAAACCAAGACAAATTTTAGCACCCAATGTGGGGCCCGAGAAAGAGAAAGTGAAAAAATAACATTCTTGTGCAAAAGACTTTGTATTGGATAACCTATTTGTGTATTGGATATGAAAACCCCATTAGGCATCACCATGTGGTCCAGCTTACCCCAGTTCAATTGGCATATGATTGTGTTTACATTTTTTCCATTTGTTGATCATTATCTAAATATGGGGCCTATAACTAAGGCAATTGTGAGTGTAAGTAAGTTTGTAAAATGGGTCAGTTGGGTCAGGAATTTAATGCCTGTAAATGTCTTTTGGAATGTGGGCACATGGCTGTATTACTATCACAGCCTAAGTTCTTATCCTTGGGGATTCGCTGATAATGGTACCTATTTTGGGGGAGGAACACGGGAGTATTTTCTCCCAACCCTTCACTCACTTCTTCAGGTCTACCACAACAGCTTTTGAAGGGTTTAAATTCCCTCTAGATGCTAAAGCTGCCATATTCTTGCTGGTGTTTCTGCTAAGTTTATTCAATAACAGTCCATTTAGCATTTAGACACAGGGTGAGGTTGCCTTGGGTAGCTACCCCAAAATCTGCCCCAGAGACTAGGGATAACACACGAATCTACCGCAGAGACTAGGGACATTGCCCAGAAACCTGCCACAGGGGCCAGGGACACTGCCCAACAGCCTGCCACTGCCCAACAGCCTGCTCTAGACATGAATCACTCTGATTGGATGGGGGCATGGGAGAAGGTAGGCCAGGGACTGAAGGAATAGTCTCCCCCAATTGTTTGGAAGATTCCCCCTGACCAAATGCAGATCCCTAGTAAGATTGCTGAGTGCTTAAAAGAACATCATTCCATAAATTCCAGAGATAGCCAAATCACTGCAATGTGATGGACCCTGGCCAATGCTTATTGCACCATGGTCTTTACACTACAGCGCCACCTACAGTCAGAGGGAAAGGTGGATAGCACAGCAGTAGAACCAACAGATATTGCAGCTGTTCAGGCTCCAGTCAAACCAGAAGGGCGGCCACAGCCAGCAGCAGTTGCCCCTGTGCAAAGGAGGAAGTATAAAACAAAGTCGGTATATCAGGTTAACGATGATAGGAAACCAGGGCACTCACAACCAGCAGAGGAGCCAGAGCCCAAGACCATTACTGAGTCCCTGTCATTTGACAATCTCCACAGTCTGTGGAAAGACATTATTCAATGATTGAGTGAGCCCATATTGACCTGGTTGATCTGAGTTTGGGACTTTATGGATGAAGGCATGCAACTTGATGTTACCGAAGCAAGGTTTTTGGGATCTTTGGCCCAGGATGTGGGTATTGAGCAGGCATTCATGAGGGAGTCAGAACCCCTTTCTCTCTGGGCACAGCTTAAAACAAGTGTAAGAGAGAGGTTTGTTTACAGGGACAGCCTGCAGGAGCATGTTGGCGATTGAATCATGGACACAGACTGGCAGGGAATCTGAATCGTTTATTCAAAGGAGTGAGTTGGTTTTATACACTTTTCTAAGGCACAGCATTTCCTTATATGGTGTGACCTATCCTGTGTTGCCACATCAGCAACACACTGTTGCAGTGGGGATACTGGAACACGCCTATATCAAACCAGGAGTCCCGTGGAAAAGAAATATATACGGACTGATTCTTGCTAGATGTTTCAGAGATGTTTATTTCCCCAGCCGCATGGCCGGGCTCTGCCGAGAGACTCTGCCACAGTCACAGGAGCCGAGCTGCTTTTCCCGCGCAGGGGAACACAAACCAACCAATGGGGAACGAGGCTGACCAGGGGCAGGGAAACCCCGTGCCTCCCCCCCAGGGCCCCTCTCCCAGGGCTACATGGCAGGGGGAGGAGACCCCAACAACACACTTTCTCAATGTCTTTTTATGGGGTGATCACTCACTGGTCACTCGTCTGTCAGATCCAGTCAGGCTCCTCTCTGTAGGGGTCTACCATGTGACACCTCCTCCCCCCAGGGTCTGGTGGAGACAAACCTCTGTGTGCTGCCATGTGCTCCTTTGTCCTGCCATGTGCCTCTGCAGGCAGGTTTTACAGCTCACAACCCAATTCAACTTTATAATTCCCCATAGACCATCATCGTAAAATGGCCTGGAAGACCATGAAGGCAAGGACCATATGCCTGAGATAAATGGCATTGTTGAAGGTACTTTTTTGAAGGGACAGGCAACACAATAATGACCCTGTGTTCCGGTTTGGTCAAATTTAGAAATATATCCTCTGAGAGAGGGCACAACCACCCCTCCCCCCACCAGGTTTGGGAAAAAATAAATTTTCCTCAAAGGAAAGTGAAAAAGATAAAACCTATTTATTTAAAAAACACATGGGAAAAGGATAATAATGCTAAATAATAAAATGTTTCTCTATGGACAAAAAACCTGGGAAAGTGTCAGAGTCCTCCCTTTGGTCTCCTCGGAGCTGGGGCTTGGCCCAGGGCCAAGCCCTCTGTGCTCGGTGGAAAGTCCTCCCGATGTGTTCTGATATTGAAGCAGTCCAGCAGAAAAGGGAGAAAATCTGAAATTCCAGGGAAGAAAAAAAAGTCCAACTCAGTCTCTCTCCGGAGAAAAAGAAACTGAAAACAACTGGAAAAACGCTAACTGGAAAGCAGCAAGCTGGGTCCTTCCTCGCTCTCCTGCTGCAATTGAAAAAAAATCTCTATCTCTGTGTGACCTTGAACAAGCTGCAAACTGCTTTGAAGAAGTCTTGCTCAAGTTTTCCTCCCCCCTCTCAGGCTCAGTTTAGAGGCATAGAAAGGCACAAAATTAATTCCTGGGCATAGGCAGCAATATGGGATACACATCATAAAGTCACCCCAAGACATTCTGACAAGGTCAGGTGCACATCGCAGATGTGGTGGAGCCTTGGATAACAGGAGAAGAGATTAAGGAGAACGTCTTCCATGTGATACCAGTGCAAACCAGAGCCTCCAAGGTCAGAGCCAGATGCCCCCAAGCTAAAGAGTGTGGATATGCTCCAAGAACTGACCTGTGGCACTTCCTACTTGACCATGGAGAAGACATGAGACAGTGGGACAGGAAACCTACCCATGCCCTAGCAGCCTGAGTACAAGAACTGAAGGAGAAAGAAAAAAAGAAGTCAGTGAGAGTGAGTGCAGTGCCAGTTTCCTGTGGGCAAGGATCTGACCCTGTCTTGGGGTGACCTTATGATGTGTATCCCATATCGCTGCCTATGCCCAGAAATTAATTTTTGTGCCTTTCTATGCCTTTAAACTGAGCCTGAGATGGGGGAGGAAAAACTGAGCAAAACTTTTTCAAAGCAGTTTGCAGCTTGTTCAAGGTCACGCAGAGAGAGAGACCTTTTTTTTCAGCTGCGGCAAGAGAGCGAGAGGGAAGGGAAGCATCCAGTTTGCTCTTTCCAGCCAGCTTTCGGCAGTTTCTTTCCCCCAGCTCCTTTTCTTCCAGAGAGTTGAACTTTTGTTTTCTTGGGACTTCGTTT
The DNA here is from genome assembly GCF_041296385.1 of Aphelocoma coerulescens. Taxonomy (NCBI): domain Eukaryota; kingdom Metazoa; phylum Chordata; class Aves; order Passeriformes; family Corvidae; genus Aphelocoma; species Aphelocoma coerulescens. Next base: position 571,785 of record NW_027184081.1, read on the forward strand.
TTTTCCCTTTTCTCTCTGCTGGACTGTTTCAACATCAGAATACATTGGGAGGACTTTCCACTAAGGCCTTGGCTCTGGAGGGGGGCCCACCACCCCATCCCAGCTCCAAGGAGGGGGACAGAGAGATCTATGGAAGGACTCTGAAATTTTCCCAGGTTTCTCTCAGCAGATAGAGAGGTTTTATTATTTAGCATCATTATCCCTTTTCCTGTGTGTTTGTTAAATAAATAGTTTTTATCTCTTTTACTTTCCTTAGAGGAAAATTTATTTTTTCCCGAACCTGGTGGGGGAGGGGTGGTTGTGACCTGCCTTCTCTCAGAGGATATATTTCTGGATTTGGCCAAACCGGAAGACACCCACTGGAAGGTACCTCCTGTATGTATTCACAGGGAAAGAACTGTGATTGCTATAACCAAGACCAGTATTAGAGAAGCCCTGCTGTTGGGGTCCCTTCCCCCCTGCCATGTAGCCCTGGGAGAGGGACCCTGGGCAGGAGGCACGGGGTTTCCCTGCCCCTGGTCAGCCTCATTCCCCATTGGTTGGTTTGTGTTTCCCTGTGCGGGCAAGGACCCTCGGGTCTCGGGATTGAACAGTTCCTCGGCAGAGCCCCGGCCATGCGGCTGGAGAAATAAACATCTCTCTGAAACATCTATCAAGAATCCGTCCATATATATTTCTTTTCCACAGGACTCCTGGTTTGATATATGCGTGTTACAGTATCCCCACTGTAGCACCCTGCCTCTAGCCAGGCGGAGGTGCAGGACGACCATGCCTATTTAACTGTGTGGATCCAATGGCCTGGCATGTCAGACCCACAAGAATATAAGGCTTTGGTTGACACTGGTGCGCAATGCACTCTAATGAAATCAGGACATGCGGGGTTGGAAACTATCACCATTTCTGGGGTGACAGGGGGTTCTCAAAAGCTGACAACACTAGAAGCTGAAGTGAGCTTGACAGGGAAAGACTGGCAAAAACACACCATCATAACTGACCCAGATGCCCCATGTTTCCTGGGTGTTGACAACCTCAGGAACAGATACTTCAAAGACCCAAAGGGACATTGATGGGCTTTTGATAGTGCTGTTTTGGAGACAGAAGGAATTAAGCAACTGAACACTTTGCCTGGACTGTCAGAAAGTCCTTCTGCAGTAGGACTCTTGAAGGTAGAAGAACAGCAAGTACTGATTGCCACCTTGACAGTACGTTGCTGGCACTACTAAACAAATTGAGATGCCGTGATCCCCATCCACACGATATGCATTGCTCCAAACTGAGCCTAGAGACACTTCAGAGACAGAGTCAGAGAAGCGGGCATTTGCTTTATTTGGTGCCAGGTGTGTGGGGGATTGCTCCTCCTAACACGCGCACACAGCACTCCATACAGCCCAGTATTATGGGTAAAATTCATGAATATTCATCACATTCCATGGGATAGGAGTGGTTATACAAATTACTTCTGAGAAGTCATTAATATCATTAGCAAACGCGCTACGCATGTGCTGTGTACCCTGGTGGTTGCACTGAGGAAGGCTCCTCTTCTTCCTCGGGGGTCTTTCCGATGAAGATTAGTACTCTTCGTCACAATGCACTTTTCACCTTTCTTTCCGGAGCATGTGCAGTTCTTGGTTGGTTGATTCAGCATTTTCTGTGCTGGTTTCAAACAGGTTCTGTTCCTCTTATCTTGACAAGGTGCATTGTGTTTCTCTTATCTTGACAAGGCTAAGGCGCATCCTGTTTCTTAGTGTAGTGGTTTGGTCCAAAATACTCATTACTGTTTACCTTCTGTGAGATAAGAATTAGGAGAAACGCAAAGCAGGCACCAAACTTGAAAGAATATAAAGAAGTTTATTAACAGAGTGTACCGCTTTGGCCAAATTTAGAAATATATCCTCTGAGAGAAAGCAGGTTACTACCCCTCCCCCACCAGGTTCGGGGAAAATAAATTTTCCTCAAAGGAAAGTGAAAGACATAAAAACTATTTATTTAACAAACACATGGGAAAAGGATAATAATGCTAAATAATAAAATATCTCGCTGTGGAGAAAAAACCTGGGAAAGTGTCAGAGTCCTCCCTTTGGTCTCCTCGGAGCTGGGGCTTGGCCCAGGGCCAGGCCCTTTGTTCCCAGTGGAAAGTCCTCCCGATGTGTTCTAATATTGAAGAAGTCCAGCAGAAAAGGGAGAAAACCTGGAATTCCAGGGAAGGAAAAAAATTTCAACTCTCAGTCTCTCTCCAGAGAAAAAGAAGCTGAACAACTGGCCAAAATCTGACTCAGGAAACAGCAAGCAGGGTGCTTCCTCCCTCCCCTGCTGTAGCTGGGAAGAAAAAAAGAGTTTCTACCTCTGTGTGACCTTGAACAATCTGCAAACTGCTTTGAAAAAGTTTTGCTCAGTTTTTCCTCCCCCCCCTCAGGCTCAGTTTAGAGGCATTGAAAGGCACAAAGTTAATTTCTGGGCATAGGGAAGTGATATGGGATACACATCATAAAGTCACCTCAAGACATTCCACCCCTTATCCCATATTGTTGGCTCAATGCCCAAACTAAGATATTCTAACTCCAAACACACACATCAATACATACATATATGTATACACACCTATGTACGAACAGTGACAGTAACAATCAGCAAGCAGTGGTATACAGGCATTTCACATTACAGGTGGTTTTCACCCAACAATCAGATCCCACTGCGGTACACAATGTGTTGTTCCATCTTTCTGCATTACCCACCATGTGCAACCAGGTCCCTGAGCAAAGACAACCCCACGGATGGGTTTGTCTGTACTCTAGGCAGAATTCATCCACACAGTCTTTCCTAACAGGCCTCTGACATGCACTACTGGGACCTTATCTCCATCTGTTGTATGCAGAGATTCAGACTGGGTTGGACCAGCTCTATTGGTGGAACCTCAGGTGTTAATTAACCAGGTGGCCTTTGCTAGATGCTGTTGCCCCACCTAGTGCCTTCAAAGTGGTTTTCAACAATCCATTGCACCGTTCCACTTTGCCTGCAGCTGGTGCATGGTAAGGGATCTGGTGCACCCACTCAATGCCATGTTCTCTAGCCCAGGTATTAATAAGGCTGTTCTTTAAATGAGTCCCATTGTCAGATTCAATTCTCTCAGGGGTACCATGCCTCCATATGACATGCTTTTCAAGGCCCAGGATGGTATTTCAGGCTGTAGCATGAGGCACAGGGTAGGTCTCCAACCATCCTGTGATGGCTTCTACCATTGTGAGCACATAGCGCTTGCCTTGGCAGGTTTGAGGCAGTGTGATGTAATCAATCTGCCAGGCCTCCCCATACTTGTATTTGGACCACCGCCCACCGTACCACAGGGGCTTCACCCGCTTGGCCTGCTTGATCGCAGCGCATGTCTCACAATCATGGATGACCTGGGAGATACTGTCCATGGGTAGATCCACCCCTCAATCTTGTGGCCACTTATAGGTGGATCTCTGCCTTGATGACCTGAGGCATCATGGGCCCATCGAGCTAAGAACAACTCTCCTTTATGTTTCCAATCTATCTGTGACACTTCTATCTTTGCAGCCTGATCTACCTGCTTGTTGTTTTGGTGTTCCTCATTAGCCCTACTCTTGGGGACATGGGCATCTACATGGTGGGCTTTCACAACCAGCATTCTTACTCGGGCAGCGATGTCTTTCCACTCCTCAGAAGCCCAGATTGGTTTTCCCCTACGCTGCCAATTAGCTTCTTCCCACTTTTCTAGCCATTCGCACAGAGCATTGGCTACCATCCATGAATCAGTGTAGAGGTAGAGCTTTGGCCACTTCTCTCTTTCAGCAATGTCCAGGGCTAGTTGAACAGCTTTGAGTTCAGCGAGTTGGCTTGATCCACCTTCTCCTTCAGTAGCTTCTGTAACCCGTCGTGTGGGGCTCCATACAGCTGCTTTCCACTTCTGTTTCATCCCTACGATGCGACAAGAACCGGCGGTGAAAAGAGCATAGCGTGTGTCTTCTGATGGCAATTGGTTCTATGGTTGAGCTTCTTCAGCACATGTTACTGGTTCATGTTCCTCTTCATCAGTGAGACCAAAGTTTTCACCTTCAGGCCAATTTGTGATTATTTCCAAAATCCCAGGGCGATCAGTTTTGGTTGCATGTTTTTTCCTCGTGACAGGAGCCACTGTCAGTGGCTTAGACTCTCCATCTGGTTTGGGCTTGCTGTCTGGTGTGGCTGCAGTCTGAGTGACTGGGGTTAGGACGGAGAAACCACATATCATACATACTTCCAACAGCTGCCTGTACCTCTGTCAACTTCTTATAAATCATTATCACAGAGCACAGCAAGATAGAAGTCCTGATTCGTCTCCCTTCTCTGAAAAATTTACATTACAGGGACAAGATTGGAGCAAGTTGTGAACAGGCAAACAACCCTAGGGACCAAAAAAGCACTATTACCTCAATGAAGCCTAAGGACCAGAAGAACATGAGTACATCAAGCCAGAGAGACATTATGAACTCAGCCAGAATGGTGACTACTTTACCGCAACACAGGATAAGTAAATTCAAACCAAAATGTAATTACTACAGGTTTTTTCACTTTCCTTGGAGCCACGCAGTTGGGCACCACTAAATTTGTTCCGGTTTGGCCAAATTTAGAAATATATCCTCTGAGAGAAGGGACGATAGTCCACAGTCAATCTCCATTCCCCGTCAGACTTGCGCACAGGCCAGATGGGGCTGTTGAAGGGTGAGTCGGTCTTGCTGACCACCCCTTGGCTCTCCAGCTCACGGATCATCTTGTGGATGGGGATCACAGCATCTCGAGTTGTCCGATACTGCCGGCGGTGCACTGTCGAGGTGGCAAATGGCACTCGTTGCTCTTCCACTTTCAGGAGCCCAACTGCAGAAGGGTTCTCTGATAGTCCAGGCAGGGTGTTCAATTGCCTAATGCCCTCCGCCTCCACAGCAGCAATCCCAACTGCCCACCTGAGTCCTTTTGGGTCTTTGTAAGAGCCATTCCGGAGGAAGTCTATGCCCAGAATACACAGGGCCTCTGGGCTGGTCACAATTGGATGTTTTTGCCACTCCTTCCCAGTCAGGCTCACCTCAGCTTCCACCAAGGTCAAATTTTGTGATCCCCCGGTCACCCCAGCAATGGATACAGGTTCTGCCCCCACATATCCCGATGGCATTAAAGTACACTGTGCCCCAGTATCAACCAATGCATTATATTTTTGTGGCTCTGATGTGCCAGGCCATCGAATCCACACCGTCCAGAAAACGCGGTTCTCCCGTGCCTCTCCCTGGCTAGAGGCAGGGTCGCTCTAGCCCTGGTTATCATTCTTTCCCTGGGCGTACATGCTCGGGGTACCTTCAAGGGGATCCGACATATCATCCTCCCTTTTGTAATACTTGGCAGCTCGGTCATGGGAGGCTGAGACTACTTTCACCCCCTCAGTTAGTGCCTCCCTCCTTGAGTTCACTCACCTGCGCTGCCAGGACAGAAGTGGGTTTCCCATCCCACCTTCTCATGTCTTCCCCATGCTCACACAGGAAAAACCACAGCTCAGCTCATGGGGTGTACCCTCTCTCTCTAGCTGGGGGATGATGGGCTCTGACTTGGGGGCCTGTGACTCGAAATGGTGCCACACTGATCTTCCTCATCTCCTCCCTCATTTCCTTCCTCATCTCCTTCATCTCCTCTTTGAGGTCCTGGACCACAGCAGAGACATGAGCTTTCAGCGGACCATTGACCATACTGTCATAGTTCCTGAGCTTGTTGGCGACAGAGCCTACTGTTTCTCGATTATTGTCAGCATCAATCGTTGCAATGAAGGTGGTGTATTGTTGCGGCCCTAGCTTTGCCAGATTCCACATCATCTGTCCTGTGCACCTGACCTTATTGGGGTCATTATCATGCTGTCCATCCTTCCCAAAGAGTACCTCTAATACTGCCACCTCTCTTAGCTGCTGAATCCCTTCCTCAAGTGTCTTCCACTGCATTCTATGATGGCACTCCTGCATTCTCTCTTTGTGAATGAACCTTTCTCTCACACTCATTAAGAGCCGCTCCCAGAGAGAAAGGGGCCCTGGCTCCCTCACAAATATCTGGTCCACACCTGGGTCCTGGGTCAACGATCCCAGATACCTTGCCTCACCACTATCCAGTTGCACACCTGTGCCCATAAGGTCCCAAACCCGAAGCAGACAGGTGGTATAAGGCTCACGCCCCCGTCGCACAATGTCTTTTCGCATACCACGGAGACTGTCGTACGACAAGGACTCAGTGATGATTTCTGGCTCTGGCTCTCCTGCTGGTTGTGAGGACCCTGGTTCCCCATCATCATTAACTGGTCGTACTGATTTGGTCTTATACTTCCTCCTTTGCACAGGGGCGACTGCTGCTGGCTGTGGTTGTTCTTGTGGTTCGGCTGAAACCTGGATGGTTGTAACATCCGTGGGTTCCACTGCTGCACCAACGGACTCCCCCTCTTTGGGGCAGGGTTTTTCACTAGCTGAGGAGGTGCATTCCCTCAGCACTTGTCATATCCCCCGGTGCACCTGGCCCATCTCCTGGCATATCCCCTGGCGCACCTGACCCATCTCCTGGCATATCTCCTGGCACATCTCCTGCATCCCCTTCACCAGTACCCCCACCCAGTTCAGGTAGTCCATTTCTGAGGTGGGCTGTTGGGCGGTATCAGACTGTGGGGCAGAATCTCTAGTGCCTGGGGCTGTGTCAGGCTCTGGGGTAGGGTCTCTAGTGTCTGGAGCTGGTGTCTGGGTAGTTATCCAAGCCAATCTCAACTTATCCTTGAGTGCTAAATAGAGTAGGCCTACCAGCACCAGTTGGTTAGTACTCAGAGCCAATCTAAACCCTTCGAAAATTGGTGTGGTGAGCCCAATGAACTGGTTGAGGGCTTGGGAGAAAACTTCCCCTGGTGTCATTTCCTCACAGAAGGTACCATTTTTAACATAACGCCAAAAACATGCACTCAGTGTGTGATAGCCCTTTATCCATGCACCCACATTCTGGAGGAAGTTAAAAACCCATGAATTCCTCACCTTCTTGACCCATAGCACAAGCTGGATAACAGCAATGGTAGCCTTAGTCAGAGGACCCATGTTTAGGTAAGGAGCTGCAAAGGGGAAGAATATAGCCACAACCACCTGCCACCCAAACCAGGGTAAAGTAGACCACATAGTGCTGCCTAGCAAGGTTCCTATATCCAGCACACAAAATTAAGCTATCCAGGAACTGTTATTCCTTTTTCACCTCTCTCTCTTAATGCCATCGAGTCCCACATTGGGCTCCAAGATCTGTCTTTGTTTGAAAGACAGGTGTCTGCTAAGGAAGGCAGAAGCCTCCCTTGGAATGGCAGATGCAACCCCTTTCCCTCTGAGTTATTATAATTTTGAAATCAAGGGGCTTTTAGGCAAAGATGTGGGAAATAGGAATAACAGTTCTTTACTATTATATATATAACCAGTCAAACAAACAACAATAACTGTAGCAGTAACAGCAAACAATCACAAACCCAGTCCCAGCCTTCCCAGCTGTTGGGCCCTTTTTTCCCCTCGGGTGCAGTCTGCTCGTAGCCAGCAGGGGCGCTGGCAGCTCCTGGTGAGCAGGGCAGGTGCAGTGATTTCCCAGTAACTGCAGGGGGCGCTCCGGAGCAAGCTTGGGGAGCACGCGGCACTGGTGCCCTGGGACCCCGGGAGGGATGGAACAAAGGTTTCACAAACCCCTGGGCAGCTGGCCCCAGTGTCTGGCTGAACCTTCGGGAACAGCAGGCTGGAGCAGCAGGCTGGAGCGGCAGGGATGAGCACAAATCCCTGGTGGCAGACCCGATGTATCCAAGTGGGGAACCCCCCGGAGGTCTAGGCAGGCAGGGCGAGCACGGCTACAACGAAGCGAAGGCTCGAATCAGCAGCAGGGCAGGGCGGCCACAGCCTGGTCTCCAGCGGGGCAGAGGAGGTAGGCCAGGGATCCTGGGATCTTTCTCCGAAGTAAGAAAAATGGCCGAAAAGAACCAGCAGCTTCTCTCTCCGCAGCTTCTCTCTCCGAAGGCTGAGAGTGAACTGACCCCACACCCAGGTGAAACAAAGGAGTAGCCAGGCCCTTTGTCTTCCTTAAGTACATCCATTTGTCCCCTAGCAACATGCATATGGGAAAAAATTCCTTTAAACGGAAAAAAAAATAGGACTAAACTAAAACCCCAACATCAGTTTAGAGGCATAGAAAGGCACAAAGTTAATTTCTGGGCATAGGGCAGCGATATGGAATACACATCATAAAGTCACCCCAAGACACAGACCTAAAAGAAGAGAAAAAATATCATGCCACACCTTCAGAACACTTCCCCCCCCCCCCCCCCCCCCTTTGTCCCTTCTCCCCGTGACAATGTAAAAAGTCAACCCTTGAGATGTTCAGTCTGTTTACCACTTCCACAATAACCTTGTTCAGTCCATTTAGGAAGAGGAGTCTCTCTTGCCCATGCTATGGAAACATTATCACAACGAGACAGCTGCCTTGGTTGGTACTCTGCTCGCATGTGAGTCCCTTCCCCCGACTTGCAGCTTTTCCCACAACTGCTTTCAAGGGTCCACTCTTGAATTACTGGGGTACAATTTTAAGGTTGAGCTGTTCAGAAGTAAAAGTTCTCTTCACCCATCTCTGGGAGCATTTCATCTCTCTCCTTCCCTGGGAGCAAAGGGTTCTCCTCATCTTCATCTCTAGGACTATCTCTGGGAGCATCTCTAGGAACTGAGGCCTTCTCCTTTTCCATTTGGAGTAAAAGTCCTCATCGCTTCCATCTCTCCCTGTTCAAACTTCTCATGAAATTACAGCTGCTTCAGCATCTGCCTATCTTAGCGCAGGTGCTTTTGCTCACAAGTAAAAGTTGAACGCTCTACCCCTCTTGCCTTCATGAAACTACAATGGGTACTCTGATACATCATAGCTTTACAACAGAATTTCAGCTTTAAGCACCTCCTCTTTCTTCTCCCTCAGGTTTTCAGCTCTTCACAGCACTAAAAGGGTTAATCTCAACTAGGCCTTGCAGAGTTGGGGTGGCTCAGCCTGCTCTCGGGCTGAAACAATCAAATGTCAGTGACCAGGAGAGATCACTGAGATCTAGGTTACCTCCCCCTGGGTGGCTCCCAATCCTAAATTACCTCCCCCTGTTCCAGAAAGTTCTCCCTTTTTTAGTTATTAATTGGTTCCCCGTTATGACTCCTGCCTCCCTGTTCTTCCCATTTGTTCTGAAAAATTGTATCCTCCCCTCTGCTTGTACCCCATTGGTTGTTTTCTCTCTCCCTGCCTTGCTCCACCCCCCGATAAAGGGGCGAGCCTGCATCTTCTCGAGGCTTCTCTGGTCCGTGGTCTCTCCCGCAAATAAACCTGTTGGAACTCACACCAGAAGCCCCTCCCGCCGTCTGTGCCTCCGGGCTAACGCAAGACTAATCCACTGGCTGCCCGAAGTGCTTCCTCTGAGGAGGAGCCAGCGCACGCACCCATCTCACGCCGATTCAAATGAGCCGTCCAGCGAGGACGTTGTGGAGGCTAACGCTGCGTCCCCTCTGCCCGAGGGCACGCCGGGGCTTGTGGTTACAAGCCCCCGGCCGTGTTAGTTTGGCGCCCAGAACAGGGACGACACACACGTGCGTTCCTGCATCGTCCTTGCTGCCGGGGGGCGGCGAGTGTAAGCGATTCGGAGCTGCCGACGCCTCTCACGGCTGCGCGCTATGTTATAAAAGCCACCCTGCGAGAGGAGGTTGTCAACTCCTGCCAGGAGAGCAGCCTGATCCGGAGGACCCCACCGTGCCTTTTTGTTTCCATGACCGGATGCCTGTGTCTTATTCGAGTGTGTGTAAGTATTCTTGTGATTCCCGGCCCATGGGAAATTGCTTATAGTTTGTCCTTTTTGCCAGTGGTGGTGGAAGTTGAGGCTGAGGTTAGGATGGAAGATACGCTTTCCCAGCCTCAGCGGGAGGTTCATCTCCAAGTTGGGGAGTCCCTGAAAAATTGTGGGTTAAAGTTATCAAAGGGATTTTGGAAAAGGTTTGTTAAGTGGCTGTTCTTTTATTTTCCCCAGATGTCCCCGGTTAATTTGAAGTCAGCCACGTTTTGGCAATTTGTGGGGGACAAAATATTAGAATTAAACCAAAGGGGAGATCCCTCCGGAGAGAGGTTTCTCTACATGGTCTGGGCTTTGAGAGATATACACAAAGCTAATCGGAAAATAAAAGAAAAGCCCTGAGTTCTCCCCAGTTCTTCCCAAGACCCTCCTCCCGCCCTCGCATTCCTCATCCCACTACCCCGTCGCTGAGAAGACTGGGAGTTGTAAAATGCCCAGAGGCACAGGGCTGCCACTGTCTCCCTGACTCTCCTCGATCCTCTCAGCCACCCCACCGAAGTAGCCCTGGCCAGGCTGTTTCGGCTTCTACCCGAACCCGGTCTCCTATGCCCTCTTCACCGGTTGCTCTCCCAAAAAGCTTTTTCCATTTTTATTGCCCTGAAAGTGACGGCAAAGGCTTTTCTTCATCCACCGTTTTGTCCCCTTTCCCTGCTGTTCCTGCACTCCCCCAAAATGGAGGAGACCGCATGGCACAGCCCGCCTTTTTTCCTTCTTCTTCCCAAAATCCTCTTCTCCCCCCTCCTCCTTGCCCTGTCCTGGCCCCGCCCCCTCCTAACGTGACAACTGTGAGCTCCTCCTTCGTGTCGGGTCCCGCCCCCTGTGTCAGGAGTCCCCACCCTTCCCGTGGCCACTCCTCTTTGTCCTCAGCCCCTGCCTACCGGGAGGAGCCTTCTGGTTCCCACGCCTCGTCTTCCAGTTCCCACGCTGTGGAAACCGGAACCGACACCAGCTTGAACCTGGAACCAGGAGCCTCCTCTGGTCCCTTCGCCGCTCCGGTTACTTATAACCGAGCTGGCGGCAACCCCACCTGGAAACCCTTTGACCCTGCTGGGCTCAAAGAACTTTGTAATGTCCAGAAGGAGTTTGGGAGGGAGAGTCCATATTTCCGGAATCTCCTGTGGGCCACCCTCACTAATACAGTGCTGGTCCCAGCAGACCTCCAAAGCCTTTTTTCCTACTTGCTTTCTCCAGCCAAATTCGAGTTGTGGGATGATGGGTGGAGAAAGCAACTAAGAGAGATCCTCCCAATCCTGTTGCAAGACCCTAATAACGCAGGGGTTTCCATGGACCACCTTACCGGTGAGGGGTTGCTTGCAAAGCCACAAGACCAGGCCCAAAACACCCCAGAGCCAGTCTTAAATGCTGTTAAACATGCGGCGGAGCAAGCATTTGTAATGATGCCCCCTAAATCGGCGCCTCTACTAAATTTTACTGAGATTTGGCAGCTTCCAAATGAGCCATTTTTTTGACTTTATTGACAAATTAAAATTAGTGGTGGAGAAGCAAGTGGAAGATACAAGAATTAGAGAAAGCATAATCACTCAAATAACAAAAGCTAATGCAAATGAACCTTGTAAGAGAGTGATTATGACCCTTCCACTTGATCCTCCACCAACGTTAAAGCAGATGATTCTACACTGCACAACCTTAGTTCCAATTGGCCAACCAAATTTAAAAACGAGGGGGAATGTGGTAGGAGCTGCGGGTGCCACTGAGGCGACGGCACCTCAGGACAAGAGGATGACAAACAGAACCTGGACTTGTCACAGATGTGGCAAGCCAGGACATGTTGCCCAGAACTGCAGAGCTCCAGCCCCAATTAATCAAAGTTCCCGAGCTGTTTCCCCAGTGCAAGTGGCATCGCCCACTCCCGTGGAGGTACAGCTGGGAAACTGAGGACCCAGCGCGGATCTGCAGCCCCGCGTGATGACATGAATAAAGAAGCCGCAACCAGGAAAACTGTGACTACAGCCACTGCAACCACAATGGACTCCACCACACCTCAACGGGTCCTCATGAGTTGCGAAGGACTGAAAGACTGTGGCTTGTTTATCATAGGAGACACCACGCATACACTACCTGAGATCTCAATAACACTGGAGATCATCCAAGTAGGGTCACAAGGACTCTTTACCATTAACATAGAGTGTATTAACCCACCTTTCTTCCTTGCAGCTGGCCAGGTTCTTGCCCAGGCCATCCTCATGCCCGGAAGTTCACCAGAAAACTACAACCCATCTGTCTTCTGGGCTGGGGGGGTTGGGGAGGATAAGCCGATGTTAAGCTGCAAGATTTCATGCCAGGGCTGGGACATCAGCCTAGCAGGGATGATGGACACGGGGGCAGATATGACGGTCATCGCCTCTAACAACTGGCCATCACATAGGGGGTTGCAACCGGCAGAAGGTATTGTTATGGTTGTGGGAGGATCCGTGGCTGCCCAGAGAAGCAGGACGCTCATCCAGATTGAGGGTCCAGAGGGGCGGATTGCAACAGTCCGTCCATTTGTTATTGACTCTGGGTTTACATTGTGGGGCAGGGGTCTCATGTCCCAGTGGGGAGCCTGGGTTGAGATCCCATCTCAACCCTGGGATTTTTAGTAGGGGCCACTGCGGAACGCCCCACCCAGAAATTGAATTGGTTCACCAATAAAAGGGTCTGGGTGGATCAGTGGCCTTTAAAAACCCACCAATTGAGAGCGCTCACTGCGCTCGTGGAGGAGCAGCTGGGGAAGAGGAACATTGAGCCTTCCAACAGCGCTTGGAACTCCCCGGTCTTTGTGATCCGGAAGCCCTCGACAGACAAGTAGAGACTCCATCACGACCTGCAGAAAATTAATGAGGTCATTGAGGACATGGGACCCCTGCAGCCTGGAATGCCATCACCCTCTATGCTCCCTAGGCATTGGAAGCTAGCAGTCATAGACATCAAGGACTGCTTCTTCCATATCCCCCTGCACCCGGACGACGCGCCCCGGTTTGCCTTCTCGGTGCCTTCCCTCAACCGAGAGGCTCCCATGCAGAGCTACCACTGGCGAGTTCTGCTGCAGGGCATAAAAAACTCGCCCACCTTCTGCCAGTGGTATGTTGCTCTCATTCTGTCCCCTGTCCGGAAAAAGGCAGTTAGAGCTGTGATCCTACACTACATTGATGATGTTTTGGTGTGTGCCCACACAGCAGTACCTGGACTGGACTCTAGGGGAGGTAATCAGGGCTTTAGAGGCTGATGGATTTGAAATCCATCCCGAAAAGGTCCAGAAGAGCTCACCTTTTAAATATCTAGGACTCAAAATTGAGGAGCAGACGGTGGTGCCCCAACCGTTAAAAATCAACGATAACCCCAAGACTCTGCAGGAACTCCACCAACTCTGTGGATCCATCGACTGGGTGAGGCCGCCCCTGGGACTGACGACTGAGGACCTTGCCCCTCTGTTCAACCTGCTTTGTGGGAACGAGGATCTCAAATCCCCAAGGCAGTTGACAGAAGAGGCAAGAAACTCCCTCATCAAAGTCCAGGAGGCGCTGTCATCTCTCCAAGCCCATCGTTATGCCCCAGGTCTGCCCTTTCAGTGTCTAGTGTTGGGGAAAATGCCATACCTCCATGGGCTGGTTTTCCAGTGGGACAAGGTGCAGAGGGATCCCCTTCTGATTATTGAGTGGGTTTTCCTCTCGCACCAGCTGTCCAAAAGTATTACCACGCCACAGGAGCTCATGGCTCAGTTGGTGATAAAGGCTAGGTCTCGCCTCCGTACCCTTGCGGGGTGTGATTTCACATGTGTTTACCTGCCACTAACAACCAATGCACAGGACCATCTCCTTCAAAACAACAATCATCTCCAATTTGCCTTTGATAGTTATTTGGGACAAATATCAGCTCACAACCCGAAACACAAATTGTTCAATTCGGCCTTTAAATTAATTCCAAAAGAAATTCAGAGTCATGAACCCCTCAATGCCCTGACGATCTTTACGGGTGGTTCTGGGGCATCCAACAAGTCTGTCATCGCTTGGAGGAATCCTTGCACTCAGAAGTGGGAGTCTGATGTGCAGGTGGTCGAAGGATCACCGCAGGTTGCAGAGCTTGCGGCAGTGGTCAGAGCATTTGAGCGGTTCAACGAACCTTTTAATTTGGTAACAGATTCTGCATATATAGCAGGAGTGGTGTCCAGAGCAGAAAGAGCATCGCTCAGAGAGGTGTCAAATCCAAAAATCTATAAATTGCTTTCGAAGCTAATCCAAATTGTCTCCCACCGAAAGCAACCCTTTTACGTAATGCATGTGAGGTCACACACTGACCTGCCAGGATTTATTGCCGAAGGGAACAGGAGAGCAGATGCCCTAGCTATGCCCATCGAGTTAGCGAATCTGCCTGACAGATTCCAGCAAGCCCAGCTGAGCCATGCAATGTTCCATCCAAATGCTCCAGCTCTCGTCCAGATGTTCCACCTCACTAGAGACCAGGTGAAAGCCATTGTGGCGACATGCCCCAACTGCCAAAAACCTCAGCTTCCATCATTAGGTCAGGGGGTTAACCCCCGAGACCTAGGCAGTTGTGAGGTATGGCAAACAGATGTCACCCACTTCCCCCAATTTGGCCGCCAGAAATATATTCACGTTTCAGTGGATACCTTTTCTGGTGCAACCTTTGCCTCAGCTCACCATGGGGAGAGGGCCAAAGATGTCATCAACCACCTGGTACAGGCCTTTGCTGTGTTGGGGACACCAAGTAAATTAAAAACTGACAATGGCCCTGCGTACACCTCTGCAGAGTTAAACAGATTCGTGAGTGGGGTGTGGATCACATCACTGGCATCCCTCACTCACCCACAGGCCAAGCCATCGTGGAGAGGAAACATCAGACACTCAAAAGACTGCTAGAACAACAAAAGGGTGGCAATGAGATCGCTGCCCCCATCATAAGACTGTCCAAAGCGTTGTTCACTTTGAACTTTTTAAACTGTTCCGATGAGGAACCTGATCCTCCCATCTTGAGATACTTCACAAACTCTGCCAAACATAAACTGACTGAGAGACCTGAGGTCCTAATAAACGACCCTGACACTTTACAGATACGTGGCCCGTACCCCCTAGTCACCCAGGGTAGAGGCTATGGGTGAGTTTCCACCCCAGAGGGTCCAAGATGGATCCCTGGGAAGTGGATCAAACCCTTTTTGAAACCACCTGCAGCTGCCAAGCAAAGGAAAGAAGCTGCCACAGCCTGGAAAAGGAGGAGAAACAAGACCTCCTGAAGAAACAAGAAATTCTCCTCCCAGGCTGCAAAGAGAAACATTCCTTTTCCCACCTTCTCTGTGTTTCCCTCCCCTTAGTGGCCCTTTGTTTTGAAAGAGGGGGAGTCCAAGGGAGCCATTGTTATTTAAGTTAATTGTATTTGTATTAATTTTATTTATGTTACACTGACCCTAAAGTTATCTCCCATAACTGCGTGATGACATCCTACATGCTGCTGTCCCACCTGCTGCTGCAGCTCCTCTTGTACACTGGGAGCTCCAGTAGCCGGATTCCTTCAATTATCAAGGACATCGTATGGGGTTTCTTTATGGAGTTGTTAATTTTATTAGCCCTTCCCATTTTTAAGTGTTTGGTTTTGAAATCCCTTAAGCCTTTCCCCTCATTTCAATGTAATAAAGAAGGGGAAGATGTTGGGGTGGCTCAGCCTGCTCTCGGGCTGAAACCAGCAAATGTCAGTCACCAGAAGAGATCACTGAGATCTAGGTTACCTCCCCCTGGGTGGCTCCCAATCCTAAATTACCTCCCCGTTCCAGAAAGTTCTCCCTTTTTTAGTTATTAATTGGTTCCCTGTTATGACTCCTGCATCCCCATTTTCCCTATTTGTTCTGAAAAATTGGATCCTCCCCTCTGCTTGTACCCCATTGGTTGTTTTCTCATTCCCTGCCTTACTCCACCCCCCGATAAAGGGGCGAGCCCGCTTCTCCTCGATGCTTTTGCTGGTCCGTGGTCTCTCCTGCAAATAAACCTGTTGGAACTCACACCAGAAGCCCCTCCCACTTTCTTTGCCTCTGGGCAAATGCGAGCCTGATCATTGGCTGCCCGACGTGCTTCCTCTGAGGAGGAGCCAGCGCACGCACCCATCTCACACTGATTCCACTGAGCCGTCCAGCTAGGACGCTGTGGAGGGTAACGCTGTGTCCCCTCTGCCCGAGGGCATGCCAGGGCTTGTGGTTACAAGCGTCCGGCTGCGTTAGACGATGGCATTCTGGGCTGCAGGCATCACATGTCCAAAATGACTTTGTTAATTTTCCACAGGTCGTGAAGGAGTCTCCGCTTGTCTGTCCCCTGCTTCCGGATCACAAAGACTGGGTAGTTCCAAGCGCTGTTGGAAGGCTCAATGTTCCCCTTCCCCAGCTGCTCCTCCACTGCTTCTCTGGGCAGCCACGGATCCTCCCACAACAATAACAATACCTTCTGCCGGTTGCAACCCCCTATGTGATGGCCAGTTGTTGGAGGCGATGACCATCACGTCTGCCCCCATGTCCATCATCCCTGCTAGGCTGATGTCCCAGCCCTGGCATGAAATCTTGCAGCTTAACATTGGCTTGTCCTCCCCTACCACCTCAGCCCAGAAGACAGATGGGTTGTAGTTTTCTGGTGAACTTCCGGGCATGAGGACGGCCTGGGCAAGAACCTGGCCAGCTGCAAGGAAGAAAGGTGGGTTAATACACTCTATGTTAATGGTAAAGAGTCCTTGTGACCCTACTTGGATGATCTCCAGTGTTATTGAGATCTCAGGTAGTGTATGCGTGGTGTCTCCTATGATAAACAAGCCACAGTCTTTCAGTCCTTCGCAACTCATGAGGACCCGTTGAGGTGTGGTGGAGTCCATTGTGGTTGCAGTGGCTGTAGTCACAGTTTTCCTGGTTGCGGCTTCTTTATTTATGTCATCACGCAGGGCTGCAGATCCGCGCTGGGTCCTCAGTTTCCCGGCTGTACCTCCACGGGAGTGGGCGATGCCACTTGCACTGGGGAAACAGCTCGGGAACTTTGATTAATTGGGGCTGGAGCTCTGCAGTTCTGGGCAACATGTCCTGGCTTGCCACATCTGTGACAAGTCCAGGTTCTGTTTGTCATCCTCTTGTCCTGAGGTGCCGTCGCCTCAGTGGCACCCGCAGCTCCTACCACATTCCCCCTCGTTTTTAAATTTGGTTGGCCAATTGGAACTAAGGTTGTGCAGTGTAGAATCATCTGCTTTAACGTTGGTGGAGGATCAAGTGGAAGGGTCATAATCACTCTCTTACAAGGTTCATTTGCATTAGCTTTTGTTATTTGAGTGATTATGCTTTCTCTAATTCTTGTATCTTCCACTTGCTTCTCCACCACTAATTTTAATTTGTCAATAAAGTCAAAAAAATGGCTCATTTGGAAGCTGCCAAATCTCAGTAAAATTTAGTAGAGGCGCCGATTTAGGGGGCATCATTACAAATGCTTGCTCCTCCGCATGTTTAACAGCATTTAAGACTGGCTCTGGGGTGTTTTGGGCCTGGTCTTGTGGCTTTGCAAGCAACCCCTCACCGGTAAGGTGGTCCATGGAAACCCCTGCGTTATTAGGGTCTTGCAACAGGATTGGGAGGACCTCTCTTAGTTGCTTTCTCCACCCATCATCCCACAACTCGAATTTGGCTGGAGAAAGCAAGTAGGAAAAAAGGCTTTGGAGGTCTGCTGGGACCAGCACTGTATTAGTGAGGGTGGCCCACAGGAGATTCCGGAAATATGGACTCTCCCTCCCAAACTCCTTCTGGACATTACAAAGTTCTTTGAGCCCAGCAGGGTCAAAGGGTTTCCAGGTGGGGTTGCCGCCAGCTCGGTTATAAGTAACCGGAGCGGCGAAGGGACCAGAGGAGGCTCCTGGTTCCAGGTTCAAGCTGGTGTCGGTTCCGGTTTCCACAGCGTGGGAACTGGAAGACGAGGCGTGGGAACCAGAAGGCTCCTCCCGGTAGGCAGGGGCTGAGGACAAAGAGGAGTGGCCACGGGAAGGGTGGGGACTCCTGACACAGGGGGCGGGACCCGACACGAAGGAGGAGCTCACAGTTGTCACGTTAGGAGGGGGCGGGGCCAGGACAGGGCAAGGAGGAGGGGGGAGAAGAGGATTTTGGGAAGAAGAAGGAAAAAAGGCAGGCTGTGCCATGCGGTCTCCTCCATTTTGGGGGAGTGCAGGAACAGCAGGGAAAGGGGACAAAACGGTGGATGAAGAAAAGCCTTTGCTGTCACTTTCAGGGCAATAAAAATGGAAAAAGCTTTTTGGGAGAGCAACCGGTGAAGAGGGCATAGGAGACCGGGTTCGGGTAGAAGCCGAAACAGCCTGGCCAGGGCTACTTCGGTGGGGTGGCTGAGAGGATCGAGGAGAGTCAGGGAGACAGTGGCAGCCCTGTGCCTCTGGGCATTTTACAACTCCCAGTCTTCTCAGCGACGGGGTAGTGGGATGAGGAATGCGAGGGCGGGAGGAGGGTCTTGGGAAGAACTGGGGAGAACTCAGGGCTTTTCTTTTATTTTCCGATTAGCTTTGTGTATATCTCTCAAAGCCCAGACCATGTAGAGAAACCTCTCTCCGGAGGGATCTCCCCTTTGGTTTAATTCTAATATTTTGTCCCCCACAAATTGCCAAAACGTGGCTGACTTCAAATTAACCGGGGACATCTGGGGAAAATAAAAGAACAGCCACTTAACAAACCTTTTCCAAAATCCCTTTGATAACTTTAACCCACAATTTTTCAGGGACTCCCCAACTTGGAGATGAACCTCCCGCTGAGGCTGGGAAAGCGTATCTTCCATCCTAACCTCAGCCTCAACTTCCACCACCACTGGCAAAAAGGACAAACTATAAGCAATTTCCCATGGGCCGGGAATCACAAGAATACTTACACACACTCGAATAAGACACAGGCATCCGGTCATGGAAACAAAAAGGCACGGTGGGGTCCTCCGGATCAGGCTGCTCTCCTGGCAGGAGTTGACAACCTCCTCTCGCAGGGTGGCTTTTATAACATAGCGCGCAGCCGTGAGAGGCGTCGGCAGCTCCGAATCGCTTACACTCGCCGCCCCCCGGCAGCAAGGACGATGCAGGAACGCACGTGTGTGTCGTCCCTGTTCTGGGCGCCAAACTAACACGGCCGGGGGCTTGTAACCACAAGCCCCCGTGTGCCCTCGGGCAGAGGGGACGCAGCGTTAGCCTCCACAACGTCCTCGCTGGACGGCTCATTTGAATCGGCGTGAGATGGGTGCGTGCGCTGGCTCCTCCTCAGAGGAAGCACTTCGGGCAGCCAGTGGATTAGTCTTGCGTTAGCCCGGAGGCACAGACGGCGGGAGGGGCTTCTGGTGTTAATTCCAACAGGTTTATTTGCGGGAGAGATCACGGACCAGAGAAGCCTCGAGAAGATGCAGGCTCGCCCCTTTATCGGGGGGTGGAGCAAGGCAGGGAGAGAGAAAACAACCAATGGGGTACAAGCAGAGGGGAGGATACAATTTTTCAGAACAAATAGGAAGAACAGGGAGGCAGGAGTCATAACAGGGAACCAATTAATAACTAAAAAAGGGAGAACTTTCTGGAACAGGGGGAGGTAATTTAGGATTGGGAGCCACCCAGGGGGAGGTAACCTAGATCTCAGTGATCTCTTCTGGTCACTGACATTTGATGGTTTCAGCCTGAGAGCAGGCTGAGACACCCCAACAACTGCTCATGCCGTAGCCCTTGGCCCCGTCAGGACAGGACCAGAAGTGAAGAACGTGCTTTACTCTGCAGCTGGGAGCAATGGTCTCTCTTGGAGCCTGTAGTGGTTTAGTTCGAAATCCATTACTTACTTATTTTCCTTCTTTAACATAAGAATTAGGGGAAAGCAAAGGAGGCACAAATCTTTTGTTGGGGTTTTAGGAGTTGTCCTTCTTTTTTCTTTTTCTCTTAAAGAATTTTCCCCATACATGTTGCCAGGGGGACGAATTACTGGGTACTTAAGAAAAACAAAAGACCTGGCCACAGAAGGAGGCGTCCAAGTGTACTTCTCTCTTTCACCCGGGCTTGTGGGCTGTGAGCTCTTGGCATTTTGGACAGGGAGAGAGGCTGGAAGGAATTCATCAGCACTGCAGACTTCTGCTTTTTCGGCTGCCTTCCTTCTACTGGAGAAACCCCAGGATTCCCAAGCCCCCCTTTCCCTGCCCCGCTGGGAGCCGGGCTGCGTTCGCCCTGCCCCCGCCCTTGCTTTGAGCCTTTGCTACTCTGTAGCCCCACACGTCCTGCCTACTGAGACCTCTGGGGGTTCGCACCGCAGCTCCTGAATTGGGATACATCTCATCTGCCACCTGGGATTTGTGCTCATCCCTGCTGTTCCAGCCTGCTGTTCCTGAGGGTCCAGCCGGACACCGGGACCAGCTGCCCAGGGGGTTTGTGAAGCTTTTGTCCCATCCCTTCCCGGGATCCCAGGGCATCAGAGCAGCCGCGTGCTTCCCGAGCTCGCTCCGGAGCGCCCCCTGCAGCCATGAGGGAACTATCGCACCTGCCCTGCTCACCGGGAGCCGCCAGCGCCCCTGCTGGCTGTGACTGGAACTGCACCTGAGGGGAAAGGGCCTGAAAGCCGAGAAGGCTGGCACAGGGTTTGTGGTTCTGTTTGCTGTTACTGCCATAGTTATTGTTGTTTGCTTGACTTGTTATACACACACACACACACACATATATATATATATAATAGTAAAGAACTGTTATTCCTCATACCTTTGCCTGAAAGCCCCTTAATTTCAAAATTATAATAATTCACAGGGAAGGGGGTTGCAATTTTTTTTTTCATTTCAAGGGACACTCCTGCCTTCCTTGGCAGACACCTGTCTTTTAAACCAAGACATATTCAAACTTTTACCCAAACTAGTTTACATTTTCCAGGAACTGTTTAGCATGGGTTCTCCTTGGATCCGCCTTTTTAGAGCATGTGCATTTCTTGGCTGTTGTTTTAGTCAGTTTTTATTATCACCCCCAGAGTGGGCTTTGGTCCATGGTTTCTGCAGACGGTAGTTCCTGATAGTTGGCATGTCAGTAGCAGGGGTCTTCAACACATGTCCATTGGATGTTATCCAACCAAGCAGACAGTTCAATTACCACAAGCATAACTATATTAGCTATTTTACTATTATGTCTAAGTTTAGTTAATGACAGAAATAAAGGCATTAGTTATTGTTACAAAACTACATCTTTATAACAAAGCTACTTTAACATTATACATATAGCATCTATTTGTAGAAAGCCAATATTATAATATGTATCTATCATAATAACAAAGCTACTTTGACATTATACATATAGCATTCATTTTAACATTTGCAGAAAGCCAATATTATAATATGTATCTATCACACGTTGAATTTATTGTAATCTTTCTATTAAATTGTAACTCCGACCTGAAATCTCTCTTAAGGTAATTGAGTGGGATTCATTTGTCCCGCTGGTTTACTTTCAAACCAGCACAATTGATTACATAGAAAAAATGTTGTTTTGACTAATATTTTTTCTTTTCCAAAAAACCATTGGAACCAAAACATAGATTTGGGTTTAAACGGAGTTTTTGGCTCCCAATTGAAGTTTGTCATGATAAAAACTGCTTCAGCTTGTTTTGGTTTGCCTGTCTTAAAGAAAAAAAGAACAAAATTTTAATAGGGCCTGTAGCTATAGGACAAGGTTCAATGGTTTTAAACTCAAAGAGGGGAGATTCAGCCTAGATATAAGGAAGAAAATTTTTATGCTAAGGGGGGGTGAAACACTGGCACAGAGAGATGGGGGATTCCCCATCTCTAGAAACATTCAAGGTCAGGTTGGATGGGGCTTTAAGCAACCTGGTGGCATTAGACATTTAAAGGTTCCTTCCAACACAGACTGTTCTATAATTCCATTGAAAAACCCTCATTTTATAAAAGGAAAAAAAATCTGCTTTCTAAAATATGTTTTCATGGGTTATGAGTTCACCAAGGCTTTCAAATCTTGCTGACATTCCATGCAATTCAAGGTATTTCCTTGCCACTCTAAAAATATTTCATAGTCAAGGAAATAATCTCTGCTCTAAGAAACTGAGTCTCACTGACTGTAGGATGTGAATGACACCTTTCAACTCTGAGAGCCAGGTTGAAGCCCATGCATCTTTGCTGAGACCCTTCAATAGCCCATCCTCATGAGCTACATGTAGGGAGAAAGCAGCTGTAGGAAACACAACATGGACTGGTAAGAGACCAGCTATGAAACTGGGGAATAAGGAAGACATGAGGTGTGAAAAATATCCATAGCAGAGGCTTTTTGCAAAACATCTGGCACTGGCTAGCACCTTGCTCAAGATCTTCACTTGGATGGACCCTTGGCCCAATCTGGCACATTCATTCCTACATTCCTGGGGCATTTACAGGCATCACACAACACTTTTGGCTCTTAAACTAGGGAAAGAGTCAACGCAGAGGGGAAGGAAGAGACTATTAGAGATGCCTCTTTGCTGAAGATCAGCCCGAGGATAAGACACCTACACTTTTACAAAGTGCTGGAACACCTCATCTTCCTAAAAAATTCCTCTTTCTTTTTTAATCTTTGGGAATGGCACAAAATATCCATGAACAACAGCACCAAGAGACTGAGTGTTATCCAAAGACACAGACATGGACATCATTCCTTCTTCACCCAGATCCCTTCCGCTCACATCTCTGTTCTGCTGGCAGACAGGGCCAGACCATCACAGCAGTTCAGGAATCCCCAAGCACTTCCTCTTCACACCCATATGGAAACAGAAGATACACAAAGCAAGCCAGATGCCAGCAAGAAAAACAACATGTTCCAGTTTGGCCAAATTTAGAAATATATCCTCTGAGAGAAGGCACAACCACCCCTCCCCCCCACCAGGTTCAGGAAAAAAAATTTTCCTAGAAGGAAAGTGAAGGAGATAAAAACTATTTATTTAACAAACACACGTGAAAAGGAAAATAATGCTAAATAATAAAATCTTTCGCTGTGGAGGAAAAACCTGGGAAAGTGTCAGAGTCCCCCCTTTAGTCTCCTTGGAGCTGAGGCTTGGCCCAGGACCAGGCCCTTTGTTCCCAGTGGAAAGTCCTCCCGATGTGCTCTGATGTTGAAGTAGTCCGGTAGAAAAGGGAGAAAATCCGAAATTCCAGGGAAGAAAAAAAGTTCAACTCTCAGTCTCTCTCTCTGGAGAAAAAAGAAACTGAACAACTGGACAAAAGCTGACTGGGCAGACGCTGCAAGCCAGGTGCTTCCTCGCTTCCCTGACGCAGCTGAAAAAAAAGTCGCTATCACTATGTGACCTTGAACAAGCTGCAAACTGCTTTGAGAAAGTTTTGCTCAGTTTTTCCTTCCTCCTCTTAGGCTCAGTTTAAAGGCATAGAAAGGCACAAGAATTAATTTCTGGGCATAGGGCAGCGATATGGGATACACATCACAAAGTCACCCCAAGACATGCCACCCCTTATCCCATATTGTTGGCTCAATGCCCAAACTAAGATATTCTAACTCCAAACACACACATCAATACATATATATATATACACACAGCGATGTACAAACAGTGACAGTGACAATCAGCAAGCAGTGGTATACAGGCATTTCACATTACAGGTGGTTTTCACCCAACAATCAGATCCCACTGCGGTACACAATGTGTTGTTCCATCTTTCTGCATTACCCACCATGTGCAACCAGGTCCCTGAGCAAAGACAACCCCACGGATGGGTTTGTCTGTACTCTAGGCAGAATTCATCCACACAGTCTTTCCTAACAGACCTCTGACATGCGCCACTGGGACCTTATCTCCATCTGTTGTATGCAGAGATTCAGATTGGGCTGGACCAGCTCTATTGGTGGAACCTCAGGTGTTAACTAACCAGGTGGCCTTTGCTAGATGCTGTTCTCAATTTTTGAAAGTTCCCCCACCCAGTGCCTTCAAGGTGGTTTTCAACAATCCATTGCACCGTTCCACTTTGCCTGCAGCTGGTGCATGGTAAGGGATGTGGTACACCCACTCAATGCCATGTTCTCTAGCCCAGGTATTAATAAGGCTGTTCTTTAAATGAGTCCCATTGTCAGATTCAATTCTCTCAGGGGTACCATGCCTCCATATGACATGCTTTTCAAGGCCCAGGATGGTATTTCAGGCTGTAGCATGAGGCACAGGATAGGTCTCCAACCATCCTGTGATGGCTTCTACCATTGTGAGCACATAGCGCTTGCCTTGGCGGGTTTGAGGCAGTGTGATGTAATCAATCTGCCAGGCCTCCCCATACTTGTATTTGGACCACCGCCCACCGTACCACAGGGGCTTCACCCCCTTGGCCTCCTTGATCGCAGCGCGTGTCTCACAATCATGGATCACCTGGGAGATACTGTCCATGGGTAGATCCACCCCTCGATCTCGTGCCCACTTATAGGTGGATCTCTGCCTTGATGACTTGAGGCATCATGGGCCCATCGAGCTAAGAACAACTCTCCTTTATGTTTCCAATCTATCTGTGACACTTCTATCTTTGCAGCCTGATCTACCTGCTTGTTGTTTTGGTGCTCCTCATTAGCCCTAGTCTTGGGGACATGGGCATCTACATGGTGGGCTTTCACAACCAGCATTCTTACTCGGGCAGCGATGTCTTTCCACTCCTCAGAAGCCCAGATTGGTTTTCCCCTGCGCTGCCAATTAGCTTCTTCCCACTTTTCTAGCCATTCGCACAGAGCATTGGCTACCATCCATGAATCAGTGTAGAGGTAGAGCTTTGGCCACTTCTCTCTTTCAGCAATGTCCAGGGCCAGTTGAACAGCTTTGAGTTCAGCGAGTTGGCTTGATCCACCTTCTCCTTCAGTAGCTTCTGCAACCCGTCGTGTGGGACTCCATACGGCTGCGTTCGGCTTTCGTTTCATCCCTACGATACAACAAAAATCGTCGGTGGAAAGAGCATAGCATGTGTCTTCTGATGGCAGTTGGTTGTACAGTGGAGCTTCTTCCGCACGTGTCACTTGTTCTTCTTCATCAGTGAGACCAAAGTTTTCACCTTCAGGCCAGTTTGTGATTATTTCCAAAATCCCAGGGCGATTCAGCTTCCCGATACAGGCGCTGTGTGATGAGAGCAATCCATTTTCTCCATGTAGCATTGGTGGCATGGTGGGTAGAGGGAACCTCTGCTTTGAACATCCACCCCAGCACTGGTAGTCGGGGTGCCAGGAGGAGTTGTGCTACAGTGCCAGTTACTTCTGAGGCAGCTTGGATTCCTTCATAGGCTGCCAAGATTTCCTTCTCTATTGGGGTGTAGTTGGCTTCAGACCCTCTGTATCTTCGGCTCCAAAATCCCAGTGGTCGTCCTCGAGTCTCACCAGACACCGTCTGCCAAAGGCTCCAGGCCAGACCATGGCTCCCGGCTGCAGAGTGGAGCACATTCTTAACCTCTGGTCCTGTCCTTACTGGGTCAAGGGTTATGGCATGAGTGATTTCCTCCTTGATCTGGATGACAGCTTGTTGCTGTTCAGGGCCCCAATGGAAATCGTTCTTCTTGTGGGTAACCAGGTAAAGAGGACTCACAATCTGGCTGTACTCAGGAATATGCATCCTCCAAAAGCCTATGGCACCTAGGAAAGCTTGTGTTTCCTTCCTGTTCGTTGGTGGAGACATTGCTGTGATCTTATTGATGACCTCAATGGGAATCTGACGCCGTCCATCTTGCTATTTCACTCCCAGGAACTGGATCTCTTGAGCAGGTCCTTTATCCTTGCTCTTCTTGATGGCGAAGCCAGCTTCCCGGAGAATTTGGATGATTTTCTCTCCTTTCTCCAGCACTTCTGTTGCCATGTTCCCCCACACAATGATGTCATCAATATACTGCAGATGTTCTAGAGCCTCACCCTTTTCTAGTGCAGTCTGGATCAGTCCATGGCAGATGGTGGGACTGTGCTTCCACCCCTGGGGCAGTCGGTTCCAGGTGTACTGCACACCCCTCCCGGTGAAGGAAAACTGAGGCCTGCACTCTGCTGACAGAGGTATGGAGAAAAATGCATTAGCAATGTCAGTAGTGGCATACCACTTCGCTGCTTTGGACTCCAGCTCGTACTGGAGCTCCAACATGTCCGGCATGGCAGCGCACAATGGTGGAGTCACTTCATTCATGGCATGATCGTCCACTGTCAATCTCCATTTTCATTCCGATTTGCGCACGGGCCAAATGGGGCTGTTGGAGGGTGAGTGGGTCTTGCTGACCACCCCTTGGCTCTCCAGCTCACGGATCATCTTGTGGATGGGAATCACGGCATCTTGATTCATCCGGCACTGTCGGCGGTGCACTGTCGAGGTGGCAATTGGTACTCTTTGTTCTTCCACCTTCAGAAGGCCTACTGCAGATGGGTTCTCTGATAGTCCAGGCAAAGTGTTCAATTGCTTAATGCCCTCTGTCTCCACAGCAGCTATTCCAAATGCCCACTTGAGTCCCTTTGGGTCTCTGATATACCCGCTTCGGAGGAAGTCTATACCTAAAATGCACAGGGCCTCTGGGCCAGTCACAATGAGATGTTTCTTCCACTCATTTTCGGTCAGGATCACCTCAGCTTCCACCATGGTCAAATCTTGTGATCCACCTGTTACACCAGAAATAGAAACAGATTCTACCCCCACATGCTGCGATGGGATTATTGTACACTGGGCACCAGTGTCAACCATGGCATCATATTTTTGTGGTTCTGATGTACCAGGCCAACAAATCCACACAGTCCAAAAAACACAGCTAGAGGCAGGGCCCCTCTATGCCTGGTTATCCTTCTTTCCCTGGGACTGCCTCTTAGAGGTTCCTTCATGGGATTCGGACATGTCATCGTCTTTTCCATCATTTCCGGCAGTTTGGCTACAGGCAACTGGAGCTACTTCCTTTTTGGTAGAACTTCCTTTCTGAGACTTGCGCTCCTTCAATTCACGCACTAGTGCTGCCAGAGCAGAGGTGGGTTGTCCACCCCACCTCTTCACACCTTCCCCACTGTCACACAGAAATTTCCACAGCTCACTTTGTGGGATGTTCCTTCTCTCTGTCGAACGTCCGCATTTGGTATCAGAATCTCTGATCTGTACTGTCGAGATTTGGAGAAGGCACTCTTAAATCTCCTGGTGATTCTTCTTTATTTCATCTTCCATTTTCTGTATACGTGTTTCCACAGCTGCGATTCTTGCATGTGTTGGGCCATGCAGAGAGTCTGCATATGCTCAGAGCTTCACTGCCATATACCGCACGGTCTCATTCGCACCGTAGTTCGGTTTCGTTATTGCTAAAGCAGAAGCATATTCTTTTGGCCCAAGTCCTATGCATTTTCGCCACATGAATGGATTAACTCTGGCCCGGTCTGGGTTCCTCAATCCTGGGTCATCTGTGAAGACAATCTCTACCACCCCTAGTTCTCTCAGGCATTGGATCCCTTGTACTATGGTCTTCCACTGGGTTTGCTGCATGTAGACATCATCTCTGCACATATATCTTTCAATCACGGCTGTCAAAACCCATCTCCAGAGACTGGCAGAGTCAGCCCCCCTTATCATCGCTTGGTCGATCACTGGATCATGTGTCAGGGATCCCAAATGCCTCGCTTCAGCCCCGTCCAGCATCACATCATCACCTGCAGCATCCCAAATACAGACCATCCAACTCATTATGGATTCATCAGACCGTTGGGTGTAGTCCTTTCTTAAGCTGTGAAGTTGTTTTATAGAGATTGACTCAGTAATGGTTTCTGTGCCTGAGTCAGTTGATGGCTTTGAGGTTTCTTCCCCTGCATTGTCCTCATATTTCTTTGGGTGATCAGTTTTAGTTGTGTGTTCTTTCCTCGTGAGAGGAGCCACTGTCAATTGCTTAGACTCTCCATCTGGTTTGGGCTTGTTGTCTGGTTTATCTGCAGCCTGAATGACTGGGGTGTCTGCAGGCTTTGCTGATTTATCTTCCTGCCCCTCTACCATTACCTGCTGCAGTGTGCGATAGGCATATGCCAAAGCCCAACATATGGCAAGGAGCTTGTTCTCATTAGAATTGTCATTGTATTTCTCTTTCAGATATTTCACCACCTCAGCTGGTTTCTGAACTTGTTCAGGGGGAAAATTGCAAATTATTGGGTCAGAGAATTTCTTCAAGATTTGGCCCATATCCTCCCATTCCCCACACCACTCAGGATGTTCCACCTCTGGGTCAGGTGTCTCATCAGTCGCCCTGGAAATCTGAGCTCTCATTCTAGACAAGCTGCGAATCACATGGAGGAAGATTACCAGATTAAATATCAGAAATACCAGGAAGGTGGTCTCTTTAACATCCAGGGGAAAATGAACACTCTCAAAAGATAACTGTCTCGGTTTTGAAAGACAGGTGTCTGCTAAGGAAGGCAGAAGCCTCCCTTGAAGTGGCAGATGTAACCCCTTTCCCTCTGAGTTATTATAATTTTGAAATCAAGGGTCTTTAGGCAAAGATGTGGGAAATGGGAATAACAGTTCTTTACGATATAGATATAGATATAGATATAGATATAGATATATATAGAAATATAACCAGTCAAACAAAACAACAACAACTATGACAGTAACAGCAAACATAAACCCAGTCCCAGCCTTCTCGGCTTTCAGGCTATTTCCCCTCGGGTGCAGTTCCGCTCGCAGCCGGCAGGGATTGCTGGCGGCTCCCGGTGAGCAGGGCGGGTGCGATGGCTCCCCCGCGGCTTCAGGGGGCGCTCCAGAGTGAGCTCGGGGAGCACGCGGCACGGGTGGCCTGGGATCCCGGGGAAGGATGGAACAAAAGCTTCACAAACCCCTGGGCAGCCGATCCCGGACTCTCAGAAATAGCAGGCTGGAATGGCAGGCTGGAGCGGCAGGCACAAACACAAATCCCAGGTGGCAGACGAGATGTATCCAAAAGGGGAACCCCCCGGAGGTCCAGGCAGGCAGGGCGAGCACGGCTACAACGCAGCAAAGGCTCAAAGCAGCAGCCGGGCAGGGCGGCCACAGCCCAGCCTCCAGCAGGGCAGGGAAAGCAGCCTTGGGATCCCAGCGTTGTTTCCAGCAGAAAAGAAAGACGGCCAAAAAAAAGGAACCAGCAGCTCCTCTCTCTGCGGCTTCTCTCTCCGGACGCTGAGAGCAAACTGAACTCACACCCAGGTGAAAACTAAAGCCTGGCCAGGCCCTTTTCTCTTCTCTTAAGTACGGCCATTTATCTCCTAGCAACATGCATATGGGAAAAAAATTCCTTTAACAGAAAAAAACAAGGACTAAACTAAAACCCCAACAATAACCTAACAAATTTAAAGGGAAGGGAAACCCTGTCTCCTCTTCCCTAACAATCTGGGTGCAATTACTAATAAATTCCCAAAACAGGCTACTGAAGCTTGGACTGAGGTTAGGATAGAGAAACCACTTATCATACACACTTCGAACAGCTGCCTGTACCTCTGTTAACTTCTTATAAATCATTATCACTGAGCACAGCAAAATAGAAATCCAAAGTCGTATTCCTGCTCTGCAAAAATTCCTTATCAAGGGTAAGACCGGACCAAGCTGTGGATGAGCAAATAGGCCTAGGGACCAGAAAGGCACTAGTACCTTAAACAAGCCTATGGACCAGAAATACATGAATATATCAAGCCAGAGAAACGTTATGAACGCAATCATGGTGACTATTTTACCCCAAGACAGAATAAGTGAATTCAAACCAAAATGTAATTAGCACAGGTTTTTCACTTTCCTTCGTGCCACACAGTTGGGTGCCACTAAATTTGTTCTGGTTTGGCCAAATTTAGAAATATATCCTCTGAGAGAAGGCACAACCACCCCTCCCCCCCCCACCAGGTTCGGGAAAAAATAAATTTTCCTCGAAGGAAAGTGAAGGAGATAAAACTATGTATTTAACAAACACACGTGAAAAGGAAAATAATGCTAAATAATAAAATCTTTCGCTGTGGAGGAAAAACCTGGGAAAGTGTCAGAGTCCCCCCTTTAGTCTCCTTGGAGCTGAGGCTTGGCCCAGGGCCAGGCCCTTTGTTCCCAGTGGAAAGTCCTCCCGATGTGCTCTGATGTTGAAGTAGTCCGGTAGAAAAGGGAGAAAATCCGAAATTCCAGGGAAGAAAAAAAGTTCAACTCTCAGTCTCTCTCTCCGGAGAAAAAAGAAACTGAACAACTGGACAAAAGCTGACTGGGCAGCCGGTGCTTCCTCGCTTCCCTGACACAGCTGAAAAAAAATTCGCTCTCACTATGTGACCTTGAACAAGCTGCAAACTGCTTTGAGAAAGTTTTGCTCAGTTTTTCCTTCCCCCTCTCAGGCTCAGTTTAAAGGCATAGTGTCTCGGTTTGAAAGAGAGGTGTCTGCTAAGGAAGGCAGAAGCCTCCCTTGGAGTGGCAGATATAACCCCTTTCCCTCTGAGTTATTATAATTTTGAAATCAAGGGTCTTTAGGCAAAGATGTGGGAAATAGGAATAACAGTTCTTTACTATATATATATAGATATATATATAACTAGTCAAACAAAACAACAACAACTATGACAGTAACAGCAAACACAAACCCAGTCCCAGCCTTCTTGGCTGTCAGGCTATTTCCCCTCGGGTGCAGTTCCGCTCGCAGCCGGCAGGGATCGCTGGCGGCTCCCGGTGAGCAGGGCAGGTGCGATGGTTCCCCCGCGGCTGCAGGGGGCGCTCCGGAGCGAGCTCGGGAAGCACGCATCTGCTCTGATGCCCTGGGATCCCGGGGAAGGATGGAACAAAGGAGCTTCACAAACCGGTGGGCAGCTGGTCCCGGGTTCTCGGAAACAGCAGGCTGGACTGGTAGGCTGGAGCGGCAGGCACAAACACAAATCCCGGGTGGCAGACGAGATGTATCCAAAAGGGGGGAACCCCCCGGGGCTCCAGGCAGGCAGGGTGAGCACAGCTACAGCGTAACGAAGGCTTGAAGCAGCAGCGGGGTAGGGCGGCCGCAGCCCAGGCTCCAGCAGGGCAGGGAAAACAGCTTTGGGATCCCCGGTGTTGTTTCCAGCAGAAAGGAAAGACGCCGAAAACGGGAACCAGCAGCTCCTTTCTCTGCACCTTCTCCCTCCAGACGCTGAGAGCGAACTGAACTGTCCGCCAGGTGAGAACAAAAGCCTGGACGGGCCCTTTTGTCTTTCTTAAGTATGGCTATCTCCTCTCAAGTATGGCCATTTATCTCCTAGCAACATGCTATGGGAAAAAATTCCTTTAACAGAAAAAAAACTAGGACTAAACTAAAACCCCAACACATAGAAAGGCACAAGAATTAATTTCTGGGCATAGGGCAGCGATATGGGATACATATCCCAAAGTCACCCCAAGACACAATGGGAGAGGACCTAACAGAAACAAATGGTTTGCAAAACTGCATAATTACACACAGCATCTCTAAAATGAGAGAGGTGACAGGTAAAAATATGTGTGCCCCCAGCAGTAGAACTTCTTAAGGTGATAATTTCTCATGCTGTCAGATAACGGCATGATTCAACTACACTATTAATTAAAACCAGAGGAGGTGGGATCAGATCTGCCATTTCTCAATGACAGAGCTGAAAACCCGGACCCCAAACCCATCCATATACCCTGTTCCCCTGCAGGTTATATTTGCTGCTCTTGGTCTGGCCCAAATTCACTGTACCCCACAAACCGGTAAAGGCTGAGTAATGAAATGGGGATCCTGCACTGCCCTGGCCCATTGCTGAAGCTGAGCAACACTGCAATCATGGGGAGATGCCTCCTAACTGCTGTGCTTGCTGAATACTTGCAAAACAACTTAGGGTGTGTTAGAAGCTCAGCGGGACGAGGTGCCCGGGCCCCGGCAGGGGGAGAGAGAAACAGCCCAAACCAATATGGTTGATAAAGCAAACTCCACAAACTCCGTTTATTAGCAGTCCAAAGGCACTTATATAGTATACCAGCTTGTTAACTCCTAAGTGGCTTAAAGCTTATCAAAACACATTTCTATTTCTACATAATTGGACTTACATTGGCAAGTTTCCATAGTCTTGTTATGATCAAAAGAATTCAGTGCTCATCTCCCTCGTTCACTCCCGGATAGCACAGCTGCAAGTTTTCTCTCCCTCTCTGTTTCTCAGGCCGGCTTGTTATCTTTCACACAGGGACTTTCCCATGGAAAGATTTCTCACACACAAGCCTAAAACTTCCAGGCCTATTGCTTGCACAGTTCTTTTATTGATCCCAATAATTCTATTTCCCAACAATTCCCCGTTTTTCTTTTGTGCAAGCAATACTTGATGGGTCACAGATGTAGTGACTTTGTATATTATCGTTTGCAAGCATCGGGAGGCAAGGTGAACACACTGTTATTAACAGTATTGCTAGTTCTACAGTAATCAAATGCTACACAAATAAAACTAGCTATGATTTTAAACCTAATGACTTTAACCAACCCTTTAAGTTGAGACTGTCTTCTTTTTTTCTATAATGATGTAGTTAATTGATGTAACTCACTTATCTATTAGTGAAGTGGGAAAAAGTGGTTAGAAAGACTTAAACAGCACAAGCCTTGGAACCTTTCACAGCCGTGGCTGTGGGCTAATAGCAGAAAATCAATGGCTACTTAACTTTATAACATTATATGTCTAACACTAATAACACATACACTTAACTTATTAAGCATTTGCAAGGTTATATTAAACTTATCCCTCTCCCAGCAAGCAAGTTTAAGCAAAATAGCATAAGCCCTGTTTGCTAAAACACCAGGTAAAAACATAAATGCATAACTAATTGCTAAATTGACTGCTTTCACTTGACCTAAATGGGCAGGCAGCTGATTGAAAAATGCCTGCTAATGCTCTTGTTTCAAGACATTCAAAAAACAATTTTTCACTTTACTTCTGTGTTTGGTGTTATACTCAAAAACGTTTTGCAATATACCCAAAAATTTATGCAATAATTTTTCTTAGTTTTGTCTTTGGAAGGGGTTCCCCGACACCCACCACAAGTCACTAGCAACCACCTAGGGCAGCTGTTACATTCTCCTCAGAGTCTCATTATTTCTCCTGCTACAGAGAGTGGTGGATCTGGCAAGTCCTCAGCTCCTTCACTCAGCCACGTCTGCAGCCTCTCTCAAGGCTCCTCGGGACAGGTCTCACAGTCCCAGCTGTTATGGTAGTGGCATCACGTCCCTCAGGAGCTGATGCTGACTGTGCCGTCTCGTTTTGGGGTCCTGTAGCATGGCACCACTTTGCTGGGCACCTCTCTGGTCAGTGATATAGGGATGACTTGTCCCTGTTGTTGCAGGACATTCTGCAGTGTTGTAGTCCACGTTTGTTCCCAGAGCAGGAACTGTGAAGGGGTTAACAACAACTGTACGATGCTGATGTAATACTTTTGAACACAGGACATCTGCTGTAAAGACAGACTGTAAAATGCTTTGTGTAGATAAGTTAGCAAGCTTTTTGATTACTTTTTGCATCATTTGTTGGTACTTCTCTTTCTTTTGGGGCTGTTTTCGGGCCGGCTTTGGCTTTGGCTTTTATGGCGACGAAACCGCATAAGCCGCGCTGCTGCCGGACGTCCCGCTGTTCGGCGCGGGGGGTTACCCTCCGCCGCTTTTGGCCGAACTTTAGGACCTCTTTGTTGCTCTGCTGCTTTCGGCAGGACCCCAGGACTGCCTGTGTCTCCTAGGCCTGCCTGTGCCCCGCCCCCTGGATCGGGGGTCTGTGCTTCCGCTTTCGCAGCCATTTCTCCCTCGGCTGTCTGAGAGTTAACATCCGGCTCTGCCGAGTTTAGTAGCCACCGCAATGAGCGGACGTGTGCTGCTGTGTTTTTAATCGGTTTTCTTGCAGCCAGCCCGAAGGACCGCGCTACCCTGCACTCCGCGGGGGTCTCTGGCCGCCGCTCTGTAAGTCCCGCGTCTGTTTCTTTCCCGGAGCTGCTACAGCCCGCACTGCCGCTCTCTACAGTCTCTATGGCAACCGTGGCAACTGTCTTTTCTGTTTTTACTTCTGCGAGAGTGCTAGTTACTGCTCTCCACGGCTTCATCAACTTCCTAGCTTCCTTATTGTCGTCTATAACCAAATACCACAATCACCATACTCTTTCCACTGCTGCTCATGAAACAGAGATCCTGACTCCTTAAAATAACCTCTTGCCATTCCAAACGCCACTAACCGCACCAATTCCTTATTAAGGTTTATCTCCTTAATTCCCTGCTTTTCTAAATAGCGTAAAAATACACCAAAGGCCACCTTAGTTTCCATAACCATGTCTCAACTGCGAACCGCGTCTCAACCGCGAACTGCGTCTTCACCGCAAACTGCGTACCAAACCATAAAACCGCGTCTTTCCACGCTGACTATCTTGTCACAAACTGCATCTCACCACGCTGTCCCTGCTGTCAGGGTCTTGCAGCTTTCAGATTAGCCTTTGTCAGCCAAGCGACGAACCCCTGATGTCAGGTCGGTACAGGCCGGGGGTCAGGCAAGCCGCCGACCCTCTACACCCACCGGCGCTGCTCCGGCACCGCAGTAGGCTCCAGCCAGGTCAAAAGGAACAAAGTGCCAGTCCCAGTCCAAATTCCGAGCTCCGTGTTCGAGTCCCATACTCCGTGTTCCAAGTTCCGAGTTCGGTGTTCCAAGTTCGGTGTTGCAAGTTCGGGCGCCAGATGTTAGAAGCTCAGCGGGACGAGGAGCCCAGGCCCCGGCAGGGGGAAGAGAGAAACAGCCCAAACCAATATGGTTGATAAAGCAAACTCCACAAACTCCGTTTATTAGCAGTCCAAAGGCACTTATATAGTATACCAGCTTGTCAGCTCTTAAGTGGCTTAAAGCTTATCAAAACACATTTCTATTTCTACATAATTGGACTTACATTGGCAAGTTTCCATAGTCTTGTTATGATCAAAAGAAT
Source organism: Aphelocoma coerulescens (assembly GCF_041296385.1). Lineage (NCBI taxonomy): Eukaryota > Metazoa > Chordata > Aves > Passeriformes > Corvidae > Aphelocoma > Aphelocoma coerulescens. Next base: position 606,560 of record NW_027184081.1, read on the forward strand.
TCAGTGCTCATCTCCCTCGTTCACTCCTGGATAGCACAGCTGCAAGTTTTCTCTCCCTCTCTGTTTCTCAGGCCTGCTTGTTATCTTTCACACAGGGACTTTCCCATGGAAAGATTTCTCACACACAAGCCTAAAACTTCCAGGCCTATTGCTTGCACAGTTCTTTTATTGATCCCAATAATTCTATTTCCCAGCAAGGGTGAGTTGCTTAACTTCTAATGGTGTACTAGTTTGAAAGCAAACCAGTGGGAGATCCCAAGTCAGAATTACAATTTAATAGGAAAATTAGGATAAAGGCAATAATACAGAAACACTGGCTTAAACTGAAAGAGTGAGGATATGACCTGACACCCTATTTGTCAGGGTGGTGGCAGCAGTACAATTAAATGGTGGCTGTAGTCCTGTTGAAGTGATAATGTGGTTCTGTTGAAGCAGTGATGCTGTAGAAGGGACTGGTTCTCCTCTGAAGGTCCAGTGGTAGTTATGTAGCTCTTGTCCTCTGGGAATCCAGTAGGTAAGGGCTGGCTGTGGTGTTCCAAACCTCAGATTATATCCAGGTAGGAATGTTTGGTTCCTCCCTGTAGTGGTTTGGCCCAAAATACTCATTACTGTTTATCTTCTGTGAGATAAGAATTAGGAGAAACACAAAGCAGGCACCAAACTTGAAAGAATATAAAGAAGTTTATTAACAGACCTAAAAGAAGGGAAAAAAAATTATACCACCTTCAGAACTCTCCTCCTCCCCCCACCTTCCTCCCTTCTCCCACTGACAATGTAAAAAGACAACCCTTAAGATGTTCAGTCTGTTTACCACTTCCATAATAACCGTGTTCAGTCCATTTAGGAAGACAAGTCTCTCTTGCCCATGCTATGAACACATTATCACAACAAGACAGCCACCCACTTCCAAATATTGTTCAGTCCATTTAGGAAGAGGAGTCTCTCTGCTCACGATGTGAGTCCCTTCCCCCGACTTGCAGCTTTTCCTGCAACTGCTTTCAAGGGTCCACTCTTGAAGTTTTTTGGGGTACAATTTTAAGGTTGAGCCGTTCAGAAACAAAAAAACAGAGGCCCTCCTCCTTCCCTGGGAACAAAGGGTCTTCCTCATCTTCATTGTTAGGAATATCTCTGGGAGCATCTCTGGGAGCATCTCTAGGAACTGAGGTTTTCTCCTTTCCCATTTGGAGCAAAAGTCCTCATCTGGTCCATCTCTCCCTGTCCAAACTTCTCATGAAATTACAGCTGCGTCAGCATCTGCCTATTGCTTACGAGTTGAACACTCCACCCCCCATATCTTCATGAAATTACATCGGGATACTCTGATATATCATAGCTTCACAACAGAATTTCAGCTTTAAGCATCTCCTCTCTCTCTCCCCTCAGGTTTTGAGCTCTTCACAGCAATAAAAGGGTTAATCTCACCTCGGCCTTGCAGCTTTGCAGCTGGAATGTTGATTTTTTCTTATCGCAGTGGAGGGGAGGAGAGCCAAGCTGCTCCGACTGCCCACGGCAAGGCGGTGGGGGGGGGGGTTCCACAGCTGGAACAGGTCCATCGACTCCAGGATGGCCATGGCCCGGCCTGGCCTGGCCCAAGCAGGGCCTGTCCGGGCCTGCTGGCCCCCACACCGGGCCCGCAGCCACCTGTCCCAGCACCGGAAACAAGAGAGAGCTTGTGGGGGGAAGTTTGTCTATTCTTAAGTGTGTATCACAGAGGCGGTCACAACTTTAAGTGGCTTAAAGAATTGTCCATATTCAAACTGGCCAGCTGATAGGTTCTATCAGGTCCCAGAGGAAACTGTAAGCACCCCTTAGCAAGGACATCCCTTCCGGGACTATGCTTGCTAACCTATGACATTCTCCCTGGGTGGAGCATCTCACAATGGGATGATGTAATTTTATGAGTCATGCAGTGAGACTTGATGGCCCATTAGCAGAAGATATCCCTCTGTAGAGAGTTATCAGGGATGTGTCATGGAAGAGATAAAGAACACTGCCCCACCTGTTTTTAACAGCTTACGAAAATGGTGATAGAATACATACTTTTGGTTACATCTTACATTGTAACCTAAAACAAATGGCTATGAGTCTTCCCAATGCAAAACTGCTGCAGCAAGTCACAGGTGAGACATGTTACACCTCCAGGTCTTCATGGAGCCTGAAGAAAAGGTGCAAGAGCAGGTTAAACTGCTAATCCCTCTGTGCAGCCAAACACACCAGCCTTTGCCACTAGGCAGCAGTTTAGTAGTATTTCACACAAAAATAGCTTAGGGTGACATAAGACAGTGAAATGTAGTGATACTCCCCCACATTTACTGGGACACATTTTGTAGCATGTAAATAAAGCAGAAAAGGCCTCTCATCTTCTATGTTTCTCATCTCTTGATGCTTGGCACAACCTTAGCCAAGGATTTCGAGCCTTTTTCTCTATCCTAGGCGGCCTTAGTCTGATTTAGCAAAATGTTTGCAGGATCTTTGATGATGGAGTCATGATGAACTAGAGAGCACAGAGTGGGTACATCATCTGGTCGGAGCTTGTCTTGAATTTTTCCTCCCATAGCAAGAGAGCCCTTGTGAGAAACTTGGTCATATACTTCCCTGCAGTCCAGAAAGTGCAAACTTTATCTCTGATATGTAGGCAGGAAGACATACAGAGCCAAGATAACCTAAAGTAAAAGCCTAGCCCATTTTGTTTTGGTACAGAGTTAATTTGCCTGATTTTTAGGCACTAGTCAATTAAATCAAGCATTTTTTAGTATTTTTTCTGGTACCTACTGGTGCAATTATGCATTTCCCTCCATAGGAAAAACACTATCATGATGTGACTAGGACCATATGATTAAGTAAAACCCATCAATTTGTCTTAATGTTACCAAATCTTCAGAAACCTGATTAAGACTCCTTAACACCAATTTTTCTATGTTAAAGAGGGCATTGTTCATTTAGGTACTTGAAAGGCATGGGGGATCACTCCTCCTAACATGCCCCCCTGATTGTTACAAGCATGTTGCTAATATACAGTCACTACATGTATATTATAATTTGCCCAGTACCATAAAAACCCTCCCCATGTTACCCAAGTTCATAAACTCAGTCTTTGTTTTGGCTTTAGCTGCATTCTTTAGCCAGATGTTTCCTCTTTATCTTCTAATGTCCTTGCATGGGGAGTAATTTCTGCATGCCTTGCTTCTTTGCTAAAGGTCTGCAGACACAGTGTCTTCTCTGCTAAAAGTTCACAGTCACAGTAGAAATTAAATTAACCTTTTTGGTATCAGTTCCCCCTTTGAAACTTCTCAAATTCCTTAAGGCCATTTGGTAAGTTTCAACTCAATGTCTATCTATAGTTGCATACATTCCCACAAGGTTATGATTGATTATTTTGCAAACATAGCCAATAGCAAGACCGATAATTACTACAATTACAACTATAATTATGATGGTTTACAGTATTCCAGCCAGCCATCCTCTCAGGGATTATCCCCCTATTCCTTGAAGAATTTTATTGAACCAGTTGGTTTCAGAAGCCTTTTGGATAGCCTTGTTATCCTCAGCAACTTGCTGCATTTTATCAAGCTGTTTTTGGAGATGTTCTGTTACATTTGGGATGTGTACACAATAGTGTTCTGTCTCGGTTTGAAAGACAGGTGTCTGCTAAGGAAGGCAGAAGCCCCCCTTGAAGTGGCAGATATAACCCCTTTCCCTCTGAGTTATTATGATATTGAAATCAAGGGTCTTTAGGCAAAGATGTGGGAAATAGGAATAACAGTTCTTTACTAGATAGATAGATAGATAGATATATAACCAGTCGAACAAAACAACAACAACTATGACAGTAACAGCAAACACAAACCCAGTCCCAGCCTTCTCGGCTGTCAGGCTATTTCCCCTCGGGTGCAGTTCCGCTCGCAGCCAGCAGGGATCGCTGGCGGCTCCCGGTGAGCAGGACAGGTGCGATGGTTCCCCCGCGGCTGCAGGGGGCGCTCCGGAGCGAGCTCGGGGAGCACGCGGCTGCTCTGGTGCCCTGGGATCCCGGGGAAGGATGGAACAAAAAAACTTCACAAACCGCTGCGCAGCCGGTCCTGGACTCCCGGAACAGCAGGCTGGAATGGCAGGCTGGAGCGGCAGGCACAAACACAAATCCTGGGTGGCAGACGAGATGTATCCAAAAGGGGAACCCCCCGGAGCTCCAGGCAGGCAGGGTGAGCACCGCTACAACGCAGCGAAGGCTCAAAACAGCAGCGGGGTAGGACGACCACAGCCCCAGCCTCCAGCAGGGCAGGGAAAGCAGCCTTGGGATCCCGGTGTTGTTTCCAGCAGAAAGGAAAGACGCCAAAAACGGGAACCAGCAGCTCTTCTCTCCGCAGCTTCTCTCTCCAGACGCTGAGAGCGAACTCCCAACACGCCCAGGTGAAACAAAGAGTAGCCAGGCCCACCCCACCCCCAAAACGGGCTGCTCTACTGCTTTTGTCTTTCTTAAGTACAGTCATTTGTCCCCTAGCAACATGCATATGGGAGAAAATTCCTGTAACAGAAAAAAACTAGGACAAAACTAAAACCCCAACATGTTCTCTATCCAATTTTAAATACCCACAAAGCCCTTGTTCTTTGGCCAGCAATAGATCTAAGGCCAGTTGGTTTTGTAATGTTAATTTAGTATTTGATTATATTTGCTTATTTATGATTTGAAATCCCTTTTCTGTAGCTTCAAATAATTTCCTTACTTGCCAAATTAGATTATCTATCAAAATTCTGTTTTCTAGAGCCATGGCTCCTGATAAGAGAAAACTCTGTAGGGCCCATTCAAACTGTGTGGAAGCTGAAGGTCCTGTCCATTCAACCTCAGTGTCTCCTTTTACCTTACTACAGTACTGGGCTTTTATAGGGCTTCTTCTCCAAGTTGGGCATAAGGTTAATAACCCTAAGATAACTTGCCAGGTGGTTGGTCCAAGCAGGAGTCGGGTGGTCCAATATCTGTCTGAAGTAGTCCAGACAGTGTAACCTGGGGAAGGAATTCCCAGAGATTTAACTCAATTTAAAGGTTGGTCACTGCAATTTAGAACTAATTTGGCCATCTAGCTTATGGTGCTAGACTGACTTTCATTGTTTTGTTTTTCTCCATACCTCCATTGACTCTTATTTAGGTTATACATAGGTGTGATTCCCCAGTCCAAACACCCATCGCTTTACCTTCTCCAAGTATTTCCATCGTCCTTCTAAGGGCTTTGTCCAGGTACGAGGCTTGCTTTGGAGAGTTCGACACGCTGGCAAGTCTGAAACATTTCGGGTGTGATTTTTAGTAGCACATAAATCTAACAACCTGGCTGCTTCTCCTTCTGAGGCATTGTGGTGGTGCATTCCTTCCCGCTTTCCAGCGATCTTTTAAGCGATCTCAAACACTCTCCTTCGTGACAGGCTGCTAAGGCGAAATCCAGAAAATGTTGGTCAAGGCTATGCGATACTGTTGGATGTGGTGGCTGGTGAACATACATTACAAGGGACAGAGAGTTTTCAGTAAGACAAGTCCCTAGTACCATGTTTGGATTCCCCGGTTAGCTGTTAGCCTCTACCCCTCGTCATTCCCCCAGAGCTTCTCCATTGGTTCCTGTTCCCTAGTCCTGCCTTTTCCCCGCCCCCAGATAAAACTGTGAACCTCGGGATCATGTTCGCATTTGCCTCTGCAACCTTCGACAGTGTAGAAGCAATAAATGCTCCTGCCAGAACGCATGCAAATGCCCTTCTTTGCTACTGACTATAATACTGAACCCACCCGCGCTTCTGTGGGTGCACGCGGGACCCCACGGAGCTGGGCAGGGACAGTATTAAATGGTGCCTCAACATGGACAGCCTCGGACCATCCCTGACAGCGTCTCCAGTACTTCCTGGATTTAAGTTGCATTTGAGCAGCCCCAAAGAAACCTCTGAGTTCTATCAGGGGCTCGGCAGAGGAGACCAACAACCTTCTAGGGAAAGAGAAGACTGGTCTAAAGTCGGTGGACCAACCTCAAGACTTTTATTTGACCCTCTAAGGTAATATAGGTAATTTTGTATGCTTTTTTGTTAATTGCCTTTTATCTCGAGGATTGGGAAGAGAGGGAGATGGGCGCAGTTTTCTCATCTCCTGCGAGAAGCCTTTTTCCCAGTTCTAAGAGTCCTTGTTCCTGAGAGTTTTCGTTATACAATGGAACATTTAAAATATTTTGTTCAGTGGTGAGGGAGGTATCTTTTCAGCTTTTTACTGGCTAGTGCTTGTAGTTCAATGCCTTAGAAAGCCTCGAGCAACCTGGAGAGGTAGCACGGGCAATCTAGCATTTTTGTAGCTCTAAAGTCAGTAACTGTATCAGCTGCAAAGCAAATACCTCTAGCAGAAGCAAAGAGGGAGAAATACAGCTCTCGACTAGCTCAATTTCCTGCAGTTAGAAGCTTTCAAAAGAAACAGACTACAAGAGATGTTCGCAGAAAGAGTTGCAAAGCCAGAGAGGCGGGGCCTCTCCTGATCTTCTCTTTTATTCGGAGAAGGTGTAGTGGTTTAGTCTAAAATACTCATTACTGTTTATCTTCTGTGAGATAAGAATTAGGAGAAATGCAAAGCAGGCACCAACTTGAATGAATATAAAGAAGTTTATTAACAGACCTAAAAGAAGAAAAGAAAAAAAAAAAAATTATACCCCCTTCAGAACTCTCCTCCTCCCCCCACCTTCCTCCCTTCTCCCACTGACAATGTAAAGACAACCCTTAAGATGTTCAGTCTGTTTACCACTTCCATAATAACCTTGTTCAGTCCATTTAGAAAGAGAAGTCTCTTTTTGCTCGTGCTATGAAAACAGTATCACACCGAGACAGCCACCCACTTCCAAATATTGTTCAGTCCATTTAGGAAGAGGAGTCTCTCTGCTTGCGATGTGAGTCCCTTCCCCCAACTTGCAGCGTTTCCCGCAACTGCTTTCGAGGGTCCACTCTTGAAAGTTTTCTGGGGTACAATTTTAAGGTTGAGCTGTTCAGAAACAAAAAAAACAGAGGCCCTTCTCCTTCCCTGGGAGCAAGGGTCATCTTCATCTTTAAGACTATCTCTGGAAGCATCTCTAGGAATTGAGGTTTTTCTCCCTTCCTCTTTGGAGCAAAAGTCCTCATCTGGTTCATCTGGTTCATCTCTCTCTGTCCAAACTTCTCATGAAATTACAGCTGCGGCAGCATCTGCCTATTGCTTACGAGTTGAACACTCCACCCCCCATATCTTCATGAAATTACAACAGGATACTCTGATATATCATAGCTTCACAACAGACTTTCAGCTTTAAGCATCTCCTCTCTCTCTTCCCTCAGGTTTTCAGCTCTTCACAGCAATAAAAGGGTTAATCTCACCTCGGCCTTGCAGCTGGAATGTGGCTTATCGCTGTTGGTCACCTGACCTCTGCCGGACAGAGGTGCTGCTTTGCTGAATCTCGGCCGCAGTGGGGGGGGGGGGGGGGGGGTCCGAGCCTCTCTGGCTGCCCATGGCAAGGCAGTGGGGGGGGGTTCCACGGCTGGAACAGGCCCATGGCTCCAGGCTGGCCGTGGCCCGGCCTGCTGGCCCCCCCACGGGGCCTGCAGCCACCTGTCCCAGCGCCGGAAACGAGAGAGCTTGGAGGGGGAGTTTGTCTATTCTTAAGTGTGTATTGCAGAGGCGGTCACAACTTTAAGTGGCTTAAAGAATTGTCCATATTCAAACTGGCCAGCTGATAGGTTCTATCAGGTCCCAGAGGAAGCTGTAAGCACCCCTTAGCAAGGATATCCCTTCCGGGACTATGCTTGCTAACCTATGACAGAAGGGGAAAGGGGAGGACTGGGGGCGGACCCGGGGTGACCGGACAATCAGACACTGCTAAAGCGTTTGAGTTACATTTGGAACAAAGGAGTCCAGAGCACATGGCAGAGGCAAGTGTCTTGGGGAGGGGAAGCTCAGAACAGGCAGCAACACAGTGGTTGTTTAAGCAGTGGATAGTTGAGTATTTAAAATGCTTTGTGCGATGGTTGTTTATGTCTGGAAAAGGTTATTTGCTTTACAAGCTAGCAAAAGCTATTGATTGTCTTGTAAAACAGTTGGGAAATGTTAACCTCAGTTTAAAAAACCCTTTACCGCTTCCCTCTCCCTGCATCCCTGTTCCCTCTGCCCTGCTTCAAGGGAAAACGGGAGATAGATTCTGCCAGAGTGCACAGGTCTGCTACTGTCTGCCTGTTCTCTCCCTGTCTCCTTTGTTCCCTGCCCAGGGTGGTGCTGCCCAGGCCACCCCGAGTTCTACCCCGAACCTCTTCCCTGTACCCACTTCCCTGGTTTTCTCTACTTTAAATTTGCTCCAAGATTGTGATGGCAGCAGAATTGGTCCCGCAAACCCAGCTGCTACCTTTATTTTTAATTCTCCTGCTTCCATTCCCCTCAAACAAAATGGCGAACGTCATGTGGAAGCAGTGGTATTGTTACCGCGCGCGGTCCCTCTTCCGTCCCTGGCCCCTCTCATGCATCGATATGTGTTGCATCGGGCCCTTTCCCCTCCGCCAAGAATCCCTTCCTAGCCGTGGACCCCGCCTCTCCCTCCTGTGTCCCTGTGCCCTCCATCAGTGGTCCTGCCCATGAAAACCAACTCACCTCGTGTTGCCACGCGGCCAAGACCGAGTGGGGGTGGTAGCAGCCGGGGAGACTCTGGGATGCTCGGGGACAGCGACACCTCCACATGCGCTGCCCTGGTATCTTTCCCTTCACTGCCCAACCATAATGAGGCTGCAGCTATGTGCGCTAGAGCACAAGGTGCTGCGAAAGCTGCTGCACGAACGCAGCACCCGTACCTGCTTCATGAGAGGAGGTTGCGAAGCGTTCATGCCCGCCTGCTCCGAGCCCTGTGCCGGACCAGCCGCTCCCTCCAGGCTCAGCCTGCCCCTAAGCGTTGGCTTCGGGCCAGCTTCGGGCCCCAGTAGCCCCAACAGAAGCGCTGAGCGAAGTGGCAATGACCCCCTCGCAAAGCCTGGGGGGCCACTCCGGCGTCACGACCCTGGTGGGTTCCTACTGCAGCTTGAGAAGCCCCGAGCCGAAAAAGCGGCATTCGGGGACTCCCTGGAAGGCTTGAAACAGCCTGATGATACTAGAAACAAAGGGGATCTAGTGCTCTCCGAACAAAGACTGAAAAAGCGGCGGCAGCTGTGGCGAGTGCTAGAAGTGCCTGACCCCACGGCCCTCGGTCTCCCTGGCGGTGCCGCAGCGGAGGGGTGGTGGTTGCTGGCCCCCCGGAGAGCTCTGAGGCAGCAAGCGGCCAGACAAAAGGCTGCCAACTGACCCCTTCAGTCTCCTGACCGACGCTGGACCATCCTTCCCCTGCGGCAGCTTGGACGGGGTGTGGGCCCAGCCGCTTTTCTCCCCCGGCGCCGCTGCCGCAAAGTCCAGGCCCGTCCATGACCCCCTGCCAGCTCTTGCAGGGGTGCCTCCCCCTGCCAAAGCGGGGGTACTCCCAAGCCAGCCACACTGCTAGCTCAGGACCAAGCCCCGCACGGCCGCTTGCCACGGCTTGCCCTGTCCACCCATGTGGTGCGGGAGTTGAAGGGACAGTTTATTGTCGTTTCCCCTGCTGTGACAGCGGGCTGGAGGCAGCTCCTGCAAGAACGCTCTGCCCCAGCTCACCCCGGCCATTCCTTCACTGCCGCGGCACTGTGGAGCCGCGCCTTCCCCCCCCTGCCGCCACTCTGCTAATACTCTAAGGCTACCAAGCCGCAGCCACTGCTGCTCTGCTCCCCCAGCTGTGAGAACCCTGCCCGCATGGTGCCTTTCACCTCAACCCCAGCCCTGCCGGCAAATTCCACCTCCGTGCTGTATGAAAAGCAGAACAAGAGGGAGGGTAGCAGGACCCAGGCTGTAGGACTCAGACTGTTCCCAGAGAGCTGCGAAAACATCATAAGGGAAGCAATCAACCTGACCAGCTCCCAGGTGCAACTAAAGCAAGCCGTGAAGAAGCCAAAGACCACAGATGATACCTGGAAACTGCCAGAGAAAAACAAGCCCTGCACCAGCCCAGCAAACACTGTTCCTGTGTACACAACGCCAACCAAGATGAACAGGGTGAAGTCAAAAGACCAGACAACCACTGCTTGGAAACGGAGACGATGCAAAACCACACCGATATCCACCATAGAAACAGACACACCGTCCCGTCACCAGAACTGCAAACAAGACTTCGAATGGATAAGTCCAGACACCTGTGGTGTCTCCCCAGATCTTACCTCTTCTGTTGCTTTCCCAACAGTTAATATTCCCTACCACCACCCCTCTGTTATGCCTTTCCCAGAACCACACTCCCCAATACTCCTATTGAGATGTTTTCTGTTAACTTGCACTTCTCTCTTTATTTGCTACTTGTTATCCATTCCCTAGCCACGGGTTCCCATACCCCTGTTACCGATATACCATTCCCCTTTCCCCAGACATTTAAGTAAAAGAGGGGGTAAGGGAAAGGCCCCCCCCCCCCATTTGAAATTGCAAAATTTAAACTTTGTTTGAAACCCCAACAGAAGCAACTGCCAGAGCCTGTGCCCACATTCACCACCATGATGCCCAGCACCCAACACTTATCACCCTGCTGCCCTCTGGATGCTCCTGGTACCACCAGCAGTGAATACTTGGACTGTGCTGCAGCCCAAAGAGAACCGTGCCGCTTCAACCTCACCTCTGCCCATGAGAGCATCCATTCCATCATCCAGAGAGAAAAATCCTCTAAAAGATTTTAGGACTTGTTGGGACAGTGGGTTGTGGGTGATTCTGATAATTGTTGTTGTTTTGTGTATGTTTGGTTGTTTGGGACATTGGGTTTTGGGATCCCTGGGGGAGGCCTTTTTGTTTGATACAGAAAGGAGGAATTGTGGTGGTCTGTGAACATAGATTACAAGGGACAGAGAGTTTTCAGTAAGACAAGTCCCTAGTACCACAGGAACCACTTTATGTTGAGGTGACCAAAAAGGATTCTCCCGGGATGCTCGTTCTGTTATGTTAATTTATCCCAGTTTGGATTCCCTGGTTGGCTGTTAGCCTCTACCCCTCGTCACTCCCCCAGAGCTTCTCCATTGGTCCCTGTTCCCTAGTCCTGCCTTTTCCCCGCCCCCAGATAAAACTGTGAACCTCGGGATCATGTTCGCATTTGCCTCTGCAACCTTCGACAGTGTAGAAGCAATAAATGCTCCTGCCGGAACGCACGCAAATGCCCTTCTTGACTCTTTGCTACTGACTATAATACTGAACCCACCCGCGCTTCTGTGGGTGCACGCGGGACCCCACAGAGCCGGGCAGGGATGGTATTCATTGGACACACCTTCTTTCCTTTTTTCCCCAAAAAAGTTTTATTGTCTCCTGGCCTCCAAGCTATTGGATCAAGAATACCATCTCCTCGTTTCCTACATCTCTCCTTCTCGCCCAAACAGTGGGTGATGTTTGCTTTTGCTATTGCTTTAGTCAGATTATCATATTGATGCCATGAAGATTTTTGCCTTTTCTTTTATACCCCTGTTATACCTTTTTACAACTTCTGTATTCCTAGTGCTTTTTGCCTACATTCTTGGACTTGTTTGTCAAGCTAAGAGACTAAACATTTAAGAAGCTTCTTAGCTAGAGATCAGTGTGCCCCAGACCCCAAGGTCCTCTCCAGAACACATTCTGTAAACCAAGATAGAACCATCCAGGGGAAGGTTCCTTGGGGAGGGGGGCTCACTTGAGCCTCTCATTGGGGAATCTTTGATAGATATGCTAATTAGTAAAACCTATAATGTTATACCAGATCTTTTGGGGTGGGCGTTGCAGTGTGCATTTCAGTGCATTCGACCTGCACGTGTGCACCTAAGGATCCTTAAAATAAATACCAAGGTAAAATCCCTTTTCCCCTTCTAACTGTGTGTGACTCTTGATTTTAAGACCAGGAAAAGGCATCAGTTGCTGGCGACCCAGATGGGACCCTAAAGACCTTGAAACTCGCAGTCTTGGATTGGAACACATCTTGCTTTGCCCCTTTCTTTGCCGGCAAATTACCGAGGGGCCGGAGCAACAATCTAAGACTGTGACCAGGACTTTAGGACCCAACACGGAAAGGCAGAAGCACGGAAAGAGGTGAGTGAAAAGGGGATCAGTACTTACTGAAACTGTGCTAGCACTAGGGAAGGAGATCTCCAAGGGGGTTGGAAAGGTTGGGGGCATAAAAGCCCACGAAAGGGGAAAGCTTAAACTTTTCCCCTGCATACTGCGGAAAGGAGGGGACGCCCTCCGTGGAATCCACAGGAGCCCAGAGGCTGCGCCCTAGGCAGCCGCAGGAGTGGCTCAGAGGTTGGTTGGTTGGTTGAGACTTCAGGAAGTTGAGGGTTCTAATCCTTTTGAGACCAGATTTTCGCGCGCGTGCATTTACTGCTTGCTAAAACTAGTTGCTTTTTAGTGTTTTAAAGTGCTGTTTTGAAGTGTTTGTGTAGTAACCTAGATAAACTGCCTGGGAAATCGGAATTCCAAGGCCAGATTGCAGGCTGAATTCCGGAGTTAAGAGCTTTCCTCTGGCAGAGTTTTCCTGTCTGTGAGAATGTTACAAAAAGGATAGGATATTGGATTTTAGAAGTAGTAAGGCTAAGGCTCTGCTAGGCTGTAAGGCCTCAGGTTGAGAAATAGTTCTCTTGGGAAACAGGAATGGAATGTGCTGGGTGGGGAAGTTAGGAGTAGTGAATTAGCTGGGCATGGTGAACCCGTTAGTGAATTAGCTGGGCATGGAGAACATGTCTAAAAGTAAATAGTTCTGGGTCGATATATGTTGCATGCAAGGGGGATTTCAGTGGTGGGAGTTCGATTGAGCATTATCTAAGACTAGACAACCATGAAGATATACGGCTTGGGGTATGATTATCAATTGTTAATGTTTTGTATGTGTGCCAATGTTTGAAACTGTATAAAGAGCTGAGTGAAACGATAGGTCTTTGGGAAGCCTGATTTGGGACACCAGTCCCCAGGTCCCCGGGCCCTGAATAAAGCACCGCATAAACTGACTCTCTGTTGGTTTGTGTTTGTGGTCGGTGGGCAACAGTTTTCTGGCGACCCAGATGGGACTCCGGGGGTCGTAGGGGCGGTTCGCGGGGTGATCTGCTCCGTGCCGGCACCAGGTGATTTCTGGGGAGACATCAGCCCGTGCCCGACCCCGCGTCCGACTGACAACCGTGAGGTAAGCCCACAAGGTGCTTTATTCCTTTTAAACCGGTGGTGGTAGCCTGCCCGGTAAGACGAGTCTCTACTCGCAGGGTTGGGGCATTGGTTTGGGATTATAAAGCCTAGGCGCTGGCCGTCAGACAGAGCGAAAGCTTTGCAGAGCCAGCCCTTGCTTCTCGCGGCGACGAGATAAGCAAGGAGGGAATTGGATATTGTGGTAATTGGTATTGGTATTAGTCTGTGTGTTATTACTTGTGTGCGTTATTGTGTGGTTGCATACCTCTGGAATGATGCCGTTGCGGGTGTTTCGGGCTTTGTCAAGTTCAGATAAGGATATTCCGGAGGATTCTCCCCTCGGGTGTTTGCTAAGTCATTGGAAGGAGGGTAAATTGGGACGGGAGCTGCGGAAAAGAGAATTGATTGATTATTGTAATAAGGTATGGCCTGAATATGAAACTGGGGGGATGCAGTGGCCGTGGAATGGCACTATTAATTCTGAAATTATAACCCCCATGATGCGGTATTTACGGGAAAATGAGAAGTGGGATGAGATACCCTATTTGGATTTGTTTTATCAGCTAATAGGAAAAAAGGACTGGCAGAGGAAATGTGGAATGATGGTGTTAGAAACGGAACCAGAGGAAACGGGGGCAGGGGAAGAAGTGGTTTCGGAGGTTTTGTGAATCAGAATGTAGGGAACCAGATGATGGGTAGGGGTAGAGGTAAATTGGGGCCCAATCAGTGCGCCCGATGCTTCGCCGAAGGTCATTAGAAGAATGAGTGCCCCCTCAATTTGGGGATGGGGACACCGATGAGTAACTTTCCAGGAGGGAATCCCATGAATCAGGGAATGAATGCGAATGATGGGTTAAACCCTTTCGCGCCAGGACCACAAGGTGTCGCTCAAGCCTTTATGATGGGGAGCTATCAAAATCAGAGCTGACTAGATAAAGATCTAAAAGTGGTCCTGGAAGTTGATGGGGGGCCCAGGGAATTTAGGGTAGATACAGGAGCCACTTTCTCTGCAATCAATGAACAAATAGGACCGTTAAGTGATTCAGTTGTGAAAGTAGTAGGGGTGTTGGGGGAGGTGGTGGAGAGGTCATTCTTGCGGCCACTGGAAATCAAATTTGGAAACAAAGAATTGGATCACCAGTTTTTATATATGCCAAGCAGCCCGGAATGCTTGTTGGGGCGAGATTTATTATCGGCACTGGATGCAAAAATCATATTTGAGAAAGGGCGTGCTAAACTAGGAATCCTGGAGGGGAATCTGGCAAAACTTTTTGTGATTAAAGAGACAAAGACAGAGGAGGTACCCCAGGAAATAGAGCAGGCAGTAGTCCCGTGGGTATGGGAAACAGGGACCCCGGGCAGATCCAGGGTAGCCGTTCCTGTGAAAATTGAATTAAAGGAAGGGGCACACCCGGTAAGAGTTCGACAGTATCCTATCAGTTTGGAAGCCAGGAAAGGAATTGCCCCAATGATCACGCAATTTATAGCATTAGGGATTTTACAAGAATGCGAATCGGAATTTAATACTCCAATCTTTCCGGTAAGGAAACCAAATGGGAAATACAGGTTGGTGCAGGACCTGAGAGCAGTAAATGCAATTGCCAAAGATATACACCCGGTGGTGGCCAATCCATATACATTGTTAACATCGATTTCTGAGAATTTTCAGTGGTTCACAGTGATTGATCTAAAAGACGCCTTCTTCTGCATCCCACTGGCCCCCGAGAGTCGACACATTTTCGCCTTTGAATGGGAAAGCCCAGACACTCGCCGCAAGCGACAGTTAACATGGACCAGGTTGCCACAAGGATTTAAGTGTTCACCCACCATTTTTGGAAACCAGCTAGCAAAGGAGTTAGAGGAATGGAAAACTACCAAGGTAAAAGATTCTCCTTTTTCTTATGTTGTTTTACAATATGTGGATGACATACTCCTGGGAACAGAGGAGCGGGGACTGTGCTCAAAGTTAACAATTGAACTATTAAACATGTTGGGTCGGGCAGGATACCGAGTATCCAAGGAAAAAGCGCAGCTGGTGCAACAGAAGGTGATTTATCTGGGATGTGAAATATCACAAGGAGTCAGGAGAATAGGGGTGAACCGCATTCAAGCCATCTGTGCAATCCCTGTACCACGAAATAATCAGGAACTAAGATCTTTTCTAGGAATGGTCGGCTGGTGTCGCCTGTGGATTCCGAATTTCGGACTTATGGCCAAACCACTGTACGAAACAATCAAGGAACCCGAATTCAAGTGGGGTAAGACACAGCACAAGGCCTTTCAGGAATTGAAGCAAGCACTCAAAGAGGCCCCCGCTCTGGGTCTGCCTGACCTGACAAAAGACTTTCAATTGTATGTGCATGAAAGGCAGAGATTAGCTTTAGGAGTACTCACACAGCGATTGGGGTCATGGAAGAGGCCCGTGGGGTACTTCTCGAAACAGCTGGACATGGTGAGCGGAGGGTGGCCAGGGTGTTTGCAAGCAGTGGCTGCTACGGTAATCCTAATTCAGGAGGCACGGAAACTGACACTGGGAAAACACATCACGGTATATGTACCTCACATGGTCATAGCCGTCTTGGAACAAAAAGGGGGGCATTGGCTCTCCTCCAGCAGAATGATGCAGTACCAGGCTCAGTTGCGGGAACAAGATGATGTTGAATTGAAAATAACCAACCATCTCAATCCAGCAGAATTCCTTAGGTCCACCCAAGAGGAAGGAGAACTGGAGCATGACTGCGTGGAGGTGATCGAACAAGTGTATGCCAGCCGTGAAGATCTGAAAGATGTCCCGATGGCAGATCCCGATGTGGAGCTGTTTACGGACGGATCCAGTTTTATGGAGCATGGAACCAGGTATGCAGGGTATGCTGTGGTGACACTCCAGGAAATAGTGGAAGCTAAAGCACTGCCTCCGGAAACTTCAGCGCAAAAAAGCAGAAGTATGGGCGTTGGTAAGGGCATTGGTCCTTAGTAGAGACAGGAAAGTGAACATTTGGACTGATTCAAAGTATGCATTTGGTGTAGTTCACATCCATGGGGCTCTGTGGAAAGAAAGAGGACTTTTGACCTCTCAAGGCTCACAGATCAAACATAAGGAAGTAATAATTCAGTTGTTGGAAGCTGTACACTTACCTAAAGCAGTAGCGATCATGCATGTCCGAGGTCATCAAGCAGACTCCGGGAAGGAATTTCAGGGGAATCGGATGGCAGATGAAGCTGCGAAAAAGGCAGCCAGATTGGTCTGGACTCAAATGGCTCTGATACCGACAAGAGAAAATCCCGCTGCACCTTATTTGGAAGAGAAACCATGCTACTCTCCGGAGGATGAACGGTTGGCACAATTCACTGGAGCAAGAAGGAATGTTGTAGGATGGTATGTAACACCGGTCGGACAAGTTATACTGCCAGTGGAATTAATGAAAGTAGTCATGGAAACTGAGCATAACAAACTCCACTGTGGTGCAGAAGCATTGGTAGAACATCTAAAGAAAATAGTACTCTCTAATTCGATGATAACAATGGCCAAAAGAATAAATGCCACCTGCCCAATTTGCATTAAAAATAACCCGTTGGTTAGAAGACAGGTCCAAATGGGGAAAATACGTGTAGGGCCACAACCAGGGGATTACTGGCAAATAGATTTTTCCGAGTTACCAAAATCTCAGGCATACAAGTACTTACTAGTTTATGTGTGCACCTTTTCAGGATGGCCCGAAGCTTTCCCTTGCAGGACGAACCAGGCCAAGGAGGTAGTGAAAACCCTTCTCAAGGAAATTATTCCGAGGTTTGGGGTTCCTTTAGGAATATCATCAGATAGAGGACCACATTTTACTGCAGGAATCGTGCAGGAAGTTTCTACTATTCTGGGAATTCAGTGGCACTTACACACCCCCTGGAGACCTCAATCTAGTGGTCAGGTGGAACGAATGAATCAAACTCTGAAAAATCAAATTAAAAAGATTTGTCAAGAAGCTAAAATACAGTGGCCCCAAGCATTGCCTCTAGCCCTTCTGAGGATTAGGATTAAACCACGAGAAAGGATAGGGGTAAGTCCGTATGAAATTTTGTACAGCAAACCATATCATGCTGTAACCTATCAAGGGGACCCACATGTAATTGGGGATCAGATGATTGTAAATTATGTTTTGTCTTTAAATAAGACCCTTGCAGCACTGAGATCCACGCTGGAGTGGAATCGACGGTTACCTCTGGACACTCCTGCTCACGACATTCACCCAGGAGACCAAGTTTATGTGAAGAACTGGTCGGTGGAGCCTCTGAAGGAAACATGGGACAGCCCCCATCAAGTGATAATGACAACTTACACCGCCGTCAAGGTCGACGGGATCAACAGCTGGATCCATTACACACGGGTCAAAAAGGTCCCCTCCCGATGGTCGGTGGAACCCCTATCTCCCACAAGAATGGTGTTCAAAGCCAAAAATTAATGCTGTTGTTGTTACTCTTGAGTAAAATAATAATTGTTGAAACCTTTGTTAAAATCACAATACCTGAATCAAGGGTGTGGGTACCGGAGAATTCAAATGTAAATCTCACATGTTTGTTTGTCGATGACCAGGGAGCTGGATGGGACAGAGTCGGGGCACGATGGAAATGGATCACCAAGGATCAAATTCAAGATAAAGGAGTAGAAACGGTCTGGGATGAGAAGCAGCAAAAAGGTAGGACTACCCTGCAGATATCCAATGTAACAAAGGCCAGAGCAGGAAAATATGCTTGTATAGTTTGGATAAAAGGGAGTTATGATTATGGATTCGTAAATCTTGACATTTTAAATATCTCCCAAACAGAACCGGAAAATAAGGTCCAGGTGACTCTCCCAAATGGGAAAGTAGATATGTGGGACGGACCTCCTCTCAGAATAAAATGTACTCATAAAATTGAGACAGGGTGTCAGAAACAGATTGGAATGAAATGGTGGAAATGGAACACGACACAGGAAATGTGGAATCCACAGGTACAAGGGACAAGTTGGTGGACGCAGGGAAATGAAAGCAGAGGATGGTTGAATATAACGAACTCAGAGATTGGTAGATCGAAGGGTAAATACCTTTGTGTTCTCGTTTGTGGTAATAGGGGAGGTTATGGGGTCAGGAAGGTAGAAGTGGTATTACAACAGGATCGAGGAATCAAGCCTGAACAGGAAATATATAACGCAAAGGAAGGGCAGGATTTGGTTTTAAGATGTAGGATACCAACTGAAAGCTACACTGAGTATGAATGGTGGTTTGGAGGACAGAACTTGGTGGCTCAAGGGAAATATCAAATTAGAAGAAAACCCCAAGAAATAGTGTTAGTAATTAAAGAGGTCCTGGAACAGCAAGATAATGGACAATACTGGTGTTGGGTTGCTCGAGATGATTGGTGGGCAACCGGGACGATTAGTGTTTATGTTGAAAGGACAAGGGTGACTCGGCAGGTACCAGAGGATGAAATCCGAACCAAACCAGAGAATCTGATTGTGGGTTTAATTAGGGATTTTGGGCAAACACAAAATGTATCAGCAATCACTGCATGTCTGCCTTTGCCCCATGCGGCAGGAGATCCTATACCATGGGGAATTATACCAGCTCCAGACATGCCTGCATCTAATCGAACAGTTACCTTAAGTTGTACCCAGGAGACTAGGATCCGAACTAAATTGGTTAATCGGACAAATGTGATAAGGAAACACTGGAAAACCCCGGGGAACCGAGCAGATTGTTACAAGCTTCCGAATGCTGTATTTACCAAAATCGGAAGATTCCATGGAGTAGGATGGTGTGAATACGATGAGAGGCAAACGCTAGAAGTCCCGGCAACTGAACAATATTTTGAAATAATATGCCAGAATGTTACAAACACAACTACCATGGGGCAATGGCAGACAATCTGGGGACCTAGTTTGTTAGAAACCTATAGTTACATAGGAACAGTTCAATGGTGTATTTATTGGAAGGGACGGAAAAACCAAACTTACTCAAAGACCTATCAAGGACAGGGTAGTTGGAGAAAAGATGCACCTGGAATGACCGATTGGAATTGCACTAAGGTCTTCACTTGTGACAGCCCAAGTGAGTCTGTGAGTCTACTGCCTGTAAAGGTACTTTTGAGATTTGGCTGTGAATGTAGGGGATATAACCACACGATAAAAGACAAAAATACAGAAGGAGAGTTAAACTGTAAAACTACATCAATCCGAGCTCCAGGAAATTTAGTTTGGGTAATGGGTCACGGACACTGGACCACTCATATGCCGGTAGATGGTCCAACTACACAAATTACTTTAGGAGTTCCAACTCTTTGTCCTTTTTGGAAATCGACAAAATTGACGGCCTCAGAAATACAAATGAGACATAAGCGAGATATAAGTCAGGAAATTGGAGACATAGGGTTAGAAGAAGGGGAAGATTGGCATGGACCTTCTTCAGGAGTTAAATTTGGGTGGGTATTAGAATCTCTCTTTGCACCAATATCATCATATCGAAACAGGGAAATGTACAAATTGTTGGGGCAAACAGAAAGGTTGGCGGCTGTGACCAAGAAGGGATTCAAGGACTTAAATCTGCAGTTACAAGCTACGTCTAGGATGACAATTCAAAATCGGATGGCTTTAGATATGATATTGTTGAAGGAGCATGGCATATGTGGATATCTGCATGGTAGAGATGATCATTGCTGCATTCACATCCCAAATGTTACACAGGAAGTAGAAAAGGATATAAGTCAATTAGAACAGCTTGAAGGAAAGGTGAATAATATTCAGAAAGAGGCAGAACATAATTGGGTTGGAGAACTGTTCAGCTCCCTGGGAATTCGGATGTCCGGATGGATATCCTCAATTGTACAGTATGGAATCATGATTGTTATAATCATTTTAGTTGCCTTAATAGTATATAAGTGTCTTTTAGGAATGATTGTCAAGGAAGGTCAACACTCTCGGCGAATAATGAAGGCGATAATGCGAAGAGAAGTCCTGGCAGAACCAGCCACTCCACCTCCTGCTTATCGCGAAAAGGCAACATGAATTGTTGAGCATCCTTGCGAACCCAGAAGAAGCTCGAAGGATGCTCAAAAGGGGGGACTTGTTACAAAAAGGATAGGATATTGGATTTTAGAAGTAGTAAGGCTAAGGCTCTGCTAGGCTGTAAGGCCTCAGGTTGAGAAATAGTTCTCTTGGGAAACAGGAATGGAATGTGCTGGGTGGGGAAGTTAGGAGTAGTGAATTAGCTGGGCATGGTGAACCCGTTAGTGAATTAGCTGGGCATGGAGAACATGTCTAAAAGTAAATAGTTCTGGGTCGATATATGTTGCATGCAAGGGGGATTTCAGTGGTGGGAGTTCGATTGAGCATTATCTAAGACTAGACAACCATGAAGATATACGGCTTGGGGTATGATTATCAATTGTTAATGTTTTGTATGTGTGCCAATGTTTGAAACTGTATAAAGAGCTGAGTGAAACGATAGGTCTTTGGGAAGCCTGATTTGGGACACCAGTCCCCAGGTCCCCGGGCCCTGAATAAAGCACCGCATAAACTGACTCTCTGTTGGTTTGTGTTTGTGGTCGGTGGGCAACAAGAACACATGGGTGGTATGAATGAAAAAATCCCTCCTAACAGTCCATTAAAGCTGATAATAAAACACTGGAGATGGCTGACAGGGCGAAAAAGTACTTTGGACACCCGAGAATTGATCAGACTGTCCACACGGGTTTGGCCGACTTTAAAATTAAGTCAAGGAAATTGGCCTCGCTATGGGAGTTTGGAAAGTAACATCATTACTGACCTGATGGTAGAATTGAGATCATTACGTAGGTTTGATGAACTAAGATATGCAGAACTTTTTACCATGTATTTGAACAGGGAAGAAGCATATGCGGTAGACAACAGTAATATGGAAATGACTTTAAGGAAGAGAAAGGGAAAGAAAAAGCCGCAGCAAGCTGACTCGTATACTAATACGGACAGAGAAATTGATATGATAGATACAGATATGGTAGAACCAGCTTTGCGCAATGGGGGGGGGGGGGAGGGGGTCTCCCCACCCGGTTCAACAGCTGGGGCAGCCCGCACAGGTGGGGGCGGGGGATGGGGGAGCAGTGGCTCCCCCACCGCCGCCACCACCTCCCCTGTCCCCGCCACTGTCTGAGTGGGGTTGGGGGAGGGAGCAGGCGGCCGGCTCCAAGCCGGAGGAGCGACGCGGGGCCCCCCCACCCCCAGACTCGTCAGGGGCGGAGGGCAAGTGCAGAGGTTGGAGAGATGAGTATTGGCCGCCACCCCTGACCGCCCCAGAGGCAGAGAAGAAGCAGGTATGCCACCGCCCCCTGACTTTTCCAGAGGCAGGGAAGGGGTGGATTGGCCGCTGCCCCCTGACTTTTCCAGAGGCGGAGAAAGTGCAGACTGGCCACTGCCCCCCGACCTCCCCAGAGGCAGAAAAGAGGCAGGTATGCCACCACCCCCTGACTTTTCCAGAGGCAGGGAAGGGGTGGATTGGCCGCCTCCCCCTGACCTTTCCAGAGGCAGAGACGGGGAAGGGGGAGGGGAAGGGGCAGGCTGGCCACCTTTCCCCGAGTACCCTGAACACAGAAGTGAAGGTAGAAAGGGACACGGGCAATTGCGGCGACATTCCCCAATACAGAGAACCGCAAGTTTCCGAGCCAGAGACAGGAGGAGACGCTCGCTCTCCCCACCCTGCGGCACAGGCAGTGTTAAAGCTGAGGGCAGACAAGATGGCCCAGACCCAGGCGCCTCTTGCAGAGCTAGGGACAGGAGAACCTGCTTGCAGCCCCTGCCTCCCTACCCCTCCACTGCCGCAAAAAGCGAGACAGATCCTGATCAACATTCGGCTGGAACAATCTTTAAATCCAATGAACCAATTCCAATTAAAAGCGAATGGGATGATTCTGATACAGATGGTTCTCACGGGAAGGGTGGAAGAAGAAGGGGCAGGATAGCCCAAGAAGCTATGAAAGCAGTCAGTCCCGTCGCTAAACACACAAGGTCCAAAACGGATAAAGGGGGGGGAGAAGAACTTGTATTAGAAGCACCTCTGAGACAGGCTGTGAGAAATCAAGGTGTTATTTATATAAAGACACCATTTTTCCTTGGAGAATTACAGCAGTGGAAAAACTCAATTGGGAAGTACAGGGACAACCCAGAGAGAGTAGCTATGCGTGTAGAAATGGCCATAAAAACTCAAAACCCAGATTGGGGCGATCTAAATGTTATGCTAGATGAATTATTGGATAAAACAGAGAGAGAAATGGTCAACAAAGCTGCTATATCTGCTATAGAAAGTCAAATTGCAACTGGGAGTCTCCAAGAGTCAGTTAATGATACCTATCCCCTAGCTAACCCTAACTGGGAACCTAATGTCCCAGAACAGATGGAAAAGCTGAAGCGATACCAGAAATGTATGGTTGTTGAGTTAATAACATATTCTGTGTTAAATACTTTAAAAGGTAAACTGAGTCAAGACACTGTGGATATGATTAGAGCTACAGGGGTAAGTGAAACAAGGCCTTTTCACCAACCTTTAAAATTTAAATTGGGAAAACACTGGGTCACTCACCAGTTCCTGTATATGCCAAATTCCCTAATGCCATTATTGGGCAGAGATTTACTGGAAAAATTGGAAGCAGAAATTAAGTTTTCTAAGGAAGGGGGAGTGAAAGTTATAATCCCAGAATCTAAAATTGTCGAAGCAGCTGCTATACTTGTACAGGAATGCCATGGAAAAATTCCCAAAGAAGTTGAAGAAGCTGTCATTCAAATAGTGTGGGCCAATGATTGTCCTGGGAGATCCAAAAAAGCTGAACCTGTGAGTATCACACTCAAAGCAGGGACTACACCAGTAAGGCAAAGACAATATCCTCTGAAATTAGAAGCTCGCAAGGGATTAGTACCTGTGATTGAAAAGTTTCTCAAATTTGGGTTGTTAGTGGAATGTGAATCCAGGTACAACACACTAATCTTGCCAGTAAAGAAAGCTGATGGTAAAAGCTACAGGTTGGTACAGGATTTGAGGGAAATCAACAAGATAGCAGAGGACATACACCCAGTGGTAGCGAATCCTTACACACTTTTGACAGCACTAACAAATGAATTAGGGTGGTTCACTGTTTTAGATCTCAGGGATGCCTTTTTCTGCATTCCTGTGCATAAGAATAGCCAAGAACTCTTGGCTTTTGAGTGGGAGAATCCTGAAACAGTTAGAAAGACCCAGCTCACCTGGACAGTTTTACCACAAGGATTCAAAAACAGCCCGACCATATTCGGAAGCCAGCTGGCAAAGGAGCTTGAGGACTGGAGGAAACAAGAACCAGGAGGAGCGGTTCTCCAGTATGTTGATGACATCTTGATAGCAGCCAAGACACAAGATGACTGCATCCAGCTCACTGTAAGTCTGTTGAACTTTTTGGGCCAAAGTGGGTATCGGGTCTCGAAAGAGAAGGCACAGGTTGCCAGGGAAACAGTAGTTTACCTGAGCCTGGAAATTTTCCGTGGACATCACCAACTCAGCAGAGAATGGAAGGAAGCCCTCTGGCGACTTCCAGAGCCCCATACCGTAAGGGAGATGCAGGCCTTCCTGGGAATGGTAGGTTGGTGTCGCCTGTGGATACCAAACTATGGGCTACTGGTAAGACCTTTGTATGAGGTCCTTAAAGCAGCTGAAAAGGGGACAATCATGTGGACAGAGAATGCCAGGGCTGCATTTAAACAGCTGAAACATTCCTTGATGTCAGCCCCAGCTCTGGGGCTGCCGGACTTGACTAAACCTTTTGAACTCTTTACACATGAGCGACTGAATGTTGCTCTGGGGGTACTGGCACAGCACCTTGGAGACCAGCGAAGAGCTGTGGCCTATTTCTCAAAACAACTAGACAATGTAGCCCAGGGTTGGCCAGGATGCTTGAAAGCTGTGGCAGCAACAGTCCTTCTGATACAAGAGGCCTGTAAATTCACCCTTGGGCAGCACATTGTCATGTATGTACCCCATGCAGTGATAAATGTGCTGGAGCAAAAGGGGGGACACTGGCTCTCCCCTAGCAGGATGCTCAAATACCAGTCTGTGTTGTTAGAACAGGACGATGTTACTCTAAAGACAACTTCTGTGGTAAACCCTGCAATGTTTTTATCATCCACGTTACTTGACAGTGTGCCTGAGCATGATTGTTTGCAGACAATAGAGGAAACTTATTCCAGCAGACCAGACCTGAAAGATGTTCCTTTGAAAGACCCAGACTGGGAATTGTACATTGATGGGAGCAGCTTCATGAGAAACAGTAGGAGCATGACCGGTTACGCTGTAACCACCTCAGATAAAATCATTGAGGCAAAAGCCTTGCCTCCAGATGTATCATCACAGAAAGCTGAACTCATTGCACTAACGAGAGCTCTAGGACTGAGTGAGGGGAAGAAGGTGAATATATGGACTGATTCCAAATATGCCCTCTGTGTTGTTCATGCCCACGGAGCTCTTTGGAAGGAATGTGGCCTGCTGACTGCTCAAGGTAATGAGGTTAAGCATGCTAAACAGATTCTTGCACTTTTACAGAGCATTTGGAAGCCTATGGAAGTGGCTATCATGCACTGCAAGGGTCACCAAAAAGGGAAAACAGCCTCCGAACTGGGAAATCGTTTTGCTGACGAAACAGCCAGGGGGATTGCAGAAAAAGGCATTTTTGCAGTGGTACCACAGAAAGAGATAGATTTGTCATCATTTACCCCAAAATACAAACAGGGGGATCACAAATTAATTAAGTTCCTTAAAGCTGAAATTAAAGAAGGTGGGTGGGCTGTTACCCCGGTAGGACAAGTCGTAGTTCCACCCCTGATCCTTTGGGAAATAGCCCAATGAGAGCATGAAAGTACCCACTGGGGAACAGAAAATCTTTTAAAACATTTGAGGAAAGTAGTGACAGGGAGAGGAATGACTGATATTGTACAGTCTATAACAAGCAAGTGTGAAACCTGCTGTAAAAACAACCCTGACACAAGCAAGAGAGTTGTGTTAGGAGTGACAAAGACAGGAGATCTCCCAGGAGATTATTGGCAAATAGATTTTGCTGAGATGCCACGCAAGGAGGGATGCAGGTATATACTGGTGCTGGTAGACACCTTCAGTGGATGGCCTGAGGCTTTCCTCAACACAGCAAAAGAAGTAGTGAAAGCTTTGCTCAATCATATAATACCAAGATTTGGGGTTCCTTTGGGAATGTCATCAGATAGGGGACCACATTTTGTTGCAACAGTGGTTGGGGAAGTTAGCAGGATTTTGGGACTTACCTGGGACCTGCACACACCATACAGGCCCCAGGCAAGTGGTAAAGTTGAACGCATGAATGGGACCCTCAAAACCCAGATTTGCAAGATTTGTCAAGAGACATCCATGACATGGGTTCAAGCCCTGCCCATAGCCTTGCTGAGGGTCCACATACAGCCAAGGCGAAGGGACAACATCAGTCCCTATGAAATATTATATGGCAGGCCATACCAGGTTCCACATATCCCAGGGGAAATTCATATGAGAGGTAAAAATGATTTGCAGAAATATTTAATGGCTCTGAGTTCCACTTTGCAGAAGCTCCAGAGATTCATCGTGTTATCCAAACCAATAGCATTGGACACACCTGCTCATCCATTCCAGCCTGGAGACTGGGTCTACATCAAGTGGTGGGACAGCGACCCCTTGCAAGCCAAGTGGAAGGGACCATTCCAAGTTTTGCTGACCACTTTTACTGCGGTCAAGGTTGCAGGCAAGGGACCGTGGATTCACTACTCCAGGGTAAAGAAAGCTTCTGCTCCCGAAACCACCAAGAAGACAGAGACTGATACAAATCAGAAAGATGCAGTCTAAACTGTTTTTTACATGTTTGCTGTTTGCCCAACTGGTAACCATGGTTCAGGGTTCACCCCATGATTTGCATAAGACTGTGGTCCAAAATATGTCCAAAATTCTTAATAAGAGCAATTGCTGGATCTGTACTCAGTTACCACCTCTAGATGGGAAGGGTCACTAGCCATTAATTAGCATTTTAATAGAAAAATTAAAAAAGATTTAGATAAAATTTAGAAGGGAACTCAAATTCTACATGAAGTGGCTTCTAAAAATAACACTTTAAAATTTGATCATATTTTTGATACCCTCACCTCATGGTTACCAAACTGGGCCTGGGTAGAAGAAATATTCATAATAGTTGTAATTGTAGTTATTATCTGTGTAATTTCCTGTGGAGCAGCCAGTTGTGTAAACCAGTTCTGCACGTAAAAATACAGTAGAGTAGAGTAGAGTAGAGTAGAGTAGAGTAGAGTAGAGTAGAGTAGAGTAGAGACTAGACAAAATAGAGTTTTGTTAGTCTCTAAAAGGGGGGAAATGATGCCATGAAGATTTTTGCCTTTTCTTTTATACCCGTTATACCTTTTTACAACTTCCATATTCCTAGTGCTTTTTGCCTACATTCTTGGACTTGCTTGTCAAGCTAAGAGACTAAACATTTTAGAAGCTTTGTAGCTAGAGATCAGTGTGCCCCAGACCCCAAGGTCCTCTACAGAACACATTCTGTAAACCAAGATAGAACCATCCAGGGGAAGGTTCCTTGGGGAGGGGGGCTCACTTGAGCCTCTCATTGGGGAATCTTTGATAGATATGCTAATTAGTAAAACCTATAATGTTATACCAGATCTTTTGGGGTGGGCATTGCAGTGTGCATTTCAGTACATTCGACCCGCACGTGTGCACCTAAGGATCCTTAAAATAAATACCAACGTAAAATCCCTTTTCCCCTTCTAACCGTGTGTGACTCTTGATTTTAAGACCAGGAAAAGGCATCAATAGTTGTCTTGGGGATGGTTTATATCCCATATCCATTTTTGGTTTGGTTTTGAGTCCAGAATAGTCACTGCCTCCCCTTGCTCCGGGAGTATCATGGTGGGTGAGGGGCAGCCTGGGATCCTGAGAGGGTTGGGGGCCAGGGGCTGCTGCTTCCTTCAGGTGGGGTGATTGACTCGGCAGCCAGGCGGCACGGTGCCTCTGACTGGAGATCCCACTGCCCTGTGGTTTTTGCCTTTTTCTTTTTTTCACTCTTGTTATTTTCTTTTCTTTGGCACTGTAGACTAGGGCTTGCTGGCTTGCTTCTCTGCTCCTCTGCCATTTGGGATCCCAGGACTGGTGCGTGCTGTGCTAGGACCTGGGAGCCAGGAGCACCCACATCCGCTGCCAGGCCTCTGCCTTGCCAGTGAGCGGTGCAAAAGAGCAATCCTTGTCCAGTCCCAGCTGTTATTCCGATGCTGCTTCAGGGGTTTTGCTACACTTTAGCCTGACACCCTGCATCCGCCAGGACTCCCCCCTGCTTCTGCTTCTGCCACCGCTTCAGGTTTAGTGCTACACTTCGATTTTCCGTCCCCTGGGGGTCTGCTTGCCTCCGCCATTCCAGCCTACTACTCCGAGGTTCCTGCTGCAGTCCATTTTGCCACCTGGAGTGGCCCTGGGACCATTTGTCTTATACACATAACAACAACAACAATGGCAGCAACAAACAAAACCAGAAACCCAATAACAGCCTTCTCTCAGCTTACAAGCACTTTCCCCTTTGTTGTAGTTATGGTCACAGCCGGCAGGGGTGCTGGCAGGCTCCCCGCGGGCAGGGCAGATGCGGTGATTCCCCCATGGCTGCAGAGGGCGCTCCAGTGCGAGCATGGAGACCACAAGGTTAATGGCAGCTTGACCGAGACGGGAAAGGATGGGAAAGGGGCTTGCCTTACAAACCCCCCAAGGGGCAGCCAATCCTGGTGCCCTAGCAGGACTCTTGGAAGCAGCAAGCTGGAATGGCAGGAATGAGCAAAATCCCAGGGTGGTAGACGAGATGTATCAGAAACTCTGCAGCTGTAGCTGGAACCACAGGACGTCTCAGGAGGCAGAGGGTGCAGGGGCTGCAGTGTAACAAAAAAAACCTGGAGCAGTGCCGAAGAAACGGTGGAGGGCTGGGCAGTGGCAGTCCAGCTCCCAAACACGGCAGAGAGAAGCTCCCTTGGGGGGAAAGGGGCTTGGATATCCTGGGGTTTTCTGCTGAGGCACCTGAGCAGATGGTGAGGGGTCCTTTGTTTGGTGACATAGGGTGTTAATAAGGTCCCAGTGCAACAGCCACTCATATGAGCAGAGCTCCACTCACAGTAAAAGAAAGGCAGCAGGAGATGGAACCCCACAGTGGTGACAAATTCTCCTCACAGCGACCACAGCTCTTCTCTCCCATCCGAATGCCAAGAGCACATGAGAGGTAGGAGCTGCACCCAACCCCTTTTCCCCAGCCCAATTCTTGCAGTATCTCTGCTCTTCCCAGAGAAAGCCCCAGGTAAAAAGAGAGAGCAACCAGCTGGACCCCTCCCCTGAGCAGTGGCCACTTCTTCTGTCTCTCTTAAGTACCTGGTCATTATTGTCTCCTAGCAACGCATATGGCAGAAAATTCTTTGAGAGAAAGCAACAAAAGGAACAATCTTAAACCCCAACAGTGTGCTTTGCAGTGTAGTACGGCCATTTCTTCAGGCAGTTGGATAGCATCGAGGAGGGACAGTATTTCTTGTTTATGTTTAATCGGAGATCCCTGTGCTATTAATATACCTCTTTCTTTCCTGCTGCTAATTCCAGGGCTCTTTGTAATGCTATGAGTTCTGCCATTTGTGCTGAGGTGTCCGAGGGCAGAGAGCAAGAGAGGGCTGAGTCCAGCCCTTGACCCCCAGCCAAGTCCCGCAGTAACGCAACCGGGGGCTTGTAATCACAAGCCCCGGCATGCCCTCGGGCAGAGGGGACGCAGCGTTAGCCTCCACAACGTCCTTGCCGGACAGCTCAGTGGAATCAGCGTGAGATGGGTGCGTGCGCAGGCTCCTCCTCAGAGGAAGCACGTCGGGCAGCCGATGATCAGGCTCGCGTTAGCCCGGAGGCAAAGAAGGCGGGAGGGGCTTCTGGTGTGAGTTCCAACAGGTTTATTTGCAGGAGAGACCACGGACCAGTGAAGTCCCGAGGAGACGCAGGCTCGCCCCTTTATCGGGGGGTGGAGCAAGGCAGGGAAAGGGAAAACAACCAATGGGGTACAAGCAGAGGGGAGGATACAATTTTTCAGAACAAATGGGGAAACAGGGAGGCAGGAGTCATAACAGCGAACCAATTAATAACTAAAAAAGGGATAACTTTCTGGAACCAGGGGAGGTAATTTAGGATTGGGAGCCACCCAGGGGGAGGTAACCTAGACCCCAGTGATCTCGTCTGGTCCACCTTCTGATCCACTGTCCTGGGTGGGGAAATCCACCCAGTGGATGGCCCTGGTTTGACTGACATCTGATGGTTTCAGCCCGAGAGCAGCCTGAGCCGCCCCAACACTGCAGTATCTGTGCACTTCCTAAGAGAAAGCCCCCCAGCTAAGAGACTGTAGCAAAATGCACCCCCTCCCCCTTCCTCCCCATCCTGGCCACATCTTTTGTCTCTTAAGTACCCATCATTCCCATCTCTTAGGCAATAAATGGGAGAAAAATTCCCTGAGAGAAAGAAAAAAAAAGGAAAAATCCTTACCTTCAAAAACTGGCAAAATGGGAGTGTTATATTCTGATTCGCATCCTATCAATAATCCAAATCCTCTTAAATTTTTTATGAGACTCTCGATTCCTCTTCTAGCTTCTAATTAAAGGATATTGTTTCAACCTTACAGGTTTTGATCCAGGTTTTAGGGTAACACTTACAGGCTGAGCTTGTTGGGAATGTCCTGGAGTTCCACTAGCCAAAACTAAGGGTATTACTGCATTTTCTATGGCTTCCAGTATTCCTCCTGAAAGGAATGAGATGGATTTGTCTTTACAAACAAACTGTAGGCCTGATGGTAGTGAAACATAGATTTAGAAGTGTAGTGGTTTGGCCCAAAATACTCATTACTGTTTATCTTCTGTGAGATAAGAATTAGGAGAAATGCAAAGCAGGCACCAAACTTGAAAGAATATAAAGAAGTTTATTAGCAGACCTAAAAGAAGAAAAAAAAAATCATACCACACCTTCAGAACTCTTCTCCTCCCCCCACCTTCCTCCCTTCTCCCACTGACAATGTAAAAAGACAACCCTTAAGATGTTCAGTCTGTTTACCACTTCCATAATAAACTTGTTCAGTCCATTTAGGAAGACAAGTCTCTCTTGCCCATACTATGAACACATTATCACAACGAGACAGCTGCCCACTTCCAAATAACTTTGTTCAGTCCATTTAGGAAGAGGAGTCTCTCTGCTCGCATGAGAGTCCCTTCCCCCAACTTGCAGCTTTTCCCACAACTGCTTTCAAGGGTCCTCTCTTGAATTACTGGGGTAATGCAACCAGGGACTTGTAACCACAAGCCCCGGCGTGCCCTCGGGC
Source organism: Aphelocoma coerulescens (assembly GCF_041296385.1). NCBI lineage: Eukaryota > Metazoa > Chordata > Aves > Passeriformes > Corvidae > Aphelocoma > Aphelocoma coerulescens. The sequence continues at coordinate 637,143 of NW_027184081.1, forward strand.
AGAGGGGACGCAGCGTTAGCCTCCACAACATCCTCGCTGGACAGCTCAGTGGAATCAGCGTGAGATGGGTGCGTGCGCAGGCTCCTCCTCAGAGGAAGCACGTCGGGCAGCCGATGATCAGGCTCGCGTTAGCCCGGAGGCAAAGAAGGCGGGAGGGGCTTCTGGTGTGAGTTCCAACAGGTTTATTTGCAGGAGGGACCAGGGACCAGCAAAAGCCTTGAGGAGACGCAGGCTCGCCCCTTTATGGGGAGGCGGAGCAAGGCAGGGAAAGAGAAAACAGCCAATGGGGTACAAGCAGAGGGGAGGATACAATTTTTAAGAACAAATGGGGAAAATGGGGATGCAGGAGTCATAACAAGGAACCAATTAATAACTAAAAAAGGGAGAACTTTCTGGAACAGGGGGAGGTAATTTAGGATTGGGAGCCACCCAGGGGGAGGTAACCTAGATCTCAGTGATCTCTTCTGGTGACTGACATTTGATGGTTTCAGCCCGAGAGGAGGCTGACCCACCCAAACACTGGGGTACAATTTTAAGGTTGAGCCATTCAGAAATAAAAGTTCTCTTCACCCATCTCTGGGAGCATTTCATCCCTAAGAACAGAGGCCCTTCTTCCCTGGGAGCAAAGGGTCTTCCTCATCTGTAGGTACAAAAATGCTCTTAGCGAGGATTTTCTTGTTATTTTCTAAGTCCGTGAGAGACTTTTCTCTCTCACAGAAGAGGTAGCAGGGAATGTAAACAACCAAGATACCTGCAACCTTGAAAAGTCTTGTTTATGGTATAGTAGAAAAATATTTTGACAATGGAGGTTTTAGGATTTTAGCCAATCACCCCCAAGGGGTGGCTGGTCCTTTGTCCAATTAGACTATGAAGAAAAAAGTCTATAAAAGAGTTTGTAAAATAATTAAATAAATCAATCTTGCTGCACATTTCCTGCCTGCTGGATCTTCTCTCCTCCTCCTCCCTATGGCTGCGGGACACGGTGATATACCGTAGGAACCAGGCCTGCGGTAATATTTGGTGCTGCCCGACGTGATCTGCACTCTCTGACCTGTCCGGCACGCTGCGAGCAAAGCCGAATTCCTCTAGAGGTACGCTGTTCCCCTTCCCCCCCGGGATCGGGAAGTCCAACAGGACTGAGAAATGGAGAACAGCGGCTCACAGACGGACGCTGCGGTGCTGGTCTGGAAAGGTGTGTTTAGCATATTGCGCACCTCCATTCCTGAAAACTCAGTTCAGGAATTATTAGACTGGGCTACTTTAAAAGGGATTTCCATGGACAGAGATAGTGCCCTGTACTTTGCCTTATGGCAGGAACTCGGCTGTGCTGTCCGACACGAGCTCCTGACTGGGAACCCAGCAGCGTTAGAATTATACAAAACCTGGCGTTCATTATTTATGCTGCTGACAGACTTTGATTGTGATAGCAGGGCTGGATCGCCTATTTCAGTGATGAGTGACGGAGAAATGTCTGAGGGGGGCCCCACTGACTGGGCTTCCGGGGCAAATGATGGTGGATTCGGAATAACCCCCCCGGCTCCACAGGCAGAGCCTGCGCCGGCTCACCCTGCACAATCGCAGGACTCCGCAGCCCCCAGGGACACTGCGCCGCCAGAGGCGGGGGGGTCAAGGCAGCAGGAGGACGCACAGCCTGCCACGGCTTATCCAGGGCCGCAAATCAGCGGTTTGGCAACTTGGATGCCCAGAGCGGCTCCTAGCTCGGTTGTGTATGAACCTGGATCTGACTTCTTAGCCGGCGTAGCGCCGGGCGTGCCTGCCCCGAGACTGCCTGGGTGTGGTCCGCTGCCCTCCTTGGCGCTGGACTGTTCTGCGCATTCACAGAACCGAGCCATCGACCTTTTAATACAGCATCTGCCCTTGCTGACAAAGCTAGCGAACCTATCCCGAAGGATGGAGAGCCTGTTCAGCCTGCTACTGCAGCGAATGCCCAAGGCACCCTGCCGTGCGGGGCGCGCCAGGCCCGCGCCGCCCGCGCCCCCCCCACCAGCACCGCCCACGCCGCCAGCACTGCCAGCACTGCCCGCGCCCTCCCCACCAGCTGCGGGAGACGCGGCTCCGAGCCAAGAAACAGTACGGCCAGCGGCGAAACCAGAAACGGCGCGGCCAGCGGCAAAATCGGAGGCAGCGCTGTCGTGGAAAAACCAGGAAGCGGCGGCGTCTGCGGAGACGTGGCCAGAGACGGCGGCTGCGGAGCGGTGGTCAGGGGTGGCAGCGCTTGGCGCGTCCACAGAGCGCGGGCCAGAGGCGGTGGGGCCGAGCGCGGTTGGGGAGCGCGAAACAGCCGCGGAAGCGGCGACCGCGCCGAAGGCAGCTGCTGTGGGAGAGACAAGCGTGGCGCCGAGAGCAGCCGTAGCCCCAGAGACGCCGGCAGCACTTCCAGTACCAGTTCAGTCGGGACTGGCCGAGACGGCCTCCCGTAAAGAAACTGCTGCAAAAACTGCTGCACAGCCAACTGCAGTCAGTCCTGTCTGTTCTGCCTCTAGCAAACTTAGCCAAAGTGCCCCTCTCCATCCATTTCTGTTCACTCCCAGCACCCCAAAGTTGCCTTTGCCTGATGATTCCTCGTCAGGCAGTGAGGCAGATGAGGTGCTGGCCCCAGGTCGTCAGGTGGCTGTAGCCGCGCGGCGAAGAAAAAGGGTGCTCCAGTCTCGCTGCTGGACCTTTCAGGACCGCACGGTAATAGTGTGTCTGACACACTACATTCGCTTCTTAGAGTCTGTTAAGATGCGAGCATTGGAGGAGGGTGACTGGAGGTTATTAGAAACCCTTGGAATGCCAAATAGATCTGAGGATTCTGGGGGTAACCGGGGAGCTGTTACACTCCATCCGCAGGCTGTTCCAGAAGTTCAGGATGGTAGTGCTTCCCCAAAAGGGGAAATCCAAGCTTTCCCAGTGTATAAGGCTCTCCCAGATTCAGGGGAGCATGACAAGCATGAGGTAATTGCTTGGAAAGTTGCCCAGGACCTCCAATCCAAGGTGGCACAATATGGACTAGGTTCTGCTGAGGTTATGCAGATAATAAGGGTGAAAAATACAGATTTGCTTTCTCCATTTGATATCAGACACTTAGGTCAAATTCTATTTCAACCTGTACAATTTACAGTTTTTGAGAAAACCTGGAGAAAGCTGGCCGGCAAGGCTGCATTAGCGAATATGCAGCTCCCTGCTGCTGATCCTAGACAGACAGCAGGAGTGGATGCTTTGATGGGGACTGGTCCCTTCTCTGATCCCAGTCTACAGGGTAACTTGTCCTCTAGCGTCCTGCAGCAAGCTTAACAGGTTGGCATGGCTGCCCTGTTGAAAACCATAGGGTTGTCAGCGCCTAGAAAGCGATATACTGAAATAGTTCAAGGCAAATCAGAGTCATTCTTCTTTGTAGAGAAAGTCGCTGCTTCTCTCGAGAAGCAGGTTGACAGGTTAAGACAGTTGTTGTTAAGGCAGTTAGTGAGAGATAACGCAAACAAGGAGTGCAGAAAAATCATAGATGCCTTACCAGGGGATCCTGAGGTAACAGACATGGTCGAGGCCTGTGCTAAGGTGGGATCTGGGAACCAGAAAAGGTCTGCTTTGGCTGCGTTCCTGCAGCCTGTTCACCCATCTTCTGTGCATGAACCAAAGCCACCAAAACAGGTGAAAAAACGGAAGCAGCCTAAGCCAAACCAAAAAGAGAACACACCGATCCCCCAGTGCAAGAGGTGTGGCAGGTCAGGGTATTGCTCGTACTACTGTAGATCCCAGACTCATGCTGATGGTCGGCCGTTGCTGGGAAACTTCCGCCGGGGTGCAAGGACGGGGAATTGCTCTCCGATGCAGTCCCTCCCCCAGAGAGTGGCACAGGTACAGGCACAGGCCTACCCAGCCGCCCTAGAGACAGCACCCAGGGATCAGACGGCACCCAGGGATCAGACGGGTTTGACGTCCACACCGCAGCCGCAGTCGTCTTAGACTCTAGCGGTATTTATAAGGTTCCCTTGGATGCATATAGACCCTAAGCCCAGGGATCCAGTGCAATGCTGGTGGGAAAACCTGATGTTGCCCATCAAGGAATCTTAGTGCACTCAGGAGTTATTGACGCTGACTTTAAAGGTCAGATTTGCGCTATGGTCTCCACGCAAAAACCCCCTGTAACTATTCCTGAAAAGACCTGCCTTGGTAAATTAGTGCCTTTTAAGTCTTGTGTCCCCAGGGTAGAACAAACTCAGGAAGATAACAGCAGTGGATCTACGGGACTTCCGCAGGCCTTCTGGACTGCAGACATCTCTGACCAAAGGCCACAGATGACATGTACCCTGATCCTGCCGAATGCCCGTCCACCCTGGATTCAGCTTCGAGGTTTCATTGATATGGGTGCTGATGTAACTATCATCTCCTTCTCTGCGTGGCCTCGCTCATGGCCTTTAGCCCTGGTGGGATCGCCCATCGCAGGATTAGGAGGAACCACACAGAGCTATTTAAGTGAACGGCCTGTGATGGTGAGGGACTCAGAGGAGCACACAGCTACAATTAGGCCTTATGTTACTACCACTTCCCTTAACCTTTGGGGACGGGATGTGTTGGCAGCTTGGGGCGTATGGATTGGGATAAATTTTTAACAGGGGTCACTGTGTGTAAGGACGCACAGTATCCTACACTGCCTTTGCAGTGGTTCATTAACACACCAATCCGAGTCAGACTCTGCTCAGTTAGTTGAATTAAGGGCTGTTACCATGGCATTTCAGCGATTCTCACAGGAACCTTTGAATTTCATTACTGACTCTGCTTATGTAGCAGATATCACCCAACGCTTAGATTGTTCACTTCTGAAGGAGATGAACAATGCGGGTCTGTTTTCGCTGTTGCAAACCTCGTGGTCTGCAATTCAGGCTCGAGTGCATCCGTACTACATTCTGCACATTCGAAGCCACACCAATTTACCAGGGTTTCTAACAGAAGGCAATGCCAGGGCTGACATGCTGGCCACCCCTGCATGGGTAGGGCCTCAGCCTGACAAAATTGCACAAGCCAAGGCATTGCACGGTTTCTTCCATCAAAGAGCACATACCCTGCAGAAGCAGTTTCATTTAACGCCAACCGAGGTGCGTGACATTGTCAGCGCTTGTGCTGACTGTCATGGACTCGCTGCACCTTTGCCAGCCGGGGTAAACCCCAGAGGGCTAAAAGCCTTGCAGATTTGGCAAACGGATGTAACTCACATCCCAGAATTTGGTCGGCTGAAATATGTGCACGTGTCTATTGACACTTTCTCCTCGGCTATGTGGGCTACTGCTCACACTGGAGAGAAGGGCCGTGATGTCATTGCCCATTGGAAATTGGCTTTCTCAGTCCTGGGCGTGCCAGCTTCTGTGAAAACCGATAATGGTCCTGCCTACGCCTCGGAGAAGACGCGGCAGTTTTTACACCTATGGGGTGTAGACCATACCTTTGGTATCCCACATTCTCCTACTGGCCAAGCCATTGTTGAACGCGCTCATGGTACCTTGAAGCGTGTTTTGGGCAAGCAGAAAAGGGGAATGCATGGAGAAACCCCACAGAGCCGACTAGCAAAAGCTTTGTATACAATTAATCACCTTACAGTACCACAAAATTCAAATAATTCTGTTATTCTGAATCATTTTCTCTCATTGCAGTCTGCAGGCGAGACACAACTGCCCCGGGCAAAAGTCTGGGTGCGGAATTTACTCACTAACCAGTGGGAAGGCCCGCATGAGCTTATCGTTTGGGGTCGTGGGTATGTTTGCGCTTCCACAGATGCGGGACACGGTGATATACCATAGGAACCAGGCCTGCGGTAATAGCCATCCATCTTGCCATTTCACTCCCAGGAACTGGATCTCTTGAGCAGGTCCTTTGACCTTGCTCTTCTTGATGGCGAAACCAGCTTCCAGGAGAATCCGGATAACTTTCTCTCCTTTCTCAAACACTTCTGTTGCAGTGTTCCCCTACACAATGATGTCATCAATGTACTGCAAATGTTCTGGAGCCTCACCCTTTTCTCGTGCAGTCTGGATCAGTCCATGGCAGATGGTGGGACTGTGCTTCCACCCCTGGGGCAGTCGGTTCCAGGTGTACTGCACACCCCTCCAGGTGAAAGCCAAATGAGGCCTGCACTCTGCTGCCAGAGGAATGGAGAAAAATGCATTAGCAATGTCAATAGTGGCATACCACTTCGCTGCTTTGGACTCCAGCTCATACTGGAGCTCCAAAATGTCCGGCATGGCAGCGCTCAGTGGTGGAGTCACTTCATTCAAGGCACGATAGTCCACAGTCAATCTCCATTCTCCTTCCGATTTGCGCACAGGCCAAATGGGACTATTGAAGGGTGAGTGGGTCTTGCTGACCACACCTCGGCTCATGGATCATCTTGTGGATGGGAATCACAGCATCTCGAGTTGTTCGATACTGCCAGCGATGCACTTTCAAGGTAGCAATTGGTACTCTTTGTTCTTCCACCTTCAGAAGGCTGACTGCAGATGGGTTCTCTGATAGCCCAGGCAAAGTGTTCAATTGCTTAATGCCCTCTGTCTCCACAGCAGCTATTCCAAATGCCCACTTGAGTCCCTTTGGGTCTCTAAAATACCCGTTCCGGAGGAAGTCTATGCCCAGAATGCACGGGGCCTCAGGGTCGGTCACAATGAGATGTTTCTTCCACTCATTTCCAGTCAGGCTCACCTCAGCTTCCACCAAGGTCAAATTTTGTGATCCACCTGTTACACCAGAAATAGAAACAGATTCTACCCCCACATGCTGCGATGGGATTATTGTACACTGGGCACCAGTGTCAACCATGGCATCATGTTTTCGTGGTTCTGATGTACCAGGCCAACGAATCCACACAGTCCAAAAAACACGGTTTTTCCTGGCCTCTACCTGGCTAGAGGCAGGGCCCCTGTATGCCTGGTTAGACTTCTTTCCCTGGGCCTGCATCTATGAGGTTCCTTCATGGGAATTGGACATGTCATCATCTTTTCCATCATTTCCGGCCGTTTGGCTACAGGCAACTGGAGCTACTTCCTTTTTCGTAGAACTTCCTTTCTGAGACTTGCACTCCTTCAGTTCACATACTCATGGTGCCAGAGCAGACATGGGTTGTCCACCCCACCTCTTCGTGTCTTCCCCACTGTCACACAGAAATTTCCCCAGCTCACTTCATGGGATGTTCCTTCTCTCTGGGGAACGTCCGCCGAGAAGGCACTCCTTAATCTCCTGGTGATTCTTCTCTATCTTATCTTCCATTTTCTGCATACGTGTTTCCACAGCTGCGATTCTTGCATGTGTTGGGCCATGCACAGTCTGCATATGCTTGGAGCTTCACTGCCATATCCCGCACAGTCTTATTCGCACCATAGTCCAGTTTCATTATTGCTAAAGCAGAAGCTTATTCTTATGGCCCAAGTTGTATGAGTTTTTGCCACATATATGGAATAACTCTGGCCCGGTCTGGACTCCTCAATCCTGGGTCATTTGTGCAGACAACCTCTACCACCCCTAGTTCTCTCAGGCGTTGGATCCCTTGTTCTATGGTCTTCCACGGGGTTTGCTGCATGTAGACATAATCTCCGCACATATATCTTTAAACCACGCCTGTCAAGACCCGTCTCCAGACACTGGTAGAGTCAGCCTCCCTTATCATCGCTTGGTCGATCACTGGATCATGTGACAGGGATCCCAAATGCCTCGCTTCAGCCCTGTCCAGCATCACATCATCACCTGCCGCATCCCAAATACGGACCATCCAACTTATTATGGATTCATCAGACCGTCGGGTGTAATCCTTTCTTAGTCTGTGAAGGTCCTTTATGGCCATGGACTCAGTATGGTTTCTGTGCCTGAGTCAGTTGGTGGTTTTGAGGTTCCTTCCCCTGCATCTTTTGAGGTTCCTTCCCCTGCATTATCCTCATCTTTCACTGGACGATCAGTTTCGGTTGTGTGTTTTTTTCCTCGTGACAGGAGCCACTGTCAGTGGCTTAAACTCTCCATCTGGTTTGGGCTTGCTGTCTGGTTTATCTGCAGCCTGAATGACTGGGGTGTCTGCAGGCTTTGCTGATTTATCTTCCTGTCTCTCTACCATTTCCTGCTGCCGTGTGCGTTGGGCGTATGCCAAAGCCCAACATATTGCAAGGAGCTTGTTCTCACTGGAACTTTCATTGTATTTCTCTTTCAGATATTTCGCCACCTCAGCTGGTTTCTGAACTTGTTCAGGGGGAAAATTGCAAACCATTGGGTCAGAGAATTTCTTCAAGATTTGGCCCATATCCTCCCATTCCCCACACCACTCAGAATGTTCCACCTCTGGGTCAGGTGTCTCAGCAGTCACCCGGGAAATCTGAGCTTTCATTCTAGACAAGCTGCGGACCACACAGAGGAAGCTTACCAGATAAAATACTAGAAATACCAGGAAGGTGGTCTCTTTAACATCCAGGGGAAACTGAACACTCTCAAAAGATAACCTAACAAATTGAAAGGAAAGGGAAACCCCGTCTCCTCCTCCTCTAACAATCTGGGCGCAATTACTAATAAATTCCCAAAACAAGCTACTGAAGCTAGGATTGGGGTTAGGATGGAGAAACCACTTATCATACACACTTTGAACAGCTGCCTGTACCTCTGTCAACTTCTTATAAATCATTATCACCGGGCACAGCAAAATAGAAATCCGAATTCGTCTCCCTTCTCTGAAAAATTTACATTACAGGGACAATATTGGAACAAGTTGTGGATAGGCAAACAACCCTAGGGACCAAAAAACCACTAGTACCTCAATGAAGCCTAAGGACCAGAAGGACATGAGTACATCGAGCCAGAGAGACATTCTGAACTCAACCAGCATGGTGAATACTTTACCCCAACACAAAATAAGTAAATTCAAACCAAAATGTAATTAGCACAGGTTTTTTTCACTTTCCTTCGAGCCACGCAGTTGGGCGCCACTAAATTTGTTCCGGTTTGGCCAAATTTAGAAATATATCCTCTGAGAGAAGGCACAACCACCCCTCCCCCACCAGGTTCGGGAAAAAATAAATTTTCCTCAAAGGAAAGTGAAGGAGATAAAACTATTTATTTAACAAACACACGGAAAAAGGAAAATAATACTAAATAATAAAATATCTCCCTGTGGAGGAAAAACCTGGGGAAAAGTGTTAGAGTCCTCCCTTTGGTCTCCTCGGAGCTGGGGCTTGGCCCAGGGCCAGGCCCTCTGTGCCCAGTGGAAAGTCCTCCCGATGTTCTCTGAGGTTGAAAGCAGTCCAGTAGAAAAGGGAGAAAATCTGGAATTTCGGGGAAGGAAAAACAAAGTTCAACTCTCAGTCTCTCTCCAGAGAACAAGAAACTGAAACAACTGCCCAAAAGCTGACAGGAAAGCAGCAAGCCGGGGGCTTCCTCGCTCCCCTCCTGCAGCTGGGGAAAAAAAAACCTGCTATCTCTGTGTGACCTTGGACAAGCTGCAAACTGCTTTGAAAAAGTTTTGCTCAGTTTTTCCTTCCCCCTCTTAGGCTCAGTTTAGAGGCATAGAAAGGCACAAAATTAATTTCTGGGCATAGGCAGCGATATGGGATACACATCATAAGGTCACCCCAAGACACCGGGGGAAAAGCCCACCCACCTTCTTTGATTTCAGCCTTAAGGAACTTAATTAATTTGTGATCCCCCTGTTTGTGTTTTGGGGTAAATGATGACAAATCTATCTCTTTCTGTGGTACCACTACAAAAATGCCTTTTTCTGCAATCCCCCTGGCTGTTTCATTAGCAAAACGATTTCCCAGTTCAGGGGCTGTTTTCCCTTTTTGATGACCCTTGCAATGCATGATAACTACTTCCATAGGCTTCCAAATGCTCTGTAAAAGTGCAAGAATTTGTTTAGCATGCTTTACCTCATTACCTTGAGCAGTCAGCAGGCCACGTTCCTTCCAAATAGCCCCGTCGGCATGCACAACAGTGAAGGTATATTTGGAATCAATCACCTTCTTCCCCTCACTCAGTCCTAGAGCTCTCGTTAGTGCAATGAGTTCAGCTTTCTGTGATGATACATCTGGAGGCAAGGCTTTTGCCTCAATGATTTTATCTGAGGTGGTTACAGCGTAACCGGTCATGCTCCTACTGTTTCTCATGAAGCTGCTCCCATCAATGTACAATTCCCAGTCTGGGTCTTTCAAAGGAACATCTTTCAGGTCTGGTCTGCTGGAATAAGTTTCCTCTATTGTCTGCAAACAATCATGCTCAGGCACACTGTCAAGTAACGTGGATGATAAAAACATTGCAGGGTTTACCACAGAAGTTGTCTTTAGAGTAACATCGTCCTGTTCTAACAACACAGATTGGTATTTGAGCATTCTGCTAGGGGAGAGCCAGTGTCCCCCCTTTTGCTCCAGCACATTTATCACTGCATGGGGTACATACATGACAATGTGCTGCCCAAGGGTGAATTTACAGGCCTCTTGTATCAGAAGGACTGTTGCTGCCACAGCTTTCAAGCATCCTGGCCAACCCTGGGCTACATTGTCTAGTTGTTTTGAGAAATAGGCCACAGCTCTTCGCTGGTCTCCAAGGTGCTGTGCCAGTACCCCCAGAGCAACATTCAGTCGCTCATGTGTAAAGAGTTCAAAAGGTTTAGTCAAGTCCGGCAGCCCCAGAGCTGGGGCTGACATCAAGGAATGTTTCAGCTGTTTAAATGCAGCCCTGGCATTCTCTGTCCACATGATTGTCCCCTTTTCAGCTGCTTTAAGGACCTCATACAAAGGTCTTACCAGTAGCCCATAGTTTGGTATCCACAGGTGACACCAACCTACCATTCCCAGGAAGGCCTGCATCTCCCTTACGGTATGGGGCTCTGGAAGTCGCCAGAGGGCTTCCTTCCATTCTCTGCTGAGTTGGTGATGTCCACGGAAAATTTCCAGGCTCAGGTAAACTACTGTTTCCCTGGCAACCTGTGCCTTCTCTTTCGAGACCCGATACCCACTTTGGCCCAAAAAGTTCAACAGACTTACAGTGAGCTGGATGCAGTCATCTTGTGTCTTGGCTGCTATCAAGATGTCATCAACATACTGGAGAACCGCTCCTCCTGGTTCTTGTTTCCTCCAGTCCTCAAGCTCCTTTGCCAGCTGGCTTCCGAATATGGTCGGGCTGTTTTTGAATCCTTGTGGTAAAACTGTCCAGGTGAGCTGGGTCTTTCTAACTGTTTCAGGATTCTCCCACTCAAAAGCCAAGAGTTCTTGGCTATTCTTATGCACAGGAATGCAGAAAAAGGCATCCCTGAGATCTAAAACAGTGAACCACCCTAATTCATTTGTTAGTGCTGTCAAAAGTGTGTAAGGATTCGCTACCACTGGGTGTATGTCCTCTGCTATCTTGTTGATTTCCCTCAAATCCTGTACCAACCTGTAGCTTTTACCATCAGCTTTCTTTACTGGCAAGATTAGTGTGTTGTACCTGGATTCACATTCCACTAACAACCCAAATTTGAGAAACTTTTCAATCACAGGTACTAATCCCTTGCGAGCTTCTAATTTCAGAGGATATTGTCTTTGCCTTACTGGTGTAGTCCCTGCTTTGAGTGTGATACTCACAGGTTCAGCTTTTTTGGATCTCCCAGGACAATCATTGGCCCACACTATTTGAATGACAGCTTCTTCAACTTCTTTGGGAATTTTTCCATGGCATTCCTGTACAAGTATAGCAGCTGCTTCGACAATTTTAGATTCTGGGATTATAACTTTCACTCCCCCTTCCTTAGAAAACTTAATTTCTGCTTCCAATTTTTCCAGTAAATCTCTGCCCAATAATGGCATTAGGGAATTTGGCATATACAGGAACTGGTGAGTGACCCAGTGTTTTCCCAATTTAAATTTTAAAGGTTGGTGAAAAGGCCTTGTTTCACTTACCCCTGTAGCTCTAATCATATCCACAGTGTCTTGACTCAGTGTACCTTTTAAAGTATTTAACACAGAATGTGTTGCCCCTGTATCAACCAGAAATTCAACATCCTCATTCCCCAGCTTAGCTAAAACTGAAGGTTCTGCTGGGATAGTTACCTTTGGTCCCTGTCAGTCCGTATTTACAGTTAGTTCCGAAACTGGGGGCTTCTTTTCTGCTCGTGATGGACACTCTTTTTTCCAGTCCCCCTGTTTTTTGCAAATTGGCATTGGTCCTCAGATAGGGGAAAAGGGGGACCCCTTTTTGATGTGTCAGATGACTTTCCTTTGTCATACTTCTTCTTGTGGTGGGGTTTATTATGTTTATCTTTGTCTGCTAAGTCTCTGTTCTGGTATACCTTCCAGGCTACATTCAACAATTTACTTATGTCCGGTGGCCCATCTAACTTTTGCAGCTTTTTCTTATGTCATTAGCAGATTGACCTATAAACAGGTAAGCCAGGTGGATCTGCTGCTCAGGTGAGTCAGGGTCTAAGGTAGTCTATTTTTGTGCAGCTTCTTTAAGCCTATTTAAAAACTCTGTGGGGGTCTCATTTGGATTTTGTTTGATCTCATATAACCTAGCCCAATCCACTGCTTTAGGAACAGCACATTTTAACCCAACAACCACCCATTTTTGGTATCACTTCAGCTTTTCCATCTGTTCTGGGACATTGGGATCCCAGCAAGGGTTTGCTAGGGGATAGATATCATTAACTGACTCTTGGAGACTCCCAGTTGCAATTTGACTTTCTATAGCAGATATAGCCGCTTTGTTGACCATTTCTCTCTCTGTTTTATCCAATAATTCATCTAGCATAACATTTAAATCACCCCAATCTGGGTTTTGGGATTTTATGGCCATCTCTACACGCATAGCTACTTTCTCTGGGTTGTCCCTGTACTTCCCAATTGAGTTTTCCCACTGCTGTAATTCTCCAAGGAAAAATGGTGTCTTTATATAAATAACTCCTTGATTTCCCACAGCCTGTCTCAGATGTGCTTCTAATGCAAGCTCGTCCTCCCCCCCTTTATCTGTTTTGGACCTTGTGTGTTTAGCAACGGGACTGACTGCTTTCATAGCTTCTTGGGCTATCCTGCCCCTTCTTCTTCCACCCTTCCCGTGAGAACCATCTGTATCAGAATCATCCCATTCGCTTTTAATTGGAATTGGTTCATTGGATTTAAAGATTGTTCCAGCCGAATGTTGATCAGGATCTGTCTCGCTTTTTGCGGCAGTGGAGGGGTAGGGAGGCAGGGGCTGCAAGCAGGTTCTCCTGTCCCTAGCTCTGCAAGAGGCGCCTGGGTCGGGGCCATCTTGTCTGCCCTCAGCTTTAACACTGCCTGTGCCGCAGGGTGGGGAGAGCGAGCGTCTCCTCCTGTCTCTTGCTCGGAAACTTGCGGTTCTCTGTATTGGGGAATGTCGCCGTAATTGCCCGTGTCCATTTCTGCCTTCACTTCCGTGTTCCGAGTACTCGGGGAAAGGTGGCCAGCCTGCCCCTTCCCCTCCCCCTTCCTCGTCTCTGCCTCTGGAAAGGTCAGGGGGCGGTGGCATACCTGCATCTCTCCCACCCCTGCGTCCGCTCTCCACCCCTGACGAGGCTGGGGGCAGGGTGGCCCGGCGCCGCTCCTCTGGCTTGGAGCCGGTCGCTCGCCCCCTCCCCTGCCCCCGCTTGGACAGCGGCGAAGACAGCGGCAGAGGCGGCGGCAGCGACGGAGGAGGCGGCGGACAGGCCCCCACCCCCACTTGTGCGGGCTGGCCCGGCAGCGCAGGCGGCAGAGGCGGTGGCGGAGCCACTGCTCCCCCACCCCCCGCCCCCACTTGTGCGGGCTGCCCCACTGGCGGTTGAACGGGGGCGGGAGACCCCCCCCCCCCCCCCCCCCCCCCCATTGCGCAAAGCTGGTGCTACCATATCTGTCTCTGTCATATCAATTTCTTTGTCTGTATTAGTATGCGAGTCAGCTTGCTGCGGCTTTTTCTTTCCCTTTCGCCTCCTCAAAGTCATCTCCATATTACTTTGTCTACTACATATGCTTCTTCCCTGTTCAGATACATAGTAAAAAGTTCTGCATATCTTGGTTCATCAAACCTACGTAATGATCTCAGTTCTACCATCAGGTCAGTAATGATGTTACTTTCCAAACTCCCATAGGGAGGCCAATTTCCTTGACTTAATTTTAAAGTCGGCCAAACCCATGTGGACAGTCTGATCAATTCTCGGGTGTCCAAAGTACTTTTTCGTCCTGTCAGCCATCTCCAGTGTTTTATTATCACCTCTAATGGGTTGTTAGGGATTTTTTCATTCACACGACCCATGTTTGCACATAGAAAAACTCTGCCAGAGGGAAGCTCTTAACTCCAGGATTCAGCCTACAATTTGGCCTTGGAATTTTGATTTCCTGGGCAGTTTATCTAGGTTGCTAAATGTTATAAACATATATTATATTGGCTTCTTGCAAAGTATAAGGGTAGATATTATATAATGTTAGAAATGCTTTTTGCTGTGTGGATGTAGTTTTCTCTCTTTTTAGCAAGAATGTTTGCAAGTGTGAGCAAGTAAGATAACCTGCAAGCAAACAGAGGATGAGGCCCAAGGAGCTTCTAATCAACACTTTGTCCAGGGAACAAAAGGGCCCAAAGGCTACTCCGCCCGGAGAACAGGCGGCCAGGAGAGTCCGAGAGCCGTTATCACCACTCTGCCCGGGGGGCAAAGAGGCCCAAAGCTGCAATCTGTCTGGAGAATTGAGATCCACCCTACCATCGATTCTTACCTAGCAAGCCCAACCCCAAGAATCAAGAGAAATAAAGCCACAAGGCAGAAGACTACGCATGCTCTAAAAAGGCGGAACCAAGGAGTGGCCATGCAGAACAGCTCCAGGAAAAGTTTTAATATGAATAGAGAACAGACAGTAAAAATGGTATAAAAAGGACTCACCTCTAGCATCAGGTATGCTCTTGGCAGAGCGCCAAGGCACCCGGCCGTTGCCCCTTTGCTTTATTTTATGTGTCTCTTATTGTCTTTATATTAAACCCTTTAAATTCTCACAGGAGAGTGAACCTCGTTTTTCACATTCTTGTTCTTCCTTGCAGAACTTTTACAGTACTCAGATGATCTGTGTAGGCTGCAGACTGCAGTGGTGAACTTCAAGGCTTCCAGCAGAAGGGAGATGCTGTCCACGCTTTGGTTCCTCCTTAGTCTGAACCTTCAATGTCCAAGGCTTCACTTTTCAAGCAGTTGGAAGAGCTCCAAAATAAGATATGAACAGGTCTTAATTGACCTTGTCACCCCCCTGTTAGTCAAGTAATGCTGTGCTTTGGATTTAATTGACGAGTGCAACATGTGCTTAAAATATCCTCGATTACCCTCTCAGAAGGGTTTGAATAGAGAACAAGGAGTTCCCAAGACAAATATTTGGTGTACGAGAAGTAGAATTTAGGAGTTGATTGCAGAGCACTGCATGCACCAATGTCTAAGGAGAATCCATCTTTTGATGTCCCATCTATGCTTGTTCTCATTTGAAATCCTGAGCATTCTGCAGGTTGGTTTTCTTAGGGTTGGGGCTGGGGAAGGAGTGATGGTGGGAGAGGGGTGGGTGTTGTTTTTGGGTTACTTTTTTGTTTCCAGAATAGTGTACAAAGAACTTGTGCCCAAAATCAGCAGTATGAAACAATGCAGATATAAAAGAAGGTCACAGAAATGTCAGATAATATGAATCTGAAAGCGCTTCAGTATTTTACCCAGGAGTTTCACTCCAACAAGGTAATTTTCCTTCACAGAAATGTAGTGGCAGGCTTATGCCATGCTAGAAGTGATGACCTTTCTCTGCCCCAAATTGAGCAGCAAAATATTTTGGCTCTTGATTTAAACCCCTGAGCCAGCTGTGTTTCAGGCTGCAGAAGCTGCAGCTGTGGTGGCAGACACGGGGTGCAGCCCTGCCTGCCGGTCCCCAGCTGGCCTGCGCTGGTGGCAGCCGTCAGCGCCCGGGGTCCCCTGTGCCACCCATGCCAGGGCTCTGCCTGCCTGCCTCGCAGCCCTGGTAGCCTCAGGGAAACATCGCCCTACTCCATCTGCTTTAAAAACAAACAAGCAAACAGAAAGCTCACTGGAAATATATGTAGAAGTCTTGAAACTAATTATCAGCACTTGCTCGGAGTTTGTTGATGGAGCAAATGGATTTTACATAAACTGGTATTGCTGGTACTACTTTTAAATTAGGTTCCTAAACTTCAGAAAGGAGGAGATGGTGGTCACGTACCCCTGAGGAATGTTGGAAACAGTAAGACAGCTCAGTCATTTCAAGGTGGCCAGAAAATGGGTGTGGCAGTGGAGTGGACACTCTGTGAGTAGGTAGCCTTAAGTCATGTAACGACATGCACTTCAGCGGGAATTTTGCATCAACACCTAGAGATCATGTCATGATGTGTTGCATAACAACAAATTGGGCCAAAATTCTGCTGACTTTGACCAAGGTGGACGGGCCACCTTCACTTAAGCTGGCAAAGGGACATAAGTCAATGATGTTTGAAAAACAGCCATGAAGCATAGCCCCTTTAGTTTGTTGGACTGTTGCAAGTCTGCAAAGCTCTGTTGACAGGTCATTGGAAGTAGCTGTTGGAATCTAACTGCAGTTGGACGCTTTGTCAGTCAGCATCAGCAGGAGGCTTAACGGTTTAGGTTGAGAGGTGGTGCATGTTTTTTTTCAGAGGAATGGCCCAGTGAAGAGCAGTGTTCACTGCCATGACTACCGTTGTAGCCTTCAAGAGCAATGGTTCATTCAGAGAGAACTTCCTTGGTTCTGCTGGTTTGGTTTCGCAGCTGGAGTAAAAGGTACAGCACTGGAAGCAATTCCTAGGGCAGAAGCGGGAGCTATCCAAAGCTCCTGACTTCGTTGTCTAAGTGAGCGTAGTCTAATTGGAGGAGTGGTGAGCATCAGTGATATCAGATTTTTTACAAGTTCTTAATTCTGTCAAATCAAGAAAGAAGGAGAGCGATGAAGATGAAATCCTTTCCTCTTAAATCTGCCTACGCAACAACTTCAGGGGTAGTTGTAATGTGTATTCACCTATTTTGAATTGCCCAAAACCAGGCCTAGAGATGCTTCAGAGTCAGAGAAGCAGGTATTTGCTTTATTCGGTGCTGGGTGCGTGGGGGATCACTCCTAACACACATACACACACACACAGACAGACACACACAGAGCACGCCATACAGTCCAGCATTATGTGTAAAAATTATGAATATTCATCACAATTCTTGGGATAGGAGTGGTTCTAGAAATTACTTCTCGGAAGTCATTAATATCATTAGCATACGTGCCATGCATGTGCTGTGTACGCTGATGGGTGCACTGAGGAAGGCTCCTCTTCTTCCTCGGGGGTCTTTCTGATGAAGATCAGCAGTCTTCGTCACAATGCACTTTTTACCTTTCTTTCTGGAGCATGCGCAGTTCTTCGCTGGATGATTCAGCGATCTCTGTGCTGGTTTTCAAAAGATCCTCTTCCTCTTATCTTGACAAGATTAAGGCGAAGCCTGCAGCTTAGGTTTCGTGATTAACATTTGCTGTCTCTTAGTAGTTCACTCGTGTTTACATGAGTTAACTATGGATCAACCCCCTTCTCAATTTTAGCGCTGAAAGGATCTTAGAGTCATTTAAAGAGATGTCTCCTATGGAGTACTATAAAACTGCTGTCATACATGAAATCCCTATTTAGCTTGGTCTTTGCATGTTAAGTGCCTTAATTAGTTAATTTTGAATTAAACAGTTCTTTTAATTGAATGATAAAGTTAACCCATCAACCCAGGTACAAAAATCAAGCTTTATTATTAGTGTTTTCACTTGTTCAAAGCAGTTTGTACCAGTCCCAGTTAAAATTCCCAGTTAAAAGTTTCCTAGTTAAAAATCCCTTTTTCAAACTTTAAACCACTTGTACACTGTAAGAGTTGTTTTTCCTATGTTCATTGTCTACTTTTATAAGTGTTTTAAGAGGTATTAGATGTATTTTAATTTTTTTTTTTGAGGTTTTTGCTTTGCACTTTAGTCTCGGGACTAACTCCAAAACCCCAGTTTCTAACAGCCAATTGCTATTTTTAGCCCCATAGCCGTTATTCTGCAAGTAAGCTCCATAGCAACCTGAATCTTAATGAAGGCATGTTACCACCCTTACTTCAGCTGTTACTACCCCCCTGACAACGACGAGCTATTGGTAGACAGAGATGATCTGTCAAAAGGAAAGCACCAATCACTTTAGACCACAGGGGTGTGCTGTGGGCGGGCTGTGGGCGGGCTGTGGGCGGACCGGGGCGGAGCAAAGGCACTATAAAACCACGAGGCAGGCGTCAGAGCTGCGCAGAGACCAGTGCAGATCAGCTGTAGTGGACACCAGTGCTGGGTACTTAAGCCTTACTCCTATTAAGGAGCCTTTAATAATTTTTACCTTTGACTTTTGGATTAGCTAAAAGTCAGCCCAGCACTGCAAGTTCTTCCACCAGAGGTTCAGTGCTGTCTAAGCCTGAAGATCTCTAATCCCTGCGCTCCTGGGGCATACCTCCTGAGCCACTAGGATCCCAAATTTTTATATTTTGGTAATTTTTGTAATTTTTCAATTTTTCCGTTTTTAATAAATTATTTTAATTTTTACTAAGAGTTGTCTCATTCCTCACAACTGCCATAATGGTAACACGTTTTCATACAGTAGTTTTAGCACAGAAGCAATATATGTACAATCTTGGATGTTTCATCCTGCTGGCTCAAGAGCCAGTGTTGAGCTTTTCTCCTTTAAATCCAGTCTTAGAGCTCTGCAAGGATCACTGCAGCGTGACGTTGTGACAAGGGGATGCTGATTCATGCATAAACCTTTGATGCTTTCCTTATATCTGCAAGCAGCTTTGAAAACCAATGATTATCTGGCATGTTGCGACTTGAGAGTCATGGTAAAGGTTTCGCCAAACACTTTGTAATATCATGCAACAGCTTTCATTCCTAAGGAAATAGCATTGAGCATATCGCTGGCAAAATGCTGAAAGAATGAGCCCAAACCAATATCCTTTAATGGGAAAGATGGAAAACATTTAGATGTGTTTATTTGAACTAAAATGACTGTGGACCAAGCCTAAATGTATTTCACACTAAATTCTTAGAACTGATTTTAAGGGAAGAAGTGAGAAAGATGAATTCACAAGCGGAATTTTCAGCAGCATAATATTGAACATTTATTAGTAGGACAAAGGCATATCACGGCGCGGGAGCACTTAGCAATATTGCTAGAGGCATGGCTCCATTCATTTTACTGTGAACTTGAGTACTTCTTTAAACATAGTCCTTTCACCCAGAAAGTAATTTACACTTCACTCAACTTTCCCCCCTTCGTCTCTGTCCCCTTGCGCCAGCACACGCCAGCACACTGCCGCCTCGGTCCTCTGGATAGCTCCAGAACTGAAGGCAGGCACCCCCCTCCGGTGCCTCCTCAGTCTCCAACCTAATTTGTAGTTGACAGTTTCTTTGGGAGGTGTGAGTTTTGATAACAGACTTCCTGGGATGCATGCGGTTTATCTTCTTTGTTTCTTGAAGATGTCTTGGTTTCTACCTCTGTAATTTCTCAACCTAAAGGACATTTATTGTCATACATGAAATCCCTATTTGTGCTTGGTCTTTGCATATTAAGTGCTTTAATTAATTTTGAGCTTAACATTTTTAAATTGAATGTTAAAATTAAGCCATCAGCCCAGGTACACTAATCAAGTTTTTATGGTCTTCCTGTGTTTACTGTATACTTTTACAAGTGTTTTAAGATGTGTTGGATGTATTTTTTTTTGTTTGTTTTACTTGTATCTTGGTTTCAAGGCAGATTTTAAAAAAAACCCCAGTTGCAACAAACAGCCCAGCCCCCATAGCCATACCCCCGTAAGCTCCATGACTCTTATCTCAACTAATACCACCCCTCTGACAAGGAGGAGCCATTGGTTGACAGAGGTAATCTGTCAAAGGGAAAACACCAATCACCTTAAACCAAAGGGGCGGACTGTGGGCGGACTGTGGGCGGAGCAAAAGCTATAAAGGTGCAAGAGACAGACACGCCTTCCTCATTTCTCCCTTCCTCTCCAGCTTGCTAAGTTCAGTGCTGGAGAAACCTACCCCTTTTTAGGGGCCTTTAGAAATAGATTTCTTTTTGACCAGCCTAGACTGCAAGTTTTTTTCTCTACCTGAGGTTCAGAGCTGCCTTAAGCCTAAAAAGCTCCTGAATCCCTGCGCTCCTGGGGCATACCTTCTGAGCCACTAGGATCCCAAATTTTTATATTTTGTTAGTTTTTGCAATTTTTCAATTTTTCTGTTTTAATAAATTGTTTTAATTTCTACAAAGAGTTGTCTCATTCCTCACAATGATCATGTGTTTATTCCTACGTTTCCCAACATGTTACCACTCTTTCGAAGTTACAATTTACTCTAGTCTTGTTTTTACTTACCTATATTTTACCTTAACACTATTTCTACATAGTACATTATCACTTCTAAATGTTAAAATCATATATGCGAAAGACAATATTTATCGTTCACTCATTTATCACAGGAGGAATGTGTTAGCTGCTTGTGTTGCAGTTCACTTGTAATTCTGGTCTATTACCGCAGGCCTGGGCCCTAGGGTGTATCACCGTGTCCCGCAGCCATAGGGAGGAGGAGGAGAGAAGATCCAGCAGGCAGGAATTGTGCAGCAAGATTTATTCCTTTAATTATTTTACAAACTCTTTTATAGACTTTTTTCTTCATAGTCTAATTGGACAAAGGATCAGCCCCCCCCTTGGGGTGATTGGCTAAAATCCTAAACCATCCATTGTCAAAATATTTTTCTACTAGACCATAAACAAGACTTTTCAAGGTTGCAGGTGGCTTGGTTGTTTACATACTCTGCTACCTCTTCTGTGAGAGAGAAAAGTCTCTCACGGACTTAGAAAATAGCAAGAAAATCCTCGCGAGCAGCATTTTTGTATCTACCATTCCCCCTTTTTGTTTGATAAGATAACAACTCCACTATTAATCCTAAATAGAAATTTACATCAGTTATTAATTCTAAATATGTCCTTAAGGCTTTACCTATCTGACTCCATAACAAGAAATTTAAAGTTCAGTCTCTGCCTGTGGAAGGACCATCCCAGTCTCTGCTTGTAGAAGGACCATCTGCCTGATGGTCAACATCTTGGTCATCATCAGAAGAGTCATTAGGCTGATGATCTACATTCTGGTCGCCATTTGGATGGTTGGCATTCTGGTCATCATTTGGAGGTTGCCTGTTCTGCCTCTGGTGCCGTAGGGCAGGGCAAACACATTTTGCAGGTAGCCACCGTACCCCAGTATCTGTAGAAATGCAAGCATACCCACGACCCCAAACGATAAGCTCCCGCGGGCCTTCCCACTGGTTAGTGAGTAAATTCCACACCCAGACTTTTGCCCAGGGCAGTTGTCTCTTGCCTGCAGATTGCAATGAGAGAAAGTGATTCAGAATAACAGGATTCTTTGAATTTTGTGGTACCATAAGCTGATTAATTGTATACGAGCTTTTGCTAGTCGGCTTCAGTAACCGAATTCAAAGGTTCCTGTGAGAATTGTTGAAAAGTCGTGATAACAGCCCTTAATTCAACTAAGCAGAGTCTGACTCGGATTGGTGTGTTAATCAACCACTGCAAAGGCAGTGTAGGATACTGTGCACCCTTGCGCACAGTGACCCCTGTTAAAAATTTGTCCCAATCCGTATGCCCCAGGCTGCCAACACATCCCATCCCCAAAGGTTAAGGGAAGTGGTAGTAACATAAGGCCTAATTGTAGCTGTGTGCCCCTCTGAGTCCTTCACCATCACAGGCCGTTCGCTTCAATAGCTCTGTGTGGTTCCTCCTAATCCTGCGATGGCCGATCCCACGGGGGGTAAAGGCCATGAGGGAAGCCACGCAGAGAAGGAGATGATAGTTGCATCAGCACCAGTATCAATCAAACCTCGAAGCTGAGTCCAGGGCGGACGGGCGTTCAGCAGGATCAGGGTACATGTCATCTGTGGCCTTTGGTCAGAGATGTCTGCAGCCCAGAAGGCCTGCGGAAGTCCCGTAGATCCACTGCCGTTATCTTTGTGAGTTTGTTGTTCTATCCTGGGGACACAAGACTTAAAAGGCACTAATTTAGCAAGGCAGGTCTTTTCAGGAATAGTTACAGGGGGTTTTCAAATTCCCTATAAAACTGAGGACAAGGCTCCAAGGAGCGGATTCCCATCAATCCGACCTCATCATCATCCTATCGCATTAAACCTGTTAGAAGCCAGACCTGAACAGCCTCTCTCTTCCTTTGTCTCTGAGCTAACGTGAGCCGACATCATCGGCTCCTGCCGTGTTTCCCTCTGCAGAGAAGCCAGCTAGCTAGCCCAGCAAGCAGCTCTTTTCCTGATCCCGAAGTCGCTTCAGCGACGCGTGGAGGTAACGCAGCTGGACTGTCTCTGACCTGGGGCACGCCAGAGTCGGTGCCTCGAGCACCAAACGCTGCGTTATTGGACATTGAAGGTTCAGACTAAGGAGAAACCAAAACGTGGACAGCATCTCCCTTCTGCTGGAAGCCTTGAAGTTCACCACTGCAGTCTGCAGCCTACACAGATCATCTGAGTACTGTAAAAGTTCTCCAAGGAAGAACAAGAACAAGGCTAATGCATGCACACAAACGCTGATCAAAAGCACTTGATGCTCTTAGACAAAAATCGGTAACCTTCACTTTTGGAAAGACAAGGTGACGATGGTTGTCTCTACAGTACTAGTAGGAAAAAATCCCTGAAGTTTTGCAAAACCTCTTTTCAGGGGTTTGCTAACTTCATCTTTGTTAAGAATTGGGGAACACAGAGAGACCTGTCACTTTTTGTGCAGAATGCCATAGAAACTGCTACACTCACTTCAACAACAGTCCAAGTAGCCTTCTCTGCAAATACTGACCATATGCAGTTCTGGTTGATACAAACCCCCATTACCTAAGAAAGGAACAACTCGACAAGCAGTTTGCAAAGATGAACAACTTAGCACGACTGTGGCTGATGACATGCCCCGACCTTTTTTGCCTTCAGCTATGTGTTATAAACATATATTATATTGGCTTCTCGCAAAGTATAAAGGTAGATATTATATAATGTTAGAAATGCTTTTTGCTGTGTGGATGTAGTTTTCTCTCTTTAGCAAGAATGTTAGCAAGTGTGAGCAAGTAAGATAACCTCCAAGCGAACAGAGGATGAGGCCCAAGGAGCTGCTAATCAACACTTTGTCCACGGAACAAAAGGGCCAAAAGGCTACTCCGCCCGGAGAACAGGCGGCCAGGAGAGTCCGAGAGCCGTTATCACCACTCTGCCCGGGGGGCAAAGAGGCCCAAAGCTGCAATCAGCCCTGACTGTCTGGAGAATTAAGAGATCCACCCTACCATCGACTCTTACCTAGCCTAGTGGGCCCAACCCCAAGAATCAAGAGAAATAAAGCCACAAGGCAGAAGACTACGCATGCTCTAAAAAGGCGGAACCAAGGAGTGGCCATGCAGAACAGCTCCAGGAAAAGTTTTAATATGAATGAAGAACAGACAGTAAAAATGGTATAAAAAGGACTCGCCTCTAGCATCAGGTGTGCTC
The DNA here is from genome assembly GCF_041296385.1 of Aphelocoma coerulescens. NCBI lineage: Eukaryota > Metazoa > Chordata > Aves > Passeriformes > Corvidae > Aphelocoma > Aphelocoma coerulescens. The sequence goes on from NW_027184081.1 coordinate 660,699, forward strand.
TTGGCAGAGCGCCAAGGCACCCGGCCGTTACCCCTTTGCTTTATTTTATGTGTCTCTTATTGTCTTTATATTAAACGCTTTAAATTCTCACAGGAGAGTGAACCTTCTCTTATTGTCTTTATATTAAACTCTTTAAATTCTCACAGGAGAGTGAACCTCGTTTTTCACAATTGGGGGCTCGTCCCGGATCTACACCTCGCCTCTGAAAAGCGTGGGAGGATTCAAGAAGCAAGGGTAAGGCGCCTCCCGCCCAAGTTGGCAGGACCTTTGCTTAGCATCCTCTGGCGCGATTTGGTGGCACCAGGGCAATACCCGGAGGACAAGAAAGACACAAAAATAAAGCAAATGAAAGAGAGCGCTCTCGACAAAAATCCCACAGACACTGGAAAAGAAACAGGACTGGTAAGTATTGTCCAAAGAAAAAGTGGGTGGTTACGGGAGATGAGTGTGTGTGAATGGTCATACATGAAATCCCTATTTGTGCTTGGTCTTTGCATATTAAGTGTTTTAATTAATTAATTTTGAGTTAAATATTTTAAAATTGAATGTTAAAATTAACCCATCAGCCCAGGTACACAAATCAAGTTTTATGATTATGGTTTTCACTTGTTCAAAGCAGTTTGTTTGCACCCTTCCCAGTAAAAAAAAAAAAAAAAAATCCCCAGTTAAAAGTTCCCCAGTTAGAATCCCTTTTCAAACATTAATCACTTGTACACCATAAGAGTTATTCTTCCTGTGTTTACTGTATACTTTTACAAGTGTTTTAAGATGTTGGATGTATTTTAGTACCTTTTTTAGGTGTTTTTACTTGTACTTTGGTTCCAAGGCAGATTTCAAAACCCCAGTTCCAACAAACAGCCCAGCCCCCATAGCCATTTTCGCTGTAAGCTCCATGGCAACCTGAATTTTAATGACCCTTATCTCAACTAGTACCACCCCTCTGACAAGGATGAGCCATTGGTGGACAGAGATAATCTGTCAAAGGGAAAACACCAATCACCTTGAACCGAAGGGGTGGGCTGTGGGCGGGCTGTGGGTGGAGCAAAGACACTATAAAACAGGGAGCATGAGAAAGGCACGCCCCTTCTCTCCAGCCTTGCTGAGGTGGAGTTCAGTGCTGGGAAGGCGTATTCCTATCAAGGAACTTTTAGTAATTTTTTTTTGGCTTTTGGGCCAGCCAAAGGCCAGCCTAGCACTGCAAGCCCTTTTTCTCTACCTGAGGTTCAGTGCTGTTTCAGCCAGAAGATCAAAAATCCCTGCACTCCTGGGGCATACCATCTACCGAGCCATAGGATCCCAAATTTTTAATTTTTTTTCACTTTTCCGTTTTTAATAAATTGTTTTAATTTTTAACTAAGAGTTGTCTCATTCCTCACGTGAATGAGACGCGGGCTGGTTGCCCCCAGATCTGCGAAGCGAGTGTGGCGGTCTCTGAGTGCTGCGGCTCCGTCTTGTTCGCGAGAACAGCGGCCAGCCAGGAGACGAAGCGAGAGATAAGAGGAGTGAAAGAATCTCCCGGGGTGACTGGGACGGGGTCCCAGGGAAGGGGTTGCAAAGTGGGAGCTACCCCCCCCCCCCCCCCCCATATGCTGGGTTGAGGAAAACTCCAAGAGCACCCAGGGCCTAAAAGTACCCCAAGAGAAGTTGGGGGGTTGGATGCTAGCAATGCTGGGTTGAGGGAAATCCAAGAGCACCCAGAATCCTAAGGATTATATCATACCCATGGGTGGATACTAACAAGTGACTTGAAAGAGGTACCTTATTATTCTGTTGTGAGTAAGAATGAGAGAGTGAACAAATATTAAAAAGAGTGAATGTGTGAATGAAAAACTGTGTAATTAGAAGTTAACTTTGTTTTTGGGGAAGGTGGGCTATACTAAATTTTTTTGGTTTTTGTACTGTGAAAGGGTGGGTAGTATTTTACAGCAGGGAAGATTGGTGTTTTAAAGGAATGAATTAGTATTTCAAAGGGGGGGATAATCATGTGTACTGGCCAAAATATGGGTCTGATGAGGCATGGATTTTCCAGGCTCTAAATGTATTTGTAAATTCAAAAGAGCCATCTCACCCTGAGGAGAGAGAATATGCTTCTTGCTGGACAGGAATTACAAAACCTCTGGGAACCAAAGTCTTTAAACTATCAGAAACCCCAGAGGAAAAGCAAACAGAAGAGAAAAAAGGCTGGGACCCTTTAGAAGTATTGCCTCCACCGCCAGCACTAGAAGCTGCACCCCTCCTCCCAGCTCCGGGGTTTCCTCCGCCGCCAGTATCAGAAGCTGCCTCCCCCCTCCTCCCCCTGGCTCCGGGGCTTCCCCCTCCAGCCCCCCCTCCGCCCGCACCGGGGGCCTTTCCCCCGGCAGCCCTCCCGCCCCAATGGAGCGGGGGGGGAGCCCTGCCCCCGCCCATGCCGGGGATCCCGCCCTTCCCGTATATCTCGGGAATCCCAGCACCCTCAATTGAATCAAGGGAAACGTCACACCTCCCGGCTCCAGCCCCCACCTCTCCTGCCTTGAGAAACCCGGCTTCAGAGCCGGCCCCCGCCTCCTGTGCTCCGGAATATTTGGCTTCACTGCCATACCCCACCCCCACCCTCTGCACCACAGAATATTCGGCTTCAGCGCCAGACTTTGAATCTGCCCCTCCTCCCCAGGGGAGTTCGGTGCTTTCTTCCCAAATAAACCCTCTTCTTAACGAAGGAGCACCATACCAGAATACAAGAGGTGCCATTAAGGCTCAGAGGCAGCCCAACAATCCCTCCATTGCTAAACAAACAGAGGGAAGCCGAGAAATTCATTTATTTCCATTAAGAGAAGTACCTATGGGAGGAGGGGGAACGGGCTTTGTAAATGCTCCTCTAACCTCTACAGAGGTTAGGAATTTCAAAAAAGAAATTAAAGGATTATTAGAAGACCCCATAGGTACAGCTGAGCAGTTGGACCAGTTCTTAGGTCCCAACATTTTCACTTGGGAAGAAATGCAATCAATCATGAAAATAATATTCTCCCAAGAAGAAAGAGAAATGATTAGAATTGCTGGAATAAAAATTTGGGAAAGAGAAAACCAACAAGGTCCACCCAGGGATCAGAAAATGCCCATTACACCTCCTAACTGGAACCAAAATGATGAAGCTGGGAGGGGACATATGAATGATTATCGTAATTTGATAATCAAGGGAATAAAAGAGGGGGCACCCCGAGGACAAAATGTCAGAAAGGCCTTTGAGGGGCAGCAAGGGAAGGAAGAAACCCCGACTGAGTGGCAAGAGAGGCTCCGAAAGAATATGAAACAATATTCTGGGATAGACCCAGAGTCCCTAGCAGGGCAAGCCCTGCTAAGAGTTAACTTTGTCACTCATGCCTGGCCAGATATTAGGAAAAAATTGGAAAAAATAGAAGACTGGTATGAGAAACCATTACAAGACCTAGTAAGGGAAGCTCAAAAGATATATATATGTCCGGAGGGATGAAGAAAAAGCCAAAGTGGAAGCAAAGATCATGATAGCCACTATGCGAGAGAGTACCTTCCAAAAAAATCTAAAGCCCTCAGGTAACACTCCTAAACATTCAAGATTCAGAAATGGTGGAAAAGAGAAAAATAAAACCTCAGTACAATTAAGATTCCAAGAACAACCCAGGGATGCCTGTTTTTATTGCAAGGAAGAAGGGCATTATAAAAGAGAATGCCCCCACCTGAGGAGGGATCTGAAAATATTTCAAGAAACACACACAGAAGAACAATAGGAAAGTCATGGGCTCTATTTTGGGGGGGATAAATACCATCTGGAGCCTTTGATAACTTTAAAAGTAGGCCCCCAAGAGGAAGTATTAGAATTTATAGTTGACACTGGGGCAGAAAGGACTTGTGTGATGAATATTCCAAAAGGGTGTGATGTGAGTAATGATATGGTAAAAGTAACAGGAGCAAAGGGGGAAGGATTTCAAGTCCCTGTCATTAAAGATGTGGTTATTGAAGGGGAAACAAAAATAGGGATAGGGGATGTTTTGTTAGTTCCTGGGGCTGGCAGCAATTTATTGGGAAGGGATTTACAAATCCAACTGGGGATTGGAGTCATACCAGAAGAAGGGAAAATGACGGCCAAAGTGTTAAAACTTAGCCAAGAAGATGAAAGCAAAATTAACAGAGAGGTTTGGGCTGGGGAAGGGAATAGGGGTGGACTAGATATTGACCCCATAAGGGTCACAATTGAAAAACAAGAATGTCCCATTCGTGTACGTCAGTACCCTATATCTTTAGAAGGGAGAAAAGGCTTAAAACCAGTGATAGAAGAATTAATAAAGGATGGGACACTAGAACCTTGTAAATCCCCTCATAATACCCCTATTCTCCCAGTAAAGAAATCTGATGGAAATTATAGATTAGTGCAAGATTTAAGAGAAGTAAACAAAAGAACACGGGCCTGCTACCCTATGGTTCCTAATCCCTGTGGGAGTGTGTTTGTTTAGTTCAGTCCGGGTCTCCCCCCTATGTTCTGTAAGTTTGGTGTACCCCAGTTGGCACCCCCCCCTGTTTTATTTAAATCACCCTGTCTGTCATTTTTATCTCCTCCCAGGACCCTGTCTGTCACTCTGCCACCCCTCCCAGGCTTCTGGAAAGTTCTAGCCAGGGGGCCAGGTGATTAGTCCTGGGAAAGGAGTCCTCCCTTCCCCTGTTATAGTTGGTTCCCTTATGTGTCCCTCGTTCTGCTTGCCGCACCCTTCCCTTCCCTGGTTGGTTGTTCTGTACACCACCCCCCCCCCATGCCCCCCCCGCCATAAAATGCCCCGGCGCGCGATCTGCAGGTGCTCTGGGTTGGGCACCCCTGGTGGTTGAGGTCCCCCCGTCCGGAGGGCCAATAAACTTTCTGGATTTAACCCAACTCTGAGCCTGCCCCCTTTCCTCCGCCGTCTGCCTTTATCGCCGCGGTCCCTTGGAAGGACCCACGAGCCAGACCTTTGATCCCTCCAATATCAGAGGCTGGCCCCCGTTGCCTGCTGTGTCCCGAGCTGACCGGGCTGAGTGGGAACTGTTCCCAGAGGACACAACGGCAAATCCCTACACTCTTTTAAGCAAAATTCCACCTCAACATCAGTGGTTTAGTGTGGTGGATCTTAAAGATGCCTTTTGGGCCTGCCCACTAGCAGAGGAAAGCCGAAATATTTTTGCCTTTGAATGGGAAGATCCAAACACAGGGAAAAAGAACCAACTGAGGTGGACTAAAGTGCCACAGGGGTATTGTGAGGCCCCAAATTTATTTGGGCAAGCCTTGGGAGAAATATTACAAACCTTCCCCATTCCCCCAGGCATACAAATTATCCAATATGTAGATGATCTTCTAATATCAGGAGAAGATGAAATTAAAGTCAAAGAAGCTACTATAAAGCTTCTAAATTTTCTTGGGGAAAAGGGACTAAGGGCATCAAAAGGGAAATTACAGTTTGTGGAATCAGAAGTAAAATATCTCGGCCACCTGATAAGCAAAGGTAGCCGAAAACTAAGTCCTGAAAGAATTACAAGGATTTTATCCCTCCCTCCTCCCTCTTCAAAAAAGGAGGTTAGGAGACTGCTGGGGCTACTGGGATATTGCAGACTATGGATTGAAGGATATACACAAGCAGTAAAATTTTTATATGAAAAATTAACAGGGGGAGACAATATACAATGCACCAAAGATGATGATAATAAATTAGAAAAACTGAAGTTGAAACTAGCCTCGGTACCAGCCCTAAGCTTACCCTCACTAGAAAAACCCTTTCACTTATATGTGAATGCAGAAAATGGAGTAGCTCATGGTGTATTAGTCCAGGAATGGGGAGGGGTGAGAAGACCAATAGCTTATTTATCTAAACTATTGGACCCAGTAAGCCGTGGCTAGCCAGTATGCATTCAAGCCATAGCAGCTACTGCTATTTTGGTGGAGGAGAGCCGTAAGCTCACCTTTGGAAGTAAACTGATTGTATACACACCCCATGCGGTCCGGAATGTGCTAAATCAAAAAGCTGAAAAATGGTTAAGAGACTCCAGGATATTAAAATATGAAGCAATTCTGATTGACAGTAATGGTCTAACTATAGAAACAAGCAAAAGCCTCAATCCGGCCCAATTCCTGTATGGAGAACCAAAAGATGACCTGGCACATGATTGCTTAGAAATTATTCAATACCAAACAAAAGTTCGGGAAGATCTAGCAGAACAAGCCCTCTTAGAAGGGGAAAGAATATATGTGGATGGTTCATCCAGATGCTTGCAAGGAAAAAGAATGTCAGGATATGCCTTAGTCGATGGGATAAATATGCAGACCATCGAAAAAGGAAAACTACCTTCAAATTGGTCGGCGCAATCTTGTGAATTATACGCTCTAAAGAGAGCACTGGAGCATTTAGCACACAAAAAGGGGACCATCTATACTGATTCAAAGTATGCCTTTGGGGTAGTACATACCTTTGGGAAGATCTGGGAAGAAAGAGGTTTACTAAATTCAAAGGGGAAGGAACTGATACATGAAGGCCTGATTTCAGAAGTGTTGGAGGCATTAAAATTGCCTGAAGAAATAGCCGTAGTGCATATCAAAGGACACCAAAAAGGGATGACCCCAGAAATAAGAGGGAATAATCTAGCAGACCAAGAAGCCAAAGATGCAGCAGAAAATGGGACCGAACGAATTATGTTAATCCTGACCCCAGAAAGGGGAGAATTGGAAATCCCCAGATTTAGTAAAGAAGAAGAAAAAGAATTATTTAAGATAGGGGGAGAACAAGATCAATCTGGAAAATGGAAACTCCCTGATGGGAGACAGTTACTTAATAAGCCACTCACTAAGAGAATATTAGAAGATATGCATCAAAAAACTCATTGGGGTACTCAAGCTTTGTGTGATCATTTCCTAAGAAATTATGGGTGTATTGGAATCTTTGGGAACTGTATAACTTGCTAAAGAGTGAATAGGAAAATAATGAGAAAAACAACATTAGGAGGCCGCGAGTTAGCTCTGCGACCATTCCAAAGTATCCAAGTAGATTTCACTGAACTTCCTCAAGTACAGAGATGGAAGTTCCTATTAGTAATAGTAGACCACCTAACTCATTGGGTAGAAGCAGTTCCTGCTACTAGAGCTACAGCTAACATAGTATGCAAAACCCTTCTGGAACAAATTATTCCCAGATATGGAATGGTTAATAAAATAGACTCAGATAGAGGAACACATTTTACATCCAAACTCTTACAACAAATAACTCAAGCCTTGGGAATAAAATGGGAATTACATACCCCCTGGCACCCACAAAGTTCAGGCCGAGTAGAAAGAATGAACCAGACTTTGAAAAAAACTTTAACAAAATTAATGATTGAAACTCAAATGTCATGGGTCAAATGCTTACCTTTGGCTCTGTTGAGAGTCCGAACACAGCCCAGGTCAGACCTGGGAGTATCTCCTTACGAGATGATGTTCGGATTACCCTTCCTTACCACTCAACATGAAACAGCCACTTATGAAGTAGGAGAAGTAAGTGTCAAAAAATACGTCACCACAATTGCCAGAACACTTGAAAATTTGCGGCTGAAAGGAATGATCCCTCAAACCACAACTTTGGAGTTCAAAATTCATAATATCCATCCAGGGGAATGGGTACTAGTAAAAACATGGAAAGAACAATCTTTGACTCCACAATGGGAGGGTCCTTTTCAGGTACTGCTGACGACTGAGGCCGCAATCCGGACCAAGGAACGAGGGTGGATCAAAGGACCAGCAGAATCAAAGGACCTGTAAAAGAACCTGAAGAGTGGACTGTAATATCCAAACCAGGTGATACCAAATTGATTCTTAAACGGAGGCCAGGTGACAATGAACTAGAACAATCTAAATAATCCAAGGGATATGCAAAGAATCACACCTAACTGAGAAGTGAAAGCCAAATTGATATCAGTGGCCCCTGGACAAATTCTGGGACATCGTGGAGAAGAATATTCTCACTTCAAACAGGAAGGGTTGGGACTGTATCAAACAGGGAACTCTCATGTTCTGATTCTAGCCTGTGACTTGTATTAAGAAGGGGGGGAATCACAACTTCCATCAGTGCCACATCATATACCCTGTTTGAATCATTCTAACACGGGGCATGCCAGCCAGGTCAAATATAAGTAATTAATCTGGAGGGAAATCGACATTCCACACCATCGACACCCTAGTTGTAAAAGGTGTCAAGCACAAAGTCAACCCCCTATCCAGACAAAATCATAAGCAACAAAAGTAATAACTTTGCTCTGCAGATGGGAATTACTAGTGCCTGTTGAATGGGAAACACCTAAGATACGATAAGATACTACAGTTAAAATAAGTACCAAAAGAAATTTGCCTAAAAGCTACAAAGGAAGCGACAAGGAAATAGAGGGCAAGACCGGGTTGGCCACTGTACTCGCCACCGAGAAGATCCAATACACCTGCCATGGGTTGCAACCTCATAGGCAAGGGAGGTGGGAGTATAAGCCATGCCGGACCTCTGTTATTCCTTCTTTTGTCACTTATCCTGCTCCCTTTCGGGACACCGGCAAGACCATGTTACAAATGCTATCGAAAGCTCTACATGGAAAGACACCGGGGCTTCTTTCTTATTACTCATACCCATATCAACAGTCACTGTTATGACTCGTCCAAATTAGGTATTTGCATGCATAAAGGGGAAAAATATTAGATTACAGAAAATTTGGGAACAAGTGGAAACAGACTAGGAAGTAATTGTCCAAAAGGAGAAAAATGGATTTGCTTCACAGCTGCCACCAGGGGAACAGTCCAAGATTTGGTAAAAGAACAAGTGGTAAGTAAAGATACAAAGCCAGCACAGCAACCTCGCCCTATATTCACCTCACGCCAGGACCTGTATGCAAAGCTCAAACAACAGTTAAAAGAGGAAAAAACCCCAAGGTTAGGAAAAAACCTGTTTGTAGAATTGGGGGAGAGGATAGGTAAAGAACTTAACATAACCAACTGTTGGGTCTGTGGAGGAGCTTTAATGGCAGAAGAATGGCCATGGAAAGGTAGCAGCCTAGGCCCGGTAGAACTCCTTAAATGGAACCGGACAAATATAAGAGGGGGGAACTGACCTGAGGGGTGGATTTTAAGTTCAACAGTGATAGGGGAAGAATGCCTCTGGCGAACTGGGAAAAACTTTCTTAATGAAGTAGGAAACACTCCCTGTAAAAGGTATAAAGTGAGTAACAAAACTCCAACGTGGTGGGTCCCAGAAAAACCAACTTGGTATTGGGCTCAGAAAAAAGGAAAAGACTGTCTATACGATAATGAAGTTGGACTCTTTCAGTGTAGGAAAAATCCTTATTTTGGAATCCCAGAAATATCCAAATTTTGGGAGAATATAAATCATCAAGAAGGTGATTATTGGAAAGCACCAGATGGCTTATTTTGGATATGTGGGAAGAGGGCATACCCAAGACTCCCTTCACATTGGGAAGGGAGTTGTACACTAGGAATCATTCAACCAGGGTTTTTCCTTCTACCAGAACCAGAGGGAGATCAATTAGGAATACCTGTCTATGAAGACTTCAAAAGAAATAAAAGAGATTTAATTGGAGGATTCCAAAAATGGAAAGATGAGGAATGGCCCCCTGAGCGAATATTAGAAACATATGGGCCAGCTACCTGGGCACAAGATGGAAGTTGGGGATATCGAACCCCAATTTACATGCTGAATCGTATCATCAGACTCCAAGCTCTTGTAGAAATCATAACCAATGAAACAGCCGGGGCTATGGAATTAATAGTCAGCCAGCAACGCCAAACCAGAGCTGCAATATATCAAAATAGGCTGGCTTTAGACTATTTACTGGCTGAAGAAGGGGGTGTGTGCTGGAAGTTCAATACATCGGATTGTTGTTTAAAAATTGATGACAATGGGGATGCCCTTCTAGATATCGCCAACAATATCAGAAAAATAGCCCATGTACCAGTCCAAAAATGGGAATCAATGATGTCTGCTAACTGGTGGGATGGCATATTGGGGAAAGAATGGTGGAAGAAGCTAGGTTTCTTCCTCTTATGTGCTACAGCTGGTCTAATATTTCTCCCTTGCTTGATCCCCTGCTTTATTCGGCTAATCACCAGCGTAGTTCAAGGCATGCAAGTTGTGGCAATGCCTACTGACCCAAAGTTGGCTATGTCTGGAACAGCACAAAAAATTATGGTATTAAAAAGACAAAGTGATATAAAAGACCCTCTCGAAGAAGCCAAATTAATCTGTGAAAAGAACGAACGGACACTAGAAGCCAAGAAAAAAGAATTATTGCTCAAGCCAAATGATTTATAAAATAGAAAAGGGGGGATTGTTATAAACATATATTATATTGGCTTCTCGCAAAGTATAAAGGTAGATATTATATAATGTTAGAAATGCATTTTGCTGTGTGGATGTAGTTTTCTCTCTTTAGCAAGAATGTTAGCAAGTGTGAGCAAGTAAGATAACCTCCAAGCCAACAGAGGATGAGGCCCAAGGAGCTGCTAATCAACACCTTGTCCAGGGAACAAAAGGGCCAAAAGGCTACTCCGCCCGGAGAACAGGCGGCCAGGAGAGTCCGAGAGCCGTTATCACCACTCTGCTCGGGGGGGCAAAGAGGCCCAAAGCTGCAATCAGCCCTGACTGTCTGGAGAATTAAGAGATCCACCCTACCATCGACTCTTACCTAGCCTAGCGGGCCCAACCCCAAGAATCAAGAGAAATAAAACCACAAGGCAGAAGACTACGCATGCTCTAAAAAGGCGGAACCAAGGAGTGGCCATGCAGAACAGCTCCAGGAAAAGTTTTAATAGGAATGAAGAACAGACAGTAAAAATGGTATAAAAAGGACTCGCCTCCAGCATCAGGTGTGCTCTTGGCAGAGCGCCAAGGCACCCGGCCATTACCCCTTTGCTTTATTTTATGTGTCTCTTATTGTCTTTATATTAAACGCTTTAAATTCTCACAGGAGAGTGAACCTCGTTTTTCACATATGGGTGCCGTACCCTCCTACCCTCACACATGCCACTCAAAGCTCCTTGCGTGGAGCTCTCGCACCATCCATGCCAGCAACTGTGCCAAGACACCGCCCTTGTTCAGCACCATCGCACCTACCACAAGGTAGCTGAATCGGAGGGCAGGAAAAAGACATCGACAATGGAGGGGAGTTGCTCCCACTGACAGCCAAGCTCCAAGTTCAGCGTCCCTTACGTCTCGCCCAGGACGGGCGGGAAAACGCCTCGGCGGAGCGCAGCGCTGGGCGGGAGCGGCCGGCACGGCAACCGAGCGCGCTCCCCACTCCCTCCCGCCCGCGCCGCTGCTGGGACGCCGGGTTCGCCGGAATCGGCCACGTGCTGCAGGGAGGGCAGCGCGGCAAAGGCGGCCACCCCTCGTCGCCCTGGGAAGGCCGGCCTCGGATCCCCGCTCTCTCCACCGGCACGGGCAGTGCCAGCAGCCTCTCGCTGCGGCCGCCGCTGGCCGAAAGCTTGGCCGCGCACCGCCCGGCCGGCCCCGCCGCTCCGCGGAGTCCGTGGGCGGCCGCCGAGCGACAGGAAGCAGAAGCGCTCACCGCCGCGCCACTCGCCGCCCCGCCCGGGCGCTCCTCTCCTCGCGCTACCACGGCGGCGCCGGCCCGCCCCGCTTTCCCCGTCGCCTGCGGCGCAACGCGGGTGCCACGAGCCACGCAGCACGCGTGCGGCCGGGCCCTGCCGAGCCGCAGGCGGAGCCGGGGCACGGCCCGGGCGGGAGAGCTTCCGGCGGCCGAGCGTGAGCGCGCCAGGCGGGGGGGCGGCCGGCGGCGCGATGGAGAGCTAGATGGAGGCGGCAGCACCGCGCGGCATAAAATAGCTGCTCGTCCCGCAGCCGCCCGCTCCGCAGCCCCTCGGCTGCTGTCGAGAAGGGCCCCGGCCCTGGCCGCGCCGGTGGCGACGTGGCTCCGCAGCCCGCGGGCAGCCCTGGCGGGGCAGGGGAGCAACGCGGGCAGCCCCGGGGTCGCGCAGCCGTCTGTAACGCGCGGTGGGAGCCGCCGGGAACTATTTTACACCTCCCGGGGGGCTGGGGAGGAGCACGGAGACCACGCGGTAGGTCGCTGCCGTTAGGGAAAATTAATCCACGATGCCTGAGGTTTATGTCCGAAAAGGAGACAGAGGAGTCCTGCAACATTCTTCGACTACAGGGAGAGTCCATGGGGCTTTTCCCATGGGGTCTGTCAAACGGTTGCGGGGTGCAGCCCCCTTTTGATGCCAAGTTCCCGGCCACAACGCCCTCTTCCTTTTCCCCACTGGCTGAGGTATTCGGGAGATACAGACTTCCGGAACTGCCTACTCTATGCCTCCCTCTAATATGCACCCCCCTTTTGGCATCGAAAAGAAAGAAAAAGAAACCATCCCTAATAATATTAAGTCTTTGTTGCCTTGCTCTAGGTTCAGGAATTTAATACAGCCTCGATTAATCAACAGTCTCTGATGATTAGTAACAGTTCTCGAGAACTAATCATTTCTTCTGTTATTTCACTACCCATAAGTTCCTAGCCTTGTCTACAGGCCGATTCACACGGTCTGGTTGTAAGGACTCATCCATCTCACTCCTTTCAATCCCTCCTCTTTTAATTTGATCTGTATTTGTCTTTACAAACCTTAATTACCATTGATTCAATTTTTTCTTCTGGAGCCTTCTTGGGTTTTGCTATTATTTGCAGTGACATCCTTTTCTGTCCTTTTGTATGCATTTCTGGATCAGGTAGGCATGGCTGCTAGCGGCATCCCCTTGAGCACCTGCTGAAAGAGCTGCACCCAGCATGGTATCACGCATGGTAAAAAGATGAGAGTTGCTATAGCATATAAGAGGAGAAATGGTATTCATTTAGCCCATAGCTGGCCAGTTAACCATGCAAACATGTCCCATTACCATCCTTTCAACATTTGGACAGGTCCATGAGCTGGCGTTATTTCCTTTGTTATTTGTTTGACCACATTTCCGCTGTCATCTGCTTGCAAACAGCAGCTCGAGTCATTTAATTTCCCACAAACTCCTCCTTCTTCTGCTAACAGATAATCTAATACCATCCAATGTTGAAATACCGCTTTCCTCGTTCAAGTGGGTTGGTCAGCTAGAAGGTCAAGAGCTGTGGCTGGCTGGTTGGTAATTATTTCCGAGACAGCCTGTAACCTAATTATCTCATTCAAATTGGGGTGCTCCCTCCAGCCAGGGCTGCATCAGCTGACTGCTTTTCTCTAATTAAATCATCACAGATTTTGATTCCTAAGCGATTTCCCTGAACTTGTAGTAGCAAAAAGAACAATGGTCTAATAAATATACCATATCCCTGACCAGTTTGGAGGTAGCCTGAGCTAAGCATATTGGCCGCAAATCCAATAATGTCCTTTCAAAGCCCATGTTCCATTAGCAAAGGGGCCTTCCTACCCTTGGTCATCAATTGGTGGGTCAAAATACAGCAGGATTCCCGGGCCTAACGGTCCTCCAACAATAGTTGCCCCACCATAAGGGTCACAGTATTTGCATTTCCAAGCTCCCACACAGGGTTCCCATCTACTTTTACATCTGCAAGCTGCTTGGTTGCATTTGGAGCAGAACTCACTAAAAGGCTTTGAGTTCCAATCGGGTGTTGCCATTCCCACTGATAATCACAAACAACATGTCTTCTACTTGTGGAATTTTTGTGGGGACAGCTCAAAAATAGGTGATCAAAAAAGCCCTTGTTCCTCCCCATTGCTTTACAGGCTTCCAAATATTTTTGGTAAGTGTGGCAAGAACACCTTACGCAGCTACCATTAGTGAGCCGAACAGGTATTTGATTGCATTTGCCTTGATATTTGGAACAATTGTAAGGAGGGCAATTGGGGCTCGAAACCCAATTGTTTAAACCCAGAGGGAAAGTCAATTGACAAACGCCTTTTCCTACATAGACATGCCCTGTCCTGTTTAGGCAATAAGTGCCTTTTTGAGAAGAATGAAGTGGCCATGGACTTCCTTCTTCGGCCCAAAATCCTGTCCTAGTATGGACCTCACGTCGGGTGTTGACCCACCACTTAGGTTCAGCTGGGCTAGCCAACCATGGCCACTCTTCAGATCCTCCTGGCCCTCCACAGAGCCAGCAATTGCTAAGGTTAAAAACTTTTGCTACTTCTTCTCCTAAGGCTGCAAATTGATTCTCCCACTCCTGGCCTAAACTTAGCTGACCATATAAAAGTAGAATTATTAAGGAAAATGTTTTAATAGCGTGATCTAATTAGCTAGTCTAATTTTCACGTTGTCTTCTGCACCACCTGTGGCAATTGAAGACACAGAAACCACCTAACGTACAACAATGGCCGCAAGTATTAGCCCCCCAGTGAGTGGAGATTCTAGAGGAGGGATGCCCATACAGACTATTTCAGCAGATGGTCTGTGGGTAGGCACGCAGGGCTTCCTCTGATGTTGAAGCACTGGCTACTGCTCCAGCCCGCTCCTGCAGAGTGTCAGTCACGGCCTCCCAGCTTTCTCCTCCAGCCGAGATGTGCAAATCTCTGAGGCTTCAGAGACCTTGACCCAAGTGTGACGGGTCCACCTGTGTTCAGCTGTCTTGATGGCTGTTTCTGTGGTCAGTGACACTTGGAATGGGCCACGCCATTTCACCACCATTGGCGCTTCTTTCTACCCCTTAACTAGGACTCAATCTCCCGGTTGGATGTTACAAGCAGCAAAGTCCAAAGGCGGGGCTTGTGCCAGCTGAGCTTCCTGTTGAAGGGGTTTCACAAGAAGCAGTATCCTGGCCACAGATGGTTTTAAATATACATCACTTGCCTCTACCCCCCTCCCCCCCCCCCCCAAGGTTGAGACTTACCAGGGTAATTGCAAACGACGATTGAAAGGGAGATAACTGAATCTCTCTTCTGGGTCGGGCCCTCATTCTCGCCAAAGCCAATGTCCAAAGCCCTACCCATGGCATCTTGATTTCTATTACCAGCTTCAAAAGGTGTTTATTTCTCTATTCATTGTATTCTACCCGAGCCGAGCTCTGGGGGTGCCAGGGCCTATGGAGGTTCCATTGTATTCCTAAAGAAGCCAAAATCCCTTGAAGGATCTTTCCTGTAAAATGAGTTCCCCTATCTGAGTCTATTGCTTCTACAATGCTTTATCTTGGAATGACTTGTTCCAACAATGCCTTAATAACTGATCCTGTCATTGCTGAAGCAGTTGGAAATGCTTCTGGCCACCTTGCTAGCTGACATACGATTACCAGAAGATATTAAGCCTTGCCACTTGGGGCATCTCAGGAAAATCCACCTGGCGTCTTTGGAAGGGACATGCAGCCCAAGGCCTCCCTCCCCTGGCAGGTTACTTTGTAACTCGGCTGTTTGCTTTAGCACAGATCAAGCAACCTTCAACAGCTCGTTTTGCCAGTCTAAAAAGACCCACAGCAACATGCATCATGAGGAAGGCTTCTGCCAATCCTCAGGAAATGCAAGGACTCTCTTCACGGAGTTGTTTTAGTATTGGTAGGGCCAAAGGCTCTGGTATCTCTTGTTTGCCATCCCTTGTAAACCAATTCTTGCCTTTTTTCTCTGCCGCACGACTTTTAACTGTATCTCGAACATCTCTGGTAGAAAAGACAGCTTCCCGGGCAGTGATGGAGTCACTGGGAGCAAAGGGGGCATCTTGGAGAGTTCTGGCAGAAGTGTTGCTTTCTGAGTTTCTTCATCCACCAAAAAGGAGACAGAGGAGTCCTGTAACATTCTTCAACTCCAGGGAGAGGCCATGGGGCTTTTGCCATGGAGTCTCTCAAATGATTGCGGGATGCAGCCCCATTTTTCTGCTAAGTTCCTGGCAACAGCACCCTCTGAGGTACTCGGGAATTACAGACTGCCGGAACTGCCTACTCTATTCCCCCCTCTAATATGCACCCCCCTTTTGGTATGGAAAAGGAAGAAAACGAACCTATTCCTAATGCTATTAAGTCTTTGCTGCCTTGCTCTAGGTTCAGGAATTTAACAGGGCCTTGGCTGAGCAACAGTCTCTGTTGATTAGTAACAGTTTCTAGAGCTAATACTTTCTTCTCTTACTTCCCTCCCTGTAAATTCCTAGCCTTGTCTAAGGACGGATTCACACGGTCTCTTTGTAAAGACACATCTATGTTACTCCTTTCACTCCCACACCTTCTTGGCGGTGGAACGGCTCCCCCCGGCACAGCACCCGGCACAAAACCCCCATATGCGCACACACACACCTGCACTTACCCTGCACTCCGCTGCACACACACACACACACACACACACACACACCTGCCGCACACTAACACCCCCGTCCACATCCCCCCCATGCTACTTGCAGTGGCCCCGCCCCTGCCATCCCGGCCGGCTGGCAGCGCCCACTCCTCACATGCTTCCCCATGCCTTGCATTTCCTTGCTGCCCCCTCTGTAGCCTTCCCTCAACCTGCCTTTTCTCCCCTGCCTTGCATTGACTTGCTCACCCATCCCCCACCTGACTTCCTTTCACATTCGTCTAGGTCTGGCCTCACCTTTCCTTTTCCTTCTAGGACCCTCACTGCCTTGCCTCGCCTCGCAAAGCCACCACTTGCCTTGCCTTGCCCTTGAACCCCTCCCTTGCCTTGCATGACCTTGCTCACCCCTCCCCCACCTGGAATTCAAGACCCCTTTTCAATGACCTTTCATGCCCTTGCCCTGCCCTTTCTGCTCCTCCTAGGAATCTCAAAGCTCTCAAGCATCTCCGGTGTTTCAGGATCACATGAGAGGAAGACCAGGGGAGGAGGACGCATGTTGCCACACTCATCTCTATGGGCAGCCTTTGTCTGGGAGCAATCCTTGCATGTCTTGAATCTTGGAAGGGCAATTCACATTTTGCCCTTGAGCTCGGGGACCAGAATGAGAGTTCTTTTGCATACAAAGCAAAGCAGGTAGCTCAAGTCTTTTAGGTGCAGAGGAGAAATGACCCACGCGGGATCAAGGCCACACAGAGCACTTGGTCCTGGCCACTTTTGTGTACTAGCAGTCATTGAATGTACTTCTCACCTGCCTTGCCTGGCCTTGCCTTGGCAACACAACAGTTTCCTTGCCTTGCCCTGCTAGCCCTCTGTAGCCTTGCATTCCTTTGCATGGCCCTTGACCTGCCTACTGCTTTCCTCCAGGGCCTTGGCTTGCCAAGCCCTTCCTGTTTCTGCCTGGCCTTCCCATCAGTGGACTTTCCTTCCTACGGCCAGCCTTGCCTCTAACTTCTGGGCCTTCTCTTGCCTACCACTCCATTTGCTTTCCCCTCACTGCTCTGGCCTTGCCTACCTCTCCCTTGACTTGCCCACAATTGCCTGCACTTGGTTTGCAGCGCCTTGCCTGCATGGAAGGCAAGGGAAAGAGTGGTAGGCAGGGCAAAGCAAAGCCAGCAAGTTGTAGGTAGTGCGAGGCAAGGCAGACGTAGGCAAAGGAAGCAGAGCAAGGGTAGCTTAAGAAGAACTAGACACGGTGCTGAAGGCAAGGCAAGGCCAAGAGACTAGGAGTGCCTTTCCTTGGGAAGGCAAGGACATAGTGCCAGTGTTGCTGGAGCAGATGTTAAGGTACCATGGGGAGGAATAGTCCAGCAAGACATTTCTCTTCTGGCCCCTGTGCGTGTAGGGGCAATTGCTGGACATATTCAATACTGGAGGTGGATCAGTCGCTGGATGTGTTGCATTTTGGAGGAGGGGATGCCGTTTCTTTGGAGATGGGCTTGTAGTTGCTCTCTTTGGCAAGGAAAGCAGGTGTGGATGTGCACATCAGGTGCTCTTAGGGATTTTAAAGGCTTTTCCCAACAGGCAGAGCTCTCTCTGGGTTAGAGCTGTTGAGCTGTCAGTGGGAATGCAAAGGCCAAGCTCGTGAGCCTTTTGTCCTGGTGCCTTCGGTGTGTGAGCAGTCCCTGGTGCCGTTGTCTTTGGACCCTGACTCTGGGAGAGGGAAGGCCTAGGATGGTACCTAGAGCTGAGAAGGAGAGTGCAGAGAACAGCGTGTGTGCTGCTAGTTTGAGGGGTGCAGGTGAAGTTGTAGGCAGCAAGATCTTCCTCAGCTGGCACTGAGCTCTGTTTTTGCCAGGGGTTCAAGTTGGTGGGCAGAATCTGTGAGAGGGAAAAGATTTGCTTGGGCCAAAGAGGTTTTTCTGGCTCTTGGAGTGTGGTGTAAAGAAGAGTCTGCTCTTGGAAGGGGAAGGTGAGGGAAATCTTTTTGTTCTGACACCGTTGATTTGAGTGCAGGGACGTGTGCAAGTTGCCTTTGCCCTTGGGGTGGTTTCGAGCTGGGCCGGGTGCTTGGCCTTCTTTTGCAAGTCTACAGCGCCATCGTGTGGTTGTTTCCATGAGCGCTGACAGTGCCCGGGAAAAAGCCAAGCGCTTCGCTGGCGCGGCCCCGGTCGTGTGGGTGCAGTTGGTGGAAGAGCTCCGCTGTGCATCCTGCCTCTTGGAGACATAAAAGGATGTGATCCTGCGCGTAGCGGGGAAGCAAGAGGAATCTTTTCATTGTTGGCTGGGCAGTTTCTAAGCGGCAAAAGTAAAGGCAGTTCCAGCACGGTCTCTTTCTTTTCAGAACCTTTTCTGTGCCATCATGAACATGCTCAACATGTAACTCGCACTCACTGAACTGCATCAAAGGCCCTGCAGATACGCACTTTCCTTCAAGCTCTATGTAGCATCCTACCCTCCACCTCTCGCCGATCCCAAAGCCCTTCCAAACATCCAGCAGCTGCACGCAGAGAACAAGTGCTAGAACAAGGCGTGGGCCTTCATAGTCCTTTTAAAGTCTGTAAACTAGGCGAAACATTCCAGTGACCAGCACTTTCCTTCGCAACTATATATAGAGCATCATCACATTCTCTCCAAGTGGGTAAGTCCACCCTTGCAGCGCAGGGTTTGCAGCCCCAGTTCGGACTTAGAGATGGGCCAGGTGAGAAAGCATTTGTTGACTATCCCTCGTCTCTGGAAGTCTTGATACTCGCAGCGCAATCAGGTCCGCACACCTTCAGTGTGGCCAAGTTCAAGCAGCTAGAGCTCCCAGAGATGGGAGAGTCAGGACAGAAGACGTTCCAAAAGTACCGTGTACTTACAGCAGGATTAAAACTGTGCACAGCAGTCTGCAGCACTGTAGCTTCCTTCTCTGACAAACGTGCCATCCCATTGTTGGCTCTCGCAGCTCGGTTGCTAGCTGCTCTCCTGAAGAAAAGAGCTAGAAGAAAAAGCCAATGCTGGGCTGCACCTTCCCCTTGCCTCACGTAAAGCCACCTAAACTCCCCACTGCACTCTCTACTTCCCCTCTCCTTGGCATCGACCACTGTGTTTTCTGCATCTCGGAGCTGAAAGGTAAGCGCCAGTGGTTCCAGGGATGGTTGGAAGGTAAGTAGCTGTCTTAGAACTTTCTCCCTCTCAATCTTAAAGTGAATTCGGCCGGAAGGCGGGTGCCAGCCACGCTCCTTTCTCAGTTTGTACGCTGCGGACACGAGCCTGGTGCTCTGCGCCTTCATTCCGCCTCTTTAGTACCCATGTCGCGCTTTCATTCTGCCGGAGTCAAACCATCGTCTACTTGTCGCACAAAGAGCACTGTGCCGGCAGCGAAATGCCCCAGCCAACTGCTTCTGCCGACACACGCCTGGGCTATGCACTTTCCCTCGCAGCGACATACAGCAGCACATTCGGTCTTTCTTGTCGTCCAAATGTAAAGGGAAAGATTCTACGCTACGTCTGGCACAGAGAACAGTTTTAGGTCAACAAGCTTACCCAGAGCTTTACTCCGATGCGTGGAAACCAGTGTTTGCACCACATTCTAGTGGCAGCCCTCCTTCTTTTACAGCCTGCACAGCCCCGTCAGATCGTGGTGCTCTCTGACACTTTCCTTCTCAGTTCCAAGTACCACCGCGAACCTTACAGCCTTGCAGGGAGCAAAGACGCGGATAAACGTCTCGCACCGAAGAACGTGGCTGGACGAAAATATGTTCTTCCTCTCTCCTCCTTGTCGCCCAGATTGTGGTGCTGTGTTGAAAGTCTTGGCCAGCGAAAAGCTAATCCAGCCAGTGTTTCTCTCCTGACGCATTTCGCTGAGCGAGAGCGACACAGAGAGCTTGGACATTGCAAAACAGCAAGGAAATGATTGTACGTTGAGCTCAGGAAAATCCGTGCACAGCACACTGTGGGATGCGTGCAATGCTGACGCTTAAGAGCGGCAAAGCTCAAAGGCATCGCTGGGCTCGAGTACTGTCCAGACCACGGCGAAGAACGAAGCAGCTGGGCCACGGCTTAATGTACTCAGTGGAGCGAATTTCAAATGTCCAGCCAAGAGCTGCTTCACAAGCAGATTCAGCTGAGAATGCTCTGGCTGCTTCACAAAGTAAGGCGCAGCCGGTGCACTCCATCACACTACCTGGCCAGAGGCAGTTTCTTACACCTTCAATGCTGCAGAGTCCATGCAGCTGGAGCACACCCAGAAGGACGCGTCCAGATGGAAGGCGTTCTTCAAGTACCCCCCTGCTCCAAGCAGCTTTGAAATGGAGCACAACACTCTGCGGCTCCGCAGCTTCCTTCTCAGATAGACGTGCCGTCACATTATTCACTCTCGCAGCTCCGTTGCCCACTTGCAGCAGCTGCTACCAAAGAAAAAGGCTCCAGGAGTAAAAGCCACTGCTGAGCTGCACTATCCCCTTGCCTCACGTAAAGCACCAGAAACTGTCCGCTGCACTCTGTATTTCCATTCTCCGCCGCATCTACCACTGTCATCTCTGCATCTCGAAGCATAAACCTCGTCACAATTGTTTCCGGGGAAAGCTGGAAGAGAAATACGTAGCAGCACAAGTAGCTGCAGGTTGAACTTTCTGTTTTCAACTGCTAATTTGAATCCGAAAACAAGCGAGTGACAGCCACGCTTCCTCTTGCAGCCTGTGCGATGCACACACCAGCTCGCTGCTTTGCGCCTCCATTCTTCCGCTCTTCGTACCATGTCGCGCTTTCGTTTTGCTGGCGACGAACCGTCGTCTACTTGTCGCACAGAGAGAACGGTGGCAGCAGAGAAAGGCTCCAGAGAAACGCTCCAGGTTGCTGATCCTTCCGAAACACACCTGGGCTATGCACTTTCTTTCGCAGCCTTTGATAGCACCACATTCTGTTTGCGTTGTAGCCTGAATGTCAAGGGAATGATTCTCGGCTACGTCTGGCACAGAGAACAGTTTTAGGTCAACGAGCTTACCCGGAGTTTACCCCCGACGCGTGGAAACCTGTATTTGCACCACATTCCAGTGGTAGCTCTCTTTCTTTCACAGCCTGCACAGCGCCGTTAGATCGCGGTGCTCTCTGCACCTTCCTTCTCAGTTCCAAGTTCCACCGCGAACCGTACAGCCTTGCAGGGAACAAAGACGTGGATAGATGTGCCGCAGAGAAGATCGTGCAAAGGCGAAAAGATGTTCTTTTCTCCTCCTCGTCGCCCGGATTGTGGTGCTGTACTGAAAGCGTGGGTTTTATTACCCCTTCTCGCAATAAGACTACGGTGCTGCATTGGAACTGTTGGCCAGTGAAATGCTAATCCAGCAAGTGCTTCTCTCCTGACAATTTTCTCTGAGTGAGGGCTTGCGCGGACAGCTTGGCTCTGCGAAGCAGAAAGGCTGTACTTGCACGTAGCGCTGAGGAAAATCCGTGCACAGCGCACTGTGGATGCGTGCAGTACACACACTGAAGAGAGCCAAAGCTGAATGCTTCAGTTCTGTCCAGCGCCGGTAAGGGAGAAGACCGCAGCCCCATGGCACTGGGCTGGTGTGTGCGATGGCTATGAGCTGTGCCGCTCTTCTGCGTGTATACTGCAAGCATCCACAGTGTGCGGAGCACAGATTTTCCTCCGCTCTCGCTCAGTGAAATGCATCAGGAGGGAAGCACATGCTGGATTAGCCTTCCACTGGCCAACAGTTCCAACGCAGCACCATAGTCTTATTGCGAGAAGGGATAATAAAACACATGTATTGTCCCGGCACAGTTCTCTGTGTGAGACGTAGTCGAGAATCATTCCCTTAAGATTAAGACCACAATGCAGAT
Source organism: Aphelocoma coerulescens (assembly GCF_041296385.1). Classification (NCBI taxonomy): domain Eukaryota; kingdom Metazoa; phylum Chordata; class Aves; order Passeriformes; family Corvidae; genus Aphelocoma; species Aphelocoma coerulescens. The sequence continues at coordinate 682,735 of NW_027184081.1, forward strand.
AGAATGTTGTGCTACCTAGCACTGGGGGGAATAGCCCAGGCGTGTTTCGGCAGAGGCAGCAGCCTGGAGCGTTTCTCTGCTGGCACCGTTCTCCCTGTGCGACAAGTAGACGATGGTTCGTCGCCAGCAAAACGAAAGCGCGACATGGTACGAAGAGCGGAAGAATGGAGGCGCAAAGCAGCGAGCTGGTGTGTGCATCGCACAGGCTGCAAGAGGAAGCGTGGCTGTCACTCGCTTGTTTTCGGATTCAAATTAGCAGTTGAAAACAGAAAGTTCAACCTGCAGCTACTTGTGCTGCTACGTATTTCTCTTCCAGCTTTCCCCGGAAACAATTGTGACGAGGTTTATGCTTCGAGATGCAGAGATGACAGTGGTAGATGCGGCGGAGAATGGAAATACAGAGTGCAGCGGACAGTTTCTGGTGCTTTACGTGAGGCAAGGGGATAGTGCAGCTCAGCAGTGGCTTTTACTCCTGGAGCCTTTTTCTTTGGTAGCAGCTGCTGCAAGTGGGCAACGGAGCTGCGAGAGTGAATAATGTGACGGCACGTCTATCTGAGAAGGAAGCTGCGGAGCCGCAGAGTGTTGTGCTCCATTTCAAAGCTGCTTGGAGCAGGGGGGTACTTGAAGAACGCCTTCCATCTGGACGCGTCCTTCTGGGTGTGCTCCAGCTGCATGGACTCTGCAGCATTGAAGGTGTAAGAAACTGCCTCTGGCCAGGTAGTGTGATGGAGTGCACCGGCTGCGCCTTACTTTGTGAAGCAGCCAGAGCATTCTCAGCTGAATCTGCTTGTGAAGCAGCTCTTGGCTGGACATTTGAAATTCGCTCCACTGAGTACATTAAGCCGTGGCCCAGCTGCTTCGTTCTTCGCCGTGGTCTGGACAGTACTCGAGCCCAGCGATGCCTTTGAGCTTTGCCGCTCTTAAGCGTCAGCATTGCACGCATCCCACAGTGTGCTGTGCACGGATTTTCCTGAGCTCAACGTACAATCATTTCCTTGCTGTTTTGCAATGTCCAAGCTCTCTGTGTCGCTCTCGCTCAGCGAAATGCGTCAGGAGAGAAACACTGGCTGGATTAGCTTTTCGCTGGCCAAGACTTTCAACACAGCACCACAATCTGGGCGACAAGGAGGAGAGAGGAAGAACATATTTTCGTCCAGCCACGTTCTTCGGTGCGAGACGTTTATCCGCGTCTTTGCTCCCTGCAAGGCTGTAAGGTTCGCGGTGGTACTTGGAACTGAGAAGGAAAGTGTCAGAGAGCACCACGATCTGACGGGGCTGTGCAGGCTGTAAAAGAAGGAGGGCTGCCACTAGAATGTGGTGCAAACACTGGTTTCCACGCATCGGAGTAAAGCTCTGGGTAAGCTTGTTGACCTAAAACTGTTCTCTGTGCCAGACGTAGCGTAGAATCTTTCCCTTTACATTTGGACGACAAGAAAGACCGAATGTGCTGCTGTATGTCGCTGCGAGGGAAAGTGCATAGCCCAGGCGTGTGTCGGCAGAAGCAGTTGGCTGGGGCATTTCGCTGCCGGCACAGTGCTCTTTGTGCGACAAGTAGACGATGGTTTGACTCCGGCAGAATGAAAGCGCGACATGGGTACTAAAGAGGCGGAATGAAGGCGCAGAGCACCAGGCTCGTGTCCGCAGCGTACAAACTGAGAAAGGAGCGTGGCTGGCACCCGCCTTCCGGCCGAATTCACTTTAAGATTGAGAGGGAGAAAGTTCTAAGACAGCTACTTACCTTCCAACCATCCCTGGAACCACTGGCGCTTACCTTTCAGCTCCGAGATGCAGAAAACACAGTGGTCGATGCCAAGGAGAGGGGAAGTAGAGAGTGCAGTGGGGAGTTTAGGTGGCTTTACGTGAGGCAAGGGGAAGGTGCAGCCCAGCATTGGCTTTTTCTTCTAGCTCTTTTCTTCAGGAGAGCAGCTAGCAACCGAGCTGCGAGAGCCAACAATGGGATGGCACGTTTGTCAGAGAAGGAAGCTACAGTGCTGCAGACTGCTGTGCACAGTTTTAATCCTGCTGTAAGTACACGGTACTTTTGGAACGTCTTCTGTCCTGACTCTCCCATCTCTGGGAGCTCTAGCTGCTTGAACTTGGCCACACTGAAGGTGTGCGGACCTGATTGCGCTGCGAGTATCAAGACTTCCAGAGACGAGGGATAGTCAACAAATGCTTTCTCACCTGGCCCATCTCTAAGTCCGAACTGGGGCTGCAAACCCTGCGCTGCAAGGGTGGACTTACCCACTTGGAGAGAATGTGATGATGCTCTATATATAGTTGCGAAGGAAAGTGCTGGTCACTGGAATGTTTCGCCTAGTTTACAGACTTTAAAAGGACTATGAAGGCCCACGCCTTGTTCTAGCACTTGTTCTCTGCGTGCAGCTGCTGGATGTTTGGAAGGGCTTTGGGATCGGCGAGAGGTGGAGGGTAGGATGCTACATAGAGCTTGAAGGAAAGTGCGTATCTGCAGGGCCTTTGATGCAGTTCAGTGGGTGCGAGTTACATGTTGAGCATGTTCATGATGGCACAGAAAAGGTTCTGAAAAGAAAGAGACCGTGCTGGAACTGCCTTTACTTTTGCCGCTTAGAAACTGCCCAGCCAACAATGAAAAGATTCCTCTTGCTTCCCCGCTACGCGCAGGATCACATCCTTTTATGTCTCCAAGAGGCAGGATGCACAGCGGAGCTCTTCCACCAACTGCACCCACACGACCGGGGCCGCGCCAGCGAAGCGCTTGGCTTTTTCCCGGGCACTGTCAGCGCTCATGGAAACAACCACACGATGGCGCTGTAGACTTGCAAAAGAAGGCCAAGCACCCGGCCCAGCTCGAAACCACCCCAAGGGCAAAGGCAACTTGCATACGTCCCTGCACTCAAATCAACGGTGTCAGAACAAAAAGATTTCCCTCACCTTCCCCTTCCAAGAGCAGACTCTTCTTTACACCACACTCCAAGAGCCAGAAAAACCTCTTTGGCCCAAGCAAATATTTTCCCTCTCACAGATTCTGCCCACCAACTTGAACCCCTGGCAAAAACAGAGCTCAGTGCCAGCTGAGGAAGATCTTGCTGCCTACAACTTCACCTGCACCCCTCAAACTAGCAGCACACACGCTGTTCTCTGCACTCTCCTTCTCAGCTCTAGGTACCATCCTAGGCCTTCCCTCTCCCAGAGTCAGGGTCCAAAGACAACGGCACCAGGGACTGCTCACACACCGAAGGCACCAGGACAAAAGTCTCACGAGCTTGGCCTTTGCATTCCCACTGACAGCTCAACAGCTCTAACCCAGAGAGAGCTCTGCCTGTTGGGAAAAGCCTTTAAAATCCCTAAGAGCACCTGATGTGCACATCCACACCTGCTTTCCTTGCCAAAGAGAGCAACTACAAGCCCATCTCCAAAGAAACGGCATCCCCTCCTCCAAAATGCAACACATCCAGCGACTGATCCACCTCCAGTATTGAATATGTCCAGCAATTGCCCCTACACGCACAGGGGCCAGAAGAGAAATGTCTTGCTGGACTATTCCTCCCCATGGTACCTTAACATCTGCTCCAGCAACACTGGCACTATGTCCTTGCCTTCCCAAGGAAAGGCACTCCTAGTCTCTTGGCCTTGCCTTGCCTTCAGCACCGTGTCTAGTTCTTCTTAAGCTACCCTTGCTCTGCTTCCTTTGCCTACGTCTGCCTTGCCTCGCACTACCTACAACTTGCTGGCTTTGCTTTGCCCTGCCTACCACTCTTTCCCTTGCCTTCCATGCAGGCAAGGCGCTGCAAACCAAGTGCAGGCAATTGTGGGCAAGTCAAGGGAGAGGTAGGCAAGGCCAGAGCAGTGAGGGGAAAGCAAATGGAGTGGTAGGCAAGAGAAGGCCCAGAAGTTAGAGGCAAGGCTGGCCGTAGGAAGGAAAGTCCACTGATGGGAAGGCCAGGCAGAAACAGGAAGGGCTTGGCAAGCCAAGGCCCTGGAGGAAAGCAGTAGGCAGGTCAAGGGCCATGCAAAGGAATGCAAGGCTACAGAGGGCTAGCAGGGCAAGGCAAGGAAACTGTTGTGTTGCCAAGGCAAGGCCAGGCAAGGCAGGTGAGAAGTACATTCAATGACTGCTAGTACACAAAAGTGGCCAGGACCAAGTGCTCTGTGTGGCCTTGATCCCGCGTGGGTCATTTCTCCTCTGCACCTAAAAGACTTGAGCTACCTGCTTTGCTTTGTATGCAAAAGAACTCTCATTCTGGTCCCCGAGCTCAAGGGCAAAATGTGAATTGCCCTTCCAAGATTCAAGACATGCAAGGATTGCTCCCAGACAAAGGCTGCCCATAGAGATGAGTGTGGCAACATGCGTCCTCCTCCCCTGGTCTTCCTCTCATGTGATCCTGAAACACCGGAGATGCTTGAGAGCTTTGAGATTCCTAGGAGAAGCAGAAAGGGCAGGGCAAGGGCATGAAAGGTCATTGAAAAGGGGTCTTGAATTCCAGGTGGGGGAGGGGTGAGCAAGGTCATGCAAGGCAAGGGAGGGGTTCAAGGGCAAGGCAAGGCAAGTGGTGGCTTTGCGAGGCGAGGCAAGGCAGTGAGGGTCCTAGAAGGAAAAGGAAAGGTGAGGCCAGACCTAGACGAATGTGAAAGGAAGTCAGGTGGGGGATGGGTGAGCAAGTCAATGCAAGGCAGGGGAGAAAAGGCAGGTTGAGGGAAGGCTACAGAGGGGGCAGCAAGGAAATGCAAGGCATGGGGAAGCATGTGAGGAGTGGGCGCTGCCAGCCGGCCGGGATGGCAGGGGCGGGGCCACTGCAAGTAGCATGGGGGGGATGTGGACGGGGGTGTTAGTGTGCGGCAGGTGTGTGTGTGTGTGTGTGTGTGTGTGTGTGTGTGCAGCGGAGTGCAGGGTAAGTGCAGGTGTGTGTGTGCGCATATGGGGGTTTTGTGCCGGGTGCTGTGCCGGGGGGAGCCGTTCCACCGCCAAGAAGGTGTGGGAGTGAAAGGAGTAACATAGATGTGTCTTTACAAAGAGACCGTGTGAATCCGTCCTTAGACAAGGCTAGGAATTTACAGGGAGGGAAGTAAGAGAAGAAAGTATTAGCTCTAGAAACTGTTACTAATCAACAGAGACTGTTGCTCAGCCAAGGCCCTGTTAAATTCCTGAACCTAGAGCAAGGCAGCAAAGACTTAATAGCATTAGGAATAGGTTCGTTTTCTTCCTTTTCCATACCAAAAGGGGGGTGCATATTAGAGGGGGGAATAGAGTAGGCAGTTCCGGCAGTCTGTAATTCCCGAGTACCTCAGAGGGTGCTGTTGCCAGGAACTTAGCAGAAAAAGGGGGCTGCGTCCCGCAATCATTTGAGAGACTCCATGGCAAAAGCCCCATGGCCTCTCCCTGGAGTTGAAGAATGTTACAGGACTCCTCTGTCTCCTTTTTGGTGGATGAAGAAACTCAGAAAGCAACACTTCTGCCAGAACTCTCCAAGATGCCCCCTTTGCTCCCAGTGACTCCATCACTGCCCGGGAAGCTGTCTTTTCTACCAGAGATGTTCGAGATACAGTTAAAAGTCGTGCGGCAGAGAAAAAAGGCAAGAATTGGTTTACAAGGGATGGCAAACAAGAGATACCAGAGCCTTTGGCCCTACCAATACTAAAACAACTCCGTGAAGAGAGTCCTTGCATTTCCTGAGGATTGGCAGAAGCCTTCCTCATGATGCATGTTGCTGTGGGTCTTTTTAGACTGGCAAAACGAGCTGTTGAAGGTTGCTTGATCTGTGCTAAAGCAAACAGCCGAGTTACAAAGTAACCTGCCAGGGGAGGGAGGCCTTGGGCTGCATGTCCCTTCCAAAGACGCCAGGTGGATTTTCCTGAGATGCCCCAAGTGGCAAGGCTTAATATCTTCTGGTAATCGTATGTCAGCTAGCAAGGTGGCCAGAAGCATTTCCAACTGCTTCAGCAATGACAGGATCAGTTATTAAGGCATTGTTGGAACAAGTCATTCCAAGATAAAGCATTGTAGAAGCAATAGACTCAGATAGGGGAACTCATTTTACAGGAAAGATCCTTCAAGGGATTTTGGCTTCTTTAGGAATACAATGGAACCTCCATAGGCCCTGGCACCCCCAGAGCTCGGCTCGGGTAGAATACAATGAATAGAGAAATAAACACCTTTTGAAGCTGGTAATAGAAATCAAGATGCCATGGGTAGGGCTTTGGACATTGGCTTTGGCGAGAATGAGGGCCCGACCCAGAAGAGAGATTCAGTTATCTCCCTTTCAATCGTCGTTTGCAATTACCCTGGTAAGTCTCAACCTTGGGGGGGGGGGGGGGAGGGGGGTAGAGGCAAGTGATGTATATTTAAAACCATCTGTGGCCAGGATACTGCTTCTTGTGAAACCCCTTCAACAGGAAGCTCAGCTGGCACAAGCCCCGCCTTTGGACTTTGCTGCTTGTAACATCCAACCGGGAGATTGAGTCCTAGTTAAGGGGTAGAAAGAAGCGCCAATGGTGGTGAAATGGCGTGGCCCATTCCAAGTGTCACTGACCACAGAAACAGCCATCAAGACAGCTGAACACAGGTGGACCCGTCACACTTGGGTCAAGGTCTCTGAAGCCTCAGAGATTTGCACATCTCGGCTGGAGGAGAAAGCTGGGAGGCCGTGACTGACACTCTGCAGGAGCGGGCTGGAGCAGTAGCCAGTGCTTCAACATCAGAGGAAGCCCTGCGTGCCTACCCACAGACCATCTGCTGAAATAGTCTGTATGGGCATCCCTCCTCTAGAATCTCCACTCACTGGGGGGCTAATACTTGCGGCCATTGTTGTACGTTAGGTGGTTTCTGTGTCTTCAATTGCCACAGGTGGTGCAGAAGACAACGTGAAAATTAGACTAGCTAATTAGATCACGCTATTAAAACATTTTCCTTAATAATTCTACTTTTATATGGTCAGCTAAGTTTAGGCCAGGAGTGGGAGAATCAATTTGCAGCCTTAGGAGAAGAAGTAGCAAAAGTTTTTAACCTTAGCAATTGCTGGCTCTGTGGAGGGCCAGGAGGATCTGAAGAGTGGCCATGGTTGGCTAGCCCAGCTGAACCTAAGTGGTGGGTCAACACCCGACGTGAGGTCCATACTAGGACAGGATTTTGGGCCGAAGAAGGAAGTCCATGGCCACTTCATTCTTCTCAAAAAGGTACTTATTGCCTAAACAGGACAGGGCATGTCTATGTAGGAAAAGGCGTTTGTCAATTGACTTTCCCTCTGGGTTTAAACAATTGGGTTTCGAGCCCCAATTGCCCTCCTTACAATTGTTCCAAATATCAAGGCAAATACAATCAAATACCTGTTTGGCTCACTAATGGTAGCTGCGTAAGGTGTTCTTGCCACACTTACCAAAAATATTTGGAAGCCTGTAAAGCAATGGGGAGGAACAAGGGCTTTTTTGACCACCTATTTTTGAGCTGTCCCCACAAAAATTCCACAAGTAGAAGACATGTTGTTTGTGATTATCAGTGGGAATGGCAACACCCGATTGGAACTCAAAGCCTTTTAGTGAGTTCTGCTCCAAATGCAACCAAGCAGCTTGCAGATGTAAAAGTAGATGGGAACCCTGTGTGGGAGCTTGGAAATGCAAATACTGTGACCCTTATGGTGGGGCAACTATTGTTGGAGGACCGTTAGGCCCGGGAATCCTGCTGTATTTTGACCCACCAATTGATGACCAAGGGTAGGAAGGCCCCTTTGCTAATGGAACATGGGCTTTGAAAGGACATTATTGGATTTGCGGCCAATATGCTTAGCTCAGGCTACCTCCAAACTGGTCAGGGATATGGTATATTTATTAGACCATTGTTCTTTTTGCTACTACAAGTTCAGGGAAATCGCTTAGGAATCAAAATCTGTGATGATTTAATTAGAGAAAAGCAGTCAGCTGATGCAGCCCTGGCTGGAGGGAGCACCCCAATTTGAATGAGATAATTAGGTTACAGGCTGTCTCGGAAATAATTACCAACCAGCCAGCCACAGCTCTCGACCTTCTAGCTGACCAACCCACTTGAACGAGGAAAGCGGTATTTCAACATTGGATGGTATTAGATTATCTGTTAGCAGAAGAAGGAGGAGTTTGTGGGAAATTAAATGACTCGAGCTGCTGTTTGCAAGCAGATGACAGCGGAAATGTGGTCAAACAAATAACAAAGGAAATAACGCCAGCTCATGGACCTGTCCAAATGTTGAAAGGATGGTAATGGGACATGTTTGCATGGTTAACTGGCCAGCTATGGGCTAAATGAATACCATTTCTCCTCTTATATGCTATAGCAACTCTCATCTTTTTACCATGCGTGATACCATGCTGGGTGCAGCTCTTTCAGCAGGTGCTCAAGGGGATGCCGCTAGCAGCCATGCCTACCTGATCCAGAAATGCATACAAAAGGACAGAAAAGGATGTCACTGCAAATAATAGCAAAACCCAAGAAGGCTCCAGAAGAAAAAATTGAATCAATGGTAGTTAAGGTTTGTAAAGACAAATACAGATCAAATTAAAAGAGGAGGGATTGAAAGGAGTGAGATGGATGAGTCCTTACAACCAGACCGTGTGAATCGGCCTGTAGACAAGGCTAGGAACTTATGGGTAGTGAAATAACAGAAGAAATGATTAGTTCTCGAGAACTGTTACTAATCATCAGAGACTGTTGATTAATCGAGGCTGTATTAAATTCCTGAACCTAGAGCAAGGCAACAAAGACTTAATATTATTAGGGATGGTTTCTTTTTCTTTCTTTTCGATGCCAAAAGGGGGGTGCATATTAGAGGGAGGCATAGAGTAGGCAGTTCCGGAAGTCTGTATCTCCCGAATACCTCAGCCAGTGGGGAAAAGGAAGAGGGCGTTGTGGCCGGGAACTTGGCATCAAAAGGGGGCTGCACCCCGCAACCGTTTGACAGACCCCATGGGAAAAGCCCCATGGACTCTCCCTGTAGTCGAAGAATGTTGCAGGACTCCTCTGTCTCCTTTTCGGACATAAACCTCAGGCATCGTGGATTAATTTTCCCTAACGGCAGCGACCTACCGCGTGGTCTCCGTGCTCCTCCCCAGCCCCCCGGGAGGTGTAAAATAGTTCCCGGCGGCTCCCACCGCGCGTTACAGACGGCTGCGCGACCCCGGGGCTGCCCGCGTTGCTCCCCTGCCCCGCCAGGGCTGCCCGCGGGCTGCGGAGCCACGTCGCCACCGGCGCGGCCAGGGCCGGGGCCCTTCTCGACAGCAGCCGAGGGGCTGCGGAGCGGGCGGCTGCGGGACGAGCAGCTATTTTATGCCGCGCGGTGCTGCCGCCTCCATCTAGCTCTCCATCGCGCCGCCGGCCGCCCCCCCGCCTGGCGCGCTCACGCTCGGCCGCCGGAAGCTCTCCCGCCCGGGCCGTGCCCCGGCTCCGCCTGCGGCTCGGCAGGGCCCGGCCGCACGCGTGCTGCGTGGCTCGTGGCACCCGCGTTGCGCCGCAGGCGACGGGGAAAGCGGGGCGGGCCGGCGCCGCCGTGGTAGCGCGAGGAGAGGAACGCCCGGGCGGGGCGGCGAGTGGCGCGGCGGTGAGCGCTTCTGCTTCCTGTCGCTCGGCGGCCGCCCACGGCAGGTGCCGTGTGACTCCGCGGAGCGGCGGGGCCGGCCGGGCGGTGCGCGGCCAAGCTTTCGGCCAGCGGCGGCCGCAGCGAGAGGCTGCTGGCACTGCCCGTGCCGGTGGAGAGAGCGGGGATCCGAGGCCGGCCTTCCCAGGGCGACGAGGGGTGGCCGCCTTTGCCGCGCTGCCCTCCCTGCAGCACGTGGCCGATTCCGGCGAACCCGGCGTCCCAGCAGCGGCGCGGGCGGGAGGGAGTGGGGAGCGCGCTCGGTTGCCGTGCCGGCCGCTCCCGCCCAGCGCTGCGTTCCGCCGAGGCGTTTTCCCGCCCGTCCTGGGCGAGACGTAAGGGACGCTGAACTTGGAGCTTGGCTGTCAGTGGGAGCAACTCCCCTCCATTGTCGATGTCTTTTTCCTGCCCTCCGATTCAGCTACCTTGTGGTAGGTGCGATGGTGCTGAACAAGGGCGGTGTCTTGGCACAGTTGCTGGCATGGATGGTGCGAGAGCTCTACGCAAGGAGCTTTGAGTGGCATGTGTGAGGGTAGGAGGGTACGGCACCCATATGTGAAAAACGAGGTTCACTCTCCTGTGAGAATTTAAAGCGTTTAATATAAAGACAATAAGAGACACATAAAATAAAGCAAAGGGGTAACGGCCGGGTGCCTTGGCGCTCTGCCAAGAGCACACCTGATGCTGGAGGCGAGTCCTTTTTATACCATTTTTACTGTCTGTTCTTCATTCCTATTAAAACTTTTCCTGGAGCTGTTCTGCATGGCCACTCCTTGGTTCCGCCTTTTTAGAGCATGCGTAGTCTTCTGCCTTGTGGTTTTATTTCTCTTGATTCTTGGGGTTGGGCCCGCTAGGCTAGGTAAGAGTCGATGGTAGGGTGGATCTCTTAATTCTCCAGACAGTCAGGGCTGATTGCAGCTTTGGGCCTCTTTGCCCCCCCGAGCAGAGTGGTGATAACGGCTCTCGGACTCTCCTGGCCGCCTGTTCTCCGGGCGGAGTAGCCTTTTGGCCCTTTTGTTCCCTGGACAAAGTGTTGATTAGCAGCTCCTTGGGCCTCATCCTCTGTTGGCTTGGAGGTTATCTTACTTGCTCACACTTGCTAACATTCTTGCTAAAGAGAGAAAACTACATCCACACAGCAAAATGCATTTCTAACATTATATAATATCTACCTTTATACTTTGCGAGAAGCCAATATAATATATGTTTATAACAATCCCCCCTTTTCTATTTTATAAATCATTTGGCTTGAGCAATAATTCTTTTTTCTTGGCTTCTAGTGTCCGTTCGTTCTTTTCACAGATTAATTTGGCTTCTTCGAGAGGGTCTTTTATATCACTTTGTCTTTTTAATACCATAATTTTTTGTGCTGTTCCAGACATAGCCAACTTTGGGTCAGTAGGCATTGCCACAACTTGCATGCCTTGAACTACGCTGGTGATTAGCCGAATAAAGCAGGGGATCAAGCAAGGGAGAAATATTAGACCAGCTGTAGCACATAAGAGGAAGAAACCTAGCTTCTTCCACCATTCTTTCCCCAATATGCCATCCCACCAGTTAGCAGACATCATTGATTCCCATTTTTGGACTGGTACATGGGCTATTTTTCTGATATTGTTGGCGATATCTAGAAGGGCATCCCCATTGTCATCAATTTTTAAACAACAATCCGATGTATTGAACTTCCAGCACACACCCCCTTCTTCAGCCAGTAAATAGTCTAAAGCCAGCCTATTTTGATATATTGCAGCTCTGGTTTGGCGTTGCTGGCTGACTATTAATTCCATAGCCCCGGCTGTTTCATTGGTTATGATTTCTACAAGAGCTTGGAGTCTGATGATACGATTCAGCATGTAAATTGGGGTTCGATATCCCCAACTTCCATCTTGTGCCCAGGTAGCTGGCCCATATGTTTCTAATATTCGCTCAGGGGGCCATTCCTCATCTTTCCATTTTTGGAATCCTCCAATTAAATCTCTTTTATTTCTTTTGAAGTCTTCATAGACAGGTATTCCTAATTGATCTCCCTCTGGTTCTGGTAGAAGGAAAAACCCTGGTTGAATGATTCCTAGTGTACAACTCCCTTCCCAATGTGAAGGGAGTCTTGGGTATGCCCTCTTCCCACATATCCAAAATAAGCCATCTGGTGCTTTCCAATAATCACCTTCTTGATGATTTATATTCTCCCAAAATTTGGATATTTCTGGGATTCCAAAATAAGGATTTTTCCTACACTGAAAGAGTCCAACTTCATTATCGTATAGACAGTCTTTTCCTTTTTTCTGAGCCCAATACCAAGTTGGTTTTTCTGGGACCCACCACGTTGGAGTTTTGTTACTCACTTTATACCTTTTACAGGGAGTGTTTCCTACTTCATTAAGAAAGTTTTTCCCAGTTCGCCAGAGGCATTCTTCCCCTATCACTGTTGAACTTAAAATCCACCCCTCAGGTCAGTTCCCCCCTCTTATATTTGTCCGGTTCCATTTAAGGAGTTCTACCGGGCCTAGGCTGCTACCTTTCCATGGCCATTCTTCTGCCATTAAAGCTCCTCCACAGACCCAACAGTTGGTTATGTTAAGTTCTTTACCTATCCTCTCCCCCAATTCTACAAACAGGTTTTTTCCTAACCTTGGGGTTTTTTCCTCTTTTAACTGTTGTTTGAGCTTTGCATACAGGTCCTGGCGTGAGGTGAATATAGGGCGAGGTTGCTGTGCTGGCTTTGTATCTTTACTTACCACTTGTTCTTTTACCAAATCTTGGACTGTTCCCCTGGTGGCAGCTGTGAAGCAAATCCATTTTTCTCCTTTTGGACAATTACTTCCTAGTCTGTTTCCACTTGTTCCCAAATTTTCTGTAATCTAATATTTTTCCCCTTTATGCATGCAAATACCTAATTTGGACGAGTCATAACAGTGACTGTTGATATGGGTATGAGTAATAAGAAAGAAGCCCCGGTGTCTTTCCATGTAGAGCTTTCGATAGCATTTGTAACATGGTCTTGCCGGTGTCCCGAAAGGGAGCAGGATAAGTGACAAAAGAAGGAATAACAGAGGTCCGGCATGGCTTATACTCCCACCTCCCTTGCCTATGAGGTTGCAACCCATGGCAGGTGTATTGGATCTTCTCGGTGGCGAGTACAGTGGCCAACCCGGTCTTGCCCTCTATTTCCTTGTCGCTTCCTTTGTAGCTTTTAGGCAAATTTCTTTTGGTACTTATTTTAACTGTAGTATCTTATCGTATCTTAGGTGTTTCCCATTCAACAGGCACTAGTAATTCCCATCTGCAGAGCAAAGTTATTACTTTTGTTGCTTATGATTTTGTCTGGATAGGGGGTTGACTTTGTGCTTGACACCTTTTACAACTAGGGTGTCGATGGTGTGGAATGTCGATTTCCCTCCAGATTAATTACTTATATTTGACCTGGCTGGCATGCCCCGTGTTAGAATGATTCAAACAGGGTATATGATGTGGCACTGATGGAAGTTGTGATTCCCCCCCTTCTTAATACAAGTCACAGGCTAGAATCAGAACATGAGAGTTCCCTGTTTGATACAGTCCCAACCCTTCCTGTTTGAAGTGAGAATATTCTTCTCCACGATGTCCCAGAATTTGTCCAGGGGCCACTGATATCAATTTGGCTTTCACTTCTCAGTTAGGTGTGATTCTTTGCATATCCCTTGGATTATTTAGATTGTTCTAGTTCATTGTCACCTGGCCTCCGTTTAAGAATCAATTTGGTATCACCTGGTTTGGATATTACAGTCCACTCTTCAGGTTCTTTTACAGGTCCTTTGATTCTGCTGGTCCTTTGATCCACCCTCGTTCCTTGGTCCGGATTGCGGCCTCAGTCGTCAGCAGTACCTGAAAAGGACCCTCCCATTGTGGAGTCAAAGATTGTTCTTTCCATGTTTTTACTAGTACCCATTCCCCTGGATGGATATTATGAATTTTGAACTCCAAAGTTGTGGTTTGAGGGATCATTCCTTTCAGCCGCAAATTTTCAAGTGTTCTGGCAATTGTGGTGACGTATTTTTTGACACTTACTTCTCCTACTTCATAAGTGGCTGTTTCATGTTGAGTGGTAAGGAAGGGTAATCCGAACATCATCTCGTAAGGAGATACTCCCAGGTCTGACCTGGGCTGTGTTCGGACTCTCAACAGAGCCAAAGGTAAGCATTTGACCCATGACATTTGAGTTTCAATCATTAATTTTGTTAAAGTTTTTTTCAAAGTCTGGTTCATTCTTTCTACTCGGCCTGAACTTTGTGGGTGCCAGGGGGTATGTAATTCCCATTTTATTCCCAAGGCTTGAGTTATTTGTTGTAAGAGTTTGGATGTAAAATGTGTTCCTCTATCTGAGTCTATTTTATTAACCATTCCATATCTGGGAATAATTTGTTCCAGAAGGGTTTTGCATACTATGTTAGCTGTAGCTCTAGTAGCAGGAACTGCTTCTACCCAATGAGTTAGGTGGTCTACTATTACTAATAGGAACTTCCATCTCTGTACTTGAGGAAGTTCAGTGAAATCTACTTGGATACTTTGGAATGGTCGCAGAGCTAACTCGCGGCCTCCTAATGTTGTTTTTCTCATTATTTTCCTATTCACTCTTTAGCAAGTTATACAGTTCCCAAAGATTCCAATACACCCATAATTTCTTAGGAAATGATCACACAAAGCTTGAGTACCCCAATGAGTTTTTTGATGCATATCTTCTAATATTCTCTTAGTGAGTGGCTTATTAAGTAACTGTCTCCCATCAGGGAGTTTCCATTTTCCAGATTGATCTTGTTCTCCCCCTATCTTAAATAATTCTTTTTCTTCTTCTTTACTAAATCTGGGGATTTCCAATTCTCCCCTTTCTGGGGTCAGGATTAACATAATTCGTTCGGTCCCATTTTCTGCTGCATCTTTGGCTTCTTGGTCTGCTAGATTATTCCCTCTTATTTCTGGGGTCATCCCTTTTTGGTGTCCTTTGATATGCACTACGGCTATTTCTTCAGGCAATTTTAATGCCTCCAACACTTCTGAAATCAGGCCTTCATGTATCAGTTCCTTCCCCTTTGAATTTAGTAAACCTCTTTCTTCCCAGATCTTCCCAAAGGTATGTACTACCCCAAAGGCATACTTTGAATCAGTATAGATGGTCCCCTTTTTGTGTGCTAAATGCTCCAGTGCTCTCTTTAGAGCGTATAATTCACAAGATTGCGCCGACCAATTTGAAGGTAGTTTTCCTTTTTCGATGGTCTGCATATTTATCCCATCGACTAAGGCATATCCTGACATTCTTTTTCCTTGCAAGCATCTGGATGAACCATCCACATATATTCTTTCCCCTTCTAAGAGGGCTTGTTCTGCTAGATCTTCCCGAACTTTTGTTTGGTATTGAATAATTTCTAAGCAATCATGTGCCAGGTCATCTTTTGGTTCTCCATACAGGAATTGGGCCGGATTGAGGCTTTTGCTTGTTTCTATAGTTAGACCATTACTGTCAATCAGAATTGCTTCATATTTTAATATCCTGGAGTCTCTTAACCATTTTTCAGCTTTTTGATTTAGCACATTCCGGACCGCATGGGGTGTGTATACAATCAGTTTACTTCCAAAGGTGAGCTTACGGCTCTCCTCCACCAAAATAGCAGTAGCTGCTATGGCTTGAATGCATACTGGCTAGCCACGGCTTACTGGGTCCAATAGTTTAGATAAATAAGCTATTGGTCTTCTCACCCCTCCCCATTCCTGGACTAATACACCATGAGCTACTCCATTTTCTGCATTCACATATAAGTGAAAGGGTTTTTCTAGTGAGGGTAAGCTTAGGGCTGGTACCGAGGCTAGTTTCAACTTCAGTTTTTCTAATTTATTATCATCATCTTTGGTGCATTGTATATTGTCTCCCCCTGTTAATTTTTCATATAAAAATTTTACTGCTTGTGTATATCCTTCAATCCATAGTCTGCAATATCCCAGTAGCCCCAGCAGTCTCCTAACCTCCTTTTTTGAAGAGGGAGGAGGGAGGGATAAAATCCTTGTAATTCTTTCAGGACTTAGTTTTCGGCTACCTTTGCTTATCAGGTGGCCGAGATATTTTACTTCTGATTCCACAAACTGTAATTTCCCTTTTGATGCCCTTAGTCCCTTTTCCCCAAGAAAATTTAGAAGCTTTATAGTAGCTTCTTTGACTTTAATTTCATCTTCTCCTGATATTAGAAGATCATCTACATATTGGATAATTTGTATGCCTGGGGGAATGGGGAAGGTTTGTAATATTTCTCCCAAGGCTTGCCCAAATAAATTTGGGGCCTCACAATACCCCTGTGGCACTTTAGTCCACCTCAGTTGGTTCTTTTTCCCTGTGTTTGGATCTTCCCATTCAAAGGCAAAAATATTTCGGCTTTCCTCTGCTAGTGGGCAGGCCCAAAAGGCATCTTTAAGATCCACCACACTAAACCACTGATGTTGAGGTGGAATTTTGCTTAAAAGAGTGTAGGGATTTGCCGTTGTGTCCTCTGGGAACAGTTCCCACTCAGCCCGGTCAGCTCGGGACACAGCAGGCAACGGGGGCCAGCCTCTGATATCGGAGGGATCAAAGGTCTGGCTCGTGGGTCCTTCCAAGGGACCGCGGCGATAAAGGCAGACGGCGGAGGAAAGGGGGCAGGCTCAGAGTTGGGTTAAATCCAGAAAGTTTATTGGCCCTCCGGACGGGGGGACCTCAACCACCAGGGGTGCCCAACCCAGAGCACCTGCAGATCGCGCGCCGGGGCATTTTATGGCGGGGGGGGCATGGGGGGGGGTGGTGTACAGAACAACCAACCAGGGAAGGGAAGGGTGCGGCAAGCAGAACGAGGGACACATAAGGGAACCAACTATAACAGGGGAAGGGAGGACTCCTTTCCCAGGACTAATCACCTGGCCCCCTGGCTAGAACTTTCCAGAAGCCTGGGAGGGGTGGCAGAGTGACAGACAGGGTCCTGGGAGGAGATAAAAATGACAGACAGGGTGATTTAAATAAAACAGGGGGGGGTGCCAACTGGGGTACACCAAACTTACAGAACATAGGGGGGAGACCCGGACTGAACTAAACAAACACACTCCCACAGGGATTAGGAACCATAGGATAGCAGGCCCGTGTTCTTTTGTTTACTTCTCTTAAATCTTGCACTAATCTATAATTTCCATCAGATTTCTTTACTGGGAGAATAGGGGTATTATGAGGGGATTTACAAGGTTCTAGTGTCCCATCCTTTATTAATTCTTCTATCACTGGTTTTAAGCCTTTTCTCCCTTCTAAAGATATAGGGTACTGACGTACACGAATGGGACATTCTTGTTTTTCAATTGTGACCCTTATGGGGTCAATATCTAGTCCACCCCTATTCCCTTCCCCAGCCCAAACCTCTCTGTTAATTTTGCTTTCATCTTCTTGGCTAAGTTTTAACACTTTGGCCGTCATTTTCCCTTCTTCTGGTATGACTCCAATCCCCAGTTGGATTTGTAAATCCCTTCCCAATAAATTGCTGCCAGCCCCAGGAACTAACAAAACATCCCCTATCCCTATTTTTGTTTCCCCTTCAATAACCACATCTTTAATGACAGGGACTTGAAATCCTTCCCCCTTTGCTCCTGTTACTTTTACCATATCATTACTCACATCACACCCTTTTGGAATATTCATCACACAAGTCCTTTCTGCCCCAGTGTCAACTATAAATTCTAATACTTCCTCTTGGGGGCCTACTTTTAAAGTTATCAAAGGCTCCAGATGGTATTTATCCCCCCCAAAATAGAGCCCATGACTTTCCTATTGTTCTTCTGTGTGTGTTTCTTGAAATATTTTCAGATCCCTCCTCAGGTGGGGGCATTCTCTTTTATAATGCCCTTCTTCCTTGCAATAAAAACAGGCATCCCTGGGTTGTTCTTGGAATCTTAATTGTGCTGAGGTTTTATTTTTCTCTTTTCCACCATTTCTGAATCTTGAATGTTTAGGAGTGTTACCTGAGGGCTTTAGATTTTTTTGGAAGGTACTCTCTCGCATAGTGGCTATCATGATCTTTGCTTCCACTTTGGCTTTTTCTTCATCCCTCCGGACATATATATATCTTTTGAGCTTCCCTTACTAGGTCTTGTAATGGTTTCTCATACCAGTCTTCTATTTTTTCCAATTTTTTCCTAATATCTGGCCAGGCATGAGTGACAAAGTTAACTCTTAGCAGGGCTTGCCCTGCTAGGGACTCTGGGTCTATCCCAGAATATTGTTTCATATTCTTTCGGAGCCTCTCTTGCCACTCAGTCGGGGTTTCTTCCTTCCCTTGCTGCCCCTCAAAGGCCTTTCTGACATTTTGTCCTCGGGGTGCCCCCTCTTTTATTCCCTTGATTATCAAATTACGATAATCATTCATATGTCCCCTCCCAGCTTCATCATTTTGGTTCCAGTTAGGAGGTGTAATGGGCATTTTCTGATCCCTGGGTGGACCTTGTTGGTTTTCTCTTTCCCAAATTTTTATTCCAGCAATTCTAATCATTTCTCTTTCTTCTTGGGAGAATATTATTTTCATGATTGATTGCATTTCTTCCCAAGTGAAAATGTTGGGACCTAAGAACTGGTCCAACTGCTCAGCTGTACCTATGGGGTCTTCTAATAATCCTTTAATTTCTTTTTTGAAATTCCTAACCTCTGTAGAGGTTAGAGGAGCATTTACAAAGCCCGTTCCCCCTCCTCCCATAGGTACTTCTCTTAATGGAAATAAATGAATTTCTCGGCTTCCCTCTGTTTGTTTAGCAATGGAGGGATTGTTGGGCTGCCTCTGAGCCTTAATGGCACCTCTTGTATTCTGGTATGGTGCTCCTTCGTTAAGAAGAGGGTTTATTTGGGAAGAAAGCACCGAACTCCCCTGGGGAGGAGGGGCAGATTCAAAGTCTGGCGCTGAAGCCGAATATTCTGTGGTGCAGAGGGTGGGGGTGGGGTATGGCAGTGAAGCCAAATATTCCGGAGCACAGGAGGCGGGGGCCGGCTCTGAAGCCGGGTTTCTCAAGGCAGGAGAGGTGGGGGCTGGAGCCGGGAGGTGTGACGTTTCCCTTGATTCAATTGAGGGTGCTGGGATTCCCGAGATATACGGGAAGGGCGGGATCCCCGGCATGGGCGGGGGCAGGGCTCCCCCCCCGCTCCATTGGGGCGGGAGGGCTGCCGGGGGAAAGGCCCCCGGTGCGGGCGGAGGGGGGGCTGGAGGGGGAAGCCCCGGAGCCAGGGGGAGGAGGGGGGAGGCAGCTTCTGATACTGGCGGCGGAGGAAACCCCGGAGCTGGGAGGAGGGGTGCAGCTTCTAGTGCTGGCGGTGGAGGCAATACTTCTAAAGGGTCCCAGCCTTTTTTCTCTTCTGTTTGCTTTTCCTCTGGGGTTTCTGATAGTTTAAAGACTTTGGTTCCCAGAGGTTTTGTAATTCCTGTCCAGCAAGAAGCATATTCTCTCTCCTCAGGGTGAGATGGCTCTTTTGAATTTACAAATACATTTAGAGCCTGGAAAATCCATGCCTCATCAGACCCATATTTTGGCCAGTACACATGATTATCCCCCCCTTTGAAATACTAATTCATTCCTTTAAAACACCAATCTTCCCTGCTGTAAAATACTACCCACCCTTTCACAGTACAAAAACCAAAAAAATTTAGTATAGCCCACCTTCCCCAAAAACAAAGTTAACTTCTAATTACACAGTTTTTCATTCACACATTCACTCTTTTTAATATTTGTTCACTCTCTCATTCTTACTCACAACAGAATAATAAGGTACCTCTTTCAAGTCACTTGTTAGTATCCACCCATGGGTATGATATAATCCTTAGGATTCTGGGTGCTCTTGGATTTCCCTCAACCCAGCATTGCTAGCATCCAACCCCCCAACTTCTCTTGGGGTACTTTTAGGCCCTGGGTGCTCTTGGAGTTTTCCTCAACCCAGCATATGGGGGGGGGGGGGGGTAGCTCCCACTTTGCAACCCCTTCCCTGGGACCCCGTCCCAGTCACCCCGGGAGATTCTTTCACTCCTCTTATCTCTCGCTTCGTCTCCTGGCTGGCCGCTGTTCTCGCGAACAAGACGGAGCCGCAGCACTCAGAGACCGCCACACTCGCTTCGCAGATCTGGGGGCAACCAGCCCGCGTCTCATTCACGTGAGGAATGAGACAACTCTTAGTTAAAAATTAAAACAATTTATTAAAAACGGAAAAGTGAAAAAAAATTAAAAATTTGGGATCCTATGGCTCGGTAGATGGTATGCCCCAGGAGTGCAGGGATTTTTGATCTTCTGGCTGAAACAGCACTGAACCTCAGGTAGAGAAAAAGGGCTTGCAGTGCTAGGCTGCCCTTTGGCTGGCCCAAAAGCCAAAAAAAAATTACTAAAAGTTCCTTGATAGGAATACGCCTTCCCAGCACTGAACTCCACCTCAGCAAGGCTGGAGAGAAGGGGCGTGCCTTTCTCATGCTCCCTGTTTTATAGTGTCTTTGCTCCACCCACAGCCCGCCCACAGCCCACCCCTTCGGTTCAAGGTGATTGGTGTTTTCCCTTTGACAGATTATCTCTGTCCACCAATGGCTCATCCTTGTCAGAGGGGTGGTACTAGTTGAGATAAGGGTCATTAAAATTCAGGTTGCCATGGAGCTTACAGCGAAAATGGCTATGGGGGCTGGGCTGTTTGTTGGAACTGGGGTTTTGAAATCTGCCTTGGAACCAAAGTACAAGTAAAAACACCTAAAAAAAGTACTAAAATACATCCAACATCTTAAAACACTTGTAAAAGTATACAGTAAACACAGGAAGGATAACTCTTATGGTGTACAAGTGATTAATGTTTGAAAAGGGATTCTAACTGGGGAACTTTTAACTGGGGATTTTTTTTTTTTTTTTTACTGGGAAGGGTGCAAACAAACTGCTTTGAACAAGTGAAAACCATAATCATAAAACTTGATTTGTGTACCTGGGCTGATGGGTTAATTTTAACATTCAATTTTAAAATATTTAACTCAAAATTAATTAATTAAAACACTTAATATGCAAAGACCAAGCACAAATAGGGATTTCATGTATGACCATTCACATACACTCATCTCCCGTAACCACCCCCTTTTTCTTTGGACAATACTTACCAGTCCTGTTTCTTTTCCAGTGTCTGTGGGATTTTTGTCGAGAGCGCTCTCTTTCATTTGCTTTATTTTTGTGTCTTTCTTGTCCTCCGGGTATTGCCCTGCTGCCACCAAATCGCGCCAGAGGATGCTAAGCAAAGGTCCTGCCAACTTGGGCGGGAGGCGCCTTACCCTTGCTTCTTGAATCCTCCCACGATTTCAGAGGCGAGGTGTAGATCCGGGACGAGCCCCCAATTGTGAAAAACGAGGTTCACTCTCCTGTGAGAATTTAAAGAGTTTAATATAAAGACAATAAGAGACACATAAAATAAAGCAAAGGGGTAACGGCCGGGTGCCTTGGCGCTCTGCCAAGAGCACACCTGATGCTAGAGGCGAGTCCTTTTTATACCATTTTTACTGTCTGTTCTTCATTCATATTAAAACTTTTCCTGGAGCTGTTCTGCATGGCCACTCCTTGGTTCCGCCTTTTTAGAGCATGCGTAGTCTTCTGCCTTGTGGTTTTATTTCTCTTGATTCTTGGGGTTGGGCCCACTAGGCTAGGTAAGAGTCGATGGTAGGGTGGATCTCTTAATTCTCCAGACAGTCAGGGCTGATTGCAGCTTTGGGCCTCTTTGCCCCCCGGGCAGAGTGGTAATAACGGCTCTCGGACTCTCCTGGCCGCCCGTTCTCCGGGCGGAGTAGCCTTTTGGCCCTTTTGTTCCCTGGACAAAGTGTTGATTAGCAGCTCCTTGGGCCTCATCCTCTGTTCGCTTGGAGGTTATCTTACTTGCTCACACTTGCTAACATTCTTGCTAAAGAGAGAAAACTACATCCACACAGCAAAAAGCATTTCTAACATTATATAATATCTACCTTTATACTTTGCGAGAAGCCAATATAATATATGTTTATAACACATAGCTGAAGGCAAAAAAGGTCGGGGCATGTCATCAGCCACAGTCGTGCTAAGTTGTTCATCTTTGCAAACTGCTTGCCGAGTTGTTCCTTTCTTAGGTAATGGGGGTTTGTATCAACCAGAACTGCATATGGTCAGTATTTGCAGAGAAGGCTACTTGGACTGTTGTTGAAGTGAGTGTAGCAGTTTCTATGGCATTCTGCACAAAAAGTGACAGGTCTCTCTGTGTTCCCCAATTCTTAACAAAGATGAAGTTAGCAAACCCCTGAAAAGAGGTTTTGCAAAACTTCAGGGATTTTTTCCTACTAGTACTGTAGAGACAACCATCGTCACCTTGTCTTTCCAAAAGTGAAGGTTACCGATTTTTGTCCAAGAGCATCAAGTGCTTTTGATCAGCGTTTGTGTGCATGCATTAGCCTTGTTCTTGTTCTTCCTTGGAGAACTTTTACAGTACTCAGATGATCTGTGTAGGCTGCAGACTGCAGTGGTGAACTTCAAGGCTTCCAGCAGAAGGGAGATGCTGTCCACGTTTTGGTTTCTCCTTAGTCTGAACCTTCAATGTCCAATAACGCAGCGTTTGGTGCTCGAGGCACCGACTCTGGCGTGCCCCAGGTCAGAGACAGTCCAGCTGCGTTACCTCCACGCGTCGCTGAAGCGACTTCGGGATCAGGAAAAGAGCTGCTTGCTGGGCTAGCTAGCTGGCTTCTCTGCAGAGGGAAACACGGCAGGAGCCGATGATGTCGGCTCACGTTAGCTCAGAGACAAAGGAAGAGAGAGGCTGTTCAGGTCTGGCTTCTAACAGGTTTAATGCGATAGGATGATGATGAGGTCGGATTGATGGGAATCCGCTCCTTGGAGCCTTGTCCTCAGTTTTATAGGGAATTTGAAAACCCCCTGTAACTATTCCTGAAAAGACCTGCCTTGCTAAATTAGTGCCTTTTAAGTCTTGTGTCCCCAGGATAGAACAACAAACTCACAAAGATAACGGCAGTGGATCTACGGGACTTCCGCAGGCCTTCTGGGCTGCAGACATCTCTGACCAAAGGCCACAGATGACATGTACCCTGATCCTGCTGAACGCCCGTCCGCCCTGGACTCAGCTTCGAGGTTTGATTGATACTGGTGCTGATGCAACTATCATCTCCTTCTCTGCGTGGCTTCCCTCATGGCCTTTACCCCCCGTGGGATCGGCCATCGCAGGATTAGGAGGAACCACACAGAGCTATTGAAGCGAACGGCCTGTGATGGTGAAGGACTCAGAGGGGCACACAGCTACAATTAGGCCTTATGTTACTACCACTTCCCTTAACCTTTGGGGATGGGATGTGTTGGCAGCCTGGGGCATACGGATTGGGACAAATTTTTAGCAGGGGTCACTGTGCGCAAGGGTGCACAGTATCCTACACTGCCTTTGCAGTGGTTGATTAACACACCAATCCGAGTCAGACTCTGCTTAGTTGAATTAAGGGCTGTTATCACGACTTTTCAACAATTCTCACAGGAACCTTTGAATTCGGTTACTGAAGCCGACTAGCAAAAGCTCGTATACAATTAATCAGCTTATGGTACCACAAAATTCAAAGAATCCTGTTATTCTGAATCACTTTCTCTCATTGCAATCTGCAGGCAAGAGACAACTGCCCTGGGCAAAAGTCTGGGTGTGGAATTTACTCACTAACCAGTGGGAAGGCCCGCGGGAGCTTATCGTTTGGGGTCGTGGGTATGCTTGCATTTCTACAGATACTGGGGTACGGTGGCTACCTGCAAAATGTGTTTGCCCTGCCCTACGGCACCAGAGGCAGAACAGGCAACCTCCAAATGATGACCAGAATGCCAACCATCCAAATGGCGACCAGAATGTAGATCATCAGCCTAATGACTCTTCTGATGATGACCAAGATGTTGACCATCAGGCAGATGGTCCTTCTACAAGCAGAGACTGGGATGGTCCTTCCACAGGCAGAGACTGAACTTTAAATTTCTTGTTATGGAGTCAGATAGGTAAAGCCTTAAGGACATATTTAGAATTAATAACTGATGTAAATTTCTATTTAGGATTAATAGTGGAGTTGTTATCTTATCAAACAAAAAGGGGGAATGGTAGATACAAAAATGCTGCTCGCGAGGATTTTCTTGCTATTTTCTAAGTCCGTGAGAGACTTTTCTCTCTCACAGAAGAGGTAGCAGAGTATGTAAACAACCAAGCCACCTGCAACCTTGAAAAGTCTTGTTTATGGTCTAGTAGAAAAATATTTTGACAATGGATGGTTTAGGATTTTAGCCAATCACCCCAAGGGGGGGGGCTGATCCTTTGTCCAATTAGACTATGAAGAAAAAAGTCTATAAAAGAGTTTGTAAAATAATTAAAGGAATAAATCTTGCTGCACAATTCCTGCCTGCTGGATCTTCTCTCCTCCTCCTCCCTATGGCTGCGGGACACGGTGATACACCCTAGGGCCCAGGCCTGCGGTAATAGACCAGAATTACAAGTGAACTGCAACACAAGCAGCTAACACATTCCTCCTGTGATAAATGAGTGAACGATAAATATTGTCTTTCGCATATATGATTTTAACATTTAGAAGTGATAATGTACTATGTAGAAATAGTGTTAAGGTAAAATATAGGTAAGTAAAAACAAGACTAGAGTAAATTGTAACTTCGAAAGAGTGGTAACATGTTGGGAAACGTAGGAATAAACACATGATCATTGTGAGGAATGAGACAACTCTTTGTAGAAATTAAAACAATTTATTAAAACAGAAAAATTGAAAAATTGCAAAAACTAACAAAATATAAAAATTTGGGATCCTAGTGGCTCAGAAGGTATGCCCCAGGAGCGCAGGGATTCAGGAGCTTTTTAGGCTTAAGGCAGCTCTGAACCTCAGGTAGAGAAAAAACTTGCAGTCTAGGCTGGTCAAAAAGAAATCTATTTCTAAAGGCCCCTAAAAAGGGGTAGGTTTCTCCAGCACTGAACTTAGCAAGCTGGAGAGGAAGGGAGAAATGAGGAAGGCGTGTCTGTCTCTTGCACCTTTATAGCTTTTGCTCCGCCCACAGTCCGCCCACAGTCCGCCCCTTTGGTTTAAGGTGATTGGTGTTTTCCCTTTGACAGATTACCTCTGTCAACCAATGGCTCCTCCTTGTCAGAGGGGTGGTATTAGTTGAGATAAGAGTCATGGAGCTTACGGGGGTATGGCTATGGGGGCTGGGCTGTTTGTTGCAACTGGGGTTTTTTTTAAAATCTGCCTTGAAACCAAGATACAAGTAAAACAAACAAAAAAAAATACATCCAACACATCTTAAAACACTTGTAAAAGTATACAGTAAACACAGGAAGACCATAAAAACTTGATTAGTGTACCTGGGCTGATGGCTTAATTTTAACATTCAATTTAAAAATGTTAAGCTCAAAATTAATTAAAGCACTTAATATGCAAAGACCAAGCACAAATAGGGATTTCATGTATGACAATAAATGTCCTTTAGGTTGAGAAATTACAGAGGTAGAAACCAAGACATCTTCAAGAAACAAAGAAGATAAACCGCATGCATCCCAGGAAGTCTGTTATCAAAACTCACACCTCCCAAAGAAACTGTCAACTACAAATTAGGTTGGAGACTGAGGAGGCACCGGAGGGGGGTGCCTGCCTTCAGTTCTGGAGCTATCCAGAGGACCGAGGCGGCAGTGTGCTGGCGTGTGCTGGCGCAAGGGGGCAGAGACGAAGGGGGGAAAGTTGAGTGAAGTGTAAATTACTTTCTGGGTGAAAGGACTATGTTTAAAGAAGTACTCAAGTTCACAGTAAAATGAATGGAGCCATGCCTCTAGCAATATTGCTAAGTGCTCCCGCGCCGTGATATGCCTTTGTCCTACTAATAAATGTTCAATATTATGCTGCTGAAAATTCCGCTTGTGAATTCATCTTTCTCACTTCTTCCCTTAAAATCAGTTCTAAGAATTTAGTGTGAAATACATTTAGGCTTGGTCCACAGTCATTTTAGTTCAAATAAACACATCTAAATGTTTTCCATCTTTCCCATTAAAGGATATTGGTTTGGGCTCATTCTTTCAGCATTTTGCCAGCGATATGCTCAATGCTATTTCCTTAGGAATGAAAGCTGTTGCATGATATTACAAAGTGTTTGGCGAAACCTTTACCATGACTCTCAAGTCGCAACATGCCAGATAATCATTGGTTTTCAAAGCTGCTTGCAGATATAAGGAAAGCATCAAAGGTTTATGCATGAATCAGCATCCCCTTGTCACAACGTCATGCTGCAGTGATCCTTGCAGAGCTCTAAGACTGGATTTAAAGGAGAAAAGCTCAACACTGGCTCTTGAGCCAGCAGGATGAAACATCCAAGATTGTACATATATTGCTTCTGTGCTAAAACTACTGTATGAAAACGTGTTACCATTATGGCAGTTGTGAGGAATGAGACAACTCTTAGTAAAAATTAAAATAATTTATTAAAAACGGAAAAATTGAAAAATTACAAAAATTACCAAAATATAAAAATTTGGGATCCTAGTGGCTCAGGAGGTATGCCCCAGGAGCGCAGGGATTAGAGATCTTCAGGCTTAGACAGCACTGAACCTCTGGTGGAAGAACTTGCAGTGCTGGGCTGACTTTTAGCTAATCCAAAAGTCAAAGGTAAAAATTATTAAAGGCTCCTTAATAGGAGTAAGGCTTAAGTACCCAGCACTGGTGTCCACTACAGCTGATCTGCACTGGTCTCTGCGCAGCTCTGACGCCTGCCTCGTGGTTTTATAGTGCCTTTGCTCCGCCCCGGTCCGCCCACAGCCCGCCCACAGCCCGCCCACAGCACACCCCTGTGGTCTAAAGTGATTGGTGCTTTCCTTTTGACAGATCATCTCTGTCTACCAATAGCTCGTCGTTGTCAGGGGGGTAGTAACAGCTGAAGTAAGGGTGGTAACATGCCTTCATTAAGATTCAGGTTGCTATGGAGCTTACTTGCAGAATAACGGCTATGGGGCTAAAAATAGCAATTGGCTGTTAGAAACTGGGGTTTTGGAGTTAGTCCCGAGACTAAAGTGCAAAGCAAAAACCTCAAAAAAAAAAATTAAAATACATCTAATACCTCTTAAAACACTTATAAAAGTAGACAATGAACATAGGAAAAACAACTCTTACAGTGTACAAGTGGTTTAAAGTTTGAAAAAGGGATTTTTAACTAGGAAACTTTTAACTGGGAATTTTAACTGGGACTGGTACAAACTGCTTTGAACAAGTGAAAACACTAATAATAAAGCTTGATTTTTGTACCTGGGTTGATGGGTTAACTTTATCATTCAATTAAAAGAACTGTTTAATTCAAAATTAACTAATTAAGGCACTTAACATGCAAAGACCAAGCTAAATAGGGATTTCATGTATGACAGCAGTTTTATAGTACTCCATAGGAGACATCTCTTTAAATGACTCTAAGATCCTTTCAGCGCTAAAATTGAGAAGGGGGTTGATCCATAGTTAACTCATGTAAACACGAGTGAACTACTAAGAGACAGCAAATGTTAATCACGAAACCTAAGCAGCAGGCTTCGCCTTAATCTTGTCAAGATAAGAGGAAGAGGATCTTTTGAAAACCAGCACAGAGATCGCTGAATCATCCAGCGAAGAACTGCGCATGCTCCAGAAAGAAAGGTAAAAAGTGCATTGTGACGAAGACTGCTGATCTTCATCAGAAAGACCCCCGAGGAAGAAGAGGAGCCTTCCTCAGTGCACCCATCAGCGTACACAGCACATGCATGGCACGTATGCTAATGATATTAATGACTTCCGAGAAGTAATTTCTAGAACCACTCCTATCCCAAGAATTGTGATGAATATTCATAATTTTTACACATAATGCTGGACTGTATGGCGTGCTCTGTGTGTGTCTGTCTGTGTGTGTGTGTATGTGTGTTAGGAGTGATCCCCCACGCACCCAGCACCGAATAAAGCAAATACCTGCTTTTCTGACTCTGAAGCATCTCTAGGCCTGGTTTTGGGCAATTCAAAATAGGTGAATACACATTACAACTACCCCTGAAGTTGTTGCGTAGGCAGATTTAAGAGGAAAGGATTTCATCTTCATCGCTCTCCTTCTTTCTTGATTTGACAGAATTAAGAACTTGTAAAAAATCTGATATCACTGATGCTCACCACTCCTCCAATTAGACTACGCTCACTTAGACAACGAAGTCAGGAGCTTTGGATAGCTCCCGCTTCTGCCCTAGGAATTGCTTCCGGTGCTGTACCTTTGCTCCAGCTGCGAAACCAAACCAGCAGAACCAAGGAAGTTCTCTCTGAATGAACCATTGCTCTTGAAGGCTACAACGGTAGCCATGGCAGTGAACACTGCTCTTCACTGGGCCATTCCTCTGAAAAAAAACATGCACCACCTCTCAACCTAAACCGTTAAGCCTCCTGCTGATGCTGACTGACAAAGCGTCCAACTGCAGTTAGATTCCAACAGCTACTTCCAATGACCTGTCAACAGAGCTTTGCAGACTTGCAACAGTCCAACAAACTAAAGGGGCTATGCTTCATGGCTGTTTTTCAAACATCATTGACTTATGTCCCTTTGCCAGCTTAAGTGAAGGTGGCCCGTCCACCTTGGTCAAAGTCAGCAGAATTTTGGCCCAATTTGTTGTTATGCAACACATCATGACATGATCTCTAGGTGTTGATGCAAAATTCCCGCTGAAGTGCATGTCGTTACATGACTTAAGGCTACCTACTCACAGAGTGTCCACTCCACTGCCACACCCATTTTCTGGCCACCTTGAAATGACTGAGCTGTCTTACTGTTTCCAACATTCCTCAGGGGTACGTGACCACCATCTCCTCCTTTCTGAAGTTTAGGAACCTAATTTAAAAGTAGTACCAGCAATACCAGTTTATGTAAAATCCATTTGCTCCATCAACAAACTCCGAGCAAGTGCTGATAATTAGTTTCAAGACTTCTACATATATTTCCAGTGAGCTTTCTGTTTGCTTGTTTGTTTTTAAAGCAGATGGAGTAGGGCGATGTTTCCCTGAGGCTACCAGGGCTGCGAGGCAGGCAGGCAGAGCCCTGGCATGGGTGGCACAGGGGACCCCGGGCGCTGACGGCTGCCACCAGCGCAGGCCAGCTGGGGACCGGCAGGCAGGGCTGCACCCCGTGTCTGCCACCACAGCTGCAGCTTCTGCAGCCTGAAACACAGCTGGCTCAGGGGTTTAAATCAAGAGCCAAAATATTTTGCTGCTCAATTTGGGGCAGAGAAAGGTCATCACTTCTAGCATGGCATAAGCCTGCCACTACATTTCTGTGAAGGAAAATTACCTTGTTGGAGTGAAACTCCTGGGTAAAATACTGAAGCGCTTTCAGATTCATATTATCTGACATTTCTGTGACCTTCTTTTATATCTGCATTGTTTCATACTGCTGATTTTGGGCACAAGTTCTTTGTACACTATTCTGGAAACAAAAAAGTAACCCAAAAACAACACCCACCCCTCTCCCACCATCACTCCTTCCCCAGCCCCAACCCTAAGAAAACCAACCTGCAGAATGCTCAGGATTTCAAATGAGAACAAGCATAGATGGGACATCAAAAGATGGATTCTCCTTAGACATTGGTGCATGCAGTGCTCTGCAATCAACTCCTAAATTCTACTTCTCGTACACCAAATATTTGTCTTGGGAACTCCTTGTTCTCCATTCAAACCCTTCTGAGAGGGTAATCGAGGATATTTTAAGCACATGTTGCACTTGTCAATTAAATCCAAAGCACAGCATTACTTGACTAACGGGGGGGTGACAAGGTCAATTAAGACCTGTTCATATCTTATTTTGGAGCTCTTCCAACTGCTTGAAAAGTGAAGCCTTGGACATTGAAGGTTCAGACTAAGGAGAAACCAAAGCGTGGACAGCATCTCCCTTCTGCTGGAAGCCTTGAAGTTCACCACTGCAGTCTGCAGCCTACACAGATCATCTGAGTACTGTAAAAGTTCTCCAAGGAAGAACAAGAACAAGGCTAATGCATGCACACAAACGCTGATCAAAAGCACTTGATGCTCTTGGACAAAAATCGGTAACCTTCACTTTTGGAAAGACAAGGTGACGATGGTTGTCTCTACAGTACTAGTAGGAAAAAATCCCTGAAGTTTTGCAAAACCTCTTTTCAGGGGTTTGCTAACTTCATCTTTGTTAAGAATTGGGGAACACAGAGAGACCTGTCACTTTTTGTGCAGAATGCCATAGAAACTGCTACACTCACTTCAACAACAGTCCAAGTAGCCTTCTCTGCAAATACAGACCATATGCAGTTCTGGTTGATACAAACCCCCATTACCTAAGAAAGGAACAACTCGGCAAGCAGTTTGCAAAGATGAACAACTTAGCACGACTGCGGCTGATGACATGCCCCGACCTTTTTTGCCTTCAGCTATGGGTGCCGTACCCTCCTACCCTCACACATGCCACTCAAAGCTCCTTGCGTGGAGCTCTCGCACCATCTATGCCAGCAACTGTGCCAAGACACCGCCCTTGTTCAGCACCATCGCACCTACCACAAGGTAGCTGAATCGGAGGGCAGGAAAAAGACATCGACAATGGAGGGGAGTTGCTCCCACTGACAGCCAAGCTCCAAGTTCAGCGTCCCTTACGTCTCGCCCAGGACGGGCGGGAAAACGCCTCGGCGGAGCGCAGCGCTGGGCGGGAGCGGCCGGCACGGCAACCGAGCGCGCTCCCCACTCCCTCCCGCCCGCGCCGCTGCTGGGACGCCGGGTTCGCCGGAATCGGCCACGTGCTGCAGGGAGGGCAGCGCGGCAAAGGCGGCCACCCCTCGTCGCCCTGGGAAGGCCGGCCTCGGATCCCCGCTCTCTCCACCGGCACGGGCAGTGCCAGCAGCCTCTCGCTGCGGCCGCCGCTGGCCGAAAGCTTGGCCGCGCACCGCCCGGCCGGCCCCGCCGCTCCGCGGAGTCACACGGCACCTGCCGTGGGCGGCCGCCGAGCGACAGGAAGCAGAAGCGCTCACCGCCGCGCCACTCGCCGCCCCGCCCGGGCGCTCCTCTCCTCGCGCTACCACGGCGGCGCCGGCCCGCCCCGCTTTCCCCGTCGCCTGCGGCGCAACGCGGGTGCCACGAGCCACGCAGCACGCGTGCGGCCGGGCCCTGCCGAGCCGCAGGCGGAGCCGGGGCACGGCCCGGGCGGGAGAGCTTCCGGCGAGGCTGGGCGGGCGGCGAGCGCGGCCGAGCGTGAGATGGAGAGCTAGATGGAGGCGGCAGCACCGCGCGGCATAAAATAGCTGCTCGTCCCGCAGCCGCCCGCTCCGCAGCCCCTCGGCTGCTGTCGAGAAGGGCCCCGGCCCTGGCCGCGCCGGTGGCGACGTGGCTCCGCAGCCCGCGGGCAGCCCTGGCGGGGCAGGGGAGCACAGCGGGCAGCCCCGGGGCCGCGCAGCCGTCTGTAACGCGCGGTGGGAGCCGCCGGGAACTATTTTACACCTCCCGGGGGGCTGGGGAGGAGCACGGAGACCACGCGGTAGGTCGCTGCCGTTAGGGAAAATTAATCCACGATGCCTGAGGTTTATGTCCGAAAAGGAGACAGAGGAGTCCTGCAACATTCTTCGACTACAGGGAGAGTCCATGGGGCTTTTCCCATGGGGTCTGTCGAACGGTTGCGGGGTGCAGCCCCCTTTTGATGCCAAGTTCCCGGCCACAACGCCCTCTTCGTTTTCCCCACTGGCTGAGGTATTCGGGAGATACAGACTTCCGGAACTGCCTACTCTATGCCCCCCTCTAA
Source organism: Aphelocoma coerulescens (assembly GCF_041296385.1). Lineage (NCBI taxonomy): Eukaryota > Metazoa > Chordata > Aves > Passeriformes > Corvidae > Aphelocoma > Aphelocoma coerulescens. Next base: position 714,123 of record NW_027184081.1, read on the forward strand.
TATGCACCCCCCTTTTGGCATCGAAAAGAAAGAAAAAGAAACCATCCCTAATAATATTAAGTCTTTGTTGCCTTGCTCTAGGTTCAGGAATTTAATACAGCCTCGATTAATCAACAGTCTCTGATGATTAGTAACAGTTCTCGAGAACTAATCATTTCTTCTGTTATTTCACTACCCATAAGTTCCTAGCCTTGTCTACAGGCCGATTCACACGGTCTGGTTGTAAGGACTCATCCATCTCACTCCTTTCAATCCCTCCTCTTTTAATTTGATCTGTATTTGTCTTTACAAACCTTAATTACCATTGATTCAATTTTTTCTTCTGGAGCCTTCTTGAGTTTTGCTATTATTTGCAGTGACATCCTTTTCTGTCCTTTTGTATGCATTTCTGGATCAGGTAGGCATGGCTGCTAGCGGCATCCCCTTGAGCACCTGCTGAAAGAGCTGCACCCAGCATGGTGTCACGCATGGTAAAAAGATGAGAGTTGCTATAGCATATAAGAGGAGAAATGGTATTCATTTAGCCCATAGCTGGCCAGTTAACCATGCAAACATGTCCCATTACCATCCTTTCAACATTTGGACAGGTCCATGAGCTGGCGTTATTTCCTTTGTTATTTGTTTGACCACATTTCCGCTGTCATCTGCTTGCAAACAGCAGCTCGAGTCATTTAATTTCCCACAAACTCCTCCTTCTTCTGCTAACAGATAATCTAATACCATCCAATGTTGAAATACCGCTTTCCTCGTTCAAGTGGGTTGGTCAGCTAGAAGGTCAAGAGCTGTGGCTGGCTGGTTGGTAATTATTTCCGAGACAGCCTGTAACCTAATTATCTCATTCAAATTGGGGTGCTCCCTCCAGCCAGGGCTGCATCAGCTGACTGCTTTTCTCTAATTAAATCATCACAGATTTTGATTCCTAAGCGATTTCCCTGAACTTGTAGTAGCAAAAAGAACAATGGTCTAATAAATATACCATATCCCTGACCAGTTTGGAGGTAGCCTGAGCTAAGCATATTGGCCGCAAATCCAATAATGTCCTTTCAAAGCCCATGTTCCATTAGCAAAGGGGCCTTCCTACCCTTGGTCATCAATTGGTGGGTCAAAATACAGCAGGATTCCCGGGCCTAACGGTCCTCCAACAATAGTTGCCCCACCATAAGGGTCACAGTATTTGCATTTCCAAGCTCCCACACAGGGTTCCCATCTACTTTTACATCTGCAAGCTGCTTGGTTGCATTTGGAGCAGAACTCACTAAAAGGCTTTGAGTTCCAATCGGGTGTTGCCATTCCCACTGATAATCACAAACAACATGTCTTCTACTTGTGGAATTTTTGTGGGGACAGCTCAAAAATAGGTGGTCAAAAAAGCCCTTGTTCCTCCCCATTGCTTTACAGGCTTCCAAATATTTTTGGTAAGTGTGGCAAGAACACCTTACGCAGCTACCATTAGTGAGCCGAACAGGTATTTGATTGCATTTGCCTTGATATTTGGAACAATTGTAAGGAGGGCAATTGGGGCTCGAAACCCAATTGTTTAAACCCAGAGGGAAAGTCAATTGACAAACGCCTTTTCCTACATAGACATGCCCTGTCCTGTTTAGGCAATAAGTGCCTTTTTGAGAAGAATGAAGTGGCCATGGACTTCCTTCTTCGGCCCAAAATCCTGTCCTTGTATGGACCTCACGTCGGGTGTTGACCCACCACTTAGGTTCAGCTGGGCTAGCCAACCATGGCCACTCTTCAGATCCTCCTGGCCCTCCACAGAGCCAGCAATTGCTAAGGTTAAAAACTTTTGCTACTTCTTCTCCTAAGGCTGCAAATTGATTCTCCCACTCCTGGCCTAAACTTAGCTGACCATATAAAAGTAGAATTATTAAGGAAAATGTTTTAACAGTGTGATCTAATTAGCTAGTCTAATTTTCACATTGTCTTCTGCACCACCTGTGGCAATTGAAGACACAGAAACCACCTAACGTACAACAATGGCCGCAAGTATTAGCCCCCCAGTGAGTGGAGATTCTAGAGGAGGGATGCCCATACACACTATTTCAGCAGATGGTCTGTGGGTAGGCACGCAGGGCTTCCTCTGATGTTGAAGCACTGGCTACTGCTCCAGCCCGCTCCTGCAGAGTGTCAGTCACGGCCTCCCGGCTTTCTCCTCCAGCCGAGATGTGCAAATCTCTGAGGCTTCAGAGACCTTGACCCAAGTGTGACGGGTCCACCTGTGTTCAGCTGTCTTGATGGCTGTTTCTGTGGTCAGTGACACTTGGAATGGGCCACGCCATTTCACCACCATTGGCGCTTCTTTCTACCCCTTAACTAGGACTCAATCTCCCGGTTGGATGTTACAAGCAGCAAAGTCCAAAGGCGGGGCTTGTGCCAGCTGAGCTTCCTGTTGAAGGGGTTTCACAAGAAGCAGTATCCTGGCCACAGATGGTTTTAAATATACATCACTTGCCTCTACCCCCCTCCCCCCCCCCCCCCCCCCCAAGGTTGAGACTTACCAGGGTAATTGCAAACGACGATTGAAAGGGAGATAACTGAATCTCTCTTCTGGGTCGGGCCCTCATTCTCGCCAAAGCCAATGTCCAAAGCCCTACCCATGGCATCTTGATTTCTATTACCAGCTTCAAAAGGTGTTTATTTCTCTATTCATTGTATTCTACCCGAGCCGAGCTCTGGGGGTGCCAGGGCCTATGGAGGTTCCATTGTATTCCTAAAGAAGCCAAAACCCCTTGAAGGATCTTTCCTGTTGTTGGGGTTTTAGTTTAGTCCTAGTTTTTTTTCTGTTAAAGGAATTTTTTCCCATAGCATGTTGCTAGGAGATAAATGGCCATACTTGAGAGGAGATAGCCATACTTAAGAAAGACAAAAGGGCCCGGCCAGGCTTTTGTTCTCACCTGGCGGGCAGTTCAGTTCGCTCTCAGCGTCTGGAGGGAGAAGGTGCAGAGAAAGGAGCTGCTGGTTCCCGTTTTCGGCGTCTTTCCTTTCTGCTGGAAACAACACCGGGGATCCCAAAGCTGCTTTCCCTGCCCTGCTGGAGCGTGGGCTGCGGCCGCCCTACTCCGCTGCTGCTTCGAGCCTTCGTTACGCTGTAGCCGTGCTCACCCTGCCTGCCTGGAGCCCCGGGGGGTTCCCCTTTTGGATACATCTCGTCTGCCACCCGGGATTTGTGTTTGTGCCTGCCGCTTCAGCCTACCAGTCCAGCCTGCTGTTTCCGGGAACCCGGGACCAGCTGCCCACCGGTTTGTGGAGCTCCTTTGTTCCATCCTTCCCTGGGATCCCAGGGCACCAAAGCAGCCGCGTGCTTCCCGAGCTCGCTCCGGAGCGCCCCCTGCAGCCGCGGGGGAACCATCGCACCTGCCCTGCTCACCGGGAGCCGCCAGCGATCCCTGTCGGCTGCGAGCGGAACTGCACCCGAGGGGGAGTAGCCTGACCGCCGAGAAGGCTGGGACTGGGTTTGTGTTTGCTGTTACTGTCATAGTTGTTGTTGTTTTGTTTGACTAGTTATATATATATATATATATATATATATATATATATATATATAGTAAAGAACTGTTATTCCTATTTCCCACATTTTTTGCCTAAAGACCCTTGATTTCAAAATTATAATAATTCAGAGGGAAAGGGGTTATATCTGCCACTCCAAGGGAGGCTTCTGCCTTCCTTAGCAGACACCTGTCTCTCAAACCGAGACAGATCTTGGCGCCCAACCGTGGGGCCTGAGGGCATTAAGAGAGAGAGGTGAAAAAGGAATAACAGTTCCTGAATAACTTAAGTTTGTGTGTTGGATATAGGAACCTTGGTAGGCAGCACTATGTGGTCTACTTTGCCCTGGTTCGGGTGGCATGTGGCCGTGGCTATATTCTTCCCCTTTGCAGCTCCCTACTTGAATATGGGTCCTCTCACTAAGGCTACCATTGCTGTTATCCAGCTTGTGCTGTGGGTCGAGAAGGTGAGGAATTCATGGGTTTTTAACTTCCTCCGGAATGTGGGCACGTGGATAAATGGCTATCACACGCTGAGCGCATGTTTTTGGGGTTATGTTAACAATGGTACCTTCTGTGAGGAAATGACACCAGGGGAAGTTTTCCCCCAACCCCTCAACCAGTTATTTGGACCCACCCCATCAATTTTTGAAGGGTTTAGATTCCTTCTGAATACTAACCACCTGCTGCTGGTAGGCCTACTCTATTTAGCATTCAAGGATAAGTTGAGATTGGCTTGGATAACTACCCAGACACCAGCCCCAGAGACTAGAGATCCTGCCCCAGAGCCTGACCCTGCCCCGGAACCTGACACAGCCCCAGACACTAGAGATCCTACCCCAGAGCCTGATTCAGCCCCAGAGCCTGACACAGCCCCAGACACTAGAGACCCTGCCCCACAGCCTGATACCGCCCAACAGCCCACCTCAGAAATGGACTACCCGAAATGGGTGGGGGTACTGGCGAAAGGGATGCAGGAGATGTGCCAGGAGATGGGCCAGGTGTGCAAGGAGATATGCCAGGAGATGGGCCAGGTGCGCAAGGAGATGTGCCAGGAGATGGGCCAGGTGCGCAAGGAGATGTGCCAGGAGATGGGCCAGGTGCGCCAGGAGATATGCCAATTGCTAAGGGAATACACCTCCTCAGCTAGTGAAAAAACCTCTCCCTGCCCCAAAGAGGGTGAGTCCGACGGTGCAGCAGTGGAACCCACGGATGTTACAACCGTCCAGGTTTCAGCTGAACCCCAAGGACAAGTACAGCCAGCAGCAGTCGCCCCTGTGCAAAGGAGGAAGTGTAAGACCAAATCAGTACGACCAGTTAATGATGATGGGGAACCAGGGCCCTCACAACCAGCAGGGGAGCCAGAGCCAGAAATCATCATTGAGTCCCTGTCGTACGACAGTCTCCGTGGTATGCGAGACGACATTGTGCGAAGGGGGCGTGAGCCTTATACCACCTGGCTGCTTCGGGTTTGGGACCTCATGGGCACAAGTGTGCAACTGGATAGTGGTGAGGCAAGGTATCTGGGATCATTGACCCAGGACCCAGGTGTGAACCAGATATTTGTGAGGGAGCCAGGGCCCCTTTCTCTCTGGGACCGGCTCTTAATGAGTGTGAGAGAAAGGTTCATTCACAAAGAAAGAATGCAGGAGTACCATCATAGAATGCAGTGGAAGACACTCGAGGAAGGGATCCAGCAGCTAAGAGAGGTGGCAGTATTAGAGGTACTCTTTGGGAGGGATGGACAGCACGATAATGACCCCGATAAGGTCAGGTGCACAGGACAGATGATGTGGAACCTGGCAAGGCTAGGGCCATCGCAATACACCACCTTCATTGCAACCATTGATGCTGACAATAACCGAGAAACAGTGGGCTCTGTTGCCAACAAGCTCAGGAATTATGACAGTATGGTCAATGGTCCGCTGAAAGCTCATGTCTCTGCTGTGGTCCAGGACCTCAAAGAGGAGATGAAGGAGATAAGGGAGGAGATGAGGAAGGTCAGTGTGGCACCAGTGAGAGTCACAGGCCCCCAGGTCAGAGCCCGTCGTCCCCCTGCTAGAGAGAGAGGGTACACCTCACGAGCTGAGCTCTGGTTTTTTCTGTGTGAGCATGGGGAAGACATGAGAAGGTGGGATGGGAAACCCACTTCTGTCCTGGCAGGGCGGGTGCGTGAACTCAAGGAGGGAGGCACTAACCGAGGGGGTTCCGCTAAGGTGAAAGTAGCCTCAGCCTCCCGTGACCGAGCTGCCAGGTATTACAGAAGGGAGGATGATATGTCAGATCCCCTCGAAGGTACCTCTAGTATGTATGCCCAGGGAAAGAATGATAACCAGGGCTAGAGGGGCCCTGCCTCTAGCCAGGAAGAGGCACGGGAGAACCGGGTTTTCTGGACGGTGTGGATCCGATGGCCTGGCACATCAGAGCCACAAAAATATGATGCATTGGTTGATACTGGGGCACAGTGTACTTTAATGCCATCGGGACATGTGGGGGCAGAACCTGTATCCATTGCTGGGGTGACCGGGGGATCACAGCAGTTGACCCTTTTGGAAGCTGAGGTGAGCCTGACTGGGAAGGAGTGGCAAAAGCATCCGATTGTGACCGGCCCAGAGGCCCCGTGTATTCTGGGCATAGACTTCCTCCGGAATGGCTATTACAAAGACCCAAAGGGACTCAGGTGGGCATTTGGGATTGCTGCTGTGGAGGCAGAGGGCATTAGGCAATTGAACACCCTGCCTGGACTATCAGAGAATCCTTCTGCAGTTGGGCTCCTGAAAGTGGAAGAGCAACGAGTGCCAATTGCCACCTCGACAGTGCACCGCCAGCAGTATCGGACAACTCGAGATGCTGTGATTCCCATCCACAAGATGATCCGTGAGCTGGAGAGCCAAGGGGTGGTCAGCAAGACCCACTCACCCTTCAACAGCCCCATTTGGCCTGTGCGCAAGTCTGACGGGGAATGGAGATTGACTGTGGACTATCGTGCCTTGAATGAAGTGACTCCACCACTGAGCGCTGCTGTGCCGGACATGTTGGAGCTCCAGTATGAGCTGGAGTCCAAAGCAGCAAAGTGGTATGCCACTATTGACATTGCCAATGCATTTTTCTCCATTCCTCTGGCAGCAGAGTGCAGGCCACAGTTGGCCTTCACCTGGAGGGGTGTGCAGTACACCTGGAACCGACTACCCCAGGGGTGGAAGCACAGTCCCACCATCTGCCATGGACTGATCCAGGCTGCACTGGAAAAAGGTGAGGCTCCAGAACATCTGCAGTACATTGATGACATCATTGTGTGGGGGAACACCGCAACAGAAGTGTTTGAGAAGGGAGAGAGAATAATCCAAATTCTCCTGGAAGCTGGTTTCGCCATCAAGAAGAGCAAAGTCAAGGGACCTGCCCGAGAGATCCAGTTCCTGGGAGTGAAGTGGCAAGATGGACGGCGTCAGATTCCCATTGAGGTCATCAATAAGATCACAGCAATGTCTCCACCGACCAATAAGAAGGAAACACAAGCTTTCCTAGGCGCCATAGGTTTCTGGAGGATGCACATTCCTGAGTACAGCCAGATTGTGAGCCCTCTCTACCTGGTTACCCGCAAGAAGAACGATTTCCACTGGGGCCCTGAACAACAGCAAGCCTTTGCCCAGATCAAGCAGGAAATCGCTCACGCCGTAGCCCTTGGCCCAGTCAGGACAGGACCAGAGGTGAAGAACGTGCTCTACTCTGCAGCCGGGAACAATGGCCTGTCCTGGAGCCTTTGGCAGAAGGTGCCTGGTGAGACTCGGGGCCGACCGCTGGGATTCTGGAGCCGAAGCTACAGAGGGTCCGAAGCCAACTACACTCCCACAGAGAAAGAAATCTTGGCAGCCTATGAAGGAGTCCAAGCTGCCTCAGAGGTAACTGGAACTGAGGCACAACTCCTCCTGGCACCCCGACTACCGGTGCTGGGGTGGATGTTCAAAGGAAAGGTTCCCTCCACGCATCACGCCACCGATGCTACTTGGAGCAAATGGATCGCCCTCATCACGCAGCGTGCCCGAATTGGAAACCCAAGTCGCCCTGGGATCTTGGAAATAATTACGAACTGGCCAGAAGGTGAGACTTTTGGGTTATCTTCTGAAGAAGAAGAGGAGCAGGTGACGCGTGCCGAAGAAGCCCCACCATACAACGAGCTACCAGAGAGTGAAAGACAATATGCCCTCTTCACTGATGGTTCCTGCCGAATTGTAGGCGCTAGCCGGAAATGGAAAGCCGCTGTATGGAGCCCCACACGACAAGTTGCACAGGCTACTGAAGGAGAAGGTGGATCGAGCCAATTTGCTGAACTCAAAGCCGTTCAATTAGCTCTGGACATTGCTGAAAGAGAGAAGTGGCCAAAGCTCTACCTTTACACTGATTCATGGATGGTAGCCAATGCTCTGTGGGGTTGGCTGGAAAGGTGGAATAAGGCAAACTGGCAGCGCAGAGGAAAACCAATCTGGGCTGCTGAGGAGTGGAAAGACATTGCCACTCGAGTAGAGAAGCTATCTGTGAAGGTCCGTCATGTAGATGCTCACATCCCCAAGAGCCGGGCTAATGAAGAACATTGTAATAACAAGCAGGTAGATCAGACTGCGAAAATAGAGGTGTCCCAGATAGACTTGGATTGGCAACATAAAGGAGAGTTGTTCCTAGCTCGATGGGCCCATGATGCCTCAGGCCATCAGGGCAGAGACACCACCTATAAGTGGGCACGAGACCAAGGGGTGGATCTAACCATGGACAGTATCTCCCAGGTGATCCATGACTGTGAGACATGTGCTGCTATCAAGCAGGCCAAGCGGGTGAAGCCCCTGTGGTATGGTGGGCGGTGGTCCAAATACAAGTATGGGGAGGCCTGGCAGGTTGATTACATCACACTGCCTCAAACCCGCCAAGGCAAGCGCCATGTGCTCACAATGGTAGAAGCCACCACAGGATGGCTGGAGACCTACCCTGTGCCTCACGCTACTGCCCGGAACACCATCCTGGGCCTCGAAAAGCAAGTCCTTTGGAGGCATGGCACCCCTGAGAGGATTGAATCTGACAATGGGACTCACTTCAAGAACAGCCTTATTAACACCTGGGCTAGAGAACATGGCATTGAGTGAGTGTACCACATCCCTTACCATGCACCAGCAGCTGGGAAGGTTGAGCGGTGTAATGGACTGCTTAAAACCACTTTGAAGGCACTGGGTGGGGGGAGTTTCAAAAACTGGGAGATGCATTTAGCAAGAGCCACCTGGTTAGTTAACACCCGAGGCTCCACCAGCCGAGCCGGCCCTGCCCAATCCGAACCCCTACAAACGACGGATGGGGATAAGGTTCCAGTGGTGCACATGAGAGGTATGCTTGGAAAAACTGTTTGGGTAAAGTCTGCCTTGAGCAAAGACAAACCCATCCGTGGGGTTGTTTTTGCTCAGGGACCAGGTTGCACCTGGTGGGTGATGCAAAGGGATGGAGAGACCCGATGCATACCTCAAGGGGACCTTGTTTTAGGGTGAACTACCCATGGCTCTGTACTTGTATCAGTATCAGCATGTACATATGTATATAATTTAGGTGATGCTTGTATTTATATGGTTAAAAAGTTAAGTTTCATGTAACATGTTAGTATGGAAAAAAAATTCGGGGTGGATAATGTTGGGGTTTTAGTTTAGTCCTAGTTTTTTTTCTGTTAAAGGAATTTTTTCCCATAGCATGTTGCTAGGAGATAAATGGCCATACTTGAGAGGAGATAGCCATACTTAAGAAAGACAAAAGGGCCCGGCCAGGCTTTTGTTCTCACCTGGCGGGCAGTTCAGTTCGCTCTCAGCGTCTGGAGGGAGAAGGTGCAGAGAAAGGAGCTGCTGGTTCCCGTTTTCGGTGTCTTTCCTTTCTGCTGGAAACAACACCGGGGATCCCAAAGCTGCTTTCCCTGCCCTGCTGGAGCGTGGGCTGCGGCCGCCCTACTCCGCTGCTGCTTCGAGCCTTCGTTACGCTGTAGCCGTGCTCACCCTGCCTGCCTGGAGCCCCGGGGGGTTCCCCTTTTGGATACATCTCGTCTGCCACCCGGGATTTGTGTTTGTGCCTGCCGCTTCAGCCTACCAGTTCAGCCTGCTGTTTCCGGGAACCAGGGACCAGCTGCCCACCGGTTTGTGGAGCTCCTTTGTTCCATCCTTCCCCGGGATCCCAGGGCACCAAAGCAGCCGCGTGCTTCCCGAGCTCGCTCCGGAGCGCCCCCTGCAGCCGCGGGGGAACCATCGCACCTGCCCTGCTCACCGGGAGCCGCCAGCGATCCCTGTCGGCTGCGAGCGGAACTGCACCCGAGGGGGAGTAGCCTGACCGCCGAGAAGGCTGGGACTGGGTTTGTGTTTGCTGTTACTGTCATAGTTGTTGTTGTTTTGTTTGACTAGTTATATATATATATATATATATATATATAGTAAAGAACTGTTATTCCTATTTCCCACATTTTTTGCCTAAAGACCCTTGATTTCAAAATTATAATAATTCAGAGGGAAAGGGGTTATATCTGCCACTCCAAGGGAGGCTTCTGCCTTCCTTAGTAGACACCTGTCTCTCAAACCGAGACACCTGTAAAATGAGTTCCCCTATCTGAGTCTATTGCTTCTACAATGCTTTATCTTGGAATGACTTGTTCCAACAATGCCTTAATAACTGATCCTGTCATTGCTGAAGCAGTTGGAAATGCTTCTGGCCACCTTGCTAGCTGACATACGATTACCAGAAGATATTAAGCCTTGCCACTTGGGGCATCTCAGGAAAATCCACCTGGCGTCTTTGGAAGGGACATGCAGCCCAAGGCCTCCCTCCCCTGGCAGGTTACTTTGTAACTCGGCTGTTTGCTTTAGCACAGATCAAGCAACCTTCAACAGCTCGTTTTGCCAGTCTAAAAAGACCCACAGCAACATGCATCATGAGGAAGGCTTCTGCCAATCCTCAGGAAATGCAAGGACTCTCTTCACGGAGTTGTTTTAGTATTGGTAGGGCCAAAGGCTCTGGTATCTCTTGTTTGCCATCCCTTGTAAACCAATTCTTGCCTTTTTTCTCTGCCGCACGACTTTTAACTGTATCTCGAACATCTCTGGTAGAAAAGACAGCTTCCCGGGCAGTGATGGAGTCACTGGGAGCAAAGGGGGCATCTTGGAGAGTTCTGGCAGAAGTGTTGCTTTCTGAGTTTCTTCATCCACCAAAAAGGAGACAGAGGAGTCCTGTAACATTCTTCAACTCCAGGGAGAGGCCATGGGGCTTTTGCCATGGAGTCTCTCAAATGATTGCGGGACACAGCCCCCTTTTTCTGCTAAGTTCCTGGCAACAGCACCCTCTGAGGTACTCGGGAATTACAGACTGCCGGAACTGCCTACTCTATTCCCCCCTCTAATATGCACCCCCCTTTTGGTATGGAAAAGGAAGAAAACGAACCTATTCCTAATGCTATTAAGTCTTTGCTGCCTTGCTCTAGGTTCAGGAATTTAACAGGGCCTTGGCTGAGCAACAGTCTCTGTTGATTAGTAACAGTTTCTAGAGCTAATACTTTCTTCTCTTACTTCCCTCCCTGTAAATTCCTAGCCTTGTCTAAGGACGGATTCACACGGTCTCTTTGTAAAGACACATCTATGTTACTCCTTTCACTCCCACACCTTCTTGGCGGTGGAACGGCTCCCCCCGGCACAGCACCCGGCACAAAACCCCCATATGCGCACACACACACCTGCACTTACCCTGCACTCCGCTGCACACACACACACACACACACACACACACACCTGCCGCACACTAACACCCCCGTCCACATCCCCCCCATGCTACTTGCAGTGGCCCCGCCCCTGCCATCCCGGCCGGCTGGCAGCGCCCACTCCTCACATGCTTCCCCATGCCTTGCATTTCCTTGCTGCCCCCTCTGTAGCCTTCCCTCAACCTGCCTTTTCTCCCCTGCCTTGCATTGACTTGCTCACCCATCCCCCACCTGACTTCCTTTCACATTCGTCTAGGTCTGGCCTCACCTTTCCTTTTCCTTCTAGGACCCTCACTGCCTTGCCTCGCCTCGCAAAGCCACCACTTGCCTTGCCTTGCCCTTGAACCCCTCCCTTGCCTTGCATGACCTTGCTCACCCCTCCCCCACCTGGAATTCAAGACCCCTTTTCAATGACCTTTCATGCCCTTGCCCTGCCCTTTCTGCTCCTCCTAGGAATCTCAAAGCTCTCAAGCATCTCCGGTGTTTCAGGATCACATGAGAGGAAGACCAGGGGAGGAGGACGCATGTTGCCACACTCATCTCTATGGGCAGCCTTTGTCTGGGAGCAATCCTTGCATGTCTTGAATCTTGGAAGGGCAATTCACATTTTGCCCTTGAGCTCGGGGACCAGAATGAGAGTTCTTTTGCATACAAAGCAAAGCAGGTAGCTCAAGTCTTTTAGGTGCAGAGGAGAGATGACCCACGCGGGATCAAGGCCACACAGAGCACTTGGTCCTGGCCACTTTTGTGTACTAGCAGTCATTGAATGTACTTCTCACCTGCCTTGCCTGGCCTTGCCTTGGCAACACAACAGTTTCCTTGCCTTGCCCTGCTAGCCCTCTGTAGCCTTGCATTCCTTTGCATGGCCCTTGACCTGCCTACTGCTTTCCTCCAGGGCCTTGGCTTGCCAAGCCCTTCCTGTTTCTGCCTGGCCTTCCCATCAGTGGACTTTCCTTCCTACGGCCAGCCTTGCCTCTAACTTCTGGGCCTTCTCTTGCCTACCACTCCATTTGCTTTCCCCTCACTGCTCTGGCCTTGCCTACCTCTCCCTTGACTTGCCCACAATTGCCTGCACTTGGTTTGCAGCGCCTTGCCTGCATGGAAGGCAAGGGAAAGAGTGGTAGGCAGGGCAAAGCAAAGCCAGCAAGTTGTAGGTAGTGCGAGGCAAGGCAGACGTAGGCAAAGGAAGCAGAGCAAGGGTAGCTTAAGAAGAACTAGACACGGTGCTGAAGGCAAGGCAAGGCCAAGAGACTCGGAGTGCCTTTCCTTGGGAAGGCAAGGACATAGTGCCAGTGTTGCTGGAGCAGATGTTAAGGTACCATGGGGAGGAATAGTCCAGCAAGACATTTCTCTTCTGGCCCCTGTGCGTGTAGGGGCAATTGCTGGACATATTCAATACTGGAGGTGGATCAGTCGCTGGATGTGTTGCATTTTGGAGGAGGGGATGCCGTTTCTTTGGAGATGGGCTTGTAGTTGCTCTCTTTGGCAAGGAAAGCAGGTGTGGATGTGCACATCAGGTGCTCTTAGGGATTTTAAAGGCTTTTCCCAACAGGCAGAGCTCTCTCTGGGTTAGAGCTGTTGAGCTGTCAGTGGGAATGCAAAGGCCAAGCTCGTGAGCCTTTTGTCCTGGTGCCTTCGGTGTGTGAGCAGTCCCTGGTGCCGTTGTCTTTGGACCCTGACTCTGGGAGAGGGAAGGCTTAGGATGGTACCTAGAGCTGAGAAGGAGAGTGCAGAGAACAGCGTGTGTGCTGCTAGTTTGAGGGGTGCAGGTGAAGTTGTAGGCAGCAAGATCTTCCTCAGCTGGCACTGAGCTCTGTTTTTGCCAGGGGTTCAAGTTGGTGGGCAGAATCTGCGAGAGGGAAAAGATTTTCTTGGGCCAAAGAGGTTTTTCTGGCTCTTGGAGTGTGGTGTAAAGAAGAGTCTGCTCTTGGAAGGGGAAGGTGAGGGAAATCTTTTTGTTCTGACACCGTTGATTTGAGTGCAGGGACGTGTGCAAGTTGCCTTTGCCCTTGGGGTGGTTTCGAGCTGGGCCAGGTGCTTGGCCTTCTTTTGCAAGTCTACAGCGCCATCGTGTGGTTGTTTCCATGAGCGCTGACAGTGCCCGGGAAAAAGCCAAGCGCTTCGCTGGCGCGGCCCCGGTCGTGTGGGTGCAGTTGGTGGAAGAGCTCCGCTGTGCATCCTGCCTCTTGGAGACATAAAAGGATGTGATCCTGCGCGTAGCGGGGAAGCAAGAGGAATCTTTTCATTGTTGGCTGGGCAGTTTCTAAGCGGCAAAAGTAAAGGCAGTTCCAGCACGGTCTCTTTCTTTTCAGAACCTTTTCTGTGCCATCATGAACATGCTCAACATGTAACTCGCACCCACTGAACTGCATCAAAGGCCCTGCAGATACGCACTTTCCTTCAAGCTCTATGTAGCATCCTACCCTCCACCTCTCGCCGATCCCAAAGCCCTTCCAAACATCCAGCAGCTGCATGCAGAGAACAAGTGCTAGAACAAGGCGTGGGCCTTCATAGTCCTTTTAAAGTCTGTAAACTAGGCGAAACATTCCAGTGACCAGCACTTTCCTTCGCAACTATATATAGAGCATCATCACATTCTCTCCAAGTGGGTAAGTCCACCCTTGCAGCGCAGCATTTGCAGCCCCAGATCGGACTTAGAGATGGGCCAGGTGAGAAAGCATTTGTTGACTATCCCTCGTCTCTGGAAGTCTTGATACTCGCAGCGCAATCAGGTCCACACACCTTCAGTGTGGCCACGTTCAAGCAGCTAGAGCTCCCAGAGATGGGAGAGTCAGGACAGAAGACGTTCCAAAAGTACCGTGTACTTACAGCAGGATTAAAACTGTGCACAGCAGTCTGCAGCACTGTAGCTTCCTTCTCTGACAGACGTGCCATGCCATTGTTGGCTCTCGCAGCTCGGTTGCTAGCTGCTCTCCTGAAGAAAAGAGCTAGAAGAAAAAGCCAATGCTAGGCTGCACCTTCCCCTTGCCTCACGTAAAGCCACCTAAACTCCCCACGGCACTCTCTACTTCCCCTCTCCTTGGCATCGACCACTGTGTTTTCTGCATCTCGGAGCTGAAAGGTAAGCGCCAGTGGTTCCAGGGATGGTTGGAAGGTAAGTAGCTGTCTTAGAACTTTCTCCCTCTCAATCTTAAAGTGAATTCGGCCGGAAGGCGGGTGCCAGCCACGCTCCTTTCTCAGTTTGTACGCTGCAGACACGAGCCCGGTGCTCTGCTCCTTCGTTCCGCCTCTTTAGTACCCATGTCGCGCTTTCATTCTGCCGGAGTCGAACCATCGTCTACTTGTCGCACAAAGAGCACTGTGCCGGCAGCGAAATGCCCCAGCCAACTGCTTCTGCCGACACACGCCTGGGCTATGCACTTTCCCTCGCAGCGACATACAGCAGCACATTCGGTCTTTCTTGTCGTCCAAATGTAAAGGGAAAGATTCTACGCTACGTCTGGCACAGAGAACAGTTTTAGGTCAACAAGCTTACCCAGAGCTTTACTCCGATGCGTGGAAACCAGTGTTTGCACCACATTCTAGTGGCAGCCCTCCTTCTTTTACAGCCTGCACAGCCCCATCAGATCGTGGTGCTCTCTGACACTTTCCTTCTCAGTTCCAAGTACCACCGCGAACCTTACAGCCTTGCAGGGAGCAAAGACGCGGATAAACGTCTCGCACCGAAGAACGTGGCTGGACGAAAATATGTTCTTCCTCTCTCCTCCTCGTCGCCCAGATTGTGGTGCTGTGTTGAAAGTCTTGGCCAGCAAAAAGCTAATCCAGCCAGTGTTTCTCTCCTGACGCATTTCGCTGAGCGAGAGCGACACAGAGAGCTTGGACATTGCAAAACAGCAAGGAAATGATTGTACGTCGAGCTCAGGAAAATCCGTGCACAGCACACTGTGGGATGCGTGCAATGCTGACGCTTAAGAGCGGCAAAGCTCAAAGGCATCGCTGGGCTCGAGTACTGTCCAGACCACGGCGAAGAACGAAGCAGCTGGGCCACGGCTTAATGTACTCAGTGGAGCGAATTTCAAATGTCCAGCCAAGAGCTGCTTCACAAGCAGATTCAGCTGAGAATGCTCTGGCTGCTTCACAAAGTAAGGCGCAGCCGGTGCACTCCATCACAATACCTGGCCAGAAAAAGGTTCCTAAACCTTAAGTACCGCAGAGTCCATGCAGCTGGAGCACACCCAGAAGGACGCGTCCAGATGGAAGGCGTTCTTCAAGTACCCCCCTGCTCCAAGCAGCTTTGAAACGGAGCACAACACACTGCGGCTCGGCAGCTTCCTTCTCAGATAGACGTGCCGTCACATTATTCACTCTCGCAGCTCCGTTGCCCACTTGCAGCAGCTGCTACCAAAGAAAAAGGCTCCAGGAGTAAAAGCCACTGCTGAGCTGCACTATCCCCTTGCCTCACGTAAAGCACCAGAAACTGTCCGCTGCACTCTGTATTTCCATTCTCCGCCGCATCTACCACTGTCATCTCTGCATCTCGAAGCATAAACCTCGTCACAATTGTTTCCGGGGAAAGCTGGAAGAGAAATACGTAGCAGCACAAGTAGCTGCAGGTTGAACTTTCTGTTTTCAACTGCTAATTTGAATCCGAAAACAAGCGAGTGACAGCCACGCTTCCTCTTGCAGCCTGTGCGATGCACACACCAGCTCGCTGCTTTGCGCCTCCATTCTTCCGCTCTTCGTACCATGTCGCGCTTTCAATCTGCCGGAGTCGAACCATCGTCTACTTGTCGCACAAAGAGCACGGTGCGCAGCCGGTGCCCTCCATCACACTACCTGGCCAGAAGAAGGTTCCTAAACCTTAAGTGGCGCAGAGTCCATGCAGCTTGAGTGCATCCAGAAGGACGCGTTCAGATAGAAGACGTTCTTCAAGTACCCCCCTGCTCCAAGCAGCCTTGAAACTGAGGACAACACTGCGGCTCGGGAGCTTCCTTCTCAGATGGACGTGCCATCACATTATTCACTCTCGCAGCTCCGTTGCCCACTTGCAGCAGCTGCTACCAAAGAAAACGGCTCCAGAAGTAAAAACCACTGCTGGGCTGCACTTTCCCTTTGCCTCAAGTAAAAAAAAATACACTGTCCGCTGCACTCTCTATTTCCCTTCTCCACCGCATCGCGAAGCATAAACCTAACCGCAATTGTTTCCAGGGAAAGCTGGAAGAGAAATAGGTAGCAGCACGAGTAGCTGCAAGTTGGACTTGAAGTTTCCGACTGGTAACGTGAATCCGAAAACAAGCGAGGCGCAGCCAGGCTTCCTATTGCAGCCTGTGCGATGCACACACCAGCTCGGTGCTTTGCCTTCATTCTTATGCTCTTCGTAGCAGGTTGCGCTTTCGTTTTGCTGGAGACGGACCGTCGTCTACTTGTCGCACAGAGAGCGTGGTGCTGGAAGCGAAATACTCGAGGCTGCTGCTTCTGCCGAAACACGCTTAGGCTATGCAATTTCTCTTTAGCGCTACGTAGCACCACAGTCTGTCTGCTTTGTAGCCTGATTCTTAACGGAAAGCTTCTCGGCTACGTCTGGCACAGAGAACAGTTTTAGGTCAACTAGCTTACCCAGAGCTCACCCCCGACGAGTGAGAACTTGTATTTGCACCACATTCCAGTGGCAGCCCTCTTTCTTTTACAGCCTGCTCAGCGCCGTCAGATTGCAGTGCTCTCTGCACCTTCCTTCTCAGTTCCAAGTACCACCGCGCACATTACAGCCTTGCAGGGAGCGAAGACGCGGATAGGCATCTCGCACAGAAGAACGTGGCTGGAAGAAAAGATGTTCTGCCTTTTCCCTCCTCGTCGCCCAGATTGTGGTGTTGTATTGAAAGCCTTGGCCAGCGAAAGGCTAATCCAGCCAGTGTTTCTCTCTTGACGCATTTCGCTGAGCAAGAGCTGAGGAAAATCCTCACACAGCACACTGTGGGATGCGTGCAATGCTGACGCTTAAGAGCGGCACAGCTAAAAGGCATCGCTGGGCTCGAGTACTGTCCAGACCACGGCGAAGAACGAAGCAGCTGGGCCACGGCTTAATGTACTCAGTGGAGCGAATTTCAAATGTCCAGCCAAGAGCTGCTTCACAAGCAGATTCAGCTGAGAATGCTCTGGCTGCTTCACAAAGTAAGGCGCAGCCGGTGCACTCCATCACACTACCTGGCCAGAAAAAGGTTCCTAAACCTTAAGTACCGCAGAGTCCATGCAGCTGGAGCACACCCAGAAGGACGCGTCCAGATGGAAGGCGTTCTTCAAGTACCCCCCTGCTCCAAGCAGCTTTGAAACGGAGCACAACACACTGCGGCTCGGCAGCTTCCTTCTCAGATAGACGTGCCGTCACATTATTCACTCTCGCAGCTCCGTTGCCCACTTGCAGCAGCTGCTACCAAAGAAAAAGGCTCCAGGAGTAAAAGCCACTGCTGAGCTGCACTATCCCCTTGCCTCACGTAAAGCACCAGAAACTGTCCGCTGCACTCTGTATTTCCATTCTCCGCCGCATCTACCACTGTCATCTCTGCATCTCGAAGCATAAACCTCGTCACAATTGTTTCTGGGGAAAGCTGGAAGAGAAATACGTAGCAGCACAAGTAGCTGCAAGTTGAACTTTCTGTTTTCAACTGCTAATTTGAATCCGAAAACAAGCGAGTGACAGCCACGCTTCCTCTTGCAACCTGTGCGATGCACACACCAGCTCGGTGCTTTGCCTTCATTCTTCCGCTCTTCGTACCATGTCGCGCTTTCGTTTTGCTGGCGACGAACCGTCGTCTACTTGTCGCACAGAGAGAACGGTACCAGCAGAGAAACGCTCCAGGCTGCTGCCTCTGCCGAAACACGCCTGGGCTATTCCCCCCGTGCTAGGTAGCACAACATTCTCTCTGCATTGTGGTCTTAATCTTAAGGGAATGATTCTCGACTACGTCTCACACAGAGAACTGTGCCGGGACAATACATGTGTTTTATTATCCCTTCTCGCAATAAGACTATGGTGCTGCGTTGGAACTGTTGGCCAGTGGAAGGCTAATCCAGCATGTGCTTCCCTCCTGATGCATTTCACTGAGCGAGAGCGGAGGAAAATCTGTGCTCCGCACACTGTGGATGCTTGCAGTATACACGCAGAAGAGCGGCACAGCTCATAGCCATCGCACACACCAGCCCAGTGCCATGGGGCTGCGGTCTTCTCCCTTACCGGCGCTGGACAGAACTGAAGCATTCAGCTTTGGCTCTCTTCAGTGTGTGTACTGCACGAATCCACAGTGCGCTGTGCACAGATTTTCCTCAGCGCTACGTGCAAGTACAGCCTTTCTGCTTCGCAGAGCCAAGCTGTCCGCGCAAGCCCTCACTCAGAGAAATTTGTCAGGAGAGAAGCACTTGCTGGATTAGCATTTCACTGGCCAACAGTTCCAATGCAGCACCGTAGTCTTATTGCGAGAAGGGGTAATAAAACCCACGCTTTCAGTACAGCACCACAATCCGGGCGACGAGGAGGAGAAAAGAACATCTTTTCGCCTTTGCACGATCTTCTCTGCGGCACATCTATCCACGTCTTTGTTCCCTGCAAGGCTGTACGGTTCGCGGTGGAACTTGGAACTGAGAAGGAAGGTGCAGAGAGCACCGCGATCTAACGGCGCTGTGCAGGCTGTGAAAGAAAGAGAGCTACCACTGGAATGTGGTGCAAATACAGGTTTCCACGCGTCGGGGGTAAACTCCGGGTAAGCTCGTTGACCTAAAACTGTTCTCTGTGCCAGACGCAGCCGAGAATCATTCCCTTGACATTCAGGCTACAACGCAAACAGAATGTGGTGTTATCAAAGGCTGCGAAAGAAAGTGCATAGCCCAGGTGTGTTTCGGAAGGATCAGCAACCTGGAGTGTTTCTCTGGAGCCTTTCTCTGCTGCCACCGTTCTCTCTGTGCGACAAGTAGACTACGGTTCGTCGCCAGCAAAACGAAAGCGCGACATGGTACGAAGAGCGGAAGAATGGAGGCGCAAAGCAGCGAGCTGGTGTGTGCATCGCACAGGCTGCAAGAGGAAGCGTGGCTGTCACTCGCTTGTTTTCGGATTCAAATTAGCAGTTGAAAACAGAAAGTTCAACCTGCAGCTACTTGTGCTGCTACGTATTTCTCTTCCAGCTTTCCCCGGAAACAATTGTGACGAGGTTTATGCTTCGAGATGCAGAGATGACAGTGGTAGATGCGGCGGAGAATGGAAATACAGAGTGCAGCGGACAGTTTCTGGTGCTTTACGTGAGGCAAGGGGATAGTGCAGCTCAGCAGTGGCTTTTACTCCTGGAGCCTTTTTCTTTGGTAGCAGCTGCTGCAAGTGGGCAACGGAGCTGCGAGAGTGAATAATGTGACGGCACGTCCATCTGAGAAGGAAGCTGCCGAGCCGCAGTGTGTTGTGCTCCGTTTCAAAGCTGCTTGGAGCAGGGGGGTACTTGAAGAACGCCTTCCATCTGGACGCGTCCTTCTGGGTGTGCTCCAGCTGCATGGACTCTGCGGTACTTAAGGTTTAGGAACCTTTTTCTGGCCAGGTAGTGTGATGGAGTGCACCGGCTGCGCCTTACTTTGTGAAGCAGCCAGAGCATTCTCAGCTGAATCTGCTTGTGAAGCAGCTCTTGGCTGGACATTTGAAATTCGCTCCACTGAGTACATTAAGCCGTGGCCCAGCTGCTTCGTTCTTCGCCGTGGTCTGGACAGTACTCGAGCCCAGCGATGCCTTTGAGCTTTGCCGCTCTTAAGCGTCAGCATTGCACGCATCCCACAGTGTGCTGTGCACGGATTTTCCTGAGCTCGACGTACAATCATTTCCTTGCTGTTTTGCAACGTCCAAGCTCTCTGTGTCGCTCTCGCTCAGCGAAATGCGTCAGGAGAGAAACACTGGCTGGATTAGCTTTTCGCTGGCCAAGACTTTCAACACAGCACCACAATCTGGGCGACGAGGAGGAGAGAGGAAGAACATATTTTCGTCCAGCCACGTTCTTCGGTGCGAGACGTTTATCCGCGTCTTTGCTCCCTGCAAGGCTGTAAGGTTCGCGGTGGTACTTGGAACTGAGAAGGAAAGTGTCAGAGAGCACCACGATCGGACGGGGCTGTGCAGGCTGTAAAAGAAGGAGGGCTGCCACTAGAATGTGGTGCAAACACTGGTTTCCACGCATCGGAGTAAAGCTCTGGGTAAGCTTGTTGACCTAAAACTGTTCTCTGTGCCAGACGTAGCGTAGAATCTTTCCCTTTACATTTGGACGACAAGAAAGACCGAATGTGCTGCTGTATGTCGCTGCGAGGGAAAGTGCATAGCCCAGGCGTGTGTCGGCAGAAGCAGTTGGCTGGGGCATTTCGCTGCCGGCACAGTGCTCTTTGTGCGACAAGTAGACGATGGTTCGACTCCGGCAGAATGAAAGCGCGACATGGGTACTAAAGAGGCGGAACGAAGGCGCAGAGCACCGGGCTCGTGTCCGCAGCGTACAAACTGAGAAAGGAGCGTGGCTGGCACCCGCCTTCCGGCCGAATTCACTTTAAGATTGAGAGGGAGAAAGTTCTAAGACAGCTACTTACCTTCCAACCATCCCTGGAACCACTGGCGCTTACCTTTCAGCTCCGAGATGCAGAAAACACAGTGGTCGATGCCAAGGAGAGGGGAAGTAGAGAGTGCCGTGGGGAGTTTAGGTGGCTTTACGTGAGGCAAGGGGAAGGTGCAGCCTAGCATTGGCTTTTTCTTCTAGCTCTTTTCTTCAGGAGAGCAGCTAGCAACCGAGCTGCGAGAGCCAACAATGGGATGGCACGTTTGTCAGAGAAGGAAGCTACAGTGCTGCAGACTGCTGTGCACAGTTTTAATCCTGCTGTAAGTACACGGTACTTTTGGAACGTCTTCTGTCCTGACTCTCCCATCTCTGGGAGCTCTAGCTGCTTGAACGTGGCCACACTGAAGGTGTGCGGACCTGATTGCGCTGCGAGTATCAAGACTTCCAGAGACGAGGGATAGTCAACAAATGCTTTCTCACCTGGCCCATCTCTAAGTCCGATCTGGGGCTGCAAATGCAGCGCTGCAAGGGTGGACTTACCCACTTGGAGAGAATGTGATGATGCTCTATATATAGTTGCGAAGGAAAGTGCTGATCACTGGAATGTTTCGCCTAGTTTACAGACTTTAAAAGGACTATGAAGGCCCACGCCTTGTTCTAGCACTTGTTCTCTGCATGCAGCTGCTGGATGTTTGGAAGGGCTTTGGGATCGGCGAGAGGTGGAGGGTAGGATGCTACATAGAGCTTGAAGGAAAGTGCGTATCTGCAGGGCCTTTGATGCAGTTCAGTGGCTACGAGTTACATGTTGAGCATGTTCATGATGGCACAGAAAAGGTTCTGAAAAGAAAGAGACCGTGCTGGAACTGCCTTTACTTTTGCCGCTTAGAAACTGCCCAGCCAACAATGAAAAGATTCCTCTTGCTTCCCCGCTACGCGCAGGATCACATCCTTTTATGTCTCCAAGAGGCAGGATGCACAGCGGAGCTCTTCCACCAACTGCACCCACACGACCGGGGCCGCGCCAGCGAAGCGCTTGGCTTTTTCCCGGGCACTGTCAGCGCTCATGGAAACAACCACACGATGGCGCTGTAGATTGCAAAAGAAGGCCAAGCACCCGGCCCAGCTCGAAACCACCCCAAGGGCAAAGGCAACTTGCACACGTCCCTGCACTCAAATCAACGGTATCAGGACAAAAAGATTTCCCTCACCTTCCCCTTCCAAGAGCAGACTCTTCTTTACACCACACTCCAAGAGCCAGAAAAACCTCTTTGGCCCAAGCAAATCTTTTCCCTCTCGCAGATTCTGCCCACCAACTTGAACCCCTGGCAAAAACAGAGCTCAGTGCCAGCTGAGGAAGATCTTGCTGCCTACAACTTCACCTGCACCCCTCAAACTAGCAGCACACACGCTGTTCTCAGCACTCTCCTTCTCACCTCTAGGTACCATCCTAAGCCTTCCCTCTCCCAGAGTCAGGGTCCAAAGACAACGGCACCAGGGACTGCTCACACACCGAAGGCACCAGGACAAAAGGCTCACGAGCTTGGCCTTTGCATTCCCACTGACAGCTCAACAGCTCTAACCCAGAGAGAGCTCTGCCTGTTGGGAAAAGCCTTTAAAATCCCTAAGAGCACCTGATGTGCACATCCACACCTGCTTTCCTTGCCAAAGAGAGCAACTACAAGCCCATCTCCAAAGAAACGGCATCCCCTCCTCCAAAATGCAACACATCCAGCGACTGATCCACCTCCAGTATTGAATATGTCCAGCAATTGCCCCTACACGCACAGGGGCCAGAAGAGAAATGTCTTGCTGGACTATTCCTCCCCATGGTACCTTAACATCTGCTCCAGCAACACTGGCACTATGTCCTTGCCTTCCCAAGGAAAGGCACTCCGAGTCTCTTGGCCTTGCCTTGCCTTCAGCACCGTGTCTAGTTCTTCTTAAGCTACCCTTGCTCTGCTTCCTTTGCCTACGTCTGCCTTGCCTCGCACTACCTACAACTTGCTGGCTTTGCTTTGCCCTGCCTACCACTCTTTCCCTTGCCTTCCATGCAGGCAAGGCGCTGCAAACCAAGTGCAGGCAATTGTGGGCAAGTCAAGGGAGAGGTAGGCAAGGCCAGAGCAGTGAGGGGAAAGCAAATGGAGTGGTAGGCAAGAGAAGGCCCAGAAGTTAGAGGCAAGGCTGGCCGTAGGAAGGAAAGTCCACTGATGGGAAGGCCAGGCAGAAACAGGAAGGGCTTGGCAAGCCAAGGCCCTGGAGGAAAGCAGTAGGCAGGTCAAGGGCCATGCAAAGGAATGCAAGGCTACAGAGGGCTAGCAGGGCAAGGCAAGGAAACTGTTGTGTTGCCAAGGCAAGGCCAGGCAAGGCAGGTGAGAAGTACATTCAATGACTGCTAGTACACAAAAGTGGCCAGGACCAAGTGCTCTGTGTGGCCTTGATCCCGCGTGGGTCATCTCTCCTCTGCACCTAAAAGACTTGAGCTACCTGCTTTGCTTTGTATGCAAAAGAACTCTCATTCTGGTCCCCGAGCTCAAGGGCAAAATGTGAATTGCCCTTCCAAGATTCAAGACATGCAAGGATTGCTCCCAGACAAAGGCTGCCCATAGAGATGAGTGTGGCAACATGCGTCCTCCTCCCCTGGTCTTCCTCTCATGTGATCCTGAAACACCGGAGATGCTTGAGAGCTTTGAGATTCCTAGGAGGAGCAGAAAGGGCAGGGCAAGGGCATGAAAGGTCATTGAAAAGGGGTCTTGAATTCCAGGTGGGGGAGGGGTGAGCAAGGTCATGCAAGGCAAGGGAGGGGTTCAAGGGCAAGGCAAGGCAAGTGGTGGCTTTGCGAGGCGAGGCAAGGCAGTGAGGGTCCTAGAAGGAAAAGGAAAGGTGAGGCCAGACCTAGACGAATGTGAAAGGAAGTCAGGTGGGGGATGGGTGAGCAAGTCAATGCAAGGCAGGGGAGAAAAGGCAGGTTGAGGGAAGGCTACAGAGGGGGCAGCAAGGAAATGCAAGGCATGGGGAAGCATGTGAGGAGTGGGCGCTGCCAGCCGGCCGGGATGGCAGGGGCGGGGCCACTGCAAGTAGCATGGGGGGGATGTGGACGGGGGTGTTAGTGTGCGGCAGGTGTGTGTGTGTGTGTGTGTGTGTGTGTGTGCAGCGGAGTGCAGGGTAAGTGCAGGTGTGTGTGTGCGCATATGGGGGTTTTGTGCCGGGTGCTGTGCCGGGGGGAGCCGTTCCACCGCCAAGAAGGTGTGGGAGTGAAAGGAGTAACATAGATGTGTCTTTACAAAGAGACCGTGTGAATCCGTCCTTAGACAAGGCTAGGAATTTACAGGGAGGGAAGTAAGAGAAGAAAGTATTAGCTCTAGAAACTGTTACTAATCAACAGAGACTGTTGCTCAGCCAAGGCCCTGTTAAATTCCTGAACCTAGAGCAAGGCAGCAAAGACTTAATAGCATTAGGAATAGGTTCGTTTTCTTCCTTTTCCATACCAAAAGGGGGGTGCATATTAGAGGGGGGAATAGAGTAGGCAGTTCCGGCAGTCTGTAATTCCCGAGTACCTCAGAGGGTGCTGTTGCCAGGAACTTAGCAGAAAAAGGGGGCTGCGTCCCACAATCATTTGAGAGACTCCATGGCAAAAGCCCCATGGCCTCTCCCTGGAGTTGAAGAATGTTACAGGACTCCTCTGTCTCCTTTTTGGTGGATGAAGAAACTCAGAAAGCAACACTTCTGCCAGAACTCTCCAAGATGCCCCCTTTGCTCCCAGTGACTCCATCACTGCCCGGGAAGCTGTCTTTTCTACCAGAGATGTTCGAGATACAGTTAAAAGTCGTGCGGCAGAGAAAAAAGGCAAGAATTGGTTTACAAGGGATGGCAAACAAGAGATACCAGAGCCTTTGGCCCTACCAATACTAAAACAACTCCGTGAAGAGAGTCCTTGCATTTCCTGAGGATTGGCAGAAGCCTTCCTCATGATGCATGTTGCTGTGGGTCTTTTTAGACTGGCAAAACAAGCTGTTGAAGGTTGCTTGATCTGTGCTAAAGCAAACAGCCGAGTTACAAAGTAACCTGCCAGGGGAGGGAGGCCTTGGGCTGCATGTCCCTTCCAAAGACGCCAGGTGGATTTTCCTGAGATGCCCCAAGTGGCAAGGCTTAATATCTTCTGGTAATCGTATGTCAGCTAGCAAGGTGGCCAGAAGCATTTCCAACTGCTTCAGCAATGACAGGATCAGTTATTAAGGCATTGTTGGAACAAGTCATTCCAAGATAAAGCATTGTAGAAGCAATAGACTCAGATAGGGGAACTCATTTTACAGGAAAGATCCTTCAAGGGATTTTGGCTTCTTTAGGAATACAGTGGAACCTCCATAGGCCCTGGCACCCCCAGAGCTCGGCTCGGGTAGAATACAATGAATAGAGAAATAAACACCTTTTGAAGCTGGTAATAGAAATCAAGATGCCATGGGTAGGGCTTTGGACATTGGCTTTGGCGAGAATGAGGGCCCGACCCAGAAGAGAGATTCAGTTATCTCCCTTTCAATCGTCGTTTGCAATTACCCTGGTAAGTCTCAACCTTGGGGGGGGGGGGGGGGGGGGGGAGGGGGGTAGAGGCAAGTGATGTATATTTAAAACCATCTGTGGCCAGGATACTGCTTCTTGTGAAACCCCTTCAACAGGAAGCTCAGCTGGCACAAGCCCTGCCTTTGGACTTTGCTGCTTGTAACATCCAACCGGGAGATTGAGTCCTAGTTAAGGGGTAGAAAGAAGCGCCAATGGTGGTGAAATGGCGTGGCCCATTCCAAGTGTCACTGACCACAGAAACAGCCATCAAGACAGCTGAACACAGGTGGACCCGTCACACTTGGGTCAAGGTCTCTGAAGCCTCAGAGATTTGCACATCTCGGCTGGAGGAGAAAGCCGGGAGGCCGTGACTGACACTCTGCAGGAGCGGGCTGGAGCAGTAGCCAGTGCTTCAACATCAGAGGAAGCCCTGCGTGCCTACCCACAGACCATCTGCTGAAATAGTCTGTATGGGCATCCCTCCTCTAGAATCTCCACTCACTGGGGGGCTAATACTTGCGGCCATTGTTGTACGTTAGGTGGTTTCTGTGTCTTCAATTGCCACAGGTGGTGCAGAAGACAACGTGAAAATTAGACTAGCTAATTAGATCACACTGTTAAAACATTTTCCTTAATAATTCTACTTTTATATGGTCAGCTAAGTTTAGGCCAGGAGTGGGAGAATCAATTTGCAGCCTTAGGAGAAGAAGTAGCAAAAGTTTTTAACCTTAGCAATTGCTGGCTCTGTGGAGGGCCAGGAGGATCTGAAGAGTGGCCATGGTTGGCTAGCCCAGCTGAACCTAAGCGGTGGGTCAACACCCGACGTGAGGTCCATACTAGGACAGGATTTTGGGCCGAAGAAGGAAGTCCATGGCCACTTCATTCTTCTCAAAAAGGCACTTATTGCCTAAACAGGACAGGGCATGTCTATGTAGGAAAAGGCGTTTGTCAATTGACTTTCCCTCTGGGTTTAAACAATTGGGTTTCGAGCCCCAATTGCCCTCCTTACAATTGTTCCAAATATCAAGGCAAATGCAATCAAATACCTGTTCGGCTCACTAATGGTAGCTGCGTAAGGTGTTCTTGCCACACTTACCAAAAATATTTGGAAGCCTGTAAAGCAATGGGGAGGAACAAGGGCTTTTTTGACCACCTATTTTTGAGCTGTCCCCACAAAAATTCCACAAGTAGAAGACATGTTGTTTGTGATTATCAGTGGGAATGGCAACACCCGATTGGAACTCAAAGCCTTTTAGTGAGTTCTGCTCCAAATGCAACCAAGCAGCTTGCAGATGTAAAAGTAGATGGGAACCCTGTGTGGGAGCTTGGAAATGCAAATACTGTGACCCTTATGGTGGGGCAACTATTGTTGGAGGACCATTAGGCCCGGGAATCCTGCGGTATTTTGACCCACCAATTGATGACCAAGGGTAGAAAGGCCCCTTTGCTAATGGAACATGGGCTTTGAAAGGACATTATTGGATTTGCGGCCAATATGCTTAGCTCAGGCTACCTCCAAACTGGTCAGGGATATGGTATATTTATTAGACCATTGTTCTTTTTGCTACTACAAGTTCAGGGAAATCGCTTAGGAATCAAAATCTGTGATGATTTAATTAGAGAAAAGCAGTCAGCTGATGCAGCCCTGGCTGGAGGGAGCACCCCAATTTGAATGAGATAATTAGGTTACAGGCTGTCTCGGAAATAATTACCAACCAGCCAGCCACAGCTCTTGACCTTCTAGCTGACCAACCCACTTGAACGAGGAAAGCGGTATTTCAACATTGGATGGTATTAGATTATCTGTTAGCAGAAGAAGGAGGAGTTTGTGGGAAATTAAATGACTCGAGCTGCTGTTTGCAAGCAGATGACAGCGGAAATGTGGTCAAACAAATAACAAAGGAAATAACGCCAGCTCATGGACCTGTCCAAATGTTGAAAGGATGGTAATGGGACATGTTTGCATGGTTAACTGGCCAGCTATGGGCTAAATGAATACCATTTCTCCTCTTATATGCTATAGCAACTCTCATCTTTTTACCATGCGTGACACCATGCTGGGTGCAGCTCTTTCAGCAGGTGCTCAAGGGGATGCCGCTAGCAGCCATGCCTACCTGATCCAGAAATGCATACAAAAGGACAGAAAAGGATGTCACTGCAAATAATAGCAAAACCCAAGAAGGCTCCAGAAGAAAAAATTGAATCAATGGTAATTAAGGTTTGTAAAGACAAATACAGATCAAATTAAAAGAGGAGGGATTGAAAGGAGTGAGATGGATGAGTCCTTACAACCAGACCGTGTGAATCGGCCTGTAGACAAGGCTAGGAACTTATGGGTAGTGAAATAACAGAAGAAATGATTAGTTCTCGAGAACTGTTACTAATCATCAGAGACTGTTGATTAATCGAGGCTGTATTAAATTCCTGAACCTAGAGCAAGGCAACAAAGACTTAATATTATTAGGGATGGTTTCTTTTTCTTTCTTTTCGATGCCAAAAGGGGGGTGCATATTAGAGGGAGGCATAGAGTAGGCAGTTCCGGAAGTCTGTATCTCCCGAATACCTCAGCCAGTGGGGAAAACGAAGAGGGCGTTGTGGCCGGGAACTTGGCATCAAAAGGGGGCTGCACCCCGCAACCGTTCGACAGACCCCATGGGAAAAGCCCCATGGACTCTCCCTGTAGTCGAAGAATGTTGCAGGACTCCTCTGTCTCCTTTTCGGACATAAACCTCAGGCATCGTGGATTAATTTTCCCTAACGGCAGCGACCTACCGCGTGGTCTCCGTGCTCCTCCCCAGCCCCCCGGGAGGTGTAAAATAGTTCCCGGCGGCTCCCACCGCGCGTTACAGACGGCTGCGCGACCCCGGGGCTGCCTGCGTTGCTCCCCTGCCCCGCCAGGGCTGCCCGCGGGCTGCGGAGCCACGTCGCCACCGGCGCGGCCAGGGCCGGGGCCCTTCTCGACAGCAGCCGAGGGGCTGCGGAGCGGGCGGCTGCGGGACGAGCAGCTATTTTATGCCGCGCGGTGCTGCCGCCTCCATCTAGCTCTCCATCGCGCCGCCGGCCGCCCCTGCCTGGCGACCTCACGCTCGGCCGCCGGAAGCTCTCCCGCCCGGGCCGTGCCTCGGCTCCGCCTGCGGCTCGGCAGGGCCCGGCCGCACGCGTGCTGCGTGGCTCGTGGCACCCGCGTTGCGCCGCAGGCGACGGGGAAGGCGGGGCGGGCCGGCGCCGCCGAGGTAGCGCGAGGAGAGGAGCGCCCGGGCGGGGCGGCGAGTGGCGCGGCGGTGAGCGCTTCTGCTTCCTGTCGCTCGGCGGCCGCCCACGGCAGGTGCCGTGTGACTCCGCGGAGCGGCGGGGCCGGCCGGGCGGTGCGCGGCCAAGCTTTCGGCCAGCGGCGGCCGCAGCGAGAGGCTGCTGGCACTGCCCGTGCCGGTGGAGAGAGCGGGGATCCGAGGCCGGCCTTCCCAGGGCGACGAGGGGTGGCCGCCTTTGCCGCGCTGCCCTCCCTGCAGCACGTGGCCGATTCCGGCGAACCCGGCGTCCCAGCAGCGGCGCGGGCGGGAGGGAGTGGGGAGCGCGCTCGGTTGCCGTGCCGGCCGCTCCCGCCCAGCGCTGCGCTCCGCCGAGGCGTTTTCCCGCCCGTCCTGGGCGAGACGTAAGGGACGCTGAACTTGGAGCTTGGCTGTCAGTGGGAGCAACTCCCCTCCATTGTCGATGTCTTTTTCCTGCCCTCCGATTCAGCTACCTTGTGGTAGGTGCGATGGTGCTGAACAAGGGCGGTGTCTTGGCACAGTTGCTGGCATGGATGGTGCGAGAGCTCCACGCAAGGAGCTTTGAGTGGCATGTGTGAGGGTAGGAGGGTACGGCACCCATATGTGAAAAACGAGGTTCACTCTCCTGTGAGAATTTAAAGCGTTTAATATAAAGACAATAAGAGACACATAAAATAAAGCAAAGGGGTAACGGCCGGGTGCCTTGGCGCTCTGCCAAGAGCACACCTGATGCTGGAGGCGAGTCCTTTTTATACCATTTTTACTGTCTGTTCTTCATTCATATTAAAACTTTTCCTGGAGCTGTTCTGCATGGCCACTCCTTGGTTCCGCCTTTTTAGAGCATGTGTAGTCTTCTGCCTTGTGGTTTTATTTCTCTTGATTCTTGGGGTTGGGCCCGCTAGGCTAGGTAAGAGTCGATGGTAGGGTGGATCTCTTAATTCTCCAGACAGTCAGGGCTGATTGCAGCTTTGGGCCTCTGCCCCCCGGGCAGAGTGGTAATAACGGCTCTCGGACTCTCCTGGCCGCCCGTTCTCCGGGCGGAGTAGCCTTTTGGCCCTTTTGTTCCGTGGACAAAGTGTTGATTAGCAGCTCCTTGGGCCTCATCCTCTGTTGGCTTGGAGGTTATCTTACTTGCTCACACTTGCTAACATTCTTGCTAAAGAGAGAAAACTACATCCACACAGCAAAATGCATTTCTAACATTATATAATATCTACCATTATACTTTGCGAGAAGCCAATATAATATATGTTTATAACAATCCCCCCTTTTCTATTTTATAAATCATTTGGCTTGAGCAATAATTCTTTTTTCTTGGCTTCTAGTGTCCGTTCGTTCTTTTCACAGATTAATTTGGCTTCTTCGAGAGGGTCTTTTATATCACTTTGTCTTTTTAATACCATAATTTTTTGTGCTGTTCCAGACATAGCCAACTTTGGGTCAGTAGGCATTGCCACAACTTGCATGCCTTGAACTACGCTGGTGATTAGCCGAATAAAGCAGGGGATCAAGCAAGGGAGAAATATTAGACCAGCTGTAGCACATAAGAGGAAGAAACCTAGCTTCTTCCACCATTCTTTCCCCAATATGCCATCCCACCAGTTAGCAGACATCATTGATTCCCATTTTTGGACTGGTACATGGGCTATTTTTCTGATATTGTTGGCGATATCTAGAAGGGCATCCCCATTGTCATCAATTTTTAAACAACAATCCGATGTATTGAACTTCCAGCACACACCCCCTTCTTCAGCCAGTAAATAGTCTAAAGCCAACCTATTTTGATATATTGCAGCTCTGGTTTGGCGTTGCTGGCTGACTATTAATTCCATAGCCCCGGCTGTTTCATTGGTTATGATTTCTACAAGAGCTTGGAGTCTGATGATACGATTCAGCATGTAAATTGGGGTTCGATATCCCCAACTTCCATCTTGTGCCCAGGTAGCTGGCCCATATGTTTCTAATATTCGCTCAGGGGGCCATTCCTCATCTTTCCATTTTTGGAATCCTCCAATTAAATCTCTTTTATTTCTTTTGAAGTCTTCATAGACAGGTATTCCTAATTGATCTCCCTCTGGTTCTGGTAGAAGGAAAAACCCTGGTTGAATGATTCCTAGTGTACAACTCCCTTCCCAATGTGAAGGGAGTCTTGGGTATGCCCTTTTCCCACATATCCAAAATAAGCCATCTGGTGCTTTCCAATAATCACCTTCTTGATGATTTATATTCTCCCAAAATTTGGATATTTCTGGGATTCCAAAATAAGGATTTTTCCTACACTGAAAGAGTCCAACTTCATTATCGTATACACAGTCTTTTCCTTTTTTCTGAGCCCAATACCAAGTTGGTTTTTCTGGGACCCACCACGCTGGAGTTTTGTTACTCACTTTATACCTTTTACAGGGAGTGTTTCCTACTTCATTAAGAAAGTTTTTCCCAGTTCGCCAGAGGCATTCTTCCCCTATCACTGTTGAACTTAAAATCCACCCCTCAGGTCAGTTCCCCCCTCTTATATTTGTCCGGTTCCATTTAAGGAGTTCTACCGGGCCTAGGCTGCTACCTTTCCATGGCCATTCTTCTGCCATTAAAGCTCCTCCACAGACCCAACAGTTGGTTATGTTAAGTTCTTTACCTATCCTCTCCCCCAATTCTACAAACAGGTTTTTTCCTAACCTTGGGGTTTTTTCCTCTTTTAACTGTTGTTTGAGCTTTGCATACAGGTCCTGGCGTGAGGTGAATATAGGGCGAGGTTGCTGTGCTGGCTTTGTATCTTTACTTACCACTTGTTCTTTTACCAAATCTTGGACTGTTCCCCTGGTGGCAGCTGTGAAGCAAATCCATTTTTCTCCTTTTGGACAATTACTTCCTAGTCTGTTTCCACTTGTTCCCAAATTTTCTGTAATCTAATATTTTTCCCCTTTATGCATGCAAATACCTAATTTGGACGAGTCATAACAGTGACTGTTGATATGGGTATGAGTAATAAGAAAGAAGCCCCGGTGTCTTTCCATGTAGAGCTTTCGATAGCATTTGTAACATGGTCTTGCCGGTGTCCCGAAAGGGAGCAGGATAAGTGACAAAAGAAGGAATAACAGAGGTCCGGCATGGCTTATACTCCCACCTCCCTTGCCTATGAGGTTGCAACCCATGGCAGGTGTATTGGATCTTCTCGGTGGCGAGTACAGTGGCCAACCCGGTCTTGCCCTCTATTTCCTTGTCGCTTCCTTTGTAGCTTTTAGGCAAATTTCTTTTGGTACTTATTTTAACTGTAGTATCTTATCGTATCTTAGGTGTTTCCCATTCAACAGGCACTAGTAATTCCCATCTGCAGAGCAAAGTTCATACTTTTGTTGCTTATGATTTTGTCTGGATAGGGGGTTGACTTTGTGCTTGACACCTTTTACAACTAGGGTGTCGATGGTGTGGAATGTCGATTTCCCTCCAGATTAATTACTTATATTTGACCTGGCTGGCATGCCCCGTGTTAGAATGATTCAAACAGGGTATATGATGTGGCACTGATGGAAGTTGTGATTCCCCCCCTTCTTAATACAAGTCACAGGCTAGAATCAGAACATGAGAGTTCCCTGTTTGATACAGTCCCAACCCTTCCTGTTTGAAGTGAGAATATTCTTCTCCACGATGTCCCAGAATTTGTCCAGGGGCCACTGATATCAATTTGGCTTTCACTTCTCAGTTAGGTGTGATTCTTTGCATATCCCTTGGATTATTTAGATTGTTCTAGTTCATTGTCACCTGGCCTCCGTTTAAGAATCAATTTGGTATCACCTGGTTTGGATATTACAGTCCACTCTTCAGGTTCTTTTACAGGTCCTTTGATTCTGCTGGTCCTTTGATCCACCCTCGTTCCTTGGTCCGGATTGCGGCCTCAGTCGTCAGCAGTACCTGAAAAGGACCCTCCCATTGTGGAGTCAAAGATTGTTCTTTCCATGTTTTTACTAGTACCCATTCCCCTGGATGGATATTATGAATTTTGAACTCCAAAGTTGTGGTTTGAGGGATCATTCCTTTCAGCCGCAAATTTTCAAGTGTTCTGGCAATTGTGGTGACGTATTTTTTGACACTTACTTCTCCTACTTCATAAGTGGCTGTTTCATGTTGAGTGGTAAGGAAGGGTAATCTGAACATCATCTCGTAAGGAGATACTCCCAGGTCTGACCTGGGCTGTGTTCGGACTCTCAACAGAGCCAAAGGTAAGCATTTGACCCATGACATTTGAGTTTCAATCATTAATTTTGTTAAAGTTTTTTTCAAAGTCTGGTTCATTCTTTCTACTCGGCCTGAACTTTGTGGGTGCCAGGGGGTATGTAATTCCCATTTTATTCCCAAGGCTTGAGTTATTTGTTGTAAGAGTTTGGATGTAAAATGTGTTCCTCTATCTGAGTCTATTTTATTAACCATTCCATATCTGGGAATAATTTGTTCCAGAAGGGTTTTGCATACTATGTTAGCTGTAGCTCTAGTAGCAGGAACTGCTTCTACCCAATGAGTTAGGTGGTCTACTATTACTAATAGGAACTTCCATCTCTGTACTTGAGGAAGTTCAGTGAAATCTACTTGGATACTTTGGAATGGTCGCAGAGCTAACTCGCGGCCTCCTAATGTTGTTTTTCTCATTATTTTCCTATTCACTCTTTGGCAAGTTATACAGTTCCCAAAGATTCCAATACACCCATAATTTCTTAGAAAATGATCACACAAAGCTTGAGTACCCCAATGAGTTTTTTGATGCATATCTTCTAATATTCTCTTAGTGAGTGGCTTATTAAGTAACTGTCTCCCATCAGGGAGTTTCCATTTTCCAGATTGATCTTGTTCTCCCCCTATCTTAAATAATTCTTTTTCTTCTTCTTTACTAAATCTGGGGATTTCCAATTCTCCCCTTTCTGGGGTCAGGATTAACATAATTCGTTCGGTCCCATTTTCTGCTGCATCTTTGGCTTCTTGGTCTGCTAGATTATTCCCTCTTATTTCTGGGGTCATCCCTTTTTGGTGTCCTTTGATATGCACTACGGCTATTTCTTCAGGCAATTTTAATGCCTCCAACACTTCTGAAATCAGGCCTTCATGTATCAGTTCCTTCCCCTTTGAATTTAGTAAACCTCTTTCTTCCCAGATCTTCCCAAAGGTATGTACTACCCCAAAGGCATACTTTGAATCAGTATAGATGGTCCCCTTTTTGTGTGCTAAATGCTCCAGTGCTCTCTTTAGAGCGTATAATTCACAAGATTGCGCCGACCAATTTGAAGGTAGTTTTCCTTTTTCGATGGTCTGCATATTTATCCCATCGACTAAGGCATATCCTGACATTCTTTTTCCTTGCAAGCATCTGGATGAACCATCCACATATATTCTTTCCCCTTCTAAGAGGGCTTGTTCTGCTAGATCTTCCCGAACTTTTGTTTGGTATTGAATAATTTCTAAGCAATCATGTGCCAGGTCATCTTTTGGTTCTCCATACAGGAATTGGGCCGGATTGAGGCTTTTGCTTGTTTCTATAGTTAGACCATTACTGTCAATCAGAATTGCTTCATATTTTAATATCCTGGAGTCTCTTAACCATTTTTCAGCTTTTTGATTTAGCACATTCCGGACCGCATGGGGTGTGTATACAATCAGTTTACTTCCAAAGGTGAGCTTACGGCTCTCCTCCACCAAAATAGCAGTAGCTGCTATGGCTTGAATGCATACTGGCTAGCCACGGCTTACTGGGTCCAATAGTTTAGATAAATAAGCTATTGGTCTTCTCACCCCTCCCCATTCCTGGACTAATACACCATGAGCTACTCCATTTTCTGCATTCACATATAAGTGAAAGGGTTTTTCTAGTGAGGGTAAGCTTAGGGCTGGTACCGAGGCTAGTTTCAACTTCAGTTTTTCTAATTTATTATCATCATCTTTGGTGCATTGTATATTGTCTCCCCCTGTTAATTTTTCATATAAAAATTTTACTGCTTGTGTATATCCTTCAATCCATAGTCTGCAATATCCCAGTAGCCCCAGCAGTCTCCTAACCTCCTTTTTTGAAGAGGGAGGAGGGAGGGATAAAATCCCTGTAATTCTTTCAGGACTTAGTTTTCGGCTACCTTTGCTTATCAGGTGGCCGAGATATTTTACTTCTGATTCCACAAACTGTAATTTCCCTTTTGATGCCCTTAGTCCCTTTTCCCCAAGAAAATTTAGAAGCTTTATAGTAGCTTCTTTGACTTTAATTTCATCTTCTCCTGATATTAGAAGATCATCTACATATTGGATAATTTGTATGCCTGGGGGAATGGGGAAGGTTTGTAATATTTCTCCCAAGGCTTGCCCAAATAAATTTGGGGCCTCACAATACCCCTGTGGCACTTTAGTCCACCTCAGTTGGTTCTTTTTCCCTGTGTTTGGATCTTCCCATTCAAAGGCAAAAATATTTCGGCTTTCCTCTGCCAGTGGGCAGGCCCAAAAGGCATCTTTAAGATCCACCACACTAAACCACTGATGTTGAGGTGGAATTTTGCTTAAAAGAGTGTAGGGATTTGCCGTTGTGTCCTCTGGGAACAGTTCCCACTCAGCCCGGTCAGCTCGGGACACAGCAGGCAACGGGGGCCAGCCTCTGATATTGGAGGGATCAAAGGTCTGGCTCGTGGGTCCTTCCAAGGGACCGCGGCGATAAAGGCAGACGGCGGAGGAAAGGGGGCAGGCTCAGAGTTGGGTTAAATCCAGAAAGTTTATTGGCCCTCCGGACGGGGGGACCTCAACCACCAGGGGTGCCCAACCCAGAGCACCTGCAGATCGCGCGCCGGGGCATTTTATGGCGGGGGGGGGCATGGGGGGGGGTGTACAGAACAACCAACCAGGGAAGGGAAGGGTGTGGCAAGCAGAACAAGGGACACATAAGGGAACCAACTATAACAGGGGAAGGGAGGGACTCCTTTCCCAGGACTAATCACCTGGCCCCCTGGCTAGAACTTTCCAGAAGCCTGGGAGGGGTGGCAGAGTGACAGACAGGGTCCTGGGAGGAGATAAAAATGACAGACAGGGTGATTTAAATAAAACAGGGGGGGGTGCCAACTGGGGTACACCAAACTTACAGAACATAGGGGGGAGACCCGGACTGAACTAAACAAACACACTCCCACAGGGATTAGGAACCATAGGGTAGCAGGCCCGTGTTCTTTTGTTTACTTCTCTTAAATCTTGCACTAATCTATAATTTCCATCAGATTTCTTTACTGGGAGAATAGGGGTATTATGAGGGGATTTACAAGGTTCTAGTGTCCCATCCTTTATTAATTCTTCTATCACTGGTTTTAAGCCTTTTCTCCCTTCTAAAGATATAGGGTACTGACGTACACGAATGGGACATTCTTGTTTTTCAATTGTGACCCTTATGGGGTCAATATCTAGTCCACCCCTATTCCCTTCCCCAGCCCAAACCTCTCTGTTAATTTTGCTTTCATCTTCTTGGCTAAGTTTTAACACTTTGGCCGTCATTTTCCCTTCTTCTGGTATGACTCCAATCCCCAGTTGGATTTGTAAATCCCTTCCCAATAAATTGCTGCCAGCCCCAGGAACTAACAAAACATCCCCTATCCCTATTTTTGTTTCCCCTTCAATAACCACATCTTTAATGACAGGGACTTGAAATCCTTCCCCCTTTGCTCCTGTTACTTTTACCATATCATTACTCACATCACACCCTTTTGGAATATTCATCACACAAGTCCTTTCTGCCCCAGTGTCAACTATAAATTCTAATACTTCCTCTTGGGGGCCTACTTTTAAAGTTATCAAAGGCTCCAGATGGTATTTATCCCCCCAAAAATAGAGCCCATGACTTTCCTATTGTTCTTCTGTGTGTGTTTCTTGAAATATTTTCAGATCCCTCCTCAGGTGGGGGCATTCTCTTTTATAATGCCCTTCTTCCTTGCAATAAAAACAGGCATCCCTGGGTTGTTCTTGGAATCTTAATTGTGCTGAGGTTTTATTTTTCTCTTTTCCACCATTTCTGAATCTTGAATGTTTAGGAGTGTTACCTGAGGGCTTTAGATTTTTTTGGAAGGTACTCTCTCGCATAGTGGCTATCATGATCTTTGCTTCCACTTGAATCGTGCCGCAACCGGGCCAGGAGACACTTCAGAGACAGAGTCAGAGAAGTGGGTATTTGCTTCATTCGGCTCGCCGGGTGTGTGGGGATCGCTCCTCCAAACACACACACCTGGTGCTCTCTACAGCACAGTATTAAGGGTTAAATTATGAATATTCATCACATTCCTTGGGACAGGTGTGGTTACACAAATTATTTCTCGGAAGTCATTAGCATATGGGCCACGCATGCGCTGTGTGTCCTGGTGGTCGCGCTGAGGAAGGCCTCTCCTCTTCCTCGGGGGTCTTTCTGATGAAGGCCAGTAGTCATCCTCGCAGTGAACTTTTCACCTTTCTCCCTGGGCATGCGTAGTCCTTTGAGGGATGATTTAGCAATCTCTGAGATGATCCTTGTCCCCTCTATCTTGACAAGATTAGGGTGAATTCGGCCTCTCAGGCTTTGTAATTAACATCTTATGTCTGAACTAACATTGCTGTCTCCCAATAGTTAACTTGTGCTTACATGAGTTAGTTATTGACTGCCCCTTCTTCAATCCCCCCTTTTCTTTGGTTATTTGTAATTCTTTACAAATCTTGTATGTCTTTAAAGTAAGAACCCTTCTCTATCTTATTTCTAAGTTTATACTTGTTTATATTGAGCATAAGCATTGCAATTCCAAGTACATAATATCATACAACAGTAACTACTAATACAAACAGTAAGTAGGAATGCAATAACACAAATAGCTATTACAAACAATTGTTTAAGCCAGGATAAGTTGGGTAACCATGATGTAAGTTTGTTTCATACCTTTTTAAGCCTTCAAGAAGTGTCATCTAAAGTGATTTGATGCAATGTTCACTTTGGATAAATGATTTTAACAGTTTTCTGGATATGACTATGAGACCTTTTTATCTTAGCCCACCTATCTGTGCTAATTTTTTTTTTTGTATCTAATTTAAATCATAATTAGAGTTAGGGCTTGGATCTGAACTCTACTGGCCACTGCCTTTGCTGTTTTGTCTGCCATAGCATTTCTCAGTTCAGGGATAGTGTTACCCTGGGAGTGTCCCCTACAATGCATTATAGCCACTTTTGAAGGCTTTACCACTGCTTCCAGTAACTGCATGATTTCAGTAGTGTGCTTGATTTCTTTCTTCTGTGAGGTTAATAAACCTCTTTCTTTCTAGATAGCCCTGTGAGCGTGTACCACCCCAAAAGCATACCTTGAATCAGTCCAAATGTTGAGAGGTTTTCCTTTGGCCAACACCAAGGCTCGAGTTAGGGCTGTTATTTCAGCCTTTTGAGCTGATGTCCCCACAGGTAATGGTTTTGCCTCAATGACGAATCTGTGGTTGTAACTGCATACCCAGCGAGCCGCTTACCATTCTTGATATAACTGCTCCCATCAGTGAACCAGTTTTCCGCATTTTCTAGTGGAGAGTCCTTTAGGTCCGGGCGGCTGGAGTAAACTGCCTCCATGGCTTCGATGCAGTCATGCTTTCCAGGCTCCTCAGTAGCTTTGCCTTGGAGGTAAGCTGCTGGGTTTAAAATGTTAGTTACTTGGATACTCACATCCTCTGATTCTGCCAGGACAGCCTGGTATTTGAGAAAGCGAGATGGGGTTAACCAGTGATTTCCTTTTTGTGTGAGCACTGCTGACACCGTGTGAGAGACAAAAACAGTTATCTGCTGGCCCAGTGTGAACTTGTGAGCTTCTTCTATGTTCAGGATCACAGCTGCCACTGCACGCAGGCAGGGGGGCCATCCTTGGCTGACCACGTCCAGCTGCTTGGAGAAATAAGCCACTGGCCTTTTGTAGGGTCCCAGCTTCTGTGCCAAAAGTCCCAGCGCCAGTCCTTGTCTCTCATGTGAGAACAACAGAAAAGGTTTAGTGACATCTGGTATGCCCAGTGCTGGAGCTTGCATTAACTCACGTTTCAGGGTTACAAATGCAATATTAGTCTCTGGTGTCCAGCATAGGTGAGTTCCCCCAGTCTCTTTTAGGAGTTGGTATAAAGGTTTCACAATGAGTCCATAGTTATAGATCCATAATCTACACCATCCTGTCATTCCCAGAAAGGTTCTTAGTTCTTTGGTTGTGGTTGGCCTGGGCAGTTGACAAATTGCCTCTTTCCTGTTGTCTCCCAAGGCTCTCTCCCCTCCTGCCAGTTCATACCCCAGATATGTAACTTTCTGCAGGACTAGCTGAGCCTTTTCAGGGGAGACTCTATATCCACTTAGTCCCAGAAAATTTAAAAGACTTACAGTCTAGTTCTTGCAGTCTTCACGGGTCCTTGTTGCTATCAGTAGATCATCGATGTACTGCAGAAGCGTACCTTCTCCAAGTGGCGGTGTCCAGGCTTCCAGTTCCTTGGCTAATTGACCTCCAAATATCACGGGTCTATTTTTGAATCTTTGTGGCAATACAGTCCACGTGAGCTGACTTTTTCTCCCTGTTCTGGGGTTTTCCCATTCAAAGGCAAAAATTTCCTGACTGCTTTCAGCTAATGGCAGACAAAAGAGAGCATCTTTTAAATCTAAAACTGAAAACCACACTCAGTCACTTTGTAATTTTGTGAGTAAAGTGTCCTTAGGTCCTGAACTAATCAATAACTTCCATTTGGCTTCTGTACTGGTAGAATTGGGGTATTGCAGGAAGGTCTACACTCTCTCAACAACCTCTGATTAATAAATGTAGTAATTATTGGTTTTATTCTTACTCATGTTTCATGCCTTAGTGTATATTGTTTAATTGACACTGGTTGTGCCCCTTCCAGTAGTTCAATAATCACTGGGGGAGCCCGTTTTGATCTCTGGAATTTCAACATCTCCTACTAATGGGATCACTTGATTTGTTATTTTGCTATCTATGGGTATTTCTCTTTCCTTTATCTAATCTTAGTGGTTTAACTTACACTTTAAAGTCTTAGTCAGGTATCTTCAGGAGGCTTCTTTGGTTGTAGCTTCTTTATACAGTTTTTGTTATAATAATATTCTTACTCTGCTGTATAATTCTATACATTAGGAAGGATTAGTTTTTATGATACAAAACTAACACACAAAACATTTTCATACAAAATGTTCTCATGCAAACATATCTTTACATTAGGGCTATGCTCTGTTTTCCAGGAGACAGATTATAGCACTCTTGTCATTTAATCTTGACACAAACTACAAACTGTGGCTTTATTTTGGTGGGATTAAAAATGAAATGAATTCTCTTTCAAACCTAGTTTTTTTGGTTTTTTTGTTTTGTTTTGTTTTTTTTCATCCCATTCTGCACCTACAACTGAGATTGCAGAATGTGCTATAAATAGGAGGGGTGAGGAAAAGTGAAAACATCCTCTTAAGACATACGGCTTGAGATTGAACAGCACTTTAGTTTGAGAGCTGGTAGAAGGCTTTTCTGTATCCCTCTTGGTTTAGGAAGGGGGATTCAATCATTTCTCATGTAGCATTTGCTTGTGTTTTGTCAAGATTCTTTAATTCACTAATTAGAAAATCCAAAAATTTAGCTAGATTATAATAATTTTGAAGCCTTCTGAGGCAGAACCAGGAAGGTTAATTCACATTTGTAGGATTTCAAATATGTATAAATTCTTATACCAACTCTCAGGATAATATTGGTTGAGACAAATTATACATCTGTAAGACTTTAACCACACCATTTTTCAGTAAAAAGACAAAACAAGTTAGACAAAAATTAAACTCAAGAATATGTAGAATGCTTTAACTTCTATTTGATCTCTCACCAAGTCACTTGCAATGAAAACACAAACAAATTACAAACATTAACCAACTGACAATGCGAGCAATTATGGTGACACTTTACATTTCATTGGTTTTCACACAGCTCCATCTCATGTGTTGGTAGATTCCTATAAAAGAAAAGTGAAAATTTGGCCCACTAGACCAATTATTAAAAAGAAGTAAAACCTTTTGGGGCTAACACAAAGTGACAGTGAAGCAATGGTTATCACATTTAGGTGTGATTTTGCTGCTAGCAGTTTCCTTGCTCTCAAACTGCTTTCTTTATCTTTGATGTTGGGACATTTGACATTCCTAGAGAAGAGAAAAGAAACAAACTTCCCCCCCAAAAAAAATGAAAAATATGTCTGAGTGAAACAAGAGTTTAATTGCATTAACTTATTCAAGTGGAGTTTTAGTATTTATTCTATGAAGTGCTTGTTGCACCACTTTTGTTGTCTCCCACAGGTTTTCGGTGGGGTTTCTTCCAACTGATTCTTCAGTGGAGGGAGTGAGACTGCTTCTAAAAGTTTTGCAAGAGTTGCAGTCTGTGAATCAGGCATTTGGATTGCCTTTTTTTTTTTTTTTTTTTTCTTCAGGGTTTTAGTAGGCTTCTGCTTTTCGCCCTGGAGCAGTTTGCCTTATCAGTTTGCTCCCTTTGTTCTAGTGATTTTCCCTTTGGACAAGATCAAGTTCGGCAGCAAGCAATGCTACTGCCTAAAACCCCTTTTTTTTATTTTATTTTATTTTTTTTTTAATTACCAAGTCCACCCCAGGAGTAGAGAGGTGATTAACAGATTAACCACGGAAGATTAGCAAAACAGTTTCTCCATAGGTTTCTCTACAGCCCCCGCAGATGAGGCTGCATGACAAATACCTGGGCCTGCACAGGGACAGCATCATCCCCACAAGGCAGCAGCTGCAGAATTGGCTGCAGGATTAGAATCTGCCAATTCTAGTTTTCCACAATAAACCACAGACTGGTGGCGGGGTTCCCCACAAGATAGGAGCTCCGGATTCGCCTCAGGTCTGAAACCTGCCAATTCTGGCTTTTCACAACAAAACACGAAAGGCACAGGGGCACGGGTCCCCTCCAAACAGGAGCCTTTCAGCTCTGCACAAGCACCACATAACAGGAGCCTTACAGCTCTGCACACCCAAACCTGTTAATCACGTCCGCAATTCTTACAACTTCTGCCATCACCTTTGCCATCGTTTTGCCTTTTCCTCATCTCTTCTTACATACACATACACTTGCTGTACTTTTCTAACCAGTTTCTCTCAAATTTCTCACTATTCTCTGCCACGCTCCCCTTACTCTAACATTATCTGCACTTCCATTTTTTTTTTTTTTCTTGCTCTTTCTAGTCTGACACCAAGCTCTCTCCTCTCGCAGCTTGGACACCACCCACTCCATTTAGTAGAAGTACAATACCACTTTCTCTCACAATTAATACATGCACAGAAATACAAGCTTCACAACTGTTTTCATACACTAAACACAGGATTTCAAAAGGGAAATCAGATGGAGCTACATTAGAAAGGTGTTGGGGGTCTGGATGTTTTCAATTCAATAGCTAAAATCTTTTCTCCTCTAAAATCTGCCCCCCCCTTCGGACAGTAAGGTTGAATTCCAAACCAATGGTTTATATGATTTATCCTCATTCACTCTTTGCCAAACGCTTCGCTTTTCTCTGGCCGAGCCCGTCGCCGGGGTACGGAACCGCAGATAGAGCTCCTCACTCGCTTCGCACCTTGACAGCGCGTCTCATCCACTCTCACTCACACAGCAGCACAATAGCAACAGACAAAACGCAAATAGCCGTACGCAAATAGCCGTACAATATCGCATAACAGCGGGGTCCAACCGTTGCCCACCGACCACAAACACAAACCAACAGAGAGTCAGTTTATGCGGTGCTTTATTCAGGGCCCGGGGACCTGGGGACTGGTGTCCCAAATCAGGCTTCCCAAAGACCTATCGTTTCACTCAGCTCTTTATACAGTTTCAAACATTGGCACACATACAAAACATTAACAATTGATAATCATACCCCAAGCCGTATATCTTCATGGTTGTCTAGTCTTAGATAATGCTCAATCGAACTCCCACCACTGAAATCCCCCTTGCATGCAACATATATCGACCCAGAACTATTTACTTTTAGACATGTTCTCCATGCCCAGCTAATTCACTACTCCTAACTTCCCCACCCAGCACATTCCATTCCTGTTTCCCAAGAGAACTATTTCTACACCTGAGGCCTTACAGCCTAGCAGAGCCTTAGCCTTACTACTTCTAAAATCCAATATCCTATCCTTTTTGTAACAAGTCCCCCCTTTTGAGCATCCTTCGAGCTTCTTCTGGGTTCGCAAGGATGCTCAACAATTCATGTTGCCGTTTCGCAATAAGCAGGAGGTGGAGTGGCTGGTTCTGCCAGAACTTCTCTTCGCATTATCGCCTTCATTATTCGCCGAGAGTGTTGACCTTCCTTGACAATCATTCCTAAAAGACACTTATATACTATTAAGGCAACTAAAATGATTATAACAATCATGATTCCATACTGTACAATTGAGGATATCCATCCGGACATCCGAATTCCCAGGGAGCTGAACAGTTCTCCAACCCAATTATGTTCTGCCTCTTTCTGAATATTATTCACCTTTCCTTCAATCTGTTCTAATTGACTTATATCCTTTTCTACTTCCTGTGTAACATTCGGGATGTGAATGCAGCAATGATCATCTCTACCATGCAGATATCCACATATGCCATGCTCCTTCAACAATATCATATCTAAAGCCATCCGATTTTGAATTGTCATCCTAGACGTAGCTTGTAACTGCAGATTTAAGTCCTTGAATCCCTTCTTGGTCACAGCCGCCAACCTTTCTGTTTGCCCCAACAATTTGTACAACATTTCCCTGTTTCGATATGATGATATTGGTGCAAAGAGAGATTCTAATACCCACCCAAATTTAACTCCTGAAGAAGGTCCATGCCAATCTTCCCCTTCTTCTAACCCTATGTCTCCAATTTCCTGACTTATATCTCGCTTATGTCTCATTTGTATTTCTGAGGCCGTCAATTTTGTCGATTTCCAAAAAGGACAAAGAGTTGGAACTCCTAAAGTAATTTGTGTAGTTGGACCATCTACCGGCATATGAGTGGTCCAGTGTCCGTGACCCATTACCCAAACTAAATTTCCTGGAGCTCGGATTGATGTAGTTTTACAGTTTAACTCTCCTTCTGTATTTTTGTCTTTTATCGTGTGGTTATATCCCCTACATTCACAGCCAAATCTCAAAAGTACCTTTACAGGCAGTAGACTCACAGACTCACTTGGGCTGTCACAAGTGAAGACCTTAGTGCAATTCCAATCGGTCATTCCAGGTGCATCTTTTCTCCAACTACCCTGTCCTTGATAGGTCTTTGAGTAAGTTTGATTTTTCCGTCCCTTCCAATAAATACACCATTGAACTGTTCCTATGTAACTATAGGTTTCTAACAAACTAGGTCCCCAGATTGTCTGCCATTGCCCCATGGTAGTTGTGTTTGTAACATTCTGGCATATTATTTCAAAATATTGTTCAGTTGCCGGGACTTCTAGCGTTTGCCTCTCATCGTATTCACACCATCCTACTCCATGGAATCTTCCGATTTTGGTAAATACAGCATTCGGAAGCTTGTAACAATCTGCTCGGTTCCCCAGGGTTTTCCAGTGTTTCCTTATCACATTTGTCCGATTAACCAATTTAGTTCGGATCCTAGTCTCCTGGGTACAACTTAAGGTAACTGTTCGATTAGATGCAGGCATGTCTGGAGCTGGTATAATTCCCCATGGTATAGGATCTCCTGCCGCAGGGGGCAAAGGCAGACATGCAGTGATTGCTGATACATTTTGTGTTTGCCCAAAATCCCTAATTAAACCCACAATCAGATTCTCTGGTTTGGTTCGGATTTCATCCTCTGGTACCTGCCGAGTCACCCTTGTTCTTTCAACATAAACACTAATCATCCCGGTTGCCCACCAATCATCTCGAGCAACCCAACACCAGTATTGTCCATTATCTTGCTGTTCCAGGACCTCTTTAATTACTAACACTATTTCTTGGGGTTTTCTTCTAATTTGATATTTCCCTTGAGCCACCAAGTTCTGTCCTCCAAACCACCATTCATACTCAGTGTAGCTTTCAGTTGGTATCCTACATCTTAAAACCAAATCCTGCCCTTCCTTTGCGTTATATATTTCCTGTTCAGGCTTGATTCCTCGATCCTGTTGTAATACCACTTCTACCTTCCTGACCCCATAATCTCCCCTATTACCACAAACGAGAACACAAAGGTATTTACCCTTCGATCTACCAATCTCTGAGTTCGTTATATTCAACCATCCTCTGCTTTCATTTCCCTGCGTCCACCAACTTGTCCCTTGTACCTGTGGATTCCACATTTCCTGTGTCGTGTTCCATTTCCACCATTTCATTCCAATCTGTTTCTGACACCCTGTCTCAATTTTATGAGTACATTTTATTCTGAGAGGAG
Source organism: Aphelocoma coerulescens (assembly GCF_041296385.1). NCBI lineage: Eukaryota > Metazoa > Chordata > Aves > Passeriformes > Corvidae > Aphelocoma > Aphelocoma coerulescens. The sequence goes on from NW_027184081.1 coordinate 759,105, forward strand.
GTCCGTCCCACATATCTACTTTCCCATTTGGGAGAGTCACCTGGACCTTATTTTCCGGTTCTGTTTGGGAGATATTTAAAATGTCAAGATTTACGAATCCATAATCATAACTCCCTTTTATCCAAACTATACAAGCATATTTTCCTGCTCTGGCCTTTGTTACATTGGATATCTGCAGGGTAGTCCTACCTTTTTGCTGCTTCTCATCCCAGACCGTTTCTACTCCTTTATCTTGAATTTGATCCTTGGTGATCCATTTCCATCGTGCCCTGACTCTGTCCCATCCAGCTCCCTGGTCATCGACAAACAAACATGTGAGATTTACATTTGAATTCTCCGGTACCCACACCCTTGATTCAAGTATTGTGATTTTAACAAAGGTTTCAACAATTATTATTTTACTCAAGAGTAACAACAACAGCATTAATTTTTGGCTTTGAACACCATTCTTGTGGGAGATAGGGGTTCCACCGACCATCGGGAGGGGACCTTTTTGACCCGTGTGTAATGGATCCAGCTGTTGATCCCGTCGACCTTAACGGCGGTGTAAGTTGTCATTATCACTTGATGGGGGCCGTCCCATGTTTCCTTCAGAGGCTCCACCGACCAGTTCTTCACATAAACTTGGTCTCCTGGGTGAATATCGTGAGCAGGAGTGTCCAGAGGTAACGGTCGATTCCACTCCAGCGTGGATCTCAGTGCTGCAAGGGTCTTATTTAAAGACAAAACATAATTTACAATCATCTGATCCCCAATTACATGTGGGTCCCCTTGATAGGTTACAGCATGATATGGTTTGCCGTACAAAATTTCATACGGACTTACCCCTATCCTTTCTCGTGGTTTAATCCTAATCCTTAGAAGGGCTAGAGGCAATGCTTGGGGCCACTGTATTTTAGCTTCTTGACAAATCTTTTTAATTTGATTTTTCAGAGTTTGATTCATTCGTTCCACCTGACCACTAGATTGAGGTCTCCAGGGGGTGTGTAAGTGCCACTGAATTCCCAGAATAGTAGAAACTTCCTGCACGATTCCTGCAGTAAAATGTGGTCCTCTATCTGATGATATTCCTAAAGGAACCCCAAACCTCGGAATAATTTCCTTGAGAAGGGTTTTCACTACCTCCTTGGCCTGGTTCGTCCTGCAAGGGAAAGCTTCGGGCCATCCTGAAAAGGTGCACACATAAACTAGTAAGTACTTGTATGCCTGAGATTTTGGTAACTCGGAAAAATCTATTTGCCAGTAATCCCCTGGTTGTGGCCCTACACGTATTTTCCCCATTTGGACCTGTCTTCTAACCAACGGGTTATTTTTAATGCAAATCGGGCAGGTGGCATTTATTCTTTTGGCCATTGTTATCATCGAATTAGAGTACTATTTTCTTTAGATGTTCTACCAATGCTTCTGCACCACAGTGGAGTTTGTTATGTTCAGTTTTCATGACTACTTTCATTAATTCCACTGGCAGTATAACTTGTCCGACCGGTGTTACATACCATCCTACAACATTCCTTCTTGCTCCAGTGAATTGTGCCAACCGTTCATCCTCCGGAGAGTAGCACGGTTTCTCTTCCAAATAAGGTGCAGCAGGATTTTCTCTTGTCGGTATCAGAGCCATTTGAGTCCAGACCAATCTGGCTGCCTTTTTCGCAGCTTCATCTGCCATCCGATTCCCCTGAAATTCCTTCCCGGAGTCTGCTTGATGACCTCGGACATGCATGATCGCTACTGCTTTAGGTAAGTGTACAGCTTCCAACAACTGAATTATTACTTCCTTATGTTTGATCTGTGAGCCTTGAGAGGTCAAAAGTCCTCTTTCTTTCCACAGAGCCCCATGGATGTGAACTACACCGAATGCATACTTTGAATCAGTCCAAATGTTCACTTTCCTGTCTCTACTAAGGACCAATGCCCTTACCAACGCCCATACTTCTGCTTTTTTGCGCTGAAGTTTCCGGAGGCAGTGCTTTAGCTTCCACTATTTCCTGGAGTGTCACCACAGCATACCCTGCATACCTGGTTCCATGCTCCATAAAACTGGATCCGTCCGTAAACAGCTCCACATCGGGATCTGCCATCGGGACATCTTTCAGATCTTCACGGCTGGCATACACTTGTTCGATCACCTCCACGCAGTCATGCTCCAGTTCTCCTTCCTCTTGGGTGGACCTAAGGAATTCTGCTGGATTGAGATGGTTGGTTATTTTCAATTCAACATCATCTTGTTCCCGCAACTGAGCCTGGTACTGCATCATTCTGCTGGAGGAGAGCCAATGCCCCCCTTTTTGTTCCAAGACGGCTATGACCATGTGAGGTACATATACCGTGATGTGTTTTCCCAGTGTCAGTTTCCGTGCCTCCTGAATTAGGATTACCGTAGCAGCCACTGCTTGCAAACACCCTGGCCACCCTCCGCTCACCATGTCCAGCTGTTTCGAGAAGTACCCCACGGGCCTCTTCCATGACCCCAATCGCTGTGTGAGTACTCCTAAAGCTAATCTCTGCCTTTCATGCACATACAATTGAAAGTCTTTTGTCAGGTCAGGCAGACCCAGAGCGGGGGCCTCTTTGAGTGCTTGCTTCAATTCCTGAAAGGCCTTGTGCTGTGTCTTACCCCACTTGAATTCGGGTTCCTTGATTGTTTCATATAGTGGTTTGGCCATAAGTCCGAAATTTGGAATCCACAGGCGACACCAGCCGACCATTCCTAGAAAAGATCTTAGTTCCTGATTATTTCGTGGTACAGGGATTGCACAGATGGCTTGAATGCGGTTCACCCCTATTCTCCTGGCTCCTTGTGATATTTCACATCCCAGATAAATCACCTTCTGTTGCACCAGCTGCGCTTTTTCCTTGGATACTCGATATCCTGCCTGACCCAACATGTTTAATAGTTCAATTGTTAACTTTGAGCACAGTCCCCGCTCCTCTGTTCCCAGGAGTATGTCATCCACATATTGTAAAACAACATAAGAAAAAGGAGAATCTTTTACCTTGGTAGTTTTCCATTCCTCTAACTCCTTTGCTAGCTGGTTTCCAAAAATGGTGGGTGAACACTTAAATCCTTGTGGCAACCTGGTCCATGTTAACTGTCGCTTGCGGCGAGTGTCTGGGCTTTCCCATTCAAAGGCGAAAATGTGTCGACTCTCGGGGGCCAGTGGGATGCAGAAGAAGGCGTCTTTTAGATCAATCACTGTGAACCACTGAAAATTCTCAGAAATCGATGTTAACAATGTATATGGATTGGCCACCACCGGGTGTATATCTTTGGCAATTGCATTTACTGCTCTCAGGTCCTGCACCAACCTGTATTTCCCATTTGGTTTCCTTACCGGAAAGATTGGAGTATTAAATTCCGATTCGCATTCTTGTAAAATCCCTAATGCTATAAATTGCGTGATCATTGGGGCAATTCCTTTCCTGGCTTCTAAACTGATAGGATACTGTCGAACTCTTACCGGGTGTGCCCCTTCCTTTAATTCAATTTTCACAGGAACGGCTACCCTGGATCTGCCCGGGGTCCCTGTTTCCCATACCCACGGGACTACTGCCTGCTCTATTTCCTGGGGTACCTCCTCTGTCTTTGTCTCTTTAATCACAAAAAGTTTTGCCAGATTCCCCTCCGGGATTTCTAGTTTAGCACGCCCTTTCTCAAATATGATTTTTGCATCCAGTGCCGATAATAAATCTCGCCCCAACAAGCATTCCGGGCTGCTTGGCATATATAAAAACTGCTGATCCAATTCTTTGTTTCCAAATTTGATTTCCAGTGGCCGCAAGAATGACCTCTCCACCACCTCCCCCAACACCCCTACTACTTTCACAACTGAATCACTTAACGGTCCTATTTGTTCATTGATTGCAGAGAAAGTGGCTCCTGTATCTACCCTAAATTCCCTGGGCCCCCCGTCAACTTCCAGGACCACTTTTAGATCTTTATCTAGTCAGCTCTGATTTTGATAGCTCCCCATCATAAAGGCTTGAGCGACACCTTGTGGTCCTGGCGCGAAAGGGTTTAACCCATCATTCGCATTCATTCCCTGATTCATGGGATTCCTTCCTGGAAAGTTACTCATCGGTGTCCCCATCCCCAAATTGAGGGGGCACTCATTCTTCCAATGACCTTCGGCGAAGCATCAGGCGCACTGATTGGGCCCCAATTTATCTCTACCCCTACCCATCATCTGGTTCCCTACATTCTGATTCACCAAAACCTCCGAAACCACTTCTTCCCATGCCCCCGTTTCCTCTGCCTCGTCCCCTCCCCCGGCCTCTCACATTCATCTGACTTGCCTGTTGTAACACTGCCAACATGCTTGCTTGTTGCTTCTTCACTGCCTCTTTCTCTCTATTATTGTACACTTTCCACGCTACTTCAAGCATTTTCTCCAAGTCCCGAGTGTCATTCCCTTCTAGCTTTTGTAGCTTCCTCCTAATATCCTCCTGTGACTGTCCCATAAATATCAAGGCCATTTGCAGTTTTCCTGCCTCCGATTCCACGTCTAAGTCTGTATACCTCCGCGCTATTTCTTTCAGCCTCTCCAAGAACGCAGATGGTGACTCTACCTTATCCTGTCTTACCGCATACAACTTAGACCAATTTAAAGTCTTTGGAATTCCCCTCTGAATTCCTTCCACCAACAGCTCCTGATAAACCTGCAACCTATGATACTCTTCTGACGAATTAGGGTTCCATTCTGGATCTTCCCTTGGTACTATTTCATTCACATTCCCTATTCCTTGTAGTGCTGGTGCTTGCAACTGAATCATATCCCTTGCCCGATTAGACATAGCTTTAAATACCATCTCCTTTTCCGTAGAATCCATTATCGAGTCTAGCAACACCTGTAGGTCATTCCAGTCCGGATTCTGTGTCTTTATTACCATTTTCACCACCCGAGCCACTTTTTCAGGATTTTCTCTATAAGCTCCTGCAGATTGCTTCCAAATTATTAAATCATTGGGGGAAAACGGAACTTTCACTCTGACCCGATCCCCTGTTGGTCCAACTGCTTCTCGCAATGGGGCCATTAGATGTGCTCGAGAAGCGCTTTTTCCCCTGTCCAGACGCCCTCTGCGAGTACGCTGGGAGAGCGGAGTTCGGGATTGTTCCCTCCCTCTCTCCCTGGGCTCGGGAGTTCGGGATCGTTCCCTCTCTCCTTCCTCGGAGTCAGATTCCTCTTCCGAAGAATCTGAGTCCGGGAGGAGGAGGTTGACTGGGTCGGATGGTGATACCAACAAAGACACATCCTCCTCAGGCTCAGAAAACCGTAGCCTTCGCTCTTTACAACCCGCGCATTCGTCTGGTTCCGTTTCTAACACCATCATTCCACATTTCCTCTGCCAGTCCTTTTTTCCTATTAGCTGATAAAACAAATCCAAATAGGGTATCTCATCCCACTTCTCATTTTCCCGTAAATACCGCATCATGGGGGTTATAATTTCAGAATTAATAGTGCCATTCCACGGCCACTGCATCCCCCCAGTTTCATATTCAGGCCATACCTTATTACAATAATCAATCAATTCTCTTTTCCGCAGCTCCCGTCCCAATTTATCCTCCTTCCAATGACTTAGCAAACACCCGAGGGGAGAATCCTCCGGAATATCCTTATCTGAACTTGACAAAGCCCGAAACACCCGCAACGGCATCATTCCAGAGGTATGCAACCACACAATAACGCACACAACTAATAACACACAGACTAATACCAATACCAATTACCACAATATCCAATTCCCTCCTTGCTTATCTCGTCGCCGCGAGAAGCAAGGGCTGGCTCTGCAAAGCTTTCGCTCTGTCTGACGGCCAGCGCCTAGGCTTTATAATCCCAAACCAATGCCCCAACCCTGCGAGTAGAGACTCGTCTTACTGGGCAGGCTACCACCACCGGTTTAAAAGGAATAAAGCACCTTGTGGGCTTACCTCACGGTTGTCCGTCGGACGCGGGGTCGGGCACGGGCTGATGTCTCCCCAGAAATCACCTGGTGCCGGCACGGAGCAGATCACCCCGCGAACCGCCCCTACGACCCCCGGAGTCCCATCTGGGTCGCCAGAAAACTGTTGCCCACCGACCACAAACACAAACCAACAGAGAGTCAGTTTATGCGGTGCTTTATTCAGGGCCCGGGGACCTGGGGACTGGTGTCCCAAATCAGGCTTCCCAAAGACCTATCGTTTCACTCAGCTCTTTATACAGTTTCAAACATTGGCACACATACAAAACATTAACAATTGATAATCATACCCCAAGCCGTATATCTTCATGGTTGTCTAGTCTTAGATAATGCTCAATCGAACTCCCACCACTGAAATCCCCCTTGCATGCAACATATATCGACCCAGAACTATTTACTTTTAGACATGTTCTCCATGCCCAGCTAATTCACTACTCCTAACTTCCCCACCCAGCACATTCCATTCCTGTTTCCCAAGAGAACTATTTCTACACCTGAGGCCTTACAGCCTAGCAGAGCCTTAGCCTTACTACTTCTAAAATCCAATATCCTATCCTTTTTGTAACACAACCCCTTAAAGGTACCTTTTGCAGTGAGGTCCAACCTCGGGGGGGTCCAACCCCCTTAAAAGTACTTTTCACAGTGGGGTCCAACCCCGGGGGTCCAACCCCTTAAAAGCACTTTTCCTCTTACCCAGGACTAATTTTGGGAGACCCAGTCTTCCTCGGGACTTTCAACCCACCCTCAGGGACTCGAACCCTGGACCTGCAGGTATTTTGTGTTTAAAAGGAATAGCAAATACCTTAATTTGGTGCAGATGGTCCTTGTCTGCCCCCGCCGTGAGCCAAGGGACAGCTGAGCTCCCCCTGAAAATTCAGGGTCGCGACTGGGAGGTCTGCTTACCCCTGGATCCAGCAGCCGGGCAGAGAGGGTCCCATCTCGGGGTGCCAGATGAATCGTGCCGCAACCGGGCCAGGAGACACTTCAGAGACAGAGTCAGAGAAGTGGGTATTTGCTTCATTCGGCGCGCCGGGTGTGTGGGGATCGCTCCTCCAAACACACACACCTGGTGCTCTCTACAGCACAGTATTAAGGGTTAAATTATGAATATTCATCACATTCCTTGGGACAGGCGTGGTTACACAAATTATTTCTCGGAAGTCATTAGCATATGGGCCACGCATGCACTGTGTGTCCTGGTGGTCGCGCTGAGGAAGGCCTCTCCTCTTCCTCGGGGGTCTTTCTGATGAAGGCCAGTAGTCATCCTCGCAGTGAACTTTTCACCTTTCTCCCTGGGCATGCGTAGTCCTTTGAGGGATGATTTAGCAATCTCTGAGATGATCCTTGTCCCCTCTATCTTGACAAGATTAGGGTGAATTCGGCTTCTCAGGCTTTGTAATTAACATCTTATGTCTGAACTAACATTGCTGTCTCCCAATAGTTAACTTGTGCTTACATGAGTTAGTTATTGACTGCCCCTTCTTCACACTTTGGCTTTTTCTTCATCCCTCCGGACATATATATATCTTTTGAGCTTCCCTTACTAGGTCTTGTAATGGTTTCTCATACCAGTCTTCTATTTTTTCCAATTTTTTCCTAATATCTGGCCAGGCATGAGTGACAAAGTTAACTCTTAGCAGGGCTTGCCCTGCTAGGGACTCTGGGTCTATCCCAGAATATTGTTTCATATTCTTTCGGAGCCTCTCTAGCCACTCAGTCGGGGTTTCTTCCTTCCCTTGCTGCCCCTCAAAGGCCTTTCTGACATTTTGTCCTCGGGGTGCCCCCTCTTTTATTCCCTTGATTATCAAATTACGATAATCATTCATATGTCCCCTCCCAGCTTCATCATTTTGGTTCCAGTTAGGAGGTGTAATGGGCATTTTCTGATCCCTGGGTGGACCTTGTTGGTTTTCTCTTTCCCAAATTTTTATTCCAGCAATTCTAATCATTTCTCTTTCTTCTTGGGAGAATATTATTTTCATGATTGATTGCATTTCTTCCCAAGTGAAAATGTTGGGACCTAAGAACTGGTCCAACTGCTCAGCTGTACCTATGGGGTCTTCTAATAATCCTTTAATTTCTTTTTTGAAATTCCTAACCTCTGTAGAGGTTAGAGGAGCATTTACAAAGCCCGTTCCCCCTCCTCCCATAGGTACTTCTCTTAATGGAAATAAATGAATTTCTCAGCTTCCCTCTGTTTGTTTAGCAATGGAGGGATTGTTGGGCTGCCTCTGAGCCTTAATGGCACCTCTTGTATTCTGGTATGGTGCTCCTTCGTTAAGAAGAGGGTTTATTTGGGAAGAAAGCACCGAACTCCCCTGGGGAGGAGGGGCAGATTCAAAGTCTGGCGCTGAAGCCAAATATTCTGTGGTGCAGAGGGTGGGGGTGGGGTATGGCAGTGAAGCCAAAAATTCCGGAGCACAGGAGGCGGGGCCCGGCTCTTAAGCCGGGTTTCTCAAGGCAGGAGAGGTGGGGGCTGGAGCCAGGACGTGTGACGTTTCCCTTGATTCAATTGAGGGTGCTGGGATTCCCGAGATATACGGGAAGGGCGGGATCCCCGGCATGGGCGGGGGCAGGGCTCCCCCCCCCGCTCCATTGGGGCGGGAGGGCTGCCAGGGGAAAGGCCCCCGGTGCAGGCGGAGGGGGGGCTGGAGGGGGAAGCCCCGGAGCCAGGGGGAGGAGGGGGGAGGCAGCTTCTGATACTGGCGGCGGAGGAAACCCCGGAGCTGGGAGGAGGGGTGCAGCTTCTAGTGCTGGCGGTGGAGGCAATACTTCTAAAGGGTCCCAGCCTTTTTTCTCTTCTGTTTGCTTTTCCTCTGGGGTTTCTGATAGTTTAAAGACTTTGGTTCCCAGAGGTTTTGTAATTCCTGTCCAGCAAGAAGCATATTCTCTCTCCTCAGGGTGAGATGGCTCTTTTGAATTTACAAATACATTTAGAGCCTGGAAAATCCATGCCTCATCAGACCCATATTTTGGCCAGTACACATGATTATCCCCCCCTTTGAAATACTAATTCATTCCTTTAAAATACCAATCTTCCCTGCTGTAAAATACTACCCACCCTTTCACAGTACAAAAACCAAAAAAATTTAGTATAGCCCACCTTCCCCAAAAACAAAGTTAACTTCTAATTACACAGTTTTTCATTCACACATTCACTCTTTTTAATATTTGTTCACTCACTCATTCTTACTCACAACAGAATAATAAGGTACCTCTTTCAAGTCACTTGTTAGTATCCACCCATGGGTATGATATAATCCTTAGGATTCTGGGTGCTCTTGGATTTCCCTCAACCCAGCATTGCTAGCATCCAACCCCCCAACTTCTCTTGGGGTACTTTTAGGCCCTGGGTGCTCTTGGAGTTTTCCTCAACCCAGCATATGGGGGGGGGGGGGGGTAGCTCCCACTTTGCAACCCCTTCCCTGGGACCCCGTCCCAGTCACCCCGGGAGATTCTTTCACTCCTCTTATCTCTCGCTTCGTCTCCTGGCTGGCCGCTGTTCTCACGAACAAGACGGAGCCGCAGCACTCAGAGACTGCCACACTCGCTTCGCAGATCTGGGGGCAACCAGCCCGCGTCTCATTCATGTGAGGAATGAGACAACTCTTAGTTAAAAATTAAAACAATTTATTAAAAACGGAAAAGTGAAAAAAAATTAAAAATTTGGGATCCTATGGCTCGGTAGATGGTATGCCCCTGGAGTGCAGGGATTTTTGATCTTCTGGCTGAAACAGCACTGGACATCAGGTAGAGAAAAAGGGCTTGCAGTGCTAGGCTGGCCTTTGGCTGGCCCAAAAGCCAAAAAAAAATTACTAAAAGTTCCTTGATAGGAATACGCCTTCCCAGCACTGAACTCCACCTCAGCAAGGCTGGAGAGAAGGGGCGTGCCTTTCTCGTGCTCCCTGTTTTATAGTGTCTTTGCTCCACCCACAGCCTGCCCACAGCCCACCCCTTCGGTTCAAGGTGATTGGTGTTTTCCCTTTGACAGATTATCTCTGTCCACCAATGGCTCATCCTTGTCAGAGGGGTGGTACTAGTTGAGATAAGGGTCATTAAAATTCAGGTTGCCATGGAGCTTACAGGGTAATGGCTATGGGGGCTGGGCTGTTTGTTGGAACTGGGGTTTTGAAATCTGCCTTGGAACCAAAGTACAAGTAAAAACACCTAAAAAAAGTACTAAAATACATCCAACATCTTAAAACACTTGTAAAAGTATACAGTAAACACAGGAAGGATAACTCTTATGGTGTACAAGTGATTAATGTTTGAAAAGGGATTCTAACTGGGGAACTTTTAACTGGGGATTTTTTTTTTTTTTTACTGGGAAGGGTGCAAACAAATTGCTTTGAACAAGTGAAAACCATAATCATAAAACTTGATTTGTGTACCTGGGCTGATGGGTTAATTTTAACATTCAATTTTAAAATATTTAACTCAAAATTAATTAATTAAAACACTTAATATGCAAAGACCAAGCACAAATAGGGATTTCATGTATGACCATTCACACACACTCATCTCCCGTAACCCCCCCCTTTTTCTTTGGACAATACTTACCAGTCCTGTTTCTTTTCCAGTGTTTGTGGGATTTTTGTCGAGAGCGCTCTCTTTCATTTGCTTTATTTTTGTTTCTTTCTTGTCCTCCGGGTATTGCCCTGCTGCCACCAAATCGCGCCAGAGGATGCTAAGCAAAGGTCCTGCCAACTTGGGCGGGAGGCGCCTTACCCTTGCTTCTTGAATCCTCCCACGATTTCAGAGGCGAGGTGTAGATCCGGGACGAGCCCCCAATTGTGAAAAACGAGGTTCACTCTCCTGTGAGAATTTAAAGAGTTTAATATAAAGACAATAAGAGAAGGTTCACTCTCCTGTGAGAATTTAAAGCGTTTAATATAAAGACAATAAGAGACACATAAAATAAAGCAAAGGGGCAACGGCCGGGTGCCTTGGCGCTCTGCCAAGAGCACACCTGATGCTAGAGGCGAGTCCTTTTTATACCATTTTTACTGTCTGTTCTTCATTCATATTAAAACTTTTCCTGGAGCTGTTCTGCATGGCCACTCCTTGGTTCCGCCTTTTTAGAGCATGCGTAGTCTTCTGCCTTGTGGTTTTATTTCTCTTGATTCTTGGGGTTGGGCCCACTAGGCTAGGTAAGAGTCGATGGTAGGGTGGATCTCTTAATTCTCCAGACAGTCAGGGCTGATTGCAGCTTTGGGCCTCTTTGCCCCCCGGGCAGAGTTGTGATAATGGCTCTCGGACTCTCCTGGCCGCCCGTTCTCCGGGCGGAGTAGCCTTTTGGCCCTTTTGTTCCCTGGACAAAGTGTTGATTAGCAGCTCCTTGGGCCTCATCCTCTGTTCGCTTGGAGGTTATCTTACTTGCTCACACTTGCTAACATTCTTGCTAAAGAGAGAAAACTACATCCACACAGCAAAAAGCATTTCTAACATTATATAATATCTACCTTTATACTTTGCGAGAAGCCAATATAATATATGTTTATAACACATAGCTGAAGGCAAAAAAGGTCGGGGCATGTCATCAGCCACAGTCGTGCTAAGTTGTTCATCTTTGCAAACTGCTTGCCGAGTTGTTCCTTTCTTAGGTAATGGGGGTTTGTATCAACCAGAACTGCATATGGTCAGTATTTGCAGAGAAGGCTACTTGGACTGTTGTTGAAGTGAGTGTAGCAGTTTCTATGGCATTCTGCACAAAAAGTGACAGGTCTCTCTGTGTTCCCCAATTCTTAACAAAGATGAAGTTAGCAAACCCCTGAAAAGAGGTTTTGCAAAACTTCAGGGATTTTTTCCTACTAGTACTGTAGAGACAACCATTGTCACCTTGTCTTTCCAAAAGTGAAGGTTACCGATTTTTGTCCAAGAGCATCAAGTGCTTTTGATCAGCGTTTGTGTGCATGCATTAGCCTTGTTCTTGTTCTTCCTTGGAGAACTTTTACAGTACTCAGATGATCTGTGTAGGCTGCAGACTGCAGTGGTGAACTTCAAGGCTTCCAGCAGAAGGGAGATGCTGTCCACGCTTTGGTTCCTCCTTAGTCTGAACCTTCAATGTCCAATAACGCAGCGTTTGGTGCTCGAGGCACCGACTCTGGCGTGCCCCAGGTCAGAGACAGTCCAGCTGCGTTACCTCCACGCGTCGCTGAAGCGACTTCGGGATCAGGAAAAGAGCTGCTTGCTGGGCTAGCTAGCTGGCTTCTCTGCAGAGGGAAACACGGCAGGAGCCGATGATGTCGGCTCACGTTAGCTCAGAGACAAAGGAAGAGAGAGGCTGTTCAGGTCTGGCTTCTAACAGGTTTAATGCGATAGGATGATGATGAGGTCGGATTGATGGGAATCCGCTCCTTGGAGCCTTGTCCTCAGTTTTATAGGGAATTTGAAAACCCCCTGTAACTATTCCTGAAAAGACCTGCCTTGCTAAATTAGTGCCTTTTAAGTCTTGTGTCCCCAGGATAGAACAACAAACTCACAAAGATAACGGCAGTGGATCTACAGGACTTCCGCAGGCCTTCTGGGCTGCAGACATCTCTGACCAAAGGCCACAGATGACATGTACCCTGATCCTGCTGAACGCCCGTCCGCCCTGGACTCAGCTTCGAGGTTTGATTGATACTGGTGCTGATGCAACTATCATCTCCTTCTCTGCGTGGCTTCCCTCATGGCCTTTACCCCCCGTGGGATCGGCCATCGCAGGATTAGGAGGAACCACACAGAGCTATTGAAGCGAACGGCCTGTGATGGTGAAGGACTCAGAGGGGCACACAGCTACAATTAGGCCTTATGTTACTACCACTTCCCTTAACCTTTGGGGATGGGATGTGTTGGCAGCCTGGGGCATACGGATTGGGACAAATTTTTAGCAGGGGTCACTGTGCGCAAGGGTGCACAGTATCCTACACTGCCTTTGCAGTGGTTGATTAACACACCAATCCGAGTCAGACTCTGCTTAGTTGAATTAAGGGCTGTTATCATGACTTTTCAACAATTCTCACAGGAACCTTTGAATTCGGTTACTGAAGCCGACTAGCAAAAGCTCGTATACAATTAATCAGCTTACGGTACCACAAAATTCAAAGAATCCTGTTATTCTGAATCACTTTCTCTCATTGCAATCTGCAGGCAAGAGACAACTGCCCTGGGCAAAAGTCTGGGTGTGGAATTTACTCACTAACCAGTGGGAAGGCCCGCGGGAGCTTATCGTTTGGGGTCGTGGGTATGCTTGCATTTCTACAGATACTGGGGTACGGTGGCTACCTGCAAAATGTGTTTGCCCTGCCCTACGGCACCAGAGGCAGAACAGGCAACCTCCAAATGATGACCAGAACGCCAACCATCCAAATGGCGACCAGAATGTAGATCATCAGCCTAATGACTCTTCTGATGATGACCAAAATGTTGACCATCAGGCAGATGGTCCTTCTACAAGCAGAGACTGGGATGGTCCTTCCACAGGCAGAGACTGAACTTTAAATTTCTTGTTATGGAGTCAGATAGGTAAAGCCTTAAGGACATATTTAGAATTAATAACTGATGTAAATTTCTATTTAGGATTAATAGTGGAGTTGTTATCTTATCAAACAAAAAGGGGGAATGGTAGATACAAAAATGCTGCTCGCGAGGATTTTCTTGCTATTTTCTAAGTCCGTGAGAGACTTTTCTCTCTCACAGAAGAGGTAGCAGAGTATGTAAACAACCAAGCCACCTGCAACCTTGAAAAGTCTTGTTTATGGTCTAGTAGAAAAATATTTTGACAATGGATGGTTTAGGATTTTAGCCAATCACCCCAAGGGGGGGGCTGATCCTTTGTCCAATTAGACTATGAAGAAAAAAGTCTATAAAAGAGTTTGTAAAATAATTAAAGGAATAAATCTTGCTGCACAATTCCTGCCTGCTGGATCTTCTCTCCTCCTCCTCCCTATGGCTGCGGGACACGGTGATACACCCTAGGGCCCAGGCCTGCGGTAATAGACCAGAATTACAAGTGAACTGCAACACAAGCAGCTAACACATTCCTCCTGTGATAAATGAGTGAACGATAAATATTGTCTTTCGCATATATGATTTTAACATTTAGAAGTGATAATGTACTATGTAGAAATAGTGTTAAGGTAAAATATAGGTAAGTAAAAACAAGACTAGAGTAAATTGTAACTTCGAAAGAGTGGTAACATGTTGGGAAACGTAGGAATAAACACATGATCATTGTGAGGAATGAGACAACTCTTTGTAGAAATTAAAACAATTTATTAAAACAGAAAAATTGAAAAATTGCAAAAACTAACAAAATATAAAAATTTGGGATCCTAGTGGCTCAGAAGGTATGCCCCAGGAGCGCAGGGATTCAGGAGCTTTTTAGGCTTAAGGCAGCTCTGAACCTCAGGTAGAGAAAAAACTTGCAGTCTAGGCTGGTCAAAAAGAAATCTATTTCTAAAGGCCCCTAAAAAGGGGTAGGTTTCTCCAGCACTGAACTTAGCAAGCTGGAGAGGAAGGGAGAAATGAGGAAGGCGTGTCTGTCTCTTGCACCTTTATAGCTTTTGCTCCGCCCACAGTCCGCCCACAGTCCGCCCCTTTGGTTTAAGGTGATTGGTGTTTTCCCTTTGACAGATTACCTCTGTCAACCAATGGCTCCTCCTTGTCAGAGGGGTGGTATTAGTTGAGATAAGAGTCATGGAGCTTACGGGGGTATGGCTATGGGGGCTGGGCTGTTTGTTGCAACTGGGGTTTTTTTTAAAATCTGCCTTGAAACCAAGATACAAGTAAAACAAACAAAAAAAAATACATCCAACACATCTTAAAACACTTGTAAAAGTATACAGTAAACACAGGAAGACCATAAAAACTTGATTAGTGTACCTGGGCTGATGGCTTAATTTTAACATTCAATTTAAAAATGTTAAGCTCAAAATTAATTAAAGCACTTAATATGCAAAGACCAAGCACAAATAGGGATTTCATGTATGACAATAAATGTCCTTTAGGTTGAGAAATTACAGAGGTAGAAACCAAGACATCTTCAAGAAACAAAGAAGATAAACCGCATGCATCCCAGGAAGTCTGTTATCAAAACTCACACCTCCCAAAGAAACTGTCAACTACAAATTAGGTTGGAGACTGAGGAGGCACCGGAGGGGGGTGCCTGCCTTCAGTTCTGGAGCTATCCAGAGGACCGAGGCGGCAGTGTGCTGGCGTGTGCTGGCGCAAGGGGGCAGAGACGAAGGGGGAAAAGTTGAGTGAAGTGTAAATTACTTTCTGGGTGAAAGGACTATGTTTAAAGAAGTACTCAAGTTCACAGTAAAATGAATGGAGCCATGCCTCTAGCAATATTGCTAAGTGCTCCCGCGCCGTGATATGCCTTTGTTCTACTAATAAATGTTCAATATTATGCTGCTGAAAATTCCGCTTGTGAATTCATCTTTCTCACTTCTTCCCTTAAAATCAGTTCTAAGAATTTAGTGTGAAATACATTTAGGCTTGGTCCACAGTCATTTTAGTTCAAATAAACACATCTAAATGTTTTCCATCTTTCCCATTAAAGGATATTGGTTTGGGCTCATTCTTTCAGCATTTTGCCAGCGATATGCTCAATGCTATTTCCTTAGGAATGAAAGCTGTTGCATGATATTACAAAGTGTTTGGCGAAACCTTTACCATGACTCTCAAGTCGCAACATGCCAGATAATCATTGGTTTTCAAAGCTGCTTGCAGATATAAGGAAAGCATCAAAGGTTTATGCATGAATCAGCATCCCCTTGTCACAACGTCACGCTGCAGTGATCCTTGCAGAGCTCTAAGACTGGATTTAAAGGAGAAAAGCTCAACACTGGCTCTTGAGCCAGCAGGATGAAACATCCAAGATTGTACATATATTGCTTCTGTGCTAAAACTACTGTATGAAAACGTGTTACCATTATGGCAGTTGTGAGGAATGAGACAACTCTTAGTAAAAATTAAAATAATTTATTAAAAACGGAAAAATTGAAAAATTACAAAAATTACCAAAATATAAAAATTTGGGATCCTAGTGGCTCAGGAGGTATGCCCCAGGAGCGCAGGGATTAGAGATCTTCAGGCTTAGACAGCACTGAACCTCTGGTGGAAGAACTTGCAGTGCTGGGCTGACTTTTAGCTAATCCAAAAGTCAAAGGTAAAAATTATTAAAGGCTCCTTAATAGGAGTAAGGCTTAAGTACCCAGCACTGGTGTCCACTACAGTTGATCTGCACTGGTCTCTGCGCAGCTCTGACGCCTGCCTCGTGGTTTTATAGTGCCTTTGCTCCGCCCCGGTCCGCCCACAGCCCGCCCACAGCCCGCCCACAGCACACCCCTGTGGTCTAAAGTGATTGGTGCTTTCCTTTTGACAGATCATCTCTGTCTACCAATAGCTCGTCGTTGTCAGGGGGGTAGTAACAGCTGAAGTAAGGGTGGTAACATGCCTTCATTAAGATTCAGGTTGCTATGGAGCTTACTTGCAGAATAACGGCTATGGGGCTAAAAATAGCAATTGGCTGTTAGAAACTGGGGTTTTGGAGTTAGTCCCGAGACTAAAGTGCAAAGCAAAAACCTCAAAAAAAAAAATTAAAATACATCTAATACCTCTTAAAACACTTATAAAAGTAGACAATGAACATAGGAAAAACAACTCTTACAGTGTACAAGTGGTTTAAAGTTTGAAAAAGGGATTTTTAACTAGGAAACTTTTAACTGGGAATTTTAACTGGGACTGGTACAAACTGCTTTGAACAAGTGAAAACACTAATAATAAAGCTTGATTTTTGTACCTGGGTTGATGGGTTAACTTTATCATTCAATTAAAAGAACTGTTTAATTCAAAATTAACTAATTAAGGCACTTAACATGCAAAGACCAAGCTAAATAGGGATTTCATGTATGACAGCAGTTTTATAGTACTCCATAGGAGACATCTCTTTAAATGACTCTAAGATCCTTTCAGCGCTAAAATTGAGAAGGGGGTTGATCCATAGTTAACTCATGTAAACACGAGTGAACTACTAAGAGACAGCAAATGTTAATCACGAAACCTAAGCAGCAGGCTTCGCCTTAATCTTGTCAAGATAAGAGGAAGAGGATCTTTTGAAAACCAGCACAGAGATCGCTGAATCATCCAGCGAAGAACTGCGCATGCTCCAGAAAGAAAGGTAAAAAGTGCATTGTGACGAAGACTGCTGATCTTCATCAGAAAGACCCCCGAGGAAGAAGAGGAGCCTTCCTCAGTGCACCCATCAGCGTACACAGCACATGCATGGCACGTATGCTAATGATATTAATGACTTCCGAGAAGTAATTTCTAGAACCACTCCTATCCCAAGAATTGTGATGAATATTCATAATTTTTACACATAATGCTGGACTGTATGGCGTGCTCTGTGTGTGTCTGTCTGTGTGTGTGTGTATGTGTGTTAGGAGTGATCCCCCACGCACCCAGCACCGAATAAAGCAAATACCTGCTTCTCTGACTCTGAAGCATCTCTAGGCCTGGTTTTGGGCAATTCAAAATAGGTGAATACACATTACAACTACCCCTGAAGTTGTTGCGTAGGCAGATTTAAGAGGAAAGGATTTCATCTTCATCGCTCTCCTTCTTTCTTGATTTGACAGAATTAAGAACTTGTAAAAAATCTGATATCACTGATGCTCACCACTCCTCCAATTAGACTACGCTCACTTAGACAACGAAGTCAGGAGCTTTGGATAGCTCCCGCTTCTGCCCTAGGAATTGCTTCCGGTGCTGTACCTTTGCTCCAGCTGCGAAACCAAACCAGCAGAACCAAGGAAGTTCTCTCTGAATGAACCATTGCTCTTGAAAGCTACAACGGTAGCCATGGCAGTGAACACTGCTCTTCACTGGGCCATTCCTCTGAAAAAAAACATGCACCACCTCTCAACCTAAACCGTTAAGCCTCCTGCTGATGCTGACTGACAAAGCGTCCAACTGCAGTTAGATTCCAACAGCTACTTCCAATGACCTGTCAACAGAGCTTTGCAGACTTGCAACAGTCCAACAAACTAAAGGGGCTATGCTTCATGGCTGTTTTTCAAACATCATTGACTTATGTCCCTTTGCCAGCTTAAGTGAAGGTGGCCCGTCCACCTTGGTCAAAGTCAGCAGAATTTTGGCCCAATTTGTTGTTATGCAACACATCATGACATGATCTCTAGGTGTTGATGCAAAATTCCCGCTGAAGTGCATGTCGTTACATGACTTAAGGCTACCTACTCACAGAGTGTCCACTCCACTGCCACACCCATTTTCTGGCCACCTTGAAATGACTGAGCTGTCTTACTGTTTCCAACATTCCTCAGGGGTACGTGACCACCATCTCCTCCTTTCTGAAGTTTAGGAACCTAATTTAAAAGTAGTACCAGCAATACCAGTTTATGTAAAATCCATTTGCTCCATCAACAAACTCCGAGCAAGTGCTGATAATTAGTTTCAAGACTTCTACATATATTTCCAGTGAGCTTTCTGTTTGCTTGTTTGTTTTTAAAGCAGATGGAGTAGGGCGATGTTTCCCTGAGGCTACCAGGGCTGCGAGGCAGGCAGGCAGAGCCCTGGCATGGGTGGCACAGGGGACCCCGGGCGCTGACGGCTGCCACCAGCGCAGGCCAGCTGGGGACCGGCAGGCAGGGCTGCACCCCGTGTCTGCCACCACAGCTGCAGCTTCTGCAGCCTGAAACACAGCTGGCTCAGGGGTTTAAATCAAGAGCCAAAATATTTTGCTGCTCAATTTGGGGCAGAGAAAGGTCATCACTTCTAGCATGGCATAAGCCTGCCACTACATTTCTGTGAAGGAAAATTACCTTGTTGGAGTGAAACTCCTGGGTAAAATACTGAAGCGCTTTCAGATTCATATTATCTGACATTTCTGTGACCTTCTTTTATATCTGCATTGTTTCATACTGCTGATTTTGGGCACAAGTTCTTTGTACACTATTCTGGAAACAAAAAAGTAACCCAAAAACAACACCCACCCCTCTCCCACCATCACTCCTTCCCCAGCCCCAACCCTAAGAAAACCAACCTGCAGAATGCTCAGGATTTCAAATGAGAACAAGCATAGATGGGACATCAAAAGATGGATTCTCCTTAGACATTGGTGGATGCAGTGCTCTGCAATCAACTCCTAAATTCTACTTCTCGTACACCAAATATTTGTCTTGGGAACTCCTTGTTCTCCATTCAAACCCTTCTGAGAGGGTAATCGAGGATATTTTAAGCACATGTTGCACTCGTCAATTAAATCCAAAGCACAGCATTACTTGACTAACGGGGGGGTGACAAGGTCAATTAAGACCTGTTCATATCTTATTTTGGAGCTCTTCCAACTGCTTGAAAAGTGAAGCCTTGGACATTGAAGGTTCAGACTAAGGAGGAACCAAAGCGTGGACAGCATCTCCCTTCTGCTGGAAGCCTTGAAGTTCACCACTGCAGTCTGCAGCCTACACAGATCATCTGAGTACTGTAAAAGTTCTCCAAGGAAGAACAAGAACAAGGCTAATGCATGCACACAAACGCTGATCAAAAGCACTTGATGCTCTTGGACAAAAATCGGTAACCTTCACTTTTGGAAAGACAAGGTGACAATGGTTGTCTCTACAGTACTAGTAGGAAAAAATCCCTGAAGTTTTGCAAAACCTCTTTTCAGGGGTTTGCTAACTTCATCTTTGTTAAGAATTGGGGAACACAGAGAGACCTGTCACTTTTTGTGCAGAATGCCATAGAAACTGCTACACTCACTTCAACAACAGTCCAAGTAGCCTTCTCTGCAAATACTGACCATATGCAGTTCTGGTTGATACAAACCCCCATTACCTAAGAAAGGAACAACTCGACAAGCAGTTTGCAAAGATGAACAACTTAGCACGACTGTGGCTGATGACATGCCCCGACCTTTTTTGCCTTCAGCTATGTGTTATAAACATATATTATATTGGCTTCTCGCAAAGTATAAAGGTAGATATTATATAATGTTAGAAATGCATTTTGCTGTGTGGATGTAGTTTTCTCTCTTTAGCAAGAATGTTAGCAAGTGTGAGCAAGTAAGATAACCTCCAAGCGAACAGAGGATGAGGCCCAAGGAGCTGCTAATCAACACTTTGTCCAGGGAACAAAAGGGCCAAAAGGCTACTCCGCCCGGAGAACAGGCGGCCAGGAGAGTCCGAGAGCCGTTATCACCACTCTGCCCGGGGGGGGGCAAAGAGGCCCAAAGCTGCAATCAGCCCTGACTGTCTGGAGAATTAAGAGATCCACCCTACCATCGACTCTTACCTAGCCTAGTGGGCCCAACCCCAAGAATCAAGAGAAATAAAACCACAAGGCAGAAGACTACGCATGCTCTAAAAAGGCGGAACCAAGGAGTGGCCATGCAGAACAGCTCCAGGAAAAGTTTTAATATGAATGAAGAACAGACAGTAAAAATGGTATAAAAAGGACTCGCCTCCAGCATCAGGTGTGCTCTTGGCAGAGCGCCAAGGCACCCGGCCGTTGCCCCTTTGCTTTATTTTATGTGTCTCTCATTGTCTTTATATTAAATGCTTTAAATTCTCACAGGAGAGTGAACCTTCTCTTATTGTCTTTATATTAAACTCTTTAAATTCTCACAGGAGAGTGAACCTCGTTTTTCACAATTGGGGGCTCGTCCCGGATCTACACCTCGCCTCTGAAATCGTGGGAGGATTCAAGAAGCAAGGGTAAGGCGCCTCCCGCCCAAGTTGGCAGGACCTTTGCTTAGCATCCTCTGGCGCGATTTGGTGGCAGCAGGGCAATACCCGGAGGACAAGAAAGAAACAAAAATAAAGCAAATGAAAGAGAGAGCTCTCGACAAAAATCCCACAGACACTGGAAAAGAAACAGGACTGGTAAGTATTGTCCAAAGAAAAAGGGGGTGGTTACGGGAGATGAGTGTGTGTGAATGGTCATACATGAAATCCCTATTTGTGCTTGGTCTTTGCATATTAAGTGTTTTAATTAATTAATTTTGAGTTAAATATTTTAAAATTGAATGTTAAAATTAACCCATCAGCCCAGGTACACAAATCAAGTTTTATGATTATGGTTTTCACTTGTTCAAAGCAGTTTGTTTGCACCCTTCCCAGTAAAAAAAAAAAAAAAAATCCCCAGTTAAAAGTTCCCCAGTTAGAATCCCTTTTCAAACATTAATCACTTGTACACCATAAGAGTTATCCTTCCTGTGTTTACTGTATACTTTTACAAGTGTTTTAAGATGTTGGATGTATTTTAGTACATTTTTTTAGGTGTTTTTACTTGTACTTTGGTTCCAAGGCAGATTTCAAAACCCCAGTTCCAACAAACAGCCCAGCCCCCATAGCCATTACCCTGTAAGCTCCATGGCAACCTGAATTTTAATGACCCTTATCTCAACTAGTACCACCCCTCTGACAAGGATGAGCCATTGGTGGACAGAGATAATCTGTCAAAGGGAAAACACCAATCACCTTGAACCGAAGGGGTGGGCTGTGGGCAGGCTGTGGGTGGAGCAAAGACACTATAAAACAGGGAGCACGAGAAAGGCACGCCCCTTCTCTCCAGCCTTGCTGAGGTGGAGTTCAGTGCTGGGAAGGCGTATTCCTATCAAGGAACTTTTAGTAATTTTTTTTTGGCTTTTGGGCCAGCCAAAGGCCAGCCTAGCACTGCAAGCCCTTTTTCTCTACCTGATGTCCAGTGCTGTTTCAGCCAGAAGATCAAAAATCCCTGCACTCCTGGGGCATACCATCTACCGAGCCATAGGATCCCAAATTTTTAATTTTTTTTCACTTTTCCGTTTTTAATAAATTGTTTTAATTTTTAACTAAGAGTTGTCTCATTCCTCACATGAATGAGACGCGGGCTGGTTGCCCCCAGATCTGCGAAGCGAGTGTGGCAGTCTCTGAGTGCTGCGGCTCCGTCTTGTTCGCGAGAACAGCGGCCAGCCAGGAGACGAAGCGAGAGATAAGAGGAGTGAAAGAATCTCCCGGGGTGACTGGGACGGGGTCCCAGGGAAGGGGTTGCAAAGTGGGAGCTACCCCCCCCCCCCCATATGCTGGGTTGAGGAAAACTCCAAGAGCACCCAGGGCCTAAAAGTACCCCAAGAGAAGTTGGGGGGTTGGATGCTAGCAATGCTGGGTTGAGGGAAATCCAAGAGCACCCAGAATCCTAAGGATTATATCATACCCATGGGTGGATACTAACAAGTGACTTGAAAGAGGTACCTTATTATTCTGTTGTGAGTAAGAATGAGTGAGTGAACAAATATTAAAAAGAGTGAATGTGTGAATGAAAAACTGTGTAATTAGAAGTTAACTTTGTTTTTGGGGAAGGTGGGCTATACTAAATTTTTTTGGGTTTTGTACTGTGAAAGGGTGGGTAGTATTTTACAGCAGGGAAGATTGGTATTTTAAAGGAATGAATTAGTATTTCAAAGGGGGGGATAATCATGTGTACTGGCCAAAATATGGGTCTGATGAGGCATGGATTTTCCAGGCTCTAAATGTATTTGTAAATTCAAAAGAGCCATCTCACCCTGAGGAGAGAGAATATGCTTCTTGCTGGACAGGAATTACAAAACCTCTGGGAACCAAAGTCTTTAAACTATCAGAAACCCCAGAGGAAAAGCAAACAGAAGAGAAAAAAGGCTGGGACCCTTTAGAAGTATTGCCTCCACCGCCAGCACTAGAAGCTGCACCCCTCCTCCCAGCTCCGGGGTTTCCTCCGCCGCCAGTATCAGAAGCTGCCTCCCCCCTCCTCCCCCTGGCTCCGGGGCTTCCCCCTCCAGCCCCCCCTCCGCCCGCACCGGGGGCCTTTCCCCTGGCAGCCCTCCCGCCCCAATGGAGCAGGGGGGGGAGCCCTGCCCCCGCCCATGCCGGGGATCCCGCCCTTCCCGTATATCTCGGGAATCCCAGCACCCTCAATTGAATCAAGGGAAACGTCACACGTCCCGGCTCCAGCCCCCACCTCTCCTGCCTTGAGAAACCCGGCTTCAGAGCCGGCCCCCGCCTCCTGTGCTCCGGAATTTTTGGCTTCACTGCCATACCCCACCCCCACCCTCTGCACCACAGAATATTTGGCTTCAGCGCCAGACTTTGAATCTGCCCCTCCTCCCCAGGGGAGTTCGGTGCTTTCTTCCCAAATAAACCCTCTTCTTAACGAAGGAGCACCATACCAGAATACAAGAGGTGCCATTAAGGCTCAGAGGCAGCCCAACAATCCCTCCATTGCTAAACAAACAGAGGGAAGCTGAGAAATTCATTTATTTCCATTAAGAGAAGTACCTATGGGAGGAGGGGGAACGGGCTTTGTAAATGCTCCTCTAACCTCTACAGAGGTTAGGAATTTCAAAAAAGAAATTAAAGGATTATTAGAAGACCCCATAGGTACAGCTGAGCAGTTGGACCAGTTCTTAGGTCCCAACATTTTCACTTGGGAAGAAATGCAATCAATCATGAAAATAATATTCTCCCAAGAAGAAAGAGAAATGATTAGAATTGCTGGAATAAAAATTTGGGAAAGAGAAAACCAACAAGGTCCACCCAGGGATCAGAAAATGCCCATTACACCTCCTAACTGGAACCAAAATGATGAAGCTGGGAGGGGACATATGAATGATTATCGTAATTTGATAATCAAGGGAATAAAAGAGGGGGCACCCCGAGGACAAAATGTCAGAAAGGCCTTTGAGGGGCAGCAAGGGAAGGAAGAAACCCCGACTGAGTGGCTAGAGAGGCTCCGAAAGAATATGAAACAATATTCTGGGATAGACCCAGAGTCCCTAGCAGGGCAAGCCCTGCTAAGAGTTAACTTTGTCACTCATGCCTGGCCAGATATTAGGAAAAAATTGGAAAAAAAAGAAGACTGGTATGAGAAACCATTACAAGACCTAGTAAGGGAAGCTCAAAAGATATATATATGTCCGGAGGGATGAAGAAAAAGCCAAAGTGTGAAGAAGGGGCAGTCAATAACTAACTCATGTAAGCACAAGTTAACTATTGGGAGACAGCAATGTTAGTTCAGACATAAGATGTTAATTACAAAGCCTGAGAAGCCGAATTCACCCTAATCTTGTCAAGATAGAGGGGACAAGGATCATCTCAGAGATTGCTAAATCATCCCTCAAAGGACTACGCATGCCCAGGGAGAAAGGTGAAAAGTTCACTGCGAGGATGACTACTGGCCTTCATCAGAAAGACCCCCGAGGAAGAGGAGAGGCCTTCCTCAGCGCGACCACCAGGACACACAGTGCATGCGTGGCCCATATGCTAATGACTTCCGAGAAATAATTTGTGTAACCACGCCTGTCCCAAGGAATGTGATGAATATTCATAATTTAACCCTTAATACTGTGCTGTAGAGAGCACCAGGTGTGTGTGTTTGGAGGAGCGATCCCCACACACCCGGCGCGCCGAATGAAGCAAATACCCACTTCTCTGACTCTGTCTCTGAAGTGTCTCCTGGCCCGGTTGCGGCACGATTCATCTGGCACCCCGAGATGGGACCCTCTCTGCCCGGCTGCTGGATCCAGGGGTAAGCAGACCTCCCAGTCGCGACCCTGAATTTTCAGGGGGAGCTCAGCTGTCCCTTGGCTCACGGCGGGGGCAGACAAGGACCATCTGCACCAAATTAAGGTATTTGCTATTCCTTTTAAACACAAAATACCTGCAGGTCCAGGGTTCGAGTCCCTGAGGGTGGGTTGAAAGTCCCGAGGAAGACTGGGTCTCCCAAAATTAGTCCTGGGTAAGAGGAAAAGTGCTTTTAAGGGGTTGGACCCCACTGTGAAAAGTACTTTTAAGGGGGTTGGACCCCCCCGAGGTTGGACCTCACTGCAAAAGGTACCTTTAAGGGGTTGTGTTACAAAAAGGATAGGATATTGGATTTTAGAAGTAGTAAGGCTAAGGCTCTGCTAGGCTGTAAGGCCTCAGGTGTAGAAATAGTTCTCTTGGGAAACAGGAATGGAATGTGCTGGGTGGGGAAGTTAGGAGTAGTGAATTAGCTGGGCATGGAGAACATGTCTAAAAGTAAATAGTTCTGGGTCGATATATGTTGCATGCAAGGGGGATTTCAGTGGTGGGAGTTCGATTGAGCATTATCTAAGACTAGACAACCATGAAGATATACGGCTTGGGGTATGATTATCAATTGTTAATGTTTTGTATGTGTGCCAATGTTTGAAACTGTATAAAGAGCTGAGTGAAACGATAGGTCTTTGGGAAGCCTGATTTGGGACACCAGTCCCCAGGTCCCCGGGCCCTGAATAAAGCACCGCATAAACTGACTCTCTGTTGGTTTGTGTTTGTGGTCGGTGGGCAACAGTTTTCTGGCGACCCAGATGGGACTCCGGGGGTCGTAGGGGCGGTTCGCGGGGTGATCTGCTCCGTGCCGGCACCAGGTGATTTCTGGGGAGACATCAGCCCGTGCCTGACCCCGCGTCCGACGGACAACCGTGAGGTAAGCCCACAAGGTGCTTTATTCCTTTTAAACCGGTGGTGGTAGCCTGCCCGGTAAGACGAGTCTCTACTCGCAGGGTTGGGGCATTGGTTTGGGATTATAAAGCCTAGGCGCTGGCCGTCAGACAGAGCGAAAGCTTTGCAGAGCCAGCCCTTGCTTCTCGCGGCGACGAGATAAGCAAGGAGGGAATTGGATATTGTGGTAATTGGTATTGGTATTAGTCTGTGTGTTATTAGTTGTGTGCGTTATTGTGTGGTTGCATACCTCTGGAATGATGCCGTTGCGGGTGTTTCGGGCTTTGTCAAGTTCAGATAAGGATATTCCGGAGGATTCTCCCCTCGGGTGTTTGCTAAGTCATTGGAAGGAGGATAAATTGGGACGGGAGCTGCGGAAAAGAGAATTGATTGATTATTGTAATAAGGTATGGCCTGAATATGAAACTGGGGGGATGCAGTGGCCGTGGAATGGCACTATTAATTCTGAAATTATAACCCCCATGATGCGGTATTTACGGGAAAATGAGAAGTGGGATGAGATACCCTATTTGGATTTGTTTTATCAGCTAATAGGAAAAAAGGACTGGCAGAGGAAATGTGGAATGATGGTGTTAGAAACGGAACCAGACGAATGCGCGGGTTGTAAAGAGCGAAGGCTACGGTTTTCTGAGCCTGAGGAGGATGTGTCTTTGTTGGTATCACCATCCGACCCAGTCAACCTCCTCCTCCCGGACTCAGATTCTTCGGAAGAGGAATCTGACTCCGAGGAAGGAGAGAGGGAACGATCCCGAACTCCCGAGCCCAGGGAGAGAGGGAGGGAACAATCCCGAACTCCGCTCTCCCAGCGTACTCGCAGAGGGCGTCTGGACAGGGGAAAAAGCGCTTCTCGAGCACATCTAATGGCCCCATTGCGAGAAGCAGTTGGACCAACAGGGGATCGGGTCAGAGTGAAAGTTCCGTTTTCCCCCAATGATTTAATAATTTGGAAGCAATCTGCAGGAGCTTATAGAGAAAATCCTGAAAAAGTGGCTCGGGTGGTGAAAATGGTAATAAAGACACAGAATCCGGACTGGAATGACCTACAGGTGTTGCTAGACTCGATAATGGATTCTACGGAAAAGGAGATGGTATTTAAAGCTATGTCTAATCGGGCAAGGGATATGATTCAGTTGCAAGCACCAGCACTACAAGGAATAGGGAATGTGAATGAAATAGTACCAAGGGAAGATCCAGAATGGAACCCTAATTCGTCAGAAGAGTATCATAGGTTGCAGGTTTATCAGGAGCTGTTGGTGGAAGGAATTCAGAGGGGAATTCCAAAGACTTTAAATTGGTCTAAGTTGTATGCGGTAAGACAGGATAAGGTAGAGTCACCATCTGCGTTCTTGGAGAGGCTGAAAGAAATAGCGCGGAGGTATACAGACTTAGACGTGGAATCGGAGGCAGGAAAACTGCAAATGGCCTTGATATTTATGGGACAGTCACAGGAGGATATTAGGAGGAAGCTACAAAAGCTAGAAGGGAATGACACTCGGGACTTGGAGAAAATGCTTGAAGTAGCGTGGAAAGTGTACAATAATAGAGAGAAAGAGGCAGTGAAGAAGCAACAAGCAAGCATGTTGGCAGTGTTACAACAGGCAAGTCAGATGAATGTGAGAGGCCGGGGGAGGGGACGAGGCAGAGGAAACGGGGGCATGGGAAGAAGTGGTTTCGGAGGTTTTGGTGAATCAGAATGTAGGGAACCAGATGATGGGTAGGGGTAGAGATAAATTGGGGCCCAATCAGTGCGCCTGATGCTTCGCCGAAGGTCATTGGAAGAATGAGTGCCCCCTCAATTTGGGGATGGGGACACCGATGAGTAACTTTCCAGGAAGGAATCCCATGAATCAGGGAATGAATGCGAATGATGGGTTAAACCCTTTCGCGCCAGGACCACAAGGTGTCGCTCAAGCCTTTATGATGGGGAGCTATCAAAATCAGAGCTGACTAGATAAAGATCTAAAAGTGGTCCTGGAAGTTGACGGGGGGCCCAGGGAATTTAGGGTAGATACAGGAGCCACTTTCTCTGCAATCAATGAACAAATAGGACCGTTAAGTGATTCAGTTGTGAAAGTAGTAGGGGTGTCGGGGGAGGTGGTGGAGAGGTCATTCTTGCGGCCACTGGAAATCAAATTTGGAAACAAAGAATTGGATCAGCAGTTTTTATATATGCCAAGCAGCCCGGAATGCTTGTTGGGGCGAGATTTATTATCGGCACTGGATGCAAAAATCATATTTGAGAAAGGGCGTGCTAAACTAGAAATCCCGGAGGGGAATCTGGCAAAACTTTTTGTGATTAAAGAGACAAAGACAGAGGAGGTACCCCAGGAAATAGAGCAGGCAGTAGTCCCGTGGGTATGGGAAACAGGGACCCCGGGCAGATCCAGGGTAGCCGTTCCTGTGAAAATTGAATTAAAGGAAGGGGCACACCCGGTAAGAGTTCGACAGTATCCTATCAGTTTAGAAGCCAGGAAAGGAATTGCCCCAATGATCACGCAATTTATAGCATTAGGGATTTTACAAGAATGCGAATCGGAATTTAATACTCCAATCTTTCCGGTAAGGAAACCAAATGGGAAATACAGGTTGGTGCAGGACCTGAGAGCAGTAAATGCAATTGCCAAAGATATACACCCGGTGGTGGCCAATCCATATACATTGTTAACATCGATTTCTGAGAATTTTCAGTGGTTCACAGTGATTGATCTAAAAGACGCCTTCTTCTGCATCCCACTGGCCCCCGAGAGTCGACACATTTTCGCCTTTGAATGGGAAAGCCCAGACACTCGCCGCAAGCGACAGTTAACATGGACCAGGTTGCCACAAGGATTTAAGTGTTCACCCACCATTTTTGGAAACCAGCTAGCAAAGGAGTTAGAGGAATGGAAAACTACCAAGGTAAAAGATTCTCCTTTTTCTTATGTTGTTTTACAATATGTGGATGACATACTCCTGGGAACAGAGGAGCGGGGACTGTGCTCAAAGTTAACAATTGAACTATTAAACATGTTGGGTCAGGCAGGATATCGAGTATCCAAGGAAAAAGCGCAGCTGGTGCAACAGAAGGTGATTTATCTGGGATGTGAAATATCACAAGGAGCCAGGAGAATAGGGGTGAACCGCATTCAAGCCATCTGTGCAATCCCTGTACCACGAAATAATCAGGAACTAAGATCTTTTCTAGGAATGGTCGGCTGGTGTCGCCTGTGGATTCCAAATTTCGGACTTATGGCCAAACCACTATATGAAACAATCAAGGAACCCGAATTCAAGTGGGGTAAGACACAGCACAAGGCCTTTCAGGAATTGAAGCAAGCACTCAAAGAGGCCCCCGCTCTGGGTCTGCCTGACCTGACAAAAGACTTTCAATTGTATGTGCATGAAAGGCAGAGATTAGCTTTAGGAGTACTCACACAGCGATTGGGGTCATGGAAGAGGCCCGTGGGGTACTTCTCGAAACAGCTGGACATGGTGAGCGGAGGGTGGCCAGGGTGTTTGCAAGCAGTGGCTGCTACGGTAATCCTAATTCAGGAGGCACGGAAACTGACACTGGGAAAACACATCACGGTATATGTACCTCACATGGTCATAGCCGTCTTGGAACAAAAAGGGGGGCATTGGCTCTCCTCCAGCAGAATGATGCAGTACCAGGCTCAGTTGCGGGAACAAGATGATGTTGAATTGAAAATAACCAACCATCTCAATCCAGCAGAATTCCTTAGGTCCACCCAAGAGGAAGGAGAACTGGAGCATGACTGCGTGGAGGTGATCGAACAAGTGTATGCCAGCCGTGAAGATCTGAAAGATGTCCCGATGGCAGATCCCGATGTGGAGCTGTTTACGGACGGATCCAGTTTTATGGAGCATGGAACCAGGTATGCAGGGTATGCTGTGGTGACACTCCAGGAAATAGTGGAAGCTAAAGCACTGCCTCCGGAAACTTCAGCGCAAAAAAGCAGAAGTATGGGCGTTGGTAAGGGCATTGGTCCTTAGTAGAGACAGGAAAGTGAACATTTGGACTGATTCAAAGTATGCATTCGGTGTAGTTCACATCCATGGGGCTCTGTGGAAAGAAAGAGGACTTTTGACCTCTCAAGGCTCACAGATCAAACATAAGGAAGTAATAATTCAGTTGTTGGAAGCTGTACACTTACCTAAAGCAGTAGCGATCATGCATGTCCGAGGTCATCAAGCAGACTCCGGGAAGGAATTTCAGGGGAATCGGATGGCAGATGAAGCTGCGAAAAAGGCAGCCAGATTGGTCTGGACTCAAATGGCTCTGATACCGACAAGAGAAAATCCTGCTGCACCTTATTTGGAAGAGAAACCGTGCTACTCTCCGGAGGATGAACGGTTGGCACAATTCACTGGAGCAAGAAGGAATGTTGTAGGATGGTATGTAACACCGGTCGGACAAGTTATACTGCCAGTGGAATTAATGAAAGTAGTCATGAAAACTGAACATAACAAACTCCACTGTGGCGCAGAAGCATTGGTAGAACATCTAAAGAAAATAGTACTCTCTAATTCGATGATAACAATGGCCAAAAGAATAAATGCCACCTGCCCGATTTGCATTAAAAATAACCCGTTGGTTAGAAGACAGGTCCAAATGGGGAAAATACGTGTAGGGCCACAACCAGGGGATTACTGGCAAATAGATTTTTCCGAGTTACCAAAATCTCAGGCATACAAGTACTTACTAGTTTATGTGTGCACCTTTTCAGGATGGCCCGAAGCTTTCCCTTGCAGGACGAACCAGGCCAAGGAGGTAGTGA
Organism: Aphelocoma coerulescens; assembly: GCF_041296385.1. Taxonomy (NCBI): domain Eukaryota; kingdom Metazoa; phylum Chordata; class Aves; order Passeriformes; family Corvidae; genus Aphelocoma; species Aphelocoma coerulescens. The sequence continues at coordinate 789,343 of NW_027184081.1, forward strand.
AAACCCTTCTCAAGGAAATTATTCCGAGGTTTGGGGTTCCTTTAGGAATATCATCAGATAGAGGACCACATTTTACTGCAGGAATCGTGCAGGAAGTTTCTACTATTCTGGGAATTCAGTGGCACTTACACACCCCCTGGAGACCTCAATCTAGTGGTCAGGTGGAACGAATGAATCAAACTCTGAAAAATCAAATTAAAAAGATTTGTCAAGAAGCTAAAATACAGTGGCCCCAAGCATTGCCTCTAGCCCTTCTAAGGATTAGGATTAAACCACGAGAAAGGATAGGGGTAAGTCCGTATGAAATTTTGTACGGCAAACCATATCATGCTGTAACCTATCAAGGGGACCCACATGTAATTGGGGATCAGATGATTGTAAATTATGTTTTGTCTTTAAATAAGACCCTTGCAGCACTGAGATCCACGCTGGAGTGGAATCGACCGTTACCTCTGGACACTCCTGCTCACGATATTCACCCAGGAGACCAAGTTTATGTGAAGAACTGGTCGGTGGAGCCTCTGAAGGAAACATGGGACGGCCCCCATCAAGTGATAATGACAACTTACACCGCCGTTAAGGTCGACGGGATCAACAGCTGGATCCATTACACACGGGTCAAAAAGGTCCCCTCCCGATGGTCGGTGGAACCCCTATCTCCCACAAGAATGGTGTTCAAAGCCAAAAATTAATGCTGTTGTTGTTACTCTTGAGTAAAATAATAATTGTTGAAACCTTTGTTAAAATCACAATACCTGAATCAAGGGTGTGGGTACCGGAGAATTCAAATGTAAATCTCACATGTTTGTTTGTCGATGACCAGGGAGCTGGATGGGACAGAGTCAGGGCACGATGGAAATGGATCACCAAGGATCAAATTCAAGATAAAGGAGTAGAAACGGTCTGGGATGAGAAGCAGCAAAAAGGTAGGACTACCCTGCAGATATCCAATGTAACAAAGGCCAGAGCAGGAAAATATGCTTGTATAGTTTGGATAAAAGGGAGTTATGATTATGGATTCGTAAATCTTGACATTTTAAATATCTCCCAAACAGAACCGGAAAATAAGGTCCAGGTGACTCTCCCAAATGGGAAAGTAGATATGTGGGACGGACCTCCTCTCAGAATAAAATGTACTCATAAAATTGAGACAGGGTGTCAGAAACAGATTGGAATGAAATGGTGGAAATGGAACACGACACAGGAAATGTGGAATCCACAGGTACAAGGGACAAGTTGGTGGACGCAGGGAAATGAAAGCAGAGGATGGTTGAATATAACGAACTCAGAGATTGGTAGATCGAAGGGTAAATACCTTTGTGTTCTCGTTTGTGGTAATAGGGGAGATTATGGGGTCAGGAAGGTAGAAGTGGTATTACAACAGGATCGAGGAATCAAGCCTGAACAGGAAATATATAACGCAAAGGAAGGGCAGGATTTGGTTTTAAGATGTAGGATACCAACTGAAAGCTACACTGAGTATGAATGGTGGTTTGGAGGACAGAACTTGGTGGCTCAAGGGAAATATCAAATTAGAAGAAAACCCCAAGAAATAGTGTTAGTAATTAAAGAGGTCCTGGAACAGCAAGATAATGGACAATACTGGTGTTGGGTTGCTCGAGATGATTGGTGGGCAACCGGGATGATTAGTGTTTATGTTGAAAGAACAAGGGTGACTCGGCAGGTACCAGAGGATGAAATCCGAACCAAACCAGAGAATCTGATTGTGGGTTTAATTAGGGATTTTGGGCAAACACAAAATGTATCAGCAATCACTGCATGTCTGCCTTTGCCCCCTGCGGCAGGAGATCCTATACCATGGGGAATTATACCAGCTCCAGACATGCCTGCATCTAATCGAACAGTTACCTTAAGTTGTACCCAGGAGACTAGGATCCGAACTAAATTGGTTAATCGGACAAATGTGATAAGGAAACACTGGAAAACCCTGGGGAACCGAGCAGATTGTTACAAGCTTCCGAATGCTGTATTTACCAAAATCGGAAGATTCCATGGAGTAGGATGGTGTGAATACGATGAGAGGCAAACGCTAGAAGTCCCGGCAACTGAACAATATTTTGAAATAATATGCCAGAATGTTACAAACACAACTACCATGGGGCAATGGCAGACAATCTGGGGACCTAGTTTGTTAGAAACCTATAGTTACATAGGAACAGTTCAATGGTGTATTTATTGGAAGGGACGGAAAAATCAAACTTACTCAAAGACCTATCAAGGACAGGGTAGTTGGAGAAAAGATGCACCTGGAATGACCGATTGGAATTGCACTAAGGTCTTCACTTGTGACAGCCCAAGTGAGTCTGTGAGTCTACTGCCTGTAAAGGTACTTTTGAGATTTGGCTGTGAATGTAGGGGATATAACCACACGATAAAAGACAAAAATACAGAAGGAGAGTTAAACTGTAAAACTACATCAATCCGAGCTCCAGGAAATTTAGTTTGGGTAATGGGTCACGGACACTGGACCACTCATATGCCGGTAGATGGTCCAACTACACAAATTACTTTAGGAGTTCCAACTCTTTGTCCTTTTTGGAAATCGACAAAATTGACGGCCTCAGAAATACAAATGAGACATAAGCGAGATATAAGTCAGGAAATTGGAGACATAGGGTTAGAAGAAGGGGAAGATTGGCATGGACCTTCTTCAGGAGTTAAATTTGGGTGGGTATTAGAATCTCTCTTTGCACCAATATCATCATATCGAAACAGGGAAATGTTGTACAAATTGTTGGGGCAAACAGAAAGGTTGGCGGCTGTGACCAAGAAGGGATTCAAGGACTTAAATCTGCAGTTACAAGCTACGTCTAGGATGACAATTCAAAATCGGATGGCTTTAGATATGATATTGTTGAAGGAGCATGGCATATGTGGATATCTGCATGGTAGAGATGATCATTGCTGCATTCACATCCCGAATGTTACACAGGAAGTAGAAAAGGATATAAGTCAATTAGAACAGATTGAAGGAAAGGTGAATAATATTCAGAAAGAGGCAGAACATAATTGGGTTGGAGAACTGTTCAGCTCCCTGGGAATTCGGATGTCCGGATGGATATCCTCAATTGTACAGTATGGAATCATGATTGTTATAATCATTTTAGTTGCCTTAATAGTATATAAGTGTCTTTTAGGAATGATTGTCAAGGAAGGTCAACACTCTCGGCGAATAATGAAGGCGATAATGCGAAGAGAAGTTCTGGCAGAACCAGCCACTCCACCTCCTGCTTATTGCGAAACGGCAACATGAATTGTTGAGCATCCTTGCGAACCCAGAAGAAGCTCGAAGGATGCTCAAAAGGGGGGACTTGTTACAAAAAGGATAGGATATTGGATTTTAGAAGTAGTAAGGCTAAGGCTCTGCTAGGCTGTAAGGCCTCAGGTGTAGAAATAGTTCTCTTGGGAAACAGGAATGGAATGTGCTGGGTGGGGAAGTTAGGAGTAGTGAATTAGCTGGGCATGGAGAACATGTCTAAAAGTAAATAGTTCTGGGTCGATATATGTTGCATGCAAGGGGGATTTCAGTGGTGGGAGTTCGATTGAGCATTATCTAAGACTAGACAACCATGAAGATATACGGCTTGGGGTATGATTATCAATTGTTAATGTTTTGTATGTGTGCCAATGTTTGAAACTGTATAAAGAGCTGAGTGAAACGATAGGTCTTTGGGAAGCCTGATTTGGGACACCAGTCCCCAGGTCCCCGGGCCCTGAATAAAGCACCGCATAAACTGACTCTCTGTTGGTTTGTGTTTGTGGTCGGTGGGCAACGGTTGGACCCCGCTGTTATGCGATATTGTACGGCTATTTGCGTACGGCTATTTGCGTTTTGTCTGTTGCTATTGTGCTGCTGTGTGAGTGAGAGTGGATGAGACGCGCTGTCAAGGTGCGAAGCGAGTGAGGAGCTCTATCTGCGGTTCCGTACCCCGGCGACGGGCTCGGCCAGAGAAAAGCGAAGCGTTTGGCAAAGAGTGAATGAGGATAAATCATATAAACCATTGGTTTGGAATTCAACCTTACTGTCCGAAGGGGGGGGCAGATTTTAGAGGAGAAAAGATTTTAGCTATTGAATTGAAAACATCCAGACCCCCAACACCTTTCTAATGTAGCTCCATCTGATTTCCCTTTTGAAATCCTGTGTTTAGTGTATGAAAACAGTTGTGAAGCTTGTATTTCTGTGCATGTATTAATTGTGAGAGAAAGTGGTATTGTACTTCTACTAAATGGAGTGGGTGGTGTCCAAGCTGCGAGAGGAGAGAGCTTGGTGTCAGACTAGAAAGAGCAAGAAAAAAAAAAAATGGAAGTGCAGATAATGTTAGAGTAAGGGGAGCGTGGCAGAGAATAGTGAGAAATTTGAGAGAAACTGGTTAGAAAAGTACAGCAAGTGTATGTGTATGTAAGAAGAGATGAGGAAAAGGCAAAACGATGGCAAAGGTGATGGCAGAAGTTGTAAGAATTGCGGACGTGATTAACAGGTTTGGGTGTGCAGAGCTGTAAGGCTCCTGTTATGTGGTGCTTGTGCAGAGCTGAAAGGCTCCTGTTTGGAGGGGACCCGTGCCCCTGTGCCTTTCGTGTTTTGTTGTGAAAAGCCAGAATTGGCAGGTTTCAGACCTGAGGCGAATCCGGAGCTCCTATCTTGTGGGGAACCCCGCCACCAGTCTGTGGTTTATTGTGGAAAACTAGAATTGGCAGATTCTAATCCTGCAGCCAATTCTGCAGCTGCTGCCTTGTGGGGATGATGCTGTCCCTGTGCAGGCCCAGGTATTTGTCATGCAGCCTCATCTGCGGGGGCTGTAGAGAAACCTATGGAGAAACTGTTTTGCTATTCTTCCGTGGTTAATCTGTTAATCACCTCTCTACTCCTGGGGTGGACTTGGTAATTAAAAAAAAAATAAAATAAAATAAAAAAAAGGGGTTTTAGGCAGTAGCATTGCTTGCTGCCGAACTTGATCTTGTCCAAAGGGAAAATCACTAGAACAAAGGGAGCAAACTGATAAGGCAAACTGCTCCAGGGCGAAAAGCAGAAGCCTACTAAAACCCTGAAGAAAAAAAAAAAAAAAAAAGGCAATCCAAATGCCTGATTCACAGACTGCAACTCTTGCAAAACTTTTAGAAGCAGTCTCACTCCCTCCACTGAAGAATCAGTTGGAAGAAACCCCACCGAAAACCTGTGGGAGACAACAAAAGTGGTGCAACAAGCACTTCATAGAATAAATACTAAAACTCCACTTGAATAAGTTAATGCAATTAAACTCTTGTTTCACTCAGACATATTTTTCATTTTTTTGGGGGGGGGAAGTTTGTTTCTTTTCTCTTCTCTAGGAATGTCAAATGTCCCAACATCAAAGATAAAGAAAGCAGTTTGAGAGCAAGGAAACTGCTAGCAGCAAAATCACACCTAAATGTGATAACCATTGCTTCACTGTCACTTTGTGTTAGCCCCAAAAGGTTTTACTTCTTTTTAATAATTGGTCTAGTGGGCCAAATTTTCACTTTTCTTTTATAGGAATCTACCAACACATGAGATGGAGCTGTGTGAAAACCAATGAAATGTAAAGTGTCACCATAATTGCTCGCATTGTCAGTTGGTTAATGTTTGTAATTTGTTTGTGTTTTCATTGCAAGTGACTTGGTGAGAGATCAAATAGAAGTTAAAGCATTCTACATATTCTTGAGTTTAATTTTTGTCTAACTTGTTTTGTCTTTTTACTGAAAAATGGTGTGGTTAAAGTCTTACAGATGTATAATTTGTCTCAACCAATATTATCCTGAGAGTTGGTATAAGAATTTATACATATTTGAAATCCTACAAATGTGAATTAACCTTCCTGGTTCTGCCTCAGAAGGCTTCAAAATTATTATAATCTAGCTAAATTTTTGGATTTTCTAATTAGTGAATTAAAGAATCTTGACAAAACACAAGCAAATGCTACATGAGAAATGATTGAATCCCCCTTCCTAAACCAAGAGGGATACAGAAAAGCCTTCTACCAGCTCTCAAACTAAAGTGCTGTTCAATCTCAAGCCGTATGTCTTAAGAGGATGTTTTCACTTTTCCTCACCCCTCCTATTTATAGCACATTCTGCAATCTCAGTTGTAGGTGCAGAATGGGATGAAAAAAAACAAAACAAAACAAAACAAAACAAAAAAAAAACCAAAAAAAACCAAAAAAACAAGGTTTGAAAGAGAATTCATTTCATTTTTAATCCCACCAAAATAAAGCCACAGTTTGTAGTTTGTGTCAAGATTAAATGACAAGAGTGCTATAATCTGTCTCCTGGAAAACAGAGCATAGCCCTAATGTAAAGATATGTTTGCATGAGAACATTTTGTATGAAAATGTTTTGTGTGTTAGTTTTGTATCATAAAAACTAATCCTTCCTAATGTATAGAATTATACAGCAGAGTAAGAATATTATTATAACAAAAACTGTATAAAGAAGCTACAACCAAAGAAGCCTCCTGAAGATACCTGACTAAGACTTTAAAGTGTAAGTTAAACCACTAAGATTAGATAAAGGAAAGAGAAATACCCATAGATAGCAAAATAACAAATCAAGTGATCCCATTAGTAGGAGATGTTGAAATTCCAGAGATCAAAACGGGCTCCCCCAGTGATTATTGAACTACTGGAAGGGGCACAACCAGTGTCAATTAAACAATATACACTAAGGCATGAAACATGAGTAAGAATAAAACCAATAATTACTACATTTATTAATCAGAGGTTGTTGAGAGAGTGTAGACCTTCCTGCAATACCCCAATTCTACCAGTACAGAAGCCAAATGGAAGTTATTGATTAGTTCAGGACCTAAGGACACTTTACTCACAAAATTACAAAGTGACTGAGTGTGGTTTTCAGTTTTAGATTTAAAAGATGCTCTCTTTTGTCTGCCATTAGCTGAAAGCAGTCAGGAAATTTTTGCCTTTGAATGGGAAAACCCCAGAACAGGGAGAAAAAGTCAGCTCACGTGGACTGTATTGCCACAAAGATTCAAAAATAGACCCGTGATATTTGGAGGTCAATTAGCCAAGGAACTGGAAGCCTGGACACCGCCACTTGGAGAAGGTACGCTTCTGCAGTACATCGATGATCTACTGATAGCAACAAGGACCCGTGAAGACTGCAAGAACTAGACTGTAAGTCTTTTAAATTTTCTGGGACTAAGTGGATATAGAGTCTCCCCTGAAAAGGCTCAGCTAGTCCTGCAGAAAGTTACATATCTGGGGTATGAACTGGCAGGAGGGGAGAGAGCCTTGGGAGACAACAGGAAAGAGGCAATTTGTCAACTGCCCAGGCCAACCACAACCAAAGAACTAAGAACCTTTCTGGGAATGACAGGATGGTGTAGATTATGGATCTATAACTATGGACTCATTGTGAAACCTTTATACCAACTCCTAAAAGAGACTGGGGGAACTCACCTATGCTGGACACCAGAGACTAATATTGCATTTGTAACCCTGAAACGTGAGTTAATGCAAGCTCCAGCACTGGGCATACCAGATGTCACTAAACCTTTTCTGTTGTTCTCACATGAGAGACAAGGACTGGCGCTGGGACTTTTGGCACAGAAGTTGGGATCCTACAAAAGGCCAGTGGCTTATTTCTCCAAGCAGCTGGACGTGGTCAGCCAAGGATGGCCCCCCTGCCTGCGTGCAGTGGCAGCTGTGATCCTGAACATAGAAGAAGCTCACAAGTTCACACTGGGCCAGCAGATAACTGTTTTTGTCTCTCACACGGTGTCAGCAGTGCTCACACAAAAAGGAAATCACTGGTTAACCCCATCTCGCTTTCTCAAATACCAGGCTGTCCTGGCAGAATCAGAGGATGTGAGTATCCAAGTAACTAACATTTTAAACCCAGCAGCTTACCTCCAAGGCAAAGCTACTGAGGAGCCTGGAAAGCATGACTGCATAGAAGCCATGGAGGCAGTTTACTCCAGCCGCCCGGACCTAAAGGACTCTCCACTAGAAAATGCGGAAAACTGGTTCACTGATGGGAGCAGTTATATCAAGAATGGTAAGCGGCTCGCTGGGTATGCAGTTACAACCACAGATTCGTCATTGAGGCAAAACCATTACCTGTGGGGACATCAGCTCAAAAGGCTGAAATAACAGCCCTAACTCGAGCCTTGGTGTTGGCCAAAGGAAAACCTCTCAACATTTGGACTGATTCAAGGTATGCTTTTGGGGTGGTACACGCTCACAGGGCTATCTAGAAAGAAAGAGGTTTATTAACCTCACAGAAGAAAGAAATCAAGCACACTACTGAAATCATGCAGTTACTGGAAGCAGTGGTAAAGCCTTCAAAAGTGGCTATAATGCATTGTAGGGGACACTCCCAGGGTAACACTATCCCTGAACTGAGAAATGCTATGGCAGACAAAACAGCAAAGGCAGTGGCCAGTAGAGTTCAGATCCAAGCCCTAACTCTAATTATGATTTAAATTAGATACAAAAAAAAAAAATTAGCACAGATAGGTGGGCTAAGATAAAAAGGTCTCATAGTCATATCCAGAAAACTGTTAAAATCATTTATCCAAAGTGAACATTGCATCAAATCACTTTAGATGACACTTCTTGAAGGCTTAAAAAGGTATGAAACAAACTTACATCATGGTTACCCAACTTATCCTGGCTTAAACAATTGTTTGTAATAGCTATTTGTGTTATTGCATTCCTACTTACTGTTTGTATTAGTAGTTACTGTTGTATGATATTATGTACTTGGAATTGCAATGCTTATGCTCAATATAAACAAGTATAAACTTAGAAATAAGATAGAGAAGGGTTCTTACTTTAAAGACATACAAGATTTGTAAAGAATTACAAATAACCAAAGAAAAGGGGGGATTGAAGAAGGGGCAGTCAATAACTAACTCATGTAAGCACAAGTTAACTATTGGGAGACAGCAATGTTAGTTCAGACATAAGATGTTAATTACAAAGCCTGAGAAGCCGAATTCACCCTAATCTTGTCAAGATAGAGGGGACAAGGATCATCTCAGAGATTGCTAAATCATCCCTCAAAGGACTACGCATGCCCAGGGAGAAAGGTGAAAAGTTCACTGCGAGGATGACTACTGGCCTTCATCAGAAAGACCCCCGAGGAAGAGGAGAGGCCTTCCTCAGCACGACCACCAGGACACACAGCGCATGCATGGCCCATATGCTAATGACTTCCGAGAAATAATTTGTGTAACCACACCTGTCCCAAGGAATGTGATGAATATTCATAATTTAACCCTTAATACTGTGCTGTAGAGAGCACCAGGTGTGTGTGTTTGGAGGAGCGATCCCCACACACCCGGCGCGCCGAATGAAGCAAATACCCACTTCTCTGACTCTGTCTCTGAAGTGTCTCCTGGCCCGGTTGCGGCACGATTCAAGTGGAAGCAAAGATCATGATAGCCACTATGCGAGAGAGTACCTTCCAAAAAAATCTAAAGCCCTCAGGTAACACTCCTAAACATTCAAGATTCAGAAATGGTGGAAAAGAGAAAAATAAAACCTCAGCACAATTAAGATTCCAAGAACAACCCAGGGATGCCTGTTTTTATTGCAAGGAAGAAGGGCATTATAAAAGAGAATGCCCCCACCTGAGGAGGGATCTGAAAATATTTCAAGAAACACACACAGAAGAACAATAGGAAAGTCATGGGCTCTATTTTGGGGGGGATAAATACCATCTGGAGCCTTTGATAACTTTAAAAGTAGGCCCCCAAGAGGAAGTATTAGAATTTATAGTTGACACTGGGGCAGAAAGGACTTGTGTGATGAATATTCCAAAAGGGTGTGATGTGAGTAATGATATGGTAAAAGTAACAGGAGCAAAGGGGGAAGGATTTCAAGTCCCTGTCATTAAAGATGTGGTTATTGAAGGGGAAACAAAAATAGGGATAGGGGATGTTTTGTTAGTTCCTGGGGCTGGCAGCAATTTATTGGGAAGGGATTTACAAATCCAACTGGGGATTGGAGTCATACCAGAAGAAGGGAAAATGACGGCCAAAGTGTTAAAACTTAGCCAAGAAGATGAAAGCAAAATTAACAGAGAGGTTTGGGCTGGGGAAGGGAATAGGGGTGGACTAGATATTGACCCCATAAGGGTCACAATTGAAAAACAAGAATGTCCCATTCGTGTACGTCAGTACCCTATATCTTTAGAAGGGAGAAAAGGCTTAAAACCAGTGATAGAAGAATTAATAAAGGATGGGACACTAGAACCTTGTAAATCCCCTCATAATACCCCTATTCTCCCAGTAAAGAAATCTGATGGAAATTATAGATTAGTGCAAGATTTAAGAGAAGTAAACAAAAGAACACGGGCCTGCTACCCTATGGTTCCTAATCCCTGTGGGAGTGTGTTTGTTTAGTTCAGTCCGGGTCTCCCCCCTATGTTCTGTAAGTTTGGTGTACCCCAGTTGGCACCCCCCCCTGTTTTATTTAAATCACCCTGTCTGTCATTTTTATCTCCTCCCAGGACCCTGTCTGTCACTCTGCCACCCCTCCCAGGCTTCTGGAAAGTTCTAGCCAGGGGGCCAGGTGATTAGCCCTGGGAAAGGAGTCCCTCCCTTCCCCTGTTATAGTTGGTTCCCTTATGTGTCCCTCGTTCTGCTTGCCGCACCCTTCCCTTCCCTGGTTGGTTGTTCTGTACACCCCCCCCCCCCCCCCATGCCCCCCCCGCCATAAAATGCCCCGGCGCGCGATCTGCAGGTGCTCTGGGTTGGGCACCCCTGGTGGTTGAGGTCCCCCCGTCCGGAGGGCCAATAAACTTTCTGGATTTAACCCAACTCTGAGCCTGCCCCCTTTCCTCCGCCGTCTGCCTTTATCGCCGCGGTCCCTTGGAAGGACCCACGAGCCAGACCTTTGATCCCTCCAATATCAGAGGCTGGCCCCCGTTGCCTGCTGTGTCCCGAGCTGACCGGGCTGAGTGGGAACTGTTCCCAGAGGACACAACGGCAAATCCCTACACTCTTTTAAGCAAAATTCCACCTCAACATCAGTGGTTTAGTGTGGTGGATCTTAAAGATGCCTTTTGGGCCTGCCCACTGGCAGAGGAAAGCCGAAATATTTTTGCCTTTGAATGGGAAGATCCAAACACAGGGAAAAAGAACCAACTGAGGTGGACTAAAGTGCCACAGGGGTATTGTGAGGCCCCAAATTTATTTGGGCAAGCCTTGGGAGAAATATTACAAACCTTCCCCATTCCCCCAGGAATACAAATTATCCAATATGTAGATGATCTTCTAATATCAGGAGAAGATGAAATTAAAGTCAAAGAAGCTACTATAAAGCTTCTAAATTTTCTTGGGGAAAAGGGACTAAGGGCATCAAAAGGGAAATTACAGTTTGTGGAATCAGAAGTAAAATATCTCGGCCACCTGATAAGCAAAGGTAGCCGAAAACTAAGTCCTGAAAGAATTACAGGGGTTTTATCCCTCCCTCCTCCCTCTTCAAAAAAGGAGGTTAGGAGACTGCTGGGGCTACTGGGATATTGCAGACTATGGATTGAAGGATATACACAAGCAGTAAAATTTTTATATGAAAAATTAACAGGGGGAGACAATATACAATGCACCAAAGATGATGATAATAAATTAGAAAAACTGAAGTTGAAACTAGCCTCGGTACCAGCCCTAAGCTTACCCTCACTAGAAAAACCCTTTCACTTATATGTGAATGCAGAAAATGGAGTAGCTCATGGTGTATTAGTCCAGGAATGGGGAGGGGTGAGAAGACCAATAGCTTATTTATCTAAACTATTGGACCCAGTAAGCCGTGGCTAGCCAGTATGCATTCAAGCCATAGCAGCTACTGCTATTTTGGTGGAGGAGAGCCGTAAGCTCACCTTTGGAAGTAAACTGATTGTATACACACCCCATGCGGTCCGGAATGTGCTAAATCAAAAAGCTGAAAAATGGTTAACAGACTCCAGGATATTAAAATATGAAGCAATTCTGATTGACAGTAATGGTCTAACTATAGAAACAAGCAAAAGCCTCAATCCGGCCCAATTCCTGTATGGAGAACCAAAAGATGACCTGGCACATGATTGCTTAGAAATTATTCAATACCAAACAAAAGTTCGGGAAGATCTAGCAGAACAAGCCCTCTTAGAAGGGGAAAGAATATATGTGGATGGTTCATCCAGATGCTTGCAAGGAAAAAGAATGTCAGGATATGCCTTAGTCGATGGGATAAATATGCAGACCATCGAAAAAGGAAAACTACCTTCAAATTGGTCGGCGCAATCTTGTGAATTATACGCTCTAAAGAGAGCACTGGAGCATTTAGCACACAAAAAGGGGACCATCTATACTGATTCAAAGTATGCCTTTGGGGTAGTACATACCTTTGGGAAGATCTGGGAAGAAAGAGGTTTACTAAATTCAAAGGGGAAGGAACTGATACATGAAGGCCTGATTTCAGAAGTGTTGGAGGCATTAAAATTGCCTGAAGAAATAGCCGTAGTGCATATCAAAGGACACCAAAAAGGGATGACCCCAGAAATAAGAGGGAATAATCTAGCAGACCAAGAAGCCAAAGATGCAGCAGAAAATGGGACCGAACGAATTATGTTAATCCTGACCCCAGAAAGGGGAGAATTGGAAATCCCCAGATTTAGTAAAGAAGAAGAAAAAGAATTATTTAAGATAGGGGGAGAACAAGATCAATCTGGAAAATGGAAACTCCCTGATGGGAGACAGTTACTTAATAAGCCACTCACTAAGAGAATATTAGAAGATATGCATCAAAAAACTCATTGGGGTACTCAAGCTTTGTGTGATCATTTTCTAAGAAATTATGGGTGTATTGGAATCTTTGGGAACTGTATAACTTGCCAAAGAGTGAATAGGAAAATAATGAGAAAAACAACATTAGGAGGCCGCGAGTTAGCTCTGCGACCATTCCAAAGTATCCAAGTAGATTTCACTGAACTTCCTCAAGTACAGAGATGGAAGTTCCTATTAGTAATAGTAGACCACCTAACTCATTGGGTAGAAGCAGTTCCTGCTACTAGAGCAACAGCTAACATAGTATGCAAAACCCTTCTGGAACAAATTATTCCCAGATATGGAATGGTTAATAAAATAGACTCAGATAGAGGAACACATTTTACATCCAAACTCTTACAACAAATAACTCAAGCCTTGGGAATAAAATGGGAATTACATACCCCCTGGCACCCACAAAGTTCAGGCCGAGTAGAAAGAATGAACCAGACTTTGAAAAAAACTTTAACAAAATTAATGATTGAAACTCAAATGTCATGGGTCAAATGCTTACCTTTGGCTCTGTTGAGAGTCCGAACACAGCCCAGGTCAGACCTGGGAGTATCTCCTTACGAGATGATGTTCGGATTACCCTTCCTTACCACTCAACATGAAACAGCCACTTATGAAGTAGGAGAAGTAAGTGTCAAAAAATACGTCACCACAATTGCCAGAACACTTGAAAATTTGCGGCTGAAAGGAATGATCCCTCAAACCACAACTTTGGAGTTCAAAATTCATAATATCCATCCAGGGGAATGGGTACTAGTAAAAACATGGAAAGAACAATCTTTGACTCCACAATGGGAGGGTCCTTTTCAGGTACTGCTGACGACTGAGGCCGCAATCCGGACCAAGGAACGAGGGTGGATCAAAGGACCAGCAGAATCAAAGGACCTGTAAAAGAACCTGAAGAGTGGACTGTAATATCCAAACCAGGTGATACCAAATTGATTCTTAAACGGAGGCCAGGTGACAATGAACTAGAACAATCTAAATAATCCAAGGGATATGCAAAGAATCACACCTAACTGAGAAGTGAAAGCCAAATTGATATCAGTGGCCCCTGGACAAATTCTGGGACATCGTGGAGAAGAATATTCTCACTTCAAACAGGAAGGGTTGGGACTGTATCAAACAGGGAACTCTCATGTTCTGATTCTAGCCTGTGACTTGTATTAAGAAGGGGGGGAATCACAACTTCCATCAGTGCCACATCATATACCCTGTTTGAATCATTCTAACACGGGGCATGCCAGCCAGGTCAAATATAAGTAATTAATCTGGAGGGAAATCGACATTCCACACCATCGACACCCTAGTTGTAAAAGGTGTCAAGCACAAAGTCAACCCCCTATCCAGACAAAATCATAAGCAACAAAAGTATGAACTTTGCTCTGCAGATGGGAATTACTAGTGCCTGTTGAATGGGAAACACCTAAGATACGATAAGATACTACAGTTAAAATAAGTACCAAAAGAAATTTGCCTAAAAGCTACAAAGGAAGCGACAAGGAAATAGAGGGCAAGACCGGGTTGGCCACTGTACTCGCCACCGAGAAGATCCAATACACCTGCCATGGGTTGCAACCTCATAGGCAAGGGAGGTGGGAGTATAAGCCATGCCGGACCTCTGTTATTCCTTCTTTTGTCACTTATCCTGCTCCCTTTCGGGACACCGGCAAGACCATGTTACAAATGCTATCGAAAGCTCTACATGGAAAGACACCGGGGCTTCTTTCTTATTACTCATACCCATATCAACAGTCACTGTTATGACTCGTCCAAATTAGGTATTTGCATGCATAAAGGGGAAAAATATTAGATTACAGAAAATTTGGGAACAAGTGGAAACAGACTAGGAAGTAATTGTCCAAAAGGAGAAAAATGGATTTGCTTCACAGCTGCCACCAGGGGAACAGTCCAAGATTTGGTAAAAGAACAAGTGGTAAGTAAAGATACAAAGCCAGCACAGCAACCTCGCCCTATATTCACCTCACGCCAGGACCTGTATGCAAAGCTCAAACAACAGTTAAAAGAGGAAAAAACCCCAAGGTTAGGAAAAAACCTGTTTGTAGAATTGGGGGAGAGGATAGGTAAAGAACTTAACATAACCAACTGTTGGGTCTGTGGAGGAGCTTTAATGGCAGAAGAATGGCCATGGAAAGGTAGCAGCCTAGGCCCGGTAGAACTCCTTAAATGGAACCGGACAAATATAAGAGGGGGGAACTGACCTGAGGGGTGGATTTTAAGTTCAACAGTGATAGGGGAAGAATGCCTCTGGCGAACTGGGAAAAACTTTCTTAATGAAGTAGGAAACACTCCCTGTAAAAGGTATAAAGTGAGTAACAAAACTCCAGCGTGGTGGGTCCCAGAAAAACCAACTTGGTATTGGGCTCAGAAAAAAGGAAAAGACTGTGTATACGATAATGAAGTTGGACTCTTTCAGTGTAGGAAAAATCCTTATTTTGGAATCCCAGAAATATCCAAATTTTGGGAGAATATAAATCATCAAGAAGGTGATTATTGGAAAGCACCAGATGGCTTATTTTGGATATGTGGGAAAAGGGCATACCCAAGACTCCCTTCACATTGGGAAGGGAGTTGTACACTAGGAATCATTCAACCAGGGTTTTTCCTTCTACCAGAACCAGAGGGAGATCAATTAGGAATACCTGTCTATGAAGACTTCAAAAGAAATAAAAGAGATTTAATTGGAGGATTCCAAAAATGGAAAGATGAGGAATGGCCCCCTGAGCGAATATTAGAAACATATGGGCCAGCTACCTGGGCACAAGATGGAAGTTGGGGATATCGAACCCCAATTTACATGCTGAATCGTATCATCAGACTCCAAGCTCTTGTAGAAATCATAACCAATGAAACAGCCGGGGCTATGGAATTAATAGTCAGCCAGCAACGCCAAACCAGAGCTGCAATATATCAAAATAGGCTGGCTTTAGACTATTTACTGGCTGAAGAAGGGGGTGTGTGCTGGAAGTTCAATACATCGGATTGTTGTTTAAAAATTGATGACAATGGGGATGCCCTTCTAGATATCGCCAACAATATCAGAAAAATAGCCCATGTACCAGTCCAAAAATGGGAATCAATGATGTCTGCTAACTGGTGGGATGGCATATTGGGGAAAGAATGGTGGAAGAAGCTAGGTTTCTTCCTCTTATGTGCTACAGCTGGTCTAATATTTCTCCCTTGCTTGATCCCCTGCTTTATTCGGCTAATCACCAGCGTAGTTCAAGGCATGCAAGTTGTGGCAATGCCTACTGACCCAAAGTTGGCTATGTCTGGAACAGCACAAAAAATTATGGTATTAAAAAGACAAAGTGATATAAAAGACCCTCTCGAAGAAGCCAAATTAATCTGTGAAAAGAACGAACGGACACTAGAAGCCAAGAAAAAAGAATTATTGCTCAAGCCAAATGATTTATAAAATAGAAAAGGGGGGATTGTTATAAACATATATTATATTGGCTTCTCGCAAAGTATAATGGTAGATATTATATAATGTTAGAAATGCATTTTGCTGTGTGGATGTAGTTTTCTCTCTTTAGCAAGAATGTTAGCAAGTGTGAGCAAGTAAGATAACCTCCAAGCGAACAGAGGATGAGGCCCAAGGAGCTGCTAATCAACACTTTGTCCAGGGAACAAAAGGGCCAAAAGGCTACTCCGCCCGGAGAACCGGAGAACAGGCGGCCAGGAGAGTCCGAGAGCCGTTATCACCACTCTGCCCGGGGGGGCAAAGAGGCCCAAAGCTGCAATCAGCCCTGACTGTCTGGAGAATTAAGAGATCCACCCTACCATCGACTCTTACCTAGCCTAGCGGGCCCAACCCCAAGAATCAAGAGAAATAAAACCACAAGGCAGAAGACTACGCATGCTCTAAAAAGGCGGAACCAAGGAGTGGCCATGCAGAACAGCTCCAGGAAAAGTTTTAATATGAATGAAGAACAGACAGTAAAAATGGTATAAAAAGGACTCGCCTCCAGCATCAGGTGTGCTCTTGGCAGAGCGCCAAGGCACCCGGCCGTTACCCCTTTGCTTTATTTTATGTGTCTCTTATTGTCTTTATATTAAACGCTTTAAATTCTCACAGGAGAGTGAACCTCGTTTTTCACATATGGGTGCCGTACCCTCCTACCCTCACACATGCCACTCAAAGCTCCTTGCGTGGAGCTCTCGCACCATCTATGCCAGCAACTGTGCCAAGACACCGCCCTTGTTCAGCACCATCGCACCTACCACAAGGTAGCTGAATCGGAGGGCAGGAAAAAGACATCGACAATGGAGGGGAGTTGCTCCCACTGACAGCCAAGCTCCAAGTTCAGCGTCCCTTACGTCTCGCCCAGGACGGGCGGGAAAACGCCTCGGCGGAGCGCAGCGCTGGGCGGGAGCGGCCGGCACGGCACCGAGCGCGCTCCCCACTCCCTCCCGCCCGCGCCGCTGCTGGGACGCCGGGTTCGCCGGAATCGGCCACGTGCTGCAGGGAGGGCAGCGCGGCAAAGGCGGCCACCCCTCGTCGCCCTGGGAAGGCCGGCCTCGGATCCCCGCTCTCTCCACCGG
Organism: Aphelocoma coerulescens; assembly: GCF_041296385.1. Taxonomy (NCBI): domain Eukaryota; kingdom Metazoa; phylum Chordata; class Aves; order Passeriformes; family Corvidae; genus Aphelocoma; species Aphelocoma coerulescens. The sequence continues at coordinate 806,726 of NW_027184081.1, forward strand.
CACGGGCAGTGCCAGCAGCCTCTCGCTGCGGCCGCCGCTGGCCGAAAGCTTGGCCGCGCACCGCCCGGCCGGCCCCGCCGCTCCGCGGAGTCACACGGCACCTGCCGTGGGCGGCCGCCGAGCGACAGGAAGCAGAAGCGCTCACCGCCGCGCCACTCGCCGCCCCGCCCGGGCGCTCCTCTCTTCGCGCTACCACGGCGGCGCCGGCCCGCCCCGCCTTCCCCGTCGCCTGCGGTGCAACGCGGGTGCCACGAGCCACGCAGCACGCGTGCGGCCGGGCCCTGCCGAGCCGCAGGCGGAGCCGAGGCACGGCCCGGGCGGGAGAGCTTCCGGCGGCCGAGCGTGAGCGCGCCAGGCGGGGGGGCGGCCGGCGGCGCGATGGAGAGCTAGATGGAGGCGGCAGCACCGCGCGGCATAAAATAGCTGCTCGTCCCGCAGCCGCCCGCTCCGCAGCCCCTCGGCTGCTGTCGAGAAGGGCCCCGGCCCTGGCCGCGCCGGTGGCGACGTGGCTCCGCAGCCCGCGGGCAGCCCTGGCGGGGCAGGGGAGCAACGCGGGCAGCCCCGGGGTCGCGCAGCCGTCTTTAACGCGCGGTGGGAGCCGCCGGGAACTATTTTACACCTCCCGGGGGGCTGGGGAGGAGCACGGAGACCACGCGGTAGGTCGCTGCCGTTAGGGAAAATTAATCCACGATGCCTGAGGTTTATGTCCGAAAAGGAGACAGAGGAGTCCTGCAACATTCTTCGACTACAGGGAGAGTCCATGGGGTTTTTCCCATGGGGTCTGTCAAACGGTTGCGGGATGCAGCCCCCTTTTGATGCCAAGTTCCCGGCCACAACGCCCTCTTCCTTTTCCCCACTGGCTGAGGTATTCGGGAGATACAGACTTCCGGAACTGCCTACTCTATGCCCCCCTCTAATATGCACCCCCCTTTTGGCATCGAAAAGAAAGAAAAAGAAACCATCCCTAATAATATTAAGTCTTTGTTGCCTTGCTCTAGGTTCAGGAATTTAATACAGCCTCGATTAATCAACAGTCTCTGATGATTAGTAACAGTTCTCGAGAACTAATCATTTCTTCTGTTATTTCACTACCCATAAGTTCCTAGCCTTGTCTACAGGCCGATTCACACGGTCTGGTTGTAAGGACTCATCCATCTCACTCCTTTCAATCCCTCCTCTTTTAATTTGATCTGTATTTGTCTTTACAAACCTTAATTACCATTGATTCAATTTTTTCTTCTGGAGCCTTCTTGGGTTTTGCTATTATTTGCAGTGACATCCTTTTCTGTCCTTTTGTATGCATTTCTGGATCAGGTAGGCATGGCTGCTAGCGGCATCCCCTTGAGCACCTGCTGAAAGAGCTGCACCCAGCATGGTGTCACGCATGGTAAAAAGATGAGAGTTGCTATAGCATATAAGAGGAGAAATGGTATTCATTTAGCCCATAGCTGGCCAGTTAACCATGCAAACATGTCCCATTACCATCCTTTCAACATTTGGACAGGTCCATGAGCTGGCGTTATTTCCTTTGTTATTTGTTTGACCACATTTCCGCTGTCATCTGCTTGCAAACAGCAGCTCGAGTCATTTAATTTCCCACAAACTCCTCCTTCTTCTGCTAACAGATAATCTAATACCATCCAATGTTGAAATACCGCTTTCCTCATTCAAGTGGGTTGGTCAGCTAGAAGGTCAAGAGCTGTGGCTGGCTGGTTGGTAATTATTTCCGAGACAGCCTGTAACCTAATTATCTCATTCAAATTGGGGTGCTCCCTCCAGCCAGGGCTGCATCAGCTGACTGCTTTTCTCTAATTAAATCATCACAGATTTTGATTCCTAAGCGATTTCCCTGAACTTGTAGTAGCAAAAAGAACAATGGTCTAATAAATATACCATATCCCTGACCAGTTTGGAGGTAGCCTGAGCTAAGCATATTGGCCGCAAATCCAATAATGTCCTTTCAAAGCCCATGTTCCATTAGCAAAGGGGCCTTCCTACCCTTGGTCATCAATTGGTGGGTCAAAATACAGCAGGATTCCCGGGCCTAACGGTCCTCCAACAATAGTTGCCCCACCATAAGGGTCACAGTATTTGCATTTCCAAGCTCCCACACAGGGTTCCCATCTACTTTTACATCTGCAAGCTGCTTGGTTGCATTTGGAGCAGAACTCACTAAAAGGCTTTGAGTTCCAATCGGGTGTTGCCATTCCCACTGATAATCACAAACAACATGTCTTCTACTTGTGGAATTTTTGTGGGGACAGCTCAAAAATAGGTGGTCAAAAAAGCCCTTGTTCCTCCCCATTGCTTTACAGGCTTCCAAATATTTTTGGTAAGTGTGGCAAGAACACCTTACGCAGCTACCATTAGTGAGCCGAACAGGTATTTGATTGCATTTGCCTTGATATTTGGAACAATTGTAAGGAGGGCAATTGGGGCTCGAAACCCAATTGTTTAAACCCAGAGGGAAAGTCAATTGACAAACGCCTTTTCCTACATAGACATGCCCTGTCCCGTTTAGGCAATAAGTGCCTTTTTGAGAAGAATGAAGTGGCCATGGACTTCCTTCTTCGGCCCAAAATCCTGTCCTAGTATGGACCTCACGTCGGGTGTTGACCCACCACTTAGGTTCAGCTGGGCTAGCCAACCATGGCCACTCTTCAGATCCTCCTGGCCCTCCACAGAGCCAGCAATTGCTAAGGTTAAAAACTTTTGCTACTTCTTCTCCTAAGGCTGCAAATTGATTCTCCCACTCCTGGCCTAAACTTAGCTGACCATATAAAAGTAGAATTATTAAGGAAAATGTTTTAATAGTGTGATCTAATTAGCTAGTCTAATTTTCACGTTGTCTTCTGCACCACCTGTGGCAATTGAAGACACAGAAACCACCTAACGTACAACAATGGCCGCAAGTATTAGCCCCCCAGTGAGTGGAGATTCTAGAGGAGGGATGCCCATACTGACTATTTCAGCAGATGGTCTGTGGGTAGGCACGCAGGGCTTCCTCTGATGTTGAAGCACTGGCTACTGCTCCAGCCCGCTCCTGCAGAGTGTCAGTCACGGCCTCCCAGCTTTCTCCTCCAGCCGAGATGTGCAAATCTCTGAGGCTTCAGAGACCTTGACCCAAGTGTGACGGGTCCACCTGTGTTCAGCTGTCTTGATGGCTGTTTCTGTGGTCAGTGACACTTGGAATGGGCCACGCCATTTCACCACCATTGGCGCTTCTTTCTACCCCTTAACTAGGACTCAATCTCCCGGTTGGATGTTACAAGCAGCAAAGTCCAAAGGCGGGGCTTGTGCCAGCTGAGCTTCCTGTTGAAGGGGTTTCACAAGAAGCAGTATCCTGGCCACAGATGGTTTTAAATATACATCACTTGCCTCTACCCCCCTCCCCCCCCCACCCCAAGGTTGAGACTTACCAGGGTAATTGCAAACGACGATTGAAAGGGAGATAACTGAATCTCTCTTCTGGGTCGGGCCCTCATTCTCGCCAAAGCCAATGTCCAAAGCCCTACCCATGGCATCTTGATTTCTATTACCAGCTTCAAAAGGTGTTTATTTCTCTATTCATTGTATTCTACCCGAGCCGAGCTCTGGGGGTGCCAGGGCCTATGGAGGTTCCATTGTATTCCTAAAGAAGCCAAAACCCCTTGAAGGATCTTTCCTGTAAAATGAGTTCCCCTATCTGAGTCTATTGCTTCTACAATGCTTTATCTTGGAATGACTTGTTCCAACAATGCCTTAATAACTGATCCTGTCATTGCTGAAGCAGTTGGAAATGCTTCTGGCCACCTTGCTAGCTGACATACGATTACCAGAAGATATTAAGCCTTGCCACTTGGGGCATCTCAGGAAAATCCACCTGGCGTCTTTGGAAGGGACATGCAGCCCAAGGCCTCCCTCCCCTGGCAGGTTACTTTGTAACTCGGCTGTTTGCTTTAGCACAGATCAAGCAACCTTCAACAGCTCGTTTTGCCAGTCTAAAAAGACCCACAGCAACATGCATCATGAGGAAGGCTTCTGCCAATCCTCAGGAAATGCAAGGACTCTCTTCACGGAGTTGTTTTAGTATTGGTAGGGCCAAAGGCTCTGGTATCTCTTGTTTGCCATCCCTTGTAAACCAATTCTTGCCTTTTTTCTCTGCCGCACGACTTTTAACTGTATCTCGAACATCTCTGGTAGAAAAGACAGCTTCCCGGGCAGTGATGGAGTCACTGGGAGCAAAGGGGGCATCTTGGAGAGTTCTGGCAGAAGTGTTGCTTTCTGAGTTTCTTCATCCACCAAAAAGGAGACAGAGGAGTCCTGTAACATTCTTCAACTCCAGGGAGAGGCCATGGGGCTTTTGCCATGGAGTCTCTCAAATGTTTGCGGGACGCAGCCCCCTTTTTCTGCTAAGTTCCTGGCAACAGCACCCTCTGAGGTACTCGGGAATTACAGACTGCCGGAACTGCCTACTCTATTCCCCCCTCTAATATGCACCCCCCTTTTGGTATGGAAAAGGAAGAAAACGAACCTATTCCTAATGCTATTAAGTCTTTGCTGCCTTGCTCTAGGTTCAGGAATTTAACAGGGCCTTGGCTGAGCAACAGTCTCTGTTGATTAGTAACAGTTTCTAGAGCTAATACTTTCTTCTCTTACTTCCCTCCCTGTAAATTCCTAGCCTTGTCTAAGGACGGATTCACACGGTCTCTTTGTAAAGACACATCTATGTTACTCCTTTCACTCCCACACCTTCTTGGCGGTGGAACGGCTCCCCCCGGCACAGCACCCGGCACAAAACCCCCGTATGCGCACACACACACCTGCACTTACCCTGCACTCCGCTGCACACACACACACACACACCTGCCGCACACTAACACCCCCGTCCACATCCCCCCCATGCTACTTGCAGTGGCCCCGCCCCTGCCATCCCGGCCGGCTGGCAGCGCCCACTCCTCACATGCTTCCCCATGCCTTGCATTTCCTTGCTGCCCCCTCTGTAGCCTTCCCTCAACCTGCCTTTTCTCCCCTGCCTTGCATTGACTTGCTCACCCATCCCCCACCTGACTTCCTTTCACATTCGTCTAGGTCTGGCCTCACCTTTCCTTTTCCTTCTAGGACCCTCACTGCTTTGCCTCGCCTCGCAAAGCCACCACTTGCCTTGCCTTGCCCTTGAACCCCTCCCTTGCCTTGCATGACCTTGCTCACCCCTCCCCCACCTGGAATTCAAGACCCCTTTTCAATGACCTTTCATGCCCTTGCCCTGCCCTTTCTGCTCCTCCTAGGAATCTCAAAGCTCTCAAGCATCTCCGGTGTTTCAGGATCACATGAGAGGAAGACCAGGGGAGGAGGACGCATGTTGCCACACTCATCTCTATGGGCAGCCTTTGTCTGGGAGCAATCCTTGCATGTCTTGAATCTTGGAAGGGCAATTCACATTTTGCCCTTGAGCTCGGGGACCAGAATGAGAGTTCTTTTGCATACAAAGGAAAGCAGGTAGCTCAAGTCTTTTAGGTGCAGAGGAGAGATGACCCACGCGGGATCAAGGCCACACAGAGCACTTGGTCCTGGCCACTTTTGTGTACTAGCAGTCATTGAATGTACTTCTCACCTGCCTTGCCTGGCCTTGCCTTGGCAACACAACAGTTTCCTTGCCTTGCCCTGCTAGCCCTCTCTAGCCTTGCATTCCTTTGCATGGCCCTTGACCTGCCTACTGCTTTCCTCCAGGGCCTTGGCTTGCCAAGCCCTTCCTGTTTCTGCCTGGCCTTCCCATCAGTGGACTTTCCTTCCTACGGCCAGCCTTGCCTCTAACTTCTGGGCCTTCTCTTGCCTACCACTCCATTTGCTTTCCCCTCACTGCTCTGGCCTTGCCTACCTCTCCCTTGACTTGCCCACAATTGCCTGCACTTGGTTTGCAGCGCCTTGCCTGCATGGAAGGCAAGGGAAAGAGTGGTAGGCAGGGCAAAGCAAAGCCAGCAAGTTGTAGGTAGTGCGAGGCAAGGCAGACGTAGGCAAAGGAAGCAGAGCAAGGGTAGCTTAAGAAGAACAAGACATGGTGCTGAAGGCAAGGCAAGGCCAAGAGACTCGGAGTGCCTTTCCTTGGGAAGGCAAGGACATAGTGCCCGTGTTGCTGGAGCAGATGTTAAGGTACCATGGGGAGGAATAGTCCAGCAAGACATTTCTCTTCTGGCCCCTGTGCGTGTAGGGGCAATTGCTGGACATATTCAATACTGGAGGTGGATCAGTCGCTGGATGTGTTGCATTTTGGAGGAGGGGATGCCGTTTCTTTGGAGATGGGCTTGTAGTTGCTCTCTTTGGCAAGGAAAGCAGGTGTGGATGTGCACATCAGGTGCTCTTAGGGATTTTAAAGGCTTTTCCCAACAGGCAGAGCTCTCTCTGGGTTAGAGCTGTTGAGCTGTCAGTGGGAATGCAAAGGCCAAGCTCGTGAGCCTTTTGTCCTGGTGCCTTCGGTGTGTGAGCAGTCCCTAGTGCCGTTGTCTTTGGACCCTGACTCTGGGAGAGGGAAGGCTTAGGATGGTACCTAGAGCTGAGAAGGAGAGTGCTGAGAACAGCGTGTGTGCTGCTAGTTTGAGGGGTGCAGGTGAAGTTGTAGGCAGCAAGATCTTCCTCAGCTGGCACTGAGCTCTGTTTTTGCCAGGGGTTCAAGTTGGTGGGCAGAATCTGCGAGAGGGAAAAGATTTGCTTGGGCCAAAGAGGTTTTTCTGGCTCTTGGAGTGTGGTGTAAAGAGGAGTCTGCTCTTGGAAGGGGAAGGTGAGGGAAATCTTTTTGTTCTGACACCGTTGATTTGAGTGCAGGGACGTATGCAAGTTGCCTTTGCCCTTGGGGTGGTTTCGAGCTGGGCCGGGTGCTTGGCCTTCTTTTGCAAGTCTACAGCGCCATCGTGTGGTTGTTTCCATGAGCGCTGACAGTGCCCGGGAAAAAGCCAAGCGCTTCGCTGGCGCGGCCCCGGTCGTGTGGGTGCAGTTGGTGGAAGAGCTCCGCTGTGCATCCTGCCTCTTGGAGACATAAAAGGATGTGATCCTGCCCGTAGCGGGGAAGAAAGAGGAATCTTTTCATTGTTGGCTGGGCAGTTTCTAAGCGGCAAAAGTAAAGGCAGTTCCAGCACAGTCTCTTTCTTTTCAGAACCTTTTCTGTGCCATCATGAACATGCTCAACACGTAACTCGCACCCACTGAACTGCATCAAAGGCCCTGCAGATACGCACTTTCCTTCAAGCTCTAGGTAGCATCCTACCCTCCACCTCTCGCCGATCCCAAAGCCCTTCCAAACATCCAGCAGCTGCACGCAGAGAACCAGTGCTAGAACAAGGCGTGGGCCTTCATAGTCCTTTTAAAGTCTGTAAACTAGGCAAAACATTCCAGTGACCAGCACTTTCCTTTGCAACTATATATAGAGCATCATCACATTCTCTCCAAGTGGGTAAGTCCACCCTTGCAGCGCAGCGTTTGCAGCCCCAGATCGGACTTAGAGATGGGCCAGGTGAGAAAGCATTTGTTGACTATCCCTCGTCTCTGGAAGTCTTGATACTCGCAGCGCAATCAGGTCCGCACACCTTCAGTGTGGCCACGTTCAAGCAGCTAGAGCTCCCAGAGATGGGAGAGTCAGGACAGAAGACGTTCCAAAAGTACCGTGTACTTACAGCAGGATTAAAACTGTGCACAGCAGTCTGCAGCACTGTAGCTTCCTTCTCTGACAGACGTGCCATGCCATTGTTGGCTCTCGCAGCTCGGTTGCTAGCTGCTCTCCTGAAGAAAAGAGCTAGAAGAAAAAGCCAATGCTGGGCTGCACCTTCCCCTTGCCTCACGTAAAGCCACCTAAACTCCCCACTGCACTCTCTACTTCCCCTCTCCTTGGCATCGACCACTGTGTTTTCTGCATCTCGGAGCTGAAAGGTAAGCGCCAGTGGTTCCAGGGATGGTTGGAAGGTAAGTAGCTGTCGTAGAACTTTCTCCCTCTCAATCTTAAAGTGAATTCGGCCGGAAGGCGGGTGCCAGCCACGCTCCTTTCTCAGTTTGTACGCTGCGGACACGAGCCTGGTGCTCTGCGCCTTCGTTCCGCCTCTTTAGTACCCATGTCGCGCTTTCATTCTGCCGGAGTCGAACCATCGTCTACTTGTCGCACAAAGAGCACTGTGCCGGCAGCGAAATGCCCCAGCCAACTGCTTCTGCCGACACACGCCTGGGCTATGCACTTTCCCTCGCAGCGACATACAGCAGCACATTCGGTCTTTCTTGTCGTCCAAATGTAAAGGGAAAGATTCCACGCTACGTCTGGCACAGAGAACAGTTTTAGGTCAACAAGCTTACCCAGAGCTTTACTCCGATGCGTGGAAACCGGTGTTTGCACCACATTCTAGTGGCAGCCCTCCTTCTTTTACAGCCTGCACAGCCCCGTCAGATCGTGGTGCTCTCTGACACTTTCCTTCTCAGTTCCAAGTACCACCGCGAACCTTACAGCCTTGCAGGGAGCAAAGACGCGGATAAACGTCTCGCACCGAAGAACGTGGCTGGACGAAAATATGTTCTTCCTCTCTCCTCCTTGTCGCCCAGATTGTGGTGCTGTGTTGAAAGTCTTGGCCAGCGAAAAGCTAATCCAGCCAGTGTTTCTCTCCTGACGCATTTCGCTGAGCGAGAGCGACACAGAGAGCTTGGACATTGCAAAACAGCAAGGAAATGATTGTACGTCGAGCTCAGGAAAATCCGTGCACAGCACACTGTGGGATGCGTGCAATGCTGACGCTTAAGAGCGGCAAAGCTCAAAGGCATCGCTGGGCTCGAGTACTGTCCAGACCACGGCGAAGAACGAAGCAGCTGGGCCACGGCTTAATGTACTCAGTGGAGCGAATTTCAAATGTCCAGCCAAGAGCTGCTTCACAAGCAGATTCAGCTGAGAATGCTCTGGCTGCTTCACAAAGTAAAGCGCAGCCGGTGCACTCCATCACACTACCTGGCCAGAAAAAGGTTCCTAAACCTTAAGTACCGCAGAGTCCATGCAGCTGGAGCACACCCAGAAGGACGCGTCCAGATGGAAGGCGTTCTTCAAGTACCCCTCTGCTCCAAGCAGCTTTGAAACGGAGCACAACACACTGCGGCTCGGCAGCTTCCTTCTCAGATAGACGTGCCGTCACATTATTCACTCTCGCAGCTCCGTTGCCCACTTGCAGCAGCTGCTACCAAAGAAAAAGGCTCCAGAAGTAAAAACCACTGCTGGGCTGCACTTTCCCTTTGCCTCAAGTAAAAAAAAATACACTGTCCGCTGCACTCTCTATTTCCCTTCTCCACCGCATCGCGAAGCATAAACCTAACCGCAATTGTTTCCAGGGAAAGCTGGAAGAGAAATAGGTAGCAGCACGAGTAGCTGCAAGTTGGACTTGAAGTTTCCGACTGGTAACGTGAATCCGAAAACAAGCGAGGCGCAGCCAGGCTTCCTATTGCAGCCTGTGCGATGCACACACCAGCTCGGTGCTTTGCCTTCATTCTTATGCTCTTCGTAGCAGGTCGCGCTTTCGTTTTGCTGGAGACGGACCGTCGTCTACTTGTCGCACAGAGAGCGTGGTGCTGGAAGCGAAATACTCGAGGCTGCTGCTTCTGCCGAAACACGCTTAGGCTATGCAATTTCTCTTTAGCGCTACGTAGCACCACAGTCTGTCTGCTTTGTAGCCTGATTCTTAACGGAAAGCTTCTCGGCTACGTCTGGCACAGAGAACAGTTTTAGGTCAACTAGCTTACCCAGAGCTCACCCCCGACGAGTGAGAACTTGTATTTGCACCACATTCCAGTGGCAGCCCTCTTTCTTTTACAACCTGCTCAGCGCCGTCAGATTGCAGTGCTCTCTGCACCTTCCTTCTCAGTTCCAAGTACCACCGCGCACATTACAGCCTTGCAGGGAGCGAAGACGCGGATAAACGTCTCGCACCGAAGAACGTGGCTGGACGAAAATATGTTCTTCCTCTCTCCTCCTTGTCGCCCAGATTGTGGTGCTGTGTTGAAAGTCTTGGCCAGCGAAAAGCTAATCCAGCCAGTGTTTCTCTCCTGACGCATTTCGCTGAGCGAGAGCGACACAGAGAGCTTGGACATTGCAAAACAGCAAGGAAATGATTGTACGTCGAGCTCAGGAAAATCCGTGCACAGCACACTGTGGGATGCGTGCAATGCTGACGCTTAAGAGCGGCAAAGCTCAAAGGCATCGCTGGGCTCGAGTACTGTCCAGACCACGGCGAAGAACGAAGCAGCTGGGCCACGGCTTAATGTACTCAGTGGAGCGAATTTCAAATGTCCAGCCAAGAGCTGCTTCACAAGCAGATTCAGCTGAGAATGCTCTGGCTGCTTCACAAAGTAAAGCGCAGCCGGTGCACTCCATCACACTACCTGGCCAGAAAAAGGTTCCTAAACCTTAAGTACCGCAGAGTCCATGCAGCTGGAGCACACCCAGAAGGACGCGTCCAGATGGAAGGCGTTCTTCAAGTACCCCTCTGCTCCAAGCAGCTTTGAAACGGAGCACAACACACTGCGGCTCGGCAGCTTCCTTCTCAGATAGACGTGCCGTCACATTATTCACTCTCGCAGCTCCGTTGCCCACTTGCAGCAGCTGCTACCAAAGAAAAAGGCTCCAGAAGTAAAAACCACTGCTGGGCTGCACTTTCCCTTTGCCTCAAGTAAAAAAAAATACACTGTCCGCTGCACTCTCTATTTCCCTTCTCCACCGCATCGCGAAGCATAAACCTAACCGCAATTGTTTCCAGGGAAAGCTGGAAGAGAAATAGGTAGCAGCACGAGTAGCTGCAAGTTGGACTTGAAGTTTCCGACTGGTAACGTGAATCCGAAAACAAGCGAGGCGCAGCCAGGCTTCCTATTGCAGCCTGTGCGATGCACACACCAGCTCGGTGCTTTGCCTTCATTCTTATGCTCTTCGTAGCAGGTCGCGCTTTCGTTTTGCTGGAGACGGACCGTCGTCTACTTGTCGCACAGAGAGCGTGGTGCTGGAAGCGAAATACTCGAGGCTGCTGCTTCTGCCGAAACACGCTTAGGCTATGCAATTTCTCTTTAGCGCTACGTAGCACCACAGTCTGTCTGCTTTGTAGCCTGATTCTTAACGGAAAGCTTCTCGGCTACGTCTGGCACAGAGAACAGTTTTAGGTCAACTAGCTTACCCAGAGCTCACCCCCGACGAGTGAGAACTTGTATTTGCACCACATTCCAGTGGCAGCCCTCTTTCTTTTACAACCTGCTCAGCGCCGTCAGATTGCAGTGCTCTCTGCACCTTCCTTCTCAGTTCCAAGTACCACCGCGCACATTACAGCCTTGCAGGGAGCGAAGACGCGGATAAACGTCTCGCACCGAAGAACGTGGCTGGACGAAAATATGTTCTTCCTCTCTCCTCCTTGTCGCCCAGATTGTGGTGCTGTGTTGAAAGTCTTGGCCAGCGAAAAGCTAATCCAGCCAGTGTTTCTCTCCTGACGCATTTCGCTGAGCAAGAGCTGAGGAAAATCCTCACACAGCACACTGTGGGATGCGTGCAATGCTGACGCTTAAGAGCGGCACAGCTAAAAGTCATCGCTGGGCTTCAGTTTTGTCCACACCGCAAAAGGCGAAGAAGGAAGCAGCTGGGCCACAGCTTAATGTACTCAGTGGAGCGAATTTCAAATGTCCAGCCAAGAGCTGCTTCACAAGCAGATTCAGCTGAGAATGCTCTGGCTGCTTCACAAAGTAAGGCGCAGCCGGTGCACTCCATCACACTACCTGGCAAGAGGCAGTTTCTTACACCTTCAATGCTGCAGAGTCCATGCAGCTGGAGCACACCCAGAAGGACGCGTCCAGATGGAAGGCGTTCTTCAAGTACCCCCCTGCTCCAAGCAGCTTTGAAACGGAGCACAACACACTGCGGCTCGGCAGCTTCCTTCTCAGATAGACGTGCCGTCACATTATTCACTCTCGCAGCTCCGTTGCCCACTTGCAGCAGCTGCTACCAAAGAAAAAGGCTCCAGGAGTAAAAGCCACTGCTGAGCTGCACTATCCCCTTGCCTCACGTAAAGCACCAGAAACTGTCCGCTGCACTCTGTATTTCCATTCTCCGCCGCATCTACCACTGTCATCTCTGCATCTCGAAGCATAAACCTCGTCACAATTGTTTCCGGGGAAAGCTGGAAGAGAAATAGGTAGCAGCACAAGTAGCTGCAGGTTGAACTTTCTGTTTTCAACTGCTAATTTGAATCCGAAAACAAGCGAGTGACAGCCACGCTTCCTCTTGCAGCCTGTGCGATGCACACACCAGCTCGCTGCTTTGCGCCTCCATTCTTCCGCTCTTCGTACCATGTCGCGCTTTCGTTTTGCTGGCGACGAACCGTCGTCTACTTGTCACGCAGAGAGAACGGTGGCAGCAGAGAAAGGCTCCAGAGAAACACTCCAGGTTGCTGATCCTTCCGAAACACACCTGGGCTATGCACTTTCTTTCGCAGCCTTTGATAACACCACATTCTGTTTGCGTTGTAGCCTGAATGTCAAGGGAATGATTCTCGGCTACGTCTGGCACAGAGAACAGTTTTAGGTCAACAAGCTTACCCGGAGTTTACCCCCGACGCGTGGAAACCTGTATTTGCACCACATTCCAGTGGTAGCTCTCTTTCTTTCACAGCCTGCACAGCGCCGTTAGATCGCGGTGCTCTCTGCACCTTCCTTCTCAGTTCCAAGTTCCACCGCGAACCGTACAGCCTTGCAGGGAACAAAGACGTGGATAGATGTGCCGCAGAGAAGATCGTGCAAAGGCGAAAAGATGTTCTTTTCTCCTCCTCGTCGCCCGGATTGTGGTGCTGTACTGAAAGCGTGGGTTTTATTACCCCTTCTCGCAATAAGACTACGGTGCTGCATTGGAACTGTTGGCCAGTGAAATGCTAATCCAGCAAGTGCTTCTCTCCTGACAAATTTCTCTGAGTGAGGGCTTGCGCGGACAGCTTGGCTCTGCGAAGCAGAAAGGCTGTACTTGCACGTAGCGCTGAGGAAAATCTGTGCACAGCGCACTGTGGATTCGTGCAGTACACACACTGAAGAGAGCCAAAGCTGAATGCTTCAGTTCTGTCCAGCGCCGGTAAGGGAGAAGACCGCAGCCCCATGGCACTGGGCTGGTGTGTGCGATGGCTATGAGCTGTGCCGCTCTTCTGCGTGTATACTGCACGCATCCACAGTGTGCGGAGCACAGATTTTCCTCCGCTCTCGCTCAGTGAAATGCATCAGGAGGGAAGCACATGCTGGATTAGCCTTCCACTGGCCAACAGTTCCAACGCAGCACCATAGTCTTATTGCGAGAAGGGATAATAAAACACATGTATTGTCCCGGCACAGTTCTCTGTGTGAGACGTAGTCGAGAATCTTTCCCTTAAGATTAAGACCACAATGCAGATAGAATGTTGTGCTACCTAGCACTGGGGGGAATAGCCCAGGCGTGTTTCGGCAGAGGCAGCAGCCTGGAGCGTTTCTCTGCTGGTACCGTTCTCTCTGTGTGACAAGTAGACGACGGTTCGTCGCCAGCAAAACGAAAGCGCGACATGGTACGAAGAGCATAAGAATGAAGGCAAAGCACCGAGCTGGTGTGTGCATAGCACAGGTTGCAAGAGGAAGCGTGGCTGTCACTCGCTTGTTTTCGGATTCAATTTAGCAGTTGAAAACAGAAAGTTCAACTTGCAGCTACTTGTGCTGCTACCTATTTCTCTTCCAGCTTTCCCCAGAAACAATTGTGACGAGGTTTATGCTTCGAGATGCAGAGATGACAGTGGTAGATGCGGCGGAGAATGGAAATACAGAGTGCAGCGGACAGTTTCTGGTGCTTTACGTGAGGCAAGGGGATAGTGCAGCTCAGCAGTGGCTTTTATTCCTGGAGCCTTTTTCTTTGGTAGCAGCTGCTGCAAGTGGGCAACGGAGCTGCGAGAGTGAATAATGTGACGGCACGTCTATCTGAGAAGGAAGCTGCTGAGCCGCAGTGTGTTGTGCTCCGTTTCAAAGCTGCTTGGAGCAGAGGGGTACTTGAAGAACGCCTTCCATCTGGACGCATCCTTCTGGGTGTGCTCCAGCTGCATGGACTCTGCAGCACTGAAGGTGTAAGAAACTGCCTCTGGCCAGGTAGTGTGATGGAGTGCACCGGCTGCGCCTTACTTTGTGAAGCAGCCAGAGCATTCTCAGCTGAATCTGCTTGTGAAGCAGCTCTTGGCTGGACATTTGAAATTCGCTCCACTGAGTACATTAAGCCGTGGCCCAGCTGCTTCCTTCTTCGCCTTTTGCGGTGTGGACAAAACTGAAGCCCAGCGATGACTTTTAGCTGTGCCGCTCTTAAGCGTCAGCATTGCACGCATCCCACAGTGTGCTGTGTGAGGATTTTCCTCAGCTCTTGCTCAGCGAAATGCGTCAAGAGAGAAACACTGGCTGGATTAGCCTTTCGCTGGCCAAGGCTTTCAATACAACACCACAATCTGGGCGACGAGGAGGGAAAAGGCAGAACATCTTTTCTTCCAGCCACGTTCTTCGGTGCGAGACGTTTATCCGCGTCTTCGCTCCCTGCAAGGCTGTAATGTGCGCGGTGGTACTTGGAACTGAGAAGGAAGGTGCAGAGAGCACTGCAATCTGACGGCGCTGAGCAGGTTGTAAAAGAAAGAGGGCTGCCACTGGAATGTGGTGCAAATACAAGTTCTCACTCGTCGGGGGTGAGCTCTGGGTAAGCTAGTTGACCTAAAACTGTTCTCTGTGCCAGACGTAGCCGAGAAGCTTTCCGTTAAGAATCAGGCTACAAAGCAGACAGACTGTGGTGCTACGTAGCGCTAAAGAGAAATTGCATAGCCTAAGCGTGTTTCGGCAGAAGCAGCAGCCTCGAGTATTTCGCTTCCAGCACCACGCTCTCTGTGCGACAAGTAGACGACGGTCCGTCTCCAGCAAAACGAAAGCGCGACCTGCTACGAAGAGCATAAGAATGAAGGCAAAGCACCGAGCTGGTGTGTGCATCGCACAGGCTGCAATAGGAAGCCTGGCTGCGCCTCGCTGGTTTTCGGATTCACGTTACCAGTCGGAAACTTCAAGTCCAACTTGCAGCTACTCGTGCTGCTACCTATTTCTCTTCCAGCTTTCCCTGGAAACAATTGCGGTTAGGTTTATGCTTCGCGATGCGGTGGAGAAGGGAAATAGAGAGTGCAGCGGACAGTGTATTTTTTTTTACTTGAGGCAAAGGGAAAGTGCAGCCCAGCAGTGGTTTTTACTTCTGGAGCCTTTTTCTTTGGTAGCAGCTGCTGCAGGTGGGCAACGGAGCTGCGAGAGTGAATAATGTGACGGCACGTCCATCTGAGAAGGAAGCTCCCGAGCCGCAGTGTTGTGCTCCGTTTCAAGGCTGCTTGGAGCAGGGGGGTACTTGAAGAACGTCTTCTATCTGAACGCGTCCTTCTGGATGCACTCAAGCTGCATGGACTCTGCGCCACTTAAGGTTTAGGAACCTTCTTCTGGCCAGGTAGTGTGATGGAGGGCACCGGCTGCGCACCGTGCTCTTTGTGCGACAAGTAGACGATGGTTCGACTCCGGCAGATTGAAAGCGCAACATGGTACGAAGAGCGGAAGAATGGAGGCGCAAAGCAGCGAGCTGGTGTGTGCATCGCACAGGCTGCAAGAGGAAGCGTGGCTGTCACTCGCTTGTTTTCGGATTCAAATTAGCAGTTGAAAACAGAAAGTTCAACCTGCAGCTACTTGTGCTGCTACCTATTTCTCTTCCAGCTTTCCCCGGAAACAATTGTGACGAGGTTTATGCTTCGAGATGCAGAGATGACAGTGGTAGGTGCGGCGGAGAATGGAAATACAGAGTGCAGCGGACAGTTTCTGGTGCTTTACGTGAGGCAAGGGGATAGTGCAGCTCAGCAGTGGCTTTTACTCCTGGAGCCTTTTTCTTTGGTAGCAGCTGCTGCAAGTGGGCAACGGAGCTGCGAGAGTGAATAATGTGACGACACGTCTATCTGAGAAGGAAGCTGCCGAGCCGCAGTGTGTTGTGCTCCGTTTCAAAGCTGCTTGGAGCAGAGGGGTACTTGAAGAACGCCTTCCATCTGGACGCGTCCTTCTGGGTGTGCTCCAGCTGCATGGACTCTGCGGTACTTAAGGTTTAGGAACCTTTTTCTGGCCAGGTAGTGTGATGGAGTGCACCGGCTGCGCTTTACTTTGTGAAGCAGCCAGAGCATTCTCAGCTGAATCTGCTTGTGAAGCAGCTCTTGGCTGGACATTTGAAATTCGCTCCACTGAGTACATTAAGCCGTGGCCCAGCTGCTTCGTTCTTCTCCGTGGTCTGGACAGTACTCGAGCCCAGCGATGCCTTTGAGCTTTGCCGCTCTTAAGCGTCAGCATTGCACGCATCCCACAGTGTGCTGTGCACGGATTTTCCTGAGCTCGACGTACAATCATTTCCTTGCTGTTTTGCAATGTCCAAGCTCTCTGTGTCGCTCTCGCTCAGCGAAATGCGTCAGGAGAGAAACACTGGCTGGATTAGCTTTTCGCTGGCCAAGACTTTCAACACAGCACCACAATCTGGGCGACAAGGAGGAGAGAGGAAGAACATATTTTCGTCCAGCCACGTTCTTCGGTGCGAGACGTTTATCCGCGTCTTTGCTCCCTGCAAGGCTGTAAGGTTCGCGGTGGTACTTGGAACTGAGAAGGAAAGTGTCAGAGAGCACCACGATCTGACGGGGCTGTGCAGGCTGTAAAAGAAGGAGGGCTGCCACTAGAATGTGGTGCAAACACCGGTTTCCACGCATCGGAGTAAAGCTCTGGGTAAGCTTGTTGACCTAAAACTGTTCTCTGTGCCAGACGTAGCGTGGAATCTTTCCCTTTACATTTGGACGACAAGAAAGACCGAATGTGCTGCTGTATGTCGCTGCGAGGGAAAGTGCATAGCCCAGGCGTGTGTCGGCAGAAGCAGTTGGCTGGGGCATTTCGCTGCCGGCACAGTGCTCTTTGTGCGACAAGTAGACGATGGTTCGACTCCGGCAGAATGAAAGCGCGACATGGGTACTAAAGAGGCGGAACGAAGGCGCAGAGCACCAGGCTCGTGTCCGCAGCGTACAAACTGAGAAAGGAGCGTGGCTGGCACCCGCCTTCCGGCCGAATTCACTTTAAGATTGAGAGGGAGAAAGTTCTACGACAGCTACTTACCTTCCAACCATCCCTGGAACCACTGGCGCTTACCTTTCAGCTCCGAGATGCAGAAAACACAGTGGTCGATGCCAAGGAGAGGGGAAGTAGAGAGTGCAGTGGGGAGTTTAGGTGGCTTTACGTGAGGCAAGGGGAAGGTGCAGCCCAGCATTGGCTTTTTCTTCTAGCTCTTTTCTTCAGGAGAGCAGCTAGCAACCGAGCTGCGAGAGCCAACAATGGCATGGCACGTCTGTCAGAGAAGGAAGCTACAGTGCTGCAGACTGCTGTGCACAGTTTTAATCCTGCTGTAAGTACACGGTACTTTTGGAACGTCTTCTGTCCTGACTCTCCCATCTCTGGGAGCTCTAGCTGCTTGAACGTGGCCACACTGAAGGTGTGCGGACCTGATTGCGCTGCGAGTATCAAGACTTCCAGAGACGAGGGATAGTCAACAAATGCTTTCTCACCTGGCCCATCTCTAAGTCCGATCTGGGGCTGCAAATGCAGCGCTGCAAGGGTGGACTTACCCACTTGGAGAGAATGTGATGATGCTCTATATATAGTTGCGAAGGAAAGTGCTGGTCACTGGAATGTTTCGCCTAGTTTACAGACTTTAAAAGGACTATGAAGTCCCACGCCTTGTTCTAGCACTTGTTCTCTGCATGCAGCTGCTGGATGTTTGGAAGGGCTTTGGGATCGGCGAGAGGTGGAGGGTAGGATGCTACATAGAGCTTGAAGGAAAGTGCGTATCTGCAGGGCCTTTGATGCAGTTCAGTGGGTGCGAGTTACATGTTGAGCATGTTCATGATGGCACAGAAAAGGTTCTGAAAAGAAAGAGACCGTGCTGGAACTGCCTTTACTTTTGCCGCTTAGAAACTGCCCAGGCAACAATGAAAAGATTCCTCTTTCTTCCCCGCTACGGGCAGGATCACATCCTTTTATGTCTCCAAGAGGCAGGATGCACAGCGGAGCTCTTCCACCAACTGCACCCACACGACCGGGGCCGCGCCAGCGAAGCGCTTGGCTTTTTCCCGGGCACTGTCAGCGCTCATGGAAACAACCACACGATGGCGCTGTAGACTTGCAAAAGAAGGCCAAGCACCCGGCCCAGCTCGAAACCACCCCAAGGGCAAAGGTAACTTGCACACGTCCCTGCACTCAAATTAACGGTGTCAGAACAAAAAGATTTCCCTCATCTTCCCCTTCCAAGAGCAGACTCCTCTTTACACCACACTCCAAGAGCCAGAAAAACCTCTTTGGCCCAAGCAAATCTTTTCCCTCTCGCAGATTCTGCCCACCAACTTGAACCCCTGGCAAAAACAGAGCTCAGTGCCAGCTGAGGAAGATCTTGCTGCCTACAACTTCACCTGCACCCCTCAAACTAGCAGCACACACGCTGTTCTCAGCACTCTCCTTCTCAGCTCTAGGTACCATCCTAAGCCTTCCCTCTCCCAGAGTCAGGGTCCAAAGACAACGGCACCAGGGACTGCTCACACACCGAAGGCACCAGGACAAAAGGCTCACAAGCTTGGCCTTTGCATTCCCACTGACAGCTCAACAGCTCTAACCCAGAGAGAGCTCTGCCTGTTGGGAAAAGCCTTTAAAATCCCTAAGAGCATCTGATGTGCACATCCACACCTGCTTTCCTTGCCAAAGAGAGCAACTACAAGCCCATCTCCAAAGAAACGGCATCCCCTCCTCCAAAATGCAACACATCCAGCGACTGATCCACCTCCAGTATTGAATATGTCCAGCAATTGCCCCTACACGCACAGGGGCCAGAAGAGAAATGTCTTGCTGGACTATTCCTCCCCATGGTACCTTAACATCTGCTCCAGCAACACTGGCACTATGTCCTTGCCTTCCCAAGGAAAGGCACTCCGAGTCTCTTGGCCTTGCCTTGCCTTCAGCACCATGTCTTGTTCTTCTTAAGCTACCCTTGCTCTGCTTCCTTTGCCTACGTCTGCCTTGCCTCGCACTACCTACAACTTGCTGGCTTTGCTTTGCCCTGCCTACCACTCTTTCCCTTGCCTTCCATGCAGGCAAGGCGCTGCAAACCAAGTGCAGGCAATTGTGGGCAAGTCAAGGGAGAGGTAGGCAAGGCCAGAGCAGTGAGGGGAAAGCAAATGGAGTGGTAGGCAAGAGAAGGCCCAGAAGTTAGAGGCAAGGCTGGCCGTAGGAAGGAAAGTCCACTGATGGGAAGGCCAGGCAGAAACAGGAAGGGCTTGGCAAGCCAAGGCCCTGGAGGAAAGCAGTAGGCAGGTCAAGGGCGGGGCATGGCCATGCAAAGGAATGCAAGGCTACAGAGGGCTAGCAGGGCAAGGCAAGGAAACTGTTGTGTTGCCAAGGCAAGGCCAGGCAAGGCACGTGAGAAGTACATTCAATGACTGCTAGTACACAAAAGTGGCCAGGACCAAGTGCTCTGTGTGGCCTTGATCCCGCGTGGGTCATCTCTCCTCTGCACCTAAAAGACTTGAGCTACCTGCTTTGCTTTGTATGCAAAAGAACTCTCATTCTGGTCCCCGAGCTCAAGGGCAAAATGTGAATTGCCCTTCCAAGATTCAAGACATGCAAGGATTGCTCCCAGACAAAGGCTGCCCATAGAGATGAGTGTGGCAACATGCGTCCTCCTCCCCTGGTCTTCCTCTCATGTGATCCTGAAACACCGGAGATGCTTGAGAGCTTTGAGATTCCTAGGAGGAGCAGAAAGGGCAGGGCAAGGGCATGAAAGGTCATTGAAAAGGGGTCTTGAATTCCAGGTGGGGGAGGGGTGAGCAAGGTCATGCAAGGCAAGGGAGGGGTTCAAGGGCAAGGCAAGGCAAGTGGTGGCTTTGCGAGGCGAGGCAAGGCAGTGAGGGTCCTAGAAGGAAAAGGAAAGGTGAGGCCAGACCTAGACGAATGTGAAAGGAAGTCAGGTGGGGGATGGGTGAGCAAGTCAATGCAAGGCAGGGGAGAAAAGGCAGGTTGAGGGAAGGCTACAGAGGGGGCAGCAAGGAAATGCAAGGCATGGGGAAGCATGTGAGGAGTGGGCGCTGCCAGCCAGCCGGGATGGCAGGGGCGGGGCCACTGCAAGTAGCATGGGGGGGATGTGGACGGGGGTGTTAGTGTGCGGCAGGTGTGTGTGTGTGTGTGTGTGTGCAGCGGAGTGCAGGGTAAGTGCAGGTGTGTGTGTGCGCATACGGGGGTTTTGTGCCGGGTGCTGTGCCGGGGGGAGCCGTTCCACCGCCAAGAAGGTGTGGGAGTGAAAGGAGTAACATAGATGTGTCTTTACAAAGAGACCGTGTGAATCCGTCCTTAGACAAGGCTAGGAATTTACAGGGAGGGAAGTAAGAGAAGAAAGTATTAGCTCTAGAAACTGTTACTAATCAACAGAGACTGTTGCTCAGCCAAGGCCCTGTTAAATTCCTGAACCTAGAGCAAGGCAGCAAAGACTTAATAGCATTAGGAATAGGTTCGTTTTCTTCCTTTTCCATACCAAAAGGAGGGTGCATATTAGAGGGGGGAATAGAGTAGGCAGTTCCGGCAGTCTGTAATTCCCGAGTACCTCAGAGGGTGCTGTTGCCAGGAACTTAGCAGAAAAAGGGGGCTGCGTCCCGCAATCATTTGAGAGACTCCATGGCAAAAGCCCCATGGCCTCTCCCTGGAGTTGAAGAATGTTACAGGACTCCTCTGTCTCCTTTTTGGTGGATGAAGAAACTCAGAAAGCAACACTTCTGCCAGAACTCTCCAAGATGCCCCCTTTGCTCCCAGTGACTCCATCACTGCCCGGGAAGCTGTCTTTTCTACCAGAGATGTTCGAGATACAGTTAAAAGTCGTGCGGCAGAGAAAAAAGGCAAGAATTGGTTTACAAGGGATGGCAAACAAGAGATACCAGAGCCTTTGGCCCTACCAATACTAAAACAACTCCGTGAAGAGAGTCCTTGCATTTCCTGAGGATTGGCAGAAGCCTTCCTCATGATGCATGTTGCTGTGGGTCTTTTTAGACTGGCAAAACGAGCTGTTGAAGGTTGCTTGATCTGTGCTAAAGCAAACAGCCGAGTTACAAAGTAACCTGCCAGGGGAGGGAGGCCTTGGGCTGCATGTCCCTTCCAAAGACGCCAGGTGGATTTTCCTGAGATGCCCCAAGTGGCAAGGCTTAATATCTTCTGGTAATCGTATGTCAGCTAGCAAGGTGGCCAGAAGCATTTCCAACTGCTTCAGCAATGACAGGATCAGTTATTAAGGCATTGTTGGAACAAGTCATTCCAAGATAAAGCATTGTAGAAGCAATAGACTCAGATAGGGGAACTCATTTTACAGGAAAGATCCTTCAAGGGGTTTTGGCTTCTTTAGGAATACAATGGAACCTCCATAGGCCCTGGCACCCCCAGAGCTCGGCTCGGGTAGAATACAATGAATAGAGAAATAAACACCTTTTGAAGCTGGTAATAGAAATCAAGATGCCATGGGTAGGGCTTTGGACATTGGCTTTGGCGAGAATGAGGGCCCGACCCAGAAGAGAGATTCAGTTATCTCCCTTTCAATCGTCGTTTGCAATTACCCTGGTAAGTCTCAACCTTGGGGGGGGGGGGGGGAGGGGGGTAGAGGCAAGTGATGTATATTTAAAACCATCTGTGGCCAGGATACTGCTTCTTGTGAAACCCCTTCAACAGGAAGCTCAGCTGGCACAAGCCCCGCCTTTGGACTTTGCTGCTTGTAACATCCAACCGGGAGATTGAGTCCTAGTTAAGGGGTAGAAAGAAGCGCCAATGGTGGTGAAATGGCGTGGCCCATTCCAAGTGTCACTGACCACAGAAACAGCCATCAAGACAGCTGAACACAGGTGGACCCGTCACACTTGGGTCAAGGTCTCTGAAGCCTCAGAGATTTGCACATCTCGGCTGGAGGAGAAAGCCGGGAGGCCGTGACTGACACTCTGCAGGAGCGGGCTGGAGCAGTAGCCAGTGCTTCAACATCAGAGGAAGCCCTGCGTGCCTACCCACAGACCATCTGCTGAAATAGTCTGTATGGGCATCCCTCCTCTAGAATCTCCACTCACTGGGGGGCTAATACTTGCGGCCATTGTTGTACGTTAGGTGGTTTCTGTGTCTTCAATTGCCACAGGTGGTGCAGAAGACAACGTGAAAATTAGACTAGCTAATTAGATCACACTATTAAAACATTTTCCTTAATAATTCTACTTTTATATGGTCAGCTAAGTTTAGGCCAGGAGTGGGAGAATCAATTTGCAGCCTTAGGAGAAGAAGTAGCAAAAATTTTTAACCTTAGCAATTGCTGGCTCTGTGGAGGGCCAGGAGGATCTGAAGAGTGGCCATGGTTGGCTAGCCCAGCTGAACCTAAGCGGTGGGTCAACACCCGACGTGAGGTCCATACTAGGACAGGATTTTGGGCCGAAGAAGGAAGTCCATGGCCACTTCATTCTTCTCAAAAAGGCACTTATTGCCTAAACAGGACAGGGCATGTCTATGTAGGAAAAGGCGTTTGTCAATTGACTTTCCCTCTGGGTTTAAACAATTGGGTTTCGAGCCCCAATTGCCCTCCTTACAATTGTTCCAAATATCAAGGCAAATGCAATCAAATACCTGTTCGGCTCACTAATGGTAGCTGCGCAAGGTGTTCTTGCCACACTTACCAAAAATATTTGGAAGCCTGTAAAGCAATGGGGAGGAACAAGGGCTTTTTTGACCACCTATTTTTGAGCTGTCCCCACAAAAATTCCACAAGTAGAAGACATGTTGTTTGTGATTATCAGTGGGAATGGCAACACCCGATTGGAACTCAAAGCCTTTTAGTGAGTTCTGCTCCAAATGCAACCAAGCAGCTTGCAGATGTAAAAGTAGATGGGAACCCTGTGTGGGAGCTTGGAAATGCAAATACTGTGACCCTTATGGTGGGGCAACTATTGTTGGAGGACCGTTAGGCCCGGGAATCCTGCTGTATTTTGACCCACCAATTGATGACCAAGGGTAGGAAGGCCCCTTTGCTAATGGAACATGGGCTTTGAAAGGACATTATTGGATTTGCGGCCAATATGCTTAGCTCAGGCTACCTCCAAACTGGTCAGGGATATGGTATATTTATTAGACCATTGTTCTTTTTGCTACTACAAGTTCAGGGAAATCGCTTAGGAATCAAAATCTGTGATGATTTAATTAGAGAAAAGCAGTCAGCTGATGCAGCCCTGGCTGGAGGGAGCACCCCAATTTGAATGAGATAATTAGGTTACAGGCTGTCTCGGAAATAATTACCAACCAGCCAGCCACAGCTCTTGACCTTCTAGCTGACCAACCCACTTGAACGAGGAAAGCGGTATTTCAACATTGGATGGTATTAGATTATCTGTTAGCAGAAGAAGGAGGAGGTTGTGGGAAATTAAATGACTCGAGCTGCTGTTTGCAAGCAGATGACAGCGGAAATGTGGTCAAACAAATAACAAAGGAAATAACGCCAGCTCATGGACCTGTCCAAATGTTGAAAGGATGGTAATGGGACATGTTTGCATGGTTAACTGGCCAGCTATGGGCTAAATGAATACCATTTCTCCTCTTATATGCTATAGCAACTCTCATCTTTTTACCATGCGTGACACCATGCTGGGTGCAGCTCTTTCAGCAGGTGCTCAAGGGGATGCCGCTAGCAGCCATGCCTACCTGATCCAGAAATGCATACAAAAGGACAGAAAAGGATGTCACTGCAAATAATAGCAAAACCCAAGAAGGCTCCAGAAGAAAAAATTGAATCAATGGTAATTAAGGTTTGTAAAGACAAATACAGATCAAATTAAAAGAGGAGGGATTGAAAGGAGTGAGATGGATGAGTCCTTACAACCAGACCGTGTGAATCGGCCTGTAGACAAGGCTAGGAACTTATGGGTAGTGAAATAACAGAAGAAATGATTAGTTCTCTGTCCTGGGTTGAGGTGTATTCTATTACCATCCTCATGAGCTGTTGAAATCAGGTGGGGCAGTGTTTTCCTTGCCTCCTCCCCCCAGACTATCTTTCTGTTAATGGCCCATCATTGTCCTGCTGCATGACTCAGAGATAACTCCCTCCGGACTATCTTCTGTTAACGAGCCTAATCAACACCTGGCCTCATGACTCATTACCTCATTGTGAGATGCTCCACCCAGAGGGAGGAACCAAGCATCCCATCATGGATATAACTGGGACTCTGAGCATCAAAGGGACGGGCTCCACTGGATTTCCAGAGGACAGGAGCTACACAGCCACCGCTGGACTTTCTGAGGAAGAGCAGCTCCCTTCTACTACAGGATCACCACTTCAGAGGATTGCAGCCACCATTCCACCAGACTGCTACCACTACCCTGCCTAATAGGGATTCAGGTTGTATCTTGGCTCTGTCAGTGTTCTCTTTTACTTTCTTTTCCTTTTCTTTAATTTCCATTAAATTGTTATTCTGACTTGGTGCCTCTCACTGGTTTATTTTCAAACTAGTACATAATTTGGCGCCCAACGTGGGGCCTGCTCTGAGAGAAAGTCAGAATTACAATTTTGTATTCACCATGGTGCTCAGCTTGTCTGCATGGGTACTGTATCTTGCTCTCTATATCTTTCCTCACATGGGGAACTACCTGCCTGTAGTATTACTCCTGTTAAAACCAGGGAATGGTATGAGAATTGCTTTAATGGTTTATTATGTCTATAGCATAATAACCTGCGAGGCGATGAATGCCATTCGGAAAATATACTCCATTTTGTTTGGCTGTCCTAGTCTGGGCTCCTATTTCTGGGATCTCCTTAACAATCGCACCCAGCCCCTGGTGGGAGGAGTAGAGAGTGGTTTCTTCCAGCCTTTCAGGCCAGGCACAGCAGTTTTTGAAAATATTGAACTCCCTCTGGATGTCAAAGATAGCATAAACTTGCTGTCAGTTCTGCTTTGTCTTCTCTGTACAGCCTGCACCATGTACACCATGCTCAGAATCAGAGCTATGGCACAGCATCCTCAGGATGAGGGAGGGAAGAAGAGCAGAGCAACAAACACCATGTCTGCACAGACTGTCGCAGAGGAGAAAGAAACCAAATGCAAAACGACAGCATCCATGTCTACGCAGACTGACACAGAGGAGAAAGAAGCCAGACGCAAGACAACAGCGCCCATGTCTACGCAGACTGACACAGAGGAGAAAGGAACCAAAAGCACTGTCAGCATCCCCACGCAAACCATCACTGAACCAGAACAGCCTAAACCGATTGCAGTTGCCCCCGTGCAGAAGAAGAAATCAAAAAGCAAGTCAGTCCGCATAGTGACTGACGAGGATGCAGCAGGACCTTCGCACCCAGCAGAAGAGGCAGAGCCAGAGATCATCACTCGGTCACTATCCCTGGGTGAGCTGCGTGACCTGCGGAGGGAATTCACCCGCCAGACGAATGAGTCCATCCTGACCTGGCTGCTCCGCATCTGGGACGCTGCAGCCAATGACACTATTCTAGACGGAAGTGAGGCCAGGCAACTGGGATCTCTGTCCCGGGATGTGGTCATTGACCAGGGGATCGGGAGAACCCAAGAAACCCTCAGCCTCTGGCGGCGACTGCTTACAAGTGTCAGGGACAGGTACCTTTGTAAAGAAGACCTCCAGGTACACCAAGGAAAATGGAGCACAATGGAACAAGGTATCCGGTGCCTGAGGGAATTGGCTGTGCTGGAGATCATTTTCTCAGAAGATGAGAGATTTCCTAAGAGCCCAGATGGTGTCCAGTGCACATCACAGATGTGGTTGAGGTTCGCACGCCTTGGACCAGAGATATACTCCCGTTACCTGGCAACGCTGCAATGGAGGGAAGGCGAGGACAGGGTGGGCGTCTTGGTGAACAAGCTGAGGATTTACGAGGACACTGTCACAGCCCCATTTCGCACCCATGTCTCATCCGTGGAAACAAGTCTTTTGGCTGAGCAAGTCCGGAGCTTGGTTGAAGAAGGCCATCAGAAATTGAAAAAGGAGCTTAAGGAAGAGATTTATCACATCTCGCCAGAACTAACAAGAGTCTCTGCCATTAGGAGCCGGCGCCCCCCAACCAGGGAGAGAGGATACACGCCACGAGGTAATCTCTGGTTTTTCCTTCAGGAACATGGAGAAGACATGAGTAAGTGGCATGGAAAACCCACCTCCTCCTTAGCAGCCAGGGTACGTGAACTAAAAAGAGGGACAACTACCACAAGAAGCGCATCTAGAGTCAACATTGCTCCGGTCTCTTGCACACAGAACTCCAGACGGTACCAGAATGACAGTATGACTGATCCTCTTGAAGGGACCTCAGGAACATACTCACCGGAAGGGAGCAACATGCACCAGAACCAGGAATAGAGGGGCCCTGCCTCTAGCCAGGTAGAGGAAAGGGATAATCGGGTCTTTTGGACTGTGTGGGTCCGATGGCCTGGCACATCTGAGCCACAAAAATACACGGCTTTGGTTGACACAGGCGCTCAATGTACTCTGATGCCATCAAGGTATGTGGGAGCAGAACCCATTTCTATTTGTGGGGTGACAGGAGGATCCCAGCAGCTGACTGTACTGGAAGCTGAAGTGAGTTTAACTGGGAACGAGTGGCAGAAACACCCCATCGTGACTGGCCCGGAGGCCCCGTGCATTCTCGGCATAGACTATCTCAGAAATGGATATTTCAAGGACCCAAAAGGACATCGTTGGGCTTTTGGGATAGCTGCTGTGGAGACAGAAGATATCAGACAACTGAGTACATTGCCTGGCCTCTCAGATGACCCGTCTGCCGTGGGACTGCTAAGAGTTGAAGAACAACAGGTACCAATCGCCACAGCAACAGTACACCGTCGGCAATACCGCACCGACAGAGACTCTGTGGTTCCCGTCCATGAGATGATTCGTAAACTGGAGAGCCAAGGGGTGGTCAGCAAGGCCCATTCACCTTTCAACAGCCCTATATGGCCAGTGCGTAAGTCCAACGGGGAATGGAGACTGACAGTGGATTACCGTGGCCTGAATGAAGTCACACCACCATTGAGCGCTGCTGTGCCGGACATGTTGGAACTTCAGTACGAGCTGGAGTCCAAAGCAGCGAAGTGGTACTCCACTACTGACATTGCCAACGCCTTCTTCTCCATTCCTTTGGCAGCAGAATGCAGGCCCCAGTTTGCTTTCACTTGGAGGGGTGTGCAATACACCTGGAACCGACTGCCCCAGGGGTGGAAGCACAGTCCTACCATTTGCCATGGACTGATCCAAACTGCACTGGAAAAGGGTGAGGCCCCAGAACATCTGCAATACATCGACGACATCATCGTGTGGGGAAACACAGCAAAGGAAGTATTTGAGAAAGGAGAGAAAATCATCCAGATTCTCCTGGAAGCTGGCTTTGCCATCAAAAGGAGCAAAGTCAAGGGACCTGCCCAAGAGATCCAGTTCCTGGGAGTAAAGTGGCAAGATGGACGACGTCAGATTCCCACCGAGGTCGTCAACAAGATCACTGCGATGTCTCCACCGACCAGTAAGAAGGAAACACAAGCTTTCCTAGGCGCCATAGGTTTTTGGAGAATGCACATTCCTGAGTACAGCCAGATTGTGAGCCCTCTCTACCTGGTTACCCGCAAGAAGAACGATTTCCACTGGGGCCCTGAACAGCAGCAAGCCTTCGCCCAGATCAAGCAGGAAATCGCTCATGCGGTAGCCCTTGGCCCAGTCAGGACAGGACCAGAGGTGAAGAATGTGCTCTACTCTGCAGCCGGGAGCCATGGTCTGTCCTGGAGCCTCTGGCAGAAGGTGCCTGGTGAGACTCGTGGCCGACCACTGGGATTCTGGAGCCGAAGCTACAGAGGGTCTGAAGCTAACTACACTCCCACAGAGAAGGAAATCTTGGCCGCCTATGAAGGAGTCCAAGCTGCCTCAGAGGTAATCGGCACAGAGGCACAACTCCTCCTGGCACCCCGACTACCAGTGCTGGGGTGGATGTTCAAGGGAAAGGTTCCTGCCATGCATCACGCCACCGACATCACATGGAGCAAATGGATTGCTCTCATCACACAGTGTGCCCGTATTGGAAACCCGAATCGCCCTGGGATTCTGGAAATTATAACAAACTGGCCTGAAGGTGAGACTTTTGGATTATCTTCTGAAGAAGAGGAAGAGCAAGTGACTCGTGCTGAGGAAGCCCCACCATATAATGAGCTACCGGAGACTGAAAGACGTTATGCCCTCTTCACTGATGGTTCCTGCCGAATTGTAGGCACTAACAGGAAGTGGAAAGCTGCAGTATGGAGCCCCACACGGCAAGTTGCACAAGCTACCGAGGGACAAGGTGGATCGAGTCAGGTTGCAGAGCTTAAAGCCGTCCAGCTGGCTTTGGATATTGCTGAACGAGAGAAGTGGCCGAGGCTTTATCTCTACACCGACTCGTGGATGGTAGCTAACGCTCTGTGGGGATGGCTGGTTCGCTGGAGAAAAGCCAACTGGCAGCGCAGAGGGAAACCCATCTGGGCCGCTGAGATTTGGCAGGACATAGCCGCCCGAGTAGAGAAGCTGACCGTGAAGGTTCGACACGTGGATGCGCACGTACCCAAGAGTCGGGCTAATGAAGAACATCGCAACAACGAGCAGGTGGACCGAGCTGCCAAGGTGAAAGTATCACAGGTGGATCTGGACTGGCAGCACAAGGGAGAATTATTCCTAGCTCGTTGGGCCCATGATGCCTCTGGTCATCAGGGGAGAGATGCAACATACCAATGGGCCCGTGACCGAGGGGTGGACCTTACCATGGACAGCATCTCACAGGTCATCCACAGTTGTGAGACCTGTGCTGCAATCAAACAGGCCAAGCGGGTGAAGCCTCTGTGGTACGGTGGACGATGGTCAAAGTACAGGTATGGGGAAGCCTGGCAAGTTGATTACATCACCCTTCCCCAAACTCGCCAAGGCAAGCGCTACGTGTTGACCATGGTTGAAGCAACCACTGGATGGCTGGAGACCTACCCTGTGCCTCATGCTACAGCCCGGAACACCATCTTGGGCCTGGAAAAGCAAGTCCTGTGGAGACATGGCACCCCGGACAGGATCGAGTCAGACAACGGGACTCATTTTAAGAACAGCCTCATCAACACCTGGGCCAGAGAACACGGTATCGAATGGATATATCACATTCCTTATCATGCACCAGCTGCCGGAAAAGTTGAACGCTGCAATGGACTACTTAAAACCACCCTAAAGGCACTTGGTGGGGGAACCTTCAAAAATTGGGAAGCGAACTTAGCGAAGGCTACCTGGATGGTCAATACCCGAGGGTCCATCAATCGAGCTGGTCCTGCCGAGTCTGAACCCTTGCACACAGTGGATGGAGATAGAGTCCCTGTGGTACACCTGAGAGGTATTTTAGGAAAGACTGTTTGGATTAATCCCACCTCAGGCAAAGGCAAACCCATCCGTGGGATTGTCTTTGCTCAAGGACCTGGTTGCACTTGGTGGGTAATGCAAAAAGATGGGGAAACCCGTTGTGTACCACAGGGAGACCTAATCTTAGGTGAGAACGGTGTGTAGGGTTTCATTGTATATATATATATATATATATATGTATGTGTGTTTAGAGTTTAAGAAGGTATTGATTTGGGATGATGTAGATGGTAATAGAATAAGGGGTGGATAATGTCCTGGGTTGAGGTGTATTCTATTACCATCCTCATGAGCTGTTGAAATCAGGTGGGGCAGTGTTTTCCTTGCCTCCTCCCCCCAGACTATCTTTCTGTTAATGGCCCATCATTGTCCTGCTGCATGACTCAGAGATAACTCCCTCCGGACTATCTTCTGTTAACGAGCCTAATCAACACCTGGCCTCATGACTCATTACCTCATTGTGAGATGCTCCACCCAGAGGGAGGAACCAAGCATCCCATCATGGATATAACTGGGACTCTGAGCATCAAAGGGACGGGCTCCACTGGATTTCCAGAGGACAGGAGCTACACAGCCACCGCTGGACTTTCTGAGGAAGAGCAGCTCCCTTCTACTACAGGATCACCACTTCAGAGGATTGCAGCCACCATTCCACCAGACTGCTACCACTACCCTGCCTAATAGGGATTCAGGTTGTATCTTGGCTCTGTCAGTGTTCTCTTTTACTTTCTTTTCCTTTTCTTTAATTTCCATTAAATTGTTATTCTGACTTGGTGCCTCTCACTGGTTTATTTTCAAACTAGTACATTCTCGAGAACTGTTACTAATCATCAGAGACTGTTGATTAATCGAGGCTGTATTAAATTCCTGAACCTAGAGCAAGGCAACAAAGACTTAATATTATTAGGAATGGTTTCTTTTTCTTTCTTTTCGATGCCAAAAGGGGGGTGCATATTAGAGGGGGGCATAGAGTAGGCAGTTCCGGAAGTCTGTATCTCCCGAATACCTCAGCCAGTGGGGAAAAGGAAGAGGGCGTTGTGGCCGGGAACTTGGCATCAAAAGGGGGCTGCACCCCGCAACCATTTGACAGACCCCATGGGAAAAGCCCCATGGACTCTCCCTGTAGTCGAAGAATGTTGCAGGACTCCTCTGTCTCCTTTTCGGACATAAACCTCAGGCATCGTGGATTAATTTTCCCTAACGGCAGCGACCTACCGCGTGGTCTCCGTGCTCCTCCCCAGCCCCCCGGGAGGTGCAAAATAGTTCCCGGCGGCTCCCACCGCGCGTTAAAGACGGCTGCGCGACCCCGGGGCTGCCCGCTGTGCTCCCCTGCCCCGCCAGGGCTGCCCGCGGGCTGCGGAGCCACGTCGCCACCGGCGCGGCCAGGGCCGGGGCCCTTCTCGACAGCAGTCGAGGGGCTGCGGAGCGGGCGGCTGCGGGACGAGCAGCTATTTTATGCCGCGCGGTGCTGCCGCCTCCATCTAGCTCTCCATCGCGCCGCCGGCCGCCCCCCCGCCTGGCACGCTCACGCTCGGCCGCGCTCGCCGCCCGCCCAGCCTCGCCGGAAGCTCTCCCGCCCGGGCCGTGCCCCGGCTCCGCCTGCGGCTCGGCAGGGCCCGGCCGCACGCGTGCTGCGTGGCTCGTGAAGAAGGGGCAGTCAATAACTAACTCATGTAAGCACAAGTTAACTATTGGGAGACAGCAATGTTAGTTCAGACAGAAGATGTTAATTACAAAGCCTGAGAAGCCGAATTCACCCTAATCTTGTCAAGATAGAAGGGACAAGGATCATCTCAGAGATTGCTGAATCATCCCTCAAAGGACTACGCATGCTCAGGGAGAAAGGTGAAAAGTTCACTGCGAGGATGACTACTGGCCTTCATCAGAAAGACCCCCGAGGAAGAGGAGAGGCCTTCCTCAGCGCGACCACCAGGACACACAGCGCATGCGTGGCCCATATGCTAATGACTTCCGAGAAATAATTTGTGTAACCACACCTGTCCCAAGGAATGTGATGAATATTCATAATTTAACCCTTAATACTGTGTTGTAGAGAGCACCAGGTGTGTGTGTTTGGAGGAGCGATCCCCACACACCCGGCGCGCCGAATAAAGCAAATACCCGCTTCTCTGACTCTGTCTCTGAAGTGTCTCCTGGCCCGGTTGCAGCACGATTCATCTGGCACCCCGAGATGGGACCCTCTCT
This sequence comes from Aphelocoma coerulescens, assembly GCF_041296385.1. Classification (NCBI taxonomy): domain Eukaryota; kingdom Metazoa; phylum Chordata; class Aves; order Passeriformes; family Corvidae; genus Aphelocoma; species Aphelocoma coerulescens. The sequence goes on from NW_027184081.1 coordinate 838,445, forward strand.
GCCCGGCTGCTGGATCCAGGGGTAAGCAGACCTCCCAGTCGCGACCCTGAATTTTCAGGGGGAGCTCAGCTGTCCCTTGGCTCACGGCGGGGGCAGACAAGGACCATCTGCACCAAATTAAGGTATTTGCTATTCCTTTTAAACACAAAATACCTGCAGGTCCGGGGTTCGAGTCCCTGAGGGTGGGTTGAAAGTCCCGAGGAAGACTGGGTCTCCCAAAATTAGTCCTGGGCAAGAGGAAAAGTACTTTTAAGGGGTTGGACCCCCGGGGTTGGAGCCCACTGTGAAAAGTACTTTTAAGGGGGTTGGACCCCCCCGGGGTTGGACCCCACTGGAAAAGGTACCTTTAAGGGGTTGGACCCCACTGTTATGCGATATTGTACGGCTATTTGCGTACGGCTATTTGCGTTTTGTCTGTTACTATTGTGCTGCTGTGTGAGTGAGAGTGGCTGAGACGTGCTGTCAAGGTGCGAAGCGAGTGAGGAGCTCTATCTGCGGTTCCGTACCCCGGCGACGGGCTCGGCCAGAGAAAAGCGAAGCGTTTGGCAAAGAGTGAATGAGGATAAATCATATAAACCATTGGTTTGGAATTCAACCTTACTGCCCGAGGGGGGGGGGGGGTTTTAGAGGAGAAAGATTTTAGTTACTGAATCGAGAACACCCAGACTCCAACGCTTTTCTAATATAACCCCAGCTAATTTCCCTTTAAAATCTCGTGCCTAGTGTGGAAACAGTTGTGAAAGCTTGGGTTTGTTTTGGGTTTCTTTGTACATGTATTAGAAGGTAGTATTGTCTATTAGAAGACTGAACAGTGTCCAAGTTGCTGGAGGAGAGAGCTTGGTTTTAGACAAGAGTGGCAGAGAGTGGCTTTGTGGAAGGAAGGAGTTGGTTCTCTGGTCGTGGGGGTTTTTGACCGTGAAGAGAGAAAAGAGGGAGAGAAAGGATAAAAGAGGCAATGGGATCATCAGTAAGTAAGGAAATAACCCAGAAAAGTCCGTTAGGATGCGTGCTGGCACACTGGAAAGAGCTGGGGGGAGTCCCTGGAGGGAATATGAAAAAGAGCACCCTAATTAAATATTGTAATCAGTGGTGGCCACTCTACAGATTAGATGATGGTGAAAAATGGCCAGAAAATGGCTCTTTAAGATATAACACTCTATTGCAATTAATGTTATTTTTAAGGAGGGAAAATAAGTGGGATGAGACCTCCTATGCAGATTGCTTTTTTACCTTAAGACGCAAACCAGAGTGGCAGAAACAATGTGGCATCAATCTGGCACCACAGGACTCTATGGTCCTCCTCCTAGAAAAGGAGACGAAAGGAAAAAACCGCATGAAGAGATGTTGCTCGTCATGCAGTATTGGACAAAGATGTTTGAAGCTCAAAGCTGAGAGGGACCAGGATCCCTTGGAAACTCAGGAGCTAATGGGGCGCAGTGGTGGCATTCTAACATCAGGAACAATGTCCCCAGTGCCCCAAACATCCTCAGAGGATAGTGGGGATGAAGGAACAAGCGAGACTGGCTCAGGAATATCATCCAGAACTAGGAGCAAGACCCCTGTAGAAAAGAAGCTCATAGCACCACTTAGACAAGTGGTGGGGCCAGATGGGGGAATAACAAAAGTTAAAACACCATTTACAGCTTTGGATTTAGATACCTGGAGGGAGGCAGCCAGAATGTATAGAGAAGACCCTGAAAAGGTAGCAAAAAGGTTTGAATTGGTTGTTAGAAATCAAGATATTGATTGGGAAGATATAGATCTCATGCTGTCAGAACTAACCGAGACAGAAAAAGCTGCAGTAATGTCCACAGCAAGAACACACGTGCAGGGACAGATAGCTGCTGGGACATTGCATGGAAATGTAGATAACATTTTTCCTACAGGAAATCCACACTGGGACCCCAATGATCCACAAACATACCCATTCTTAGTTAGATACAGGAAATTAGTACACTGGGGGCTTCTAAATGCTATACCTAAAACAGTTAACTGGTCATTGTTATTCAGTATTCACCAAGAAACCACTGAATCCCCAGGTGCATTTATAGAAAAATTAAGGGATAATATGAGAAGACACACTACACTAGACCCAGCTTCTGAAATTGGGCAGCAACAGTTAATATCCTTATTGATGGGGCAATCAGCACCAGATATACGTAGAAAACTGCAAAAGATTAAGGAACCAGATAACCGAAACTTAGAGAAGCTTCTGGCAGTGGCATGGGAAGTTTATAAAAACAGGGCACAGCCCCACACAGTCGCAGTGGCCCAGGTCAGGGGATCGGGATTCCCCAGGGGTGGGAGAAGGCCCCCACCCAGAGGACAAAGGCAGCAACGCCCAGGCTCAGACCAGTGTCTGGTATGTGGTCAGCCCGGGCACTGGAAGCGAGATTGTCCTATGAACCGTGCCGTGACCCCAGCGACACAATCATCAGCGCCACCGGGAGCAGTGACTGTAGCACAGCTGTACCAGGAGTGACAGGGACCGGCGGGTCCCTCCCTAGCTGACCCGCTGGTCAAAGCTAAGCTAGGGGAACGGGAGGTGGAGTTTTTGGTGGATACTGGAGCCACATTCTCAGTCCTGAATCAGACTTTGAGTCCTGTCAGTAATGATTATGTCCAAGTTGTTGGGGCTACAGGGAAAACTGAAAAAGCTTATTTTTTGAGACCCTTAAAATTTACATTAGGCAAAAGGATGGGAATACACCAATTTCTATATCTTCCAAACTCGCCTAAACCCCTGCTAGGCAGAGATCTATTAACCTGGTTACAAGCAAAAATAGAATTCACAGAACAAGGAATGAGACTACAGGTTCCTGAAGAAAACTTAATTTTGGCCTTAAGTTTAGCAAATATCCCTGAAAAAGAAGGAATACCCATAGATGATGAGATAAGAGATCAAGTAATCCCACTAGTATGGGATGTTAAAATCCCAGGAAGATCAAAACGAGCTTCCCCTGTGGTTATTGAATTATTAGAAGGGGCACAGCCGGTGTCAGTCAAACAATATCCACTAAGGCACGAAGCACGGGTGGGAATAGAGCCAATAATTTCCAAATTTATCGATCAAGGGTTGCTGAGAGAATGTAGGTCCCCCTACAACACCCCAATTCTACCAGTACAAAAGCCAAACGGAAGTTATCGGTTAGTCCAAGATCTGAGGGCAATAAATGCAATAACAAAAACACTGCATCCCATAGTAGCCAATCCTTATACATTACTTACAAAGTTACAAAGTAATTTCGTGTGGTTTTCAGTTTTAGATTTAAAAGATGCTTTCTTTTGTCTGCCATTAGCTGAAAGCAGTCAGGAAATTTTTGCCTTTGAATGGGAAAACCCCAAAACAGGGAGGAAAAGTCAGCTCACATGGACTGTATTGCCACAAGGATTCAAAAATACCCCCACGATATTTGGAGGTCAATTATCCCAAGAACTGGAAGCCTGGACACCGCCACTTGGAGAGGGTACACTCCTGCAGTACGTCGATGATCTACTGATAGCAACAAGGACCCGTGAGGACTGCAAGAACTAGACTGTAAGTCTTTTAAATTTTCTGGGACTAAGTGGATATAGAGTCTCCCCTGAAAAGGCTCAGCTAGTCCTGCAGAAAGTTACATATCTGGGGTATGAACTGGCAGGAGGGGAGAGAGCCTTGGGAGACAACAGGAAAGAGGCAATTTGTCAACTGCCCAGGCCAACCACAACCAAAGAACTGAGAACTTTTCTGGGAATGACAGGATGGTGTAGATTATGGATCTACAACTATGGACTCATTGTGAAACCTTTATACCAACTCCTGAAAGAGACTGGGGGAACTCACCTATGCTGGACACCAGAGACTAATAATGCATTTGTAACCCTGAAACGTGAGTTAATGCAAGCTCCAGCACTGGGCATACCAGATGTCACTAAACCTTTTCTGTTGTTCTCACATGAGAGACAAGTACTGGCGCTGGGACTTTTGGCACAGAAGCTGGGACCCTACAAAAGGCCAGTGGCTTATTTCTCCAAGCAGCTGGATGTGGTCAGCCAAGGATGGCCCCCTGCCTGCGTGCAGTGGCAGCTGTGATCCTGAACATAGAAGAAGCTCACAAGTTCACACTGGGCCAGCAGATAACTGTTTTTGTCTCTCACACAGTGTCAGCAGTGCTCACACAGAAAGGAAATCACTGGTTAACCCCATCTCGCTTTCTCAAATACCAGGCTGTCCTGGCAGAATCAGAGGATGTGAGTATCCAGGTAACTAACATTTTAAACCCAGCAGCTTACCTTCAGGGCAGGGCTACTGAGGAGCCTGTAGAGCATGACTGCATTGAAACCGTGGAGGCGGTTTACTCCAGCCGCCCGGACCTAAAGGACTCTCCACTAGAAAATGCAGACAACTGGTTCACTGATGGGAGCAGTTATATCAAGAATGGTAAGCGGCTCGCTGGGTATGCAGTTACAACCACAGACGCTGTCATTGAGGCAAAACCATTACCTGTGGGGACATCAGCTCAAAAGGCTGAAATAATAGCCCTAACTCGAGCCTTGGTGTTGGCCGAAGGAAAACCTATCAACATTTGGACTGATTCGAGGTATGCTTTTGGGGTGGTACACGCTCACGGGGCTATCTGGAAAGAAAGAGGTTTATTAACCTCACAGAAGAAAGAAATCAAGCATGCTACTGAAATCATGCAGTTACTGGAAGCAGTGGAAAAACCTTCAAAAGTGGCTATAATGCATTGTAGGGGACACTCCCAGGGTAACACTATCCCTGAACTGGGAAATGCTATGGCAGACAAAACAGCAAAGGCAGTGGCTGGTGGGGATCAAATTCAAGCCCTTTCTCTAATCCCTTCTAACATCCTTATGGGTGAAAAACCCCCACCATATGACACTGATGATCTAAATTGGGTACAAGAAGGAAAGGGACAAATAGGATCTGATGGGTGGGCTAAAATAAAAGACCTCATTGTGATACCCAGAAAACTGCTAAAATTATTCATCCAAAGCGAACATTCAAAGACACATTGGGGAGTTGATGCTCTATATAACCATTTGAGGGACAAAGTGACAGCATCAAAACTGAAGGAAACAATTGAGGACATAACTTCCACTTGTGAAATCTGTCTTAAAAACAATCCTAATACCACTGTTAGGCTAAACACAGGAACTATCACTAAAGGAGTTTTACCTGGGGATGTGTGGCAAATTGACTTTTCTGAATTACCTAGGAAGGGGGGGTACAAGTACCTTCTAGTCCTCACAGACACTTTCTCAGGCTGGCCGGAAGCTTTCCCTTGTAGAACAAATAAAGCTAGAGAAGTTGTTAAAGCTTTAATACAAGAAGTTATTCCACGATTTGGGGTACCCCGAGAAATTAATTCTGACAGAGGATCACACTTTGTAGCCCAGATAGTGCAGAAAGTCAGTCATTTACTAGGCATACACTGGCAGTTACATACACCATACAGGCCTCAGGCAAGTGGACAAGTGGAGAAGATGAATCACTTAATAAAGCAACAATTAGCCAAAATTTGTCAAGAAACTAATTTATATTGGTATCAGGCTCTCCCCATGGCTTTGCTAAGAATTAGGGTAAAACCACGGCTCAAAGAAAAATTAAGCCCCTTTGAGATCCTGTATGGAAGGCCCTATGGAACAAACGTGATTCACAATGACAGTGTGGCTCTGGTAGGGCAAAGCTACCTAATAGATTATGTAAAGCATTTAGGTCAAAAATTACAGTCAATACGCGCTACAGTTGTTAATTGTCAACCACCACCACCTGATAAACCCTTTCATAATGTGAAACCAGGGGATTGGGTTTACGTTAAGTCTTTTTCAGGGGATCCACTCCAGGAGAAGTGGGAAGGACCTTATCAGACACTGCTGACCACTCATACAGCAATTAAAGTACAAGGAAAACCGACCTGGATCCATTATACCAGGACCAAACCTGCGCCAAAGCCAGAGTGGGAGGCAAGAAGAACAGGACCTCTGCGCCTTCAGCTACGAAAAATCAACACAACATGATTTGGACCATACTGGTAACATTGATAATTGGGGCAGGTGCATGGGACCAGAACACATACCTTCGATTGCTCAAAGGTGTTGTTGAAAATTTTAATCTAACTGATTGCTGGATATGTTCTCAGCTGCCTGAGAATTCTGCTAGAGGCTTTCCTTTGGTTGGGGCAACATTCCCTAATACTACAGAAATCTATGCTGCACTTAGTACTAACAGGCTTTCACATTATGTCAACATATCCCTAGATCAACTTCAGTGGAAGTTGGAGTTTGAAGAGCCAATACTTGGGTCCTCACCAGTATCCTGTGTGCAGAGGTGCTGGGAAGAATCTGTACCTAAAAACTCAGGGGGGAATAAGACAGACTCCAAATGCGGGAACTTAACATTTATAGGCAGCTACCCCAACTGCTCGGAATTCTGGACATATGGGGGGGCCAACATGTGGAATAAGAATCAAACAAGACAAGGACCAAAGCCCAAGGGTTGGCCGGTGCCCACAGGGCGGGGTTGGTACTGGATATGTGGTCACAGCGCCTATAAAGTTTTACCCTTGGGATGGCAAGGCCGCTGTGCCATAGGACCAGTGTTTCCCCACATTACTGTTGTTTCTCAACTACAAGGCTTGCTCCGAACCTTTATACGGAGGACCAAAAGGACATCAAACCCCTTAATAGATAGGCCCACTAGATTTCACAGCTTTGCCAGATGGTTTATACCGGGACTCGGAGTAAGTGAACTAGAGAAAGCAATAGTGAACCTTTCTGCTACTGTAGAAACTATAATGAATGCCAGTGCAGATGCCATAAGAGCACAGCAAATCGAGATTAAGAGCATCTCACAATTAGCCATACAGAATAGACTTGCATTAGATTTGCTGTATGTCAAAGAAGGAGGAGTATGTACAGTAATAAACACAAGCTGTTGCAGTTATGTTGATTTAGACAAACGAATAGAAACAGATTTGCAGACAATTCTGGAAAAAACACAGACACTACATCAGATCACTTTAGACGACACTTCTTGGGGGTTTAAAGAGGTATGGGACAAACTTACATCATGGTTACCCAACTTATCCTGGCTTAAACAATTGTTTGTAATAGCTATTTGTGTTATTGCATTCCTACTTACTGTTTATATTAGTAGTTACTGTTGTATGATACTATGTACTTGGAATCGCGATGCTTATGCTCAGTGGCACAAGCATAAACTTAGAGATAAGATAGAGAAGGGTTCTTACTTTAAAGACATACAAGATTTGTAAAGAATTACAAATAACCAAAGAAAAGGGGGGATTGAAGAAGAGGCAGTCAATAACTAACTCATGTAAGCACAAGTTAACTATTGGGAGACAGCAATGTTAGTTCAGACATAAGATGTTAATTACAAAGCCTGAGAAGCCGAATTCACCCTAATCTTGTCAAGATAGAGGGGACAAGGATCATCTCAGAGATTGCTGAATCATCCCTCAAAGGACTACGCATGCTCAGGGAGAAAGGTGAAAAGTTCACTGCGAGGATGACTACTGGCCTTCATCAGAAAGACCCCCGAGGAAGAGGAGAGGCCTTCCTCAGCACGACCACCAGGACACACAGCGCATGCGTGGCCCATATGCTAATGACTTCCGAGAAATAATTTGTGTAACCACACCTGTCCCAAGGAATGTGATGAATATTCATAATTTAACCCTTAATACTGTGTTGTAGAGAGCACCAGGTGTGTGTGTTTGGAGGAGCGATCCCCACACACCCGGCGCGCCGAATAAAGCAAATACCCGCTTCTCTGACTCTGTCTCTGAAGTGTCTCCTGGCCCGGTTGCGGCACGATTCACTCGTGGCACCCGCGTTGCGCCGCAGGCGACGGGGAAAGCGGGGCGGGCCGGCGCCGCCGTGGTAGCGCGAGGAGAGGAGCGCCCGGGCGGGGCGGCGAGTGGCGCGGCGGTGAGCGCTTCTGCTTCCTGTCGCTCGGCGGCCGCCCACGGCAGGTGCCGTGTGACTCCGCGGAGCGGCGGGGCCGGCCGGGCGGTGCGCGGCCAAGCTTTCGGCCAGCGGCGGCCGCAGCAAGAGGCTGCTGGCACTGCCCGTGCCAGTGGAGAGAGCGGGGATCCGAGGCCGGCCTTCCCAGGGCGACGAGGGGTGGCCGCCTTTGCCGCGCTGCCCTCCCTGCAGCACGTGGCCGATTCCGGCGAACCCGGCGTCCCAGCAGCGGCGCGGGCGGGAGGGAGTGGGGAGCGCGCTCGGTTGCCGTGCCGGCCGCTCCCGCCCAGCGCTGCGCTCCGCCGAGGCGTTTTCCCGCCCGTCCTGGGCGAGACGTAAGGGACGCTGAACTTGGAGCTTGGCTGTCAGTGGGAGCAACTCCCCTCCATTGTCGATGTCTTTTTCCTGCCCTCCGATTCAGCTACCTTGTGGTAGGTGCGATGGTGCTGAACAAGGGCGTTGTCTTGGCACAGTTGCTGGCATAGATGGTGCGAGAGCTCCACGCAAGGAGCTTTGAGTGGCATGTGTGAGGGTAGGAGGGTACGGCACCCATATGTGAAAAACGAGGTTCACTCTCCTGTGAGAATTTAAAGCGTTTAATATAAAGACAATAAGAGACACATAAAATAAAGCAAAGGGGTAACGGCCGGGTGCCTTGGCGCTCTGCCAAGAGCACACCTGATGCTGGAGGCGAGTCCTTTTTATACCATTTTTACTGTCTGTTCTTCATTCATATTAAAACTTTTCCTGGAGCTGTTCTGCATGGCCACTCCTTGGTTCCGCCTTTTTAGAGCATGCGTAGTCTTCTGCCTTGTGGTTTTATTTCTCTTGATTCTTGGGGTTGGGCCCGCTAGGCTAGGTAAGAGTCGATGGTAGGGTGGATCTCTTAATTCTCCAGACAGTCAGGGCTGATTGCAGCTTTGGGCCTCTTTGCCCCCCCCCCCGGGCAGAGTGGTGATAACGGCTCTCGGACTCTCCTGGCCGCCTGTTCTCCGGTTCTCCGGGCGGAGTAGCCTTTTGGCCCTTTTGTTCCCTGGACAAAGTGTTGATTAGCAGCTCCTTGGGCCTCATCCTCTGTTCGCTTGGAGGTTATCTTACTTGCTCACACTTGCTAGCATTCTTGCTAAAGAGAGAAAACTACATCCACACAGCAAAATGCATTTCTAACATTATATAATATCTACCATTATACTTTGCGAGAAGCCAATATAATATATGTTTATAACAATCCCCCCTTTCCTATTTTATAAATCATTTGGCTTGAGCAATAATTCTTTTTTCTTGGCTTCTAGTGTCCGTTCGTTCTTTTCACAGATTAATTTGGCTTCTTCGAGAGGGTCTTTTATATCACTTTGTCTTTTTAATACCATAATTTTTTGTGCTGTTCCAGACATAGCCAACTTTGGGTCAGTAGGCATTGCCACAACTTGCATGCCTTGAACTACGCTGGTGATTAGCCGAATAAAGCAGGGGATCAAGCAAGGGAGAAATATTAGACCAGCTGTAGCACATAAGAGGAAGAAACCTAGCTTCTTCCACCATTCTTTCCCCAATATGCCATCCCACCAGTTAGCAGACATCATTGATTCCCATTTTTGGACTGGTACATGGGCTATTTTTCTGATATTGTTGGCGATATCTAGAAGGGCATCCCCATTGTCATCAATTTTTAAACAACAATCCGATGTATTGAACTTCCAGCACACACCCCCTTCTTCAGCCAGTAAATAGTCTAAAGCCAGCCTATTTTGATATATTGCAGCTCTGGTTTGGCGTTGCTGGCTGACTATTAATTCCATAGCCCCGGCTGTTTCATTGGTTATGATTTCTACAAGAGCTTGGAGTCTGATGATACGATTCAGCATGTAAATTGGGGTTCGATATCCCCAACTTCCATCTTGTGCCCAGGTAGCTGGCCCATATGTTTCTAATATTCGCTCAGGGGGCCATTCCTCATCTTTCCATTTTTGGAATCCTCCAATTAAATCTCTTTTATTTCTTTTGAAGTCTTCATAGACAGGTATTCCTAATTGATCTCCCTCTGGTTCTGGTAGAAGGAAAAACCCTGGTTGAATGATTCCTAGTGTACAACTCCCTTCCCAATGTGAAGGGAGTCTTGGGTATGCCCTTTTCCCACATATCCAAAATAAGCCATCTGGTGCTTTCCAATAATCACCTTCTTGATGATTTATATTCTCCCAAAATTTGGATATTTCTGGGATTCCAAAATAAGGATTTTTCCTACACTGAAAGAGTCCAACTTCATTATCGTATACACAGTCTTTTCCTTTTTTCTGAGCCCAATACCAAGTTGGTTTTTCTGGGACCCACCACGCTGGAGTTTTGTTACTCACTTTATACCTTTTACAGGGAGTGTTTCCTACTTCATTAAGAAAGTTTTTCCCAGTTCGCCAGAGGCATTCTTCCCCTATCACTGTTGAACTTAAAATCCACCCCTCAGGTCAGTTCCCCCCTCTTATATTTGTCCGGTTCCATTTAAGGAGTTCTACCGGGCCTAGGCTGCTACCTTTCCATGGCCATTCTTCTGCCATTAAAGCTCCTCCACAGACCCAACAGTTGGTTATGTTAAGTTCTTTACCTATCCTCTCCCCCAATTCTACAAACAGGTTTTTTCCTAACCTTGGGGTTTTTTCCTCTTTTAACTGTTGTTTGAGCTTTGCATACAGGTCCTGGCGTGAGGTGAATATAGGGCGAGGTTGCTGTGCTGGCTTTGTATCTTTACTTACCACTTGTTCTTTTACCAAATCTTGGACTGTTCCCCTGGTGGCAGCTGTGAAGCAAATCCATTTTTCTCCTTTTGGACAATTACTTCCTAGTCTGTTTCCACTTGTTCCCAAATTTTCTGTAATCTAATATTTTTCCCCTTTATGCATGCAAATACCTAATTTGGACGAGTCATAACAGTGACTGTTGATATGGGTATGAGTAATAAGAAAGAAGCCCCGGTGTCTTTCCATGTAGAGCTTTCGATAGCATTTGTAACATGGTCTTGCCGGTGTCCCGAAAGGGAGCAGGATAAGTGACAAAAGAAGGAATAACAGAGGTCCGGCATGGCTTATACTCCCACCTCCCTTGCCTATGAGGTTGCAACCCATGGCAGGTGTATTGGATCTTCTCGGTGGCGAGTACAGTGGCCAACCCGGTCTTGCCCTCTATTTCCTTGTCGCTTCCTTTGTAGCTTTTAGGCAAATTTCTTTTGGTACTTATTTTAACTGTAGTATCTTATCGTATCTTAGGTGTTTCCCATTCAACAGGCACTAGTAATTCCCATCTGCAGAGCAAAGTTATTACTTTTGTTGCTTATGATTTTGTCTGGATAGGGGGTTGACTTTGTGCTTGACACCTTTTACAACTAGGGTGTCGATGGTGTGGAATGCCGATTTCCCTCCAGATTAATTACTTATATTTGACCTGGCTGGCATGCCCCGTGTTAGAATGATTCAAACAGGGTATATGATGTGGCACTGATGGAAGTTGTGATTCCCCCCCTTCTTAATACAAGTCACAGGCTAGAATCAGAACATGAGAGTTCCCTGTTTGATACAGTCCCAACCCTTCCTGTTTGAAGTGAGAATATTCTTCTCCACGATGTCCCAGAATTTGTCCAGGGGCCACTGATATCAATTTGGCTTTCACTTCTCAGTTAGGTGTGATTCTTTGCATATCCCTTTGATTATTTAGATTGTTCTAGTTCATTGTCACCTGGCCTCCGTTTAAGAATCAATTTGGTATCACCTGGTTTGGATATTACAGTCCACTCTTCAGGTTCTTTTACAGGTCCTTTGATTCTGCTGGTCCTTTGATCCACCCTCGTTCCTTGGTCCGGATTGCGGCCTCAGTCGTCAGCAGTACCTGAAAAGGACCCTCCCATTGTGGAGTCAAAGATTGTTCTTTCCATGTTTTTACTAGTACCCATTCCCCTGGATGGATATTATGAATTTTGAACTCCAAAGTTGTGGTTTGAGGGATCATTCCTTTCAGCCGCAAATTTTCAAGTGTTCTGGCAATTGTGGTGACGTATTTTTTGACACTTACTTCTCCTACTTCATAAGTGGCTGTTTCATGTTGAGTGGTAAGGAAGGGTAATCCGAACATCATCTCGTAAGGAGATACTCCCAGGTCTGACCTGGGCTGTGTTCGGACTCTCAACAGAGCCAAAGGTAAGCATTTGACCCATGACATTTGAGTTTCAATCATTAATTTTGTTAAAGTTTTTTTCAAAGTCTGGTTCATTCTTTCTACTCGGCCTGAACTTTGTGGATGCCAGGGGGTATGTAATTCCCATTTTATTCCCAAGGCTTGAGTTATTTGTTGTAAGAGTTTGGATGTAAAATGTGTTCCTCTATCTGAGTCTATTTTATTAACCATTCCATATCTGGGAATAATTTGTTCCAGAAGGGTTTTGCATACTATGTTAGCTGTAGCTCTAGTAGCAGGAACTGCTTCTACCCAATGAGTTAGGTGGTCTACTATTACTAATAGGAACTTCCATCTCTGTACTTGAGGAAGTTCAGTGAAATCTACTTGGATACTTTGGAATGGTCGCAGAGCTAACTCGCGGCCTCCTAATGTTGTTTTTCTCATTATTTTCCTATTCACTCTTTGGCAAGTTATACAGTTCCCAAAGATTCCAATACACCCATAATTTCTTAGAAAATGATCACACAAAGCTTGAGTACCCCAATGAGTTTTTTGATGCATATCTTCTAATATTCTCTTAGTAAGTGGCTTATTAAGTAACTGTCTCCCATCAGGGAGTTTCCATTTTCCAGATTGATCTTGTTCTCCCCCTATCTTAAATAATTCTTTTTCTTCTTCTTCACTAAATCTGGGGATTTCCAATTCTCCCCTTTCTGGGGTCAGGATTAACATAATTCGTTCGGTCCCATTTTCTGCTGCATCTTTGGCTTCTTGGTCTGCTAGATTATTCCCTCTTATTTCTGGGGTCATCCCTTTTTGGTGTCTTTTGATATGCACTACGGCTATTTCTTCAGGCAATTTTAATGCCTCCAACACTTCTGAAATCAGGCCTTCATGTATCAGTTCCTTCCCCTTTGAATTTAGTAAACCTCTTTCTTCCCAGATCTTCCCAAAGGTATGTACTACCCCAAAGGCATACTTTGAATCAGTATAGATGGTCCCCTTTTTGTGTGCTAAATGCTCCAGTGCTCTCTTTAGAGCGTATAATTCACAAGATTGCGCCGACCAATTTGAAGGTAGTTTTCCTTTTTCGATGGTCTGCATATTTATCCCATCGACTAAGGCATATCCTGACATTCTTTTTCCTTGCAAGCATCTGGATGAACCATCCACATATATTCTTTCCCCTTCTAAGAGGGCTTGTTCTGCTAGATCTTCCCGAACTTTTGTTTGGTATTGAATAATTTCTAAGCAATCATGTGCCAGGTCATCTTTTGGTTCTCCATACAGGAATTGGGCCGGATTGAGGCTTTTGCTTGTTTCTATAGTTAGACCATTACTGTCAATCAGAATTGCTTCATATTTTAATATCCTGGAGTCTCTTAACCATTTTTCAGCTTTTTGATTTAGCACATTCCGGACCGCATGGGGTGTGTATACAATCAGTTTACTTCCAAAGGTGAGCTTACGGCTCTCCTCCACCAAAATAGCAGTAGCTGCTATGGCTTGAATGCATACTGGCTAGCCACGGCTTACTGGGTCCAATAGTTTAGATAAATAAGCTATTGGTCTTCTCACCCCTCCCCATTCCTGGACTAATACACCATGAGCTACTCCATTTTCTGCATTCACATATAAGTGAAAGGGTTTTTCTAGTGAGGGTAAGCTTAGGGCTGGTACCGAGGCTAGTTTCAACTTCAGTTTTTCTAATTTATTATCATCATCTTTGGTGCATTGTATATTGTCTCCCCCTGTTAATTTTTCATATAAAAATTTTACTGCTTGTGTATATCCTTCAATCCATAGTCTGCAATATCCCAGTAGCCCCAGCAGTCTCCTAACCTCCTTTTTTGAAGAGGGAGGAGGGAGGGATAAAATCCCTGTAATTCTTTCAGGACTTAGTTTTCGGCTACCTTTGCTTATCAGGTGGCCGAGATATTTTACTTCTGATTCCACAAACTGTAATTTCCCTTTTGATGCCCTTAGTCCCTTTTCCCCAAGAAAATTTAGAAGCTTTATAGTAGCTTCTTTGACTTTAATTTCATCTTCTCCTGATATTAGAAGATCATCTACATATTGGATAATTTGTATTCCTGGGGGAATGGGGAAGGTTTGTAATATTTCTCCCAAGGCTTGCCCAAATAAATTTGGGGCCTCACAATACCCCTGTGGCACTTTAGTCCACCTCAGTTGGTTCTTTTTCCCTGTGTTTGGATCTTCCCATTCAAAGGCAAAAATATTTCGGCTTTCCTCTGCCAGTGGGCAGGCCCAAAAGGCATCTTTAAGATCCACCACACTAAACCACTGATGTTGAGGTGGAATTTTGCTTAAAAGAGTGTAGGGATTTGCCGTTGTGTCCTCTGGGAACAGTTCCCACTCAGCCCGGTCAGCTCGGGACACAGCAGGCAACGGGGGCCAGCCTCTGATATCGGAGGGATCAAAGGTCTGGCTCGTGGGTCCTTCCAAGGGACCGCGGCGATAAAGGAAGACGGCGGAGGAAAGGGGGCAGGCTCAGAGTTGGGTTAAATCCAGAAAGTTTATTGGCCCTCCGGACGGGGGGACCTCAACCACCAGGGGTGCCCAACCCAGAGCACCTGCAGATCGCGCGCCGGGGCATTTTATGGCGGGGGGGGGCATGGGGGGGGGGTGTACAGAACAACCAACCAGGGAAGGGAAGGGTGCGGCAAGCAGAACGAGGGACACATAAGGGAACCAACTATAACAGGGGAAGGGAGGGACTCCTTTCCCAGGACTAATCACCTGGCCCCCTGGCTAGAACTTTCCAGAAGCCTGGGAGGGGTGGCAGAGTGACAGACAGGGTCCTGGGAGGAGATAAAAATGACAGACAGGGTGATTTAAATAAAACAGGGGGGGGTGCCAACTGGGGTACACCAAACTTACAGAACATAGGGGGGAGACCCGGACTGAACTAAACAAACACACTCCCACAGGGATTAGGAACCATAGGGTAGCAGGCCCGTGTTCTTTTGTTTACTTCTCTTAAATCTTGCACTAATCTATAATTTCCATCAGATTTCTTTACTGGGAGAATAGGGGTATTATGAGGGGATTTACAAGGTTCTAGTGTCCCATCCTTTATTAATTCTTCTATCACTGGTTTTAAGCCTTTTCTCCCTTCTAAAGATATAGGGTACTGACGTACACGAATGGGACATTCTTGTTTTTCAATTGTGACCCTTATGGGGTCAATATCTAGTCCACCCCTATTCCCTTCCCCAGCCCAAACCTCTCTGTTAATTTTGCTTTCATCTTCTTGGCTAAGTTTTAACACTTTGGCCGTCATTTTCCCTTCTTCTGGTATGACTCCAATCCCCAGTTGGATTTGTAAATCCCTTCCCAATAAATTGCTGCCAGCCCCAGGAACTAACAAAACATCCCCTATCCCTATTTTTGTTTCCCCTTCAATAACCACATCTTTAATGACAGGGACTTGAAATCCTTCCCCCTTTGCTCCTGTTACTTTTACCATATCATTACTCACATCACACCCTTTTGGAATATTCATCACACAAGTCCTTTCTGCCCCAGTGTCAACTATAAATTCTAATACTTCCTCTTGGGGGCCTACTTTTAAAGTTATCAAAGGCTCCAGATGGTATTTATCCCCCCCAAAATAGAGCCCATGACTTTCCTATTGTTCTTCTGTGTGTGTTTCTTGAAATATTTTCAGATCCCTCCTCAGGTGGGGGCATTCTCTTTTATAATGCCCTTCTTCCTTGCAATAAAAACAGGCATCCCTGGGTTGTTCTTGGAATCTTAATTGTGCTGAGGTTTTATTTTTCTCTTTTCCACCATTTCTGAATCTTGAATGTTTAGGAGTGTTACCTGAGGGCTTTAGATTTTTTTGGAAGGTACTCTCTCGCATAGTGGCTATCATGATCTTTGCTTCCACTTGAATCGTGCCGCAACCGGGCCAGGAGACACTTCAGAGACAGAGTCAGAGAAGTGGGTATTTGCTTCATTCGGCGCGCCGGGTGTGTGGGGATCGCTCCTCCAAACACACACACCTGGTGCTCTCTACAGCACAGTATTAAGGGTTAAATTATGAATATTCATCACATTCCTTGGGACAGGTGTGGTTACACAAATTATTTCTCGGAAGTCATTAGCATATGGGCCACGCATGCGCTGTGTGTCCTGGTGGTCGCGCTGAGGAAGGCCTCTCCTCTTCCTCGGGGGTCTTTCTGATGAAGGCCAGTAGTCATCCTCGCAGTGAACTTTTCACCTTTCTCCCTGGGCATGCGTAGTCCTTTGAGGGATGATTTAGCAATCTCTGAGATGATCCTTGTCCCCTCTATCTTGACAAGATTAGGGTGAATTCGGCTTCTCAGGCTTTGTAATTAACATCTTATGTCTGAACTAACATTGCTGTCTCCCAATAGTTAACTTGTGCTTACATGAGTTAGTTATTGACTGCCCCTTCTTCAATCCCCCCTTTTCTTTGGTTATTTGTAATTCTTTACAAATCTTGTATGTCTTTAAAGTAAGAACCCTTCTCTATCTTATTTCTAAGTTTATACTTGTTTATATTGAGCATAAGCATTGCAATTCCAAGTACATAATATCATACAACAGTAACTACTAATACAAACAGTAAGTAGGAATGCAATAACACAAATAGCTATTACAAACAATTGTTTAAGCCAGGATAAGTTGGGTAACCATGATGTAAGTTTGTTTCATACCTTTTTAAGCCTTCAAGAAGTGTCATCTAAAGTGATTTGATGCAATGTTCACTTTGGATAAATGATTTTAACAGTTTTCTGGATATGACTATGAGACCTTTTTATCTTAGCCCACCTATCTGTGCTAATTTTTTTTTTTTGTATCTAATTTAAATCATAATTAGAGTTAGGGCTTGGATCTGAACTCTACTGGCCACTGCCTTTGCTGTTTTGTCTGCCATAGCATTTCTCAGTTCAGGGATAGTGTTACCCTGGGAGTGTCCCCTACAATGCATTATAGCCACTTTTGAAGGCTTTACCACTGCTTCCAGTAACTGCATGATTTCAGTAGTGTGCTTGATTTCTTTCTTCTGTGAGGTTAATAAACCTCTTTCTTTCTAGATAGCCCTGTGAGCGTGTACCACCCCAAAAGCATACCTTGAATCAGTCCAAATGTTGAGAGGTTTTCCTTTGGCCAACACCAAGGCTCGAGTTAGGGCTGTTATTTCAGCCTTTTGAGCTGATGTCCCCACAGGTAATGGTTTTGCCTCAATGACGAATCTGTGGTTGTAACTGCATACCCAGCGAGCCGCTTACCATTCTTGATATAACTGCTCCCATCAGTGAACCAGTTTTCCGCATTTTCTAGTGGAGAGTCCTTTAGGTCCGGGCGGCTGGAGTAAACTGCCTCCATGGCTTCGATGCAGTCATGCTTTCCAGGCTCCTCAGTAGCTTTGCCTTGGAGGTAAGCTGCTGGGTTTAAAATGTTAGTTACTTGGATACTCACATCCTCTGATTCTGCCAGGACAGCCTGGTATTTGAGAAAGCGAGATGGGGTTAACCAGTGATTTCCTTTTTGTGTGAGCACTGCTGACACCGTGTGAGAGACAAAAACAGTTATCTGCTGGCCCAGTGTGAACTTGTGAGCTTCTTCTATGTTCAGGATCACAGCTGCCACTGCACGCAGGCAGGGGGGCCATCCTTGGCTGACCACGTCCAGCTGCTTGGAGAAATAAGCCACTGGCCTTTTGTAGGGTCCCAGCTTCTGTGCCAAAAGTCCCAGCGCCAGTCCTTGTCTCTCATGTGAGAACAACAGAAAAGGTTTAGTGACATCTGGTATGCCCAGTGCTGGAGCTTGCATTAACTCACGTTTCAGGGTTACAAATGCAATATTAGTCTCTGGTGTCCAGCATAGGTGAGTTCCCCCAGTCTCTTTTAGGAGTTGGTATAAAGGTTTCACAATGAGTCCATAGTTATAGATCCATAATCTACACCATCCTGTCATTCCCAGAAAGGTTCTTAGTTCTTTGGTTGTGGTTGGCCTGGGCAGTTGACAAATTGCCTCTTTCCTGTTGTCTCCCAAGGCTCTCTCCCCTCCTGCCAGTTCATACCCCAGATATGTAACTTTCTGCAGGACTAGCTGAGCCTTTTCAGGGGAGACTCTATATCCACTTAGTCCCAGAAAATTTAAAAGACTTACAGTCTAGTTCTTGCAGTCTTCACGGGTCCTTGTTGCTATCAGTAGATCATCGATGTACTGCAGAAGCGTACCTTCTCCAAGTGGCGGTGTCCAGGCTTCCAGTTCCTTGGCTAATTGACCTCCAAATATCACGGGTCTATTTTTGAATCTTTGTGGCAATACAGTCCACGTGAGCTGACTTTTTCTCCCTGTTCTGGGGTTTTCCCATTCAAAGGCAAAAATTTCCTGACTGCTTTCAGCTAATGGCAGACAAAAGAGAGCATCTTTTAAATCTAAAACTGAAAACCACACTCAGTCACTTTGTAATTTTGTGAGTAAAGTGTCCTTAGGTCCTGAACTAATCAATAACTTCCATTTGGCTTCTGTACTGGTAGAATTGGGGTATTGCAGGAAGGTCTACACTCTCTCAACAACCTCTGATTAATCAATGTAGTAATTATTGGTTTTATTCTTACTCATGTTTCATGCCTTAGTGTATATTGTTTAATTGACACTGGTTGTGCCCCTTCCAGTAGTTCAATAATCACTGGGGGAGCCCGTTTTGATCTCTGGAATTTCAACATCTCCTACTAATGGGATCACTTGATTTGTTATTTTGCTATCTATGGGTATTTCTCTTTCCTTTATCTAATCTTAGTGGTTTAACTTACACTTTAAAGTCTTAGTCAGGTATCTTCAGGAGGCTTCTTTGGTTGTAGCTTCTTTATACAGTTTTTGTTATAATAATATTCTTACTCTGCTGTATAATTCTATACATTAGGAAGGATTAGTTTTTATGATACAAAACTAACACACAAAACATTTTCATACAAAATGTTCTCATGCAAACATATCTTTACATTAGGGCTATGCTCTGTTTTCCAGGAGACAGATTATAGCACTCTTGTCATTTAATCTTGACACAAACTACAAACTGTGGCTTTATTTTGGTGGGATTAAAAATGAAATGAATTCTCTTTCAAACCTAGTTTTTTTGGTTTTTTTGTTTTGTTTTGTTTTTTTTCATCCCATTCTGCACCTACAACTGAGATTGCAGAATGTGCTATAAATAGGAGGGGTGAGGAAAAGTGAAAACATCCTCTTAAGACATACGGCTTGAGATTGAACAGCACTTTAGTTTGAGAGCTGGTAGAAGGCTTTTCTGTATCCCTCTTGGTTTAGGAAGGGGGATTCAATCATTTCTCATGTAGCATTTGCTTGTGTTTTGTCAAGATTCTTTAATTCACTAATTAGAAAATCCAAAAATTTAGCTAGATTATAATAATTTTGAAGCCTTCTGAGGCAGAACCAGGAAGGTTAATTCACATTTGTAGGATTTCAAATATGTATAAATTCTTATACCAACTCTCAGGATAATATTGGTTGAGACAAATTATACATCTGTAAGACTTTAACCACACCATTTTTCAGTAAAAAGACAAAACAAGTTAGACAAAAATTAAACTCAAGAATATGTAGAATGCTTTAACTTCTATTTGATCTCTCACCAAGTCACTTGCAATGAAAACACAAACAAATTACAAACATTAACCAACTGACAATGCGAGCAATTATGGTGACACTTTACATTTCATTGGTTTTCACACAGCTCCATCTCATGTGTTGGTAGATTCCTATAAAAGAAAAGTGAAAATTTGGCCCACTAGACCAATTATTAAAAAGAAGTAAAACCTTTTGGGGCTAACACAAAGTGACAGTGAAGCAATGGTTATCACATTTAGGTGTGATTTTGCTGCTAGCAGTTTCCTTGCTCTCAAACTGCTTTCTTTATCTTTGATGTTGGGACATTTGACATTCCTAGAGAAGAGAAAAGAAACAAACTTCCCCCCCCAAAAAAAATGAAAAATATGTCTGAGTGAAACAAGAGTTTAATTGCATTAACTTATTCAAGTGGAGTTTTAGTATTTATTCTATGAAGTGCTTGTTGCACCACTTTTGTTGTCTCCCACAGGTTTTCGGTGGGGTTTCTTCCAACTGATTCTTCAGTGGAGGGAGTGAGACTGCTTCTAAAAGTTTTGCAAGAGTTGCAGTCTGTGAATCAGGCATTTGGATTGCCTTTTTTTTTTTTTTTCTTCAGGGTTTTAGTAGGCTTCTGCTTTTCGCCCTGGAGCAGTTTGCCTTATCAGTTTGCTCCCTTTGTTCTAGTGATTTTCCCTTTGGACAAGATCAAGTTCGGCAGCAAGCAATGCTACTGCCTAAAACCCCTTTTTTTTTTTTTATTTTTTTTTTTTTTAATTACCAAGTCCACCCCAGGAGTAGAGAGGTGATTAACAGATTAACCACGGAAGAATAGCAAAACAGTTTCTCCATAGGTTTCTCTACAGCCCCCGCAGATGAGGCTGCATGACAAATACCTGGGCCTGCACAGGGACAGCACCATCCCCACAAGGCAGCAGCTGCAGAATTGGCTGCAGGATTAGAATCTGCCAATTCTAGTTTTCCACAATAAACCACAGACTGGTGGCGGGGTTCCCCACAAGATAGGAGCTCCGGATTCGCCTCAGGTCTGAAACCTGCCAATTCTGGCTTTTCACAACAAAACACGAAAGGCACAGGGGCACGGGTCCCCTCCAAACAGGAGCCTTTCAGCTCTGCACAAGCACCACATAACAGGAGCCTTACAGCTCTGCACACCCAAACCTGTTAATCACGTCCGCAATTCTTACAACTTCTGCCATCACCTTTGCCATCGTTTTGCCTTTTCCTCATCTCTTCTTACATACACATACACTTGCTGTACTTTTCTAACCAGTTTCTCTCAAATTTCTCACTATTCTCTGCCACGCTCCCCTTACTCTAACATTATCTGCACTTCCATTTTTTTTTTTTCTTGCTCTTTCTAGTCTGACACCAAGCTCTCTCCTCTCGCAGCTTGGACACCACCCACTCCATTTAGTAGAAGTACAATACCACTTTCTCTCACAATTAATACATGCACAGAAATACAAGCTTCACAACTGTTTTCATACACTAAACACAGGATTTCAAAAGGGAAATCAGATGCAGCTACATTAGAAACGTGTTGGGGGTCTGGATGTTTTCAATTCATTAGCTAAAATCTTTTCTCCTCTAAAATCTGCCCCCCCCTTCGGACAGTAAGGTTGAATTCCAAACCAATGGTTTATATGATTTATCCTCATTCACTCTTTGCCAAACGCTTCGCTTTTCTCTGGCCGAGCCCGTCGCCGGGGTACGGAACCGCAGATAGAGCTCCTCACTCGCTTCGCACCTTGACAGCGCGTCTCATCCACTCTCACTCACACAGCAGCACAATAGCAACAGACAAAACGCAAATAGCCGTACGCAAATAGCCGTACAATATCGCATAACAGCGGGGTCCAACCCCTTAAAGGTACCTTTTCCAGTGGGGTCCAACCTCGGGGGGGGTCCAACCCCCTTAAAAGTACTTTTCACAGTGGGGTCCAACCCCGGGGGTCCAACCCCTTAAAAGTACTTTTCCTCTTGCCCAGGACTAATTTTGGGAGACCCAGTCTTCCTCGGGACTTTCAACCCACCCTCAGGGACTCGAACCCAGGACCTGCAGGTATTTTGTGTTTAAAAGGAATAGCAAATACCTTAATTTGGTGCAGATGGTCCTTGTCTGCCCCCGCCGTGAGCCAAGGGACAGCTGAGCTCCCCCTGAAAATTCAGGGTCGCGACTGGGAGGTCTGCTTACCCCTGGATCCAGCAGCCGGGCAGAGAGGGTCCCATCTCGGGGTGCCAGATGAATCGTGCCGCAACCGGGCCAGGAGACACTTCAGAGACAGAGTCAGAGAAGTGGGTATTTGCTTCATTCGGTGCGCCGGGTGTGTGGGGATCGCTCCTCCAAACACACACACCTGGTGCTCTCTACAGCACAGTATTAAGGGGTAAATTATGAATATTCATCACATTCCTTGGGACAGGCGTGGTTACACAAATTATTTCTCGGAAGTCATTAGCATATGGGCCACGCATGCGCTGTGTGTCCTGGTGGTCGCGCTGAGGAAGGCCTCTCCTCTTCCTCGGGGGTCTTTCTGATGAAGGCCAGTAGTCATCCTCGCAGTGAACTTTTCACCTTTCTCCCTGGGCATGCGTAGTCCTTTGAGGGATGATTTAGCAATCTCTGAGATGATAATTGTCCCCTCTATCTTGACAAGATTAGGGTGAATTCGGCTTCTCAGGCTTTGTAATTAACATCTTATGTCTGAACTAACATTGCTGTCTCCCAATAGTTAACTTGTGCTTACATGAGTTAGTTATTGACTGCCCCTTCTTCACACTTTGGCTTTTTCTTCATCCCTCCGGACATATATATATCTTTTGAGCTTCCCTTACTAGGTCTTGTAATGGTTTCTCATACCAGTCTTCTATTTTTTCCAATTTTTTCCTAATATCTGGCCAGGCATGAGTGACAAAGTTAACTCTTAGCAGGGCTTGCCCTGCTAGGGACTCTGGGTCTATCCCAGAATATTGTTTCATATTCTTTCGGAGCCTCTCTAGCCACTCAGTCGGGGTTTCTTCCTTCCCTTGCTGCCCCTCAAAGGCCTTTCTGACATTTTGTCCTCGGGGTGCCGCCTCTTTTATTCCCTTGATTATCAAATTACGATAATCATTCATATGTCCCCTCCCAGCTTCATCATTTTGGTTCCAGTTAGGAGGTGTAATGGGCATTTTCTGATCCCTGGGTGGACCTTGTTGGTTTTCTCTTTCCCAAATTTTTATTCCAGCAATTCTAATCATTTCTCTTTCTTCTTGGGAGAATATTATTTTCATGATTGATTGCATTTCTTCCCAAGTGAAAATGTTGGGACCTAAGAACTGGTCCAACTGCTCAGCTGTACCTATGGGGTCTTCTAATAATCCTTTAATTTCTTTTTTGAAATTCCTAACCTCTGTAGAGGTTAGAGGAGCATTTACAAAGCCCGTTCCCCCTCCTCCCATAGGTACTTCTCTTAATGGAAATAAATGAATTTCTCGGCTTCCCTCTGTTTGTTTAGCAATGGAGGGATTGTTGGGCTGCCTCTGAGCCTTAATGGCACCTCTTGTATTCTGGTATGGTGCTCCTTCGTTAAGAAGAGGGTTTATTTGGGAAGAAAGCACCGAACTCCCCTGGGGAGGAGGGGCAGATTCAAAGTCTGGCGCTGAAGCCGAATATTCTGTGGTGCAGAGGGTGGGGGTGGGGTATGGCAGTGAAGCCAAATATTCCGGAGCACAGGAGGCGGGGGCCGGCTCTGAAGCCGGGTTTCTCAAGGCAGGAGAGGTGGGGGCTGGAGCCGGGACGTGTGACGTTTCCCTTGATTCAATTGAGGGTGCTGGGATTCCCGAGATATACGGGAAGGGCGGGATCCCCGGCATGGGCGGGGGCAGGGCTCCCCCCCTGCTCCATTGGGGCGGGAGGGCTGCCGGGGGAAAGGCCCCCGGTGCGGGCGGAGGGGGGGCTGGAGGGGGAAGCCCCGGAGCCAGGGGGAGGAGGGGGGAGGCAGCTTCTGATACTGGCGGCGGAGGAAACCCCGGAGCTGGGAGGAGGGGTGCAGCTTCTAGTGCTGGCGGTGGAGGCAATACTTCTAAAGGGTCCCAGCCTTTTTTCTCTTCTGTTTGCTTTTCCTCTGGGGTTTCTGATAGTTTAAAGACTTTGGTTCCCAGAGGTTTTGTAATTCCTGTCCAGCAAGAAGCATATTCTCTCTCCTCAGGGTGAGATGGCTCTTTTGAATTTACAAATACATTTAGAGCCTGGAAAATCCATGCCTCATCAGACCCATATTTTGGCCAGTACACATGATTATCCCCCCCTTTGAAATACTAATTCATTCCTTTAAAATACCAATCTTCCCTGCTGTAAAATACTACCCACCCTTTCACAGTACAAAACCCAAAAAAATTTAGTATAGCCCACCTTCCCCAAAAACAAAGTTAACTTCTAATTACACAGTTTTTCATTCACACATTCACTCTTTTTAATATTTGTTCACTCACTCATTCTTACTCACAACAGAATAATAAGGTACCTCTTTCAAGTCACTTGTTAGTATCCACCCATGGGTATGATATAATCCTTAGGATTCTGGGTGCTCTTGGATTTCCCTCAACCCAGCATTGCTAGCATCCAACCCCCCAACTTCTCTTGGGGTACTTTTAGGCCCTGGGTGCTCTTGGAGTTTTCCTCAACCCAGCATATGGGGGGGGGGGGGAGCTCCCACTTTGCAACCCCTTCCCTGGGACCCCGTCCCAGTCACCCCGGGAGATTCTTTCACTCCTCTTATCTCTCGCTTCGTCTCCTGGCTGGCCGCTGTTCTCGCGAACAAGACGGAGCCGCAGCACTCAGAGACTGCCACACTCGCTTCGCAGATCTGGGGGCAACCAGCCCGCGTCTCATTCATGTGAGGAATGAGACAACTCTTAGTTAAAAATTAAAACAATTTATTAAAAACGGAAAAGTGAAAAAAAATTAAAAATTTGGGATCCTATGGCTCGGTAGATGGTATGCCCCAGGAGTGCAGGGATTTTTGATCTTCTGGCTGAAACAGCACTGAACCTCAGGTAGAGAAAAAGGGCTTGCAGTGCTAGGCTGGCCTTTGGCTGGCCCAAAAGCCAAAAAAAAATTACTAAAAGTTCCTTGATAGGAGTACGCCTTCCCAGCACTGAACTCCACCTCAGCAAGGCTGGAGAGAAGGGGCGTGCCTTTCTCATGCTCCCTGTTTTATAGTGTCTTTGCTCCACCCACAGCCCGCCCACAGCCCACCCCTTCGGTTCAAGGTGATTGGTGTTTTCCCTTTGACAGATTATCTCTGTCCACCAATGGCTCATCCTTGTCAGAGGGGTGGTACTAGTTGAGATAAGGGTCATTAAAATTCAGGTTGCCATGGAGCTTACAGCGAAAATGGCTATGGGGGCTGGGCTGTTTGTTGGAACTGGGGTTTTGAAATCTGCCTTGGAACCAAAGTACAAGTAAAAACACCTAAAAAAGGTACTAAAATACATCCAACATCTTAAAACACTTGTAAAAGTATACAGTAAACACAGGAAGAATAACTCTTATGGTGTACAAGTGATTAATGTTTGAAAAGGGATTCTAACTGGGGAACTTTTAACTGGGGATTTTTTTTTTTTTTACTGGGAAGGGTGCAAACAAACTGCTTTGAACAAGTGAAAACCATAATCATAAAACTTGATTTGTGTACCTGGGCTGATGGGTTAATTTTAACATTCAATTTTAAAATATTTAACTCAAAATTAATTAATTAAAACACTTAATATGCAAAGACCAAGCACAAATAGGGATTTCATGTATGACCATTCACACACACTCATCTCCCGTAACCACCCACTTTTTCTTTGGACAATACTTACCAGTCCTGTTTCTTTTCCAGTGTCTGTGGGATTTTTGTCGAGAGCTCTCTCTTTCATTTGCTTTATTTTTGTTTCTTTCTTGTCCTCCGGGTATTGCCCTGCTGCCACCAAATTGCGCCAGAGGATGCTAAGCAAAGGTCCTGCCAACTTGGGCGGGAGGCGCCTTACCCTTGCTTCTTGAATCCTCCCACGATTTCAGAGGCGAGGTGTAGATCCGGGACGAGCCCCCAATTGTGAAAAACGAGGTTCACTCTCCTGTGAGAATTTAAAGAGTTTAATATAAAGACAATAAGAGAAGGTTCACTCTCCTGTGAGAATTTAAAGCGTTTAATATAAAGACAATAAGAGACACATAAAATAAAGCAAAGGGGCAACGGCCGGGTACCTTGGCGCTCTGCCAAGAGCACACCTGATGCTAGAGGCGAGTCCTTTTTATACCATTTTTACTGTCTGTTCTTCATTCATATTAAAACTTTTCCTGGAGCTGTTCTGCATGGCCACTCCTTGGTTCCGCCTTTTTAGAGCATGCGTAGTCTTCTGCCTTGTGGTTTTATTTCTCTTGATTCTTGGGGTTGGGCCCACTAGGCTAGGTAAGAGTCGATGGTAGGGTGGATCTCTTAATTCTCCAGACAGTCAGGGCTGATTGCAGCTTTGGGCCTCTTTGCCCCCCCCCCGGGCAGAGTGGTGATAACGGCTCTCGGACTCTCCTGGCCGCCTGTTCTCCGGGTGGAGTGGCCTTTTGGCCCTTTTGTTCCCTGGACAAAGTGTTGATTAGCAGCTCCTTGGGCCTCATCCTCTGTTCGCTTGGAGGTTATCTTACTTGCTCACACTTGCTAACATTCTTGCTAAAGAGAGAAAACTACATCCACACAGCAAAAAGCATTTCTAACATTATATAATATCTACCTTTATACTTTGCGAGAAGCCAATATAATATATGTTTATAACACATAGCTGAAGGCAAAAAAGGTCGGGGCATGTCATCAGCCGCAGTCGTGCTAAGTTGTTCATCTTTGCAAACTGCTTGCCGAGTTGTTCCTTTCTTAGGTAATGGGGGTTTGTATCAACCAGAACTGCATATGGTCAGTATTTGCAGAGAAGGCTACTTGGACTGTTGTTGAAGTGAGTGTAGCAGTTTCTATGGCATTCTGCACAAAAAGTGACAGGTCTCTCTGTGTTCCCCAATTCTTAACAAAGATGAAGTTAGCAAACCCCTGAAAAGAGGTTTTGCAAAACTTCAGGGATTTTTTCCTACTAGTACTGTAGAGACAACCATCGTCACCTTGTCTTTCCAAAAGTGAAGGTTACCGATTTTTGTCCAAGAGCATCAAGTGCTTTTGATCAGCGTTTGTGTGCATGCATTAGCCTTGTTCTTGTTCTTCCTTGGAGAACTTTTACAGTACTCAGATGATCTGTGTAGGCTGCAGACTGCAGTGGTGAACTTCAAGGCTTCCAGCAGAAGGGAGATGCTGTCCACGTTTTGGTTTCTCCTTAGTCTGAACCTTCAATGTCCAATAACGCAGCGTTTGGTGCTCGAGGCACCGACTCTGGCGTGCCCCAGGTCAGAGACAGTCCAGCTGCGTTACCTCCACGCGTCGCTGAAGCGACTTCGGGATCAGGAAAAGAGCTGCTTGCTGGGCTAGCTAGCTTGCTTCTCTGCAGAGGGAAACACGGCAGGAGCCGATGATGTCGGCTCACGTTAGCTCAGAGACAAAGGAAGAGAGAGGCTGTTCAGGTCTGGCTTCTAACAGGTTTAATGCGATAGGATGATGATGAGGTCGGATTGATGGGAATCCGCTCCTTGGAGCCTTGTCCTCAGTTTTATAGGGAATTTGAAAACCCCCTGTAACTATTCCTGAAAAGACCTGCCTTGCTAAATTAGTGCCTTTTAAGTCTTGTGTCCCCAGGATAGAACAACAAACTCACAAAGATAACGGCAGTGGATCTACGGGACTTCCGCAGGCCTTCTGGGCTGCAGACATCTCTGACCAAAGGCCACAGATGACATGTACCCTGATCCTGCTGAACGCCCGTCCGCCCTGGACTCAGCTTCGAGGTTTGATTGATACTGGTGCTGATGCAACTATCATCTCCTTCTCTGCGTGGCTTCCCTCATGGCCTTTACCCCCCGTGGGATCGGCCATCGCAGGATTAGGAGGAACCACACAGAGCTATTGAAGCGAACGGCCTGTGATGGTGAAGGACTCAGAGGGGCACACAGCTACAATTAGGCCTTATGTTACTACCACTTCCCTTAACCTTTGGGGATGGGATGTGTTGGCAGCCTGGGGCATACGGATTGGGACAAATTTTTAGCAGGGGTCACTGTGCGCAAGGGTGCACAGTATCCTACACTGCCTTTGCAGTGGTTGATTAACACACCAATCCGAGTCAGACTCTGCTTAGTTGAATTAAGGGCTGTTATCACGACTTTTCAACAATTCTCACAGGAACCTTTGAATTCGGTTACTGAAGCCGACTAGCAAAAGCTCGTATACAATTAATCAGCTTATGGTACCACAAAATTCAAAGAATCCTGTTATTCTGAATCACTTTCTCTCATTGCAATCTGCAGGCAAGAGACAACTGCCCTGGGCAAAAGTCTGGGTGTGGAATTTACTCACTAACCAGTGGGAAGGCCCGCGGGAGCTTATCGTTTGGGGTCGTGGGTATGCTTGCATTTCTACAGATACTGGGGTACGGTGGCTACCTGCAAAATGTGTTTGCCCTGCCCTACGGCACCAGAGGCAGAACAGGCAACCTCCAAATGATGACCAGAACGCCAACCATCCAAGTGGCGACCAGAATGTAGATCATCAGCCTAATGACTCTTCTGATGATGACCAAGATGTTGACCATCAGGCAGATGGTCCTTCTACAAGCAGAGACTGGGATGGTCCTTCCACAGGCAGAGACTGAACTTTAAATTTCTTGTTATGGAGTCAGATAGGTAAAGCCTTAAGGACATATTTAGAATTAATAACTGATGCAAATTTCTATTTAGGATTAATAGTGGAGTTGTTATCTTATCAAACAAAAAGGGGGAATGGTAGATACAAAAATGCTGCTCGCGAGGATTTTCTTGCTATTTTCTAAGTCCGTGAGAGACTTTTCTCTCTCACAGAAGAGGTAGCAGAGTATGTAAACAACCAAGCCACCTGCAACCTTGAAAAGTCTTGTTTATGGTCTAGTAGAAAAATATTTTGACAATGGATGGTTTAGGATTTTAGCCAATCACCCCAAGGGGGGGGCTGATCCTTTGTCCAATTAGACTATGAAGAAAAAAGTCTATAAAAGAGTTTGTAAAATAATTAAAGGAATAAATCTTGCTGCACAATTCCTGCCTGCTGGATCTTCTCTCCTCCTCCTCCCTATGGCTGCGGGACACGGTGATACACCCTAGGGCCCAGGCCTGCGGTAATAGACCAGAATTACAAGTGAACTGCAACACAAGCAGCTAACACATTCCTCCTGTGATAAATGAGTGAACGATAAATATTGTCTTTCGCATATATGATTTTAACATTTAGAAGTGATAATGTACTATGTAGAAATAGTGTTAAGGTAAAATATAGGTAAGTAAAAACAAGACTAGAGTAAATTGTAACTTCGAAAGAGTGGTAACATGTTGGGAAACGTAGGAATAAACACATGATCATAAATGTCCTTTAGGTTGAGAAATTACAGAGGTAGAAACCAAGACATCTTCAAGAAACAAAGAAGATAAACCGCATGCATCCCAGGAAGTCTGTTATCAAAACTCACACCTCCCAAAGAAACTGTCAACTACAAATTAGGTTGGAGACTGAGGAGGCACCGGAGGGGGGTGCCTGCCTTCAGTTCTGGAGCTATCCAGAGGACCGAGGCGGCAGTGTGCTGGCGTGTGCTGGCGCAAGGGGGCAGAGACGAAGGGGGGAAAGTTGAGTGAAGTGTAAATTACTTTCTGGGTGAAAGGACTATGTTTAAAGAAGTACTCAAGTTCACAGTAAAATGAATGGAGCCACGCCTCTAGCAATATTGCTAAGTGCTCCCGCGCCGTGATATGCCTTTGTCCTACTAATAAATGTTCAATATTATGCTGCTGAAAATTCCGCTTGTGAATTCATCTTTCTCACTTCTTCCCTTAAAATTAGTTCTAAGAATTTAGTGTGAAATACATTTAGGCTTGGTCCACAGTCATTTTAGTTCAAATAAACACATCTAAATGTTTTCCATCTTTCCCATTAAAGGATATTGGTTTGGGCTCATTCTTTCAGCATTTTGCCAGCGATATGCTCAATGCTATTTCCTTAGGAATGAAAGCTGTTGCATGATATTACAAAGTGTTTGGCGAAACCTTTACCATGACTCTCAAGTCGCAACATGCCAGATAATCATTGGTTTTCAAAGCTGCTTGCAGATATAAGGAAAGCATCAAAGGTTTATGCATGAATCAGCATCCCCTTGTCACAACGTCACGCTGCAGTGATCCTTGCAGAGCTCTAAGACTGGATTTAAAGGAGAAAAGCTCAACACTGGCTCTTGAGCCAGCAGGATGAAACATCCAAGATTGTACATATATTGCTTCTGTGCTAAAACTACTGTATGAAAACGTGTTACCATTATGGCAGTTGTGAGGAATGAGACAACTCTTAGTAAAAATTAAAATAATTTATTAAAAACGGAAAAATTGAAAAATTACAAAAATTACCAAAATATAAAAATTTGGGATCCTAGTGGCTCAGGAGGTATGCCCCAGGAGCGCAGGGATTAGAGATCTTCAGGCTTAGACAGCACTGAACCTCTGGTGGAAGAACTTGCAGTGCTGGGCTGACTTTTAGCTAATCCAAAAGTCAAAGGTAAAAATTATTAAAGGCTCCTTAATAGGAGTAAGGCTTAAGTACCCAGCACTGGTATCCACTACAGCTGATCCGCACTGGTCTCTGCGCAGCTCTGACGCCTGCCTCGTGGTTTTATAGTGCCTTTGCTCCACCCCGGTCCGCCCACAGCCCGCCCACAGCCCGCCCACAGCACACCCCTGTGGTCTAAAGTGATTGGTGCTTTCCTTTTGACAGATCATCTCTGTCTACCAATAGCTCGTCGTTGTCAGGGGGGTAGTAACAGCTGAAGTAAGGGTGGTAACATGCCTTCATTAAGATTCAGGTTGCTATGGAGCTTACTTGCAGAATAACGGCTATGGGGCTAAAAATAGCAATTGGCTGTTAGAAACTGGGGTTTTGGAGTTAGTCCCGAGACTAAAGTGCAAAGCAAAAACCTCAAAAAAAAATTAAAATACATCTAATACCTCTTAAAACACTTATAAAAGTAGACAATTAACATAGGAAAAACAACTCTTACAGTGTACAAGTGGTTTAAAGTTTGAAAAAGGGATTTTTAACTAGGAAACTTTTAACTGGGAATTTTAACTGGGACTGGTACAAACTGCTTTGAACAAGTGAAAACACTAATAATAAAGCTTGATTTTTGTACCTGGGTTGATGGGTTAACTTTATCATTCAATTAAAAGAACTGTTTAATTCAAAATTAACTAATTAAGGCACTTAACATGCAAAGACCAAGCTAAATAGGGATTTCATGTATGACAGCAGTTTTATAGTACTCCATAGGAGACATCTCTTTAAATGACTCTAAGATCCTTTCAGCGCTAAAATTGAGAAGGGGGTTGATCCATAGTTAACTCATGTAAACACGAGTGAACTACTAAGAGACAGCAAATGTTAATCACGAAACCTAAGCAGCAGGCTTCGCCTTAATCTTGTCAAGATAAGAGGAAGAGGATCTTTTGAAAACCAGCACAGAGATCGCTGAATCATCCAGCGAAGAACTGCGCATGCTCCAGAAAGAAAGGTAAAAAGTGCATTGTGACGAAGACTGCTGATCTTCATCAGAAAGACCCCCGAGGAAGAAGAGGAGCCTTCCTCAGTGCACCCATCAGCGTACACAGCACATGCATGGCACGTATGCTAATGATATTAATGACTTCCGAGAAGTAATTTCTAGAACCACTCCTATCCCAAGAATTGTGATGAATATTCATAATTTTTACACATAATGCTGGACTGTATGGCGTGCTCTGTGTGTGTCTGTCTGTGTGTGTGTGTATGTGTGTTAGGAGTGATCCCCCACGCACCCAGCACCGAATAAAGCAAATACCTGCTTCTCTGACTCTGAAGCATCTCTAGGCCTGGTTTTGGGCAATTCAAAATAGGTGAATACACATTACAACTACCCCTGAAGTTGTTGCGTAGGCAGATTTAAGAGGAAAGGATTTCATCTTCATCGCTCTCCTTCTTTCTTGATTTGACAGAATTAAGAACTTGTAAAAAATCTGATATCACTGATGCTCACCACTCCTCCAATTAGACTACGCTCACTTAGACAACGAAGTCAGGAGCTTTGGATAGCTCCCGCTTCTGCCCTAGGAATTGCTTCCGGTGCTGTACCTTTGCTCCAGCTGCGAAACCAAACCAGCAGAACCAAGGAAGTTCTCTCTGAATGAACCATTGCTCTTGAAGGCTACAACGGTAGCCATGGCAGTGAACACTGCTCTTCACTGGGCCATTCCTCTGAAAAAAAACATGCACCACCTCTCAACCTAAACCGTTAAGCCTCCTGCTGATGCTGACTGACAAAGCGTCCAACTGCAGTTAGATTCCAACAGCTACTTCCAATGACCTGTCAACAGAGCTTTGCAGACTTGCAACAGTCCAACAAACTAAAGGGGCTATGCTTCATGGCTGTTTTTCAAACATCATTGACTTATGTCCCTTTGCCAGCTTAAGTGAAGGTGGCCCGTCCACCTTGGTCAAAGTCAGCAGAATTTTGGCCCAATTTGTTGTTATGCAACACATCATGACATGATCTCTAGGTGTTGATGCAAAATTCCCGCTGAAGTGCATGTCGTTACATGACTTAAGGCTACCTACTCACAGAGTGTCCACTCCACTGCCACACCCATTTTCTGGCCACCTTGAAATGACTGAGCTGTCTTACTGTTTCCAACATTCCTCAGGAGTACGTGACCACCATCTCCTCCTTTCTGAAGTTTAGGAACCTAATTTAAAAGTAGTACCAGCAATACCAGTTTATGTAAAATCCATTTGCTCCATCAACAAACTCCGAGCAAGTGCTGATAATTAGTTTCAAGACTTCTACATATATTTCCAGTGAGCTTTCTGTTTGCTTGTTTGTTTTTAAAGCAGATGGAGTAGGGCGATGTTTCCCTGAGGCTACCAGGGCTGCGAGGCAGGCAGGCAGAGCCCTGGCATGGGTGGCACAGGGGACCCCGGGTGCTGACGGCTGCCACCAGCGCAGGCCAGCTGGGGACCGGCAGGCAGGGCTGCACCCCGTGTCTGCCACCACAGCTGCAGCTTCTGCAGCCTGAAACACAGCTGGCTCAGGGGTTTAAATCAAGAGCCAAAATATTTTGCTGCTCAATTTGGGGCAGAGAAAGGTCATCACTTCTAGCATGGCATAAGCCTGCCACTACATTTCTGTGAAGGAAAATTACCTTGTTGGAGTGAAACTCCTGGGTAAAATACTGAAGCGCTTTCAGATTCATATTATCTGACATTTCTGTGACCTTCTTTTATATCTGCATTGTTTCATACTGCTGGTTTTGGGCACAAGTTCTTTGTACACTATTCTGGAAACAAAAAAGTAACCCAAAAACAACACCCACCCCTCTCCCACCATCACTCCTTCCCCAGCCCCAACCCTAAGAAAACCAACCTGCAGAATGCTCAGGATTTCAAATGAGAACAAGCATAGATGGGACATCAAAAGATGGATTCTCCTTAGACATTGGTGCATGCAGTGCTCTGCAATCAACTCCTAAATTCTACTTCTCGTACACCAAATATTTGTCTTGGGAACTCCTTGTTCTCCATTCAAACCCTTCTGAGAGGGTAATCGAGGATATTTTAAGCACATGTTGCACTCGTCAATTAAATCCAAAGCACAGCATTACTTGACTAACGGGGGGGTGACAAGGTCAATTAAGACCTGTTCATATCTTATTTTGGAGCTCTTCCAACTGCTTGAAAAGTGAAGCCTTGGACATTGAAGGTTCAGACTAAGGAGAAACCAAAACGTGGACAGCATCTCCCTTCTGCTGGAAGCCTTGAAGTTCACCACTGCAGTCTGCAGCCTACACAGATCATCTGAGTACTGTAAAAGTTCTCCAAGGAAGAACAAGAACAAGGCTAATGCATGCACACAAACGCTGATCAAAAGCACTTGATGCTCTTGGACAAAAATCGGTAACCTTCACTTTTGGAAAGACAAGGTGACGATGGTTGTCTCTACAGTACTAGTAGGAAAAAATCCCTGAAGTTTTGCAAAACCTCTTTTCAGGGGTTTGCTAACTTCATCTTTGTTAAGAATTGGGGAACACAGAGAGACCTGTCACTTTTTGTGCAGAATGCCATAGAAACTGCTACACTCACTTCAACAACAGTCCAAGTAGCCTTCTCTGCAAATACTGACCATATGCAGTTCTGGTTGATACAAACCCCCATTACCTAAGAAAGGAACAACTCGGCAAGCAGTTTGCAAAGATGAACAACTTAGCACGACTGCGGCTGATGACATGCCCCGACCTTTTTTGCCTTCAGCTATGTGTTATAAACATATATTATATTGGCTTCTCGCAAAGTATAAAGGTAGATATTATATAATGTTAGAAATGCTTTTTGCTGTGTGGATGTAGTTTTCTCTCTTTAGCAAGAATGTTAGCAAGTGTGAGCAAGTAAGATAACCTCCAAGCGAACAGAGGATGAGGCCCAAGGAGCTGCTAATCAACACTTTGTCCAGGGAACAAAAGGGCCAAAAGGCTACTCCGCCCGGAGAACCGGAGAACAGGCGGCCAGGAGAGTCCGAGAGCCGTTATCACCACTCTGCCCGGGGGGGGGGCAAAGAGGCCCAAAGCTGCAATCAGCCCTGACTATCTGGAGAATTAAGAGATCCACCCTACCATCGACTCTTACCTAGCCTAGCGGGCCCAACCCCAAGAATCAAGAGAAATAAAACCACAAGGCAGAAGACTACGCATGCTCTAAAAAGGCGGAACCAAGGAGTGGCCATGCAGAACAGCTCCAGGAAAAGTTTTAATATGAATGAAGAACAGACAGTAAAAATGGTATAAAAAGGACTCGCCTCTAGCATCAGGTGTGCTCTTGGCAGAGCGCCAAGGCACCCGGCCGTTGCCCCTTTGCTTTATTTTATGTGTCTCTTATTGTCTTTATATTAAACGCTTTAAATTCTCACAGGAGAGTGAACCTTCTCTTATTGTCTTTATATTAAACTCTTTAAATTCTCACAGGAGAGTGAACCTCGTTTTTCACAATTGGGGGCTCGTCCCGGATCTACACCTCGCCTCTGAAATCGTGGGAGGATTCAAGAAGCAAGGGTAAGGCGCCTCCCGCCCAAGTTGGCAGGACCTTTGCTTAGCATCCTCTGGCGCAATTTGGTGGCAGCAGGGCAATACCCGGAGGACAAGAAAGAAACAAAAATAAAGCAAATGAAAGAGAGAGCTCTCGACAAAAATCCCACAGACACTGGAAAAGAAACAGGACTGGTAAGTATTGTCCAAAGAAAAAGTGGGTGGTTACGGGAGATGAGTGTGTGTGAATGGTCATACATGAAATCCCTATTTGTGCTTGGTCTTTGCATATTAAGTGTTTTAATTAATTAATTTTGAGTTAAATATTTTAAAATTGAATGTTAAAATTAACCCATCAGCCCAGGTACACAAATCAAGTTTTATGATTATGGTTTTCACTTGTTCAAAGCAGTTTGTTTGCACCCTTCCCAGTAAAAAAAAAAAAAAATCCCCAGTTAAAAGTTCCCCAGTTAGAATCCCTTTTCAAACATTAATCACTTGTACACCATAAGAGTTATCCTTCCTGTGTTTACTGTATACTTTTACAAGTGTTTTAAGATGTTGGATGTATTTTAGTACTTTTTTTAGGTGTTTTTACTTGTACTTTGGTTCCAAGGCAGATTTCAAAACCCCAGTTCCAACAAACAGCCCAGCCCCCATAGCCATTACCCTGTAAGCTCCATGGCAACCTGAATTTTAATGACCCTTATCTCAACTAGTACCACCCCTCTGACAAGGATGAGCCATTGGTGGACAGAGATAATCTGTCAAAGGGAAAACACCAATCACCTTGAACCGAAGGGGTGGGCTGTGGGCGGGCTGTGGGTGGAGCAAAGACACTATAAAACAGGGAGCACGAGAAAGGCACGCCCCTTCTCTCCAGCCTTGCTGAGGTGGAGTTCAGTGCTGGGAAGGCGTACTCCTATCAAGGAACTTTTAGTAATTTTTTTTTGCCTTTTGGGCCAGCCAAAGGCCAGCCTAGCACTGCAAGCCCTTTTTCTCTACCTGAGGTTCAGTGCTGTTTCAGCCAGAAGATCAAAAATCCCTGCACTCCTGGGGCATACCATCTACCGAGCCATAGGATCCCAAATTTTTAATTTTTTTTCACTTTTCCGTTTTTAATAAATTGTTTTAATTTTTAACTAAGAGTTGTCTCATTCCTCACATGAATGAGACGCGGGCTGGTTGCCCCCAGATCTGTGAAGCGAGTGTGGCAGTCTCTGAGTGCTGCGGCTCCGTCTTGTTCGCGAGAACAGCGGCCAGCCAGGAGACGAAGCGAGAGATAAGAGGAGTGAAAGAATCTCCCGGGGTGACTGGGACGGGGTCCCAGGGAAGGGGTTGCAAAGTGGGAGCTACCCCCCCCCCCATATGCTGGGTTGAGGAAAACTCCAAGAGCACCCAGGGCCTAAAAGTACCCCAAGAGAAGTTGGGGGGTTGGATGCTAGCAATGCTGGGTTGAGGGAAATCCAAGAGCACCCAGAATCCTAAGGATTATATCATACCCATGGGTGGATACTAACAAGTGACTTGAAAGAGGTACCTTATTATTCTGTTGTGAGTAAGAATGAGTGAGTGAACAAATATTAAAAAGAGTGAATGTGTGAATGAAAAACTGTGTAATTAGAAGTTAACTTTGTTTTTGGGGAAGGTGGGCTATACTAAATTTTTTTGGTTTTTGTACTGTGAAAGGGTGGGTAGTATTTTACAGCAGGGAAGATTGGTGTTTTAAAGGAATGAATTAGTATTTCAAAGGGGGGGATAATCATGTGTACTGGCCAAAATATGGGTCTGATGAGGCATGGATTTTCCAGGCTCTAAATGTATTTGTAAATTCAAAAGAGCCATCTCACCCTGAGGAGAGAGAATATGCTTCTTGCTGGACAGGAATTACAAAACCTCTGGGAACCAAAGTCTTTAAACTATCAGAAACCCCAGAGGAAAAGCAAACAGAAGAGAAAAAAGGCTGGGACCCTTTAGAAGTATTGCCTCCACCGCCAGCACTAGAAGCTGCACCCCTCCTCCCAGCTCCGGGGTTTCCTCCGCCGCCAGTATCAGAAGCTGCCTCCCCCCTCCTCCCCCTGGCTCCGGGGCTTCCCCCTCCAGCCCCCCCTCCGCCCGCACCGGGGGCCTTTCCCCCGGCAGCCCTCCCGCCCCAATGGAGCGGGGGGGGAGCCCTGCCCCCGCCCATGCCGGGGATCCCGCCCTTCCCGTATATCTCGGGAATCCCAGCACCCTCAATTGAATCAAGGGAAACGTCACACGTCCCGGCTCCAGCCCCCACCTCTCCTGCCTTGAGAAACCCGGCTTCAGAGCCGGCCCCCGCCTCCTGTGCTCCGGAATATTTGGCTTCACTGCCATACCCCACCCCCACCCTCTGCACCACAGAATATTTGGCTTCAGCGCCAGACTTTGAATCTGCCCCTCCTCCCCAGGGGAGTTCGGTGCTTTCTTCCCAAATAAACCCTCTTCTTAACGAAGGAGCACCATACCAGAATACAAGAGGTGCCATTAAGGCTCAGAGGCAGCCCAACAATCCCTCCATTGCTAAACAAACAGAGGGAAGCCGAGAAATTCATTTATTTCCATTAAGAGAAGTACCTATGGGAGGAGGGGGAACGGGCTTTGTAAATGCTCCTCTAACCTCTACAGAGGTTAGGAATTTCAAAAAAGAAATTAAAGGATTATTAGAAGACCCCATAGGTACAGCTGAGCAGTTGGACCAGTTCTTAGGTCCCAACATTTTCACTTGGGAAGAAATGCAATCAATCATGAAAATAATATTCTCCCAAGAAGAAAGAGAAATGATTAGAATTGCTGGAATAAAAATTTGGGAAAGAGAAAACCAACAAGGTCCACCCAGGGATCAGAAAATGCCCATTACACCTCCTAACTGGAACCAAAATGATGAAGCTGGGAGGGGACATATGAATGATTATCGTAATTTGATAATCAAGGGAATAAAAGAGGCGGCACCCCGAGGACAAAATGTCAGAAAGGCCTTTGAGGGGCAGCAAGGGAAGGAAGAAACCCCGACTGAGTGGCTAGAGAGGCTCCGAAAGAATATGAAACAATATTCTGGGATAGACCCAGAGTCCCTAGCAGGGCAAGCCCTGCTAAGAGTTAACTTTGTCACTCATGCCTGGCCAGATATTAGGAAAAAATTGGAAAAAATAGAAGACTGGTATGAGAAACCATTACAAGACCTAGTAAGGGAAGCTCAAAAGATATATATATGTCCGGAGGGATGAAGAAAAAGCCAAAGTGTGAAGAAGGGGCAGTCAATAACTAACTCATGTAAGCACAAGTTAACTATTGGGAGACAGCAATGTTAGTTCAGACATAAGATGTTAATTACAAAGCCTGAGAAGCCGAATTCACCCTAATCTTGTCAAGATAGAGGGGACAAGGATCATCTCAGAGATTGCTAAATCATCCCTCAAAGGACTACGCATGCCCAGGGAGAAAGGTGAAAAGTTCACTGCGAGGATGACTACTGGCCTTCATCAGAAAGACCCCCGAGGAAGAGGAGAGGCCTTCCTCAGCGCGACCACCAGGACACACAGCGCATGCGTGGCCCATATGCTAATGACTTCCGAGAAATAATTTGTGTAACCACGCCTGTCCCAAGGAATGTTATGAATATTCATAATTTAACCCTTAATACTGTGCTGTAGAGAGCACCAGGTGTGTGTGTTTGGAGGAGCGATCCCCACACACCCGGCGCGCCGAATGAAGCAAATACCCACTTCTCTGACTCTGTCTCTGAAGTGTCTCCTGGCCCGGTTGCGGCACGATTCATCTGGCACCCCGAGATGGGACCCTCTCTGCCCGGCTGCTGGATCCAGGGGTAAGCAGACCTCCCAGTCGCGACCCTGAATTTTCAGGGGGAGCTCAGCTGTCCCTTGGCTCACGGCGGGGGCAGACAAGGACCATCTGCACCAAATTAAGGTATTTGCTATTCCTTTTAAACACAAAATACCTGCAGGTCCAGGGTTCGAGTCCCTGAGGGTGGGTTGAAAGTCCCGAGGAAGACTGGGTCTCCCAAAATTAGTCCTGGGCAAGAGGAAAAGTACTTTTAAGGGGTTGGACCCCCGGGGTTGGACCCCACTGTGAAAAGTACTTTTAAGGGGGTTGGACCCCCCCGGGGTTGGACCTCACTGCAAAAGGTACCTTTAAGGGGTTGGACCCCGCTGTTATGCGATATTGTACGGCTATTTGCGTACGGCTATTTGCGTTTTGTCTGTTGCTATTGTGCTGCTGTGTGAGTGAGAGTGGATGAGACGCGCTGTCAAGGTGCGAAGCGAGTGAGGAGCTCTATCTGCGGTTCCGTACCCCGGCGACGGGCTCGGCCAGAGAAAAGCGAAGCGTTTGGCAAAGAGTGAATGAGGATAAATCATATAAACCATTGGTTTGGAATTCAACCTTACTGTCCGAAGGGGGGGGCAGATTTTAGAGGAGAAAAGATTTTAGCTATTGAATTGAAAACATCCAGACCCCCAACACCTTTCTAATGTAGCTCCATCTGATTTCCCTTTTGAAATCCTGTGTTTAGTGTATGAAAACAGTTGTGAAGCTTGTATTTCTGTGCATGTATTAATTGTGAGAGAAAGTGGTATTGTACTTCTACTAAATGGAGTGGGTGGTGTCCAAGCTGCGAGAGGAGAGAGCTTGGTGTCAGACTAGAAAGAGCAAGAAAAAAAAAAAATGGAAGTGCAGATAATGTTAGAGTAAGGGGAGCGTGGCAGAGAATAGTGAGAAATTTGAGAGAAACTGGTTAGAAAAGTACAGCAAGTGTATGTGTATGTAAGAAGAGATGAGGAAAAGGCAAAACGATGGCAAAGGTGATGGCAGAAGTTGTAAGAATTGCGGACGTGATTAACAGGTTTGGGTGTGCAGAGCTGTAAGGCTCCTGTTATGTGGTGCTTGTGCAGAGCTGAAAGGCTCCTGTTTGGAGGGGACCCGTGCCCCTGTGCCTTTCGTGTTTTGTTGTGAAAAGCCAGAATTGGCAGGTTTCAGACCTGAGGCGAATCCGGAGCTCCTATCTTGTGGGGAACCCCGCCACCAGTCTGTGGTTTATTGTGGAAAACTAGAATTGGCAGATTCTAATCCTGCAGCCAATTCTGCAGCTGCTGCCTTGTGGGGATGGTGCTGTCCCTGTGCAGGCCCAGGTATTTGTCATGCAGCCTCATCTGCGGGGGCTGTAGAGAAACCTATGGAGAAACTGTTTTGCTATTCTTCCGTGGTTAATCTGTTAATCACCTCTCTACTCCTGGGGTGGACTTGGTAATTAAAAAAAAAATAAAATTAAAAAAAAAAAAAAAGGGGTTTTAGGCAGTAGCATTGCTTGCTGCCGAACTTGATCTTGTCCAAAGGGAAAATCACTAGAACAAAGGGAGCAAACTGATAAGGCAAACTGCTCCAGGGCGAAAAGCAGAAGCCTACTAAAACCCTGAAGAAAAAAAAAAAAAAAGGCAATCCAAATGCCTGATTCACAGACTGCAACTCTTGCAAAACTTTTAGAAGCAGTCTCACTCCCTCCACTGAAGAATCAGTTGGAAGAAACCCCACCGAAAACCTGTGGGAGACAACAAAAGTGGTGCAACAAGCACTTCATAGAATAAATACTAAAACTCCACTTGAATAAGTTAATGCAATTAAACTCTTGTTTCACTCAGACATATTTTTCATTTTTTTGGGGGGGGGAAGTTTGTTTCTTTTCTCTTCTCTAGGAATGTCAAATGTCCCAACATCAAAGATAAAGAAAGCAGTTTGAGAGCAAGGAAACTGCTAGCAGCAAAATCACACCTAAATGTGATAACCATTGCTTCACTGTCACTTTGTGTTAGCCCCAAAAGGTTTTACTTCTTTTTAATAATTGGTCTAGTGGGCCAAATTTTCACTTTTCTTTTATAGGAATCTACCAACACATGAGATGGAGCTGTGTGAAAACCAATGAAATGTAAAGTGTCACCATAATTGCTCGCATTGTCAGTTGGTTAATGTTTGTAATTTGTTTGTGTTTTCATTGCAAGTGACTTGGTGAGAGATCAAATAGAAGTTAAAGCATTCTACATATTCTTGAGTTTAATTTTTGTCTAACTTGTTTTGTCTTTTTACTGAAAAATGGTGTGGTTAAAGTCTTACAGATGTATAATTTGTCTCAACCAATATTATCCTGAGAGTTGGTATAAGAATTTATACATATTTGAAATCCTACAAATGTGAATTAACCTTCCTGGTTCTGCCTCAGAAGGCTTCAAAATTATTATAATCTAGCTAAATTTTTGGATTTTCTAATTAGTGAATTAAAGAATCTTGACAAAACACAAGCAAATGCTACATGAGAAATGATTGAATCCCCCTTCCTAAACCAAGAGGGATACAGAAAAGCCTTCTACCAGCTCTCAAACTAAAGTGCTGTTCAATCTCAAGCCGTATGTCTTAAGAGGATGTTTTCACTTTTCTTCATCCCTCCTATTTATAGCACATTCTGCAATCTCAGTTGTAGGTGCAGAATGGGATGAAAAAAAACAAAACAAAACAAAAAAACCAAAAAAACTAGGTTTGAAAGAGAATTCATTTCATTTTTAATCCCACCAAAATAAAGCCACAGTTTGTAGTTTGTGTCAAGATTAAATGACAAGAGTGCTATAATCTGTCTCCTGGAAAACAGAGCATAGCCCTAATGTAAAGATATGTTTGCATGAGAACATTTTGTATGAAAATGTTTTGTGTGTTAGTTTTGTATCATAAAAACTAATCCTTCCTAATGTATAGAATTATACAGCAGAGTAAGAATATTATTATAACAAAAACTGTATAAAGAAGCTACAACCAAAGAAGCCTCCTGAAGATACCTGACTAAGACTTTAAAGTGTAAGTTAAACCACTAAGATTAGATAAAGGAAAGAGAAATACCCATAGATAGCAAAATAACAAATCAAGTGATCCCATTAGTAGGAGATGTTGAAATTCCAGAGATCAAAACGGGCTCCCCCAGTGATTATTGAACTACTGGAAGGGGCACAACCAGTGTCAATTAAACAATATACACTAAGGCATGAAACATGAGTAAGAATAAAACCAATAATTACTACATTTATTAATCAGAGGTTGTTGAGAGAGTGTAGACCTTCCTGCAATACCCCAATTCTACCAGTACAGAAGCCAAATGGAAGTTATTGATTAGTTCAGGACCTAAGGACACTTTACTCACAAAATTACAAAGTGACTGAGTGTGGTTTTCAGTTTTAGATTTAAAAGATGCTCTCTTTTGTCTGCCATTAGCTGAAAGCAGTCAGGAAATTTTTGCCTTTGAATGGGAAAACCCCAGAACAGGGAGAAAAAATCAGCTCACGTGGACTGTATTGCCACAAAGATTCAAAAATAGACCCGTGATATTTGGAGGTCAATTAGCCAAGGAACTGGAAGCCTGGACACCGCCACTTGGAGAAGGTACGCTTCTGCAGTACATCGATGATCTACTGATAGCAACAAGGACCCGTGAAGACTGCAAGAACTAGACTGTAAGTCTTTTAAATTTTCTGGGACTAAGTGGATATAGAGTCTCCCCTGAAAAGGCTCAGCTAGTCCTGCAGAAAGTTACATATCTGGGGTATGAACTGGCAGGAGGGGAGAGAGCCTTGGGAGACAACAGGAAAGAGGCAATTTGTCAACTGCCCAGGCCAACCACAACCAAAGAACTAAGAACCTTTCTGGGAATGACAGGATGGTGTAGATTATGGATCTATAACTATGGACTCATTGTGAAACCTTTATACCAACTCCTAAAAGAGACTGGGGGAACTCACCTATGCTGGACACCAGAGACTAATATTGCATTTGTAACCCTGAAACGTGAGTTAATGCAAGCTCCAGCACTGGGCATACCAGATGTCACTAAACCTTTTCTGTTGTTCTCACATGAGAGACAAGGACTGGCGCTGGGACTTTCGGCACAGAAGCTGGGACCCTACAAAAGGCCAGTGGCTTATTTCTCCAAGCAGCTGGATGTGGTCAGCCAAGGATGGCCCCCTGCCTGCGTGCAGTGGCAGCTGTGATCCTGAACATAGAAGAAGCTCACAAGTTCACACTGGGCCAGCAGATAACTGTTTTTGTCTCTCACATGGTGTCAGCAGTGCTCACACAAAAAGGAAATCACTGGTTAACCCCATCTCGCTTTCTCAAATACCAGGCTGTCCTGGCAGAATCAGAGGATGTGAGTATCCAAGTAACTAACATTTTAAACCCAGCAGCTTACCTCCAAGGCAAAGCTACTGAGGAGCCTGGAAAGCATGACTGCATCGAAGCCATGGAGGCAGTTTACTCCAGCCGCCCGGACCTAAAGGACTCTCCACTAGAAAATGCGGAAAACTGGTTCACTGATGGGAGCAGTTATATCAAGAATGGTAAGCGGCTCGCTGGGTATGCAGTTACAACCACAGATTCGTCATTGAGGCAAAACCATTACCTGTGGGGACATCAGCTCAAAAGGCTGAAATAACAGCCCTAACTCGAGCCTTGGTGTTGGCCAAAGGAAAACCTCTCAACATTTGGACTGATTCAAGGTATGCTTTTGGGGTGGTACACGCTCACAGGGCTATCTAGAAAGAAAGAGGTTTATTAACCTCACAGAAGAAAGAAATCAAGCACACTACTGAAATCATGCAGTTACTGGAAGCAGTGGTAAAGCCTTCAAAAGTGGCTATAATGCATTGTAGGGGACACTCCCAGGGTAACACTATCCCTGAACTGAGAAATGCTATGGCAGACAAAACAGCAAAGGCAGTGGCCAGTAGAGTTCAGATCCAAGCCCTAACTCTAATTATGATTTAAATTAGATACAAAAAAAAAAATTAGCACAGATAGGTGGGCTAAGATAAAAAGGTCTCATAGTCATATCCAGAAAACTGTTAAAATCATTTATCCAAAGTGAACATTGCATCAAATCACTTTAGATGACACTTCTTGAAGGCTTAAAAAGGTATGAAACAAACTTACATCATGG
The DNA here is from genome assembly GCF_041296385.1 of Aphelocoma coerulescens. NCBI lineage: Eukaryota > Metazoa > Chordata > Aves > Passeriformes > Corvidae > Aphelocoma > Aphelocoma coerulescens. The sequence continues at coordinate 882,478 of NW_027184081.1, forward strand.
TTACCCAACTTATCCTGGCTTAAACAATTGTTTGTAATAGCTATTTGTGTTATTGCATTCCTACTTACTGTTTGTATTAGTAGTTACTGTTGTATGATATTATGTACTTGGAATTGCAATGCTTATGCTCAATATAAACAAGTATAAACTTAGAAATAAGATAGAGAAGGGTTCTTACTTTAAAGACATACAAGATTTGTAAAGAATTACAAATAACCAAAGAAAAGGGGGGATTGAAGAAGGGGCAGTCAATAACTAACTCATGTAAGCACAAGTTAACTATTGGGAGACAGCAATGTTAGTTCAGACATAAGATGTTAATTACAAAGCCTGAGAAGCCGAATTCACCCTAATCTTGTCAAGATAGAGGGGACAAGGATCATCTCAGAGATTGCTAAATCATCCCTCAAAGGACTACGCATGCCCAGGGAGAAAGGTGAAAAGTTCACTGCGAGGATGACTACTGGCCTTCATCAGAAAGACCCCCGAGGAAGAGGAGAGGCCTTCCTCAGCGCGACCACCAGGACACACAGCGCATGCGTGGCCCATATGCTAATGACTTCCGAGAAATAATTTGTGTAACCACACCTGTCCCAAGGAATGTGATGAATATTCATAATTTAACCCTTAATACTGTGCTGTAGAGAGCACCAGGTGTGTGTGTTTGGAGGAGCGATCCCCACACACCCGGCGCGCCGAATGAAGCAAATACCCACTTCTCTGACTCTGTCTCTGAAGTGTCTCCTGGCCCGGTTGCGGCACGATTCAAGTGGAAGCAAAGATCATGATAGCCACTATGCGAGAGAGTACCTTCCAAAAAAATCTAAAGCCCTCAGGTAACACTCCTAAACATTCAAGATTCAGAAATGGTGGAAAAGAGAAAAATAAAACCTCAGCACAATTAAGATTCCAAGAACAACCCAGGGATGCCTGTTTTTATTGCAAGGAAGAAGGGCATTATAAAAGAGAATGCCCCCACCTGAGGAGGGATCTGAAAATATTTCAAGAAACACACACAGAAGAACAATAGGAAAGTCATGGGCTCTATTTTGGGGGGGATAAATACCATCTGGAGCCTTTGATAACTTTAAAAGTAGGCCCCCAAGAGGAAGTATTAGAATTTATAGTTGACACTGGGGCAGAAAGGACTTGTGTGATGAATATTCCAAAAGGGTGTGATGTGAGTAATGATATGGTAAAAGTAACAGGAGCAAAGGGGGAAGGATTTCAAGTCCCTGTCATTAAAGATGTGGTTATTGAAGGGGAAACAAAAATAGGGATAGGGGATGTTTTGTTAGTTCCTGGGGCTGGCAGCAATTTATTGGGAAGGGATTTACAAATCCAACTGGGGATTGGAGTCATACCAGAAGAAGGGAAAATGACGGCCAAAGTGTTAAAACTTAGCCAAGAAGATGAAAGCAAAATTAACAGAGAGGTTTGGGCTGGGGAAGGGAATAGGGGTGGACTAGATATTGACCCCATAAGGGTCACAATTGAAAAACAAGAATGTCCCATTCGTGTACGTCAGTACCCTATATCTTTAGAAGGGAGAAAAGGCTTAAAACCAGTGATAGAAGAATTAATAAAGGATGGGACACTAGAACCTTGTAAATCCCCTCATAATACCCCTATTCTCCCAGTAAAGAAATCTGATGGAAATTATAGATTAGTGCAAGATTTAAGAGAAGTAAACAAAAGAACACGGGCCTGCTACCCTATGGTTCCTAATCCCTGTGGGAGTGTGTTTGTTTAGTTCAGTCCGGGTCTCCCCCCTATGTTCTGTAAGTTTGGTGTACCCCAGTTGGCACCCCCCCTGTTTTATTTAAATCACCCTGTCTGTCATTTTTATCTCCTCCCAGGACCCTGTCTGTCACTCTGCCACCCCTCCCAGGCTTCTGGAAAGTTCTAGCCAGGGGGCCAGGTGATTAGTCCTGGGAAAGGAGTCCCTCCCTTCCCCTGTTATAGTTGGTTCCCTTATGTGTCCCTCGTTCTGCTTGCCGCACCCTTCCCTTCCCTGGTTGGTTGTTCTGTACACCCCCCCCCCATGCCCCCCCCCGCCATAAAATGCCCCGGCGCGCGATCTGCAGGTGCTCTGGGTTGGGCACCCCTGGTGGTTGAGGTCCCCCCGTCCGGAGGGCCAATAAACTTTCTGGATTTAACCCAACTCTGAGCCTGCCCCCTTTCCTCCGCCGTCTTCCTTTATCGCCGCGGTCCCTTGGAAGGACCCACGAGCCAGACCTTTGATCCCTCCGATATCAGAGGCTGGCCCCCGTTGCCTGCTGTGTCCCGAGCTGACCGGGCTGAGTGGGAACTGTTCCCAGAGGACACAACGGCAAATCCCTACACTCTTTTAAGCAAAATTCCACCTCAACATCAGTGGTTTAGTGTGGTGGATCTTAAAGATGCCTTTTGGGCCTGCCCACTGGCAGAGGAAAGCCGAAATATTTTTGCCTTTGAATGGGAAGATCCAAACACAGGGAAAAAGAACCAACTGAGGTGGACTAAAGTGCCACAGGGGTATTGTGAGGCCCCAAATTTATTTGGGCAAGCCTTGGGAGAAATATTACAAACCTTCCCCATTCCCCCAGGAATACAAATTATCCAATATGTAGATGATCTTCTAATATCAGGAGAAGATGAAATTAAAGTCAAAGAAGCTACTATAAAGCTTCTAAATTTTCTTGGGGAAAAGGGACTAAGGGCATCAAAAGGGAAATTACAGTTTGTGGAATCAGAAGTAAAATATCTCGGCCACCTGATAAGCAAAGGTAGCCGAAAACTAAGTCCTGAAAGAATTACAGGGATTTTATCCCTCCCTCCTCCCTCTTCAAAAAAGGAGGTTAGGAGACTGCTGGGGCTACTGGGATATTGCAGACTATGGATTGAAGGATATACACAAGCAGTAAAATTTTTATATGAAAAATTAACAGGGGGAGACAATATACAATGCACCAAAGATGATGATAATAAATTAGAAAAACTGAAGTTGAAACTAGCCTCGGTACCAGCCCTAAGCTTACCCTCACTAGAAAAACCCTTTCACTTATATGTGAATGCAGAAAATGGAGTAGCTCATGGTGTATTAGTCCAGGAATGGGGAGGGGTGAGAAGACCAATAGCTTATTTATCTAAACTATTGGACCCAGTAAGCCGTGGCTAGCCAGTATGCATTCAAGCCATAGCAGCTACTGCTATTTTGGTGGAGGAGAGCCGTAAGCTCACCTTTGGAAGTAAACTGATTGTATACACACCCCATGCGGTCCGGAATGTGCTAAATCAAAAAGCTGAAAAATGGTTAAGAGACTCCAGGATATTAAAATATGAAGCAATTCTGATTGACAGTAATGGTCTAACTATAGAAACAAGCAAAAGCCTCAATCCGGCCCAATTCCTGTATGGAGAACCAAAAGATGACCTGGCACATGATTGCTTAGAAATTATTCAATACCAAACAAAAGTTCGGGAAGATCTAGCAGAACAAGCCCTCTTAGAAGGGGAAAGAATATATGTGGATGGTTCATCCAGATGCTTGCAAGGAAAAAGAATGTCAGGATATGCCTTAGTCGATGGGATAAATATGCAGACCATCGAAAAAGGAAAACTACCTTCAAATTGGTCGGCGCAATCTTGTGAATTATACGCTCTAAAGAGAGCACTGGAGCATTTAGCACACAAAAAGGGGACCATCTATACTGATTCAAAGTATGCCTTTGGGGTAGTACATACCTTTGGGAAGATCTGGGAAGAAAGAGGTTTACTAAATTCAAAGGGGAAGGAACTGATACATGAAGGCCTGATTTCAGAAGTGTTGGAGGCATTAAAATTGCCTGAAGAAATAGCCGTAGTGCATATCAAAGGACACCAAAAAGGGATGACCCCAGAAATAAGAGGGAATAATCTAGCAGACCAAGAAGCCAAAGATGCAGCAGAAAATGGGACCGAACGAATTATGTTAATCCTGACCCCAGAAAGGGGAGAATTGGAAATCCCCAGATTTAGTAAAGAAGAAGAAAAAGAATTATTTAAGATAGGGGGAGAACAAGATCAATCTGGAAAATGGAAACTCCCTGATGGGAGACAGTTACTTAATAAGCCACTCACTAAGAGAATATTAGAAGATATGCATCAAAAAACTCATTGGGGTACTCAAGCTTTGTGTGATCATTTCCTAAGAAATTATGGGTGTATTGGAATCTTTGGGAACTGTATAACTTGCCAAAGAGTGAATAGGAAAATAATGAGAAAAACAACATTAGGAGGCCGCGAGTTAGCTCTGCGACCATTCCAAAGTATCCAAGTAGATTTCACTGAACTTCCTCAAGTACAGAGATGGAAGTTCCTATTAGTAATAGTAGACCACCTAACTCATTGGGTAGAAGCAGTTCCTGCTACTAGAGCTACAGCTAACATAGTATGCAAAACCCTTCTGGAACAAATTATTCCCAGATATGGAATGGTTAATAAAATAGACTCAGATAGAGGAACACATTTTACATCCAAACTCTTACAACAAATAACTCAAGCCTTGGGAATAAAATGGGAATTACATACCCCCTGGCACCCACAAAGTTCAGGCCGAGTAGAAAGAATGAACCAGACTTTGAAAAAAACTTTAACAAAATTAATGATTGAAACTCAAATGTCATGGGTCAAATGCTTACCTTTGGCTCTGTTGAGAGTCCGAACACAGCCCAGGTCAGACCTGGGAGTATCTCCTTACGAGATGATGTTCGGATTACCCTTCCTTACCACTCAACATGAAACAGCCACTTATGAAGTAGGAGAAGTAAGTGTCAAAAAATACGTCACCACAATTGCCAGAACACTTGAAAATTTGCGGCTGAAAGGAATGATCCCTCAAACCACAACTTTGGAGTTCAAAATTCATAATATCCATCCAGGGGAATGGGTACTAGTAAAAACATGGAAAGAACAATCTTTGACTCCACAATGGGAGGGTCCTTTTCAGGTACTGCTGACGACTGAGGCTGCAATCCGGACCAAGGAACGAGGGTGGATCAAAGGACCAGCAAAATCAAAGGACCTGTAAAAGAACCTGAAGAGTGGACTGTAATATCCAAACCAGGTGATACCAAATTGATTCTTAAACGGAGGCCAGGTGACAATGAACTAGAACAATCTAAATAATCCAAGGGATATGCAAAGAATCACACCTAACTGAGAAGTGAAAGCCAAATTGATATCAGTGGCCCCTGGACAAATTCTGGGACATCGTGGAGAAGAATATTCTCACTTCAAACAGGAAGGGTTGGGACTGTATCAAACAGGGAACTCTCATGTTCTGATTCTAGCCTGTGACTTGTATTAAGAAGGGGGGGAATCACAACTTCCATCAGTGCCACATCATATACCCTGTTTGAATCATTCTAACACGGGGCATGCCAGCCAGGTCAAATATAAGTAATTAATCTGGAGGGAAATCGGCATTCCACACCATCGACACCCTAGTTGTAAAAGGTGTCAAGCACAAAGTCAACCCCCTATCCAGACAAAATCATAAGCAACAAAAGTAATAACTTTGCTCTGCAGATGGGAATTACTAGTGCCTGTTGAATGGGAAACACCTAAGATACGATAAGATACTACAGTTAAAATAAGTACCAAAAGAAATTTGCCTAAAAGCTACAAAGGAAGCGACAAGGAAATAGAGGGCAAGACCGGGTTGGCCACTGTACTCGCCACCGAGAAGATCCAATACACCTGCCATGGGTTGCAACCTCATAGGCAAGGGAGGTGGGAGTATAAGCCATGCCGGACCTCTGTTATTCCTTCTTTTGTCACTTATCCTGCTCCCTTTCGGGACACCGGCAAGACCATGTTACAAATGCTATCGAAAGCTCTACATGGAAAGACACCGGGGCTTCTTTCTTATTACTCATACCCATATCAACAGTCACTGTTATGACTCGTCCAAATTAGGTATTTGCATGCATAAAGGGGAAAAATATTAGATTACAGAAAATTTGGGAACAAGTGGAAACAGACTAGGAAGTAATTGTCCAAAAGGAGAAAAATGGATTTGCTTCACAGCTGCCACCAGGGGAACAGTCCAAGATTTGGTAAAAGAACAAGTGGTAAGTAAAGATACAAAGCCAGCACAGCAACCTCGCCCTATATTCACCTCACGCCAGGACCTGTATGCAAAGCTCAAACAACAGTTAAAAGAGGAAAAAACCCCAAGGTTAGGAAAAAACCTGTTTGTAGAATTGGGGGAGAGGATAGGTAAAGAACTTAACATAACCAACTGTTGGGTCTGTGGAGGAGCTTTAATGGCAGAAGAATGGCCATGGAAAGGTAGCAGCCTAGGCCCGGTAGAACTCCTTAAATGGAACCGGACAAATATAAGAGGGGGGAACTGACCTGAGGGGTGGATTTTAAGTTCAACAGTGATAGGGGAAGAATGCCTCTGGCGAACTGGGAAAAACTTTCTTAATGAAGTAGGAAACACTCCCTGTAAAAGGTATAAAGTGAGTAACAAAACTCCAGCGTGGTGGGTCCCAGAAAAACCAACTTGGTATTGGGCTCAGAAAAAAGGAAAAGACTGTGTATACGATAATGAAGTTGGACTCTTTCAGTGTAGGAAAAATCCTTATTTTGGAATCCCAGAAATATCCAAATTTTGGGAGAATATAAATCATCAAGAAGGTGATTATTGGAAAGCACCAGATGGCTTATTTTGGATATGTGGGAAAAGGGCATACCCAAGACTCCCTTCACATTGGGAAGGGAGTTGTACACTAGGAATCATTCAACCAGGGTTTTTCCTTCTACCAGAACCAGAGGGAGATCAATTAGGAATACCTGTCTATGAAGACTTCAAAAGAAATAAAAGAGATTTAATTGGAGGATTCCAAAAATGGAAAGATGAGGAATGGCCCCCTGAGCGAATATTAGAAACATATGGGCCAGCTACCTGGGCACAAGATGGAAGTTGGGGATATCGAACCCCAATTTACATGCTGAATCGTATCATCAGACTCCAAGCTCTTGTAGAAATCATAACCAATGAAACAGCCGGGGCTATGGAATTAATAGTCAGCCAGCAACGCCAAACCAGAGCTGCAATATATCAAAATAGGCAGGCTTTAGACTATTTACTGGCTGAAGAAGGGGGTGTGTGCTGGAAGTTCAATACATCGGATTGTTGTTTAAAAATTGATGACAATGGGGATGCCCTTCTAGATATCGCCAACAATATCAGAAAAATAGCCCATGTACCAGTCCAAAAATGGGAATCAATGATGTCTGCTAACTGGTGGGATGGCATATTGGGGAAAGAATGGTGGAAGAAGCTAGGTTTCTTCCTCTTATGTGCTACAGCTGGTCTAATATTTCTCCCTTGCTTGATCCCCTGCTTTATTCGGCTAATCACCAGCGTAGTTCAAGGCATGCAAGTTGTGGCAATGCCTACTGACCCAAAGTTGGCTATGTCTGGAACAGCACAAAAAATTATGGTATTAAAAAGACAAAGTGATATAAAAGACCCTCTCGAAGAAGCCAAATTAATCTGTGAAAAGAACGAAGGGACACTAGAAGCCAAGAAAAAAGAATTATTGCTCAAGCCAAATGATTTATAAAATAGAAAAGGGGGGATTGTTATAAACATATATTATATTGGCTTCTCGCAAAGTATAATGGTAGATATTATATAATGTTAGAAATGCATTTTGCTGTGTGGATGTAGTTTTCTCTCTTTAGCAAGAATGCTAGCAAGTGTGAGCAAGTAAGATAACCTCCAAGCGAACAGAGGATGAGGCCCAAGGAGCTGCTAATCAACACTTTGTCCAGGGAACAAAAGGGCCAAAAGGCTACTCCGCCCGGAGAACCGGAGAACAGGCGGCCAGGAGAGTCCGAGAGCCGTTATCACCACTCTGCCCGGGGGGGGGGGCAAAGAGGCCCAAAGCTGCAATCAGCCCTGACTGTCTGGAGAATTAAGAGATCCACCCTACCATCGACTCTTACCTAGCCTAGTGGGCCCAACCCCAAGAATCAAGAGAAATAAAACCACAAGGCAGAAGACTACGCATGCTCTAAAAAGGCGGAACCAAGGAGTGGCCATGCAGAACAGCTCCAGGAAAAGTTTTAATATGAATGAAGAACAGACAGTAAAAATGGTATAAAAAGGACTCGCCTCCAGCATCAGGTGTGCTCTTGGCAGAGCGCCAAGGCACCCGGCCGTTACCCCTTTGCTTTATTTTATGTGTCTCTTATTGTCTTTATATTAAACGCTTTAAATTCTCACAGGAGAGTGAACCTCGTTTTTCACATATGGGTGCCGTACCCTCCTACCCTCACACATGCCACTCAAAGCTCCTTGCGTGGAGCTCTCGCACCATCTATGCCAGCAACTGTGCCAAGACACCGCCCTTGTTCAGCACCATCGCACCTACCACAAGGTAGCTGAATCGGAGGGCAGGAAAAAGACATCGACAATGGAGGGGAGTTGCTCCCACTGACAGCCAAGCTCCAAGTTCAGCGTCCCTTACGTCTCGCCCAGGACGGGCGGGAAAACGCCTCGGCGGAGCGCAGCGCTGGGCGGGAGCGGCCGGCACGGCACCGAGCGCGCTCCCCACTCCCTCCCGCCCGCGCCGCTGCTGGGACGCCGGGTTCGCCGGAATCGGCCACGTGCTGCAGGGAGGGCAGCGCGGCAAAGGCGGCCACCCCTCGTCGCCCTGGGAAGGCCGGCCTCGGATCCCCGCTCTCTCCACCGGCACGGGCAGTGCCAGCAGCCTCTCGCTGCGGCCGCCGCTGGCCGAAAGCTTGGCCGCGCACCGCCCGGCCGGCCCCGCCGCTCCGCGGAGTCACACGGCACCTGCCGTGGGCGGCCGCCGAGCGACAGGAAGCAGAAGCGCTCACCGCCGCGCCACTCGCCGCCCCGCCCGGGCGCTCCTCTCCTCGCGCTACCACGGCGGCGCCGGCCCGCCCCGCTTTCCCCGTCGCCTGCGGTGCAACGCGGGTGTCACGAGCCACGCAGCACGCGTGCGGCCGGGCCCTGCCGAGCCGCAGGCGGAGCCGGGGCACGGCCCGGGCGGGAGAGCTTCCGGCGAGGCTGGGCGGGCGGCGAGCGCGGCCGAGCGTGAGATGGAGAGCTAGATGGAGGCGGCAGCACCGCGCGGCATAAAATAGCTGCTCGTCCCGCAGCCGCCCGCTCCGCAGCCCCTCGGCTGCTGTCGAGAAGGGCCCCGGCCCTGGCCGCGCCGGTGGCGACGACGCTCCGCAGCCCGCGGGCAGCCCTGGCGGGGCAGGGGAGCAACGCGGGCAGCCCCGGGGTCGCGCAGCCGTCTTTAACGCGCGGTGGGAGCCGCCGGGAACTATTTTACACCTCCCGGGGGGCTGGGGAGGAGCACGGAGACCACGCGGTAGGTCGCTGCCGTTAGGGAAAATTAATCCACGATGCCTGAGGTTTATGTCCGAAAAGGAGACAGAGGAGTCCTGCAACATTCTTCGACTACAGGGAGAGTCCATGGGGCTTTTCCCATGGGGTCTGTAAAACGGTTGCGGGGTGCAGCCCCCTTTTGATGCCAAGTTCCCGGCCACAACGCCCTCTTCCTTTTCCCCACTGGCTGAGGTATTCGGGAGATACAGACTTCCGGAACTGCCTACTCTATGCCCCCCTCTAATATGCACCCCCCTTTTGGCATCGAAAAGAAAGAAAAAGAAACCATTCCTAATAATATTAAGTCTTTGTTGCCTTGCTCTAGGTTCAGGAATTTAATACAGCCTCGATTAATCAACAGTCTCTGATGATTAGTAACAGTTCTCGAGAACTAATCATTTCTTCTGTTATTTCACTACCCATAAGTTCCTAGCCTTGTCTACAGGCCGATTCACACGGTCTGATTGTAAGGACTCATCCATCTCACTCCTTTCAATCCCTCCTCTTTTAATTTGATCTGTATTTGTCTTTACAAACCTTAATTACCATTGATTCAATTTTTTCTTCTGGAGCCTTCTTGGGTTTTGCTATTATTTGCAGTGACATCCTTTTCTGTCCTTTTGTATGCATTTCTGGATCAGGTAGGCATGGCTGCTAGCGGCATCCCCTTGAGCACCTGCTGAAAGAGCTGCACCCAGCATGGTGTCACGCATGGTAAAAAGATGAGAGTTGCTATAGCATATAAGAGGAGAAATGGTATTCATTTAGCCCATAGCTGGCCAGTTAACCATGCAAACATGTCCCATTACCATCCTTTCAACATTTGGACAGGTCCATGAGCTGGCGTTATTTCCTTTGTTATTTGTTTGACCACATTTCCGCTGTCATCTGCTTGCAAACAGCAGCTCGAGTCATTTAATTTCCCACAAACTCCTCCTTCTTCTGCTAACAGATAATCTAATACCATCCAATGTTGAAATACCGCTTTCCTCGTTCAAGTGGGTTGGTCAGCTAGAAGGTCAAGAGCTGTGGCTGGCTGGTTGGTAATTATTTCCGAGACAGCCTGTAACCTAATTATCTCATTCAAATTGGGGTGCTCCCTCCAGCCAGGGCTGCATCAGCTGACTGCTTTTCTCTAATTAAATCATCACAGATTTTGATTCCTAAGCGATTTCCCTGAACTTGTAGTAGCAAAAAGAACAATGGTCTAATAAATATACCATATCCCTGACCAGTTTGGAGGTAGCCTGAGCTAAGCATATTGGCCGCAAATCCAATAATGTCCTTTCAAAGCCCATGTTCCATTAGCAAAGGGGCCTTCCTACCCTTGGTCATCAATTGGTGGGTCAAAATACAGCAGGATTCCCGGGCCTAACGGTCCTCCAACAATAGTTGCCCCACCATAAGGGTCACAGTATTTGCATTTCCAAGCTCCCACACAGGGTTCCCATCTACTTTTACATCTGCAAGCTGCTTGGTTGCATTTGGAGCAGAACTCACTAAAAGGCTTTGAGTTCCAATCGGGTGTTGCCATTCCCACTGATAATCACAAACAACATGTCTTCTACTTGTGGAATTTTTGTGGGGACAGCTCAAAAATAGGTGGTCAAAAAAGCCCTTGTTCCTCCCCATTGCTTTACAGGCTTCCAAATATTTTTGGTAAGTGTGGCAAGAACACCTTACGCAGCTACCATTAGTGAGCCGAACAGGTATTTGATTGCATTTGCCTTGATATTTGGAACAATTGTAAGGAGGGCAATTGGGGCTCGAAACCCAATTGTTTAAACCCAGAGGGAAAGTCAATTGACAAACGCCTTTTCCTACATAGACATGCCCTGTCCTGTTTAGGCAATAAGTGCCTTTTTGAGAAGAATGAAGTGGCCATGGACTTCCTTCTTCGGCCCAAAATCCTGTCCTAGTATGGACCTCACGTCGGGTGTTGACCCACCACTTAGGTTCAGCTGGGCTAGCCAACCATGGCCACTCTTCAGATCCTCCTGGCCCTCCACAGAGCCAGCAATTGCTAAGGTTAAAAACTTTTGCTACTTCTTCTCCTAAGGCTGCAAATTGATTCTCCCACTCCTGGCCTAAACTTAGCTGACCATATAAAAGTAGAATTATTAAGGAAAATGTTTTAATAGTGTGATCTAATTAGCTAGTCTAATTTTCACGTTGTCTTCTGCACCACCTGTGGCAATTGAAGACACAGAAACCACCTAACGTACAACAATGGCCGCAAGTATTAGCCCCCCAGTGAGTGGAGATTCTAGAGGAGGGATGCCCATACAGACTATTTCAGCAGATGGTCTGTGGGTAGGCACGCAGGGCTTCCTCTGATGTTGAAGCACTGGCTACTGCTCCAGCCCGCTCCTGCAGAGTGTCAGTCACGGCCTCCCGGCTTTCTCCTCCAGCCAAGATGTGCAAATCTCTGAGGCTTCAGAGACCTTGACCCAAGTGTGACGGGTCCACCTGTGTTCAGCTGTCTTGATGGCTGTTTCTGTGGTCAGTGACACTTGGAATGGGCCACGCCATTTCACCACCATTGGCGCTTCTTTCTACCCCTTAACTAGGACTCAATCTCCCGGTTGGATGTTACAAGCAGCAAAGTCCAAAGGCAGGGCTTGTGCCAGCTGAGCTTCCTGTTGAAGGGGTTTCACAAGAAGCAGTATCCTGGCCACAGATGGTTTTAAATATACATCACTTGCCTCTACCCCCCTCCCCCCCCCCCCCCCCAAGGTTGAGACTTACCAGGGTAATTGCAAACGACGATTGAAAGGGAGATAACTGAATCTCTCTTCTGGGTCGGGCCCTCATTCTCGCCAAAGCCAATGTCCAAAGCCCTACCCATGGCATCTTGATTTCTATTACCAGCTTCAAAAGGTGTTTATTTCTCTATTCATTGTATTCTACCCGAGCCGAGCTCTGGGGGTGCCAGGGCCTATGGAGGTTCCATTGTATTCCTAAAGAAGCCAAAACCCCTTGAAGGATCTTTCCTGTAAAATGAGTTCCCCTATCTGAGTCTATTGCTTCTACAATGCTTTATCTTGGAATGACTTGTTCCAACAATGCCTTAATAACTGATCCTGTCATTGCTGAAGCAGTTGGAAATGCTTCTGGCCACCTTGCTAGCTGACATACGATTACCAGAAGATATTAAGCCTTGCCACTTGGGGCATCTCAGGAAAATCCACCTGGCGTCTTTGGAAGGGACATGCAGCCCAAGGCCTCCCTCCCCTGGCAGGTTACTTTGTAACTCGGCTGTTTGCTTTAGCACAGATCAAGCAACCTTCAACAGCTCGTTTTGCCAGTCTAAAATGACCCAAAGCAACATGCATCATGAGGAAGGCTTCTGCCAATCCTCAGGAAATGCAAGGACTCTCTTCACGGAGTTGTTTTAGTATTGGTAGGGCCAAAGGCTCTGGTATCTCTTGTTTGCCATCCCTTGTAAACCAATTCTTGCCTTTTTTCTCTGCCGCACGACTTTTAACTGTATCTCGAACATCTCTGGTAGAAAAGACAGCTTCCCGGGCAGTGATGGAGTCACTGGGAGCAAAGGGGGCATCTTGGAGAGTTCTGGCAGAAGTGTTGCTTTCTGAGTTTCTTCATCCACCAAAAAGGAGACAGAGGAGTCCTGTAACATTCTTCAACTCCAGGGAGAGGCCATGGGGCTTTTGCCATGGAGTCTCTCAAATGATTGCAGGACGCAGCCCCCTTTTTCTGCTAAGTTCCTGGCAACAGCACCCTCTGAGGTACTCGGGAATTACAGACTGCCGGAACTGCCTACTCTATTCCCCCCTCTAATATGCACCCTCCTTTTGGTATGGAAAAGGAAGAAAACGAACCTATTCCTAATGCTATTAAGTCTTTGCTGCCTTGCTCTAGGTTCAGGAATTTAACAGGGCCTTGGCTGAGCAACAGTCTCTGTTGATTAGTAACAGTTTCTAGAGCTAATACTTTCTTCTCTTACTTCCCTCCCTGTAAATTCCTAGCCTTGTCTAAGGACGGATTCACACGGTCTCTTTGTATAGACACATCTATGTTACTCCTTTCACTCCCACACCTTCTTGGCGGTGGAACGGCTCCCCCCGGCACAGCACCCGGCACAAAACCCCCGTATGCGCACACACACACCTGCACTTACCCTGCACTCCGCTGCACACACACACACACACACCTGCCGCACACTAACACCCCCGTCCACATGCCCCCCATGCTACTTGCAGTGGCCCCGCCCCTGCCATCCCGGCCGGCTGGCAGCGCCCACTCCTCACATGCTTCCCCATGCCTTGCATTTCCTTGCTGCCCCCTCTGTAGCCTTCCCTCAACCTGCCTTTTCTCCCCTGCCTTGCATTGACTTGCTCACCCATCCCCCACCTGACTTCCTTTCACATTCGTCTAGGTCTGGCCTCACCTTTCCTTTTCCTTCTAGGACCCTCACTGCCTTGCCTCGCCTCGCAAAGCCACCACTTGCCTTGCCTTGCCCTTGAACCCCTCCCTTGCCTTGCATGACCTTGCTCACCCCTCCCCCACCTGGAATTCAAGACCCCTTTTCAATGACCTTTCATGCCCTTGCCCTGCCCTTTCTGCTCCTCCTAGGAATCTCAAAGCTCTCAAGCATCTCCGGTGTTTCAGGATCACATGAGAGGAAGACCAGGGGAGGAGGACGCATGTTGCCACACTCATCTCTATGGGCAGCCTTTGTCTGGGAGCAATCCTTGCATGTCTTGAATCTTGGAAGGGCAATTCACATTTTGCCCTTGAGCTCGGGGACCAGAATGAGAGTTCTTTTGCATACAAAGCAAAGCAGGTAGCTCAAGTCTTTTAGGTGCAGAGGAGAGATGACCCACGCGGGATCAAGGCCACACAGAGCACTTGGTCCTGGCCACTTTTGTGTACTAGCAGTCATTGAATGTACTTCTCACCTGCCTTGCCTGGCCTTGCCTTGGCAACACAACAGTTTCCTTGCCTTGCCCTGCTAGCCCTCTGTAGACTTGCATTCCTTTGCATGGCCATGCCCCGCCCTTGACCTGCCTACTGCTTTCCTCCAGGGCCTTGGCTTGCCAAGCCCTTCCTGTTTCTGCCTGGCCTTCCCATCAGTGGACTTTCCTTCCTACGGCCAGCCTTGCCTCTAACTTCTGGGCCTTCTCTTGCCTACCACTCCATTTGCTTTCCCCTCACTGCTCTGGCCTTGCCTACCTCTCCCTTGACTTGCCCACAATTGCCTGCACTTGGTTTGCAGCGCCTTGCCTGCATGGAAGGCAAGGGAAAGAGTGGTAGGCAGGGCAAAGCAAAGCCAGCAAGTTGTAGGTAGTGCGAGGCAAGGCAGACGTAGGCAAAGGAAGCAGAGCAAGGGTAGCTTAAGAAGAACTAGACACGGTGCTGAAGGCAAGGCAAGGCCAAGAGACTCGGAGTGCCTTTCCTTGGGAAGGCAAGGACATAGTGCCAGTGTTGCTGGAGCAGATGTTAAGGTACCATGGGGAGGAATAGTCCAGCAAGACATTTCTCTTCTGGCCCCTGTGCATGTAGGGGCAATTGCTGGACATATTCAATACTGGAGGTGGATCAGTCGCTGGATGTGTTGCATTTTGGAGGAGGGGATGCCGTTTCTTTGGAGATGGGCTTGTAGTTGCTCTCTTTGGCAAGGAAAGCAGGTGTGGATGTGCACATCAGGTGCTCTTAGGGATTTTAAAGGCTTTTCCCAACAGGCAGAGCTCTCTCTGGGTTAGAGCTGTTGAGCTGTCAGTGGGAATGCAAAGGCCAAGCTCGTGAGCCTTTTGTCCTGGTGCCTTCGGTGTGTGAGCAGTCCCTGGTGCCGTTGTCTTTGGACCCTGACTCTGGGAGAGGGAAGGCTTAGGATGGTACCTAGAGCTGAGAAGGAGAGTGCTGAGAACAGCGTGTGTGCTGCTAGTTTGAGGGGTGCAGGTGAAGTTGTAGGCAGCAAGATCTTCCTCAGCTGGCACTGAGCTCTGTTTTTGCCAGGGGTTCAAGTTGGTGGGCAGAATCTGCGAGAGGGAAAAGATTTGCTTGGGCCAAAGAGGTTTTTCTGGCTCTTGGAGTGTGGTGCAAAGAGGAGTCTGCTCTTGGAAGGGGAAGGTGAGGGAAATCTTTTTGTCCTGACACCGTTGATTTGAGTGCAGGGACGTGTGCAAGTTGCCTTTGCCCTTGGGGTGGTTTCGAAGCTGGGCCGGGTGCTTGGCCTTCTTTTGCAAGTCTACAGCGCCATCGTGTGGTTGTTTCCATGAGCGCTGACAGTGCCCGGGAAAAAGCCAAGCGCTTCGCTGGCGCGGCCCCGGTCGTGTGGGTGCAGTTGGTGGAAGAGCTCCGCTGTGCATCCTGCCTCTTGGAGACATAAAAGGATGTGATCCTGCCCGTAGCGGGGAAGCAAGAGGAATCTTTTCATTGTTGGCTGGGCAGTTTCTAAGCGGCAAAAGTAAAGGCAGTTCCAGCACGGTCTCTTTCTTTTCAGAACCTTTTCTGTGCCATCATGAACATGCTCAACATGTAACTCGCACCCACTGAACTGCATCAAAGGCCCTGCAGATACGCACTTTCCTTCAAGCTCTTTGTAGCATCCTACCCTCCACCTCTCGCGGATCCCAAAGCCCTTCCAAACATCCAGCAGCTGCACGCAGAGAACAAGTGCTAGAACAAGGCGTGGGCCTTCATAGTCCTTTTAAAGTCTGTAAACTAGGCAAAACATTCCAGTGACCACCACTTTCCTTCGCAACTATATATAGAGCATCATCACATTCTCCCCAAGTGGGTAAGTCCACCCTTGCAGCGCAGCGTTTGCAGCCCCAGATCGGACTTAGAGATGGGCCAGGTGAGAAAGCATTTGTTGACTATCCCTCGTCTCTGGAAGTCTTGATACTCGCAGCGCAATCAGGTCCTCACACCTTCAGTGTGGCCACGTTCAAGCAGCTAGAGCTCCCAGAGATGGGAGAGTCAGGACAGAAGACGTTCCAAAAGTACCGTGTACTTACAGCAGGATTAAAACTGTGCACAGCAGTCTGCAGCACCGTAGCTTCCTTCTCTGACAGACGCGCCATGCCATTGTTGGCTCTCGCAGCTCGGTTGCTAGCTGCTCTCCTGAAGAAAAGAGCTAGAAGAAAAAGCCAATGCTGGGCTGCACCTTCCCCTTGCCTCACGTAAAGCCACCTAAACTCCCCACTGCACTCTCTACTTCCCCTCTCCTTGGCATCGACCACTGTGTTTTCTGCATCTCGGAGCTGAAAGGTAAGCGCCAGTGGTTCCAGGGATGGTTGGAAGGTAAGTAGCTGTCGTAGAACTTTCTCCCTCTCAATCTTAAAGTGAATTCGGCCGGAAGGCGGGTGCCAGCCACGCTCCTTTCTCAGTTTGTACGCTGCGGACACGAGCCCGGTGCTCTGCGCCTTCGTTCCGCCTCTTTAGTACCCATGTCGCGCTTTCATTCTGCCGGAGTCGAACCATCGTCTACTTGTCGCACAAAGAGCACTGTGCCGGCAGCGAAATGCCCCAGCCAACTGCTTCTGCCGACACACGCCTGGGCTATGCACTTTCCCTCGCAGCGACATACAGCAGCACATTCGGTCTTTCTTGTCGTCCAAATGTAAAGGGAAAGATTCTACGCTACGTCTGGCACAGAGAACAGTTTTAGGTCAACAAGCTTACCCAGAGCTTTACTCCGATGCGTGGAAACCAGTGTTTGCACCACATTCTAGTGGCAGCCCTCCTTCTTTTACAGCCTGCACAGCCCCGTCAGATCGTGGTGCTCTCTGACACTTTCCTTCTCAGTTCCAAGTACCACCGCGAACCTTACAGCCTTGCAGGGAGCAAAGACGCGGATAAACGTCTCGCACCGAAGAACGTGGCTGGACGAAAATATGTTCTTCCTCTCTCCTCCTCGTCGCCCAGATTGTGGTGCTGTGTTGAAAGTCTTGGCCAGCGAAAAGCTAATCCAGCCAGTGTTTCTCTCCTGACGCATTTCGCTGAGCGAGAGCGACACAGAGAGCTTGGACGTTGCAAAACAGCAAGGAAATGATTGTACGTCGAGCTCAGGAAAATCCGTGCACAGCACACTGTGGGATGCGTGCAATGCTGACGCTTAAGAGCGGCAAAGCTCAAAGGCATCGCTGGGCTCGAGTACTGTCCAGACCACGGAGAAGAACGAAGCAGCTGGGCCACGGCTTAATGTACTCAGTGGAGCGAATTTCAAATGTCCAGCCAAGAGCTGCTTCACAAGCAGATTCAGCTGAGAATGCTCTGGCTGCTTCCCAAAGTAAGGCGCAGCCGGTGCACTCCATCACACTACCTGGCCAGAAAAAGGTTCCTAAACCTTAAGTACCGCAGAGTCCATGCAGCTGGAGCACACCCAGAAGGACGCGTCCAGATGGAAGGCGTTCTTCAAGTACCCCCCTGCTCCAAGCAGCCTTGAAACGGAGCACAACACTGCGGCTCGGGAGCTTCCTTCTCAGATGGACGTGCCGTCACATTATTCACTCTCGCAGCTCCGTTGCCCACTTGCAGCAGCTGCTACCAAAGAAAAAGGCTCCAGAAGTAAAAACCCCTGCTGGGCTGCACTTTCCCTTTGCCTCAAGTAAAAAAAAAATACACTGTCCGCTGCAGTCTCTATTTCCCTTCTCCACCGCATCGCGAAGCATAAATCTAACCGCAATTGTTTCCAGGGAAAGCTGGAAGAGAAATAGGTAGCAGCACGAGTAGCTGCAAGTTGGACTTGAAGTTTCCGACTGGTAACGTGAATCCGAAAACCAGCGAGGCGCAGCCAGGCTTCCTATTGCAGCCTGTGCGATGCACACACCAGCTCGGTGCTTTGCCTTCATTCTTATGCTCTTCGTAGCAGGTCGCGCTTTCGTTTTGCTGGAGACGGACCGTCGTCTACTTGTCGCACAGAGAGCGTGGTGCTGGAAGCGAAATACTCGAGGCTGCTGCTTCTGCCGAAACACGCTTAGGCTATGCAATTTCTCTTTAGCGCTACGTAGCACCACAGTCTGTCTGCTTTGTAGCCTGATTCTTAACGGAAAGCTTCTCGGCTACGTCTGGCACAGAGAACAGTTTTAGGTCAACTAGCTTACCCAGAGCTCACCCCCGACGAGTGAGAACTTGTATTTGCACCACATTCCAGTGGCAGCCCTCTTTCTTTTACAACCTGCTCAGCGCCGTCAGATCGCAGTGCTCTCTGCACCTTCCTTCTCAGTTCCAAGTACCACCGCGCACATTACAGCCTTGCAGGGAGCGAAGACGCGGATAGGCATCTCGCACAGAAGAACGTGGCTGGAAGAAAAGATGTTCTGCCTTTTCCCTCCTCGTCGCCCAGATTGTGGTGTTGTATTGAAAGCCTTGGCCAGCGAAAGGCTAATCCAGCCAGTGTTTCTCTCTTGACGCATTTCGCTGAGCAAGAGCTGAGGAAAATCCTCGCACAGCACACTGTGGGATGCGTGCAATGCTGACGCTTAAGAGCGGCACAGCTAAAAGTCATCGCTGGGCTTCAGTTTTGTCCACACCGCAAAAGGCGAAGAAGGAAGCAGCTGGGCCACGGCTTAATGTACTCAGTGGAGCGAATTTCAAATGTCCAGCCAAGAGCTGCTTCACAAGCAGATTCAGCTGAGAATGCTCTGGCTGCTTCACAAAGTAAGGCGCAGCCGGTGCACTCCATCACACTACCTGGCCAGAAAAAGGTTCCTAAACCTTAAGTACCGCAGAGTCCATGCAGCTGGAGCACACCCAGAAGGACCCGTCCAGATGGAAGGCGTTCTTCAAGTACCCCCCTGCTCCAAGCAGCTTTGAAACGGAGCACAACACACTGCGGCTCGGCAGCTTCCTTCTCAGATAGACGTGCCGTCACATTATTCACTCTCGCAGCTCCGTTGCCCACTTGCAGCAGCTGCTACCAAAGAAAAAGGCTCCAGGAGTAAAAGCCACTGCTGAGCTGCACTATCCCCTTGCCTCACGTAAAGCACCAGAAACTGTCCGCTGCGCTCTGTATTTCCATTCTCCGCCGCATCTACCACTGTCATCTCTGCATCTCGAAGCATAAACCTCGTCACAATTGTTTCCGGGGAAAGCTGGAAGACAAATAGGTAGCAGCACAAGTAGCTGCAAGTTGAACTTTCTGTTTTCAACTGCTAATTTGAATCCGAAAACAAGCGACAGCCACGCTTCCTCTTGCAGCCTGTGCGATGCACACACCAGCTCGCTGCTTTGCGCCTCCATTCTTCCGCTCTTCGTACCATGTCGCGCTTTCGTTTTGCTGGCGACGAACCGTCGTCTACTTGTCGCACAGAGAGAACGGTGCCAGCAGAGAAACGCTCCAGGCTGCTGCCTCTGCCGAAACACGCCTGGGCTATTCCCCCCAGTGCTAGGTAGCACAACATTCTATCTGCATTGTGGTCTTAATCTTAAGGGAATGATTCTCGACTACGTCTCACACAGAGAACTGTGCCGGGACAATACATGTGTTTTATTATCCCTTCTCGCAATAAGACTATGGTGCTGCGTTGGAACTGTTGGCCAGTGGAAGGCTAATTCAGCGTGTGCTTCCCTCCTGATGCATTTCGCTGAGCGAGAGCGGAGGAAAATCTGTGCTCCGCACACTGTGGATGCGTGCAGTATACACGCAGAAGAGCGGCACAGCTCATAGCCATCGCACACACCAGCCCAGTGCCATGGGGCTGCGGTCTTCTCCCTTACCGGTGCTGGACAGAACTGAAGCATTCAGCTTTGGCTCTCTTCAGTGTGTGTACAGCACGCATCCACAGTGCGCTGTGCACAGATTTTCCTCAGCGCTACGTGCAAGTACAGCCTTTCTGCTTCGCAGAGCCAAGCTGTCCACGCAAGCCCTCACTCAGAGAAATTTGTCAGGAGAGAAGCACTTGCTGGATTAGCATTTCACTGGCCAACAGTTCCAATGCAGCACCGTAGTCTTATTGCGAGAAGGGGTAATAAAACCCACGCTTTCAGTACAGCACCACAATCCGGGCGACGAGGAGGAGAAAAGAACATCTTTTCGCCTTTGCACGATCTTCTCTGCGGCACATCTATCCATGTCTTTGTTCCCTGCAAGGTTGTACGGTTCGCGGTGGAACTTGGAACTGAGAAGGAAGGTGCAGAGAGCACCGCGATCTAACGGCGCTGTGCAGGCTGTGAAAGAAAGAGAGCTACCACTGGAATGTGGTGCAAATACAGGTTTCCACGCGTCGGGGGTAAACTCCGGGTAAGCTTGTTGACCTAAAACTGTTCTCTGTGCCAGACGTAGCCGAGAATCATTCCCTTGACATTCAGGCTACAACGCAAACAGAATGTGGTGCTATCAAAGGCTGCGAAAGAAAGTGCATAGCCCAGGTGTGTTTCGGAAGGATCAGCAACCTGGAGCGTTTCTCTGGAGCCTTTCTCTGCTGCCACCGTTCTCTCTGTGCGACAAATAGACGACGGTTCGTCGCCAGCAAAACGAAAGCGCGACATGGTACGAAGAGCGGAAGAATGGAGGCGCAAAGCAGCGAGCTGGTGTGTGCATCGCACAGGCTGCAAGAGGAAGCGTGGCTGTCACTCGCTTGTTTTCGGATTCAAATTAGCAGTTGAAAACAGAAAGTTCAACCTGCAGCTACTTGTGCTGCTACCTATTTCTCTTCCAGCTTTCCCCGGAAACAATTGTGACGAGGTTTATGCTTCGAGATGCAGAGATGACAGTGGTAGATGCGGCGGAGAATGGAAATACAGAGTGCAGCGGACAGTTTCTGGTGCTTTACGTGAGGCAAGGGGATAGTGCAGCTCAGCAGTGGCTTTTACTCCTGGAGCCTTTTTCTTTGGTAGCAGCTGCTGCAAGTGGGCAACGGAGCTGCGAGAGTGAATAATGTGACGGCACGTCCATCTGAGAAGGAAGCTGCCGAGCCGCAGTGTGTTGTGCTCCGTTTCAAAGCTGCTTGGAGCAGGGGGGTACTTGAAGAACGCCTTCCATCTGGACGCGTCCTTCTGGGTGTGCTCCAGCTGCATGGACTCTGCGGTACTTAAGGTTTAGGAACCTTTTTCTGGCCAGGTAGTGTGATGGAGTGCACCGGCTGCGCCTTACTTTGTGAAGCAGCCAGAGCATTCTCAGCTGAATCTGCTTGTGAAGCAGCTCTTGGCTGGACATTTGAAATTCGCTCCACTGAGTACATTAAGCCGTGGCCCAGCTGCTTCGTTCTTCGCCGTGGTCTGGACAGTACTCAAGCCCAGCGATGCCTTTGAGCTTTGCCGCTCTTAAGCGTCAGCATTGCACGCATCCCACAGTGTGCTGTGCACGGATTTTCCTGAGCTCGACGTACAATCATTTCCTTGCTGTTTTGCAACGTCCAAGCTCTCTGTGTCGCTCTCGCTCAGCGAAATGCGTCAGGAGAGAAACACTGGCTGGATTAGCTTTTCGCTGGCCAAGACTCTCAACACAGCACCACAATCTGGGCGACGAGGAGGAGAGAGGAAGAACATATTTTTGTCCAGCCACGTTCTTCGGTGCGAGACGTTTATCCGCGTCTTTGCTCCCTGCAAGGCTGTAAGGTTCGCGGTGGTACTTGGAACTGAGAAGGAAAGTGTCAGAGAGCACCACGATCTGACGGGGCTGTGCAGGCTGTAAAAGAAGGAGGGCTGCCACTAGAATGTGGTGCAAACACTGGTTTCCACGCATCGGAGTAAAGCTCTGGGTAAGCTTGTTGACCTAAAACTGTTCTCTGTGCCAGACGTAGCGTAGAATCTTTCCCTTTACATTTGGACGACAAGAAAGACCGAATGTGCTGCTGTATGTCGCTGCGAGGGAAAGTGCATAGCCCAGGCGTGTGTCGGCAGAAGCAGTTGGCTGGGGCATTTCGCTGCCGGCACAGTGCTCTTTGTGCGACAAGTAGACGATGGTTCGACTCCGGCAGAATGAAAGCACGACATGGGTACTAAAGAGGCGGAACGAAGGCGCAGAGCACCGGGCTCGTGTCCGCAGCGTACAAACTGAGAAAGGAGCGTGGCTGGCACCCGCCTTCCGGCCGATTTCACTTTAAGATTGAGAGGGAGAAAGTTCTACGACAGCTACTTACCTTCCAACCATCCCTGGAACCACTGGCGCTTACCTTTCAGCTCCGAGATGCAGAAAACACAGTGGTCGATGCCAAGGAGAGGGGAAGTAGAGAGTGCAGTGGGGAGTTTAGGTGGCTTTACGTGAGGCAAGGGGAAGGTGCAGCCCAGCATTGGCTTTTTCTTCTAGCTCTTTTCTTCAGGAGAGTAGCTAGCAACCGAGCTGCGAGAGCCAACAATGGCATGGCACGTCTGTCAGAGAAGGAAGCTACAGTGCTGCAGACTGCTGTGCACAGTTTTAATCCTGCTGTAAGTACACGGTACTTTTGGAACGTCTTCTGTCCTGACTCTCCCATCTCTGGGAGCTCTAGCTGCTTGAACGTGGCCACACTGAAGGTGTGCGGACCTGATTGCGCTGCGAGTATCAAGACTTCCAGAGACGAGGGATAGTCAACAAATGCTTTCTCACCTGGCCCATCTCTAAGTCCGATCTGGGGCTGCAAACGCTGCGCTGCAAGGGTGGACTTACCCACTTGGAGAGAATGTGATGATGCTCTATATATAGTTGCGAAGGAAAGTGCTGGTCACTGGAATGTTTTGCCTAGTTTACAGACTTTAAAAGGACTATGAAGGCCCACGCCTTGTTCTAGCACTTGTTCTCTGCGTGCAGCTGCTGGATGTTTGGAAGGGCTTTGGGATCCGCGAGAGGTGGAGGGTAGGATGCTACATAGAGCTTGAAGGAAAGTGCGTATCTGCAGGGCCTTTGATGCAGTTCAGTGGGTGCGAGTTACATGTTGAGCATGTTCATGATGGCACAGAAAAGGTTCTGAAAAGAAAGAGACCGTGCTGGAACTGCCTTTACTTTTGCCGCTTAGAAACTGCCCAGGCAACAATGAAAAGATTCCTCTTGCTTCCCCGCTACGGGCAGGATCACATCCTTTTATGTCTCCAAGAGGCAGGATGCACAGCGGAGCTCTTCCACCAACTGCACCCACACGACCGGGGCCGCGCCAGCGAAGCGCTTGGCATTTTCCCGGGCACTGTCAGCGCTCATGGAAACAACCACACGATGGCGCTGTAGACTTGCAAAAGAAGGCCAAGCACCCGGCCCAGCTTCGAAACCACCCCAAGGGCAAAGGCAACTTGCACACGTCCCTGCACTCAAATCAACAGTGTCAGGACAAAAAGATTTCCCTCACCTTCCCCTTCCAAGAGCCGATTCATCTTTACACCACACTCCAAGAGCCAGAAAAACCTCTTTGGCCCAAGCAAATCTTTTCCCTCTCGCAGATTCTGCCCACCAACTTGAACCCCTGGCAAAAACAGAGCTCAGTGCCAGCTGAGGAAGATCTTGCTGCCTACAACTTCACCTGCACCTCTCAAACTAGCAGCACACACGCTGTTCTCTGCACTCTCCTTCTCAGCTCTAGGTACCATCCTAAGCCTTCCCTCTCCCAGAGTCAGGGTCCAAAGACAACGGCACCAGGGACTGCTCACACACCGAAGGCACCAGGACAAAAGGCTCACGAGCTTGGCCTTTGCATTCCCACTGACAGCTCAACAGCTCTAACCCAGAGAGAGCTCTGCCTGTTGGGAAAAGCCTTTAAATCCCTAAGAGCACCTGATGTGCACATCCACACCTGCTTTCCTTGCCAAAGAGAGCAACTACAAGCCCATCTCCAAAGAAACGGCATCCCCTCCTCCAAAATGCAACACATCCAGCGACTGATCCACCTCCAGTATTGAATATGTCCAGCAATTGCCCCTACACGCACAGGGGCCAGAAGAGAAATGTCTTGCTGGACTATTCCTCCCCATGGTACCTTAACATCTGCTCCAGCAACACTGGCACTCCGAGTCTCTTGGCCTTGCCTTGCCTTTAGCACCGTGTCTAGTTCTTCTTAAGCTACCCTTGCTCTGCTTCCTTTGCCTACGTCTGCCTTGCCTCGCACTACCTACAACTTGCTGGCTTTGCTTTGCCCTGCCTACCACTCTTTCCCTTGCCTTCCATGCAGGCAAGGCGCTGCAAACCAAGTGCAGGCAATTGTGGGCAAGTCAAGGGAGAGGTAGGCAAGGCCAGAGCAGTGAGGGGAAAGCAAATGGAGTGGTAGGCAAGAGAAGGCCCAGAAGTTAGAGGCAAGGCTGGCCGTAGGAAGGAAAGTCCACTGATGGGAAGGCCAGGCAGAAACAGGAAGGGCTTGGCAAGCCAAGGCCCTGGAGGAAAGCAGTAGGCAGGTCAAGGGCCATGCAAAGGAATGCAAGGCTACAGAGGGCTAGCAGGGCAAGGCAAGGAAACTGTTGTGTTGCCAAGGCTAGGCCAGGCAAGGCAGGTGAGAAGTACAGTCAATGACTGCTAGTACAAAAAAGTGGCCAGGACCAAGTGCTCTGTGTGGCCTTGATCCCGCGTGGGTCATCTCTCCTCTGCACCTAAAAGACTTGAGCTACCTGCTTTGCTTTGTATGCAAAAGAACTCTCATTCTGGTCCCCGAGCTCAAGGGCAAAATGTGAATTGCCCTTCCAAGATTCAAGACATGCAAGGATTGCTCCCAGACAAAGGCTGCCCATAGAGATGAGTGTGGCAACATGCGTCCTCCTCCCCTGGTCTTCCTCTCATGGGATCCTGAAACACCGGAGATGCTTGAGAGCTTTGAGATTCCTAGGAGGAGCAGAAAGGGCAGGGCAAGGGCATGAAAGGTCATTGAAAAGGGGTCTTGAATTCCAGGTGGGGGAGGGGTGAGCAAGGTCATGCAAGGCAAGGGAGGGGTTCAAGGGCAAGGCAAGGCAAGTGGTGGCTTTGCGAGGCGAGGCAAGGCAGTGAGGGTCCTAGAAGGAAAAGGAAAGGTGAGGCCAGACCTAGACGAATGTGAAAGGAAGTCAGGTGGGGGATGGGTGAGCAAGTCAATGCAAGGCAGGGGAGAAAAGGCAGGTTGAGGGAAGGCTACAGAGGGGGCAGCAAGGAAATGCAAAGCATGGGGAAGCATGTGAGGAGTGGGCGCTGCCAGCCAGCCGGGATGGCAGGGGCGGGGCCACTGCAAGTAGCATGGGGGGGATGTGGACGGGGGTGTTAGTGTGCGGCAGGTGTGTGTGTGTGTGTGTGTGTGTGTGCAGCGGAGTGCAGGGTAAGTGCAGGTGTGTGTGTGCGCATACAGGGGTTTTGTGCCGGGTGCTGTGCCGGGGGGAGCTGTTCCACCGCCAAGAAGGTGTGGGAGTGAAAGGAGTAACATCGATGTGTCTTAACAAAAAGACCGTGTGAATCCGTCCTTAGACAGGGCTAGGAATTTACAGGGAGGGAAGTAAGAGAAGAAAGTATTAGCTCTAGAAACTGTTACTAATCAACAGAGACTGTTGCCCAGCCAAGGCCCTGTTAAATTCCTGAACCTAGAGCAAGGCAGCAAAGACTTAATAGCATTAGGAATAGGTTCGTTTTCTTCCTTTTCCATACCAAAAGGGGGGTGCATATTAGAGGGGGGAATAGAGTAGGCAGTTCCGGCAGTCTGTAATTCCCGAGTACCTCAGAGGGTGCTGTTGCCAGGAACTTAGCAGAAAAAGGGGGCTGCGTCCCGCAATCATTTGAGAGACTCCATGGCAAAAGCCCCATGGCCTCTCCCTGGAGTTGAAGAATGTTACAGGACTCCTCTGTCTCCTTTTTGGTGGATGAAGAAACTCAGAAAACAACACTTCTGCCAGAACTCTCCAAGATGCCCCCTTTGCTCCCAGTGACTCCATCACTGCCTGGGAAGCTGTCTTTTCTACCAGAGATGTTCGAGATACAGTTAAAAGTCGTGCGGCAGAGAAAAAAGGCAAGAATTGGTTTACAAGGGATGGCAAACAAGAGATACCAGAGCCTTTGGCCCTACCAATACTAAAACAACTCCGTGAAGAGAGTCCTTGCATTTCCTGAGGATTGGCAGAAGCCTTCCTCATGATGCATGTTGCTGTGGGTCTTTTTAGACAGGCAAAACGAGCTGTTGAAGGTTGCTTGATCTGTGCTAAAGCAAACAGCCGAGTTGCAAAGTAACCTGCCAGGGGAGGGAGGCCTTGGGCTGCATGTCCCTTCCAAAGACGCCAGGTGGATTTTCCTGAGATGCCCCAAGTGGCAAGGCTTAATATCTTCTGGTAATCGTATGTCAGCTAGCAAGGTGGCCAGAAGCATTTCCAACTGCTTCAGCAATGACAGGATCAGTTATTAAGGCATTGTTGGAACAAGTCATTCCAAGATAAAGCATTGTAGAAGCAATAGACTCAGATAGGGGAACTCATTTTACAGGAAAGATCCTTCAAGGGGTTTTGGCTTCTTTAGGAATACAATTGAACCTCCATAGGCCCTGGCACCCCCAGAGCTCGGCTCGGGTAGAATACAATGAATAGAGAAATAAACACCTTTTGAAGCTGGTAATAGAAATCAAGATGCCATGGGTAGGGCTTTGGACATTGGCTTTGGCGAGAATGAGGGCCCGACCCAGAAGAGAGATTCAGTTATCTCCCTTTCAATCGTCGTTTGCAATTACCCTGGTAAGTCTCAACCTTGGGGGGGGGGGGGGGGAGGGGGGTAGAGGCAAGTGATGTATATTTAAAACCATCTGTGGCCAGGATACTGCTTCTTGTGAAACCCCTTCAACAGGAAGCTCAGCTGGCACAAGCCCCGCCTTTGGACTTTGCTGCTTGTAACATCCAACCGGGAGATTGAGTCCTAGTTAAGGGGTAGAAAGAAGCGCCAATGGTGGTGAAATGGCGTGGCCCATTCCAAGTGTCACTGACCACAGAAACAGCCATCAAGACAGCTGAACACAGGTGGACCCGTCACACTTGGGTCAAGGTCTCTGAAGCCTCAGAGATTTGCACATCTTGGCTGGAGGAGAAAGCCGGGAGGCCGTGACTGACACTCTGCAGGAGCGGGCTGGAGCAGTAGCCAGTGCTTCAACATCAGAGGAAGCCCTGCGTGCCTACCCACAGACCATCTGCTGAAATAGTCTGTATGGGCATCCCTCCTCTAGAATCTCCACTCACTGGGGGGCTAATACTTGCGGCCATTGTTGTACGTTAGGTGGTTTCTGTGTCTTCAATTGCCACAGGTGGTGCAGAAGACAACGTGAAAATTAGACTAGCTAATTAGATCACGCTATTAAAACATTTTCCTTAATAATTCTACTTTTATATGGTCAGCTAAGTTTAGGCCAGGAGTGGGAGAATCAATTTGCAGCCTTAGGAGAAGAAGTAGCAAAAGTTTTTAACCTTAGCAATTGCTGGCTCTGTGGAGGGCCAGGAGGATCTGAAGAGTGGCCATGGTTGGCTAGCCCAGCTGAACCTAAGTGGTGGGTCAACACCCGACGTGAGGTCCATACTAGGACAGGATTTTGGGCCGAAGAAGGAAGTCCATGGCCACTTCATTCTTCTCAAAAAGGCACTTATTGCCTAAACAGGACAGGGCATGTCTATGTAGGAAAAGGCGTTTGTCAATTGACTTTCCCTCTGGGTTTAAACAATTGGGTTTCGAGCCCCAATTGCCCTCCTTACAATTGTTCCAAATATCAAGGCAAATGCAATCAAATACCTGTTCGGCTCACTAATGGTAGCTGCGTAAGGTGTTCTTGCCACACTTACCAAAAATATTTGGAAGCCTGTAAAGCAATGGGGAGGAACAAGGGCTTTTTTGACCACCTATTTTTGAGCTGTCCCCACAAAAATTCCACAAGTAGAAGACATGTTGTTTGTGATTATCAGTGGGAATGGCAACACCCGATTGGAACTCAAAGCCTTTTAGTGAGTTCTGCTCCAAATGCAACCAAGCAGCTTGCAGATGTAAAAGTAGATGGGAACCCTGTGTGGGAGCTTGGAAATGCAAATACTGTGACCCTTATGGTGGGGCAACTATTGTTGGAGGACCGTTAGGCCCGGGAATCCTGCTGTATTTTGACCCACCAATTGATGACCAAGGGTAGGAAGGCCCCTTTGCTAATGGAACATGGGCTTTGAAAGGACATTATTGGATTTGTGGCCAATATGCTTAGCTCAGGCTACCTCCAAACTGGTCAGGGATATGGTATATTTATTAGACCATTGTTCTTTTTGCTACTACAAGTTCAGGGAAATCGCTTAGGAATCAAAATCTGTGATGATTTAATTAGAGAAAAGCAGTCAGCTGATGCAGCCCTGGCTGGAGGGAGCACCCCAATTTGAATGAGATAATTAGGTTACAGGCTGTCTCGGAAATAATTACCAACCAGCCAGCCACAGCTCTTGACCTTCTAGCTGACCAACCCACTTGAACGAGGAAAGCGGTATTTCAACATTGGATGGTATTAGATTATCTGTTAGCAGAAGAAGGAGGAGTTTGTGGGAAATTAAATGACTCGAGCTGCTGTTTGCAAGCAGATGACAGCGGAAATGTGGTCAAACAAATAACAAAGGAAATAACGCCAGCTCATGGACCTGTCCAAATGTTGAAAGGATGGTAATGGGACATGTTTGCATGGTTAACTGGCCAGCTATGGGCTAAATGAATACCATTTCTCCTCTTATATGCTATAGCAACTCTCATCTTTTTACCATGCGTGACACCATGCTGGGTGCAGCTCTTTCAGCAGGTGCTCAAGGGGATGCCGCTAGCAGCCATGCCTACCTGATCCAGAAATGCATACAAAAGGACAGAAAAGGATGTCACTGCAAATAATAGCAAAACCCAAGAAGGCTCCAGAAGAAAAAATTGAATCAATGGTAATTAAGGTTTGTAAAGACAAATACAGATCAAATTAAAAGAGGAGGGATTGAAAGGAGTGAGATGGATGAGTCCTTACAATCAGACCGTGTGAATCGGCCTGTAGACAAGGCTAGGAACTTATGGGTAGTGAAATAACAGAAGAAATGATTAGTTCTCGAGAACTGTTACTAATCATCAGAGACTGTTGATTAATCGAGGCTGTATTAAATTCCTGAACCTAGAGCAAGGCAACAAAGACTTAATATTATTAGGAATGGTTTCTTTTTCTTTCTTTTCGATGCCAAAAGGGGGGTGCATATTAGAGGGGGGCATAGAGTAGGCAGTTCCGGAAGTCTGTATCTCCCGAATACCTCAGCCAGTGGGGAAAAGGAAGAGGGCGTTGTGGCCGGGAACTTGGCATCAAAAGGGGGCTGCACCCCGCAACCGTTTTACAGACCCCATGGGAAAAGCCCCATGGACTCTCCCTGTAGTCGAAGAATGTTGCAGGACTCCTCTGTCTCCTTTTCGGACATAAACCTCAGGCATCGTGGATTAATTTTCCCTAACGGCAGCGACCTACCGCGTGGTCTCCGTGCTCCTCCCCAGCCCCCCGGGAGGTGTAAAATAGTTCCCGGCGGCTCCCACCGCGCGTTAAAGACGGCTGCGCGACCCCGGGGCTGCCCGCGTTGCTCCCCTGCCCCGCCAGGGCTGCCCGCGGGCTGCGGAGCGTCGTCGCCACCGGCGCGGCCAGGGCCGGGGCCCTTCTCGACAGCAGCCGAGGGGCTGCGGAGCGGGCGGCTGCGGGACGAGCAGCTATTTTATGCCGCGCGGTGCTGCCGCCTCCATCTAGCTCTCCATCTCACGCTCGGCCGCGCTCGCCGCCCGCCCAGCCTCGCCGGAAGCTCTCCCGCCCGGGCCGTGCCCCGGCTCCGCCTGCGGCTCGGCAGGGCCCGGCCGCACGCGTGCTGCGTGGCTCGTGACACCCGCGTTGCACCGCAGGCGACGGGGAAAGCGGGGCGGGCCGGCGCCGCCGTGGTAGCGCGAGGAGAGGAGCGCCCGGGCGGGGCGGCGAGTGGCGCGGCGGTGAGCGCTTCTGCTTCCTGTCGCTCGGCGGCCGCCCACGGCAGGTGCCGTGTGACTCCGCGGAGCGGCGGGGCCGGCCGGGCGGTGCGCGGCCAAGCTTTCGGCCAGCGGCGGCCGCAGCGAGAGGCTGCTGGCACTGCCCGTGCCGGTGGAGAGAGCGGGGATCCGAGGCCGGCCTTCCCAGGGCGACGAGGGGTGGCCGCCTTTGCCGCGCTGCCCTCCCTGCAGCACGTGGCCGATTCCGGCGAACCCGGCGTCCCAGCAGCGGCGCGGGCGGGAGGGAGTGGGGAGCGCGCTCGGTGCCGTGCCGGCCGCTCCCGCCCAGCGCTGCGCTCCGCCGAGGCGTTTTCCCGCCCGTCCTGGGCGAGACGTAAGGGACGCTGAACTTGGAGCTTGGCTGTCAGTGGGAGCAACTCCCCTCCATTGTCGATGTCTTTTTCCTGCCCTCCGATTCAGCTACCTTGTGGTAGGTGCGATGGTGCTGAACAAGGGCGGTGTCTTGGCACAGTTGCTGGCATAGATGGTGCGAGAGCTCCACGCAAGGAGCTTTGAGTGGCATGTGTGAGGGTAGGAGGGTACGGCACCCATATGTGAAAAACGAGGTTCACTCTCCTGTGAGAATTTAAAGCGTTTAATATAAAGACAATAAGAGACACATAAAATAAAGCAAAGGGGTAACGGCCGGGTGCCTTGGCGCTCTGCCAAGAGCACACCTGATGCTGGAGGCGAGTCCTTTTTATACCATTTTTACTGTCTGTTCTTCATTCATATTAAAACTTTTCCTGGAGCTGTTCTGCATGGCCACTCCTTGGTTCCGCCTTTTTAGAGCATGCGTAGTCTTCTGCCTTGTGGTTTTATTTCTCTTGATTCTTGGGGTTGGGCTCACTAGGCTAGGTAAGAGTCGATGGTAGGGTGGATCTCTTAATTCTCCAGACAGTCAGGGCTGATTGCAGCTTTGGGCCTCTTTGCCCCCCCCCGGGCAGAGTGGTGATAACGGCTCTCGGACTCTCCTGGCCGCCTGTTCTCCGGTTCTCCCGGCGGAGTAGCCTTTTGGCCCTTTTGTTCCCTGGACAAAGTGTTGATTAGCAGCTCCTTGGGCCTCATCCTCTGTTCGCTTGGAGGTTATCTTACTTGCTCACACTTGCTAGCATTCTTGCTAAAGAGAGAAAACTACATCCACACAGCAAAATGCATTTCTAACATTATATAATATCTACCATTATACTTTGCGAGAAGCCAATATAATATATGTTTCTAACAATCCCCCCTTTTCTATTTTATAAATCATTTGGCTTGAGCAATAATTCTTTTTTCTTGGCTTCTAGTGTCCCTTCATTCTTTTCACAGATTAATTTGGCTTCTTCGAGAGGGTCTTTTATATCACTTTGTCTTTTTAATACCATAATTTTTTGTGCTGTTCCAGACATAGCCAACTTTGGGTCAGTAGGCATTGCCACAACTTGCATGCCTTGAACTACGCTGGTGATTAGCCGAATAAAGCAGGGGATCAAGCAAGGGAGAAATATTAGACCAGCTGTAGCACATAAGAGGAAGAAACCTAGCTTCTTCCACCATTCTTTCCCCAATATGCCATCCCACCAGTTAGCAGACATCATTGATTCCCATTTTTGGACTGGTACATGGGCTATTTTTCTGATATTGTTGGCGATATCTAGAAGGGCATCCCCATTGTCATCAATTTTTAAACAACAATCCGATGTATTGAACTTCCAGCACACACCCCCTTCTTCAGCCAGTAAATAGTCTAAAGCCAGCCTATTTTGATATATTGCAGCTCTGGTTTGGCGTTGCTGGCTGACTATTAATTCCATAGCCCCGGCTGTTTCATTGGTTATGATTTCTACAAGAGCTTGGAGTCTGATGATACGATTCAGCATGTAAATTGGGGTTCGATATCCCCAACTTCCATCTTGTGCCCAGGTAGCTGGCCCATATGTTTCTAATATTCGCTCAGGGGGCCATTCCTCATCTTTCCATTTTTGGAATCCTCCAATTAAATCTCTTTTATTTCTTTTGAAGTCTTCATAGACAGGTATTCCTAATTGATCTCCCTCTGGTTCTGGTAGAAGGAAAAACCCTGGTTGAATGATTCCTAGTGTACAACTCCCTTCCCAATGTGAAGGGAGTCTTGGGTATGCCCTTTTCCCACATATCCAAAATAAGCCATCTGGTGCTTTCCAATAATCACCTTCTTGATGATTTATATTCTCCCAAAATTTGGATATTTCTGGGATTCCAAAATAAGGATTTTTCCTACACTGAAAGAGTCCAACTTCATTATCGTATACACAGTCTTTTCCTTTTTTCTGAGCCCAATACCAAGTTGGTTTTTCTGGGACCCACCACGCTGGAGTTTTGTTACTCACTTTATACCTTTTACAGGGAGTGTTTCCTACTTCATTAAGAAAGTTTTTCCCAGTTCGCCAGAGGCATTCTTCCCCTATCACTGTTGAACTTAAAATCCACCCCTCAGGTCAGTTCCCCCCTCTTATATTTGTCCGGTTCCATTTAAGGAGTTCTACCGGGCCTAGGCTGCTACCTTTCCATGGCCATTCTTCTGCCATTAAAGCTCCTCCACAGACCCAACAGTTGGTTATGTTAAGTTCTTTACCTATCCTCTCCCCCAATTCTACAAACAGGTTTTTTCCTAACCTTGGGGTTTTTTCCTCTTTTAACTGTTGTTTGAGCTTTGCATACAGGTCCTGGCGTGAGGTGAATATAGGGCGAGGTTGCTGTGCTGGCTTTGTATCTTTACTTACCACTTGTTCTTTTACCAAATCTTGGACTGTTCCCCTGGTGGCAGCTGTGAAGCAAATCCATTTTTCTCCTTTTGGACAATTACTTCCTAGTCTGTTTCCACTTGTTCCCAAATTTTCTGTAATCTAATATTTTTCCCCTTTATGCATGCAAATACCTAATTTGGACGAGTCATAACAGTGACTGTTGATATGGGTATGAGTAATAAGAAAGAAGCCCCGGTGTCTTTCCATGTAGAGCTTTCGATAGCATTTGTAACATGGTCTTGCCGGTGTCCCGAAAGGGAGCAGGATAAGTGACAAAAGAAGGAATAACAGAGGTCCGGCATGGCTTATACTCCCACCTCCCTTGCCTATGAGGTTGCAACCCATGGCAGGTGTATTGGATCTTCTCGGTGGCGAGTACAGTGGCCAACCCGGTCTTGCCCTCTATTTCCTTGTCGCTTCCTTTGTAGCTTTTAGGCAAATTTCTTTTGGTACTTATTTTAACTGTAGTATCTTATCGTATCTTAGGTGTTTCCCATTCAACAGGCACTAGTAATTCCCATCTGCAGAGCAAAGTTATTACTTTTGTTGCTTATGATTTTGTCTGGATAGGGGGTTGACTTTGTGCTTGACACCTTTTACAACTAGGGTGTCGATGGTGTGGAATGTCGATTTCCCTCCAGATTAATTACTTATATTTGACCTGGCTGGCATGCCCCGTGTTAGAATGATTCAAACAGGGTATATGATGTGGCACTGATGGAAGTTGTGATTCCCCCCTTCTTAATACAAGTCACAGGCTAGAATCAGAACATGAGAGTTCCCTGTTTGATACAGTCCCAACCCTTCCTGTTTGAAGTGAGAATATTCTTCTCCACGATGTCCCAGAATTTGTCCAGGGGCCACTGATATCAATTTGGCTTTCACTTCTCAGTTAGGTGTGATTCTTTGCATATCCCTTGGATTATTTAGATTGTTCTAGTTCATTGTCACCTGGCCTCCGTTTAAGAATCAATTTGGTATCACCTGGTTTGGATATTACAGTCCACTCTTCAGGTTCTTTTACAGGTCCTTTGATTCTGCTGGTCCTTTGATCCACCCTCGTTCCTTGGTCCGGATTGCGGCCTCAGTCGTCAGCAGTACCTGAAAAGGACCCTCCCATTGTGGAGTCAAAGATTGTTCTTTCCATGTTTTTACTAGTACCCATTCCCCTGGATGGATATTATGAATTTTGAACTCCAAAGTTGTGGTTTGAGGGATCATTCCTTTCAGCCGCAAATTTTCAAGTGTTCTGGCAATTGTGGTGACGTATTTTTTGACACTTACTTCTCCTACTTCATAAGTGGCTGTTTCATGTTGAGTGGTAAGGAAGGGTAATCCGAACATCATCTCGTAAGGAGATACTCCCAGGTCTGACCTGGGCTGTGTTCGGACTCTCAACAGAGCCAAAGGTAAGCATTTGACCCATGACATTTGAGTTTCAATCATTAATTTTGTTAAAGTTTTTTTCAAAGTCTGGTTCATTCTTTCTACTCGGCCTGAACTTTGTGGGTGCCAGGGGGTATGTAATTCCCATTTTATTCCCAAGGCTTGAGTTATTTGTTGTAAGAGTTTGGATGTAAAATGTGTTCCTCTATCTGAGTCTATTTTATTAACCATTCCATATCTGGGAATAATTTGTTCCAGAAGGGTTTTGCATACTATGTTAGCTGTAGCTCTAGTAGCAGGAACTGCTTCTACCCAATGAGTTAGGTGGTCTACTATTACTAATAGGAACTTCCATCTCTGTACTTGAGGAAGTTCAGTGAAATCTACTTGGATACTTTGGAATGGTCGCAGAGCTAACTCGCGGCCTCCTAATGTTGTTTTTCTCATTATTTTCCTATTCACTCTTTGGCAAGTTATACAGTTCCCAAAGATTCCAATACACCCATAATTTCTTAGAAAATGATCACACAAAGCTTGAGTACCCCAATGAGTTTTTTGATGCATATCTTCTAATATTCTCTTAGTGAGTGGCTTATTAAGTAACTGTCTCCCATCAGGGAGTTTCCATTTTCCAGATTGATCTTGTTCTCCCCCTATCTTAAATAATTCTTTTTCTTCTTCTTTACTAAATCTGGGGATTTCCAATTCTCCCCTTTCTGGGGTCAGGATTAACATAATTCGTTCGGTCCCATTTTCTGCTGCATCTTTGGCTTCTTGGTCTGCTAGATTATTCCCTCTTATTTCTGGGGTCATCCCTTTTTGGTGTCCTTTGATATGCACTACGGCTATTTCTTCAGGCAATTTTAATGCCTCCAACACTTCTGAAATCAGGCCTTCATGTATCAGTTCCTTCCCCTTTGAATTTAGTAAACCTCTTTCTTCCCAGATCTTCCCAAAGGTATGTACTACCCCAAAGGCATACTTTGAATCAGTATAGATGGTCCCCTTTTTGTGTGCTAAATGCTCCAGTGCTCTCTTTAGAGCGTATAATTCACAAGATTGCGCCGACCAATTTGAAGGTAGTTTTCCTTTTTCGATGGTCTGCATATTTATCCCATCGACTAAGGCATATCCTGACATTCTTTTTCCTTGCAAGCATCTGGATGAACCATCCACATATATTCTTTCCCCTTCTAAGAGGGCTTGTTCTGCTAGATCTTCCCGAACTTTTGTTTGGTATTGAATAATTTCTAAGCAATCATGTGCCAGGTCATCTTTTGGTTCTCCATACAGGAATTGGGCCGGATTGAGGCTTTTGCTTGTTTCTATAGTTAGACCATTACTGTCAATCAGAATTGCTTCATATTTTAATATCCTGGAGTCTCTTAACCATTTTTCAGCTTTTTGATTTAGCACATTCCGGACCGCATGGGGTGTGTATACAATCAGTTTACTTCCAAAGGTGAGCTTACGGCTCTCCTCCACCAAAATAGCAGTAGCTGCTATGGCTTGAATGCATACTGGCTAGCCACGGCTTACTGGGTCCAATAGTTTAGATAAATAAGCTATTGGTCTTCTCACCCCTCCCCATTCCTGGACTAATACACCATGAGCTACTCCATTTTCTGCATTCACATATAAGTGAAAGGGTTTTTCTAGTGAGGGTAAGCTTAGGGCTGGTACCGAGGCTAGTTTCAACTTCAGTTTTTCTAATTTATTATCATCATCTTTGGTGCATTGTATATTGTCTCCCCCTGTTAATTTTTCATATAAAAATTTTACTGCTTGTGTATATCCTTCAATCCATAGTCTGCAATATCCCAGTAGCCCCAGCAGTCTCCTAACCTCCTTTTTTGAAGAGGGAGGAGGGAGGGATAAAATCCCTGTAATTCTTTCAGGACTTAGTTTTCGGCTACCTTTGCTTATCAGGTGGCCGAGATATTTTACTTCTGATTCCACAAACTGTAATTTCCCTTTTGATGCCCTTAGTCCCTTTTCCCCAAGAAAATTTAGAAGCTTTATAGTAGCTTCTTTGACTTTAATTTCATCTTCTCCTGATATTAGAAGATCATCTACATATTGGATAATTTGTATTCCTGGGGGAATGGGGAAGGTTTGTAATATTTCTCCCAAGGCTTGCCCAAATAAATTTGGGGCCTCACAATACCCCTGTGGCACTTTAGTCCACCTCAGTTGGTTCTTTTTCCCTGTGTTTGGATCTTCCCATTCAAAGGCAAAAATATTTCGGCTTTCCTCTGCCAGTGGGCAGGCCCAAAAGGCATCTTTAAGATCCACCACACTAAACCACTGATGTTGAGGTGGAATTTTGCTTAAAAGAGTGTAGGGATTTGCCGTTGTGTCCTCTGGGAACAGTTCCCACTCAGCCCGGTCAGCTCGGGACACAGCAGGCAACGGGGGCCAGCCTCTGATATCGGAGGGATCAAAGGTCTGGCTCGTGGGTCCTTCCAAGGGACCGCGGCGATAAAGGAAGACGGCGGAGGAAAGGGGGCAGGCTCAGAGTTGGGTTAAATCCAGAAAGTTTATTGGCCCTCCGGACGGGGGGACCTCAACCACCAGGGGTGCCCAACCCAGAGCACCTGCAGATCGCGCGCCGGGGCATTTTATGGCGGGGGGGGGCATGGGGGGGGGGTGTACAGAACAACCAACCAGGGAAGGGAAGGGTGCGGCAAGCAGAACGAGGGACACATAAGGGAACCAACTATAACAGGGGAAGGGAGGGACTCCTTTCCCAGGACTAATCACCTGGCCCCCTGGCTAGAACTTTCCAGAAGCCTGGGAGGGGTGGCAGAGTGACAGACAGGGTCCTGGGAGGAGATAAAAATGACAGACAGGGTGATTTAAATAAAACAGGGGGGGTGCCAACTGGGGTACACCAAACTTACAGAACATAGGGGGGAGACCCGGACTGAACTAAACAAACACACTCCCACAGGGATTAGGAACCATAGGGTAGCAGGCCCGTGTTCTTTTGTTTACTTCTCTTAAATCTTGCACTAATCTATAATTTCCATCAGATTTCTTTACTGGGAGAATAGGGGTATTATGAGGGGATTTACAAGGTTCTAGTGTCCCATCCTTTATTAATTCTTCTATCACTGGTTTTAAGCCTTTTCTCCCTTCTAAAGATATAGGGTACTGACGTACACGAATGGGACATTCTTGTTTTTCAATTGTGACCCTTATGGGGTCAATATCTAGTCCACCCCTATTCCCTTCCCCAGCCCAAACCTCTCTGTTAATTTTGCTTTCATCTTCTTGGCTAAGTTTTAACACTTTGGCCGTCATTTTCCCTTCTTCTGGTATGACTCCAATCCCCAGTTGGATTTGTAAATCCCTTCCCAATAAATTGCTGCCAGCCCCAGGAACTAACAAAACATCCCCTATCCCTATTTTTGTTTCCCCTTCAATAACCACATCTTTAATGACAGGGACTTGAAATCCTTCCCCCTTTGCTCCTGTTACTTTTACCATATCATTACTCACATCACACCCTTTTGGAATATTCATCACACAAGTCCTTTCTGCCCCAGTGTCAACTATAAATTCTAATACTTCCTCTTGGGGGCCTACTTTTAAAGTTATCAAAGGCTCCAGATGGTATTTATCCCCCCCAAAATAGAGCCCATGACTTTCCTATTGTTCTTCTGTGTGTGTTTCTTGAAATATTTTCAGATCCCTCCTCAGGTGGGGGCATTCTCTTTTATAATGCCCTTCTTCCTTGCAATAAAAACAGGCATCCCTGGGTTGTTCTTGGAATCTTAATTGTGCTGAGGTTTTATTTTTCTCTTTTCCACCATTTCTGAATCTTGAATGTTTAGGAGTGTTACCTGAGGGCTTTAGATTTTTTTGGAAGGTACTCTCTCGCATAGTGGCTATCATGATCTTTGCTTCCACTTTGGCTTTTTCTTCATCCCTCCGGACATATATATATCTTTTGAGCTTCCCTTACTAGGTCTTGTAATGGTTTCTCATACCAGTCTTCTATTTTTTCCAATTTTTTCCTAATATCTGGCCAGGCATGAGTGACAAAGTTAACTCTTAGCAGGGCTTGCCCTGCTAGGGACTCTGGGTCTATCCCAGAATATTGTTTCATATTCTTTCGGAGCCTCTCCAGCCACTCAGTCGGGGTTTCTTCCTTCCCTTGCTGCCCCTCAAAGGCCTTTCTGACATTTTGTCCTCGGGGTGCCGCCTCTTTTATTCCCTTGATTATCAAATTACGATAATCATTCATATGTCCCCTCCCAGCTTCATCATTTTGGTTCCAGTTAGGAGGTGTAATGGGCATTTTCTGATCCCTGGGTGGACCTTGTTGGTTTTCTCTTTCCCAAATTTTTATTCCAGCAATTCTAATCATTTCTCTTTCTTCTTGGGAGAATATTATTTTCATGATTGATTGCATTTCTTCCCAAGTGAAAATGTTGGGACCTAAGAACTGGTCCAACTGCTCAGCTGTACCTATGGGGTCTTCTAATAATCCTTTAATTTCTTTTTTGAAATTCCTAACCTCTGTAGAGGTTAGAGGAGCATTTACAAAGCCCGTTCCCCCTCCTCCCATAGGTACTTCTCTTAATGGAAATAAATGAATTTCTCGGCTTCCCTCTGTTTGTTTAGCAATGGAGGGATTGTTGGGCTGCCTCTGAGCCTTAATGGCACCTCTTGTATTCTGGTATGGTGCTCCTTCGTTAAGAAGAGGGTTTATTTGGGAAGAAAGTGAAGAAGGGGCAGTCAATAACTAACTCATGTAAGCACAAGTTAACTATTGGGAGACAGCAATGTTAGTTCAGACAGAAGATGTTAATTACAAAGCCTGAGAAGCCGAATTCACCCTAATCTTGTCAAGATAGAGGGGACAAGGATCATCTCAGAGATTGCTGAATCATCCCTCAAAGGACTACGCATGCTCAGGGAGAAAGGTGAAAAGTTCACTGCGAGGATGACTACTGGCCTTCATCAGAAAGACCCCCGAGGA
This sequence comes from Aphelocoma coerulescens, assembly GCF_041296385.1. Classification (NCBI taxonomy): domain Eukaryota; kingdom Metazoa; phylum Chordata; class Aves; order Passeriformes; family Corvidae; genus Aphelocoma; species Aphelocoma coerulescens. The sequence continues at coordinate 921,861 of NW_027184081.1, forward strand.
AGAGGAGAGGCCTTCCTCAGCGCGACCACCAGGACACACAGCGCATGCGTGGCCCATATGCTAATAACTTCCGAGAAATAATTTGTTTAACCACACCTGTCCCAAGGAATGTGATGAATATTCATAATTTAACCCTTAATACTGTGTTGTAGAGAGCACCAGGTGTGTGTGTTTGGAGGAGCGATCCCCACACACCCGGCGCGCCAAATAAAAGCAAATACCCGCTTCTCTGACTCTGTCTCTGAAGTGTCTCCTGGCCCGGTTGAGGCACGATTCAAAAGCACCGAACTCCCCTGGGGAGGAGGGGCAGATTCAAAGTCTGGCGCTGAAGCCGAATATTCTGTGGTGCAGAGGGTGGGGGTGGGGTACGGCAGTGAAGCCAAATATTCCGGAGCACAGGAGGCGGGGGCCGGCTCTGAAGCCGGGTTTCTCAAGGCAGGAGAGGTGGGGGCTGGAGCCGGGACGTGTGACGTTTCCCTTGATTCAATTGAGGGTGCTGGGATTCCCGAGATATAGGGGAAGGGCGGGATCCCCGGCATGGGCGGGGGCAGGGCTCCCCCCCCGCTCCATTGGGGCGGGAGGGCTGCCGGGGGAAAGGCCCCCGGTGCGGGCGGAGGGGGGGCTGGAGGGGGAAGCCCCGGAGCCAGGGGGAGGAGGGGGGAGGCAGCTTCTGATACTGGCGGCGGAGGAAACCCCGGAGCTGGGAGGAGGGGTGCAGCTTCTAGTGCTGGCGGTGGAGGCAATACTTCTAAAGGGTCCCAGCCTTTTTTCTCTTCTGTTTGCTTTTCCTCTGGGGTTTCTGATAGTTTAAAGACTTTGGTTCCCAGAGGTTTTGTAATTCCTGTCCAGCAAGAAGCATATTCTCTCTCCTCAGGGTGAGATGGCTCTTTTGAATTTACAAATACATTTAGAGCCTGGAAAATCCATGCCTCATCAGACCCATATTTTGGCCAGTACACATGATTATCCCCCCCTTTGAAATACTAATTCATTCCTTTAAAACACCAATCTTCCCTGCTGTAAAATACTACCCACCCTTTCACAGTACAAAAACCAAAAAAATTTAGTATAGCCCACCTTCCCCAAAAACAAAGTTAACTTCTAATTACACAGTTTTTCATTCACACATTCACTCTTTTTAATATTTGTTCACTCTCTCATTCTTACTCACAACAGAATAATAAGGTACCTCTTTCAAGTCACTTGTTAGTATCCACCCATGGGTATGATATAATCCTTAGGATTCTGGGTGCTCTTGGATTTCCCTCAACCCAGCATTGCTAGCATCCAACCCCCCAACTTCTCTTGGGGTACTTTTAGGCCCTGGGTGCTCTTGGAGTTTTCCTCAACCCAGCATATGGGGGGGGGGGTAGCTCCCACTTTGCAACCCCTTCCCTGGGACCCCGTCCCAGTCACCCCGGGAGATTCTTTCACTCCTCTTATCTCTCGCTTCGTCTCCTGGCTGGCCGCTGTTCTCGCGAACAAGACGGAGCCGCAGCACTCAGAGACTGCCACACTCGCTTCGCAGATCTGGGGGCAACCAGCCCGCGTCTCATTCATGTGAGGAATGAGACAACTCTTAGTTAAAAATTAAAACAATTTATTAAAAACGGAAAAGTGAAAAAAAATTAAAAATTTGGGATCCTATGGCTCGGTAGATGGTATGCCCCAGGAGTGCAGGGATTTTTGATCTTCTGGCTGAAACAGCACTGAACCTCAGGTAGAGAAAAAGGGCTTGCAGTGCTAGGCTGGCCTTTGGCTGGCCCAAAAGCCAAAAAAAAATTACTAAAAGTTCCTTGATAGGAGTACGCCTTCCCAGCACTGAACTCCACCTCAGCAAGGCTGGAGAGAAGGGGCGTGCCTTTCTCGTGCTCCCTGTTTTATAGTGTCTTTGCTCCACCCACAGCCCGCCCACAGCCCACCCCTTCGGTTCAAGGTGATTGGTGTTTTCCCTTTGACAGATTATCTCTGTCCACCAATGGCTCATCCTTGTCAGAGGGGTGGTACTAGTTGAGATAAGGGTCATTAAAATTCAGGTTGCCATGGAGCTTACAGGGTAATGGCTATGGGGGCTGGGCTGTTTGTTGGAACTGGGGTTTTGAAATCTGCCTTGGAACCAAAGTACAAGTAAAAACACCTAAAAAAAGTACTAAAATACATCCAACATCTTAAAACACTTGTAAAAGTATACAGTAAACACAGGAAGGATAACTCTTATGGTGTACAAGTGATTAATGTTTGAAAAGGGATTCTAACTGGGGAACTTTTAACTGGGGATTTTTTTTTTTTTTTACTGGGAAGGGTGCAAACAAACTGCTTTGAACAAGTGAAAACCATAATCATAAAACTTGATTTGTGTACCTGGGCTGATGGGTTAATTTTAACATTCAATTTTAAAATATTTAACTCAAAATTAATTAATTAAAACACTTAATATGCAAAGACCAAGCACAAATAGGGATTTCATGTATGACCATTCACACACACTCATCTCCCGTAACCACCCACTTTTTCTTTGGACAATACTTACCAGTCCTGTTTCTTTTCCAGTGTCTGTGGGATTTTTGTCGAGAGCTCTCTCTTTCATTTGCTTTATTTTTGTTTCTTTCTTGTCCTCCGGGTATTGCCCTGCTGCCACCAAATTGCGCCAGAGGATGCTAAGCAAAGGTCCTGCCAACTTGGGCGGGAGGCGCCTTACCCTTGCTTCTTGAATCCTCCCACGATTTCAGAGGCGAGGTGTAGATCCGGGACGAGCCCCCAGTTGTGAAAAACGAGGTTCACTCTCCTGTGAGAATTTAAAGAGTTTAATATAAAGACAATAAGAGAAGGTTCACTCTCCTGTGAGAATTTAAAGCGTTTAATATAAAGACAATAAGAGACACATAAAATAAAGCAAAGGGGCAACAGCCGGGTGCCTTGGCGCTCTGCCAAGAGCACACCTGATGCTAGAGGCGAGTCCTTTTTATACCATTTTTACTGTCTGTTCTTCATTCATATTAAAACTTTTCCTGGAGCTGTTCTGCATGGCCACTCCTTGGTTCCGCCTTTTTAGAGCATGCGTAGTCTTCTGCCTTGTGGTTTTATTTCTCTTGATTCTTGGGGTTGGGCCCACTAGGCTAGGTAAGAGTCGATGGTAGGGTGGATCTCTTAATTCTCCAGACAGTCAGGGCTGATTGCAGCTTTGGGCCTCTTTGCCCCCCGGGCAGAGTTGTGATAATGGCTCTCGGACTCTCCTGGCCGCCCGTTCTCCGGGCGGAGTAGCCTTTTGGCCCTTTTGTTCCCTGGACAAAGTGTTGATTAGCAGCTCCTTGGGCCTCATCCTCTGTTCGCTTGGAGGTTATCTTACTTGCTCACACTTGCTAACATTCTTGCTAAAGAGAGAAAACTACATCCACACAGCAAAAAGCATTTCTAACATTATATAATATCTACCATTATACTTTGCGAGAAGCCAATATAATATATGTTTATAACACATAGCTGAAGGCAAAAAAGGTCGGGGCATGTCATCAGCCGCAGTCGTGCTAAGTTGTTCATCTTTGCAAACTGCTTGCCGAGTTGTTCCTTTCTTAGGTAATGGGGGTTTGTATCAACCAGAACTGCATATGGTCAGTATTTGCAGAGAAGGCTACTTGGACTGTTGTTGAAGTGAGTGTAGCAGTTTCTATGGCATTCTGCACAAAAAGTGACAGGTCTCTCTGTGTTCCCCAATTCTTAACAAAGATGAAGTTAGCAAACCCCTGAAAAGAGGTTTTGCAAAACTTCAGGGATTTTTTCCTACTAGTACTGTAGAGACAACCATCGTCACCTTGTCTTTCCAAAAGTGAAGGTTACCGATTTTTGTCCAAGAGCATCAAGTGCTTTTGATCAGCGTTTGTGTGCATGCATTAGCCTTGTTCTTGTTCTTCCTTGGAGAACTTTTACAGTACTCAGATGATCTGTGTAGGCTGCAGACTGCAGTGGTGAACTTCAAGGCTTCCAGCAGAAGGGAGATGCTGTCCACGTTTTGGTTTCTCCTTAGTCTGAACCTTCAATGTCCAATAACACAGCGTTTGGTGCTCGAGGCACCGACTCTGGCGTGCCCCAGGTCAGAGACAGTCCAGCTGCGTTACCTCCACGCGTCGCTGAAGCGACTTCGGGATCAGGAAAAGAGCTGCTTGCTGGGCTAGCTAGCTGGCTTCTCTGCAGAGGGAAACACGGCAGGAGCCGATGATGTCGGCTCACGTTAGCTCAGAGACAAAGGAAGAGAGAGGCTGTTCAGGTCTGGCTTCTAACAGGTTTAATGCGATAGGATGATGATGAGGTCGGATTGATGGGAATCCGCTCCTTGGAGCCTTGTCCTCAGTTTTATAGGGAATTTGAAAACCCCCTGTAACTATTCCTGAAAAGACCTGCCTTGCTAAATTAGTGCCTTTTAAGTCTTGTGTCCCCAGGATAGAACAACAAACTCACAAAGATAACGGCAGTGGATCTACGGGACTTCCGCAGGCCTTCTGGGCTGCAGACATCTCTGACCAAAGGCCACAGATGACATGTACCCTGATCCTGCTGAACGCCCGTCCGCCCTGGACTCAGCTTCGAGGTTTGATTGATACTGGTGCTGATGCAACTATCATCTCCTTCTCTGCGTGGCTTCCCTCATGGCCTTTACCCCCCGTCGGATCGGCCATCGCAGGATTAGGAGGAACCACACAGAGCTATTGAAGCGAACGGCCTGTGATGGTGAAGGACTCAGAGGGGCACACAGCTACAATTAGGCCTTATGTTACTACCACTTCCCTTAACCTTTGGGGACGGGATGTGTTGGCAGCCTGGGGCATATGGATTGGGACAAATTTTTAGCAGGGGTCACTGTGCGCAAGGGTGCACAGTATCCTACACTGCCTTTGCAGTGGTTGATTAACACACCAATCCGAGTCAGACTCTGCTTAGTTGAATTAAGGGCTGTTATCACGACTTTTCAACAATTCTCACAGGAACCTTTGAATTCGGTTACTGAAGCCGACTAGCAAAAGCTCGTATACAATTAATCAGCTTATGGTACCACAAAATTCAAAGAATCCTGTTATTCTGAATCACTTTCTCTCATTGCAATCTGCAGGCAAGAGACAACTGCCCTGGGCAAAAGTCTGGGTGTGGAATTTACTCACTAACCAGTGGGAAGGCCCGCGGGAGCTTATCGTTTGGGGTCGTGGGTATGCTTGCATTTCTACAGATACTGGGGTACGGTGGCTACCTGCAAAATGTGTTTGCCCTGCCCTACGGCACCAGAGGCAGAACAGGCAACCTCCAAATGATGACCAGAACGCCAACCATCCAAGTGGCGACCAGAATGTAGATCATCAGCCTAATGACTCTTCTGATGATGACCAAGATGTTGACCATCAGGCAGATGGTCCTTCTACAAGCAGAGACTGGGATGGTCCTTCCACAGGCAGAGACTGAACTTTAAATTTCTTGTTATGGAGTCAGATAGGTAAAGCCTTAAGGACATATTTAGAATTAATAACTGATGCAAATTTCTATTTAGGATTAATAGTGGAGTTGTTATCTTATCAAACAAAAAGGGGGAATGGTAGATACAAAAATGCTGCTCGCGAGGATTTTCTTGCTATTTTCTAAGTCCGTGAGAGACTTTTCTCTCTCACAGAAGAGGTAGCAGAGTATGTAAACAACCAAGCCACCTGCAACCTTGAAAAGTCTTGTTTATGGTCTAGTAGAAAAATATTTTGACAATGGATGGTTTAGGATTTTAGCCAATCACCCCAAGGGGGGGGCTGATCCTTTGTCCAATTAGACTATGAAGAAAAAAGTCTATAAAAGAGTTTGTAAAATAATTAAAGGAATAAATCTTGCTGCACAATTCCTGCCTGCTGGATCTTCTCTCCTCCTCCTCCCTATGGCTGCGGGACACGGTGATACACCCTAGGGCCCAGGCCTGCGGTAATAGACCAGAATTACAAGTGAACTGCAACACAAGCAGCTAACACATTCCTCCTGTGATAAATGAGTGAACGATAAATATTGTCTTTCGCATATATGATTTTAACATTTAGAAGTGATAATGTACTATGTAGAAATAGTGTTAAGGTAAAATATAGGTAAGTAAAAACAAGACTAGAGTAAATTGTAACTTCGAAAGAGTGGTAACATGTTGGGAAACGTAGGAATAAACACATGATCATAAATGTCCTTTAGGTTGAGAAATTACAGAGGTAGAAACCAAGACATCTTCAAGAAACAAAGAAGATAAACCGCATGCATCCCAGGAAGTCTGTTATCAAAACTCACACCTCCCAAAGAAACTGTCAACTACAAATTAGGTTGGAGACTGAGGAGGCACCGGAGGGGGGTGCCTGCCTTCAGTTCTGGAGCTATCCAGAGGACCGAGGCGGCAGTGTGCTGGCGTGTGCTGGCGCAAGGGGGCAGAGACGAAGGGGGGAAAGTTGAGTGAAGTGTAAATTACTTTCTGGGTGAAAGGACTATGTTTAAAGAAGTACTCAAGTTCACAGTAAAATGAATGGAGCCACGCCTCTAGCAATATTGCTAAGTGCTCCCGCGCCGTGATATGCCTTTGTTCTACTAATAAATGATCAATATTATGCTGCTGAAAATTCCGCTTGTGAATTCATCTTTCTCACTTCTTCCCTTAAAATCAGTTCTAAGAATTTAGTGTGAAATACATTTAGGCTTGGTCCACAGTCATTTTAGTTCAAATAAACACATCTAAATGTTTTCCATCTTTCCCATTAAAGGATATTGGTTTGGGCTCATTCTTTCAGCATTTTGCCAGCGATATGCTCAATGCTATTTCCTTAGGAATGAAAGCTGTTGCATGATATTACAAAGTGTTTGGCGAAACCTTTACCATGACTCTCAAGTCGCAACATGCCAGATAATCATTGGTTTTCAAAGCTGCTTGCAGATATAAGGAAAGCATCAAAGGTTTATGCATGAATCAGCATCCCCTTGTCACAACGTCACGCTGCAGTGATCCTTGCAGAGCTCTAAGACTGGATTTAAAGGAGAAAAGCTCAACACTGGCTCTTGAGCCAGCAGGATGAAACATCCAAGATTGTACATATATTGCTTCTGTGCTAAAACTACTGTATGAAAACGTGTTACCATTATGGCAGTTGTGAGGAATGAGACAACTCTTAGTAAAAATTAAAATAATTTATTAAAAACGGAAAAATTGAAAAATTACAAAAATTACCAAAATATAAAAATTTGGGATCCTAGTGGCTCAGGAGGTATGCCCCAGGAGCGCAGGGATTAGAGATCTTCAGGCTTAGACAGCACTGAACCTCTGGTGGAAGAACTTGCAGTGCTGGGCTGACTTTTAGCTAATCCAAAAGTCAAAGGTAAAAATTATTAAAGGCTCCTTAATAGGAGTAAGGCTTAAGTACCCAGCACTGGTATCCACTACAGCTGATCCGCACTGGTCTCTGCGCAGCTCTGACGCCTGCCTCGTGGTTTTATAGTGCCTTTGCTCCGCCCCGGTCCGCCCACAGCCCGCCCACAGCCCGCCCACAGCACACCCCTGTGGTCTAAAGTGATTGGTGCTTTCCTTTTGACAGATCATCTCTGTCTACCAATAGCTCGTCGTTGTCAGGGGGGTAGTAACAGCTGAAGTAAGGGTGGTAACATGCCTTCATTAAGATTCAGGTTGCTATGGAGCTTACTTGCAGAATAACGGCTATGGGGCTAAAAATAGCAATTGGCTGTTAGAAACTGGGGTTTTGGAGTTAGTCCCGAGACTAAAGTGCAAAGCAAAAACCTCAAAAAAAAATTAAAATACATCTAATACCTCTTAAAACACTTATAAAAGTAGACAATTAACATAGGAAAAACAACTCTTACAGTGTACAAGTGGTTTAAAGTTTGAAAAAGGGATTTTTAACTAGGAAACTTTTAACTGGGAATTTTAACTGGGACTGGTACAAACTGCTTTGAACAAGTGAAAACACTAATAATAAAGCTTGATTTTTGTACCTGGGTTGATGGGTTAACTTTATCATTCAATTAAAAGAACTGTTTAATTCAAAATTAACTAATTAAGGCACTTAACATGCAAAGACCAAGCTAAATAGGGATTTCATGTATGACAGCAGTTTTATAGTACTCCATAGGAGACATCTCTTTAAATGACTCTAAGATCCTTTCAGCGCTAAAATTGAGAAGGGGGTTGATCCATAGTTAACTCATGTAAACACGAGTGAACTACTAAGAGACAGCAAATGTTAATCACGAAACCTAAGCAGCAGGCTTCGCCTTAATCTTGTCAAGATAAGAGGAAGAGGATCTTTTGAAAACCAGCACAGAGATCGCTGAATCATCCAGCGAAGAACTGCGCATGCTCCAGAAAGAAAGGTAAAAAGTGCATTGTGACGAAGACTGCTGATCTTCATCAGAAAGACCCCCGAGGAAGAAGAGGAGCCTTCCTCAGTGCACCCATCAGCGTACACAGCACATGCATGGCACGTATGCTAATGATATTAATGACTTCCGAGAAGTAATTTCTAGAACCACTCCTATCCCAAGAATTGTCATGAATATTCATAATTTTTACACATAATGCTGGACTGTATGGCGTGCTCTGTGTGTGTCTGTCTGTGTGTGTGTGTATGTGTGTTAGGAGTGATCCCCCACGCACCCAGCACCGAATAAAGCAAATACCTGCTTCTCTGACTCTGAAGCATCTCTAGGCCTGGTTTTGGGCAATTCAAAATAGGTGAATACACATTACAACTACCCCTGAAGTTGTTGCGTAGGCAGATTTAAGAGGAAAGGATTTCATCTTCATCGCTCTCCTTCTTTCTTGATTTGACAGAATTAAGAACTTGTAAAAAATCTGATATCACTGATGCTCACCACTCCTCCAATTAGACTACGCTCACTTAGACAACGAAGTCAGGAGCTTTGGATAGCTCCCGCTTCTGCCCTAGGAATTGCTTCCGGTGCTGTACCTTTGCTCCAGCTGCGAAACCAAACCAGCAGAACCAAGGAAGTTCTCTCTGAATGAACCATTGCTCTTGAAGGCTACAATGGTAGCCATGGCAGTGAACACTGCTCTTCACTGGGCCATTCCTCTGAAAAAAAACATGCACCACCTCTCAACCTAAACCGTTAAGCCTCCTGCTGATGCTGACTGACAAAGCGTCCAACTGCAGTTAGATTCCAACAGCTACTTCCAATGACCTGTCAACAGAGCTTTGCAGACTTGCAACAGTCCAACAAACTAAAGGGGCTATGCTTCATGGCTGTTTTTCAAACATCATTGACTTATGTCCCTTTGCCAGCTTAAGTGAAGGTGGCCCGTCCACCTTGGTCAAAGTCAGCAGAATTTTGGCCCAATTTGTTGTTATGCAACACATCATGACATGATCTCTAGGTGTTGATGCAAAATTCCCGCTGAAGTGCATGTCGTTACATGACTTAAGGCTACCTACTCACAGAGTGTCCACTCCACTGCCACACCCATTTTCTGGCCACCTTGAAATGACTGAGCTGTCTTACTGTTTCCAACATTCCTCAGGGGTACGTGACCACCATCTCCTCCTTTCTGAAGTTTAGGAACCTAATTTAAAAGTAGTACCAGCAATACCAGTTTATGTAAAATCCATTTGCTCCATCAACAAACTCCGAGCAAGTGCTGATAATTAGTTTCAAGACTTCTACATATATTTCCAGTGAGCTTTCTGTTTGCTTGTTTGTTTTTAAAGCAGATGGAGTAGGGCGATGTTTCCCTGAGGCTACCAGGGCTGCGAGGCAGGCAGGCAGAGCCCTGGCATGGGTGGCACAGGGGACCCCGGGCGCTGACGGCTGCCACCAGCGCAGGCCAGCTGGGGACTGGCAGGCAGGGCTGCACCCCGTGTCTGCCACCACAGCTGCAGCTTCTGCAGCCTGAAACACAGCTGGCTCAGGGGTTTAAATCAAGAGCCAAAATATTTTGCTGCTCAATTTGGGGCAGAGAAAGGTCATCACTTCTAGCATGGCATAAGCCTGCCACTACATTTCTGTGAAGGAAAATTACCTTGTTGGAGTGAAACTCCTGGGTAAAATACTGAAGCGCTTTCAGATTCATATTATCTGACATTTCTGTGACCTTCTTTTATATCTGCATTGTTTCATACTGCTGATTTTGGGCACAAGTTCTTTGTACACTATTCTGGAAACAAAAAAGTAACCCAAAAACAACACCCACCCCTCTCCCACCATCACTCCTTCCCCAGCCCCAACCCTAAGAAAACCAACCTGCAGAATGCTCAGGATTTCAAATGAGAACAAGCATAGATGGGACATCAAAAGATGGATTCTCCTTAGACATTGGTGCATGCAGTGCTCTGCAATCAACTCCTAAATTCTACTTCTCGTACACCAAATATTTGTCTTGGGAACTCCTTGTTCTCTATTCAAACCCTTCTGAGAGGGTAATCGAGGATATTTTAAGCACATGTTGCACTCGTCAATTAAATCCAAAGCACAGCATTACTTGACTAACAGGGGGGGTGACAAGGTCAATTAAGACCTGTTCATATCTTATTTTGGAGCTCTTCCAACTGCTTGAAAAGTGAAGCCTTGGACATTGAAGGTTCAGACTAAGGAGGAACCAAAGCGTGGACAGCATCTCCCTTCTGCTGGAAGCCTTGAAGTTCACCACTGCAGTCTGCAGCCTACACAGATCATCTGAGTACTGTAAAAGTTCTCCAAGGAAGAACAAGAACAAGGCTAATGCATGCACACAAACGCTGATCAAAAGCACTTGATGCTCTTGGACAAAAATCGGTAACCTTCACTTTTGGAAAGACAAGGTGACGATGGTTGTCTCTACAGTACTAGTAGGAAAAAATCCCTGAAGTTTTGCAAAACCTCTTTTCAGGGGTTTGCTAACTTCATCTTTGTTAAGAATTGGGGAACACAGAGAGACCTGTCACTTTTTGTGCAGAATGCCATAGAAACTGCTACACTCACTTCAACAACAGTCCAAGTAGCCTTCTCTGCAAATACAGACCATATGCAGTTCTGGTTGATACAAACCCTCATTACCTAAGAAAGGAACAACTCGGCAAGCAGTTTGCAAAGATGAACAACTTAGCACGACTGCGGCTGATGACATGCCCCGACCTTTTTTGCCTTCAGCTATGGGTGCCGTACCCTCCTACCCTCACACATGCCACTCAAAGCTCCTTGCGTGGAGCTCTCGCACCATCCATGCCAGCAACTGTGCCAAGACACCGCCCTTGTTCAGCACCATCGCACCTACCACAAGGTAGCTGAATCGGAGGGCAGGAAAAAGACATCGACAATGGAGGGGAGTTGCTCCCACTGACAGCCAAGCTCCAAGTTCAGCGTCCCTTACGTCTCGCCCAGGACGGGCGGGAAAACGCCTCGGCGGAGCGCAGCGCTGGGCGGGAGCGGCCGGCACGGCAACCGAGCGCGCTCCCCACTCCCTCCCGCCCGCGCCGCTGCTGGGACGCCGGGTTCGCCGGAATCGGCCACGTGCTGCAGGGAGGGCAGCGCGGCAAAGGCGGCCACCCCTCGTCGCCCTGGGAAGGCCGGCCTCGGATCCCCGCTCTCTCCACCGGCACGGGCAGTGCCAGCAGCCTCTCGCTGCGGCCGCCGCTGGCCGAAAGCTTGGCCGCGCACCGCCCGGCCGGCCCCGCCGCTCCGCGGAGTCCGTGGGCGGCCGCCGAGCGACAGGAAGCAGAAGCGCTCACCGCCGCGCCACTCGCCGCCCCGCCCGGGCGCTCCTCTCCTCGCGCTACCACGGCGGCGCCGGCCCGCCCCGCTTTCCCCGTCGCCTGCGGCGCAACGCGGGTGCCACGAGCCACGCAGCACGCGTGCGGCCGGGCCCTGCCGAGCCGCAGGCGGAGCCGGGGCACGGCCCGGGCGGGAGAGCTTCCGGCGAGGCTGGGCGGGCGGCGAGCGCGGCCGAGCGTGAGATGGAGAGCTAGATGGAGGCGGCAGCACCGCGCGGCATAAAATAGCTGCTCGTCCCGCAGCCGCCCGCTCCGCAGCCCCTCGGCTGCTGTCGAGAAGGGCCCCGGCCCTGGCCGCGCCGGTGGCGACGTGGCTCCGCAGCCCGCGGGCAGCCCTGGCGGGGCAGGGGAGCACAGCGGGCAGCCCCGGGGCCGCGCAGCCGTCTGTAACGCGCGGTGGGAGCCGCCGGGAACTATTTTACACCTCCCGGGGGGCTGGGGAGGAGCACGGAGACCACGCGGTAGGTCGCTGCCGTTAGGGAAAATTAATCCACGATGCCTGAGGTTTATGTCCGAAAAGGAGACAGAGGAGTCCTGCAACATTCTTCGACTACAGGGAGAGTCCATGGGGCTTTTCCCATGGGGTCTGTCAAACGGTTGCGGGATGCAGCCCCCTTTTGATGCCAAGTTCCCGGCCACAACGCCCTCTTCCTTTTCCCCACTGGCTGAGGTATTCGGGAGATACAGACTTCCGGAACTGCCTACTCTATGCCCCCCTCTAATATGCACCCCCCTTTTGGCATCGAAAAGAAAGAAAAATGTCATACATGAAATCCCTATTTGTGCTTGGTCTTTGCATATTAAGTGCTTTAATTAATTTGAGCTTAATATTTTTAAATTGAATGTTAAAATCAATCCATCAGTCCAGGTACACTAATCAAGTTTTTATGGTCTTCCTGTGTTTACTGTATACCTTTACAAGTGTTTTAAGATGTGTTGGATGTATTTTTATGTTTTACTTGTATCTTGGTTTCAAGGCAGATTTTAAAAAAACCCCAGTTGCAACAAACAGCCCAGCCCCCCATAAGCACATGACCCTTATCTCAACTAATATCACCCCTCTGACCAGGAGGAGCCATTGGTGGATGGAGATGGTCTGTCAAAGGGAGAGCACCAATCACCTTGAACCAAAGGGGTGGGCTGTGTGCGGACTGTGGGCGGAGCAAAAGCTATAAAAGGAAGAAAAAGACACGTGCTCTCTCTCATTCTCCCTTCCTCTCCAGCTTGCTAAGGCAGTGCTGGAGAAGCCTACCCCTTTCTAGGGGCTTTTAGAAATAGATTTCTTTTTGACCAGCCTAAACTGCAAGTTTATTTTTTTTCTCTACCTGAGGTTCAGAGCTGTCTTAAGCCTAAAGTTCCTGAATCCCTGCGCTCCTGGGGCATATCTCTCGAGCCATCTGGATCCCAAATTTTTATATTTTGTTAGTTTTTTGCAATTTTTCAATTTTTTTCTGTTTTAATAAATTGTTTTAATTTCTACAAAGAGTTGTCTCATTCCTCACAAAAAAGAAACCATCCCTAATAATATTAAGTCTTTGTTGCCTTGCTCTAGGTTCAGGAATTTAATACAGCCTCGATTAATCAACAGTCTCTGATGATTAGTAACAGTTCTCGAGAACTAATCATTTCTTCTGTTATTTCACTACCCATAAGTTCCTAGCCTTGTCTACAGGCCGATTCACACGGTCTGATTGTAAGGACTCATCCATCTCACTCCTTTCAATCCCTCCTCTTTTAATTTGATCTGTATTTGTCTTTACAAACCTTAATTACCATTGATTCAATTTTTTCTTCTGGAGCCTTCTTGGGTTTTGCTATTATTTGCAGTGACATCCTTTTCTGTCCTTTTGTATGCATTTCTGGATCAGGTAGGCATGGCTGCTAGCGGCATCCCCTTGAGCACCTGCTGAAAGAGCTGCACCCAGCATGGTGTCACGCATGGTAAAAAGATGAGAGTTGCTATAGCATATAAGAGGAGAAATGGTATTCATTTAGCCCATAGCTGGCCAGTTAACCATGCAAACATGTCCCATTACCATCCTTTCAACATTTGGACAGGTCCATGAGCTGGCGTTATTTCCTTTGTTATTTGTTTGACCACATTTCCGCTGTCATCTGCTTGCAAACAGCAGCTCGAGTCATTTAATTTCCCACAAACTCCTCCTTCTTCTGCTAACAGATAATCTAATACCATCCAATGTTGAAATACCGCTTTCCTCGTTCAAGTGGGTTGGTCAGCTAGAAGGTCAAGAGCTGTGGCTGGCTGGTTGGTAATTATTTCCGAGACAGCCTGTAACCTAATTATCTCATTCAAATTGGGGTGCTTCCTCCAGCCAGGGCTGCATCAGCTGACTGCTTTTCTCTAATTAAATCATCACAGATTTTGATTCCTAAGCGATTTCCCTGAACTTGTAGTAGCAAAAAGAACAATGGTCTAATAAATATACCATATCCCTGACCAGTTTGGAGGTAGCCTGAGCTAAGCATATTGGCCGCAAATCCAATAATGTCCTTTCAAAGCCCATGTTCCATTAGCAAAGGGGCCTTCCTACCCTTGGCCATCAATTGGTGGGTCAAAATACAGCAGGATTCCCGGGCCTAACGGTCCTCCAACAATAGTTGCCCCACCATAAGGGTCACAGTATTTGCATTTCCAAGCTCCCACACAGGGTTCCCATCTACTTTTACATCTGCAAGCTGCTTGGTTGCATTTGGAGCAGAACTCACTAAAAGGCTTTGAGTTCCAATCGGGTGTTGCCATTCCCACTGATAATCACAAACAACATGTCTTCTACTTGTGGAATTTTTGTGGGGACAGCTCAAAAATAGGTGGTCAAAAAAGCCCTTGTTCCTCCCCATTGCTTTACAGGCTTCCAAATATTTTTGGTAAGTGTGGCAAGAACACCTTACGCAGCTACCATTAGTGAGCCGAACAGGTATTTGATTGCATTTGCCTTGATATTTGGAACAATTGTAAGGAGGGCAATTGGGGCTCGAAACCCAATTGTTTAAACCCAGAGGGAAAGTCAATTGACAAACGCCTTTTCCTACATAGACATGCCCTGTCCTGTTTAGGCAATAAGTGCCTTTTTGAGAAGAATGAAGTGGCCATGGACTTCCTTCTTCGGCCCAAAATCCTGTCCTAGTATGGACCTCATGTCGGGTGTTGACCCACCACTTAGGTTCAGCTGGGCTAGCCAACCATGGCCACTCTTCAGATCCTCCTGGCCCTCCACAGAGCCAGCAATTGCTAAGGTTAAAAACTTTTGCTACTTCTTCTCCTAAGGCTGCAAATTGATTCTCCCACTCCTGGCCTAAACTTAGCTGACCATATAAAAGTAGAATTATTAAGGAAAATGTTTTAATAGTGTGATCTAATTAGCTAGTCTAATTTTCACGTTGTCTTCTGCACCACCTGTGGCAATTGAAGACACAGAAACCACCTAACGTACAACAATGGCCGCAAGTATTAGCCCCCCAGTGAGTGGAGATTCTAGAGGAGGGATGCCCATACAGACTATTTCAGCAGATGGTCTGTGGGTAGGCACGCAGGGCTTCCTCTGATGTTGAAGCACTGGCTACTGCTCCAGCCCGCTCCTGCAGAGTGTCAGTCACGGCCTCCCGGCTTTCTCCTCCAGCCAAGATGTGCAAATCTCTGAGGCTTCAGAGACCTTGACCCAAGTGTGACGGGTCCACCTGTGTTCAGCTGTCTTGATGGCTGTTTCTGTGGTCAGTGACACTTGGAATGGGCCACGCCATTTCACCACCATTGGCGCTTCTTTCTACCCCTTAACTAGGACTCAATCTCTCGGTTGGATGTTACAAGCAGCAAAGTCCAAAGGCGGGGCTTGTGCCAGCTGAGCTTCCTGTTGAAGGGGTTTCACAAGAAGCAGTATCCTGGCCACAGATGGTTTTAAATATACATCACTTGCCTCTACCCCCCTCCCCCCCCCCCCCCCCAAGGTTGAGACTTACCAGGGTAATTGCAAACGACGATTGAAAGGGAGATAACTGAATCTCTCTTCTGGGTCGGGCCCTCATTCTCGCCAAAGCCAATGTCCAAAGCCCTACCCATGGCATCTTGATTTCTATTACCAGCTTCAAAAGGTGTTTATTTCTCTATTCATTGTATTCTACCCGAGCCGAGCTCTGGGGGTGCCAGGGCCTATGGAGGTTCCATTGTATTCCTAAAGAAGCCAAAACCCCTTGAAGGATCTTTCCTGTAAAATGAGTTCCCCTATCTGAGTCTATTGCTTCTACAATGCTTTATCTTGGAATGACTTGTTCCAACAATGCCTTAATAACTGATCCTGTCATTGCTGAAGCAGTTGGAAATGCTTCTGGCCACCTTGCTAGCTGACATACGATTACCAGAAGATATTAAGCCTTGCCACTTGGGGCATCTCAGGAAAATCCACCTGGCGTCTTTGGAAGGGACATGCAGCCCAAGGCCTCCCTCCCCTGGCAGGTTACTTTGTAACTCGGCTGTTTGCTTTAGCACAGATCAAGCAACCTTCAACAGCTCGTTTTGCCAGTCTAAAAAGACCCACAGCAACATGCATCATGAGGAAGGCTTCTGCCAATCCTCAGGAAATGCAAGGACTCTCTTCACGGAGTTGTTTTAGTATTGGTAGGGCCAAAGGCTCTGGTATCTCTTGTTTGCCATCCCTTGTAAACCAATTCTTGCCTTTTTTCTCTGCCGCACGACTTTTAACTGTATCTCGAACATCTCTGGTAGAAAAGACAGCTTCCCGGGCAGTGATGGAGTCACTGGGAGCAAAGGGGGCATCTTGGAGAGTTCTGGCAGAAGTGTTGTTTTCTGAGTTTCTTCATCCACCAAAAAGGAGACAGAGGAGTCCTGTAACATTCTTCAACTCCAGGGAGAGGCCATGGGGCTTTTGCCATGGAGTCTCTCAAATGATTGCGGGACGCAGCCCCCTTTTTCTGCTAAGTTCCTGGCAACAGCACCCTCTGAGGTACTCGGGAATTACAGACTGCCGGAACTGCCTACTCTATTCCCCCCTCTAATATGCACCCTCCTTTTGGTATGGAAAAGGAAGAAAACGAACCTATTCCTAATGCTATTAAGTCTTTGCTGCCTTGCTCTAGGTTCAGGAATTTAACAGGGCCTTGGCTGAGCAACAGTCTCTGTTGATTAGTAACAGTTTCTAGAGCTCATACTTTCTTCTCTTACTTCCCTCCCTGTAAATTCCTAGCCTTGTCTAAGGACGGATTCACACGGTCTCTTTGTAAAGACACATCTATGTTACTCCTTTCACTCCCACACCTTCTTGGCGGCGGAACGGCTCCCCCCGGCACAGCACCCGGCACAAAACCCCCGTATGCGCACACACACACCTGCACTTACCCTGCACTCCGCTGCACACACACACACACACACCTGCCGCACACTAACACCCCCGTCCACATGCCCCCCATGCTACTTGCAGTGGCCCCGCCCCTGCCATCCCGGCCGGCTGGCAGCGCCCACTCCTCACATGCTTCCCCATGCCTTGCATTTCCTTGCTGCCCCCTCTGTAGCCTTCCCTCAACCTGCCTTTTCTCCCCTGCCTTGCATTGACTTGCTCACCCATCCCCCACCTGACTTCCTTTCACATTCGTCTAGGTCTGGCCTCACCTTTCCTTTTCCTTCTAGGACCCTCACTGCCTTGCCTCGCCTCGCAAAGCCACCACTTGCCTTGCCTTGCCCTTGAACCCCTCCCTTGCCTTGCATGACCTTGCTCACCCCTCCCCCACCTGGAATTCAAGACCCCTTTTCAATGACCTTTCATGCCCTTGCCCTGCCCTTTCTGCTCCTCCTAGGAATCTCAAAGCTCTCAAGCATCTCTGGTGTTTCAGGATCCCATGAGAGGAAGACCAGGGGAGGAGGACGCATGTTGCCACACTCATCTCTATGGGCAGCCTTTGTCTGGGAGCAATCCTTGCATGTCTTGAATCTTGGAAGGGCAATTCACATTTTGCCCTTGAGCTCGGGGACCAGAATGAGAGTTCTTTTGCATACAAAGCAAAGCAGGTAGCTCAAGTCTTTTAGGTGCAGAGGAGAGATGACCCACGCAGGATCAAGGCCACACAGAGCACTTGGTCCTGGCCACTTTTGTGTACTAGCAGTCATTGAATGTACTTCTCACCTGCCTTGCCTGGCCTTGCCTTGGCAACACAACAGTTTCCTTGCCTTGCCCTGCTAGCCCTCTGTAGCCTTGCATTCCTTTGCATGGCCCTTGACCTGCCTACTGCTTTCCTCCAGGGCCTTGGCTTGCCAAGCCCTTCCTGTTTCTGCCTGGCCTTCCCATCAGTGGACTTTCCTTCCTACGGCCAGCCTTGCCTCTAACTTCTGGGCCTTCTCTTGCCTACCACTCCATTTGCTTTCCCCTCACTGCTCTGGCCTTGCCTACCTCTCCCTTGACTTGCCCACAATTGCCTGCACTTGGTTTGCAGTGCCTTGCCTGCATGGAAGGCAAGGGAAAGAGTGGTAGGCAGGGCAAAGCAAAGCCAGCAAGTTGTAGGTAGTGCGAGGCAAGGCAGACGTAGGCAAAGGAAGCAGAGCAAGGGTAGCTTAAGAAGAACTAGACACGGTGCTGAAGGCAAGGCAAGGCCAAGAGACTCGGAGTGCCTTTCCTTGGGAAGGCAAGGACATAGTGCCAGTGTTGCTGGAGCAGATGTTAAGGTACCATGGGGAGGAATAGTCCAGCAAGACATTTCTCTTCTGGCCCCTGTGCGTGTAGGGGCAATTGCTGGACATATTCAATACTGGAGGTGGATCAGTCGCTGGATGTGTTGCATTTTGGAGGAGGGGATGCCGTTTCTTTGGAGATGGGCTTGTAGTTGCTCTCTTTGGCAAGGAAAGCAGGTGTGGATGTGCACATCAGGTGCTCTTAGGGATTTTAAAGGCTTTTCCCAACAGGCAGAGCTCTCTCTGGGTTAGAGCTGTTGAGCTGTCAGTGGGAATGCAAAGGCCAAGCTCGTGAGCCTTTTGTCCTGGTGCCTTCGGTGTGTGAGCAGTCCCTGGTGCCATTGTCTTTGGACCCTGACTCTGGGAGAGGGAAGGCTTAGGATGGTACCTAGAGGTGAGAAGGAGAGTGCTGAGAACAGCGTGTGTGCTGCTAGTTTGAGGGGTGCAGGTGAAGTTGTAGGCAGCAAGATCTTCCTCAGCTGGCACTGAGCTCTGTTTTTGCCAGGGGTTCAAGTTGGTGGGCAGAATCTGCGAGAGGGAAAAGATTTTCTTGGGCCAAAGAGGTTTTTCTGGCTCTTGGAGTGTGGTGTAAAGAGGAGTCTGCTCTTGGAAGGGGAAGGTGAGGGAAATCTTTTTGTCCTGACACCGTTGATTTGAGTGCAGGGACGTGTGCAAGTTGCCTTTGCCCTTGGGGTGGTTTCGAGCTGGGCCGGGTGCTTGGCCTTCTTTTGCAAGTCTACAGCGCCATCGTGTGGTTGTTTCCATGAGCGCTGACAGTGCCCGGGAAAAAGCCAAGCGCTTCGCTGGCGCGGCCCCGGTCGTGTGGGTGCAGTTGGTGGAAGAGCTCCGCTGTGCATCCTGCCTCTTGGAGACATAAAAGGATGTGATCCTGCGCGTAGCGGGGAAGCAAGAGGAATCTTTTCATTGTTGGCTGGGCAGTTTCTAAGCGGCAAAAGTAAAGGCAGTTCCAGCACGGCCTCTTTCTTTTCAGAACCTTTTCTGTGCCATCATGAACATGCTCAACATGTAACTCGCACCCACTGAACTGCATCAAAGGCCCTGCAGATACGCACTTTCCTTCAAGCTCTATGTAGCATCCTACCCTCCACCTCTCGCGGATCCCAAAGCCCTTCCAAACATCCAGCAGCTGCACGCAGAGAACCAGTGCTAGAACAAGGCGTAGGCCTTCATAGTCCTTTTAAAGTCTGTAAACTAGGCAAAACATTCCAGTGACCAGCACTTTCCTTCGCAACTATATATAGAGCATCATCACATTCTCTCCAAGTGGGTAAGTCCACCCTTGCAGCGCAGCGTTTGCAGCCCCAGATCGGACTTAGAGATGGGCCAGGTGAGAAAGCATTTGTTGACTATCCCTCGTCTCTGGAAGTCTTGATACTCGCAGCGCAATCAGGTCCGCACACCTTCAGTGTGGCCACGTTCAAGCAGCTAGAGCTCCCAGAGATGGGAGAGTCAGGACAGAAGACGTTCCAAAAGTACCGTGTACTTACAGCAGGATTAAAACTGTGCACAGCAGTCTGCAGCACTGTAGCTTCCTTCTCTGACAGACGTGCCATGCCATTGTTGGCTCTCGCAGCTCGGTTGCTAGCTGCTCTCCTGAAGAAAAGAGTTAGAAGAAAAAGCCAATGCTGGGCTGCACCTTCCCCTTGCCTCACGTAAAGCCACCTAAACTCCCCACTGCACTCTCTACTTCCCCTCTCCTTGGCATCGACCACTGTGTTTTCTGCATCTCGGAGCTGAAAGGTAAGCGCCAGTGGTTCCAGGGATGGTTGGAAGGTAAGTAGCTGTCGTAGAACTTTCTCCCTCTCAATCTTAAAGTGAATTCGGCCGGAAGGCGGGTGCCAGCCACGCTCCTTTCTCAGTTTGTACGCTGCGGACACGAGCCCGGTGCTCTGCGCCTTCGTTCCGCCTCTTTAGTACCCATGTCGCGCTTTCATTCTGCCGGAGTCGAACCATCGTCTACTTGTCGCACAAAGAGCACTGTGCCGGCAGCGAAATGCCCCAGCCAACTGCTTCTGCCGACACACGCCTGGGCTATGCACTTTCCCTCGCAGCGACATACAGCAGCACATTCGGTCTTTCTTGTCGTCCAAATGTAAAGGGAAAGATTCTACGCTACGTCTGGCACAGAGAACAGTTTTAGGTCAACAAGCTTACCCAGAGCTTTACTCCGATGCGTGGAAACCAGTGTTTGCACCACATTCTAGTGGCAGCCCTCCTTCTTTTACAGCCTGCACAGCCCCGTCAGATCGTGGTGCTCTCTGACACTTTCCTTCTCAGTTCCAAGTACCACCGCGAACCTTACAGCCTTGCAGGGAGCAAAGACGCGGATAAACGTCTCGCACCGAAGAACGTGGCTGGACGAAAATATGTTCTTCCTCTCTCCTCCTCGTCGCCCAGATTGTGGTGCTGTGTTGAAATTCTTGGCCAGCGAAAAGCTAATCCAGCCAGTGTTTCTCTCCTGACGCATTTCGCTGAGCGAGAGCGACACAGAGAGCTTGGACATTGCAAAACAGCAAGGAAATGATTGTACGTCGAGCTCAGGAAAATCCGTGCACAGCACACTGTGGGATGCGTGCAATGCTGACGCTTAAGAGCGGCAAAGCTCAAAGGCATCGCTGGGCTCGAGTACTGTCCAGACCACGGCGAAGAACGAAGCAGCTGGGCCACGGCTTAATGTACTCAGTGGAGCGAATTTCAAATGTCCAGCCAAGAGCTGCTTCACAAGCAGATTCAGCTGAGAATGCTCTGGCTGCTTCACAAAGTAAAGCGCAGCCGGTGCACTCCATCACACTACCTGGCCAGAAAAAGGTTCCTAAACCTTAAGTACCGCAGAGTCCATGCAGCTGGAGCACACCCAGAAGGACGCGTCCAGATGGAAGGCGTTCTTCAAGTACCCCCCTGCTCCAAGCAGCTTTGAAACGGAGCACAACACACTGCGGCTCGGCAGCTTCCTTCTCAGATAGACGTGCCGTCACATTATTCACTCTCGCAGCTCCGTTGCCCACTTGCAGCAGCTGCTACCAAAGAAAAAGGCTCCAGGAGTAAAAGCCACTGCTGAGCTGCACTATCCCCTTGCCTCACGTAAAGCACCAGAAACTGTCCGCTGCACTCTGTATTTCCATTCTCCGCCGCATCTACCACTGTCATCTCTGCATCTCGAAGCATAAACCTCGTCACAATTGTTTCCGGGGAAAGCTGGAAGAGAAATACGTAGCAGCACAAGTAGCTGCAGGTTGAACTTTCTGTTTTCAACTGCTAATTTGAATCCGAAAACAAGCGAGTGACAGCTACGCTTCCTCTTGCAGCCTGTGCGATGCACACAGCAGCTCGCTGCTTTGCGCCTCCATTCTTCCGCTCTTCGTACCATGTCGCGCTTTCGTTTTGCTGGCGACGAACCGTCGTCTACTTGTCGCACAGAGAGAACGGTGGCAGCAGAGAAAGGCTCCAGAGAAACGCTCCAGGTTGCTGATCCTTCCGAAACACACCTGGGCTATGCACTTTCTTTCGCAGCCTTTGATAGCACCACATTCTGTTTGCGTTGTAGCCTGAATGTCAAGGGAATGATTCTCGGCTACGTCTGGCACAGAGATCAGTTTTAGGTCAACAAGCTTACTCGGAGTTTACCCCCGACGCGTGGAAACCTGTATGTGCACCACATTCCAGTGGTAGCTCTCTTTCTTTCACAGCCTGCACAGCGCCGTTAGATCGCGGTGCTCTCTGAACCTTCCTTCTCAGTTCCAAGTTCCACCGTGAACCGTACAACCTTGCAGGGAACAAAGACGTGGATAGATGTGCCGCAGAGAAGATCGTGCAAAGGCGAAAAGATGTTCTTTTCTCCTCCTCGTCGTGCAAAGGCGAAAAGATGTTCTTTTCTCCTCCTCGTCGCCCGGATTGTGGTGCTGTACTGAAAGCGTGGGTTTTATTACCCCTTCTCGCAATAAGACTACGGTGCTGCATTGGAACTGTTGGCCAGTGAAATGCTAATCCAGCAAGTGCTTCTCTCCTGACAAATTTCTCTGAGTGAGGGCTTGCGCGGACAGCTTGGCTCTGCGAAGCAGAAAGGCTGTACTTGCACGTAGCGCTGAGGAAAATCCGTGCACAGCGCACTGTGGATGCGTGCAGTACACACACTGAAGAGAGCCAAAGCTGAATGCTTCAGTTCTGTCCAGCGCCGGTAAGGGAGAAGACCGCAGCCCCATGGCACTGGGCTGGTGTGTGCGATGGCTATGAGCTGTGCCGCTCTTCTGCGTGTATACTGCACGCATCCACAGTGTGCGGAGCACAGATTTTCCTCCGCTCTCGCTCAGCGAAATGCATCAGGAGGGAAGCACATGCTGGATTAGCCTTCCACTGGCCAACAGTTCCAACGCAGCACCATAGTCTTATTGCGAGAAGGGATAATAAAACACATGTATTGTCCCGGCACAGTTCTCTGTGTGAGACGTAGTCGAGAATCTTTCCCTTAAGATTAAGACCACAATGCAGATAGAATGTTGTGCTACCTAGCACTGGGGGGAATAGCCCAGGCGTGTTTCGGCAGAGGCAGCAGCCTGGAGCGTTTCTCTGCTGGCACCGTTCTCTCTGTGCGACAAGTAGACGACGGTTCATCGCCAGCAAAACGAAAGCGCGACATGGTACGAAGAGCATAAGAATGAAGGCAAAGCACCGAGCTGGTGTGTGCATAGCACAGGCTGCAAGAGGAAGCGTGGCTGTCACTCGCTTGTTTTCGGATTCAATTTAGCAGTTGAAAACAGAAAGTTCAACTTGCAGCTACTTGTGCTGCTACCTATTTCTCTTCCAGCTTTCCCCGGAAACAATTGTGACGAGGTTTATGCTTCGAGATGCAGAGATGACAGTGGTAGATGCGGCGGAGAATGGAAATACAGAGTGCAGCGGACAGTTTCTGGTGCTTTACGTGAGGCAAGGGGATAGTGCAGCTCAGCAGTGGCTTTTACTCCTGGAGCCTTTTTCTTTGGTAGCAGCTGCTGCAAGTGGGCAACGGAGCTGCGAGAGTGAATAATGTGACGGCACGTCTATCTGAGAAGGAAACTGCCGAGCCGCAGTGTGTTGTGCTCCGTTTCAAAGCTGCTTGGAGCAGGGGGGTACTTGAAGAACGCCTTCCATCTGGACGCGTCCTTCTGGGTGTGCTCCAGCTGCATGGACTCTGCGGTACTTAAGGTTTAGGAACCTTTTTCTGGCCAGGTAGTGTGATGGAGTGCACCGGCTGCGCCTTACTTTGTGAAGCAGCCAGAGCATTCTCAGCTGAATCTGCTTGTGAAGCAGCTCTTGGCTGGACATTTGAAATTCGCTCCACTGAGTACATTAAGCCGTGGCCCAGCTGCTTCCTTCTTCGCCTTTTGCGGTGTGGACAAAACTGAAGCCCCGCGATGACTTTTAGCTTTGCCGCTCTTAAGCGTCAGCATTGCACACATCCCACAGTGTGCTGTGCGAGGATTTTCCTCAGCTCTTGCTCAGCGAAATGCGTCAAGAGAGAAACACTGGCTGGATTAGCCTTTCGCTGGCCAAGGCTTTCAATACAACACTACAATCTGGGCGACGAGGAGGGAAAAGGCAGAACATCTTTTCTTCCAGCCACGTTCTTCTGTGCGAGATGCCTATCCGCGTCTTCGCTCCGTGCAAGGCTGTAATGTGCGCGGTGGTACTTGGAACTGAGAAGGAAAGTGCAGAGAGCACTGCCATCTGACGGCGCTGAGCAGGCTGTAAAAGAAAGAGGGCTGCCACTAGAATGTGGTGAAAATACAAGTTCTCACTCGTCGGGGGTGAGCTCTAAGTAAGCTAGTTGACCTAAAACTGTTCTCTGTGCCAGACGTAGCCGAGAAGCTTTCCGTTAAGAATCAGGCTACAAAGCAGACAGACTGTGGTGCTACGTAGCGCTAAAGAGAAATTGCATAGCCTAAGCGTGTTTCGGCAGAAGCAGCAGCCTCGAGTATTTCGCTTCCAGCACCACGCTCTCTGTGCGACAAGTAGACGACGGTCCGTCTCCAGCAAAACGAAAGCGCGACCTGCTACAAAGAGCATAAGAATGAAGGCAAAGCAGCGAGCTGGTGTGTGCATCGCACAGGCTGCAATAGGAAGCCTGGCTGCGCCTCGCTGGTTTTCGGATTCACGTTACCAGTCGGAAACTTCAAGTCCAACTTGCAGCTACTTGTGCTGCTACCTATTTCTCTTCCAGCTTTCCCTGGAAACAATTGCGGTTAGGTTTATGCTTCGCGATGCGGTGGAGAAGAGAAATAGAGAGTGCAGCGGACAGTGTATTTTTTTTTACTTGAGGCAAAGTGCAGCCCAGCAGTGGTTTTTACTTCCGGAGCCATTTCCTTTGGTAGCAGCTGCTGCAAGTGGGCAACGGAGCTGCGAGAGTGAATAATGTGACGGCACGTCCATCTGAGAAGGAAGCTCCCGAGCCGCAGTGTTGTGCTCAGTTTCAAGGCTGCTTGGAGCAGGGGGGTACTTGAAGAACGTCTTCTATCTGAACGCGTCCTTCTGGATGCACTCAAGCTGCATGGACTCTGCGCCACTTAAGGTTTAGGAACCTTCTTCTGGCCAGGTAGTGTGATGGAGGGCACCGGCTGCGCACCGTGCTCTTTGTGCGACAAGTAGACGATGGTTCGACTCCGGCAAAACGAAAGCGCGACATGGTACGAAGAGCGGAAGAATGGAGGCGCAAAGCAGCGAGCTGGTGTGTGCATCGCACAGGCTGCAAGAGGAAGCGTGGCTGTCACTCGCTTGTTTTCGGATTCAAATTAGCAGTTGAAAACAGAAAGTTCAACCTGCAGCTACTTGTGCTGCTACCTATTTGTCTTCCAGCTTTCCCCGGAAACAATTGTGACGAGGTTTATGCTTCGAGATGCAGAGATGACAGTGGTAGATGCGGCGGAGAATGGAAATACAGAGTGCAGCGGACAGTTTCTGGTGCTTTACGTGAGGCAAGGGGATAGTGCAGCTCAGCAGTGGCTTTTACTCCTGGAGCCTTTTTCTTTGGTAGCAGCTGGTGCAAGTGGGCAACGGAGCTGCGAGAGTGAATAATGTGACGGCACGTCTATCTGAGAAGGAAGCTGCCGAGCCGCAGTGTGTTGTGCTCCGTTTCAAAGCTGCTTGGAGCAGGGGGGTACTTGAAGAACGCCTTCCATCTGGACGCGTCCTTCTGGGTGTGCTCCAGCTGCATGGACTCTGCGGTACTTAAGGTTTAGGAACCTTTTTCTGGCCAGGTAGTGTGATGGAGTGCACCGGCTGCGCTTTACTTTGTGAAGCAGCCAGAGCATTCTCAGCTGAATCTGCTTGTGAAGCAGCTCTTGGCTGGACATTTGAAATTCGCTCCACTGAGTACATTAAGCCGTGGCCCAGCTGCTTCGTTCTTCTCCGTGGTCTGGACAGTACTCGAGCCCAGCGATGCCTTTGAGCTTTGCCGCTCTTAAGCGTCAGCATTGCACGCATCCCACAGTGTGCTGTGCACGGATTTTCCTGAGCTCGACGTACAATCATTTCCTTGCTGTTTTGCAACGTCCAAGCTCTCTGTGTCGCTCTCGCTCAGCGAAATGCGTCAGGAGAGAAACACTGGCTGGATTAGCTTTTCGCTGGCCAAGACTTTCAACACAGCACCACAATCTGGGCGACGAGGAGGAGAGAGGAAGAACATATTTTCGTCCAGCCACGTTCTTCGGTGCGAGACGTTTATCCGCGTCTTTGCTCCCTGCAAGGCTGTAAGGTTCGCGGTGGTACTTGGAACTGAGAAGGAAAGTGTCAGAGAGCACCACGATCTGACGGGGCTGTGCAGGCTGTAAAAGAAGGAGGGCTGCCACTAGAATGTGGTGCAAACACTGGTTTCCACGCATCGGAGTAAAGCTCTGGGTAAGCTTGTTGACCTAAAACTGTTCTCTGTGCCAGACGTAGCGTAGAATCTTTCCCTTTACATTTGGACGACAAGAAAGACCGAATGTGCTGCTGTATGTCGCTGCGAGGGAAAGTGCATAGCCCAGGCGTGTGTCGGCAGAAGCAGTTGGCTGGGGCATTTCGCTGCCGGCACAGTGCTCTTTGTGCGACAAGTAGACGATGGTTCGACTCCGGCAGAATGAAAGCGCGACATGGGTACTAAAGAGGCGGAACGAAGGCGCAGAGCACCGGGCTCGTGTCCGCAGCGTACAAACTGAGAAAGGAGCGTGGCTGGCACCCGCCTTCCGGCCGAATTCACTTTAAGATTGAGAGGGAGAAAGTTCTACGACAGCTACTTACCTTCCAACCATCCCTGGAACCACTGGCGCTTACCTTTCAGCTCCGAGATGCAGAAAACACAGTGGTCGATGCCAAGGAGAGGGGAAGTAGAGAGTGCAGTGGGGAGTTTAGGTGGCTTTACGTGAGGCAAGGGGAAGGTGCAGCCCAGCATTGGCTTTTTCTTCTAACTCTTTTCTTCAGGAGAGCAGCTAGCAACCGAGCTGCGAGAGCCAACAATGGCATGGCACGTCTGTCAGAGAAGGAAGCTACAGTGCTGCAGACTGCTGTGCACAGTTTTAATCCTGCTGTAAGTACACGGTACTTTTGGAACGTCTTCTGTCCTGACTCTCCCATCTCTGGGAGCTCTAGCTGCTTGAACGTGGCCACACTGAAGGTGTGCGGACCTGATTGCGCTGCGAGTATCAAGACTTCCAGAGACGAGGGATAGTCAACAAATGCTTTCTCACCTGGCCCATCTCTAAGTCCGATCTGGGGCTGCAAACGCTGCGCTGCAAGGGTGGACTTACCCACTTGGAGAGAATGTGATGATGCTCTATATATAGTTGCGAAGGAAAGTGCTGGTCACTGGAATGTTTTGCCTAGTTTACAGACTTTAAAAGGACTATGAAGGCCCACGCCTTGTTCTAGCACTTGTTCTCTGCGTGCAGCTGCTGGATGTTTGGAAGGGCTTTGGGATCCGCGAGAGGTGGAGGGTAGGATGCTACATAGAGCTTGAAGGAAAGTGCGTATCTGCAGGGCCTTTGATGCAGTTCAGTGGGTGCGAGTTACATGTTGAGCATGTTCATGATGGCACAGAAAAGGTTCTGAAAAGAAAGAGACCGTGCTGGAACTGCCTTTACTTTTGCCGCTTAGAAACTGCCCAGCCAACAATGAAAAGATTCCTCTTGCTTCCCCCTACGCGCAGGATCACATCCTTTTATGTCTCCAAGAGGCAGGATGCACAGCGGAGCTCTTCCACCAACTGCACCCACACGACCGGGGCCGCGCCAGCGAAGCGCTTGGCTTTTTCCCGGGCACTGTCAGCGCTCATGGAAACAACCACACGATGGCGCTGTAGACTTGCAAAAGAAGGCCAAGCACCCGGCCCAGCTCGAAACCACCCCAAGGGCAAAGGCAACTTGCACACGTCCCTGCACTCAAATCAACGGTGTCAGGACAAAAAGATTTCCCTCACCTTCCCCTTCCAAGAGCAGACTCCTCTTTACACCACACTCCAAGAGCCAGAAAAACCTCTTTGGCCCAAGAAAATCTTTTCCCTCTCGCAGATTCTGCCCACCAACTTGAACCCCTGGCAAAAACAGAGCTCAGTGCCAGCTGAGGAAGATCTTGCTGCCAACAACTTCACCTGCACCCCTCAAACTAGCAGCACACACGCTGTTCTCAGCACTCTCCTTCTCAGCTCTAGGTACCATCCTAAGCCTTCCCTCTCCCAGAGTCAGGGTCCAAAGACAATGGCACCAGGGACTGCTCACACACCGAAGGCACCAGGACAAAAGGCTCACGAGCTTGGCCTTTGCATTCCCACTGACAGCTCAACAGCTCTAACCCAGAGAGAGCTCTGCCTGTTGGGAAAAGCCTTTAAAATCCCTAAGAGCACCTGATGTGCACATCCACACCTGCTTTCCTTGCCAAAGAGAGCAACTACAAGCCCATCTCCAAAGAAACGGCATCCCCTCCTCCAAAATGCAACACATCCAGCGACTGATCCACCTCCAGTATTGAATATGTCCAGCAATTGCCCCTACACGCACAGGGGCCAGAAGAGAAATGTCTTGCTGGACTATTCCTCCCCATGGTACCTTAACATCTGCTCCAGCAACACTGGCACTATGTCCTTGCCTTCCCAAGGAAAGGCACTCCGAGTCTCTTGGCCTTGCCTTGCCTTCAGCATCGTGTCTAGTTCTTCTTAAGCTACCCTTGCTCTGCTTCCTTTGCCTACGTCTGCCTTGCCTCGCACTACCTACAACTTGCTGGCTTTGCTTTGCCCTGCCTACCACTCTTTCCCTTGCCTTCCATGCAGGCAAGGCGCTGCAAACCAAGTGCAGGCAATTGTGGGCAAGTCAAGGGAGAGGTAGGCAAGGCCAGAGCAGTGAGGAGAAAGCAAATGGAGTGGTAGGCAAGAGAAGGCCCAGAAGTTAGAGGCAAGGCTGGCCGTAGGAAGGAAAGTCCACTGATGGGAAGGCCAGGCAGAAACAGGAAGGGCTTGGCAAGCCAAGGCCCTGGAGGAAAGCAGTAGGCAGGTCAAGGGCGGGGCATGGCCATGCAAAGGAATGCAAGGCTACAGAGGGCTAGCAGGGCAAGGCAAGGAAACTGTTGTGTTGCCAAGGCAAGGCCAGGCAAGGCAGGTGAGAAGTACATTCAATGACTGCTAGTACACAAAAGTGGCCAGGACCAAGTGCTCTGTGTGGCCTTGATCCCGCGTGGGTCATCTCTCCTCTGCACCTAAAAGACTTGAGCTACCTGCTTTGCTTTGTATGCAAAAGAACTCTCATTCTGGTCCCCGAGCTCAAGGGCAAAATGTGAATTGCCCTTCCAAGATTCAAGACATGCAAGGATTGCTCCCAGACAAAGGCTGCCCATAGAGATGAGTGTGGCAACATGCGTCCTCCTCCCCTGGTCTTCCTCTCATGTGATCCTGAAACACCGGAGATGCTTGAGAGCTTTGAGATTCCTAGGAGGAGCAGAAAGGGCAGGGCAAGGGCATGAAAGGTCATTGAAAAGGGGTCTTGAATTCCAGGTGGGGGAGGGGTGAGCAAGGTCATGCAAGGCAAGGGAGGGGTTCAAGGGCAAGGCAAGGCAAGTGGTGGCTTTGCGAGGCGAGGCAAGGCAGTGAGGGTCCTAGAAGGAAAAGGAAAGGTGAGGCCAGACCTAGACGAATGTGAAAGGAAGTCAGGTGGGGGATGGGTGAGCAAGTCAATGCAAGGCAGGGGAGAAAAGGCAGGTTGAGGGAAGGCTACAGAGGGGGCAGCAAGGAAATGCAAGGCATGGGGAAGCATGTGAGGAGTGGGCGCTGCCAGCCGGCTGGGATGGCAGGGGCGGGGCCACTGCAAGTAGCATGGGGGGCATGTGGACGGGGGTGTTAGTGTGCGGCAGGTGTGTGTGTGTGTGTGTGCAGCGGAGTGCAGGGTAAGTGCAGGTGTGTGTGTGCGCATACGGGGGTTTTGTGCCGGGTGCTGTGCCGGGGGGAGCCGTTCCACCGCCAAGAAGGTGTGGGAGTGAAAGGAGTAACATAGATGTGTCTTTACAAAGAGACCGTGTGAATCCGTCCTTAGACAAGGCTAGGAATTTACAGGGAGGGAAGTAAGAGAAGAAAGTATGAGCTCTAGAAACTGTTACTAATCAACAGAGACTGTTGCTCAGCCAAGGCCCTGTTAAATTCCTGAACCTAGAGCAAGGCAGCAAGGACTTAATAGCATTAGGAATAGGTTCGTTTTCTTCCTTTTCCATACCAAAAGGGGGGTGCATATTAGAGGGGGGAATAGAGTAGGCAGTTCCGGCAGTCTGTAATTCCCGAGTACCTCAGAGGGTGCTGTTGCCAGGAACTTAGCAGAAAAAGGGGGCTGCGTCCCGCAATCATTTGAGAGACTCCATGGCAAAAGCCCCATGGCCTCTCCCTGGAGTTGAAGAATGTTACAGGACTCCTCTGTCTCCTTTTTGGTGGATGAAGAAACTCAGAAAACAACACTTCTGCCAGAACTCTCCAAGATGCCCCCTTTGCTCCCAGTGACTCCATCACTGCCCGGGAAGCTGTCTTTTCTACCAGAGATGTTCGAGATACAGTTAAAAGTCGTGCGGCAGAGAAAAAAGGCAAGAATTGGTTTACAAGGGATGGCAAACAAGAGATACCAGAGCCTTTGGCCCTACCAATACTAAAACAACTCTGTGAAGAGAGTCCTTGCATTTCCTGAGGATTGGCAGAAGCCTTCCTCATGATGCATGTTGCTGTGGGTCTTTTTAGACTGGCAAAACGAGCTGTTGAAGGTTGCTTGATCTGTGCTAAAGCAAACAGCCGAGTTACAAAGTAACCTGCCAGGGGAGGGAGGCCTTGGGCTGCATGTCCCTTCCAAAGACGCCAGGTGGATTTTCCTGAGATGCCCCAAGTGGCAAGGCTTAATATCTTCTGGTAATCGTATGTCAGCTAGCAAGGTGGCCAGAAGCATTTCCAACTGCTTCAGCAGTGACAGGATCAGTTATTAAGGCATTGTTGGAACAAGTCATTCCAAGATAAAGCATTGTAGAAGCAATAGACTCAGATAGGGGAACTCATTTTACAGGAAAGATCCTTCAAGGGAAAACCCCTTCTTTAGGAATACAATGGAACCTCCATAGGCCCTGGCACCCCCAGAGCTCGGCTCGGGTAGAATACAATGAATAGAGAAATAAACACCTTTTGAAGCTGGTAATAGAAATCAAGATGCCATGGGTAGGGCTTTGGACATTGGCTTTGGCGAGAATGAGGGCCCGACCCAGAAGAGAGATTCAGTTATCTCCCTTTCAATCGTCGTTTGCAATTACCCTGGTAAGTCTCAACCTTGGGGGGGGGGGAGGGGGGTAGAGGCAAGTAATGTATATTTAAAACCATCTGTGGCCAGGATACTGCTTCTTGTGAAACCCCTTCAACAGGAAGCTCAGCTGGCACAAGCCCCGCCTTTGGACTTTGCTGCTTGTAACATCCAACCGGGAGATTGAGTCCTAGTTAAGGGGTAGAAAGAAGCGCCAATGGTGGTGAAATGGCGTGGCCCATTCCAAGTGTCACTGACCACAGAAACAGCCATCAAGACAGCTGAACACAGGTGGACCCGTCACACTTGGGTCAAGGTCTCTGAAGCCTCAGAGATTTGCACATCTTGGCTGGAGGAGAAAGCCGGGAGGCCGTGACTGACACTCTGCAGGAGCGGGCTGGAGCAGTAGCCAGTGCTTCAACATCAGAGGAAGCCCTGCGTGCCTACCCACAGACCATCTGCTGAAATAGTCTGTATGGGCATCCCTCCTCTAGAATCTCCACTCACTGGGGGGCTAATACTTGCGGCCATTGTTGTACGTTAGGTGGTTTCTGTGTCTTCAATTGCCACAGGTGGTGCAGAAGACAACGTGAAAATTAGACTAGCTAATTAGATCACACTATTAAAACATTTTCCTTAATAATTCTACTTTTATATGGTCAGCTAAGTTTAGGCCAGGAGTGGGAGAATCAATTTGCAGCCTTAGGAGAAGAAGTAGCAAAAGTTTTTAACCTTAGCAATTGCTGGCTCTGTGGAGGGCCAGGAGGATCTGAAGAGTGGCCATGGTTGGCTAGCCCAGCTGAACCTAAGTGGTGGGTCAACACCCGACGTGAGGTCCATACTAGGACAGGATTTTGGGCCGAAGAAGGAAGTCCATGGCCACTTCATTCTTCTCAAAAAGGCACTTATTGCCTAAACAGGACAGGGCATGTCTATGTAGGAAAAGGCGTTTGTCAATTGACTTTCCCTCTGGGTTTAAACAATTGGGTTTCGAGCCCCAATTGCCCTCCTTACAATTGTTCCAAATATCAAGGCAAATGCAATCAAATACCTGTTCGGCTCACTAATGGTAGCTGCGTAAGGTGTTCTTGCCACACTTACCAAAAATATTTGGAAGCCTGTAAAGCAATGGGGAGGAACAAGGGCTTTTTTGACCACCTATTTTTGAGCTGTCCCCACAAAAATTCCACAAGTAGAAGACATGTTGTTTGTGATTATCAGTGGGAATGGCAACACCCGATTGGAACTCAAAGCCTTTTAGTGAGTTCTGCTCCAAATGCAACCAAGCAGCTTGCAGATGTAAAAGTAGATGGGAACCCTGTGTGGGAGCTTGGAAATGCAAATACTGTGACCCTTATGGTGGGGCAACTATTGTTGGAGGACCGTTAGGCCCGGGAATCCTCCTGTATTTTGACCCACCAATTGATGACCAAGGGTAGGAAGGCCCCTTTGCTAATGGAACATGGGCTTTGAAAGGACATTATTGGATTTGTGGCCAATATGCTTAGCTCAGGCTACCTCCAAACTGGTCAGGGATATGGTATATTTATTAGACCATTGTTCTTTTTGCTACTACAAGTTCAGGGAAATCGCTTAGGAATCAAAATCTGTGATGATTTAATTAGAGAAAAGCAGTCAGCTGATGCAGCCCTGGCTGGAGGGAGCACCCCAATTTGAATGAGATAATTAGGTTACAGGCTGTCTCGGAAATAATTACCAACCAGCCAGCCACAGCTCTTGACCTTCTAGCTGACCAACCCACTTGAACGAGGAAAGCGGTATTTCAACATTGGATGGTATTAGATTATCTGTTAGCAGAAGAAGGAGGAGTTTGTGGGAAATTAAATGACTCGAGCTGCTGTTTGCAAGCAGATGACAGCGGAAATGTGGTCAAACAAATAACAAAGGAAATAACGCCAGCTCATGGACCTGTCCAAATGTTGAAAGGATGGTAATGGGACATGTTTGCATGGTTAACTGGCCAGCTATGGGCTAAATGAATACCATTTCTCCTCTTATATGCTATAGCAACTCTCATCTTTTTACCATGCGTGATACCATGCTGGGTGCAGCTCTTTCAGCAGGTGCTCAAGGGGATGCCGCTAGCAGCCATGCCTACCTGATCCAGAAATGCATACAAAAGGACAGAAAAGGATGTCACTGCAAATAATAGCAAAACCCAAGAAGGCTCCAGAAGAAAAAATTGAATCAATGGTAATTAAGGTTTGTAAAGACAAATACAGATCAAATTAAAAGAGGAGGGATTGAAAGGAGTGAGATGGATGAGTCCTTACAATCAGACCGTGTGAATCGGCCTGTAGACAAGGCTAGGAACTTATGGGTAGTGAAATAACAGAAGAAATGATTAGTTCTCGAGAACTGTTACTAATCATCAGAGACTGTTGATTAATCGAGGCTGTATTAAATTCCTGAACCTAGAGCAAGGCAACAAAGACTTAATATTATTAGGGATGGTTTCTTTTTCTTTCTTTTCGATGCCAAAAGGGGGGTGCATATTAGAGGGGGGCATAGAGTAGGCAGTTCCGGAAGTCTGTATCTCCCGAATACCTCAGCCAGTGGGGAAAAGGAAGAGGGCGTTGTGGCCGGGAACTTGGCATCAAAAGGGGGCTGCATCCCGCAACCGTTTGACAGACCCCATGGGAAAAGCCCCATGGACTCTCCCTGTAGTCGAAGAATGTTGCAGGACTCCTCTGTCTCCTTTTCGGACATAAACCTCAGGCATCGTGGATTAATTTTCCCTAACGGCAGCGACCTACCGCGTGGTCTCCGTGCTCCTCCCCAGCCCCCCGGGAGGTGTAAAATAGTTCCCGGCGGCTCCCACCGCGCGTTACAGACGGCTGCGCGGCCCCGGGGCTGCCCGCTGTGCTCCCCTGCCCCGCCAGGGCTGCCCGCGGGCTGCGGAGCCACGTCGCCACCGGCGCGGCCAGGGCCGGGGCCCTTCTCGACAGCAGCCGAGGGGCTGCGGAGCGGGCGGCTGCGGGACGAGCAGCTATTTTATGCCGCGCGGTGCTGCCGCCTCCATCTAGCTCTCCATCTCACGCTCGGCCGCGCTCGCCGCCCGCCCAGCCTCGCCGGAAGCTCTCCCGCCCGGGCCGTGCCCCGGCTCCGCCTGCGGCTCGGCAGGGCCCGGCCGCACGCGTGCTGCGTGGCTCGTGGCACCCGCGTTGCGCCGCAGGCGACAGGGAAAGCGGGGCGGGCCGGCGCCGCCGTGGTAGCGCGAGGAGAGGAGCGCCCGGGCGGGGCGGCGAGTGGCGCGGCGGTGAGCGCTTCTGCTTCCTGTCGCTCGGCGGCCGCCCACGGCAGGTGCCGTGTGACTCCGCGGAGCGGCGGGGCCGGCCGGGCGGTGCGCGGCCAAGCTTTCGGCCAGCGGCGGCCGCAGCGAGAGGCTGCTGGCACTGCCCGTGCCGGTGGAGAGAGCGGGGATCCGAGGCCGGCCTTCCCAGGGCGACGAGGGGTGGCCGCCTTTGCCGCGCTGCCCTCCCTGCAGCACGTGGCCGATTCCGGCGAACCCGGCGTCCCAGCAGCGGCGCGGGCGGGAGGGAGTGGGGAGCGCGCTCGGTTGCCGTGCCGGCCGCTCCCGCCCAGCGCTGCGCTCCGCCGAGGCGTTTTCCCGCCCGTCCTGGGCGAGACGTAAGGGACGCTGAACTTGGAGCTTGGCTGTCAGTGGGAGCAACTCCCCTCCATTGTCGATGTCTTTTTCCTGCCCTCCGATTCCGCTACCTTGTGGTAGGTGCGATGGTGCTGAACAAGGGCGGTGTCTTGGCACAGTTGCTGGCATAGATGGTGCGGGAGCTCCACGCAAGGAGCTTTGAGTGGCATGTGTGAGGGTAGGAGGGTACGGCACCCATATGTGAAAAACGAGGTTCACTCTCCTGTGAGAATTTAAAGCGTTTAATATAAAGACAATAAGAGACACATAAAATAAAGCAAAGGGGTAACGGCCGGGTGCCTTGGCGCTCTGCCAAGAGCACACCTGATGCTGGAGGCGAGTCCTTTTTATACCATTTTTACTGTCTGTTCTTCATTCATATTAAAACTTTTCCTGGAGCTGTTCTGCATGGCCACTCCTTGGTTCCGCCTTTTTAGAGCATGCGTAGTCTTCTGCCTTGTGGTTTTATTTCTCTTGATTCTTGGGGTTGGGCTCACTAGGCTAGGTAAGAGTCGATGGTAGGGTGGATCTCTTAATTCTCCAGATAGTCAGGGCTGATTGCAGCTTTGGGCCTCTTTGCCCCCCCGGGCAGAGTGGTGATAACGGCTCTCGGACTCTCCTGGCCGCCTGTTCTCCGGTTCTCCGGGCGGAGTAGCCTTTTGGCCCTTTTGTTCCCTGGACAAAGTGTTGATTAGCAGCTCCTTGGGCCTCATCCTCTGTTCGCTTGGAGGTTATCTTACTTGCTCACACTTGCTAGCATTCTTGCTAAAGAGAGAAAACTACATCCACACAGCAAAATGCATTTCTAACATTATATAATATCTACCATTATACTTTGCGAGAAGCCAATATAATATATGTTTATAACAATCCCCCCTTTTCTATTTTATAAATCATTTGGCTTGAGCAATAATTCTTTTTTCTTGGCTTCTAGTGTCCCTTCGTTCTTTTCACAGATTAATTTGGCTTCTTCGAGAGGGTCTTTTATATCACTTTGTCTTTTTAATACCATAATTTTTTGTGCTGTTCCAGACATAGCCAACTTTGGGTCAGTAGGCATTGCCACAACTTGCATGCCTTGAACTACGCTGGTGATTAGCCGAATAAAGCAGGGGATCAAGCAAGGGAGAAATATTAGACCAGCTGTAGCACATAAGAGGAAGAAACCTAGCTTCTTCCACCATTCTTTCCCCAATATGCCATCCCACCAGTTAGCAGACATCATTGATTCCCATTTTTGGACTGGTACATGGGCTATTTTTCTGATATTGTTGGCGATATCTAGAAGGGCATCCCCATTGTCATCAATTTTTAAACAACAATCCGATGTATTGAACTTCCAGCACACACCCCCTTCTTCAGCCAGTAAATAGTCTAAAGCCAGCCTATTTTGATATATTGCAGCTCTGGTTTGGCGTTGCTGGCTGACTATTAATTCCATAGCCCCGGCTGTTTCATTGGTTATGATTTCTACAAGAGCTTGGAGTCTGATGATACGATTCAGCATGTAAATTGGGGTTCGATATCCCCAACTTCCATCTTGTGCCCAGGTAGCTGGCCCATATGTTTCTAATATTCGCTCAGGGGGCCATTCCTCATCTTTCCATTTTTGGAATCCTCCAATTAAATCTCTTTTATTTCTTTTGAAGTCTTCATAGACAGGTATTCCTAATTGATCTCCCTCTGGTTCTGGTAGAAGGAAAAACCCTGGTTGAATGATTCCTAGTGTACAACTCCCTTCCCAATGTGAAGGGAGTCTTGGGTATGCCCTCTTCCCACATATCCAAAATAAGCCATCTGGTGCTTTCCAATAATCACCTTCTTGACGATTTATATTCTCCCAAAATTTGGATATTTCTGGGATTCCAAAATAAGGATTTTTCCTACACTGAAAGAGTCCAACTTCATTATCGTATACACAGTCTTTTCCTTTTTTCTGAGCCCAATACCAAGTTGGTTTTTCTGGGACCCACCACGCTGGAGTTTTGTTACTCACTTTATACCTTTTACAGGGAGTGTTTCCTACTTCATTAAGAAAGTTTTTCCCAGTTCGCCAGAGGCATTCTTCCCCTATCACTGTTGAACTTAAAATCCACCCCTCAGGTCAGTTCCCCCCTCTTATATTTGTCCGGTTCCATTTAAGGAGTTCTACCGGGCCTAGGCTGCTACCTTTCCATGGCCATTCTTCTGCCATTAAAGCTCCTCCACAGACCCAACAGTTGGTTATGTTAAGTTCTTTACCTATCCTCTCCCCCAATTCTACAAACAGGTTTTTTCCTAACCTTGGGGTTTTTTCCTCTTTTAACTGTTGTTTGAGCTTTGCATACAGGTCCTGGCGTGAGGTGAATATAGGGCGAGGTTGCTGTGCTGGCTTTGTATCTTTACTTACCACTTGTTCTTTTACCAAATCTTGGACTGTTCCCCTGGTGGCAGCTGTGAAGCAAATCCATTTTTCTCCTTTTGGACAATTACTTCCTAGTCTGTTTCCACTTGTTCCCAAATTTTCTGTAATCTAATATTTTTCCCCTTTATGCATGCAAATACCTAATTTGGACGAGTCATAACAGTGACTGTTGATATGGGTATGAGTAATAAGAAAGAAGCCCCGGTGTCTTTCCATGTAGAGCTTTCGATAGCATTTGTAACATGGTCTTGCCGGTGTCCCGAAAGGGAGCAGGATAAGTGACAAAAGAAGGAATAACAGAGGTCCGGCATGGCTTATACTCCCACCTCCCTTGCCTATGAGGTTGCAACCCATGGCAGGTGTATTGGATCTTCTCGGTGGCGAGTACAGTGGCCAACCCGGTCTTGCCCTCTATTTCCTTGTCGCTTCCTTTGTAGCTTTTAGGCAAATTTCTTTTGGTACTTATTTTAACTGTAGTATCTTATCGTATCTTAGGTGTTTCCCATTCAACAGGCACTAGTAATTCCCATCTGCAGAGCAAAGTTATTACTTTTGTTGCTTATGATTTTGTCTGGATAGGGGGTTGACTTTGTGCTTGACACCTTTTACAACTAGGGTGTCGATGGTGTGGAATGTCGATTTCCCTCCAGATTAATTACTTATATTTGACCTGGCTGGCATGCCCCGTGTTAGAATGATTCAAACAGGGTATATGATGTGGCACTGATGGAAGTTGTGATTCCCCCCCTTCTTAATACAAGTCACAGGCTAGAATCAGAACATGAGAGTTCCCTGTTTGATACAGTCCCAACCCTTCCTGTTTGAAGTGAGAATATTCTTCTCCACGATGTCCCAGAATTTGTCCAGGGGCCACTGATATCAATTTGGCTTTCACTTCTCAGTTAGGTGTGATTCTTGCATATCCCTTGGATTATTTAGATTGTTCTAGTTCATTGTCACCTGGCCTCCGTTTAAGAATCAATTTGGTATCACCTGGTTTGGATATTACAGTCCACTCTTCAGGTTCTTTTACAGGTCCTTTGATTCTGCTGGTCCTTTGATCCACCCTCGTTCCTTGGTCCGGATTGCGGCCTCAGTCGTCAGCAGTACCTGAAAAGGACCGTCCCATTGTGGAGTCAAAGATTGTTCTTTCCATGTTTTTACTAGTACCCATTCCCCTGGATGGATATTATGAATTTTGAACTCCAAAGTTGTGGTTTGAGGGATCATTCCTTTCAGCCGCAAATTTTCAAGTGTTCTGGCAATTGTGGTGACGTATTTTTTGACACTTACTTCTCCTACTTCATAAGTGGCTGTTTCATGTTGAGTGGTAAGGAAGGGTAATCCGAACATCATCTCGTAAGGAGATACTCCCAGGTCTGACCTGGGCTGTGTTCGGACTCTCAACAGAGCCAAAGGTAAGCATTTGACCCATGACATTTGAGTTTCAATCATTAATTTTGTTAAAGTTTTTTTCAAAGTCTGGTTCATTCTTTCTACTCGGCCTGAACTTTGTGGGTGCCAGGGGGTATGTAATTCCCATTTTATTCCCAAGGCTTGAGTTATTTGTTGTAAGAGTTTGGATGTGTCTCGGTTTGAAAGACAGGTGTCTGCTAAGGAAGGCAGAAGCCTCCCTTGGAGTGGCAGATGTAACCCCTTTCCCTCTGAGTTATGATTTTGGAATCAAGGGTCTTTAGGAAAAGATGTGGGAAATAGGAATAACAGTTCTTTACTATATATATATATAGATAGATAGATAGATAGGTAGATATATAGCCAGTCGAACAAAACAACAACAACTATGACAGTAACAGCAAACACAAACCCAGTCCCAGCCTTCTCGGCTGTCAGGCTATTTCCCCTTGGGTGCAGTTCCGCTCGCAGCCGGCAGGGATCGCTGGCGGCTGCCGGTGAGCAGGGCAGGTGCGATGGTTCCCCCGCGGCTGCAGGGGGCGCTCCGGAGCGAGCTCGGGGAACACGCGGCTGCTTTGGTGCCCTGGGATCCCGGGGAAGGATGGAA
Organism: Aphelocoma coerulescens; assembly: GCF_041296385.1. NCBI lineage: Eukaryota > Metazoa > Chordata > Aves > Passeriformes > Corvidae > Aphelocoma > Aphelocoma coerulescens. Next base: position 961,178 of record NW_027184081.1, read on the forward strand.
CAAAGGAGCTTCACAAACCGGTGGGCACCTGGTCCCGGGTTCCCGGAAACAGCAGGCTGGACTGGTAGGCTGGAGCGGCAGGCACAAACACAAATCCCGGGTGGCAGACGAGATGTATCCAAAAGGGGAACCCCCCGGGGCTCCAGGCAGGCAGGGTAAGTACGGCTATAGCGTAGCGAAGGCTCGAAGCAGCAGCGGAGTAGGGCGGCCGCAGCCCACGCTCCAGCAGGGCAGGGAAAGCAGCTTTGGGATCCCCAGTGTTGTTCCCAGCAGAAAGGAAAGACGCCGAAAACGGGAACCAGCAGCTCCTCTCTCTGCACCTTCTCCCTCCAGACGCTGAGAACGAACTGAACTGCCCGCCAGGTGAGAACAAAAGCCTGGCCGGGCCCTTTTGTCTTTCTTAAGTATGGCTATCTCCTCTCAAGTATGGCCATTTATCTCCTAGCAACATGCTATGGGAAAAAATTCCTTTAACAGAAAAAAAACTAGGACTAAACTAAAAACCCCAACAGGATGTAAAATGTGTTCCTCTATCTGAGTCTATTTTATTAACCATTCCATATCTGGGAATAATTTGTTCCAGAAGGGTTTTGCATACTATGTTAGCTGTAGCTCTAGTAGCAGGAACTGCTTCTACCCAATGAGTTAGGTGGTCTACTATTACTAATAGGAACTTCCATCTCTGTACTTGAGGAAGTTCAGTGAAATCTACTTGGATACTTTGGAATGGTCGCAGAGCTAACTCGCGGCCTCCTAATGTTGTTTTTCTCATTATTTTCCTATTCACTCTTTGGCAAGTTATACAGTTCCCAAAGATTCCAATACACCCATAATTTCTTAGAAAATGATCACACAAAGCTTGAGTACCCCAATGAGTTTTTTGATGCATATCTTCTAATATTCTCTTAGTGAGTGGCTTATTAAGTAACTGTCTCCCATCAGGGAGTTTCCATTTTCCAGATTGATCTTGTTCTCCCCCTATCTTAAATAATTCTTTTTCTTCTTCTTTACTAAATCTGGGGATTTCCAATTCTCCCCTTTCTGGGGTCAGGATTAACATAATTCGTTCGGTCCCATTTTCTGCTGCATCTTTGGCTTCTTGGTCTGCTAGATTATTCCCTCTTATTTCTGGGGTCATCCCTTTTTGGTGTCCTTTGATATGCACTACGGCTATTTCTTCAGGCAATTTTAATGCCTCCAACACTTCTGAAATCAGGCCTTCATGTATCAGTTCCTTCCCCTTTGAATTTAGTAAACCTCTTTCTTCCCAGATCTTCCCAAAGGTATGTACTACCCCAAAGGCATACTTTGAATCAGTATAGATGGTCCCCTTTTTGTGTGCTAAATGCTCCAGTGCTCTCTTTAGAGCGTATAATTCACAAGATTGCGCCGACCAATTTGAAGGTAGTTTTCCTTTTTCGATGGTCTGCATATTTATCCCATCGACTAAGGCATATCCTGACATTCTTTTTCCTTGCAAGCATCTGGATGAACCATCCACATATATTCTTTCCCCTTCTAAGAGGGCTTGTTCTGCTAGATCTTCCCGAACTTTTGTTTGGTATTGAATAATTTCTAAGCAATCATGTGCCAGGTCATCTTTTGGTTCTCCATACAGGAATTGGGCCGGATTGAGGCTTTTGCTTGTTTCTATAGTTAGACCATTACTGTCAATCAGAATTGCTTCATATTTTAATATCCTGGAGTCTCTTAACCATTTTTCAGCTTTTTGATTTAGCACATTCCGGACCGCATGGGGTGTGTATACAATCAGTTTACTTCCAAAGGTGAGCTTACGGCTCTCCTCCACCAAAATAGCAGTAGCTGCTATGGCTTGAATGCATACTGGCTAGCCACGGCTTACTGGGTCCAATAGTTTAGATAAATAAGCTATTGGTCTTCTCACCCCTCCCCATTCCTGGACTAATACACCATGAGCTACTCCATTTTCTGCATTCACATATAAGTGAAAGGGTTTTTCTAGTGAGGGTAAGCTTAGGGCTGGTACCGAGGCTAGTTTCAACTTCAGTTTTTCTAATTTATTATCATCATCTTTGGTGCATTGTATATTGTCTCCCCCTGTTAATTTTTCATATAAAAATTTTACTGCTTGTGTATATCCTTCAATCCATAGTCTGCAATATCCCAGTAGCCCCAGCAGTCTCCTAACCTCCTTTTTTGAAGAGGGAGGAGGGAGGGATAAAATCCCTGTAATTCTTTCAGGACTTCGTTTTTGGCTACCTTTGCTTATCAGGTGGCCAAGATATTTTACTTCTGATTCCACAAACTGTAATTTCCCTTTTGATGCCCTTAGTCCCTTTTCCCCAAGAAAATTTAGAAGCTTTATAGTAGCTTCTTTGACTTTAATTTCATCTTCTCCTGATATTAGAAGATCATCTACATATTGGATAATTTGTATTCCTGGGGGAATGGGGAAGGTTTGTAATATTTCTCCCAAGGCTTGCTCAAATAAATTTGGGGCCTCACAATACCCCTGTGGCACTTTAGTCCACCTCAGTTGGTTCTTTTTCCCTGTGTTTGGATCTTCCCATTCAAAGGCAAAAATATTTCGGCTTTCCTCTGCCAGTGGGCAGGCCCAAAAGGCATCTTTAAGATCCACCACACTAAACCACTGATGTTGAGGTGGAATTTTGCTTAAAAGAGTGTAGGGATTTGCCGTTGTGTCCTCTGGGAACAGTTCCCACTCAGCCCGGTCAGCTCGGGACACAGCAGGCAACGGGGGCCAGCCTCTGATATCGGAGGGATCAAAGGTCTGGCTCGTGGGTCCTTCCAAGGGACCGCGGCGATAAAGGCAGACGGCGGAGGAAAGGGGGCAGGCTCAGAGTTGGGTTAAATCCAGAAAGTTTATTGGCCCTCCGGACGGGGGGACCTCAACCACCAGGGGTGCCCAACCCAGAGCACCTGCAGATCGCGCGCCGGGGCATTTTATGGCGGGGGGGGCATGGGGGGGGGGTGTACAGAACAACCAACCAGGGAAGGGAAGGGTGCGGCAAGCAGAACGAGGGACACATAAGGGAACCAACTATAACAGGGGAAGGGAGGGACTCCTTTCCCAGGACTAATCACCTGGCCCCCTTGCTAGAACTTTCCAGAAGCTTGGGAGGGGTGGCAGAGTGACAGACAGGGTCCTGGGAGGAGATAAAAATGACAGACAGGGTGATTTAAATAAAACAGGGGGGGGTGCCCACTGGGGTACACCAAACTTACAGAACATAGGGGGGAGACCCGGACTGAACTAAACAAACACACTCCCACAGGGATTAGGAACCATAGGGTAGCAGGCCCGTGTTCTTTTGTTTACTTCTCTTAAATCTTGCACTAATCTATAATTTCCATCAGATTTCTTTACTGGGAGAATAGGGGTATTATGAGGGGATTTACAAGGTTCTAGTGTCCCATCCTTTATTAATTCTTCTATCACTGGTTTTAAGCCTTTTCTCCCTTCTAAAGATATAGGGTACTGACGTACACGAATGGGACATTCTTGTTTTTCAATTGTGACCCTTATGGGGTCAATATCTAGTCCACCCCTATTCCCTTCCCCAGCCCAAACCTCTCTGTTAATTTTGCTTTCATCTTCTTGGCTAAGTTTTAACACTTTGGCCGTCATTTTCCCTTCTTCTGGTATGACTCCAATCCCCAGTTGGATTTGTAAATCCCTTCCCAATAAATTGCTGCCAGCCCCAGGAACTAACAAAACATCCCCTATCCCTATTTTTGTTTCCCCTTCAATAACCACATCTTTAATGACAGGGACTTGAAATCTTTCCCCCTTTGCTCCTGTTACTTTTACCATATCATTACTCACATCACACCCTTTTGGAATATTCATCACACAAGTCCTTTCTGCCCCAGTGTCAACTATAAATTCTAATACTTCCTCTTGGGGGCCTACTTTTAAAGTTATCAAAGGCTCCAGATGGTATTTATCCCCCCAAAAAGAGAGCCCATGACTTTCCTATTGTTCTTCTGTGTGTGTTTCTTGAAATATTTTCAGATCCCTCCTCAGGTGGGGGCATTCTCTTTTATAATGCCCTTCTTCCTTGCAATAAAAACAGGCATCCCTGGGTTGTTCTTGGAATCTTAATTGTGCTGAGGTTTTATTTTTCTCTTTTCCACCATTTCTGAATCTTGAATGTTTAGGAGTGTTACCTGAGGGCTTTAGATTTTTTTGGAAGGTACTCTCTCGCATAGTGGCTATCATGATCTTTGCTTCCACTTTGGCTTTTTCTTCATCCCTCCGGACATATATATATCTTTTGAGCTTCCCTTACTAGGTCTTGTAATGGTTTCTCATACCAGTCTTCTATTTTTTCCAATTTTTTCCTAATATCTGGCCAGGCATGAGTGACAAAGTTAACTCTTAGCAGGGCTTGCCCTGCTAGGGACTCTGGGTCTATCCCAGAATATTGTTTCATATTCTTTCGGAGCCTCTCCAGCCACTCAGTCGGGGTTTCTTCCTTCCCTTGCTGCCCCTCAAAGGCCTTTCTGACATTTTGTCCTCGGGGTGCCGCCTCTTTTATTCCCTTGATTATCAAATTACGATAATCATTCATATGTCCCCTCCCAGCTTCATCATTTTGGTTCCAGTTAGGAGGTGTAATGGGCATTTTCTGATCCCTGGGTGGACCTTGTTGGTTTTCTCTTTCCCAAATTTTTATTCCAGCAATTCTAATCATTTCTCTTTCTTCTTGGGAGAATATTATTTTCATGATTGATTGCATTTCTTCCCAAGTGAAAATGTTGGGACCTAAGAACTGGTCCAACTGCTCAGCTGTACCTATGGGGTCTTCTAATAATCCTTTAATTTCTTTTTTGAAATTCCTAACCTCTGTAGAGGTTAGAGGAGCATTTACAAAGCCCGTTCCCCCTCCTCCCATAGGTACTTCTCTTAATGGAAATAAATGAATTTCTCGGCTTCCCTCTGTTTGTTTAGCAATGGAGGGATTGTTGGGCTGCCTCTGAGCCTTAATGGCACCTCTTGTATTCTGGTATGGTGCTCCTTCGTTAAGAAGAGGGTTTATTTGGGAAGAAAGCACCGAACTCCCCTGGGGAGGAGGGGCAGATTCAAAGTCTGGCGCTGAAGCCGAATATTCTGTGGTGCAGAGGGTGGGGGTGGGGTATGGCAGTGAAGCCAAATATTCCGGAGCACAGGAGGCGGGGGCCGGCTCTGAAGCCGGGTTTCTCAAGGCAGGAGAGGTGGGGGCTGGAGCCGGGACGTGTGACGTTTCCCTTGATTCAATTGAGGGTGCTGGGATTCCCGAGATATAGGGGAAGGGCGGGATCCCCGGCATGGGCGGGGGCAGGGCTCCCCCCCCGCTCCATTGGGGCGGGAGGGCTGCCGGGGGAAAGGCCCCCGGTGCGGGCGGAGGGGGGGCTGGAGGGGGAAGCCCCGGAGCCAGGGGGAGGAGGGGGGAGGCAGCTTCTGATACTGGCGGCGGAGGAAACCCCGGAGCTGGGAGGAGGGGTGCAGCTTCTAGTGCTGGCGGTGGAGGCAATACTTCTAAAGGGTCCCAGCCTTTTTTCTCTTCTGTTTGCTTTTCCTCTGGGGTTTCTGATAGTTTAAAGACTTTGGTTCCCAGAGGTTTTGTAATTCCTGTCCAGCAAGAAGCATATTCTCTCTCCTCAGGGTGAGATGGCTCTTTTGAATTTACAAATACATTTAGAGCCTGGAAAATCCATGCCTCATCAGACCCATATTTTGGCCAGTACACATGATTATCCCCCCCTTTGAAATACTAATTCATTCCTTTAAAACACCAATCTTCCCTGCTGTAAAATACTACCCACCCTTTCACAGTACAAAAACCAAAAAAATTTAGTATAGCCCACCTTCCCCAAAAACAAAGTTAACTTCTAATTACACAGTTTTTCATTCACACATTCACTCTTTTTAATATTTGTTCACTCTCTCATTCTTACTCACAACAGAATAATAAGGTACCTCTTTCAAGTCACTTGTTAGTATCCACCCATGGGTATGATATAATCCTTAGGATTCTGGGTGCTCTTGGATTTCCCTCAACCCAGCATTGCTAGCATCCAACCCCCCAACTTCTCTTGGGGTACTTTTAGGCCCTGGGTGCTCTTGGAGTTTTCCTCAACCCAGCATATGGGGGGGGGGGGGTAGCTCCCACTTTGCAACCCCTTCCCTGGGACCCCGTCCCAGTCACCCCGGGAGATTCTTTCACTCCTCTTATCTCTCGCTTCGTCTCCTGGCTGGCCGCTGTTCTCGCGAACAAGACGGAGCCGCAGCACTCAGAGACTGCCACACTCGCTTCGCAGATCTGGGGGCAACCAGCCCGCGTCTCATTCATGTGAGGAATGAGACAACTCTTAGTTAAAAATTAAAACAATTTATTAAAAACGGAAAAGTGAAAAAAAATTAAAAATTTGGGATCCTATGGCTCGGTAGATGGTATGCCCCAGGAGTGCAGGGATTTTTGATCTTCTGGCTGAAACAGCACTGAACCTCAGGTAGAGAAAAAGGGCTTGCAGTGCTAGGCTGGCCTTTGGCTGGCCCAAAAGGCAAAAAAAAATTACTAAAAGTTCCTTGATAGGAGTACGCCTTCCCAGCACTGAACTCCACCTCAGCAAGGCTGGAGAGAAGGGGCGTGCCTTTCTCGTGCTCCCTGTTTTATAGTGTCTTTGCTCCACCCACAGCCCGCCCACAGCCCACCCCTTCGGTTCAAGGTGATTGGTGTTTTCCCTTTGACAGATTATCTCTGTCCACCAATGGCTCATCCTTGTCAGAGGGGTGGTACTAGTTGAGATAAGGGTCATTAAAATTCAGGTTGCCATGGAGCTTACAGGGTAATGGCTATGGGGGCTGGGCTGTTTGTTGGAACTGGGGTTTTGAAATCTGCCTTGGAACCAAAGTACAAGTAAAAACACCTAAAAAAAGTACTAAAATACATCCAACATCTTAAAACACTTGTAAAAGTATACAGTAAACACAGGAAGGATAACTCTTATGGTGTACAAGTGATTAATGTTTGAAAAGGGATTCTAACTGGGGAACTTTTAACTGGGGATTTTTTTTTTTTTTTACTGGGAAGGGTGCAAACAAACTGCTTTGAACAAGTGAAAACCATAATCATAAAACTTGATTTGTGTACCTGGGCTGATGGGTTAATTTTAACATTCAATTTTAAAATATTTAACTCAAAATTAATTAATTAAAACACTTAATATGCAAAGACCAAGCACAAATAGGGATTTCATGTATGACCATTCACACACACTCATCTCCCGTAACCACCCACTTTTTCTTTGGACAATACTTGCCAGTCCTGTTTCTTTTCCAGTGTCTGTGGGATTTTTGTCGAGAGCGCTCTCTTTCATTTGCTTTATTTTTGTGTCTTTCTTGTCCTCCGGGTATTGCCCTGCTGCCACCAAATCGCGCCAGAGGATGCTAAGCAAAGGTCCTGCCAACTTGGGCGGGAGGCGCCTTACCCTTGCTTCTTGAATCCTCCCACGCTTTTCAGAGGCGAGGTGTAGATCCGGGACGAGCCCCCAGTTGTGAAAAACGAGGTTCACTCTCCTGTGAGAATTTAAAGAGTTTAATATAAAGACAATAAGAGAAGGTTCACTCTCCTGTGAGAATTTAAAGCGTTTAATATAAAGACAATAAGAGACACATAAAATAAAGCAAAGGGGTAACGGCCGGGTGCCTTGGCGCTCTGCCAAGAGCACACCTGATGCTGGAGGCGAGTCCTTTTTATACCATTTTTACTGTCTGTTCTTCATTCATATTAAAACTTTTCCTGGAGCTGTTCTGCATGGCCACTCCTTGGTTCCGCCTTTTTAGAGCATGCGTAGTCTTCTGCCGTGTGGTTTTATTTCTCTTGATTCTTGGGGTTGGGCCCACTAGGCTAGGTAAGAGTCGATGGTAGGGTGGATCTCTTAATTCTCCAGACAGTCAGGGCTGATTGCAGCTTTGGGCCTCTTTGCTCCCCGGGCAGAGTGGTGATAACGGCTCTCGGACTCTCCTGGCCGCCCGTTCTGCGGGCGGAGTAGCCTTTTGGCCCTTTTGTTCCCTGGACAAAGTGTTGATTAGCAGCTCCTTGGGCCTCATCCTCTGTTCGCTTGGAGGTTATCTTACTTGCTCACACTTGCTAACATTCTTGCTAAAGAGAGAAAACTACATCCACACAGCAAAAAGCATTTCTAACATTATATAATATCTACCTTTATACTTTGCGAGAAGCCAATATAATATATGTTTATAACACATAGCTGAAGGCAAAAAAGGTCGGGGCATGTCATCAGCCGCAGTCGTGCTAAGTTGTTCATCTTTGCAAACTGCTTGCCGAGTTGTTCCTTTCTTAGGTAATGGGGGTTTGTATCAACCAGAACTGCATATGGTCAGTATTTGCAGAGAAGGCTACTTGGACTGTTGTTGAAGTGAGTGTAGCAGTTTCTATGGCATTCTGCACAAAAAGTGACAGGTCTCTCTGTGTTCCCCAATTCTTAACAAAGATGAAGTTAGCAAACCCCTGAAAAGAGGTTTTGCAAAACTTCAGGGATTTTTTCCTACTAGTACTGTAGAGACAACCATCGTCACCTTGTCTTTCCAAAAGTGAAGGTTACCGATTTTTGTCCAAGAGCATCAAGTGCTTTTGATCAGCGTTTGTGTGCATGCATTAGCCTTGTTCTTGTTCTTCCTTGGAGAACTTTTACAGTACTCAGATGATCTGTGTAGGCTGCAGACTGCAGTGGTGAACTTCAAGGCTTCCAGCAGAAGGGAGATGCTGTCCACGTTTTGGTTTCTCCTTAGTCTGAACCTTCAATGTCCAATAACGCAGCGTTTGGTGCTCGAGGCACCGACTCTGGCGTGCCCCAGGTCAGAGACAGTCCAGCTGCGTTACCTCCACGCGTCGCTGAAGCGACTTCGGGATCAGGAAAAGAGCTGCTTGCTGGGCTAGCTAGCTGGCTTCTCTGCAGAGGGAAACACGGCAGGAGCCGATGATGTCGGCTCACGTTAGCTCAGAGACAAAGGAAGAGAGAGGCTGTTCAGGTCTGGCTTCTAACAGGTTTAATGCGATAGGATGATGATGAGGTCGGATTGATGGGAATCCGCTCCTTGGAGCCTTGTCCTCAGTTTTATAGGGAATTTGAAAACCCCCTGTAACTATTCCTGAAAAGACCTGCCTTGCTAAATTAGTGCTTTTTAAGTCTTGTGTCCCCAGGATAGAACAACAAACTCACAAAGATAACGGCAGTGGATCTACGGGACTTCCGCAGGCCTTCTGGGCTGCAGACATCTCTGACCAAAGGCCACAGATGACATGTACCCTGATCCTGCTGAACGCCCGTCCGCCCTGGACTCAGCTTCGAGGTTTGATTGATACTGGTGCTGATGCAACTATCATCTCCTTCTCTGCGTGGCTTCCCTCATGGCCTTTACCCCCCGTGGGATCGGCCATCGCAGGATTAGGAGGAACCACACAGAGCTATTGAAGCGAACGGCCTGTGATGGTGAAGGACTCAGAGGGGCACACAGCTACAATTAGGCCTTATGTTACTACCACTTCCCTTAACCTTTGGGGACGGGATGTGTTGGCAGCCTGGGGCATACGGATTGGGACAAATTTTTAGCAGGGGTCACTGTGCGCAAGGGTGCACAGTATCCTACACTGCCTTTGCAGTGGTTGATTAACACACCAATCCGAGTCAGACTCTGCTTAGTTGAATTAAGGGCTGTTATCACGACTTTTCAACAATTCTCACAGGAACCTTTGAATTCGGTTACTGAAGCCGACTAGCAAAAGCTCGTATACAATTAATCAGCTTATGGTACCACAAAATTCAAAGAATCCTGTTATTCTGAATCACTTTCTCTCATTGCAATCTGCAGGCAAGAGACAACTGCCCTGGGCAAAAGTCTGGGTGTGGAATTTACTCACTAACCAGTGGGAAGGCCCGCGGGAGCTTATCGTTTGGGGTCGTGGGTATGCTTGCATTTCTACAGATACTGGGGTACGGTGGCTACCTGCAAAATGTGTTTGCCCTGCCCTACGGCACCAGAGGCAGAACAGGCAACCTCCAAATGATGACCAGAACGCCAACCATCCAAGTGGCGACCAGAATGTAGATCATCAGCCTAATGACTCTTCTGATGATGACCAAGATGTTGACCATCAGGCAGATGGTCCTTCTACAAGCAGAGACTGGGATGGTCCTTCCACAGGCAGAGACTGAACTTTAAATTTCTTGTTATGGAGTCAGATAGGTAAAGCCTTAAGGACATATTTAGAATTAATAACTGATGCAAATTTCTATTTAGGATTAATAGTGGAGTTGTTATCTTATCAAACAAAAAGGGGGAATGGTAGATACAAAAATGCTGCTCGCGAGGATTTTCTTGCTATTTTCTAAGTCCGTGAGAGACTTTTCTCTCTCACAGAAGAGGTAGCAGAGTATGTAAACAACCAAGCCACCTGCAACCTTGAAAAGTCTTGTTTATGGTCTAGTAGAAAAATATTTTGACAATGGATGGTTTAGGATTTTAGCCAATCACCCCAAGGGGGGGGCTGATCCTTTGTCCAATTAGACTATGAAGAAAAAAGTCTATAAAAGAGTTTGTAAAATAATTAAAGGAATAAATCTTGCTGCACAATTCCTGCCTGCTGGATCTTCTCTCCTCCTCCTCCCTATGGCTGCGGGACACGGTGATACACCCTAGGGCCCAGGCCTGCGGTAATAGACCAGAATTACAAGTGAACTGCAACACAAGCAGCTAACACATTCCTCCTGTGATAAATGAGTGAACGATAAATATTGTCTTTCGCATATATGATTTTAACATTTAGAAGTGATAATGTACTATGTAGAAATAGTGTTAAGGTAAAATATAGGTAAGTAAAAACAAGACTAGAGTAAATTGTAACTTCGAAAGAGTGGTAACATGTTGGGAAACGTAGGAATAAACACATGATCATAAATGTCCTTTAGGTTGAGAAATTACAGAGGTAGAAACCAAGACATCTTCAAGAAACAAAGAAGATAAACCGCATGCATCCCAGGAAGTCTGTTATCAAAACTCACACCTCCCAAAGAAACTGTCAACTACAAATTAGGTTGGAGACTGAGGAGGCACCGGAGGGGGGTGCCTGCCTTCAGTTCTGGAGCTATCCAGAGGACCGAGGCGGCAGTGTGCTGGCGTGTGCTGGCGCAAGGGGGCAGAGACGAAGGGGGGAAAGTTGAGTGAAGTGTAAATTACTTTCTGGGTGAAAGGACTATGTTTAAAGAAGTACTCAAGTTCACAGTAAAATGAATGGAGCCACGCCTCTAGCAATATTGCTAAGTGCTCCCGCGCCGTGATATGCCTTTGTCCTACTAATAAATGTTCAATATTATGCTGCTGAAAATTCCGCTTGTGAATTCATCTTTCTCACTTCTTCCCTTAAAATTAGTTCTAAGAATTTAGTGTGAAATACATTTAGGCTTGGTCCACAGTCATTTTAGTTCAAATAAACACATCTAAATGTTTTCCATCTTTCCCATTAAAGGATATTGGTTTGGGCTCATTCTTTCAGCATTTTGCCAGCGATATGCTCAATGCTATTTCCTTAGGAATGAAAGCTGTTGCATGATATTACAAAGTGTTTGGCGAAACCTTTACCATGACTCTCAAGTCGCAACATGCCAGATAATCATTGGTTTTCAAAGCTGCTTGCAGATATAAGGAAAGCATCAAAGGTTTATGCATGAATCAGCATCCCCTTGTCACAACGTCACGCTGCAGTGATCCTTGCAGAGCTCTAAGACTGGATTTAAAGGAGAAAAGCTCAACACTGGCTCTTGAGCCAGCAGGATGAAACATCCAAGATTGTACATATATTGCTTCTGTGCTAAAACTACTGTATGAAAACGTGTTACCATTATGGCAGTTGTGAGGAATGAGACAACTCTTAGTAAAAATTAAAATAATTTATTAAAAACGGAAAAATTGAAAAATTACAAAAATTACCAAAATATAAAAATTTGGGATCCTAGTGGCTCAGGAGGTATGCCCCAGGAGCGCAGGGATTAGAGATCTTCAGGCTTAGACAGCACTGAACCTCTGGTGGAAGAACTTGCAGTGCTGGGCTGACTTTTAGCTAATCCAAAAGTCAAAGGTAAAAATTATTAAAGGCTCCTTAATAGGAGTAAGGCTTAAGTACCCAGCACTGGTATCCACTACAGCTGATCCGCACTGGTCTCTGCGCAGCTCTGACGCCTGCCTCGTGGTTTTATAGTGCCTTTGCTCCGCCCCGGTCCGCCCACAGCCCGCCCACAGCCCGCCCACAGCACACCCCTGTGGTCTAAAGTGATTGGTGCTTTCCTTTTGACAGATCATCTCTGTCTACCAATAGCTCGTCGTTGTCAGGGGGGTAGTAACAGCTGAAGTAAGGGTGGTAACATGCCTTCATTAAGATTCAGGTTGCTATGGAGCTTACTTGCAGAATAACGGCTATGGGGCTAAAAATAGCAATTGGCTGTTAGAAACTGGGGTTTTGGAGTTAGTCCCGAGACTAAAGTGCAAAGCAAAAACCTCAAAAAAAAATTAAAATACATCTAATACCTCTTAAAACACTTATAAAAGTAGACAATTAACATAGGAAAAACAACTCTTACAGTGTACAAGTGGTTTAAAGTTTGAAAAAGGGATTTTTAACTAGGAAACTTTTAACTGGGAATTTTAACTGGGACTGGTACAAACTGCTTTGAACAAGTGAAAACACTAATAATAAAGCTTGATTTTTGTACCTGGGTTGATGGGTTAACTTTATCATTCAATTAAAAGAACTGTTTAATTCAAAATTAACTAATTAAGGCACTTAACATGCAAAGACCAAGCTAAATAGGGATTTCATGTATGACAGCAGTTTTATAGTACTCCATAGGAGACATCTCTTTAAATGACTCTAAGATCCTTTCAGCGCTAAAATTGAGAAGGGGGTTGATCCATAGTTAACTCATGTAAACACGAGTGAACTACTAAGAGACAGCAAATGTTAATCACGAAACCTAAGCAGCAGGCTTCGCCTTAATCTTGTCAAGATAAGAGGAAGAGGATCTTTTGAAAACCAGCACAGAGATCGCTGAATCATCCAGCGAAGAACTGCGCATGCTCCAGAAAGAAAGGTAAAAAGTGCATTGTGACGAAGACTGCTGATCTTCATCAGAAAGACCCCCGAGGAAGAAGAGGAGCCTTCCTCAGTGCACCCATCAGCGTACACAGCACATGCATGGCACGTATGCTAATGATATTAATGACTTCCGAGAAGTAATTTCTAGAACCACTCCTATCCCAAGAATTGTCATGAATATTCATAATTTTTACACATAATGCTGGACTGTATGGCGTGCTCTGTGTGTGTCTGTCTGTGTGTGTGTGTATGTGTGTTAGGAGTGATCCCCCACGCACCCAGCACCGAATAAAGCAAATACCTGCTTCTCTGACTCTGAAGCATCTCTAGGCCTGGTTTTGGGCAATTCAAAATAGGTGAATACACATTACAACTACCCCTGAAGTTGTTGCGTAGGCAGATTTAAGAGGAAAGGATTTCATCTTCATCGCTCTCCTTCTTTCTTGATTTGACAGAATTAAGAACTTGTAAAAAATCTGATATCACTGATGCTCACCACTCCTCCAATTAGACTACGCTCACTTAGACAACGAAGTCAGGAGCTTTGGATAGCTCCCGCTTCTGCCCTAGGAATTGCTTCCGGTGCTGTACCTTTGCTCCAGCTGCGAAACCAAACCAGCAGAACCAAGGAAGTTCTCTCTGAATGAACCATTGCTCTTGAAGGCTACAATGGTAGCCATGGCAGTGAACACTGCTCTTCACTGGGCCATTCCTCTGAAAAAAAACATGCACCACCTCTCAACCTAAACCGTTAAGCCTCCTGCTGATGCTGACTGACAAAGCGTCCAACTGCAGTTAGATTCCAACAGCTACTTCCAATGACCTGTCAACAGAGCTTTGCAGACTTGCAACAGTCCAACAAACTAAAGGGGCTATGCTTCATGGCTGTTTTTCAAACATCATTGACTTATGTCCCTTTGCCAGCTTAAGTGAAGGTGGCCCGTCCACCTTGGTCAAAGTCAGCAGAATTTTGGCCCAATTTGTTGTTATGCAACACATCATGACATGATCTCTAGGTGTTGATGCAAAATTCCCGCTGAAGTGCATGTCGTTACATGACTTAAGGCTACCTACTCACAGAGTGTCCACTCCACTGCCACACCCATTTTCTGGCCACCTTGAAATGACTGAGCTGTCTTACTGTTTCCAACATTCCTCAGGGGTACGTGACCACCATCTCCTCCTTTCTGAAGTTTAGGAACCTAATTTAAAAGTAGTACCAGCAATACCAGTTTATGTAAAATCCATTTGCTCCATCAACAAACTCCGAGCAAGTGCTGATAATTAGTTTCAAGACTTCTACATATATTTCCAGTGAGCTTTCTGTTTGCTTGTTTGTTTTTAAAGCAGATGGAGTAGGGCGATGTTTCCCTGAGGCTACCAGGGCTGCGAGGCAGGCAGGCAGAGCCCTGGCATGGGTGGCACAGGGGACCCCGGGCGCTGACGGCTGCCACCAGCGCAGGCCAGCTGGGGACCGGCAGGCAGGGCTGCACCCCGTGTCTGCCACCACAGCTGCAGCTTCTGCAGCCTGAAACACAGCTGGCTCAGGGGTTTAAATCAAGAGCCAAAATATTTTGCTGCTCAATTTGGGGCAGAGAAAGGTCATCACTTCTAGCATGGCATAAGCCTGCCACTACATTTCTGTGAAGGAAAATTACCTTGTTGGAGTGAAACTCCTGGGTAAAATACTGAAGCGCTTTCAGATTCATATTATCTGACATTTCTGTGACCTTCTTTTATATCTGCATTGTTTCATACTGCTGATTTTGGGCACAAGTTCTTTGTACACTATTCTGGAAACAAAAAAGTAACCCAAAAACAACACCCACCCCTCTCCCACCATCACTCCTTCCCCAGCCCCAACCCTAAGAAAACCAACCTGCAGAATGCTCAGGATTTCAAATGAGAACAAGCATAGATGGGACATCAAAAGATGGATTCTCCTTAGACATTGGTGCATGCAGTGCTCTGCAATCAACTCCTAAATTCTACTTCTCGTACACCAAATATTTGTCTTGGGAACTCCTTGTTCTCTATTCAAACCCTTCTGAGAGGGTAATCGAGGATATTTTAAGCACATGTTGCACTCGTCAATTAAATCCAAAGCACAGCATTACTTGACTAACAGGGGGGGTGACAAGGTCAATTAAGACCTGTTCATATCTTATTTTGGAGCTCTTCCAACTGCTTGAAAAGTGAAGCCTTGGACATTGAAGGTTCAGACTAAGGAGGAACCAAAGCGTGGACAGCATCTCCCTTCTGCTGGAAGCCTTGAAGTTCACCACTGCAGTCTGCAGCCTACACAGATCATCTGAGTACTGTAAAAGTTCTCCAAGGAAGAACAAGAACAAGGCTAATGCATGCACACAAACGCTGATCAAAAGCACTTGATGCTCTTGGACAAAAATCGGTAACCTTCACTTTTGGAAAGACAAGGTGACGATGGTTGTCTCTACAGTACTAGTAGGAAAAAATCCCTGAAGTTTTGCAAAACCTCTTTTCAGGGGTTTGCTAACTTCATCTTTGTTAAGAATTGGGGAACACAGAGAGACCTGTCACTTTTTGTGCAGAATGCCATAGAAACTGCTACACTCACTTCAACAACAGTCCAAGTAGCCTTCTCTGCAAATACAGACCATATGCAGTTCTGGTTGATACAAACCCTCATTACCTAAGAAAGGAACAACTCGGCAAGCAGTTTGCAAAGATGAACAACTTAGCACGACTGCGGCTGATGACATGCCCCGACCTTTTTTGCCTTCAGCTATGGGTGCCGTACCCTCCTACCCTCACACATGCCACTCAAAGCTCCTTGCGTGGAGCTCTCGCACCATCTATGCCAGCAACTGTGCCAAGACACCGCCCTTGTTCAGCACCATCGCACCTACCACAAGGTAGCTGAATCGGAGGGCAGGAAAAAGACATCGACAATGGAGGGGAGTTGCTCCCACTGACAGCCAAGCTCCAAGTTCAGCGTCCCTTACGTCTCGCCCAGGACGGGCGGGAAAACGCCTCGGCGGAGCGCAGCGCTGGGCGGGAGCGGCCGGCACGGCAACCGAGCGCGCTCCCCACTCCCTCCCGCCCGCGCCGCTGCTGGGACGCCGGGTTCGCCGGAATCGGCCACGTGCTGCAGGGAGGGCAGCGCGGCAAAGGCGGCCACCCCTCGTCGCCCTGGGAAGGCCGGCCTCGGATCCCCGCTCTCTCCACCGGCACGGGCAGTGCCAGCAGCCTCTCGCTGCGGCCGCCGCTGGCCGAAAGCTTGGCCGCGCACCGCCCGGCCGGCCCCGCCGCTCCGCGGAGTCCGTGGGCGGCCGCCGAGCGACAGGAAGCAGAAGCGCTCACCGCCGCGCCACTCGCCGCCCCGCCCGGGCGCTCCTCTCCTCGCGCTACCACGGCGGCGCCGGCCCGCCCCGCTTTCCCCGTCGCCTGCGGCGCAACGCGGGTGCCACGACCCACGCAGCACGCGTGCGGCCGGGCCCTGCCGAGCCGCAGGCGGAGCCGGGGCACGGCCCGGGCGGGAGAGCTTCCGGCGAGGCTGGGCGGGCGGCGAGCGCGGCCGAGCGTGAGATGGAGAGCTAGATGGAGGCGGCAGCACCGCGCGGCATAAAATAGCTGCTCGTCCCGCAGCCGCCCGCTCCGCAGCCCCTCGGCTGCTGTCGAGAAGGGCCCCGGCCCTGGCCGCGCCGGTGGCGACGTGGCTCCGCAGCCCGCGGGCAGCCCTGGCGGGGCAGGGGAGCACAGCGGGCAGCCCCGGGGCCGCGCAGCCGTCTGTAACGCGCGGTGGGAGCCGCCGGGAACTATTTTACACCTCCCGGGGGGCTGGGGAGGAGCACGGAGACCACGCGGTAGGTCGCTGCCGTTAGGGAAAATTAATCCACGATGCCTGAGGTTTATGTCCGAAAAGGAGACAGAGGAGTCCTGCAACATTCTTCGACTACAGGGAGAGTCCATGGGGCTTTTCCCATGGGGTCTGTCAAACGGTTGCGGGATGCAGCCCCCTTTTGATGCCAAGTTCCCGGCCACAACGCCCTCTTCCTTTTCCCCACTGGCTGAGGTATTCGGGAGATACAGACTTCCGGAACTGCCTACTCTATGCCCCCCTCTAATATGCACCCCCCTTTTGGCATCGAAAAGAAAGAAAAATGTCATACATGAAATCCCTATTTGTGCTTGGTCTTTGCATATTAAGTGCTTTAATTAATTTGAGCTTAATATTTTTAAATTGAATGTTAAAATCAATCCATCAGTCCAGGTACACTAATCAAGTTTTTATGGTCTTCCTGTGTTTACTGTATACCTTTACAAGTGTTTTAAGATGTGTTGGATGTATTTTTATGTTTTACTTGTATCTTGGTTTCAAGGCAGATTTTAAAAAAACCCCAGTTGCAACAAACAGCCCAGCCCCCCATAAGCACATGACCCTTATCTCAACTAATATCACCCCTCTGACCAGGAGGAGCCATTGGTGGATGGAGATGGTCTGTCAAAGGGAGAGCACCAATCACCTTGAACCAAAGGGGTGGGCTGTGGGTGGACTGTGGGCGGAGCAAAAGCTATAAAAGGAAAAAAAAGACACGTGCTCTCTCTCATTCTCCCTTCCTCTCCAGCTTGCTAAGGCAGTGCTGGAGAAGCCTACCCCTTTCTAGGGGCTTTTAGAAATAGATTTCTTTTTGACCAGCCTAAACTGCAAGTTTATTTTTTTTCTCTACCTGAGGTTCAGAGCTGTCTTAAGCCTAAAGTTCCTGAATCCCTGCGCTCCTGGGGCATATCTCTCGAGCCATCTGGATCCCAAATTTTTATATTTTGTTAGTTTTTTGCAATTTTTCAATTTTTTTCTGTTTTAATAAATTGTTTTAATTTCTACAAAGAGTTGTCTCATTCCTCACAAAAAAGAAACCATCCCTAATAATATTAAGTCTTTGTTGCCTTGCTCTAGGTTCAGGAATTTAATACAGCCTCGATTAATCAACAGTCTCTGATGATTAGTAACAGTTCTCGAGAACTAATCATTTCTTCTGTTATTTCACTACCCATAAGTTCCTAGCCTTGTCTACAGGCCGATTCACACGGTCTGATTGTAAGGACTCATCCATCTCACTCCTTTCAATCCCTCCTCTTTTAATTTGATCTGTATTTGTCTTTACAAACCTTAATTACCATTGATTCAATTTTTTCTTCTGGAGCCTTCTTGGGTTTTGCTATTATTTGCAGTGACATCCTTTTCTGTCCTTTTGTATGCATTTCTGGATCAGGTAGGCATGGCTGCTAGCGGCATCCCCTTGAGCACCTGCTGAAAGAGCTGCACCCAGCATGGTGTCACGCATGGTAAAAAGATGAGAGTTGCTATAGCATATAAGAGGAGAAATGGTATTCATTTAGCCCATAGCTGGCCAGTTAACCATGCAAACATGTCCCATTACCATCCTTTCAACATTTGGACAGGTCCATGAGCTGGCGTTATTTCCTTTGTTATTTGTTTGACCACATTTCCGCTGTCATCTGCTTGCAAACAGCAGCTCGAGTCATTTAATTTCCCACAAACTCCTCCTTCTTCTGCTAACAGATAATCTAATACCATCCAATGTTGAAATACCGCTTTCCTCGTTCAAGTGGGTTGGTCAGCTAGAAGGTCAAGAGCTGTGGCTGGCTGGTTGGTAATTATTTCCGAGACAGCCTGTAACCTAATTATCTCATTCAAATTGGGGTGCTTCCTCCAGCCAGGGCTGCATCAGCTGACTGCTTTTCTCTAATTAAATCATCACAGATTTTGATTCCTAAGCGATTTCCCTGAACTTGTAGTAGCAAAAAGAACAATGGTCTAATAAATATACCATATCCCTGACCAGTTTGGAGGTAGCCTGAGCTAAGCATATTGGCCACAAATCCAATAATGTCCTTTCAAAGCCCATGTTCCATTAGCAAAGGGGCCTTCCTACCCTTGGCCATCAATTGGTGGGTCAAAATACAGCAGGATTCCCGGGCCTAACGGTCCTCCAACAATAGTTGCCCCACCATAAGGGTCACAGTATTTGCATTTCCAAGCTCCCACACAGGGTTCCCATCTACTTTTACATCTGCAAGCTGCTTGGTTGCATTTGGAGCAGAACTCACTAAAAGGCTTTGAGTTCCAATCGGGTGTTGCCATTCCCACTGATAATCACAAACAACATGTCTTCTACTTGTGGAATTTTTGTGGGGACAGCTCAAAAATAGGTGGTCAAAAAAGCCCTTGTTCCTCCCCATTGCTTTACAGGCTTCCAAATATTTTTGGTAAGTGTGGCAAGAACACCTTACGCAGCTACCATTAGTGAGCCGAACAGGTATTTGATTGCATTTGCCTTGATATTTGGAACAATTGTAAGGAGGGCAATTGGGGCTCGAAACCCAATTGTTTAAACCCAGAGGGAAAGTCAATTGACAAACGCCTTTTCCTACATAGACATGCCCTGTCCTGTTTAGGCAATAAGTGCCTTTTTGAGAAGAATGAAGTGGCCATGGACTTCCTTCTTCGGCCCAAAATCCTGTCCTAGTATGGACCTCATGTCGGGTGTTGACCCACCACTTAGGTTCAGCTGGGCTAGCCAACCATGGCCACTCTTCAGATCCTCCTGGCCCTCCACAGAGCCAGCAATTGCTAAGGTTAAAAACTTTTGCTACTTCTTCTCCTAAGGCTGCAAATTGATTCTCCCACTCCTGGCCTAAACTTAGCTGACCATATAAAAGTAGAATTATTAAGGAAAATGTTTTAATAGTGTGATCTAATTAGCTAGTCTAATTTTCACGTTGTCTTCTGCACCACCTGTGGCAATTGAAGACACAGAAACCACCTAACGTACAACAATGGCCGCAAGTATTAGCCCCCCAGTGAGTGGAGATTCTAGAGGAGGGATGCCCATACAGACTATTTCAGCAGATGGTCTGTGGGTAGGCACGCAGGGCTTCCTCTGATGTTGAAGCACTGGCTACTGCTCCAGCCCGCTCCTGCAGAGTGTCAGTCACGGCCTCCCGGCTTTCTCCTCCAGCCAAGATGTGCAAATCTCTGAGGCTTCAGAGACCTTGACCCAAGTGTGACGGGTCCACCTGTGTTCAGCTGTCTTGATGGCTGTTTCTGTGGTCAGTGACACTTGGAATGGGCCACGCCATTTCACCACCATTGGCGCTTCTTTCTACCCCTTAACTAGGACTCAATCTCCCGGTTGGATGTTACAAGCAGCAAAGTCCAAAGGCGGGGCTTGTGCCAGCTGAGCTTCCTGTTGAAGGGGTTTCACAAGAAGCAGTATCCTGGCCACAGATGGTTTTAAATATACATCACTTGCCTCTACCCCCCTCCCCCCCCCCCCCCCAAGGTTGAGACTTACCAGGGTAATTGCAAACGACGATTGAAAGGGAGATAACTGAATCTCTCTTCTGGGTCGGGCCCTCATTCTCGCCAAAGCCAATGTCCAAAGCCCTACCCATGGCATCTTGATTTCTATTACCAGCTTCAAAAGGTGTTTATTTCTCTATTCATTGTATTCTACCCGAGCCGAGCTCTGGGGGTGCCAGGGCCTATGGAGGTTCCATTGTATTCCTAAAGAAGCCAAAACCCCTTGAAGGATCTTTCCTGTAAAATGAGTTCCCCTATCTGAGTCTATTGCTTCTACAATGCTTTATCTTGGAATGACTTGTTCCAACAATGCCTTAATAACTGATCCTGTCATTGCTGAAGCAGTTGGAAATGCTTCTGGCCACCTTGCTAGCTGACATACGATTACCAGAAGATATTAAGCCTTGCCACTTGGGGCATCTCAGGAAAATCCACCTGGCGTCTTTGGAAGGGACATGCAGCCCAAGGCCTCCCTCCCCTGGCAGGTTACTTTGTAACTCGGCTGTTTGCTTTAGCACAGATCAAGCAACCTTCAACAGCTCGTTTTGCCAGTCTAAAAAGACCCACAGCAACATGCATCATGAGGAAGGCTTCTGCCAATCCTCAGGAAATGCAAGGACTCTCTTCACGGAGTTGTTTTAGTATTGGTAGGGCCAAAGGCTCTGGTATCTCTTGTTTGCCATCCCTTGTAAACCAATTCTTGCCTTTTTTCTCTGCCGCACGACTTTTAACTGTATCTCGAACATCTCAGGTAGAAAAGACAGCTTCCCGGGCAGTGATGGAGTCACTGGGAGCAAAGGGGGCATCTTGGAGAGTTCTGGCAGAAGTGTTGTTTTCTGAGTTTCTTCATCCACCAAAAAGGAGACAGAGGAGTCCTGTAACATTCTTCAACTCCAGGGAGAGGCCATGGGGCTTTTGCCATGGAGTCTCTCAAATGATTGCGGGACGCAGCCCCCTTTTTCTGCTAAGTTCCTGGCAACAGCACCCTCTGAGGTACTCGGGAATTACAGACTGCCGGAACTGCCTACTCTATTCCCCCCTCTAATATGCACCCTCCTTTTGGTATGGAAAAGGAAGAAAACGAACCTATTCCTAATGCTATTAAGTCTTTGCTGCCTTGCTCTAGGTTCAGGAATTTAACAGGGCCTTGGCTGAGCAACAGTCTCTGTTGATTAGTAACAGTTTCTAGAGCTCATACTTTCTTCTCTTACTTCCCTCCCTGTAAATTCCTAGCCTTGTCTAAGGACGGATTCACACGGTCTCTTTGTAAAGACACATCTATGTTACTCCTTTCACTCCCACACCTTCTTGGCGGTGGAACGGCTCCCCCCGGCACAGCACCCGGCACAAAACCCCCGTATGCGCACACACACACCTGCACTTACCCTGCACTCCGCTGCACACACACACACACACACCTGCCGCACACTAACACCCCCGTCCACATGCCCCCCATGCTACTTGCAGTGGCCCCGCCCCTGCCATCCCGGCCGGCTGGCAGCGCCCACTCCTCACATGCTTCCCCATGCCTTGCATTTCCTTGCTGCCCCCTCTGTAGCCTTCCCTCAACCTGCCTTTTCTCCCCTGCCTTGCATTGACTTGCTCACCCATCCCCCACCTGACTTCCTTTCACATTCGTCTAGGTCTGGCCTCACCTTTCCTTTTCCTTCTAGGACCCTCACTGCCTTGCCTCGCCTCGCAAAGCCACCACTTGCCTTGCCTTGCCCTTGAACCCCTCCCTTGCCTTGCATGACCTTGCTCACCCCTCCCCCACCTGGAATTCAAGACCCCTTTTCAATGACCTTTCATGCCCTTGCCCTGCCCTTTCTGCTCCTCCTAGGAATCTCAAAGCTCTCAAGCATCTCCGGTGTTTCAGGATCACATGAGAGGAAGACCAGGGGAGGAGGACGCATGTTGCCACACTCATCTCTATGGGCAGCCTTTGTCTGGGAGCAATCCTTGCATGTCTTGAATCTTGGAAGGGCAATTCACATTTTGCCCTTGAGCTCGGGGACCAGAATGAGAGTTCTTTTGCATACAAAGCAAAGCAGGTAGCTCAAGTCTTTTAGGTGCAGAGGAGAGATGACCCACGCGGGATCAAGGCCACACAGAGCACTTGGTCCTGGCCACTTTTGTGTACTAGCAGTCATTGAATGTACTTCTCACCTGCCTTGCCTGGCCTTGCCTTGGCAACACAACAGTTTCCTTGCCTTGCCCTGCTAGCCCTCTGTAGCCTTGCATTCCTTTGCATGGCCCTTGACCTGCCTACTGCTTTCCTCCAGGGCCTTGGCTTGCCAAGCCCTTCCTGTTTCTGCCTGGCCTTCCCATCAGTGGACTTTCCTTCCTACGGCCAGCCTTGCCTCTAACTTCTGGGCCTTCTCTTGCCTACCACTCCATTTGCTTTCCCCTCACTGCTCTGGCCTTGCCTACCTCTCCCTTGACTTGCCCACAATTGCCTGCACTTGGTTTGCAGTGCCTTGCCTGCATGGAAGGCAAGGGAAAGAGTGGTAGGCAGGGCAAAGCAAAGCCAGCAAGTTGTAGGTAGTGCGAGGCAAGGCAGACGTAGGCAAAGGAAGCAGAGCAAGGGTAGCTTAAGAAGAACTAGACACGGTGCTGAAGGCAAGGCAAGGCCAAGAGACTCGGAGTGCCTTTCCTTGGGAAGGCAAGGACATAGTGCCAGTGTTGCTGGAGCAGATGTTAAGGTACCATGGGGAGGAATAGTCCAGCAAGACATTTCTCTTCTGGCCCCTGTGCGTGTAGGGGCAATTGCTGGACATATTCAATACTGGAGGTGGATCAGTCGCTGGATGTGTTGCATTTTGGAGGAGGGGATGCCGTTTCTTTGGAGATGGGCTTGTAGTTGCTCTCTTTGGCAAGGAAAGCAGGTGTGGATGTGCACATCAGGTGCTCTTAGGGATTTTAAAGGCTTTTCCCAACAGGCAGAGCTCTCTCTGGGTTAGAGCTGTTGAGCTGTCAGTGGGAATGCAAAGGCCAAGCTCGTGAGCCTTTTGTCCTGGTGCCTTCGGTGTGTGAGCAGTCCCTGGTGCCATTGTCTTTGGACCCTGACTCTGGGAGAGGGAAGGCTTAGGATGGTACCTAGAGGTGAGAAGGAGAGTGCTGAGAACAGCGTGTGTGCTGCTAGTTTGAGGGGTGCAGGTGAAGTTGTAGGCAGCAAGATCTTCCTCAGCTGGCACTGAGCTCTGTTTTTGCCAGGGGTTCAAGTTGGTGGGCAGAATCTGCGAGAGGGAAAAGATTTTCTTGGGCCAAAGAGGTTTTTCTGGCTCTTGGAGTGTGGTGTAAAGAGGAGTCTGCTCTTGGAAGGGGAAGGTGAGGGAAATCTTTTTGTCCTGACACCGTTGATTTGAGTGCAGGGACGTGTGCAAGTTGCCTTTGCCCTTGGGGTGGTTTCGAGCTGGGCCGGGTGCTTGGCCTTCTTTTGCAAGTCTACAGCGCCATCGTGTGGTTGTTTCCATGAGCGCTGACAGTGCCCGGGAAAAAGCCAAGCGCTTCGCTGGCGCGGCCCCGGTCGTGTGGGTGCAGTTGGTGGAAGAGCTCCGCTGTGCATCCTGCCTCTTGGAGACATAAAAGGATGTGATCCTGCGCGTAGCGGGGAAGCAAGAGGAATCTTTTCATTGTTGGCTGGGCAGTTTCTAAGCGGCAAAAGTAAAGGCAGTTCCAGCACGGCCTCTTTCTTTTCAGAACCTTTTCTGTGCCATCATGAACATGCTCAACATGTAACTCGCACCCACTGAACTGCATCAAAGGCCCTGCAGATACGCACTTTCCTTCAAGCTCTATGTAGCATCCTACCCTCCACCTCTCGCGGATCCCAAAGCCCTTCCAAACATCCAGCAGCTGCACGCAGAGAACCAGTGCTAGAACAAGGCGTAGGCCTTCATAGTCCTTTTAAAGTCTGTAAACTAGGCGAAACATTCCAGTGACCAGCACTTTCCTTCGCAACTATATATAGAGCATCATCACATTCTCTCCAAGTGGGTAAGTCCACCCTTGCAGCGCAGCGTTTGCAGCCCCAGATCGGACTTAGAGATGGGCCAGGTGAGAAAGCATTTGTTGACTATCCCTCGTCTCTGGAAGTCTTGATACTCGCAGCGCAATCAGGTCCGCACACCTTCAGTGTGGCCACGTTCAAGCAGCTAGAGCTCCCAGAGATGGGAGAGTCAGGACAGAAGACGTTCCAAAAGTACCGTGTACTTACAGCAGGATTAAAACTGTGCACAGCAGTCTGCAGCACTGTAGCTTCCTTCTCTGACAGACGTGCCATGCCATTGTTGGCTCTCGCAGCTCGGTTGCTAGCTGCTCTCCTGAAGAAAAGAGCTAGAAGAAAAAGCCAATGCTGGGCTGCACCTTCCCCTTGCCTCACGTAAAGCCACCTAAACTCCCCACTGCACTCTCTACTTCCCCTCTCCTTGGCATCGACCACTGTGTTTTCTGCATCTCGGAGCTGAAAGGTAAGCGCCAGTGGTTCCAGGGATGGTTGGAAGGTAAGTAGCTGTCGTAGAACTTTCTCCCTCTCAATCTTAAAGTGAATTCGGCCGGAAGGCGGGTGCCAGCCACGCTCCTTTCTCAGTTTGTACGCTGCGGACACGAGCCCGGTGCTCTGCGCCTTCGTTCCGCCTCTTTAGTACCCATGTCGCGCTTTCATTCTGCCGGAGTCGAACCATCGTCTACTTGTCGCACAAAGAGCACTGTGCCGGCAGCGAAATGCCCCAGCCAACTGCTTCTGCCGACACACGCCTGGGCTATGCACTTTCCCTCGCAGCGACATACAGCAGCACATTCGGTCTTTCTTGTCGTCCAAATGTAAAGGGAAAGATTCTACGCTACGTCTGGCACAGAGAACAGTTTTAGGTCAACAAGCTTACCCAGAGCTTTACTCCGATGCGTGGAAACCAGTGTTTGCACCACATTCTAGTGGCAGCCCTCCTTCTTTTACAGCCTGCACAGCCCCGTCAGATCGTGGTGCTCTCTGACACTTTCCTTCTCAGTTCCAAGTACCACCGCGAACCTTACAGCCTTGCAGGGAGCAAAGACGCGGATAAACGTCTCGCACCGAAGAACGTGGCTGGACGAAAATATGTTCTTCCTCTCTCCTCCTCGTCGCCCAGATTGTGGTGCTGTGTTGAAATTCTTGGCCAGCGAAAAGCTAATCCAGCCAGTGTTTCTCTCCTGACGCATTTCGCTGAGCGAGAGCGACACAGAGAGCTTGGACATTGCAAAACAGCAAGGAAATGATTGTACGTCGAGCTCAGGAAAATCCGTGCACAGCACACTGTGGGATGCGTGCAATGCTGACGCTTAAGAGCGGCAAAGCTCAAAGGCATCGCTGGGCTCGAGTACTGTCCAGACCACGGCGAAGAACGAAGCAGCTGGGCCACGGCTTAATGTACTCAGTGGAGCGAATTTCAAATGTCCAGCCAAGAGCTGCTTCACAAGCAGATTCAGCTGAGAATGCTCTGGCTGCTTCACAAAGTAAAGCGCAGCCGGTGCACTCCATCACACTACCTGGCCAGAAAAAGGTTCCTAAACCTTAAGTACCGCAGAGTCCATGCAGCTGGAGCACACCCAGAAGGACGCGTCCAGATGGAAGGCGTTCTTCAAGTACCCCCCTGCTCCAAGCAGCTTTGAAACGGAGCACAACACACTGCGGCTCGGCAGCTTCCTTCTCAGATAGACGTGCCGTCACATTATTCACTCTCGCAGCTCCGTTGCCCACTTGCAGCAGCTGCTACCAAAGAAAAAGGCTCCAGGAGTAAAAGCCACTGCTGAGCTGCACTATCCCCTTGCCTCACGTAAAGCACCAGAAACTGTCCGCTGCACTCTGTATTTCCATTCTCCGCCGCATCTACCACTGTCATCTCTGCATCTCGAAGCATAAACCTCGTCACAATTGTTTCCGGGGAAAGCTGGAAGAGAAATACGTAGCAGCACAAGTAGCTGCAGGTTGAACTTTCTGTTTTCAACTGCTAATTTGAATCCGAAAACAAGCGAGTGACAGCTACGCTTCCTCTTGCAGCCTGTGCGATGCACACAGCAGCTCGCTGCTTTGCGCCTCCATTCTTCCGCTCTTCGTACCATGTCGCGCTTTCGTTTTGCTGGCGACGAACCGTCGTCTACTTGTCGCACAGAGAGAACGGTGGCAGCAGAGAAAGGCTCCAGAGAAACGCTCCAGGTTGCTGATCCTTCCGAAACACACCTGGGCTATGCACTTTCTTTCGCAGCCTTTGATAGCACCACATTCTGTTTGCGTTGTAGCCTGAATGTCAAGGGAATGATTCTCGGCTACGTCTGGCACAGAGATCAGTTTTAGGTCAACAAGCTTACTCGGAGTTTACCCCCGACGCGTGGAAACCTGTATGTGCACCACATTCCAGTGGTAGCTCTCTTTCTTTCACAGCCTGCACAGCGCCGTTAGATCGCGGTGCTCTCTGAACCTTCCTTCTCAGTTCCAAGTTCCACCGTGAACCGTACAACCTTGCAGGGAACAAAGACGTGGATAGATGTGCCGCAGAGAAGATCGTGCAAAGGCGAAAAGATGTTCTTTTCTCCTCCTCGTCGTGCAAAGGCGAAAAGATGTTCTTTTCTCCTCCTCGTCGCCCGGATTGTGGTGCTGTACTGAAAGCGTGGGTTTTATTACCCCTTCTCGCAATAAGACTACGGTGCTGCATTGGAACTGTTGGCCAGTGAAATGCTAATCCAGCAAGTGCTTCTCTCCTGACAAATTTCTCTGAGTGAGGGCTTGCGCGGACAGCTTGGCTCTGCGAAGCAGAAAGGCTGTACTTGCACGTAGCGCTGAGGAAAATCCGTGCACAGCGCACTGTGGATGCGTGCAGTACACACACTGAAGAGAGCCAAAGCTGAATGCTTCAGTTCTGTCCAGCGCCGGTAAGGGAGAAGACCGCAGCCCCATGGCACTGGGCTGGTGTGTGCGATGGCTATGAGCTGTGCCGCTCTTCTGCGTGTATACTGCACGCATCCACAGTGTGCGGAGCACAGATTTTCCTCCGCTCTCGCTCAGCGAAATGCATCAGGAGGGAAGCACATGCTGGATTAGCCTTCCACTGGCCAACAGTTCCAACGCAGCACCATAGTCTTATTGCGAGAAGGGATAATAAAACACATGTATTGTCCCGGCACAGTTCTCTGTGTGAGACGTAGTCGAGAATCTTTCCCTTAAGATTAAGACCACAATGCAGATAGAATGTTGTGCTACCTAGCACTGGGGGGAATAGCCCAGGCGTGTTTCGGCAGAGGCAGCAGCCTGGAGCGTTTCTCTGCTGGCACCGTTCTCTCTGTGCGACAAGTAGACGACGGTTCATCGCCAGCAAAACGAAAGCGCGACATGGTACGAAGAGCATAAGAATGAAGGCAAAGCACCGAGCTGGTGTGTGCATAGCACAGGCTGCAAGAGGAAGCGTGGCTGTCACTCGCTTGTTTTCGGATTCAATTTAGCAGTTGAAAACAGAAAGTTCAACTTGCAGCTACTTGTGCTGCTACCTATTTCTCTTCCAGCTTTCCCCGGAAACAATTGTGACGAGGTTTATGCTTCGAGATGCAGAGATGACAGTGGTAGATGCGGCGGAGAATGGAAATACAGAGTGCAGCGGACAGTTTCTGGTGCTTTACGTGAGGCAAGGGGATAGTGCAGCTCAGCAGTGGCTTTTACTCCTGGAGCCTTTTTCTTTGGTAGCAGCTGCTGCAAGTGGGCAACGGAGCTGCGAGAGTGAATAATGTGACGGCACGTCTATCTGAGAAGGAAGCTGCCGAGCCGCAGTGTGTTGTGCTCCGTTTCAAAGCTGCTTGGAGCAGGGGGGTACTTGAAGAACGCCTTCCATCTGGACGCGTCCTTCTGGGTGTGCTCCAGCTGCATGGACTCTGCGGTACTTAAGGTTTAGGAACCTTTTTCTGGCCAGGTAGTGTGATGGAGTGCACCGGCTGCGCCTTACTTTGTGAAGCAGCCAGAGCATTCTCAGCTGAATCTGCTTGTGAAGCAGCTCTTGGCTGGACATTTGAAATTCGCTCCACTGAGTACATTAAGCCGTGGCCCAGCTGCTTCCTTCTTCGCCTTTTGCGGTGTGGACAAAACTGAAGCCCCGCGATGACTTTTAGCTTTGCCGCTCTTAAGCGTCAGCATTGCACACATCCCACAGTGTGCTGTGCGAGGATTTTCCTCAGCTCTTGCTCAGCGAAATGCGTCAAGAGAGAAACACTGGCTGGATTAGCCTTTCGCTGGCCAAGGCTTTCAATACAACACTACAATCGGGGCGACGAGGAGGGAAAAGGCAGAACATCTTTTCTTCCAGCCACGTTCTTCTGTGCGAGATGCCTATCCGCGTCTTCGCTCCGTGCAAGGCTGTAATGTGCGCGGTGGTACTTGGAACTGAGAAGGAAAGTGCAGAGAGCACTGCCATCTGACGGCGCTGAGCAGGCTGTAAAAGAAAGAGGGCTGCCACTAGAATGTGGTGAAAATACAAGTTCTCACTCGTCGGGGGTGAGCTCTAAGTAAGCTAGTTGACCTAAAACTGTTCTCTGTGCCAGACGTAGCCGAGAAGCTTTCCGTTAAGAATCAGGCTACAAAGCAGACAGACTGTGGTGCTACGTAGCGCTAAAGAGAAATTGCATAGCCTAAGCGTGTTTCGGCAGAAGCAGCAGCCTCGAGTATTTCGCTTCCAGCACCACGCTCTCTGTGCGACAAGTAGACGACGGTCCGTCTCCAGCAAAACGAAAGCGCGACCTGCTACAAAGAGCATAAGAATGAAGGCAAAGCAGCGAGCTGGTGTGTGCATCGCACAGGCTGCAATAGGAAGCCTGGCTGCGCCTCGCTGGTTTTCGGATTCACGTTACCAGTCGGAAACTTCAAGTCCAACTTGCAGCTACTTGTGCTGCTACCTATTTCTCTTCCAGCTTTCCCTGGAAACAATTGCGGTTAGGTTTATGCTTCGCGATGCGGTGGAGAAGAGAAATAGAGAGTGCAGCGGACAGTGTATTTTTTTTTACTTGAGGCAAAGTGCAGCCCAGCAGTGGTTTTTACTTCCGGAGCCATTTCCTTTGGTAGCAGCTGCTGCAAGTGGGCAACGGAGCTGCGAGAGTGAATAATGTGACGGCACGTCCATCTGAGAAGGAAGCTCCCGAGCCGCAGTGTTGTGCTCAGTTTCAAGGCTGCTTGGAGCAGGGGGGTACTTGAAGAACGTCTTCTATCTGAACGCGTCCTTCTGGATGCACTCAAGCTGCATGGACTCTGCGCCACTTAAGGTTTAGGAACCTTCTTCTGGCCAGGTAGTGTGATGGAGGGCACCGGCTGCGCACCGTGCTCTTTGTGCGACAAGTAGACGATGGTTCGACTCCGGCAAAACGAAAGCGCGACATGGTACGAAGAGCGGAAGAATGGAGGCGCAAAGCAGCGAGCTGGTGTGTGCATCGCACAGGCTGCAAGAGGAAGCGTGGCTGTCACTCGCTTGTTTTCGGATTCAAATTAGCAGTTGAAAACAGAAAGTTCAACCTGCAGCTACTTGTGCTGCTACCTATTTGTCTTCCAGCTTTCCCCGGAAACAATTGTGACGAGGTTTATGCTTCGAGATGCAGAGATGACAGTGGTAGATGCGGCGGAGAATGGAAATACAGAGCGCAGCGGACAGTTTCTGGTGCTTTACGTGAGGCAAGGGGATAGTGCAGCTCAGCAGTGGCTTTTACTCCTGGAGCCTTTTTCTTTGGTAGCAGCTGGTGCAAGTGGGCAACGGAGCTGCGAGAGTGAATAATGTGACGGCACGTCTATCTGAGAAGGAAGCTGCCGAGCCGCAGTGTGTTGTGCTCCGTTTCAAAGCTGCTTGGAGCAGGGGGGTACTTGAAGAACGCCTTCCATCTGGACGCGTCCTTCTGGGTGTGCTCCAGCTGCATGGACTCTGCGGTACTTAAGGTTTAGGAACCTTTTTCTGGCCAGGTAGTGTGATGGAGTGCACCGGCTGCGCCTTACTTTGTGAAGCAGCCAGAGCATTCTCAGCTGAATCTGCTTGTGAAGCAGCTCTTGGCTGGACATTTGAAATTCGCTCCACTGAGTACATTAAGCCGTGGCCCAGCTGCTTCCTTCTTCGCCTTTTGCGGTGTGGACAAAACTGAAGCCCAGCGATGACTTTTAGCTTTGCCGCTCTTAAGCGTCAGCACTGCACACATCCCACAGTGTGCTGTGCGAGGATTTTCCTCAGCTCTTGCTCAGCGAAATGCGTCAAGAGAGAAACACTGGCTGGATTAGCCTTTCGCTGGCCAAGGCTTTCAATACAACACTACAATCGGGGCGACGAGGAGGGAAAAGGCAGAACATCTTTTCTTCCAGCCACGTTCTTCTGTGCGAGATGCCTATCCGCGTCTTCGCTCCGTGCAAGGCTGTAATGTGCGCGGTGGTACTTGGAACTGAGAAGGAAAGTGCAGAGAGCACTGCCATCTGACGGCGCTGAGCAGGCTGTAAAAGAAAGAGGGCTGCCACTAGAATGTGGTGAAAATACAAGTTCTCACTCGTCGGGGGTGAGCTCTAAGTAAGCTAGTTGACCTAAAACTGTTCTCTGTGCCAGACGTAGCCGAGAAGCTTTCCGTTAAGAATCAGGCTACAAAGCAGACAGACTGTGGTGCTACGTAGCGCTAAAGAGAAATTGCATAGCCTAAGCGTGTTTCGGCAGAAGCAGCAGCCTCGAGTATTTCGCTTCCAGCACCACGCTCTCTGTGCGACAAGTAGACGACGGTCCGTCTCCAGCAAAACGAAAGCGCGACCTGCTACAAAGAGCATAAGAATGAAGGCAAAGCAGCGAGCTGGTGTGTGCATCGCACAGGCTGCAATAGGAAGCCTGGCTGCGCCTCGCTGGTTTTCGGATTCACGTTACCAGTCGGAAACTTCAAGTCCAACTTGCAGCTACTTGTGCTGCTACCTATTTCTCTTCCAGCTTTCCCTGGAAACAATTGCGGTTAGGTTTATGCTTCGCGATGCGGTGGAGAAGAGAAATAGAGAGTGCAGCGGACAGTGTATTTTTTTTTACTTGAGGCAAAGTGCAGCCCAGCAGTGGTTTTTACTTCCGGAGCCATTTCCTTTGGTAGCAGCTGCTGCAAGTGGGCAACGGAGCTGCGAGAGTGAATAATGTGACGGCACGTCCATCTGAGAAGGAAGCTCCCGAGCCGCAGTGTTGTGCTCAGTTTCAAGGCTGCTTGGAGCAGGGGGGTACTTGAAGAACGTCTTCTATCTGAACGCGTCCTTCTGGATGCACTCAAGCTGCATGGACTCTGCGCCACTTAAGGTTTAGGAACCTTCTTCTGGCCAGGTAGTGTGATGGAGGGCACCGGCTGCGCACCGTGCTCTTTGTGCGACAAGTAGACGATGGTTCGACTCCGGCAAAACGAAAGCGCGACATGGTACGAAGAGCGGAAGAATGGAGGCGCAAAGCAGCGAGCTGGTGTGTGCATCGCACAGGCTGCAAGAGGAAGCGTGGCTGTCACTCGCTTGTTTTCGGATTCAAATTAGCAGTTGAAAACAGAAAGTTCAACCTGCAGCTACTTGTGCTGCTACGTATTTCTCTTCCAGCTTTCCCCGGAAACAATTGTGACGAGGTTTATGCTTCGAGATGCAGAGATGACAGTGGTAGATGCGGCGGAGAATGGAAATACAGAGTGCAGCGGACAGTTTCTGGTGCTTTACGTGAGGCAAGGGGATAGTGCAGCTCAGCAGTGGCTTTTACTCCTGGAGCCTTTTTCTTTGGTAGCAGCTGGTGCAAGTGGGCAACGGAGCTGCGAGAGTGAATAATGTGACGGCACGTCTATCTGAGAAGGAAGCTGCCGAGCCGCAGTGTGTTGTGCTCCGTTTCAAAGCTGCTTGGAGCAGGGGGGTACTTGAAGAACGCCTTCCATCTGGACGCGTCCTTCTGGGTGTGCTCCAGCTGCATGGACTCTGCGGTACTTAAGGTTTAGGAACCTTTTTCTGGCCAGGTAGTGTGATGGAGTGCACCGGCTGCGCTTTACTTTGTGAAGCAGCCAGAGCATTCTCAGCTGAATCTGCTTGTGAAGCAGCTCTTGGCTGGACATTTGAAATTCGCTCCACTGAGTACATTAAGCCGTGGCCCAGCTGCTTCGTTCTTCTCCGTGGTCTGGACAGTACTCGAGCCCAGCGATGCCTTTGAGCTTTGCCGCTCTTAAGCGTCAGCATTGCACGCATCCCACAGTGTGCTGTGCACGGATTTTCCTGAGCTCGACGTACAATCATTTCCTTGCTGTTTTGCAACGTCCAAGCTCTCTGTGTCGCTCTCGCTCAGCGAAATGCGTCAGGAGAGAAACACTGGCTGGATTAGCTTTTCGCTGGCCAAGACTTTCAACACAGCACCACAATCTGGGCGACGAGGAGGAGAGAGGAAGAACATATTTTCGTCCAGCCACGTTCTTCGGTGCGAGACGTTTATCCGCGTCTTTGCTCCCTGCAAGGCTGTAAGGTTCGCGGTGGTACTTGGAACTGAGAAGGAAAGTGTCAGAGAGCACCACGATCTGACGGGGCTGTGCAGGCTGTAAAAGAAGGAGGGCTGCCACTAGAATGTGGTGCAAACACTGGTTTCCACGCATCGGAGTAAAGCTCTGGGTAAGCTTGTTGACCTAAAACTGTTCTCTGTGCCAGACGTAGCGTAGAATCTTTCCCTTTACATTTGGACGACAAGAAAGACCGAATGTGCTGCTGTATGTCGCTGCGAGGGAAAGTGCATAGCCCAGGCGTGTGTCGGCAGAAGCAGTTGGCTGGGGCATTTCGCTGCCGGCACAGTGCTCTTTGTGCGACAAGTAGACGATGGTTCGACTCCGGCAGAATGAAAGCGCGACATGGGTACTAAAGAGGCGGAACGAAGGCGCAGAGCACCGGGCTCGTGTCCGCAGCGTACAAACTGAGAAAGGAGCGTGGCTGGCACCCGCCTTCCGGCCGAATTCACTTTAAGATTGAGAGGGAGAAAGTTCTACGACAGCTACTTACCTTCCAACCATCCCTGGAACCACTGGCGCTTACCTTTCAGCTCCGAGATGCAGAAAACACAGTGGTCGATGCCAAGGAGAGGGGAAGTAGAGAGTGCAGTGGGGAGTTTAGGTGGCTTTACGTGAGGCAAGGGGAAGGTGCAGCCCAGCATTGGCTTTTTCTTCTAACTCTTTTCTTCAGGAGAGCAGCTAGCAACCGAGCTGCGAGAGCCAACAATGGCATGGCACGTCTGTCAGAGAAGGAAGCTACAGTGCTGCAGACTGCTGTGCACAGTTTTAATCCTGCTGTAAGTACACGGTACTTTTGGAACGTCTTCTGTCCTGACTCTCCCATCTCTGGGAGCTCTAGCTGCTTGAACGTGGCCACACTGAAGGTGTGCGGACCTGATTGCGCTGCGAGTATCAAGACTTCCAGAGACGAGGGATAGTCAACAAATGCTTTCTCACCTGGCCCATCTCTAAGTCCGATCTGGGGCTGCAAACGCTGCGCTGCAAGGGTGGACTTACCCACTTGGAGAGAATGTGATGATGCTCTATATATAGTTGCGAAGGAAAGTGCTGGTCACTGGAATGTTTCGCCTAGTTTACAGACTTTAAAAGGACTATGAAGGCCCACGCCTTGTTCTAGCACTTGTTCTCTGCGTGCAGCTGCTGGATGTTTGGAAGGGCTTTGGGATCCGCGAGAGGTGGAGGATAGGATGCTACATAGAGCTTGAAGGAAAGTGCGTATCTGCAGGGCCTTTGATGCAGTTCAGTGGGTGCGAGTTACATGTTGAGCATGTTCATGATGGCACAGAAAAGGTTCTGAAAAGAAAGAGACCGTGCTGGAACTGCCTTTACTTTTGCCGCTTAGAAACTGCCCAGCCAACAATGAAAAGATTCCTCTTGCTTCCCCCTACGCGCAGGATCACATCCTTTTATGTCTCCAAGAGGCAGGATGCACAGCGGAGCTCTTCCACCAACTGCACCCACACGACCGGGGCCGCGCCAGCGAAGCGCTTGGCTTTTTCCCGGGCACTGTCAGCGCTCATGGAAACAACCACACGATGGCGCTGTAGACTTGCAAAAGAAGGCCAAGCACCCGGCCCAGCTCGAAACCACCCCAAGGGCAAAGGCAACTTGCACACGTCCCTGCACTCAAATCAACGGTGTCAGGACAAAAAGATTTCCCTCACCTTCCCCTTCCAAGAGCAGACTCCTCTTTACACCACACTCCAAGAGCCAGAAAAACCTCTTTGGCCCAAGAAAATCTTTTCCCTCTCGCAGATTCTGCCCACCAACTTGAACCCCTGGCAAAAACAGAGCTCAGTGCCAGCTGAGGAAGATCTTGCTGCCAACAACTTCACCTGCACCCCTCAAACTAGCAGCACACACGCTGTTCTCAGCACTCTCCTTCTCAGCTCTAGGTACCATCCTAAGCCTTCCCTCTCCCAGAGTCAGGGTCCAAAGACAATGGCACCAGGGACTGCTCACACACCGAAGGCACCAGGACAAAAGGCTCACGAGCTTGGCCTTTGCATTCCCACTGACAGCTCAACAGCTCTAACCCAGAGAGAGCTCTGCCTGTTGGGAAAAGCCTTTAAAATCCCTAAGAGCACCTGATGTGCACATCCACACCTGCTTTCCTTGCCAAAGAGAGCAACTACAAGCCCATCTCCAAAGAAACGGCATCCCCTCCTCCAAAATGCAACACATCCAGCGACTGATCCACCTCCAGTATTGAATATGTCCAGCAATTGCCCCTACATGCACAGGGGCCAGAAGAGAAATGTCTTGCTGGACTATTCCTCCCCATGGTACCTTAACATCTGCTCCAGCAACACTGGCACTATGTCCTTGCCTTCCCAAGGAAAGGCACTCCGAGTCTCTTGGCCTTGCCTTGCCTTCAGCACCGTGTCTAGTTCTTCTTAAGCTACCCTTGCTCTGCTTCCTTTGCCTACGTCTGCCTTGCCTCGCACTACCTACAACTTGCTGGCTTTGCTTTGCCCTGCCTACCACTCTTTCCCTTGCCTTCCATGCAGGCAAGGCGCTGCAAACCAAGTGCAGGCAATTGTGGGCAAGTCAAGGGAGAGGTAGGCAAGGCCAGAGCAGTGAGGGGAAAGCAAATGGAGTGGTAGGCAAGAGAAGGCCCAGAAGTTAGAGGCAAGGCTGGCCGTAGGAAGGAAAGTCCACTGATGGGAAGGCCAGGCAGAAACAGGAAGGGCTTGGCAAGCCAAGGCCCTGGAGGAAAGCAGTAGGCAGGTCAAGGGCGGGGCATGGCCATGCAAAGGAATGCAAGGCTACAGAGGGCTAGCAGGGCAAGGCAAGGAAACTGTTGTGTTGCCAAGGCAAGGCCAGGCAAGGCAGGTGAGAAGTACATTCAATGACTGCTAGTACACAAAAGTGGCCAGGACCAAGTGCTCTGTGTGGCCTTGATCCCGCGTGGGTCATCTCTCCTCTGCACCTAAAAGACTTGAGCTACCTGCTTTGCTTTGTATGCAAAAGAACTCTCATTCTGGTCCCCGAGCTCAAGGGCAAAATGTGAATTGCCCTTCCAAGATTCAAGACATGCAAGGATTGCTCCCAGACAAAGGCTGCCCATAGAGATGAGTGTGGCAACATGCGTCCTCCTCCCCTGGTCTTCCTCTCATGTGATCCTGAAACACCGGAGATGCTTGAGAGCTTTGAGATTCCTAGGAGGAGCAGAAAGGGCAGGGCAAGGGCATGAAAGGTCATTGAAAAGGGGTCTTGAATTCCAGGTGGGGGAGGGGTGAGCAAGGTCATGCAAGGCAAGGGAGGGGTTCAAGGGCAAGGCAAGGCAAGTGGTGGCTTTGCGAGGCGAGGCAAGGCAGTGAGGGTCCTAGAAGGAAAAGGAAAGGTGAGGCCAGACCTAGACGAATGTGAAAGGAAGTCAGGTGGGGGATGGGTGAGCAAGTCAATGCAAGGCAGGGGAGAAAAGGCAGGTTGAGGGAAGGCTACAGAGGGGGCAGCAAGGAAATGCAAGGCATGGGGAAGCATGTGAGGAGTGGGCGCTGCCAGCCGGCTGGGATGGCAGGGGCGGGGCCACTGCAAGTAGCATGGGGGGGATGTGGACGGGGGTGTTAGTGTGCGGCAGGTGTGTGTGTGTGTGTGTGCAGCGGAGTGCAGGGTAAGTGCAGGTGTGTGTGTGCGCATACGGGGGTTTTGTGCCGGGTGCTGTGCCGGGGGGAGCCGTTCCACCGCCAAGAAGGTGTGGGAGTGAAAGGAGTAACATAGATGTGTCTTTACAAAGAGACCGTGTGAATCCGTCCTTAGACAAGGCTAGGAATTTACAGGGAGGGAAGTAAGAGAAGAAAGTATTAGCTCTAGAAACTGTTACTAATCAACAGAGACTGTTGCTCAGCCAAGGCCCTGTTAAATTCCTGAACCTAGAGCAAGGCAGCAAGGACTTAATAGCATTAGGAATAGGTTCGTTTTCTTCCTTTTCCATACCAAAAGGGGGGTGCATATTAGAGGGGGGAATAGAGTAGGCAGTTCCGGCAGTCTGTAATTCCCGAGTACCTCAGAGGGTGCTGTTGCCAGGAACTTAGCAGAAAAAGGGGGCTGCGTCCCGCAATCATTTGAGAGACTCCATGGCAAAAGCCCCATGGCCTCTCCCTGGAGTTGAAGAATGTTACAGGACTCCTCTGTCTCCTTTTTGGTGGATGAAGAAACTCAGAAAACAACACTTCTGCCAGAACTCTCCAAGATGCCCCCTTTGCTCCCAGTGACTCCATCACTGCCCGGGAAGCTGTCTTTTCTACCAGAGATGTTCGAGATACAGTTAAAAGTCGTGCGGCAGAGAAAAAAGGCAAGAATTGGTTTACAAGGGATGGCAAACAAGAGATACCAGAGCCTTTGGCCCTACCAATACTAAAACAACTCTGTGAAGAGAGTCCTTGCATTTCCTGAGGATTGGCAGAAGCCTTCCTCATGATGCATGTTGCTGTGGGTCTTTTTAGACTGGCAAAACGAGCTGTTGAAGGTTGCTTGATCTGTGCTAAAGCAAACAGCCGAGTTACAAAGTAACCTGCCAGGGGAGGGAGGCCTTGGGCTGCATGTCCCTTCCAAAGACGCCAGGTGGATTTTCCTGAGATGCCCCAAGTGGCAAGGCTTAATATCTTCTGGTAATCGTATGTCAGCTAGCAGGGTGGCCAGAAGCATTTCCAACTGCTTCAGCAATGACAGGATCAGTTATTAAGGCATTGTTGGAACAAGTCATTCCAAGATAAAGCATTGTAGAAGCAATAGACTCAGATAGGGGAACTCATTTTACAGGAAAGATCCTTCAAGGGAAAACCCCTTCTTTAGGAATACAATGGAACCTCCATAGGCCCTGGCACCCCCAGAGCTCGGCTCGGGTAGAATACAATGAATAGAGAAATAAACACCTTTTGAAGCTGGTAATAGAAATCAAGATGCCATGGGTAGGGCTTTGGACATTGGCTTTGGCGAGAATGAGGGCCTGACCCAGAAGAGAGATTCAGTTATCTCCCTTTCAATCGTCGTTTGCAATTACCCTGGTAAGTCTCAACCTTGGGGGGGGGGGAGGGGGGTAGAGGCAAGTAATGTATATTTAAAACCATCTGTGGCCAGGATACTGCTTCTTGTGAAACCCCTTCAACAGGAAGCTCAGCTGGCACAAGCCCCGCCTTTGGACTTTGCTGCTTGTAACATCCAACCGGGAGATTGAGTCCTAGTTAAGGGGTAGAAAGAAGCGCCAATGGTGGTGAAATGGCGTGGCCCATTCCAAGTGTCACTGACCACAGAAACAGCCATCAAGACAGCTGAACACAGGTGGACCCGTCACACTTGGGTCAAGGTCTCTGAAGCCTCAGAGATTTGCACATCTTGGCTGGAGGAGAAAGCCGGGAGGCCGTGACTGACACTCTGCAGGAGCGGGCTGGAGCAGTAGCCAGTGCTTCAACATCAGAGGAAGCCCTGCGTGCCTACCCACAGACCATCTGCTGAAATAGTCTGTATGGGCATCCCTCCTCTAGAATCTCCACTCACTGGGGGGCTAATACTTGCGGCCATTGTTGTACGTTAGGTGGTTTCTGTGTCTTCAATTGCCACAGGTGGTGCAGAAGACAACGTGAAAATTAGACTAGCTAATTAGATCACACTATTAAAACATTTTCCTTAATAATTCTACTTTTATATGGTCAGCTAAGTTTAGGCCAGGAGTGGGAGAATCAATTTGCAGCCTTAGGAGAAGAAGTAGCAAAAGTTTTTAACCTTAGCAATTGCTGGCTCTGTGGAGGGCCAGGAGGATCTGAAGAGTGGCCATGGTTGGCTAGCCCAGCTGAACCTAAGTGGTGGGTCAACACCCGACGTGAGGTCCATACTAGGACAGGATTTTGGGCCGAAGAAGGAAGTCCATGGCCACTTCATTCTTCTCAAAAAGGCACTTATTGCCTAAACAGGACAGGGCATGTCTATGTAGGAAAAGGCGTTTGTCAATTGACTTTCCCTCTGGGTTTAAACAATTGGGTTTCGAGCCCCAATTGCCCTCCTTACAATTGTTCCAAATATCAAGGCAAATGCAATCAAATACCTGTTCGGCTCACTAATGGTAGCTGCGTAAGGTGTTCTTGCCACACTTACCAAAAATATTTGGAAGCCTGTAAAGCAATGGGGAGGAACAAGGGCTTTTTTGACCACCTATTTTTGAGCTGTCCCCACAAAAATTCCACAAGTAGAAGACATGTTGTTTGTGATTATCAGTGGGAATGGCAACACCCGATTGGAACTCAAAGCCTTTTAGTGAGTTCTGCTCCAAATGCAACCAAGCAGCTTGCAGATGTAAAAGTAGATGGGAACCCTGTGTGGGAGCTTGGAAATGCAAATACTGTGACCCTTATGGTGGGGCAACTATTGTTGGAGGACCGTTAGGCCCGGGAATCCTCCTGTATTTTGACCCACCAATTGATGACCAAGGGTAGGAAGGCCCCTTTGCTAATGGAACATGGGCTTTGAAAGGACATTATTGGATTTGTGGCCAATATGCTTAGCTCAGGCTACCTCCAAACTGGTCAGGGATATGGTATATTTATTAGACCATTGTTCTTTTTGCTACTACAAGTTCAGGGAAATCGCTTAGGAATCAAAATCTGTGATGATTTAATTAGAGAAAAGCAGTCAGCTGATGCAGCCCTGGCTGGAGGGAGCACCCCAATTTGAATGAGATAATTAGGTTACAGGCTGTCTCGGAAATAATTACCAACCAGCCAGCCACAGCTCTTGACCTTCTAGCTGACCAACCCACTTGAACGAGGAAAGCGGTATTTCAACATTGGATGGTATTAGATTATCTGTTAGCAGAAGAAGGAGGAGTTTGTGGGAAATTAAATGACTCGAGCTGCTGTTTGCAAGCAGATGACAGCGGAAATGTGGTCAAACAAATAACAAAGGAAATAACGCCAGCTCATGGACCTGTCCAAATGTTGAAAGGATGGTAATGGGACATGTTTGCATGGTTAACTGGCCAGCTATGGGCTAAATGAATACCATTTCTCCTCTTATATGCTATAGCAACTCTCATCTTTTTACCATGCGTGATACCATGCTGGGTGCAGCTCTTTCAGCAGGTGCTCAAGGGGATGCCGCTAGCAGCCATGCCTACCTGATCCAGAAATGCATTTAAAAGGACAGAAAAGGATGTCACTGCAAATAATAGCAAAACCCAAGAAGGCTCCAGAAGAAAAAATTGAATCAATGGTAATTAAGGTTTGTAAAGACAAATATAGATCAAATTAAAAGAGGAGGGATTGAAAGGAGTGAGATGGATGAGTCCTTACAATCAGACCGTGTGAATCGGCCTGTAGACAAGGCTAGGAACTTATGGGTAGTGAAATAACAGAAGAAATGATTAGTTCTCGAGAACTGTTACTAATCATCAGAGACTGTTGATTAATCGAGGCTGTATTAAATTCCTGAACCTAGAGCAAGGCAACAAAGACTTAATATTATTAGGGATGGTTTCTTTTTCTTTCTTTTCGATGCCAAAAGGGGGGTGCATATTAGAGGGGGGCATAGAGTAGGCAGTTCCGGAAGTCTGTATCTCCCGAATACCTCAGCCAGTGGGGAAAAGGAAGAGGGCGTTGTGGCCGGGAACTTGGCATCAAAAGGGGGCTGCATCCCGCAACCGTTTGACAGACCCCATGGGAAAAGCCCCATGGACTCTCCCTGTAGTCGAAGAATGTTGCAGGACTCCTCTGTCTCCTTTTCGGACATAAACCTCAGGCATCGTGGATTAATTTTCCCTAACGGCAGCGACCTACCGCGTGGTCTCCGTGCTCCTCCCCAGCCCCCCGGGAGGTGTAAAATAGTTCCCGGCGGCTCCCACCGCGCGTTACAGACGGCTGCGCGGCCCCGGGGCTGCCCGCTGTGCTCCCCTGCCCCGCCAGGGCTGCCCGCGGGCTGCGGAGCCACGTCGCCACCGGCGCGGCCAGGGCCGGGGCCCTTCTCGACAGCAGCCGAGG
Organism: Aphelocoma coerulescens; assembly: GCF_041296385.1. Lineage (NCBI taxonomy): Eukaryota > Metazoa > Chordata > Aves > Passeriformes > Corvidae > Aphelocoma > Aphelocoma coerulescens. Next base: position 1,002,181 of record NW_027184081.1, read on the forward strand.
GGCTGCGGAGCGGGCGGCTGCGGGACGAGCAGCTATTTTATGCCGCGCGGTGCTGCCGCCTCCATCTAGCTCTCCATCTCACGCTCGGCCGCGCTCGCCGCCCGCCCAGCCTCGCCGGAAGCTCTCCCGCCCGGGCCGTGCCCCGGCTCCGCCTGCGGCTCGGCAGGGCCCGGCCGCACGCGTGCTGCGTGGCTCGTGGCACCCGCGTTGCGCCGCAGGCGACGGGGAAAGCGGGGCGGGCCGGCGCCGCCGTGGTAGCGCGAGGAGAGGAGCGCCCGGGCGGGGCGGCGAGTGGCGCGGCGGTGAGCGCTTCTGCTTCCTGTCGCTCGGCGGCCGCCCACGGCAGGTGCCGTGTGACTCCGCGGAGCGGCGGGGCCGGCCGGGCGGTGCGCGGCCAAGCTTTCGGCCAGCGGCGGCCGCAGCGAGAGGCTGCTGGCACTGCCCGTGCCGGTGGAGAGAGCGGGGATCCGAGGCCGGCCTTCCCAGGGCGACGAGGGGTGGCCGCCTTTGCCGCGCTGCCCTCCCTGCAGCACGTGGCCGATTCCGGCGAACCCGGCGTCCCAGCAGCGGCGCGGGCGGGAGGGAGTGGGGAGCGCGCTCGGTTGCCGTGCCGGCCGCTCCCGCCCAGCGCTGCGCTCCGCCGAGGCGTTTTCCCGCCCGTCCTGGGCGAGACGTAAGGGACGCTGAACTTGGAGCTTGGCTGTCAGTGGGAGCAACTCCCCTCCATTGTCGATGTCTTTTTCCTGCCCTCCGATTCCGCTACCTTGTGGTAGGTGCGATGGTGCTGAACAAGGGCGATGTCTTGGCACAGTTGCTGGCATAGATGGTGCGAGAGCTCCACGCAAGGAGCTTTGAGTGGCATGTGTGAGGGTAGGAGGGTACGGCACCCATATGTGAAAAACGAGGTTCACTCTCCTGTGAGAATTTAAAGCGTTTAATATAAAGACAATAAGAGACACATAAAATAAAGCAAAGGGGTAACGGCCGGGTGCCTTGGCGCTCTGCCAAGAGCACACCTGATGCTGGAGGCGAGTCCTTTTTATACCATTTTTACTGTCTGTTCTTCATTCATATTAAAACTTTTCCTGGAGCTGTTCTGCATGGCCACTCCTTGGTTCCGCCTTTTTAGAGCATGCGTAGTCTTCTGCCTTGTGGTTTTATTTCTCTTGATTCTTGGGGTTGGGCTCACTAGGCTAGGTAAGAGTCGATGGTAGGGTGGATCTCTTAATTCTCCAGATAGTCAGGGCTGATTGCAGCTTTGGGCCTCTTTGCCCCCCCCCCGGGCAGAGTGGTGATAACGGCTCTCGGACTCTCCTGGCCGCCTGTTCTCCGGTTCTCCGGGCGGAGTAGCCTTTTGGCCCTTTTGTTCCCTGGACAAAGTGTTGATTAGCAGCTCCTTGGGCCTCATCCTCTGTTCGCTTGGAGGTTATCTTACTTGCTCACACTTGCTAGCATTCTTGCTAAAGAGAGAAAACTACATCCACCCAGCAAAATGCATTTCTAACATTATATAATATCTACCATTATACTTTGCGAGAAGCCAATATAATATATGTTTATAACAATCCCCCCTTTTCTATTTTATAAATCATTTGGCTTGAGCAATAATTCTTTTTTCTTGGCTTCTAGTGTCCCTTCGTTCTTTTCACAGATTAATTTGGCTTCTTCGAGAGGGTCTTTTATATCACTTTGTCTTTTTAATACCATAATTTTTTGTGCTGTTCCAGACATAGCCAACTTTGGGTCAGTAGGCATTGCCACAACTTGCATGCCTTGAACTACGCTGGTGATTAGCCGAATAAAGCAGGGGATCAAGCAAGGGAGAAATATTAGACCAGCTGTAGCACATAAGAGGAAGAAACCTAGCTTCTTCCACCATTCTTTCCCCAATATGCCATCCCACCAGTTAGCAGACATCATTGATTCCCATTTTTGGACTGGTACATGGGCTATTTTTCTGATATTGTTGGCGATATCTAGAAGGGCATCCCCATTGTCATCAATTTTTAAACAACAATCCGATGTATTGAACTTCCAGCACACACCCCCTTCTTCAGCCAGTAAATAGTCTAAAGCCAGCCTATTTTGATATATTGCAGCTCTGGTTTGGCGTTGCTGGCTGACTATTAATTCCATAGCCCCGGCTGTTTCATTGGTTATGATTTCTACAAGAGCTTGGAGTCTGATGATACGATTCAGCATGTAAATTGGGGTTCGATATCCCCAACTTCCATCTTGTGCCCAGGTAGCTGGCCCATATGTTTCTAATATTCGCTCAGGGGGCCATTCCTCATCTTTCCATTTTTGGAATCCTCCAATTAAATCTCTTTTATTTCTTTTGAAGTCTTCATAGACAGGTATTCCTAATTGATCTCCCTCTGGTTCTGGTAGAAGGAAAAACCCTGGTTGAATGATTCCTAGTGTACAACTCCCTTCCCAATGTGAAGGGAGTCTTGGGTATGCCCTCTTCCCACATATCCAAAATAAGCCATCTGGTGCTTTCCAATAATCACCTTCTTGATGATTTATATTCTCCCAAAATTTGGATATTTCTGGGATTCCAAAATAAGGATTTTTCCTACACTGAAAGAGTCCAACTTCATTATCGTATACACAGTCTTTTCCTTTTTTCTGAGCCCAATACCAAGTTGGTTTTTCTGGGACCCACCACGCTGGAGTTTTGTTACTCACTTTATACCTTTTACAGGGAGTGTTTCCTACTTCATTAAGAAAGTTTTTCCCAGTTCGCCAGAGGCATTCTTCCCCTATCACTGTTGAACTTAAAATCCACCCCTCAGGTCAGTTCCCCCCTCTTATATTTGTCCGGTTCCATTTAAGGAGTTCTACCGGGCCTAGGCTGCTACCTTTCCATGGCCATTCTTCTGCCATTAAAGCTCCTCCACAGACCCAACAGTTGGTTATGTTAAGTTCTTTACCTATCCTCTCCCCCAATTCTACAAACAGGTTTTTTTCTAACCTTGGGGTTTTTTCCTCTTTTAACTGTTGTTTGAGCTTTGCATACAGGTCCTGGCGTGAGGTGAATATAGGGCGAGGTTGCTGTGCTGGCTTTGTATCTTTACTTACCACTTGTTCTTTTACCAAATCTTGGACTGTTCCCCTGGTGGCAGCTGTGAAGCAAATCCATTTTTCTCCTTTTGGACAATTACTTCCTAGTCTGTTTCCACTTGTTCCCAAATTTTCTGTAATCTAATATTTTTCCCCTTTATGCATGCAAATACCTAATTTGGACGAGTCATAACAGTGACTGTTGATATGGGTATGAGTAATAAGAAAGAAGCCCCGGTGTCTTTCCATGTAGAGCTTTCGATAGCATTTGTAACATGGTCTTGCCGGTGTCCCGAAAGGGAGCAGGATAAGTGACAAAAGAAGGAATAACAGAGGTCCGGCATGGCTTATACTCCCACCTCCCTTGCCTATGAGGTTGCAACCCATGGCAGGTGTATTGGATCTTCTCGGTGGCGAGTACAGTGGCCAACCCGGTCTTGCCCTCTATTTCCTTGTCGCTTCCTTTGTAGCTTTTAGGCAAATTTCTTTTGGTACTTATTTTAACTGTAGTATCTTATCGTATCTTAGGTGTTTCCCATTCAACAGGCACTAGTAATTCCCATCTGCAGAGCAAAGTTATTACTTTTGTTGCTTATGATTTTGTCTGGATAGGGGGTTGACTTTGTGCTTGACACCTTTTACAACTAGGGTGTCGATGGTGTGGAATGTCGATTTCCCTCCAGATTAATTACTTATATTTGACCTGGCTGGCATGCCCCGTGTTAGAATGATTCAAACAGGGTATATGATGTGGCACTGATGGAAGTTGTGATTCCCCCCCTTCTTAATACAAGTCACAGGCTAGAATCAGAACATGAGAGTTCCCTGTTTGATACAGTCCCAACCCTTCCTGTTTGAAGTGAGAATATTCTTCTCCACGATGTCCCAGAATTTGTCCAGGGGCCACTGATATCAATTTGGCTTTCACTTCTCAGTTAGGTGTGATTCTTGCATATCCCTTGGATTATTTAGATTGTTCTAGTTCATTGTCACCTGGCCTCCGTTTAAGAATCAATTTGGTATCACCTGGTTTGGATATTACAGTCCACTCTTCAGGTTCTTTTACAGGTCCTTTGATTCTGCTGGTCCTTTGATCCACCCTCGTTCCTTGGTCCGGATTGCGGCCTCAGTCGTCAGCAGTACCTGAAAAGGACCCTCCCATTGTGGAGTCAAAGATTGTTCTTTCCATGTTTTTACTAGTACCCATTCCCCTGGATGGATATTATGAATTTTGAACTCCAAAGTTGTGGTTTGAGGGATCATTCCTTTCAGCCGCAAATTTTCAAGTGTTCTGGCAATTGTGGTGACGTATTTTTTGACACTTACTTCTCCTACTTCATAAGTGGCTGTTTCATGTTGAGTGGTAAGGAAGGGTAATCCGAACATCATCTCGTAAGGAGATACTCCCAGGTCTGACCTGGGCTGTGTTCGGACTCTCAACAGAGCCAAAGGTAAGCATTTGACCCATGACATTTGAGTTTCAATCATTAATTTTGTTAAAGTTTTTTTCAAAGTCTGGTTCATTCTTTCTACTCGGCCTGAACTTTGTGGGTGCCAGGGGGTATGTAATTCCCATTTTATTCCCAAGGCTTGAGTTATTTGTTGTAAGAGTTTGGATGTGTCTCGGTTTGAAAGACAGGTGTCTGCTAAGGAAGGCAGAAGCCTCCCTTGGAGTGGCAGATGTAACCCCTTTCCCTCTGAGTTATGATTTTGGAATCAAGGGTCTTTAGGAAAAGATGTGGGAAATAGGAATAACAGTTCTTTACTATATATATAGATAGATAGATAGATAGATAGGTAGATATATAGCCAGTCGAACAAAACAACAACAACTATGACAGTAACAGCAAACACAAACCCAGTCCCAGCCTTCTCGGCTGTCAGGCTATTTCCCCTTGGGTGCAGTTCCGCTCGCAGCCGGCAGGGATCGCTGGCGGCTGCCGGTGAGCAGGGCAGGTGCGATGGTTCCCCCGCGGCTGCAGGGGGCGCTCCGGAGCGAGCTCGGGGAACACGCGGCTGCTTTGGTGCCCTGGGATCCCGGGGAAGGATGGAACAAAGGAGCTTCACAAACCGGTGGGCACCTGGTCCTGGGTTCCCGGAAACAGCAGGCTGGACTGGTAGGCTGGAGCGGCAGGCACAAACACAAATCCCGGGTGGCAGATGAGATGTATCCAAAAGGGGAACCCCCCGGGGCTCCAGGCAGGCAGGGTAAGTACGGCTATAGCGTAGCGAAGGCTCAAAACAGCAGCGGAGTAGGGCGGCCGCAGCCCACGCTCCAGCAGGGCAGGGAAAGCAGCTTTGGGATCCCCAGTGTTGTTCCCAGCAGAAAGGAAAGACGCCGAAAACGGGAACCAGCAGCTCCTCTCTCTGCACCTTCTCCCTCCAGACGCTGAGAACGAACTGAACTGCCCGCCAGGTGAGAACAAAAGCCTGGCCGGGCCCTTTTGTCTTTCTTAAGTATGGCTATCTCCTCTCAAGTATGGCCATTTATCTCCTAGCAACATGCTATGGGAAAAAATTCCTTTAACAGAAAAAAAACTAGGACTAAACTAAAAACCCCAACAGGATGTAAAATGTGTTCCTCTATCTGAGTCTATTTTATTAACCATTCCATATCTGGGAATAATTTGTTCCAGAAGGGTTTTGCATACTATGTTAGCTGTAGCTCTAGTAGCAGGAACTGCTTCTACCCAATGAGTTAGGTGGTCTACTATTACTAATAGGAACTTCCATCTCTGTACTTGAGGAAGTTCAGTGAAATCTACTTGGATACTTTGGAATGGTCGCAGAGCTAACTCGCGGCCTCCTAATGTTGTTTTTCTCATTATTTTCCTATTCACTCTTTGGCAAGTTATACAGTTCCCAAAGATTCCAATACACCCATAATTTCTTAGGAAATGATCACACAAAGCTTGAGTACCCCAATGAGTTTTTTGATGCATATCTTCTAATATTCTCTTAGTGAGTGGCTTATTAAGTAACTGTCTCCCATCAGGGAGTTTCCATTTTCCAGATTGATCTTGTTCTCCCCCTATCTTAAATAATTCTTTTTCTTCTTCTTTACTAAATCTGGGGATTTCCAATTCTCCCCTTTCTGGGGTCAGGATTAACATAATTCGTTCGGTCCCATTTTCTGCTGCATCTTTGGCTTCTTGGTCTGCTAGATTATTCCCTCTTATTTCTGGGGTCATCCCTTTTTGGTGTCCTTTGATATGCACTACGGCTATTTCTTCAGGCAATTTTAATGCCTCCAACACTTCTGAAATCAGGCCTTCATGTATCAGTTCCTTCCCCTTTGAATTTAGTAAACCTCTTTCTTCCCAGATCTTCCCAAAGGTATGTACTACCCCAAAGGCATACTTTGAATCAGTATAGATGGTCCCCTTTTTGTGTGCTAAATGCTCCAGTGCTCTCTTTAGAGCGTATAATTCACAAGATTGCGCCGACCAATTTGAAGGTAGTTTTCCTTTTTCGATGGTCTGCATATTTATCCCATCGACTAAGGCATATCCTGACATTCTTTTTCCTTGCAAGCATCTGGATGAACCATCCACATATATTCTTTCCCCTTCTAAGAGGGCTTGTTCTGCTAGATCTTCCCGAACTTTTGTTTGGTATTGAATAATTTCTAAGCAATCATGTGCCAGGTCATCTTTTGGTTCTCCATACAGGAATTGGGCCGGATTGAGGCTTTTGCTTGTTTCTATAGTTAGACCATTACTGTCAATCAGAATTGCTTCATATTTTAATATCCTGGAGTCTCTTAACCATTTTTCAGCTTTTTGATTTAGCACATTCCGGACCGCATGGGGTGTGTATACAATCAGTTTACTTCCAAAGGTGAGCTTACGGCTCTCCTCCACCAAAATAGCAGTAGCTGCTATGGCTTGAATGCATACTGGCTAGCCACGGCTTACTGGGTCCAATAGTTTAGATAAATAAGCTATTGGTCTTCTCACCCCTCCCCATTCCTGGACTAATACACCATGAGCTACTCCATTTTCTGCATTCACATATAAGTGAAAGGGTTTTTCTAGTGAGGGTAAGCTTAGGGCTGGTACCGAGGCTAGTTTCAACTTCAGTTTTTCTAATTTATTATCATCATCTTTGGTGCATTGTATATTGTCTCCCCCTGTTAATTTTTCATATAAAAATTTTACTGCTTGTGTATATCCTTCAATCCATAGTCTGCAATATCCCAGTAGCCCCAGCAGTCTCCTAACCTCCTTTTTTGAAGAGGGAGGAGGGAGGGATAAAATCCCTGTAATTCTTTCAGGACTTCGTTTTTGGCTACCTTTGCTTATCAGGTGGCCAAGATATTTTACTTCTGATTCCACAAACTGTAATTTCCCTTTTGATGCCCTTAGTCCCTTTTCCCCAAGAAAATTTAGAAGCTTTATAGTAGCTTCTTTGACTTTAATTTCATCTTCTCCTGATATTAGAAGATCATCTACATATTGGATAATTTGTATTCCTGGGGGAATGGGGAAGGTTTGTAATATTTCTCCCAAGGCTTGCCCAAATAAATTTGGGGCCTCACAATACCCCTGTGGCACTTTAGTCCACCTCAGTTGGTTCTTTTTCCCTGTGTTTGGATCTTCCCATTCAAAGGCAAAAATATTTCGGCTTTCCTCTGCCAGTGGGCAGGCCCAAAAGGCATCTTTAAGATCCACCACACTAAACCACTGATGTTGAGGTGGAATTTTGCTTAAAAGAGTGTAGGGATTTGCCGTTGTGTCCTCTGGGAACAGTTCCCACTCAGCCCGGTCAGCTCGGGACACAGCAGGCAACGGGGGCCAGCCTCTGATATCGGAGGGATCAAAGGTCTGGCTCGTGGGTCCTTCCAAGGGACCGCGGCGATAAAGGCAGACGGCGGAGGAAAGGGGGCAGGCTCAGAGTTGGGTTAAATCCAGAAAGTTTATTGGCCCTCCGGACGGGGGGACCTCAACCACCAGGGGTGCCCAACCCAGAGCACCTGCAGATCGCGCGCCGGGGCATTTTATGGCGGGGGGGGCATGGGGGGGGGTGTACAGAACAACCAACCAGGGAAGGGAAGGGTGCGGCAAGCAGAACGAGGGACACATAAGGGAACCAACTATAACAGGGGAAGGGAGGGACTCCTTTCCCAGGACTAATCACCTGGCCCCCTTGCTAGAACTTTCCAGAAGCTTGGGAGGGGTGGCAGAGTGACAGACAGGGTCCTGGGAGGAGATAAAAATGACAGACAGGGTGATTTAAATAAAACAGGGGGGGGTGCCCACTGGGGTACACCAAACTTACAGAACATAGGGGGGAGACCCAGACTGAACTAAACAAACACACTCCCACAGGGATTAGGAACCATAGGGTAGCAGGCCCGTGTTCTTTTGTTTACTTCTCTTAAATCTTGCACTAATCTATAATTTCCATCAGATTTCTTTACTGGGAGAATAGGGGTATTATGAGGGGATTTACAAGGTTCTAGTGTCCCATCCTTTATTAATTCTTCTATCACTGGTTTTAAGCCTTTTCTCCCTTCTAAAGATATAGGGTACTGACGTACACGAATGGGACATTCTTGTTTTTCAATTGTGACCCTTATGGGGTCAATATCTAGTCCACCCCTATTCCCTTCCCCAGCCCAAACCTCTCTGTTAATTTTGCTTTCATCTTCTTGGCTAAGTTTTAACACTTTGGCCGTCATTTTCCCTTCTTCTGGTATGACTCCAATCCCCAGTTGGATTTGTAAATCCCTTCCCAATAAATTGCTGCCAGCCCCAGGAACTAACAAAACATCCCCTATCCCTATTTTTGTTTCCCCTTCAATAACCACATCTTTAATGACAGGGACTTGAAATCTTTCCCCCTTTGCTCCTGTTACTTTTACCATATCATTACTCACATCACACCCTTTTGGAATATTCATCACACAAGTCCTTTCTGCCCCAGTGTCAACTATAAATTCTAATACTTCCTCTTGGGGGCCTACTTTTAAAGTTATCAAAGGCTCCAGATGGTATTTATCCCCCCAAAAAGAGAGCCCATGACTTTCCTATTGTTCTTCTGTGTGTGTTTCTTGAAATATTTTCAGATCCCTCCTCAGGTGGGGGCATTCTCTTTTATAATGCCCTTCTTCCTTGCAATAAAAACAGGCATCCCTGGGTTGTTCTTGGAATCTTAATTGTGCTGAGGTTTTATTTTTCTCTTTTCCACCATTTCTGAATCTTGAATGTTTAGGAGTGTTACCTGAGGGCTTTAGATTTTTTTGGAAGGTACTCTCTCGCATAGTGGCTATCATGATCTTTGCTTCCACTTTGGCTTTTTCTTCATCCCTCCGGACATATATATATCTTTTGAGCTTCCCTTACTAGGTCTTGTAATGGTTTCTCATACCAGTCTTCTATTTTTTCCAATTTTTTCCTAATATCTGGCCAGGCATGAGTGACAAAGTTAACTCTTAGCAGGGCTTGCCCTGCTAGGGACTCTGGGTCTATCCCAGAATATTGTTTCATATTCTTTCGGAGCCTCTCCAGCCACTCAGTCGGGGTTTCTTCCTTCCCTTGCTGCCCCTCAAAGGCCTTTCTGACATTTTGTCCTCGGGGTGCCGCCTCTTTTATTCCCTTGATTATCAAATTACGATAATCATTCATATGTCCCCTCCCAGCTTCATCATTTTGGTTCCAGTTAGGAGGTGTAATGGGCATTTTCTGATCCCTGGGTGGACCTTGTTGGTTTTCTCTTTCCCAAATTTTTATTCCAGCAATTCTAATCATTTCTCTTTCTTCTTGGGAGAATATTATTTTCATGATTGATTGCATTTCTTCCCAAGTGAAAATGTTGGGACCTAAGAACTGGTCCAACTGCTCAGCTGTACCTATGGGGTCTTCTAATAATCCTTTAATTTCTTTTTTGAAATTCCTAACCTCTGTAGAGGTTAGAGGAGCATTTACAAAGCCCGTTCCCCCTCCTCCCATAGGTACTTCTCTTAATGGAAATAAATGAATTTCTCGGCTTCCCTCTGTTTGTTTAGCAATGGAGGGATTGTTGGGCTGCCTCTGAGCCTTAATGGCACCTCTTGTATTCTGGTATGGTGCTCCTTCGTTAAGAAGAGGGTTTATTTGGGAAGAAAGCACCGAACTCCCCTGGGGAGGAGGGGCAGATTCAAAGTCTGGCGCTGAAGCCGAATATTCTGTGGTGCAGAGAGTGGGGGTGGGGTACGGCAGTGAAGCCAAATATTCCGGAGCACAGGAGGCGGGGGCCGGCTCTGAAGCCGGGTTTCTCAAGGCAGGAGAGGTGGGGGCTGGAGCCGGGACGTGTGACGTTTCCCTTGATTCAATTGAGGGTGCTGGGATTCCCGAGATATACGGGAAGGGCGGGATCCCCGGCATGGGCGGGGGCAGGGCTCCCCCCCCGCTCCATTGGGGCGGGAGGGCTGCCGGGGGAAAGGCCCCCGGTGCGGGCGGAGGGGGGGCTGGAGGGGGAAGCCCCGGAGCCAGGGGGAGGAGGGGGGAGGCAGCTTCTGATACTGGCGGCGGAGGAAACCCCGGAGCTGGGAGGAGGGGTGCAGCTTCTAGTGCTGGCGGTGGAGGCAATACTTCTAAAGGGTCCCAGCCTTTTTTCTCTTCTGTTTGCTTTTCCTCTGGGGTTTCTGATAGTTTAAAGACTTTGGTTCCCAGAGGTTTTGTAATTCCTGTCCAGCAAGAAGCATATTCTCTCTCCTCAGGGTGAGATGGCTCTTTTGAATTTACAAATACATTTAGAGCCTGGAAAATCCATGCCTCATCAGACCCATATTTTGGCCAGTACACATGATTATCCCCCCCTTTGAAATACTAATTCATTCCTTTAAAACACCAATCTTCCCTGCTGTAAAATACTACCCACCCTTTCACAGTACAAAAACCAAAAAAATTTACTATAGCCCACCTTCCCCAAAAACAAAGTTAACTTCTAATTACACAGTTTTTCATTCACACATTCACTCTTTTTAATATTTGTTCACTCTCTCATTCTTACTCACAACAGAATAATAAGGTACCTCTTTCAAGTCACTTGTTAGTATCCACCCATGGGTATGATATAATCCTTAGGATTCTGGGTGCTCTTGGATTTCCCTCAACCCAGCATTGCTAGCATCCAACCCCCCAACTTCTCTTGGGGTACTTTTAGGCCCTGGGTGCTCTTGGAGTTTTCCTCAACCCAGCATATGGGGGGGGGGTAGCTCCCACTTTGCAACCCCTTCCCTGGGACCCCGTCCCAGTCACCCCGGGAGATTCTTTCACTCCTCTTATCTCTCGCTTCGTCTCCTGGCTGGCCGCTGTTCTCGCGAACAAGACGGAGCCGCAGCACTCAGAGACTGCCACACTCGCTTCGCAGATCTGGGGGCAACCAGCCCGCGTCTCATTCATGTGAGGAATGCGACAACTCTTAGTTAAAAATTAAAACAATTTATTAAAAACGGAAAAGTGAAAAAAAATTAAAAATTTGGGATCCTATGGCTCGGTAGATGGTATGCCCCAGGAGTGCAGGGATTTTTGATCTTCTGGCTGAAACAGCACTGAACCTCAGGTAGAGAAAAAGGGCTTGCAGTGCTAGGCTGGCCTTTGGCTGGCCCAAAAGCCAAAAAAAAATTACTAAAAGTTCCTTGATAGGAGTACGCCTTCCCAGCACTGAACTCCACCTCAGCAAGGCTGGAGAGAAGGGGCGTGCCTTTCTCGTGCTCCCTGTTTTATAGTGTCTTTGCTCCACCCACAGCCCGCCCACAGCCCACCCCTTCGGTTCAAGGTGATTGGTGTTTTCCCTTTGACAGATTATCTCTGTCCACCAATGGCTCATCCTTGTCAGAGGGGTGGTACTAGTTGAGATAAGGGTCATTAAAATTCAGGTTGCCATGGAGCTTACAGGGTAATGGCTATGGGGGCTGGGCTGTTTGTTGGAACTGGGGTTTTAAAATCTGCCTTGGAACCAAAGTACAAGTAAAAACACCTAAAAAAAGTACTAAAATACATCCAACATCTTAAAACACTTGTAAAAGTATACAGTAAACACAGGAAGGATAACTCTTATGGTGTACAAGTGATTAATGTTTGAAAAGGGATTCTAACTGGGGAACTTTTAACTGGGGATTTTTTTTTTTTTTTACTGGGAAGGGTGCAAACAAACTGCTTTGAACAAGTGAAAACCATAATCATAAAACTTGATTTGTGTACCTGGGCTGATGGGTTAATTTTAACATTCAATTTTAAAATATTTAACTCAAAATTAATTAATTAAAACACTTAATATGCAAAGACCAAGCACAAATAGGGATTTCATGTATGACCATTCACACACACTCATCTCCCGTAACCACCCACTTTTTCTTTGGACAATACTTGCCAGTCCTGTTTCTTTTCCAGTGTCTGTGGGATTTTTGTCGAGAGCGCTCTCTTTCATTTGCTTTATTTTTGTGTCTTTCTTGTCCTCCGGGTATTGCCCTGCTGCCACCAAATCGCGCCAGAGGATGCTAAGCAAAGGTCCTGCCAACTTGGGCGGGAGGCGCCTTACCCTTGCTTCTTGAATCCTCCCACGCTTTTCAGAGGCGAGGTGTAGATCCGGGACGAGCCCCCAGTTGTGAAAAACGAGGTTCACTCTCCTGTGAGAATTTAAAGAGTTTAATATAAAGACAATAAGAGAAGGTTCACTCTCCTGTGAGAATTTAAAGCGTTTAATATAAAGACAATAAGAGACACATAAAATAAAGCAAAGGGGTAACGGCCGGGTGCCTTGGCGCTCTGCCAAGAGCACACCTGATGCTGGAGGCGAGTCCTTTTTATACCATTTTTACTGTCTGTTCTTCATTCATATTAAAACTTTTCCTGGAGCTGTTCTGCATGGCCACTCCTTGGTTCCGCCTTTTTAGAGCATGCGTAGTCTTCTGCCGTGTGGTTTTATTTCTCTTGATTCTTGGGGTTGGGCCCACTAGGCTAGGTAAGAGTCGATGGTAGGGTGGATCTCTTAATTCTCCAGACAGTCAGGGCTGATTGCAGCTTTGGGCCTCTTTGCCCCCCGGGCAGAGTGGTGATAACGGCTCTCGGACTCTCCTGGCCGCCTGTTCTGCGGGCGGAGTAGCCTTTTGGCCCTTTTGTTCCCTGGACAAAGTGTTGATTAGCAGCTCCTTGGGCCTCATCCTCTGTTCGCTTGGAGGTTATCTTACTTGCTCACACTTGCTAACATTCTTGCTAAAGAGAGAAAACTACATCCACACAGCAAAAAGCATTTCTAACATTATATAATATCTACCTTTATACTTTGCGAGAAGCCAATATAATATATGTTTATAACACATAGCTGAAGGCAAAAAAGGTCGGGGCATGTCATCAGCCGCAGTCGTGCTAAGTTGTTCATCTTTGCAAACTGCTTGCCGAGTTGTTCCTTTCTTAGGTAATGGGGGTTTGTATCAACCAGAACTGCATATGGTCAGTATTTGCAGAGAAGGCTACTTGGACTGTTGTTGAAGTGAGTGTAGCAGTTTCTATGGCATTCTGCACAAAAAGTGACAGGTCTCTCTGTGTTCCCCAATTCTTAACAAAGATGAAGTTAGCAAACCCCTGAAAAGAGGTTTTGCAAAACTTCAGGGATTTTTTCCTACTAGTACTGTAGAGACAACCATCGTCACCTTGTCTTTCCAAAAGTGAAGGTTACCGATTTTTGTCCAAGAGCATCAAGTGCTTTTGATCAGCGTTTGTGTGCATGCATTAGCCTTGTTCTTGTTCTTCCTTGGAGAACTTTTACAGTACTCAGATGATCTGTGTAGGCTGCAGACTGCAGTGGTGAACTTCAAGGCTTCCAGCAGAAGGGAGATGCTGTCCACGTTTTGGTTTCTCCTTAGTCTGAACCTTCAATGTCCAATAACGCAGCGTTTGGTGCTCGAGGCACCGACTCTGGCGTGCCCCAGGTCAGAGACAGTCCAGCTGCGTTACCTCCACGCGTCGCTGAAGCGACTTCGGGATCAGGAAAAGAGCTGCTTGCTGGGCTAGCTAGCTGGCTTCTCTGCAGAGGGAAACACGGCAGGAGCCGATGATGTCGGCTCACGTTAGCTCAGAGACAAAGGAAGAGAGAGGCTGTTCAGGTCTGGCTTCTAACAGGTTTAATGCGATAGGATGATGATGAGGTCGGATTGATGGGAATCCGCTCCTTGGAGCCTTGTCCTCAGTTTTATAGGGAATTTGAAAACCCCCTGTAACTATTCCTGAAAAGACCTGCCTTGCTAAATTAGTGCTTTTTAAGTCTTGTGTCCCCAGGATAGAACAACAAACTCACAAAGATAACGGCAGTGGATCTACGGGACTTCCGCAGGCCTTCTGGGCTGCAGACATCTCTGACCAAAGGCCACAGATGACATGTACCCTGATCCTGCTGAACGCCCGTCCGCCCTGGACTCAGCTTCGAGGTTTGATTGATACTGGTGCTGATGCAACTATCATCTCCTTCTCTGCGTGGCTTCCCTCATGGCCTTTACCCCCCGTGGGATCGGCCATCGCAGGATTAGGAGGAACCACACAGAGCTATTGAAGCGAACGGCCTGTGATGGTGAAGGACTCAGAGGGGCACACAGCTACAATTAGGCCTTATGTTACTACCACTTCCCTTAACCTTTGGGGACGGGATGTGTTGGCAGCCTGGGGCATACGGATTGGGACAAATTTTTAGCAGGGGTCACTGTGCGCAAGGGTGCACAGTATCCTACACTGCCTTTGCAGTGGTTGATTAACACACCAATCCGAGTCAGACTCTGCTTAGTTGAATTAAGGGCTGTTATCACGACTTTTCAACAATTCTCACAGGAACCTTTGAATTCGGTTACTGTTGGGGAAGATGAAACAGGAAAGCCTTATAAATATGATTGCCTAACAAAAGATTTTGGGAATATGAAAACTGTGAGCGACATCAAAATGAAGGCCATCTTTGAGATATAGAGTCTTAGTTACTGAACAACTAGAAAACAATGGTATAGCCGGCTGAAGGTAATCCCCTCTTGATTGAACAATACCCTCTGCTTGCAGACAGGTCCAAGGGTCAGAGCAGACCCTACTAGCTCAGCAGAAGGGGTCCAAAGAGTAGTTTTTAGAAGTTAAAATGTAACACTCTATGGTAATGTAAGAACTCTTATAGGCTGTATGTAAATGCTATAGGATTTGTACCTTGTATTAGATTGGCTAGTGAGAATTAGAATATTCACTACAGAAGATGATTTATTGTATTGTAACAAGCTCCTCGCTCTCTTAACTCCTCTCTTAACTCCTCTCTTAACTCCTCTCTTAACTCCTCTCTTAACTCTTCTCCTCTTAGTAACGCTCTTAGTAATGCTCTTCTCCTCTTAGTAACGCTCTTAGTAACTCTCTTAGTAGCTCTCTTAGTAATGCTCTAGCTCTCTCGCTCACTCTCTCTCCCTCTCTTACACCTTGGGCCTGCTTGGAGCTGCAGCTGGCAGCTCTAAGCAGTGCCTCTGTACCCACGCCCTTTGCAATAAACTGCATGCTCCAAAGACCCGCTTATAGAGATCTCTCGCCTCCATCCGCCCGTCTCCAGCCGGGCCCGACCGAACCCACACCCTCAACACCCATCATCTCACGATCAGTTTCGACAAACTGGCGCCCAAACGTGAGTGAAGGCCCGATTCAGCTTCTTCCACCTGTGAGAGACTTCTCCATGGACGGTAACTAAATGACCAGTTAGAGCCACCTGGAACGTGTCGTGAGCACGGCATACCGTTGCTGCGCAGCGTAAAAGCCGGAGCTCTATAACTCTGCCGAGGCAGCCCTCGAGCACGGGGAGCCGTTACTTCGTAGCAATTACCTGGAGCTCTCGGAGGGAGGAAATTGCCTGGCAGTCCTCGAGCACAGACGGCCACTGCTGCGCAGCGGTTACCTGGAGCTCTTTGAGGAAGTTTGCCGCGGTACCCCTCGAGCACGGACACGCTGCTAAGCAGTGCAGACCGGAGCTCTTAGGAGGGATCCAGCCGCGCGCCCGAGCACAGGCGGGTATTGCTCAGCACCGCCCGCGCTGGAGCTCTTGAGTGGAGACACCTGCGAGGTCCCGAGCACGGAAAGCCGTTGCCAAGCGACGCCTGAAACCGGAGCTCTGAGGAGGGACCCGACAGCAGCGTCCTGAGCGCCGTGTGGAGAGCCTGGCCAGCCCCCCACGACGGACTTCTGATTAAGGACCCTGCCCCCTGCGACATCTAGGTGAGTATCATACTGGTCAATAATGGGACAAACTCACTCTGCCCATGACAGACATCTCTATAAGCAACTTAAGTATTTACTAAGCTCCGGTCCAAGTCAATTACCTAAACAGGAGCTAAAAAACCTCTTAGAATGGACTCTGATTAATTTCCCAAATGCTGACCGTTCCGCCGTCTTTACAAGAGACTTCTGGGACACAGTTGGGGTTAAACTCTTTAATAATATCTCCCGCCGGGATATGGCTGCCGCGGAGCTGGTCCCGGCTTGCAGAGCGCTTGTGGAGCTGTTTGCCGCAAAGGTGCCGCCCGCAGCAGCCACCCCGCCGGGTCCCGCTCCTGCTGCGAGCCCGCCCCTCACCGCCGCGAGCCTGCAACCGGGCACGGCCCCCGCCCCGCCGCCGGACCTCACGGCTCCGGTACCCGCGGTCCGGCTGTCTCGTGCCGCCCCGCCCCACCCCCCCGCGGTCCCTGCACCGGTCACCCCTGCCCCACCGGACTCCACCGCCCCCCCCACCGCCCCTGTCATCCCCACCCCCACGGTCCCGTTAGTCCCTGCTGTCCCGCCTCTCGCGGCTCCGGTAGCCGCGGTCCGACTGACTCGTGCCGCCCCGCCCCCCGCCCCCGCTGTCCCGGCACCCATCACCCCTGCCCCACCGGACCCTACAACCCCCCCCACCGCTCCCCCCATCCCCGCCCCCCCCATCCCGTTCCTCCCTGCTGCCCCGGCTCCCGCGGTCCCCGCCCTCGGCTCCAGCGTCATCGCGGCCCCGCCCCTCGCCCCCGCCCCCACGTGCCCCCCCACTGTTTCCGTCATCGCGGCCCCACCCCCCACTGCTGCCCTCATTGTTACCCCACCCCCCGCTGCTGGCATCATGGTGGCCCCGCCCCCCGCCGACAGCCCCGCGGGGCCAGCGGCTGCCCCCCTGCCACCTACGGGTCCTACCGATCCCCCAGCCGCGCCTGTTATGGCTGTAGCCGCCATCATAGCCGGCCCCCCGCAAAGCCAGGCGGCGACCCTTCTTCCAGCCCCCCAGGTCCCCCTCGCCGCCACCGACACGGCGCCGGTGGTGGCCAACGTCCCGTCCGCGTCCGTGGGACACGGAGCGCCCCAGCCCCGCCAGCCACCTGGTGCCGGCGCTGCAGCGCCTACACAGATGGCTGCTGCCTCTCCCGTGCCTGCCGCTGCTCCAGCCCCGTCTCCCGGCACCGCCGCGCCGGCAGCCACACCAGCCCAGCCTGCAAACTCCCAGCGGCAGCACGCCGCGGTCCAGCCGCCGACTGGCCCACCGTTCGCCATGGCCCCACCGCAACATACTCCCGCCGCCTCCACGCCGGCCCTCCCGCCTCCCGCAGCCCCGGGATCATCTCCTGCCGACGGGACAGCCCTGCCACCTCCCGCTCTCCCCGACACACAGACAGCGGCCATCATAACCCGCCGCGTTGACCTGATGACGCAACCCACGCATGCGCAATCGCTACAACCTCCTGACCAGCGATACGACTCCGCCCACACTCCTCCAACCACAGCATTGCTTCCGAGACTAGCTGTACACCGGAGTTATGTAGCCGCAGCACCGCCGCCTGCTTCCCTGCCCCCGCCGCCGCCGAATTTCTACACAGCACCACAACAGCATTATCCCACGTCGCCTTGCTCTGTCCCTCCGCCGCCTGCCTCCCTGCCTCCGCCGCCGCATCCCGGAGCCAACCCAAGCAGCACCGAATCACGCCCGCATCCCCCCGACCGCCCAGCTGCGCTATCGCCCTCCGCTCCCCTGGCACCTAATGGGACTATTTTATATCACCAACCGCCTACGCAGCCACAACCAGGCACTCAAACCGTGCAACAAGGAGGGGGAGAGTGGAATAGGACACCTGCTTTAATAAATACAGGACAGACCGAGAATTATCTTGCCCCTGCAAATGTCAACCCCTTAATCCCAACACAAAACAATTCCGAAAAAGAATTAAGTATATTCCCAAACAGATCCGGAATTCCCCCGGTGTTTGGGACAGATTTCTCAACCCAAAATGAGACACTAAACCCTGAAAAGTCGCCCGCATTAATCCCAAAAATAGAAAACTCCCAAAAATGTTTTAATAATTTTCAATTAACAGACTGGCATGAAGTCAGACGCCAGATTTGCAAAGAGGAAAATCTGAATCCTCTAGCTATGCCTGTACTATTCAGCCAGCAAGCTGGTGGACCTAGAACATGGCAAGCTATCCCACACCATGAGATTAAGGAGCTGCGGAAAGCAATAAAGGACAGTGGTATCTGCTCCCCATATTTTAAGCAGCTGCTGAAAAGTACCCTAGAAGGACATACACTTACACCAAATGACTGTAAAAATCTTGCTAGCATAATTCTCACAGACTCACAATATATGCTATGGGAACTCAAATGGAAGAGACTGCTTACAGGGGTACTAGCCACTTATAAACAAAGTACTGATGCAGACCTTCGTACCCTTGTCCTATCTAAGCTGACTGGTGACCATCCTGATGATCAAAATGATAACCAAGTAAATTTACCCAAAACAGCATTAGATGACATCAAAAAGATGGCTCGCAAAGCCTTCTTGCAAATTCAGCCTGCAGGAAGTTTTGAAAAGGCCTATAACCTCATTAGCCAAGAGTTGTCTGAACCATTCACCACATTTGTGGACCGGGTCATCCAAGCAGCAGAACGGCAATGCAGTGACGACATAGCTCGCCCAATAATGATACGGGACATTATTGAGAATAATGCCAATGCAGAATGTAGAAAAGTTATCAAAACTCTGGGAAAAGAAAGACCCACAGTGCCTGAGATGATTGATGCCTGTAACAAAATAGGAGGTCCACAGCAGGTGGCAACTATCCAAGCAAATGAACTTGGAAAAGCTCTAGGAGAAAAAATTGAGAGGGCTCTGACAGCTCAAACAGCACAAGCAGCTGCACAGGCAGCACAGGCAGAAGCCAGAGACCAAAAACTCACTGAAATCCTGGCTGCCTTGCA
This sequence comes from Aphelocoma coerulescens, assembly GCF_041296385.1. Lineage (NCBI taxonomy): Eukaryota > Metazoa > Chordata > Aves > Passeriformes > Corvidae > Aphelocoma > Aphelocoma coerulescens. Next base: position 1,021,449 of record NW_027184081.1, read on the forward strand.
TCTGAACTCCCAGCAACAAGGCAACACTATGGCGGTTATGCAGGCTGCAGTAACTTCAGGACCTTGCTATTTCTGTAAAAAACCGGGCCATATCATGAAGAACTGCCCAGAACTCAAAAGGGGTGCACAAGCACCAGATCGCTGCTCGATCTGCAAGAAGGGAAAGCATTTTGCCTGGCAGTGTCGATCCAGACAAGATATAAGTGGAAGACATAGTCCAAAAAACTTCAATACGAGCGCGCAATGCCATCGCGTGACGAAACAAGTAGTGGCACCCCAAGCACCCAAGGTAAAATTTGTGAATACCCCGACTCAGATGCACTTCGCTTCACCGTCAGTGCAGTCCCAAGCGATGACCCAGGCCTGCTACCCCCAGGGTCCCGGCGCACTCTGGCAACCTCCAAGCCAACAGCCTTCTTAAAAGATAATGGCTATCACTATATTTCAACAGGAACTACCGGGACTTCACAAAATAGACAGGATTTTTTGGTTGTTGGTAAAGAAAGAAATGGCATCCTGGGACTGCTTGTTTTGCCTTGCGTAATGTCTGTTAACTGCAACGAAGAATTACTTGTGCTAGCCAATGCCTGCCATCCCCCATTGTATATCCCACCTAGAACCCCTATAGCTATTGCCATAGCACTACCCATGGGAACTGCGGAGCAAATGCCACCGCACTGTTTCTCAGTTGCACCCGAAAATCCTGAGGTTCTATGGGTTCAACACATAAGTCAAGAACGACCAATGCTAACTTGTGAATTGTCAAATGATGGGATGCAAGTTAATATCAAGGGGATGATTGATACGGGGGCGGATGTTTCTGTTATCTCTCATTATCGTTGGCCAACAAATTGGAAATTAATAACGCCCCCAGGCACTCTCACAGGCATTGGAGGTGTCACTCCATGCTTGCAAAGCGAATCTGTAATCAGCATTACAGGACCGCAAGGGAAAAAAGCATTGATCCGTCCCTATGTAGTGCAGAAACCCATCACAGTGTGGGGAAGAGATTTGCTTTCTGAATGGGGAGCTAAAATTGAACTGGATTTTTCATAGGGGCCACTAAAGCACTCAGCACTTTAAAACTGACCTGGAAAACTGACACCCCTGTCTGGGTCGACCAGTGGTCCCTATTAGATCATAAGCTGAGTGCCCTCAAAAAACTAGTGGCTGAACAATTGCAAAAAGGCCACATTAAACCTACCAACAGTCCCTGGAACTCACCTGTGTTTGTGATCCATAAGAAAACTTCTGGCACCTGGCGATTGTTACATGATCTCAGAAAGATTAATGCAGTAATTGAGGACATGGGCCCTCTCCAACCTGGCCTGCCCAACCTTTCCATGATCCCAAGGAATTGGCCACTTGTAATTATCGATCTAAAAGACTGTTTCTTCAACATCCCTCTGCATCCAGATGATGCTCCTCGTTTTGCCTTTTCTGTTCCAAGTACAAACCTGCAGGAACCGCTTCAGAGGTATCATTGGCTAGTTTTGCCTCAAGGCATGAAGAACTCACCGACTATTTGCCAACACTTCGTAGCCCGTGCACTGTCCCCAGTCCGTGAGCAATTCCCGCAATCAGTTATTCTCCACTACATGGATGATTTGCTCATCGCAGCGTCAACACAAAAACAAATGGAAGAAACTCGTGACAGTGTTGTTGCTGAAATCAAAAAGGCTGGACTGGTGATCTCTGAATCAAAAATACAAGAGACTGCTCCCTGGAAATATCTGGGTTGGAAACTAACAGAACAGTCTATTACACCTCAAAAAATACAGATCCGAACTAATGTTCACACTCTCCACGACTTACAACAGCTTTCAGGAGAAATCAATTGGGTCAGGCCCGTGCTGGGAATCACTAATGATGAACTTGCTCCACTTTTTGATCTGTTGAAAGGAGACAGCGATATTAAATCCCCCAGACTTCTCACTCCTGAAGCTTGTAAGGCCCTGGAAATAATTACCGAAGCTCTACAGAACAGGCAGGCACATCGCTGTATTCCTGATAAACCCTTTTTCCTTGCGGTTTTAGGAGAAAAGCTGAGACTGTACGGTCTCATTTTTCAATGGGATTCCTCTCAAGAAGATCCGCTGTTAATAATTGAATGGGTTTTTCTTCCTCACAGGTCGCCAAAGACAATCCTCACACCTTTAGAAATGATGTCCCAAATCATCATCAAGGGCAGAGCAAGGCTTCTTTCAATAGCGGGTTGTGAATTTGCGATTATCTATTTGCCCATGATTAAAACCTATTTTGACTGGGCATTGCAAAAGTCAGAGGACCTGCTGTATGCCTTGCTCGATTTTCCAGGCACTTGCTCTATTCATTATCCGGCACACAGAATAATCAAAGTTAAGTTATGCTACAGAGAAAAACCCCTAATCAGTGAAGAGCCCTTAGATGCAGTCACTATCTTCAGTGATGGGTCAGGGCGGACACACAATTCTGTGGTCACATGGCTAGATAAAGACACTAAAACCTGGAAACAAGATGTTCAAAAGGTTGAAGGTTCTCCTCAAATCGTTGAATTGGCAGCTGTTGTAAGAGCCTTTCAGCTCTTTCCAGAACCTTTCAACCTAATCACTGATTCGGCATATGTTGCTAATATTATTAAGAGGATTGAAGGATCTGTTCTAAAGGATGTGAACAACGACAAATTGTGTCTTTGGCTCACCTGTCTCTACCAAATTTTATCACACAGAGCTAATCCCTATTTTGTTTCCCACATTAGAGCTCATTCTGGTCTTCCAGGATTTATGGCAGAAGGAAATGCGCGAGCTGATGCATTGGCATCAGGAGCATCTGATGGAGAAGTTGCAGCAGACATCGAAAATCCTACCTCGGTGTTTGCTGCAACTACCTTGCCTAACACTATTAAACAGGCCGAATTGAGTCATGCGTTCTTTCACCAAAATGCACAGGCAATCAAACGAGATTTTCACATTACCTTAGAGCAAGCTCAGAATATTGTACGAGCTTGCCCAAACTGTCAGCTTGTTCAACCTGTCCCCCCCTCAGGAGCCACCAACCCACGGGGGTTGGAGAGCTTGCAGAAGTGGCAGACAGATGTTACTAAGTACCCCTCTTTTGGAAAACTTAAAAATATCCATGTCTCTGTCGATACATTCTCAAATGCAGTTTTTGCTTCTGTACATACAGGAGAAACAGCTAAGCATGCTTGCCAGCACTTTTCACAAGCTTTTTCCTATTTGGGTATCCCGCAAGAAATTAAAACTGATAACGGTCCTCTATATGTTTCACAAGAATTAGCTGCATTCTTAAATGACTGGGGTGTCCGCCATACATTTGGCATTCCCTACTCCCCCACGAGTCAAGGAATAATAGAAAGAACACATCAAACTCTAAAACGCATTTTAGATCAACAGAAAGGGGGAGAAGCCCAGGATACACCTCAAAGGAGGTTGAACAAGGCTTTGTATGTGTACAATTTTTTGAATAGCTCTGCAGAAGAGCCTGATCCCCCCATTTATAGACATTTTTTGAACAACAAAAAAGCAAAACTGAAAGAGCGCCCCCCAGTTTTGATTAAAAATCTAGACTCAGGAAAAATAGAAGGACCATACAATCTTATAATGTGGGGGAAGGGGTTTGCATGTGTTTCCACAGGTGAAGGAATCAAGTGGGTTCCAGCAAAAAACGTGAAGCCATACCTCGCATCAAAGCCTGCCGACGCCTCCACACCAGCCAGTGACCCTGCAAGTGGAAGCCAGGAAGCAAGCACCCAGACCTGAACTGTGCAGAATCACCAGAAGAAAGTGATCTGCCAAAAACAGCTCAAGAAAAGAATGGAGTTTTCTCATTTGCGCGCGTGCATGTTGCTTTTATTCTTTTGTTTTAGTTTTTGTAGTGAAGCTTTACCTGTGAATCAACCAAAGACAAATGTCTGGGTTGCTTTGGCAAATCTGCAGGCTCCGATACCATCTGTCTATATGACACAAGCCCTGACAAACCTTTTTCAACCTGTTTAGTTGGAATACCTCTTCCAGAAGGTTTTGATAATATTACTCTTGATAAATATTGGCCATAAGACGATCATCATGTATCTCCAACTCCCAGCCATAGACACCAAACTTATATTGATAATTCTAAAATTGATAAATCTGACCTAGCTAACCAAATCACAACAGATGACCCGTCTTGGCTAGACAGTTTGTTTGATGATTGGAGCTTTGCACCTTGGCTAAGGGAACTCTGTAAAATAGGCTTGATTATTCTAGTAGTAATAATTATAGTATTAGTAGCAGTACCTTGTATACTTCAGTGTGTGCAAAAAATAACGAGTAGGACTGTATCTAATATCTTAGTTGTTCATCAGAACGGGGGAGATGTTGGGGAAGATGAAACAGGAAAGCCTTATAAATATGATTGCCTAACAAAAGATTTTGGGAATATGAAAACTGTGAGCGACATCAAAATGAAGGCCATCTTTGAGATATAGAGTCTTAGTTACTGAACAACTAGAAAACAATGGTATAGCCGGCTGAAGGTAATCCCCTCTTGATTGAACAATACCCTCTGCTTGCAGACAGGTCCAAGGGTCAGAGCAGACCCTACTAGCTCAGCAGAAGGGGTCCAAAGAGTAGTTTTTAGAAGTTAAAATGTAACACTCTATGGTAATGTAAGAACTCTTATAGGCTGTATGTAAATGCTATAGGATTTGTACCTTGTATTAGATTGGCTAGTGAGAATTAGAATATTCACTACAGAAGATGATTTATTGTATTGTAACAAGCTCCTCGCTCTCTTAACTCCTCTCTTAACTCCTCTCTTAACTCCTCTCTTAACTCCTCTCTTAACTCTTCTCCTCTTAGTAACGCTCTTAGTAATGCTCTTCTCCTCTTAGTAACGCTCTTAGTAACTCTCTTAGTAGCTCTCTTAGTAATGCTCTAGCTCTCTCGCTCACTCTCTCTCCCTCTCTTACACCTTGGGCCTGCTTGGAGCTGCAGCTGGCAGCTCTAAGCAGTGCCTCTGTACCCACGCCCTTTGCAATAAACTGCATGCTCCAAAGACCCGCTTATAGAGATCTCTCGCCTCCATCCGCCCGTCTCCAGCCGGGCCCGACCGAACCCACACCCTCAACACCCATCATCTCACGATCAGTTTCGACAGGTTACTGAAGCCGACTAGCAAAAGCTCGTATACAATTAATCAGCTTATGGTACCACAAAATTCAAAGAATCCTGTTATTCTGAATCACTTTCTCTCATTGCAATCTGCAGGCAAGAGACAACTGCCCTGGGCAAAAGTCTGGGTGTGGAATTTACTCACTAACCAGTGGGAAGGCCCGCGGGAGCTTATCGTTTGGGGTCGTGGGTATGCTTGCATTTCTACAGATACTGGGGTACGGTGGCTACCTGCAAAATGTGTTTGCCCTGCCCTACGGCACCAGAGGCAGAACAGGCAACCTCCAAATGATGACCAGAACGCCAACCATCCAAGTGGCGACCAGAATGTAGATCATCAGCCTAATGACTCTTCTGATGATGACCAAGATGTTGACCATCAGGCAGATGGTCCTTCTACAAGCAGAGACTGGGATGGTCCTTCCACAGGCAGAGACTGAACTTTAAATTTCTTGTTATGGAGTCAGATAGGTAAAGCCTTAAGGACATATTTAGAATTAATAACTGATGTAAATTTCTATTTAGGATTAATAGTGGAGTTGTTATCTTATCAAACAAAAAGGGGGAATGGTAGATACAAAAATGCTGCTCGCGAGGATTTTCTTGCTATTTTCTAAGTCCGTGAGAGACTTTTCTCTCTCACAGAAGAGGTAGCAGAGTATGTAAACAACCAAGCCACCTGCAACCTTGAAAAGTCTTGTTTATGGTCTAGTAGAAAAATATTTTGACAATGGATGGTTTAGGATTTTAGCCAATCACCCCAAGGGGGGGGCTGATCCTTTGTCCAATTAGACTATGAAGAAAAAAGTCTATAAAAGAGTTTGTAAAATAATTAAAGGAATAAATCTTGCTGCACAATTCCTGCCTGCTGGATCTTCTCTCCTCCTCCTCCCTATGGCTGCGGGACACGGTGATACACCCTAGGGCCCAGGCCTGCGGTAATAGACCAGAATTACAAGTGAACTGCAACACAAGCAGCTAACACATTCCTCCTGTGATAAATGAGTGAACGATAAATATTGTCTTTCGCATATATGATTTTAACATTTAGAAGTGATAATGTACTATGTAGAAATAGTGTTAAGGTAAAATATAGGTAAGTAAAAACAAGACTAGAGTAAATTGTAACTTCGAAAGAGTGGTAACATGTTGGGAAACGTAGGAATAAACACATGATCATAAATGTCCTTTAGGTTGAGAAATTACAGAGGTAGAAACCAAGACATCTTCAAGAAACAAAGAAGATAAACCGCATGCATCCCAGGAAGTCTGTTATCAAAACTCACACCTCCCAAAGAAACTGTCAACTACAAATTAGGTTGGAGACTGAGGAGGCACCGGAGGGGGGTGCCTGCCTTCAGTTCTGGAGCTATCCAGAGGACCGAGGCGGCAGTGTGCTGGCGTGTGCTGGCGCAAGGGGGCAGAGACGAAGGGGGGAAAGTTGAGTGAAGTGTAAATTACTTTCTGGGTGAAAGGACTATGTTTAAAGAAGTACTCAAGTTCACAGTAAAATGAATGGAGCCACGCCTCTAGCAATATTGCTAAGTGCTCCCGCGCCGTGATATGCCTTTGTTCTACTAATAAATGATCAATATTATGCTGCTGAAAATTCCGCTTGTGAATTCATCTTTCTCACTTCTTCCCTTAAAATCAGTTCTAAGAATTTAGTGTGAAATACATTTAGGCTTGGTCCACCGTCATTTTAGTTCAAATAAACACATCTAAATGTTTTCCATCTTTCCCATTAAAGGATATTGGTTTGGGCTCATTCTTTCAGCATTTTGCCAGCGATATGCTCAATGCTATTTCCTTAGGAATGAAAGCTGTTGCATGATATTACAAAGTGTTTGGCGAAACCTTTACCATGACTCTCAAGTCGCAACATGCCAGATAATCATTGGTTTTCAAAGCTGCTTGCAGATATAAGGAAAGCATCAAAGGTTTATGCATGAATCAGCATCCCCTTGTCACAACGTCACGCTGCAGTGATCCTTGCAGAGCTCTAAGACTGGATTTAAAGGAGAAAAGCTCAACACTGGCTCTTGAGCCAGCAGGATGAAACATCCAAGATTGTACATATATTGCTTCTGTGCTAAAACTACTGTATGAAAACGTGTTACCATTATGGCAGTTGTGAGGAATGAGACAACTCTTAGTAAAAATTAAAATAATTTATTAAAAACGGAAAAATTGAAAAATTACAAAAATTACCAAAATATAAAAATTTGGGATCCTAGTGGCTCAGGAGGTATGCCCCAGGAGCGCAGGGATTAGAGATCTTCAGGCTTAGACAGCACTGAACCTCTGGTGGAAGAACTTGCAGTGCTGGGCTGACTTTTAGCTAATCCAAAAGTCAAAGGTAAAAATTATTAAAGGCTCCTTAATAGGAGTAAGGCTTAAGTACCCAGCACTGGTATCCACTACAGCTGATCCGCACTGGTCTCTGCGCAGCTCTGACGCCTGCCTCGTGGTTTTATAGTGCCTTTGCTCCGCCCCGGTCCGCCCACAGCCCGCCCACAGCCCGCCCACAGCACACCCCTGTGGTCTAAAGTGATTGGTGCTTTCCTTTTGACAGATCATCTCTGTCTACCAATAGCTCGTCGTTGTCAGGGGGGTAGTAACAGCTGAAGTAAGGGTGGTAACATGCCTTCATTAAGATTCAGGTTGCTATGGAGCTTACTTGCAGAATAACGGCTATGGGGCTAAAAATAGCAATTGGCTGTTAGAAACTGGGGTTTTGGAGTTAGTCCCGAGACTAAAGTGCAAAGCAAAAACCTCAAAAAAAAATTAAAATACATCTAATACCTCTTAAAACACTTATAAAAGTAGACAATGAACATAGGAAAAACAACTCTTACAGTGTACAAGTGGTTTAAAGTTTGAAAAAGGGATTTTTAACTAGGAAACTTTTAACTGGGAATTTTAACTGGGACTGGTACAAACTGCTTTGAACAAGTGAAAACACTAATAATAAAGCTTGATTTTTGTACCTGGGTTGATGGGTTAACTTTATCATTCAATTAAAAGAACTGTTTAATTCAAAATTAACTAATTAAGGCACTTAACATGCAAAGACCAAGCTAAATAGGGATTTCATGTATGACAGCAGTTTTATAGTACTCCATAGGAGACATCTCTTTAAATGACTCTAAGATCCTTTCAGCGCTAAAATTGAGAAGGGGGTTGATCCATAGTTAACTCATGTAAACACGAGTGAACTACTAAGAGACAGCAAATGTTAATCACGAAACCTAAGCAGCAGGCTTCGCCTTAATCTTGTCAAGATAAGAGGAAGAGGATCTTTTGAAAACCAGCACAGAGATCGCTGAATCATCCAGCGAAGAACTGCGCATGCTCCAGAAAGAAAGGTAAAAAGTGCATTGTGACGAAGACTGCTGATCTTCATCAGAAAGACCCCCGAGGAAGAAGAGGAGCCTTCCTCAGTGCACCCATCAGCGTACACAGCACATGCATGGCACGTATGCTAATGATATTAATGACTTCCGAGAAGTAATTTCTAGAACCACTCCTATCCCAAGAATTGTGATGAATATTCATAATTTTTACACATAATGCTGGACTGTATGGCGTGCTCTGTGTGTGTCTGTCTGTGTGTGTGTGTATGTGTGTTAGGAGTGATCCCCCACGCACCCAGCACCGAATAAAGCAAATACCTGCTTCTCTGACTCTGAAGCATCTCTAGGCCTGGTTTTGGGCAATTCAAAATAGGTGAATACACATTACAACTACCCCTGAAGTTGTTGCGTAGGCAGATTTAAGAGGAAAGGATTTCATCTTCATCGCTCTCCTTCTTTCTTGATTTGACAGAATTAAGAACTTGTAAAAAATCTGATATCACTGATGCTCACCACTCCTCCAATTAGACTACGCTCACTTAGACAACGAAGTCAGGAGCTTTGGATAGCTCCCGCTTCTGCCCTAGGAATTGCTTCCGGTGCTGTACCTTTGCTCCAGCTGCGAAACCAAACCAGCAGAACCAAGGAAGTTCTCTCTGAATGAACCATTGCTCTTGAAGGCTACAATGGTAGCCATGGCAGTGAACACTGCTCTTCACTGGGCCATTCCTCTGAAAAAAAACATGCACCACCTCTCAACCTAAACCGTTAAGCCTCCTGCTGATGCTGACTGACAAAGCGTCCAACTGCAGTTAGATTCCAACAGCTACTTCCAATGACCTGTCAACAGAGCTTTGCAGACTTGCAACAGTCCAACAAACTAAAGGGGCTATGCTTCATGGCTGTTTTTCAAACATCATTGACTTATGTCCCTTTGCCAGCTTAAGTGAAGGTGGCCCGTCCACCTTGGTCAAAGTCAGCAGAATTTTGGCCCAATTTGTTGTTATGCAACACATCATGACATGATCTCTAGGTGTTGATGCAAAATTCCCGCTGAAGTGCATGTCGTTACATGACTTAAGGCTACCTACTCACAGAGTGTCCACTCCACTGCCACACCCATTTTCTGGCCACCTTGAAATGACTGAGCTGTCTTACTGTTTCCAACATTCCTCAGGGGTACGTGACCACCATCTCCTCCTTTCTGAAGTTTAGGAACCTAATTTAAAAGTAGTACCAGCAATACCAGTTTATGTAAAATCCATTTGCTCCATCAACAAACTCCGAGCAAGTGCTGATAATTAGTTTCAAGACTTCTACATATATTTCCAGTGAGCTTTCTGTTTGCTTGTTTGTTTTTAAAGCAGATGGAGTAGGGCGATGTTTCCCTGAGGCTACCAGGGCTGCGAGGCAGGCAGGCAGAGCCCTGGCATGGGTGGCACAGGGGACCCCGGGCGCTGACGGCTGCCACCAGCGCAGGCCAGCTGGGGACTGGCAGGCAGGGCTGCACCCCGTGTCTGCCACCACAGCTGCAGCTTCTGCAGCCTGAAACACAGCTGGCTCAGGGGTTTAAATCAAGAGCCAAAATATTTTGCTGCTCAATTTGGGGCAGAGAAAGGTCATCACTTCTAGCATGGCATAAGCCTGCCACTACATTTCTGTGAAGGAAAATTACCTTGTTGGAGTGAAACTCCTGGGTAAAATACTGAAGCGCTTTCAGATTCATATTATCTGACATTTCTGTGACCTTCTTTTATATCTGCATTGTTTCATACTGCTGATTTTGGGCACAAGTTCTTTGTACACTATTCTGGAAACAAAAAAGTAACCCAAAAACAACACCCACCCCTCTCCCACCATCACTCCTTCCCCAGCCCCAACCCTAAGAAAACCAACCTGCAGAATGCTCAGGATTTCAAATGAGAACAAGCATAGATGGGACATCAAAAGATGGATTCTCCTTAGACATTGGTGCATGCAGTGCTCTGCAATCAACTCCTAAATTCTACTTCTCGTACACCAAATATTTGTCTTGGGAACTCCTTGTTCCCCATTCAAACCCTTCTGAGAGGGTAATCGAGGATATTTTAAGCACATGTTCCACTCGTCAATTAAATCCAAAGCACAGCATTACTTGACTAACAGGGGGGGTGACAAGGTCAATTAAGACCTGTTCATATCTTATTTTGGAGCTCTTCCAATTGCTTGAAAAGTGAAGCCTTGGACATTGAAGGTTCAGACTAAGGAGGAACCAAAGCGTGGACAGCATCTCCCTTCTGCTGGAAGCCTTGAAGTTCACCACTGCAGTCTGCAGCCTACACAGATCATCTGAGTACTGTAAAAGTTCTCCAAGGAAGAACAAGAACAAGGCTAATGCATGCACACAAACGCTGATCAAAAGCACTTGATGCTCTTGGACAAAAATCGGTAACCTTCACTTTTGGAAAGACAAGGTGACGATGGTTGTCTCTACAGTACTAGTAGGAAAAAATCCCTGAAGTTTTGCAAAACCTCTTTTCAGGGGTTTGCTAACTTCATCTTTGTTAAGAATTGGGGAACACAGAGAGACCTGTCACTTTTTGTGCAGAATGCCATAGAAACTGCTACACTCACTTCAACAACAGTCCAAGTAGCCTTCTCTGCAAATACTGACCATATGCAGTTCTGGTTGATACAAACCCCCATTACCTAAGAAAGGAACAACTCGGCAAGCAGTTTGCAAAGATGAACAACTTAGCACGACTGCGGCTGATGACATGCCCCGACCTTTTTTGCCTTCAGCTATGGGTGCCGTACCCTCCTACAATCACACATGCCACTCAAAGCTCCTTGCGTGGAGCTCCCGCACCATCTATGCCAGCAACTGTGCCAAGACACCGCCCTTGTTCAGCACCATCGCACCTACCACAAGGTAGCTGAATCGGAGGGCAGGAAAAAGACATCGACAATGGAGGGGAGTTGCTCCCACTGACAGCCAAGCTCCAAGTTCAGCGTCCCTTACGTCTCGCCCAGGACGGGCGGGAAAACGCCTCGGCGGAGCGCAGCGCTGGGCGGGAGCGGCAGGCACGGCAACCGAGCGCGCTCCCCACTCCCTCCCGCCCGCGCCGCTGCTGGGACGCCGGGTTCGCCGGAATCGGCCACGTGCTGCAGGGAGGGCAGCGCGGCAAAGGCGGCCACCCCTCGTCGCCCTGGGAAGGCCGGCCTCGGATCCCCGCTCTCTCCACCGGCACGGGCAGTGCCAGCAGCCTCTCGCTGCGGCCGCCGCTGGCCGAAAGCTTGGCCGCGCACCGCCCGGCCGGCCCCGCCGCTCCGCGGAGTCACACGGCACCTGCCGTGGGCGGCCGCCGAGCGACAGGAAGCAGAAGCGCTCACCGCCGCGCCACTCGCCGCCCCGCCCGGGCGCTCCTCTCCTCGCGCTACCACGGCGGCGCCGGCCCGCCCCGCTTTCCCCGTCGCCTGCGGCGCAACGCGGGTGCCACGACCCACGCAGCACGCGTGCGGCCGGGCCCTGCCGAGCCGCAGGCGGAGCCGGGGCACGGCCCGGGCGGGAGAGCTTCCGGCGAGGCTGGGCGGGCGGCGAGCGCGGCCGAGCGTGAGATGGAGAGCTAGATGGAGGCGGCAGCACCGCGCGGCATAAAATAGCTGCTCGTCCCGCAGCCGCCCGCTCCGCAGCCCCTCGGCTGCTGTCGAGAAGGGCCCCGGCCCTGGCCGCGCCGGTGGCGACGTGGCTCCGCAGCCCGCGGGCAGCCCTGGCGGGGCAGGGGAGCACAGCGGGCAGCCCCGGGGCCGCGCAGCCGTCTGTAACGCGCGGTGGGAGCCGCCGGGAACTATTTTACACCTCCCGGGGGGCTGGGGAGGAGCACGGAGACCACGCGGTAGGTCGCTGCCGTTAGGGAAAATTAATCCACGATGCCTGCGGTTTATGTCCGAAAAGGAGACAGAGGAGTCCTGCAACATTCTTCGACTACAGGGAGAGTCCATGGGGCTTTTCCCATGGGGTCTGTCAAACGGTTGCGGGATGCAGCCCCCTTTTGATGCCAAGTTCCCGGCCACAACGCCCTCTTCCTTTTCCCCACTGGCTGAGGTATTCGGGAGATACAGACTTCCGGAACTGCCTACTCTATGCCCCCCTCTAATATGCACCCCCCTTTTGGCATCGAAAAGAAAGAAAAAGAAACCATTCCTAATAATATTAAGTCTTTGTTGCCTTGCTCTAGGTTCAGGAATTTAATACAGCCTCGATTAATCAACAGTCTCTGATGATTAGTAACAGTTCTCGAGAACTAATCATTTCTTCTGTTATTTCACTACCCATAAGTTCCTAGCCTTGTCTACAGGCCGATTCACACGGTCTGATTGTAAGGACTCATCCATCTCACTCCTTTCAATCCCTCCTCTTTTAATTTGATCTGTATTTGTCTTTACAAACCTTAATTACCATTGATTCAATTTTTTCTTCTGGAGCCTTCTTGGGTTTTGCTATTATTTGCAGTGACATCCTTTTCTGTCCTTTTGTATGCATTTCTGGATCAGGTAGGCATGGCTGCTAGCGGCATCCCCTTGAGCACCTGCTGAAAGAGCTGCACCCAGCATGGTGTCACGCATGGTAAAAAGATGAGAGTTGCTATAGCATATAAGAGGAGAAATGGTATTCATTTAGCCCATAGCTGGCCAGTTAACCATGCAAACATGTCCCATTACCATCCTTTCAACATTTGGACAGGTCCATGAGCTGGCGTTATTTCCTTTGTTATTTGTTTGACCACATTTCCGCTGTCATCTGCTTGCAAACAGCAGCTCGAGTCATTTAATTTCCCACAAACTCCTCCTTCTTCTGCTAACAGATAATCTAATACCATCCAATGTTGAAATACCGCTTTCCTCGTTCAAGTGGGTTGGTCAGCTAGAAGGTCAAGAGCTGTGGCTGGCTGGTTGGTAATTATTTCCGAGACAGCCTGTAACCTAATTATCTCATTCAAATTGGGGTGCTCCCTCCAGCCAGGGCTGCATCAGCTGACTGCTTTTCTCTAATTAAATCATCACAGATTTTGATTCCTAAGCGATTTCCCTGAACTTGTAGTAGCAAAAAGAACAATGGTCTAATAAATATACCATATCCCTGACCAGTTTGGAGGTAGCCTGAGCTAAGCATATTGGCCGCAAATCCAATAATGTCCTTTCAAAGCCCATGTTCCATTAGCAAAGGGGCCTTCCTACCCTTGGTCATCAATTGGTGGGTCAAAATACAGCAGGATTCCCGGGCCTAATGGTCCTCCAACAATAGTTGCCCCACCATAAGGGTCACAGTATTTGCATTTCCAAGCTCCCACACAGGGTTCCCATCTACTTTTACATCTGCAAGCTGCTTGGTTGCATTTGGAGCAGAACTCACTAAAAGGCTTTGAGTTCCAATCGGGTGTTGCCATTCCCACTGATAATCACAAACAACATGTCTTCTACTTGTGGAATTTTTGTGGGGACAGCTCAAAAATAGGTGGTCAAAAAAGCCCTTGTTCCTCCCCATTGCTTTACAGGCTTCCAAATATTTTTGGTAAGTGTGGCAAGAACACCTTACGCAGCTACCATTAGTGAGCCGAACAGGTATTTGATTGCATTTGCCTTGATATTTGGAACAATTGTAAGGAGGGCAATTGGGGCTCGAAACCCAATTGTTTAAACCCAGAGGGAAAGTCAATTGACAAACGCCTTTTCCTACATAGACATGCCCTGTCCTGTTTAGGCAATAAGTGCCTTTTTGAGAAGAATGAAGTGGCCATGGACTTCCTTCTTCGGCCCAAAATCCTGTCCTAGTATGGACCTCACGTCGGGTGTTGACCCACCACTTAGGTTCAGCTGGGCTAGCCAACCATGGCCACTCTTCAGATCCTCCTGGCCCTCCACAGAGCCAGCAATTGCTAAGGTTAAAAACTTTTGCTACTTCTTCTCCTAAGGCTGCAAATTGATTCTCCCACTCCTGGCCTAAACTTAGCTGACCATATAAAAGTAGAATTATTAAGGAAAATGTTTTAATAGTGTGATCTAATTAGCTAGTCTAATTTTCACGTTGTCTTCTGCACCACCTGTGGCAATTGAAGACACAGAAACCACCTAACGTACAACAATGGCCGCAAGTATTAGCCCCCCAGTGAGTGGAGATTCTAGAGGAGGGATGCCCATACAGACTATTTCAGCAGATGGTCTGTGGGTAGGCACGCAGGGCTTCCTCTGATGTTGAAGCACTGGCTACTGCTCCAGCCCGCTCCTGCAGAGTGTCAGTCACGGCCTCCCGGCTTTCTCCTCCAGCCAAGATGTGCAAATCTCTGAGGCTTCAGAGACCTTGACCCAAGTGTGACGGGTCCACCTGTGTTCAGCTGTCTTGATGGCTGTTTCTGTGGTCAGTGACACTTGGAATGGGCCACGCCATTTCACCACCATTGGCGCTTCTTTCTACCCCTTAACTAGGACTCAATCTCCCGGTTGGATGTTACAAGCAGCAAAGTCCAAAGGCGGGGCTTGTGCCAGCTGAGCTTCCTGTTGAAGGGGTTTCACAAGAAGCAGTATCCTGGCCACAGATGGTTTTAAATATACATCACTTGCCTCTACCCCCCTCCCCCCCCCACCCCAAGGTTGAGACTTACCAGGGTAATTGCAAACGACGATTGAAAGGGAGATAACTGAATCTCTCTTCTGGGTCGGGCCCTCATTCTCGCCAAAGCCAATGTCCAAAGCCCTACCCATGGCATCTTGATTTCTATTACCAGCTTCAAAAGGTGTTTATTTCTCTATTCATTGTATTCTACCCGAGCCGAGCTCTGGGGGTGCCAGGGCCTATGGAGGTTCCATTGTATTCCTAAAGAAGCCAAAACCCCTTGAAGGATCTTTCCTGTAAAATGAGTTCCCCTATCTGAGTCTATTGCTTCTACAATGCTTTATCTTGGAATGACTTGTTCCAACAATGCCTTAATAACTGATCCTGTCATTGCTGAAGCAGTTGGAAATGCTTCTGGCCACCTTGCTAGCTGACATACGATTACCAGAAGATATTAAGCCTTGCCACTTGGGGCATCTCAGGAAAATCCACCTGGCGTCTTTGGAAGGGACATGCAGCCCAAGGCCTCCCTCCCCTGGCAGGTTACTTTGCAACTCGGCTGTTTGCTTTAGCACAGATCAAGCAACCTTCAACAGCTCGTTTTGCCAGTCTAAAAAGACCCACAGCAACATGCATCATGAGGAAGGCTTCTGCCAATCCTCAGGAAATGCAAGGACTCTCTTCACAGAGTTGTTTTAGTATTGGTAGGGCCAAAGGCTCTGGTATCTCTTGTTTGCCATCCCTTGTAAACCAATTCTTGCCTTTTTTCTCTGCCGCACGACTTTTAACTGTATCTCGAACATCTCTGGTAGAAAAGACAGCTTCCCGGGCAGTGATGGAGTCACTGGGAGCAAAGGGGGCATCTTGGAGAGTTCTGGCAGAAGTGTTGCTTTCTGAGTTTCTTCATCCACCAAAAAGGAGACAGAGGAGTCCTGTAACATTCTTCAACTCCAGGGAGAGGCCATGGGGCTTTTGCCATGGAGTCTCTCAAATGATTGCGGGACGCAGCCCCCTTTTTCTGCTAAGTTCCTGGCAACAGCACCCTCTGAGGTACTCGGGAATTACAGACTGCCGGAACTGCCTACTCTATTCCCCCCTCTAATATGCACCCCCCTTTTGGTATGGAAAAGGAAGAAAACGAACCTATTCCTAATGCTATTAAGTCTTTGCTGCCTTGCTCTAGGTTCAGGAATTTAACAGGGCCTTGGCTGAGCAACAGTCTCTGTTGATTAGTAACAGTTTCTAGAGCTAATACTTTCTCCTCTTACTTCCCTCCCTGTAAATTCCTAGCCTTGTCTAAGGACGGATTCACACGGTCTCTTTGTAAAGACACATCTATGTTACTCCTTTCACTCCCACACCTTCTTGGCGGTGGAACGGCTCCCCCCGGCACAGCACCCGGCACAAAACCCCCGTATGCGCACACACACACCTGCACTTACCCTGCACTCCGCTGCACACACACACACACACACCTGCCGCACACTAACACCCCCGTCCACATCCCCCCATGCTACTTGCAGTGGCCCCGCCCCTGCCATCCCGGCCGGCTGGCAGCGCCCACTCCTCACATGCTTCCCCATGCCTTGCATTTCCTTGCTGCCCCCTCTGTAGCCTTCCCTCAACCTGCCTTTTCTCCCCTGCCTTGCATTGACTTGCTCACCCATCCCCCACCTGACTTCCTTTCACATTCGTCTAGGTCTGGCCTCACCTTTCCTTTTCCTTCTAGGACCCTCACTGCCTTGCCTCGCCTCGCAAAGCCACCACTTGCCTTGCCTTGCCCTTGAACCCCTCCCTTGCCTTGCATGACCTTGCTCACCCCTCCCCCACCTGGAATTCAAGACCCCTTTTCAATGACCTTTCATGCCCTTGCCCTGCCCTTTCTGCTCCTCCTAGGAATCTCAAAGCTCTCAAGCATCTCCGGTGTTTCAGGATCACATGAGAGGAAGACCAGGGGAGGAGGACGCATGTTGCCACACTCATCTCTATGGGCAGCCTTTGTCTGGGAGCAATCCTTGCATGTCTTGAATCTTGGAAGGGCAATTCACATTTTGCCCTTGAGCTCGGGGACCAGAATGAGAGTTCTTTTGCATACAAAGCAAAGCAGGTAGCTCAAGTCTTTTAGGTGCAGAGGAGAGATGACCCACGCGGGATCAAGGCCACACAGAGCACTTGGTCCGGGCCACTTTTGTGTACTAGCAGTCATTGAATGTACTTCTCACCTGCCTTGCCTGGCCTTGCCTTGGCAACACAACAGTTTCCTTGCCTTGCCCTGCTAGCCCTCTGTAGCCTTGCATTCCTTTGCATGGCCATGCCCCGCCCTTGACCTGCCTACTGCTTTCCTCCAGGGCCTTGGCTTGCCAAGCCCTTCCTGTTTCTGCCTGGCCTTCCCATCAGTGGACTTTCCTTCCTACGGCCAGCCTTGCCTCTAACTTCTGGGCCTTCTCTTGCCTACCACTCCATTTGCTTTCCCCTCACTGCTCTGGCCTTGCCTACCTCTCCCTTGACTTGCCCACAATTGCCTGCACTTGGTTTGCAGCGCCTTGCCTGCATGGAAGGCAAGGGAAAGAGTGGTAGGCAGGGCAAAGCAAAGCCAGCAAGTTGTAGGTAGTGCGAGGCAAGGCAGACGTAGGCAAAGGAAGCAGAGCAAGGGTAGCTTAAGAAGAACTAGACACGGTACTGAAGGCAAGGCAAGGCCAAGAGACTCGGAGTGCCTTTCCTTGGGAAGGCAAGGACATAGTGCCCGTGTTGCTGGAGCAGATGTTAAGGTACCATGGGGAGGAATAGTCCAGCAAGACATTTCTCTTCTGGCCCCTGTGCGTGTAGGGGCAATTGCTGGACATATTCAATACTGGAGGTGGATCAGTCGCTGGATGTGTTGCATTTTGGAGGAGGGGATGCAGTTTCTTTGGAGATGGGCTTGTAGTTGCTCTCTTTGGCAAGGAAAGCAGGTGTGGATGTGCACATCAGGTGCTCTTAGGGATTTTAAAGGCTTTTCCCAACAGGCAGAGCTCTCTCTGGGTTAGAGCTGTTGAGCTGTCAGTGGGAATGCAAAGGCCAAGCTCGTGAGCCTTTTGTCCTGGTGCCTTCGGTGTGTGAGCAGTCCCTGGTGCCGTTGTCTTTGGACCCTGACTCTGGGAGAGGGAAGGCTTAGGATGGTACCTAGAGCTGAGAAGGAGAGTGCTGAGAACAGCGTGTGTGCTGCTAGTTTGAGGGGTGCAGGTGAAGTTGTAGGCAGCAAGATCTTCCTCAGCTGGCACTGAGCTCTGTTTTTGCCAGGGGTTCAAGTTGGTGGGCAGAATCTGCGAGAGGGAAAAGATTTTCTTGGGCCAAAGAGGTTTTTCTGGCTCTTGGAGTGTGGTGTAAAGAGGAGTCTGCTCTTGGAAGGGGAAGGTGAGGGAAATCTTTTTGTCCTGACACCGTTGATTTGAGTGCAGGGACGTGTGCAAGTTGCCTTTGCCCTTGGGGTGGTTTCGAGCTGGGCCGGGTGCTTGGCCTTCTTTTGCAAGTCTACAGCGCCATCGTGTGGTTGTTTCCATGAGCGCTGACAGTGCCCGGGAAAAAGCCAAGCGCTTCGCTGGCGCGGCCCCGGTCGTGTGGGTGCAGTTGGTGGAAGAGCTCCGCTGTGCATCCTGCCTCTTGGAGACATAAAAGGATGTGATCCTGCCCGTAGCGGGGAAGCAAGAGGAATCTTTTCATTGTTGGCTGGGCAGTTTCTAAGCGGCAAAAGTAAAGGCAGTTCCAGCACGGCCTCTTTCTTTTCAGAACCTTTTCTGTGCCATCATGAACATGCTCAACATGTAACTCGCACCCACTGAACTGCATCAAAGGCCCTGCAGATACGCACTTTCCTTCAAGCTCTATGTAGCATCCTACCCTCCACCTCTCGCGGATCCCAAAACCCTTCCAAACATCCAGCAGCTGCACGCAGAGAACAAGTGCTAGAACAAGGCGTGGGCCTTCATAGTCCTTTTAAAGTCTGTAAACTAGGCAAAACATTCCAGTGACCAGCACTTTCCTTCGCAACTATATATAGAGCATCATCACATTCTCTCCAAGTGGGTAAGTCCACCCTTGCAGCGCAGCCTTTGCAGCCCCAGATGGGACTTAGAGATGGGTCAGGTGAGAAAGCATTTGTTGACTATCCCTCGTCTCTGGAAGTCTTGATACTCGCAGCGCAATCAGGTCCACACACCTTCAGTGTGGCCACGTTCAAGCAGCTAGAGCTCCCAGAGATGGGAGAGTCAGGACAGAAGACGTTCCAAAAGTACCGTGTACTTACAGCAGGATTAAAACTGTGCACAGCAGTCTGCAGCACTGTAGCTTCCTTCTCTGACAAACGTGCCATCCCATTGTTGGCTCTCGCAGCTCGTTTGCTAGCTGCTCTCCTGAAGAAAAGAGTTAGAAGAAAAAGCCAATGCTGGGCTGCACCTTCCCCTTGCCTCACGTAAAGCCACCTAAACTCCCCACTGCACTCTCTACTTCCCCTCTCCTTGGCATCGACCACTGTGTTTTCTGCATCTCGGAGCTGAAAGGTAAGCGCCAGTGGTTCCAGGGATGGTTGGAAGGTAAGTAGCTGTCGTAGAACTTTCTCCCTCTTAAAGTGAATTCGGCCGGAAGGCGGGTGCCAGCCACGCTCCTTTCTCAGTTTGTACGCTGCGGACACGAGCCCGGTGCTCTGCGCCTTCGTTCCGCCTCTTTAGTACCCATGTCGCGCTTTCATTCTGCCGGAGTCGAACCATCGTCTACTTGTCGCACAAAGAGCACTGTGCCGGCAGCGAAATGCCCCAGCCAACTGCTTCTGCCGACACACGCCTGGGCTATGCACTTTCCCTCGCAGCGACATACAGCAGCACATTCGGTCTTTCTTGTCGTCCAAATGTAAAGGGAAAGATTCCACGCTACGTCTGGCACAGAGAACAGTTTTAGGTCAACAAGCTTACCCAGAGCTTTACTCCGATGCGTGGAAACCGGTGTTTGCACCACATTCTAGTGGCAGCCCTCCTTCTTTTACAGCCTGCACAGCCCCGTCAGATCGTGGTGCTCTCTGACACTTTCCTTCTCAGTTCCAAGTACCACCGCGAACCTTACAGCCTTGCAGGGAGCAAAGACGCGGATAAACGTCTCGCACCGAAGAACGTGGCTGGACGAAAATATGTTCTTCCTCTCTCCTCCTTGTCGCCCAGATTGTGGTGCTGTGTTGAAAGTCTTGGCCAGCGAAAAGCTAATCCAGCCAGTGTTTCTCTCCTGACGCATTTCGCTGAGCGAGAGCGACACAGAGAGCTTGGACATTGCAAAACAGCAAGGAAATGATTGTACGTCGAGCTCAGGAAAATCCGTGCACAGCACACTGTGGGATGCGTGCAATGCTGACGCTTAAGAGCGGCAAAGCTCAAAGGCATCGCTGGGCTCGAGTACTGTCCAGACCACGGCGAAGAACGAAGCAGCTGGGCCACGGCTTAATGTACTCAGTGGAGCGAATTTCAAATGTCCAGCCAAGAGCTGCTTCACAAGCAGATTCAGCTGAGAATGCTCTGGCTGCTTCACAAAGTAAAGCGCAGCCGGTGCACTCCATCACACTACCTGGCCAGAAAAAGGTTCCTAAACCTTAAGTACCGCAGAGTCCATGCAGCTGGAGCACACCCAGAAGGACGCGTCCAGATGGAAGGCGTTCTTCAAGTACCCCTCTGCTCCAAGCAGCTTTGAAACGGAGCACAACACACTGCGGCTCGGCAGCTTCCTTCTCAGATAGACGTGTCGTCACATTATTCACTCTCGCAGCTCCGTTGCCCACTTGCAGCAGCTGCTACCAAAGAAAAAGGCTCCAGGAGTAAAAGCCACTGCTGAGCTGCACTATCCCCTTGCCTCACGTAAAGCACCAGAAACTGTCCGCTGCACTCTGTATTTCCATTCTCCGCCGCACCTACCACTGTCATCTCTGCATCTCGAAGCATAAACCTCGTCACAATTGTTTCCGGGGAAAACTGGAAGAGAAATAGGTAGCAGCACAAGTAGCTGCAGGTTGAACTTTCTGTTTTCAACTGCTAATTTGAATCCGAAAACAAGCGAGTGACAGCCACGCTTCCTCTTGCAGCCTGTGCGATGCACACACCAGCTCGCTGCTTTGCCTTCATTCTTATGCTCTTCGTACCATGTCGCGCTTTCGTTTTGCTGGCGACGA
Source organism: Aphelocoma coerulescens (assembly GCF_041296385.1). Lineage (NCBI taxonomy): Eukaryota > Metazoa > Chordata > Aves > Passeriformes > Corvidae > Aphelocoma > Aphelocoma coerulescens. Next base: position 1,042,725 of record NW_027184081.1, read on the forward strand.
ACCGTCGTCTACTTGTCACACAGAGAGAACGGTACCAGCAGAGAAACGCTCCAGGCTGCTGCCTCTGCCGAAACACGCCTGGGCTATTCCCCCCAGTGCTAGGTAGCACAACATTCTATCTGCATTGTGGTCTTAATCTTAAGGGAAAGATTCTCGACTACGTCTCACACAGAGAACTGTGCCGGGACAATACATGTGTTTTATTATCCCTTCTCGCAATAAGACTATGGTGCTGCGTTGGAACTGTTGGCCAGTGGAAGGCTAATCCAGCATGTGCTTCCCTCCTGATGCATTTCACTGAGCGAGAGGGGAGGAAAATCTGTGCTCCGCACACTGTGGATGCGTGCAGTATACACGCAGAAGAGCGGCACAGCTCATAGCCATCGCACACACCAGCCCAGTGCCATGGGGCTGCGGTCTTCTCCCTTACCGGCGCTGGACAGAACTGAAGCATTCAGCTTTGGCTCTCTTCAGTGTGTGTACTGCACGAATCCACAGTGCGCTGTGCACAGATTTTCCTCAGCGCTACGTGCAAGTACAGCCTTTCTGCTTCGCAGAGCCAAGCTGTCCGCGCAAGCCCTCACTCAGAGAAATTTGTCAGGAGAGAAGCACTTGCTGGATTAGCATTTCACTGGCCAACAGTTCCAATGCAGCACCGTAGTCTTATTGCGAGAAGGGGTAATAAAACCCACGCTTTCAGTACAGCACCACAATCCGGGCGACGAGGAGGAGAAAAGAACATCTTTTCGCCTTTGCACGATCTTCTCTGCGGCACATCTATCCACGTCTTTGTTCCCTGCAAGGCTGTACGGTTCGCGGTGGAACTTGGAACTGAGAAGGAAGGTGCAGAGAGCACCGCGATCTAACGGCGCTGTGCAGGCTGTGAAAGAAAGAGAGCTACCACTGGAATGTGGTGCAAATACAGGTTTCCACGCGTCGGGGGTAAACTCCGGGTAAGCTTGTTGACCTAAAACTGTTCTCTGTGCCAGACGTAGCCGAGAATCATTCCCTTGACATTCAGGCTACAACGCAAACAGAATGTGGTGTTATCAAAGGCTGCGAAAGAAAGTGCATAGCCCAGGTGTGTTTCGGAAGGATCAGCAACCTGGAGTGTTTCTCTGGAGCCTTTCTCTGCTGCCACCGTTCTCTCTGCGTGACAAGTAGACGACGGTTCGTCGCCAGCAAAACGAAAGCGCGACATGGTACGAAGAGCGGAAGAATGGAGGCGCAAAGCAGCGAGCTGGTGTGTGCATCGCACAGGCTGCAAGAGGAAGCGTGGCTGTCACTCGCTTGTTTTCGGATTCAAATTAGCAGTTGAAAACAGAAAGTTCAACCTGCAGCTACTTGTGCTGCTACCTATTTCTCTTCCAGCTTTCCCCGGAAACAATTGTGACGAGGTTTATGCTTCGAGATGCAGAGATGACAGTGGTAGATGCGGCGGAGAATGGAAATACAGAGTGCAGCGGACAGTTTCTGGTGCTTTACGTGAGGCAAGGGGATAGTGCAGCTCAGCAGTGGCTTTTACTCCTGGAGCCTTTTTCTTTGGTAGCAGCTGGTGCAAGTGGGCAACGGAGCTGCGAGAGTGAATAATGTGACGGCACGTCTATCTGAGAAGGAAGCTGCCGAGCCGCAGTGTGTTGTGCTCCGTTTCAAAGCTGCTTGGAGCAGGGGGGTACTTGAAGAACGCCTTCCATCTGGACGCGTCCTTCTGGGTGTGCTCCAGCTGCATGGACTCTGCGGTACTTAAGGTTTAGGAACCTTTTTCTGGCCAGGTAGTGTGATGGAGTGCACCGGCTGCGCTTTACTTTGTGAAGCAGCCAGAGCATTCTCAGCTGAATCTGCTTGTGAAGCAGCTCTTGGCTGGACATTTGAAATTCGCTCCACTGAGTACATTAAGCCGTGGCCCAGCTGCTTCGTTCTTCTCCGTGGTCTGGACAGTACTCGAGCCCAGCGATGCCTTTGAGCTTTGCCGCTCTTAAGCGTCAGCATTGCACGCATCCCACAGTGTGCTGTGCACGGATTTTCCTGAGCTCGACGTACAATCATTTCCTTGCTGTTTTGCAACGTCCAAGCTCTCTGTGTCGCTCTCGCTCAGCGAAATGCGTCAGGAGAGAAACACTGGCTGGATTAGCTTTTCGCTGGCCAAGACTTTCAACACAGCACCACAATCTGGGCGACGAGGAGGAGAGAGGAAGAACATATTTTCGTCCAGCCACGTTCTTCGGTGCGAGACGTTTATCCGCGTCTTTGCTCCCTGCAAGGCTGTAAGGTTCGCGGTGGTACTTGGAACTGAGAAGGAAAGTGTCAGAGAGCACCACGATCTGACGGGGCTGTGCAGGCTGTAAAAGAAGGAGGGCTGCCACTAGAATGTGGTGCAAACACTGGTTTCCACGCATCGGAGTAAAGCTCTGGGTAAGCTTGTTGACCTAAAACTGTTCTCTGTGCCAGACGTAGCGTAGAATCTTTCCCTTTACATTTGGACGACAAGAAAGACCGAATGTGCTGCTGTATGTCGCTGCGAGGGAAAGTGCATAGCCCAGGCGTGTGTCGGCAGAAGCAGTTGGCTGGGGCATTTCGCTGCCGGCACAGTGCTCTTTGTGCGACAAGTAGACGATGGTTCGACTCCGGCAGAATGAAAGCGCGACATGGGTACTAAAGAGGCGGAACGAAGGCGCAGAGCACCGGGCTCGTGTCCGCAGCGTACAAACTGAGAAAGGAGCGTGGCTGGCACCCGCCTTCCGGCCGAATTCACTTTAAGAGGGAGAAAGTTCTACGACAGCTACTTACCTTCCAACCATCCCTGGAACCACTGGCGCTTACCTTTCAGCTCCGAGATGCAGAAAACACAGTGGTCGATGCCAAGGAGAGGGGAAGTAGAGAGTGCAGTGGGGAGTTTAGGTGGCTTTACGTGAGGCAAGGGGAAGGTGCAGCCCAGCATTGGCTTTTTCTTCTAACTCTTTTCTTCAGGAGAGCAGCTAGCAAACGAGCTGCGAGAGCCAACAATGGGATGGCACGTTTGTCAGAGAAGGAAGCTACAGTGCTGCAGACTGCTGTGCACAGTTTTAATCCTGCTGTAAGTACACGGTACTTTTGGAACGTCTTCTGTCCTGACTCTCCCATCTCTGGGAGCTCTAGCTGCTTGAACGTGGCCACACTGAAGGTGTGTGGACCTGATTGCGCTGCGAGTATCAAGACTTCCAGAGACGAGGGATAGTCAACAAATGCTTTCTCACCTGGCCCATCTCTAAGTCCCATCTGGGGCTGCAAAGGCTGCGCTGCAAGGGTGGACTTACCCACTTGGAGAGAATGTGATGATGCTCTATATATAGTTGCGAAGGAAAGTGCTGGTCACTGGAATGTTTTGCCTAGTTTACAGACTTTAAAAGGACTATGAAGGCCCACGCCTTGTTCTAGCACTTGTTCTCTGCGTGCAGCTGCTGGATGTTTGGAAGGGTTTTGGGATCCGCGAGAGGTGGAGGGTAGGATGCTACATAGAGCTTGAAGGAAAGTGCGTATCTGCAGGGCCTTTGATGCAGTTCAGTGGGTGCGAGTTACATGTTGAGCATGTTCATGATGGCACAGAAAAGGTTCTGAAAAGAAAGAGGCCGTGCTGGAACTGCCTTTACTTTTGCCGCTTAGAAACTGCCCAGCCAACAATGAAAAGATTCCTCTTGCTTCCCCGCTACGGGCAGGATCACATCCTTTTATGTCTCCAAGAGGCAGGATGCACAGCGGAGCTCTTCCACCAACTGCACCCACACGACCGGGGCCGCGCCAGCGAAGCGCTTGGCTTTTTCCCGGGCACTGTCAGCGCTCATGGAAACAACCACACGATGGCGCTGTAGACTTGCAAAAGAAGGCCAAGCACCCGGCCCAGCTCGAAACCACCCCAAGGGCAAAGGCAACTTGCACACGTCCCTGCACTCAAATCAACGGTGTCAGGACAAAAAGATTTCCCTCACCTTCCCCTTCCAAGAGCAGACTCCTCTTTACACCACACTCCAAGAGCCAGAAAAACCTCTTTGGCCCAAGAAAATCTTTTCCCTCTCGCAGATTCTGCCCACCAACTTGAACCCCTGGCAAAAACAGAGCTCAGTGCCAGCTGAGGAAGATCTTGCTGCCTACAACTTCACCTGCACCCCTCAAACTAGCAGCACACACGCTGTTCTCAGCACTCTCCTTCTCAGCTCTAGGTACCATCCTAAGCCTTCCCTCTCCCAGAGTCAGGGTCCAAAGACAACGGCACCAGGGACTGCTCACACACCGAAGGCACCAGGACAAAAGGCTCACGAGCTTGGCCTTTGCATTCCCACTGACAGCTCAACAGCTCTAACCCAGAGAGAGCTCTGCCTGTTGGGAAAAGCCTTTAAAATCCCTAAGAGCACCTGATGTGCACATCCACACCTGCTTTCCTTGCCAAAGAGAGCAACTACAAGCCCATCTCCAAAGAAACTGCATCCCCTCCTCCAAAATGCAACACATCCAGCGACTGATCCACCTCCAGTATTGAATATGTCCAGCAATTGCCCCTACACGCACAGGGGCCAGAAGAGAAATGTCTTGCTGGACTATTCCTCCCCATGGTACCTTAACATCTGCTCCAGCAACACTGGCACTATGTCCTTGCCTTCCCAAGGAAAGGCACTCCGAGTCTCTTGGCCTTGCCTTGCCTTCAGTACCGTGTCTAGTTCTTCTTAAGCTACCCTTGCTCTGCTTCCTTTGCCTACGTCTGCCTTGCCTCGCACTACCTACAACTTGCTGGCTTTGCTTTGCCCTGCCTACCACTCTTTCCCTTGCCTTCCATGCAGGCAAGGCGCTGCAAACCAAGTGCAGGCAATTGTGGGCAAGTCAAGGGAGAGGTAGGCAAGGCCAGAGCAGTGAGGGGAAAGCAAATGGAGTGGTAGGCAAGAGAAGGCCCAGAAGTTAGAGGCAAGGCTGGCCGTAGGAAGGAAAGTCCACTGATGGGAAGGCCAGGCAGAAACAGGAAGGGCTTGGCAAGCCAAGGCCCTGGAGGAAAGCAGTAGGCAGGTCAATGGCGGGGCATGGCCATGCAAAGGAATGCAAGGCTACAGAGGGCTAGCAGGGCAAGGCAAGGAAACTGTTGTGTTGCCAAGGCAAGGCCAGGCAAGGCAGGTGAGAAGTACATTCAATGACTGCTAGTACACAAAAGTGGCCCGGACCAAGTGCTCTGTGTGGCCTTGATCCCGCGTGGGTCATCTCTCCTCTGCACCTAAAAGACTTGAGCTACCTGCTTTGCTTTGTATGCAAAAGAACTCTCATTCTGGTCCCCGAGCTCAAGGGCAAAATGTGAATTGCCCTTCCAAGATTCAAGACATGCAAGGATTGCTCCCAGACAAAGGCTGCCCATAGAGATGAGTGTGGCAACATGCGTCCTCCTCCCCTGGTCTTCCTCTCATGTGATCCTGAAACACCGGAGATGCTTGAGAGCTTTGAGATTCCTAGGAGGAGCAGAAAGGGCAGGGCAAGGGCATGAAAGGTCATTGAAAAGGGGTCTTGAATTCCAGGTGGGGGAGGGGTGAGCAAGGTCATGCAAGGCAAGGGAGGGGTTCAAGGGCAAGGCAAGGCAAGTGGTGGCTTTGCGAGGCGAGGCAAGGCAGTGAGGGTCCTAGAAGGAAAAGGAAAGGTGAGGCCAGACCTAGACGAATGTGAAAGGAAGTCAGGTGGGGGATGGGTGAGCAAGTCAATGCAAGGCAGGGGAGAAAAGGCAGGTTGAGGGAAGGCTACAGAGGGGGCAGCAAGGAAATGCAAGGCATGGGGAAGCATGTGAGGAGTGGGCGCTGCCAGCCGGCTGGGATGGCAGGGGCGGGGCCACTGCAAGTAGCATGGGGGGGATGTGGACGGGGGTGTTAGTGTGCGGCAGGTGTGTGTGTGTGTGTGTGCAGCGGAGTGCAGGGTAAGTGCAGGTGTGTGTGTGCGCATACGGGGGTTTTGTGCCGGGTGCTGTGCCGGGGGGAGCCGTTCCACCGCCAAGAAGGTGTGGGAGTGAAAGGAGTAACATAGATGTGTCTTTACAAAGAGACCGTGTGAATCCGTCCTTAGACAAGGCTAGGAATTTACAGGGAGGGAAGTAAGAGAAGAAAGTATTAGCTCTAGAAACTGTTACTAATCAACAGAGACTGTTGCTCAGCCAAGGCCCTGTTAAATTCCTGAACCTAGAGCAAGGCAGCAAGGACTTAATAGCATTAGGAATAGGTTCGTTTTCTTCCTTTTCCATACCAAAAGGGGGGTGCATATTAGAGGGGGGAATAGAGTAGGCAGTTCCGGCAGTCTGTAATTCCCGAGTACCTCAGAGGGTGCTGTTGCCAGGAACTTAGCAGAAAAAGGGGGCTGCGTCCCGCAATCATTTGAGAGACTCCATGGCAAAAGCCCCATGGCCTCTCCCTGGAGTTGAAGAATGTTACAGGACTCCTCTGTCTCCTTTTTGGTGGATGAAGAAACTCAGAAAGCAACATTTCTGCCAGAACTCTCCAAGATGCCCCCTTTGCTCCCAGTGACTCCATCACTGCCCGGGAAGCTGTCTTTTCTACCAGAGATGTTCGAGATACAGTTAAAAGTCGTGCGGCAGAGAAAAAAGGCAAGAATTGGTTTACAAGGGATGGCAAACAAGAGATACCAGAGCCTTTGGCCCTACCAATACTAAAACAACTCTGTGAAGAGAGTCCTTGCATTTCCTGAGGATTGGCAGAAGCCTTCCTCATGATGCATGTTGCTGTGGGTCTTTTTAGACTGGCAAAACGAGCTGTTGAAGGTTGCTTGATCTGTGCTAAAGCAAACAGCCGAGTTGCAAAGTAACCTGCCAGGGGAGGGAGGCCTTGGGCTGCATGTCCCTTCCAAAGACGCCAGGTGGATTTTCCTGAGATGCCCCAAGTGGCAAGGCTTAATATCTTCTGGTAATCGTATGTCAGCTAGCAAGGTGGCCAGAAGCATTTCCAACTGCTTCAGCAATGACAGGATCAGTTATTAAGGCATTGTTGGAACAAGTCATTCCAAGATAAAGCATTGTAGAAGCAATAGACTCAGATAGGGGAACTCATTTTACAGGAAAGATCCTTCAAGGGGTTTTGGCTTCTTTAGGAATACAATGGAACCTCCATAGGCCCTGGCACCCCCAGAGCTCGGCTCGGGTAGAATACAATGAATAGAGAAATAAACACCTTTTGAAGCTGGTAATAGAAATCAAGATGCCATGGGTAGGGCTTTGGACATTGGCTTTGGCGAGAATGAGGGCCCGACCCAGAAGAGAGATTCAGTTATCTCCCTTTCAATCGTCGTTTGCAATTACCCTGGTAAGTCTCAACCTTGGGGTGGGGGGGGGAGGGGGGTAGAGGCAAGTGATGTATATTTAAAACCATCTGTGGCCAGGATACTGCTTCTTGTGAAACCCCTTCAACAGGAAGCTCAGCTGGCACAAGCCCCGCCTTTGGACTTTGCTGCTTGTAACATCCAACCGGGAGATTGAGTCCTAGTTAAGGGGTAGAAAGAAGCGCCAATGGTGGTGAAATGGCGTGGCCCATTCCAAGTGTCACTGACCACAGAAACAGCCATCAAGACAGCTGAACACAGGTGGACCCGTCACACTTGGGTCAAGGTCTCTGAAGCCTCAGAGATTTGCACATCTCGGCTGGAGGAGAAAGCCGGGAGGCCGTGACTGACACTCTGCAGGAGCGGGCTGGAGCAGTAGCCAGTGCTTCAACATCAGAGGAAGCCCTGCGTGCCTACCCACAGACCATCTGCTGAAATAGTCTGTATGGGCATCCCTCCTCTAGAATCTCCACTCACTGGGGGGCTAATACTTGCGGCCATTGTTGTACGTTAGGTGGTTTCTGTGTCTTCAATTGCCACAGGTGGTGCAGAAGACAACGTGAAAATTAGACTAGCTAATTAGATCACACTATTAAAACATTTTCCTTAATAATTCTACTTTTATATGGTCAGCTAAGTTTAGGCCAGGAGTGGGAGAATCAATTTGCAGCCTTAGGAGAAGAAGTAGCAAAAGTTTTTAACCTTAGCAATTGCTGGCTCTGTGGAGGGCCAGGAGGATCTGAAGAGTGGCCATGGTTGGCTAGCCCAGCTGAACCTAAGTGGTGGGTCAACACCCGACGTGAGGTCCATACTAGGACAGGATTTTGGGCCGAAGAAGGAAGTCCATGGCCACTTCATTCTTCTCAAAAAGGCACTTATTGCCTAAACAGGACAGGGCATGTCTATGTAGGAAAAGGCGTTTGTCAATTGACTTTCCCTCTGGGTTTAAACAATTGGGTTTCGAGCCCCAATTGCCCTCCTTACAATTGTTCCAAATATCAAGGCAAATGCAATCAAATACCTGTTCGGCTCACTAATGGTAGCTGCGTAAGGTGTTCTTGCCACACTTACCAAAAATATTTGGAAGCCTGTAAAGCAATGGGGAGGAACAAGGGCTTTTTTGACCACCTATTTTTGAGCTGTCCCCACAAAAATTCCACAAGTAGAAGACATGTTGTTTGTGATTATCAGTGGGAATGGCAACACCCGATTGGAACTCAAAGCCTTTTAGTGAGTTCTGCTCCAAATGCAACCAAGCAGCTTGCAGATGTAAAAGTAGATGGGAACCCTGTGTGGGAGCTTGGAAATGCAAATACTGTGACCCTTATGGTGGGGCAACTATTGTTGGAGGACCGTTAGGCCCGGGAATCCTCCTGTATTTTGACCCACCAATTGATGGCCAAGGGTAGGAAGGCCCCTTTGCTAATGGAACATGGGCTTTGAAAGGACATTATTGGATTTGCGGCCAATATGCTTAGCTCAGGCTACCTCCAAACTGGTCAGGGATATGGTATATTTATTAGACCATTGTTCTTTTTGCTACTACAAGTTCAGGGAAATCGCTTAGGAATCAAAATCTGTGATGATTTAATTAGAGAAAAGCAGTCAGCTGATGCAGCCCTGGCTGGAGGGAGCACCCCAATTTGAATGAGATAATTAGGTTACAGGCTGTCTCGGAAATAATTACCAACCAGCCAGCCACAGCTCTTGACCTTCTAGCTGACCAACCCACTTGAACGAGGAAAGCGGTATTTCAACATTGGATGGTATTAGATTATCTGTTAGCAGAAGAAGGAGGAGTTTGTGGGAAATTAAATGACTCGAGCTGCTGTTTGCAAGCAGATGACAGCGGAAATGTGGTCAAACAAATAACAAAGGAAATAACGCCAGCTCATGGACCTGTCCAAATGTTGAAAGGATGGTAATGGGACATGTTTGCATGGTTAACTGGCCAGCTATGGGCTAAATGAATACCATTTCTCCTCTTATATGCTATAGCAACTCTCATCTTTTTACCATGCGTGACACCATGCTGGGTGCAGCTCTTTCAGCAGGTGCTCAAGGGGATGCCGCTAGCAGCCATGCCTACCTGATCCAGAAATGCATACAAAAGGACAGAAAAGGATGTCACTGCAAATAATAGCAAAACCCAAGAAGGCTCCAGAAGAAAAAATTGAATCAATGGTAATTAAGGTTTGTAAAGACAAATACAGATCAAATTAAAAGAGGAGGGATTGAAAGGAGTGAGATGGATGAGTCCTTACAATCAGACCGTGTGAATCGGCCTGTAGACAAGGCTAGGAACTTATGGGTAGTGAAATAACAGAAGAAATGATTAGTTCTCGAGAACTGTTACTAATCATCAGAGACTGTTGATTAATCGAGGCTGTATTAAATTCCTGAACCTAAAGCAAGGCAACAAAGACTTAATTTTATTAGGAATGGTTTCTTTTTCTTTCTTTTCGATGCCAAAAGGGGGGTGCATATTAGAGGGGGGCATAGAGTAGGCAGTTCCGGAAGTCTGTATCTCCCGAATACCTCAGCCAGTGGGGAAAAGGAAGAGGGCGTTGTGGCCGGGAACTTGGCATCAAAAGGGGGCTGCATCCCGCAACCGTTTGACAGACCCCATGGGAAAAGCCCCATGGACTCTCCCTGTAGTCGAAGAATGTTGCAGGACTCCTCTGTCTCCTTTTCGGACATAAACCTCAGGCATCGTGGATTAATTTTCCCTAACGGCAGCGACCTACCGCGTGGTCTCCGTGCTCCTCCCCAGCCCCCCGGGAGGTGTAAAATAGTTCCCGGCGGCTCCCACCGCGCGTTACAGACGGCTGCGCGGCCCCGGGGCTGCCCGCTGTGCTCCCCTGCCCCGCCAGGGCTGCCCGCGGGCTGCGGAGCCACGTCGCCACCGGCGCGGCCAGGGCCGGGGCCCTTCTCGACAGCAGCCGAGGGGCTGCGGAGCGGGCGGCTGCGGGACGAGCAGCTATTTTATGCCCCGCGCTGCTGCCGCCTCCATCTAGCTCTCCATCGCGCCGCCGGCCGCCCCCCGCCTGGCGCGCTCACGCTCGGCCGCACTCGCCGCCCGCCCAGCCTCGCCGGAAGCTCTCCCGCCCGGGCCGTGCCCCGGCTCCGCCTGCGGCTCGGCAGGGCCCGGCCGCACGCGTGCTGCGTGGCTCGTGGCACCCGCGTTGCGCCGCAGGCGACGGGGAAAGCGGGGCGGGCCGGCGCCGCCGTGGTAGCGCGAGGAGAGGAGCGCCCGGGCGGGGCGGCGAGTGGTGCGGCGGTGAGCGCTTCTGCTTCCTGTCGCTCGGCGGCCGCCCACGGCAGGTGCCGTGTGACTCCGCGGAGCGGCGGGGCCGGCCGGGCGGTGCGCGGCCAAGCTTTCGGCCAGCGGCGGCCGCAGCGAGAGGCTGCTGGCACTGCCCGTGCCGGTGGAGAGAGCGGGGATCCGAGGCCGGCCTTCCCAGGGCGACGAGGGGTGGCCGCCTTTACCGCGCTGCCCTCCCTGCAGCACGTGGCCGATTCCGGCGAACCCGGCGTCCCAGCAGCGGCGCGGGCGGGAGGGAGTGGGGAGCGCGCTCGGTTGCCGTGCCGGCCGCTCCCGCCCAGCGCTGCGCTCCGCCGAGGCGTTTTCCCGCCCGTCCTGGGCGAGACGTAAGGGACGCTGAACTTGGAGCTTGGCTGTCCGTGGGAGCAAGTCCCCTCCATTGTCGATGTCTTTTTCCTGCCCTCCGATTCCGCTACCTTGTGGTAGGTGCGATGGTGCTGAACAAGGGCGGTGTCTTGGCACAGTTGCTGGCATAGATGGTGCGGGAGCTCCACGCAAGGAGCTTTGAGTGGCATGTGTGAGGGTAGGAGGGTACGGCACCCATAGCTGAAGGCAAAAAATGTCGGGGCATGTCATCAGCCGCAGTCGTGCTAAGTTGTTCATCTTTGCAAACTGCTTGCCGAGTTGTTCCTTTCTTAGGTAATGGGGGTTTGTATCAACCAGAACTGCATATGGTCAGTATTTGCAGAGAAGGCTACTTGGACTGTTGTTGAAGTGAGTGTAGCAGTTTCTATGGCATTCTGCACAAAAAGTGACAGGTCTCTCTGTGTTCCCCAATTCTTAACAAAGATGAAGTTAGCAAACCCCTGAAAAGAGGTTTTGCAAAACTTCAGGGATTTTTTCCTACTAGTACTGTAGAGACAACCATCGTCACCTTGTCTTTCCAAAAGTGAAGGTTACCGATTTTTGTCCAAGAGCATCAAGTGCTTTTGATCAGCGTTTGTGTGCATGCATTAGCCTTGTTCTTGTTCTTCCTTGGAGAACTTTTACAGTACTCAGATGATCTGTGTAGGCTGCAGACTGCAGTGGTGAACTTCAAGGCTTCCAGCAGAAGGGAGATGCTGTCCACGCTTTGGTTCCTCCTTAGTCTGAACCTTCAATGTCCAAGGCTTCACTTTTCAAGCAATTGGAAGAGCTCCAAAATAAGATATGAACAGGTCTTAATTGACCTTGTCACCCCCCCTGTTAGTCAAGTAATGCTGTGCTTTGGATTTAATTGACGAGTGCAACATGTGCTTAAAATATCCTCGATTACCCTCTCAGAAGGGTTTGAATGGAGAACAAGGAGTTCCCAAGACAAATATTTGGTGTACGAGAAGTAGAATTTAGGAGTTGATTGCAGAGCACTGCATGCACCAATGTCTAAGGAGAATCCATCTTTTGATGTCCCATCTATGCTTGTTCTCATTTGAAATCCTGAGCATTCTGCAGGTTGGTTTTCTTAGGGTTGGGGCTGGGGAAGGAGTGATGGTGGGAGAGGGGTGGGTGTTGTTTTTGGGTTACTTTTTTGTTTCCAGAATAGTGTACAAAGAACTTGTGCCCAAAATCAGCAGTATGAAACAATGCAGATATAAAAGAAGGTCACAGAAATGTCAGATAATATGAATCTGAAAGCGCTTCAGTATTTTACCCAGGAGTTTCACTCCAACAAGGTAATTTTCCTTCACAGAAATGTAGTGGCAGGCTTATGCCATGCTAGAAGTGATGACCTTTCTCTGCCCCAAATTGAGCAGCAAAATATTTTGGCTCTTGATTTAAACCCCTGAGCCAGCTGTGTTTCAGGCTGCAGAAGCTGCAGCTGTGGTGGCAGACACGGGGTGCAGCCCTGCCTGCCAGTCCCCAGCTGGCCTGCGCTGGTGGCAGCCGTCAGCGCCCGGGGTCCCCTGTGCCACCCATGCCAGGGCTCTGCCTGCCTGCCTCGCAGCCCTGGTAGCCTCAGGGAAACATCGCCCTACTCCATCTGCTTTAAAAACAAACAAGCAAACAGAAAGCTCACTGGAAATATATGTAGAAGTCTTGAAACTAATTATCAGCACTTGCTCGGAGTTTGTTGATGGAGCAAATGGATTTTACATAAACTGGTATTGCTGGTACTACTTTTAAATTAGGTTCCTAAACTTCAGAAAGGAGGAGATGGTGGTCACGTACCCCTGAGGAATGTTGGAAACAGTAAGACAGCTCAGTCATTTCAAGGTGGCCAGAAAATGGGTGTGGCAGTGGAGTGGACACTCTGTGAGTAGGTAGCCTTAAGTCATGTAACGACATGCACTTCAGCGGGAATTTTGCATCAACACCTAGAGATCATGTCATGATGTGTTGCATAACAACAAATTGGGCCAAAATTCTGCTGACTTTGACCAAGGTGGACGGGCCACCTTCACTTAAGCTGGCAAAGGGACATAAGTCAATGATGTTTGAAAAACAGCCATGAAGCATAGCCCCTTTAGTTTGTTGGACTGTTGCAAGTCTGCAAAGCTCTGTTGACAGGTCATTGGAAGTAGCTGTTGGAATCTAACTGCAGTTGGACGCTTTGTCAGTCAGCATCAGCAGGAGGCTTAACGGTTTAGGTTGAGAGGTGGTGCATGTTTTTTTTCAGAGGAATGGCCCAGTGAAGAGCAGTGTTCACTGCCATGGCTACCGTTGTAGCTTTCAAGAGCAATGGTTCATTCAGAGAGAACTTCCTTGGTTCTGCTGGTTTGGTTTCGCAGCTGGAGCAAAGGTACAGCACCGGAAGCAATTCCTAGGGCAGAAGCGGGAGCTATCCAAAGCTCCTGACTTCGTTGTCTAAGTGAGCGTAGTCTAATTGGAGGAGTGGTGAGCATCAGTGATATCAGATTTTTTACAAGTTCTTAATTCTGTCAAATCAAGAAAGAAGGAGAGCGATGAAGATGAAATCCTTTCCTCTTAAATCTGCCTACGCAACAACTTCAGGGGTAGTTGTAATGTGTATTCACCTATTTTGAATTGCCCAAAACCAGGCCTAGAGATGCTTCAGAGTCAGAGAAGCAGGTATTTGCTTTATTCGGTGCTGGGTGCGTGGGGGATCACTCCTAACACACATACACACACACACAGACAGACACACACAGAGCACGCCATACAGTCCAGCATTATGTGTAAAAATTATGAATATTCATCACAATTCTTGGGATAGGAGTGGTTCTAGAAATTACTTCTCGGAAGTCATTAATATCATTAGCATACGTGCCATGCATGTGCTGTGTACGCTGATGGGTGCACTGAGGAAGGCTCCTCTTCTTCCTCGGGGGTCTTTCTGATGAAGATCAGCAGTCTTCGTCACAATGCACTTTTTACCTTTCTTTCTGGAGCATGCGCAGTTCTTCGCTGGATGATTCAGCGATCTCTGTGCTGGTTTTCAAAAGATCCTCTTCCTCTTATCTTGACAAGATTAAGGCGAAGCCTGCTGCTTAGGTTTCGTGATTAACATTTGCTGTCTCTTAGTAGTTCACTCGTGTTTACATGAGTTAACTATGGATCAACCCCCTTCTCAATTTTAGCGCTGAAAGGATCTTAGAGTCATTTAAAGAGATGTCTCCTATGGAGTACTATAAAACTGCTGTCATACATGAAATCCCTATTTAGCTTGGTCTTTGCATGTTAAGTGCCTTAATTAGTTAATTTTGAATTAAACAGTTCTTTTAATTGAATGATAAAGTTAACCCATCAACCCAGGTACAAAAATCAAGCTTTATTATTAGTGTTTTCACTTGTTCAAAGCAGTTTGTACCAGTCCCAGTTAAAATTCCCAGTTAAAAGTTTCCTAGTTAAAAATCCCTTTTTCAAACTTTAAACCACTTGTACACTGTAAGAGTTGTTTTTCCTATGTTAATTGTCTACTTTTATAAGTGTTTTAAGAGGTATTAGATGTATTTTAATTTTTTTTGAGGTTTTTGCTTTGCACTTTAGTCTCGGGACTAACTCCAAAACCCCAGTTTCTAACAGCCAATTGCTATTTTTAGCCCCATAGCCGTTATTCTGCAAGTAAGCTCCATAGCAACCTGAATCTTAATGAAGGCATGTTACCACCCTTACTTCAGCTGTTACTACCCCCCTGACAACGACGAGCTATTGGTAGACAGAGATGATCTGTCAAAAGGAAAGCACCAATCACTTTAGACCACAGGGGTGTGCTGTGGGCGGACCGGGGCGGAGCAAAGGCACTATAAAACCACGAGGCAGGCGTCAGAGCTGCGCAGAGACCAGTGCAGATCAACTGTAGTGGACACCAGTGCTGGGTACTTAAGCCTTACTCCTATTAAGGAGCCTTTAATAATTTTTACCTTTGACTTTTGGATTAGCTAAAAGTCAGCCCAGCACTGCAAGTTCTTCCACCAGAGGTTCAGTGCTGTCTAAGCCTGAAGATCTCTAATCCCTGCGCTCCTGGGGCATACCTCCTGAGCCACTAGGATCCCAAATTTTTATATTTTGGTAATTTTTGTAATTTTTCAATTTTTCCGTTTTTAATAAATTATTTTAATTTTTACTAAGAGTTGTCTCATTCCTCACAACTGCCATAATGGTAACACGTTTTCATACAGTAGTTTTAGCACAGAAGCAATATATGTACAATCTTGGATGTTTCATCCTGCTGGCTCAAGAGCCAGTGTTGAGCTTTTCTCCTTTAAATCCAGTCTTAGAGCTCTGCAAGGATCACTGCAGCGTGACGTTGTGACAAGGGGATGCTGATTCATGCATAAACCTTTGATGCTTTCCTTATATCTGCAAGCAGCTTTGAAAACCAATGATTATCTGGCATGTTGCGACTTGAGAGTCATGGTAAAGGTTTCGCCAAACACTTTGTAATATCATGCAACAGCTTTCATTCCTAAGGAAATAGCATTGAGCATATCGCTGGCAAAATGCTGAAAGAATGAGCCCAAACCAATATCCTTTAATGGGAAAGATGGAAAACATTTAGATGTGTTTATTTGAACTAAAATGACTGTGGACCAAGCCTAAATGTATTTCACACTAAATTCTTAGAACTGATTTTAAGGGAAGAAGTGAGAAAGATGAATTCACAAGTGGAATTTTCAGCAGCATAATATTGAGCATTTATTAGTAGAACAAAGGCATATCACGGCGCGGGAGCACTTAGCAATATTGCTAGAGGCGTGGCTCCATTCATTTTACTGTGAACTTGAGTACTTCTTTAAACATAGTCCTTTCACCCAGAAAGTAATTTACACTTCACTCAACTTTCCCCCCTTCGTCTCTGCCCCCTTGCGCCAGCACACGCCAGCACACTGCCGCCTCGGTCCTCTGGATAGCTCCAGAACTGAAGGCAGGCACCCCCCTCCGGTGCCTCCTCAGTCTCCAACCTAATTTGTAGTTGACAGTTTCTTTGGGAGGTGTGAGTTTTGATAACAGACTTCCTGGGATGCATGCGGTTTATCTTCTTTGTTTCTTGAAGATGTCTTGGTTTCTACCTCTGTAATTTCTCAACCTAAAGGACATTTATGATCATGTGTTTATTCCTACGTTTCCCAACATGTTACCACTCTTTCGAAGTTACAATTTACTCTAGTCTTGTTTTTACTTACCTATATTTTACCTTAACACTATTTCTACATAGTACATTATCACTTCTAAATGTTAAAATCATATATGCGAAAGACAATATTTATCGTTCACTCATTTATCACAGGAGGAATGTGTTAGCTGCTTGTGTTGCAGTTCACTTGTAATTCTGGTCTATTACCGCAGGCCTGGGCCCTAGGGTGTATCACCGTGTCCCGCAGCCATAGGGAGGAGGAGGAGAGAAGATCCAGCAGGCAGGAATTGTGCAGCAAGATTTATTCCTTTAATTATTTTACAAACTCTTTTATAGACTTTTTTCTTCATAGTCTAATTGGACAAAGGATCAGCCCCCCCCTTGGGGTGATTGGCTAAAATCCTAAACCATCCATTGTCAAAATATTTTTCTACTAGACCATAAACAAGACTTTTCAAGGTTGCAGGTGGCTTGGTTGTTTACATACTCTGCTACCTCTTCTGTGAGAGAGAAAAGTCTCTCACGGACTTAGAAAATAGCAAGAAAATCCTCGCGAGCAGCATTTTTGTATCTACCATTCCCCCTTTTTGTTTGATAAGATAACAACTCCACTATTAATCCTAAATAGAAATTTACATCAGTTATTAATTCTAAATATGTCCTTAAGGCTTTACCTATCTGACTCCATAACAAGAAATTTAAAGTTCAGTCTCTGCCTGTGGAAGGACCATCCCAGTCTCTGCTTGTAGAAGGACCATCTGCCTGATGGTCAACATCTTGGTCATCATCAGAAGAGTCATTAGGCTGATGATCTACATTCTGGTCGCCATTTGGATGGTTGGCGTTCTGGTCATCATTTGGAGGTTGCCTGTTCTGCCTCTGGTGCCGTAGGGCAGGGCAAACACATTTTGCAGGTAGCCACCGTACCCCAGTATCTGTAGAAATGCAAGCATACCCACGACCCCAAACGATAAGCTCCCGCGGGCCTTCCCACTGGTTAGTGAGTAAATTCCACACCCAGACTTTTGCCCAGGGCAGTTGTCTCTTGCCTGCAGATTGCAATGAGAGAAAGTGATTCAGAATAACAGGATTCTTTGAATTTTGTGGTACCATAAGCTGATTAATTGTATACGAGCTTTTGCTAGTCGGCTTCAGTAACCGAATTCAAAGGTTCCTGTGAGAATTGTTGAAAAGTCGTGATAACAGCCCTTAATTCAACTAAGCAGAGTCTGACTCGGATTGGTGTGTTAATCAACCACTGCAAAGGCAGTGTAGGATACTGTGCACCCTTGCGCACAGTGACCCCTGCTAAAAATTTGTCCCAATCCGTATGCCCCAGGCTGCCAACACAACCCGGTCCCCAAAGGTTAAGGGAAGTGGTAGTAACATAAGGCCTAATTGTAGCTGTGTGCCCCTCTGAGTCCTTCACCATCACAGGCCGTTCGCTTCAATAGCTCTGTGTGGTTCCTCCTAATCCTGCGATGGCCGATCCCACGGGGGGTAAAGGCCATGAGGGAAGCCACGCAGAGAAGGAGATGATAGTTGCATCAGCACCAGTATCAATCAAACCTCGAAGCTGAGTCCAGGGCGGACGGGCGTTCAGCAGGATCAGGGTACATGTCATCTGTGGCCTTTGGTCAGAGATGTCTGCAGCCCAGAAGGCCTGCGGAAGTCCCGTAGATCCACTGCCGTTATCTTTGTGAGTTTGTTGTTCTATCCTGGGGACACAAGACTTAAAAGGCACTAATTTAGCAAGGCAGGTCTTTTCAGGAATAGTTACAGGGGGTTTTCAAATTCCCTATAAAACTGAGGACAAGGCTCCAAGGAGCGGATTCCCATCAATCCGACCTCATCATCATCCTATCGCATTAAACCTGTTAGAAGCCAGACCTGAACAGCCTCTCTCTTCCTT
Source organism: Aphelocoma coerulescens (assembly GCF_041296385.1). Taxonomy (NCBI): domain Eukaryota; kingdom Metazoa; phylum Chordata; class Aves; order Passeriformes; family Corvidae; genus Aphelocoma; species Aphelocoma coerulescens. The sequence continues at coordinate 1,060,800 of NW_027184081.1, forward strand.
TGTCTCTGAGCTAACGTGAGCCGACATCATCGGCTCCTGCCGTGTTTCCCTCTGCAGAGAAGCCAGCTAGCTAGCCCAGCAAGCAGCTCTTTTCCTGATCCCGAAGTCGCTTCAGCGACGCGTGGAGGTAACGCAGCTGGACTGTCTCTGACCTGGGGCACGCCAGAGTCGGTGCCTCGAGCACCAAACGCTGCGTTATTGGACATTGAAGGTTCAGACTAAGGAGAAACCAAAACGTGGACAGCATCTCCCTTCTGCTGGAAGCCTTGAAGTTCACCCCTGCAGTCTGCAGCCTACACAGATCATCTGAGTACTGTAAAAGTTCTCCAAGGAAGAACAAGAACAAGGCTAATGCATGCACACAAACGCTGATCAAAAGCACTTGATGCTCTTGGACAAAAATCGGTAACCTTCACTTTTGGAAAGACAAGGTGACGATGGTTGTCTCTACAGTACTAGTAGGAAAAAATCCCTGAAGTTTTGCAAAACCTCTTTTCAGGGGTTTGCTAACTTCATCTTTGTTAAGAATTGGGGAACACAGAGAGACCTGTCACTTTTTGTGCAGAATGCCATAGAAACTGCTACACTGACTTCAACAACAGTCCAAGTAGCCTTCTCTGCAAATACTGACCATATGCAGTTCTGGTTGATACAAACCCCCATTACCTAAGAAAGGAACAACTCGGCAAGCAGTTTGCAAAGATGAACAACTTAGCACGACTGCGGCTGATGACATGCCCCGACCTTTTTTGCCTTCAGCTATGTGTTATAAACATATATTATATTGGCTTCTCGCAAAGTATAATGGTAGATATTATATAAGGTTAGAAATGCTTTTTGCTGTGTGGATGTAGTTTTCTCTCTTTAGCAAGAATGTTAGCAAGTGTGAGCAAGTAAGATAACCTCCAAGCGAACAGAGGATGAGGCCCAAGGAGCTGCTAATCAACACTTTGTCCAGGGAACAAAAGGGCCAAAAGGCTACTCCGCCCGGAGAACCGGAGAACAGGCGGCCAGGAGAGTCCGAGAGCCGTTATCACCACTCTGCCCGGGGGGCAAAGAGGCCCAAAGCTGCAATCAGCCCTGACTGTCTGGAGAATTAAGAGATCCACCCTACCATCGACTCTTACCTAGCCTAGTGGGCCCAACCCCAAGAATCAAGAGAAATAAAACCACAAGGCAGAAGACTACGCATGCTCTAAAAAGGCGGAACCAAGGAGTGGCCATGCAGAACAGCTCCAGGAAAAGTTTTAATATGAATGAAGAACAGACAGTAAAAATGGTATAAAAAGGACTCGCCTCTAGCATCAGGTGTGCTCTTGGCAGAGCGCCAAGGCACCCGGCCGTTACCCCTTTGCTTTATTTTATGTGTCTCTTATTGTCTTTATATTAAACGCTTTAAATTCTCACAGGAGAGTGAACCTTCTCTTATTGTCTTTATATTAAACTCTTTAAATTCTCACAGGAGAGTGAACCTCGTTTTTCACAATTGGGGGCTCGTCCCGGATCTACACCTCGCCTCTGAAAAGCGTGGGAGGATTCAAGAAGCAAGGGTAAGGCGCCTCCCGCCCAAGTTGGCAGGACCTTTGCTTAGCATCCTCTGGCGCGATTTGGTGGCAGCAGGGCAATACCCGGAGGACAAGAAAGACACAAAAATAAAGCAAATGAAAGAGAGCGCTCTCGACAAAAATCCCACAGACACTGGAAAAGAAACAGGACTGGTAAGTATTGTCCAAAGAAAAAGTGGGTGGTTACGGGAGATGAGTGTGTGTGAATGGTCATACATGAAATCCCTATTTGTGCTTGGTCTTTGCATATTAAGTGTTTTAATTAATTAATTTTGAGTTAAATATTTTAAAATTGAATGTTAAAATTAACCCATCAGCCCAGGTACACAAATCAAGTTTTATGATTATGGTTTTCACTTGTTCAAAGCAGTTTGTTTGCACCCTTCCCAGTAAAAAAAAAAAAAAAAATCCCCAGTTAAAAGTTCCCCAGTTAGAATCCCTTTTCAAACATTAATCACTTGTACACCATAAGAGTTATCCTTCCTGTGTTTACTGTATACTTTTACAAGTGTTTTAAGATGTTGGATGTATTTTAGTACTTTTTTTAGGTGTTTTTACTTGTACTTTGGTTCCAAGGCAGATTTCAAAACCCCAGTTCCAACAAACAGCCCAGCCCCCATAGCCATTACCCTGTAAGCTCTATGGCAACCTGAATTTTAATGACCCTTATCTCAACTAGTACCACCCCTCTGACAAGGATGAGCCATTGGTGGACAGAGATAATCTGTCAAAGGGAAAACACCAATCACCTTGAACCGAAGGGGTGGGCTGTGGGTGGGCTGTGGGTGGAGCAAAGACACTATAAAACAGGGAGCACGAGAAAGGCACGCCCCTTCTCTCCAGCCTTGCTGAGGTGGAGTTCAGTGCTGGGAAGGCGTATTCCTATCAAGGAACTTTTAGTAATTTTTTTTTGGCTTTTGGGCCGGCCAAAGGCCAGCCTAGCACTGCAAGCCCTTTTTCTCTACCTGAGGTTCAGTGCTGTTTCAGCCAGAAGATCAAAAATCCCTGCACTCCTGGGGCATACCATCTACCGAGCCATAGGATCCCAAATTTTTAATTTTTTTTCACTTTTCCGTTTTTAATAAATTGTTTTAATTTTTAACTAAGAGTTGTCTCATTCCTCACATGAATGAGACGCGGGCTGGTTGCCCCCAGATCTGCGAAGCGAGTGTGGCAGTCTCTGAGTGCTGCGGCTCCGTCTTGTTCGCGAGAACAGCGGCCAGCCAGGAGACGAAGCGAGAGATAAGAGGAGTGAAAGAATCTCCCGGGGTGACTGGGACGGGGTCCCAGGGAAGGGGTTGCAAAGTGGGAGCTACCCCCCCCCCCCCCATATGCTGGGTTGAGGAAAACTCCAAGAGCACCCAGGGCCTAAAAGTACCCCAAGAGAAGTTGGGGGGTTGGATGCTAGCAATGCTGGGTTGAGGGAAATCCAAGAGCACCCAGAATCCTAAGGATTATATCATACCCATGGGTGGATACTAACAAGTGACTTGAAAGAGGTACCTTATTATTCTGTTGTAAGAATGAGAGAGTGAACAAATATTAAAAAGAGTGAATGTGTGAATGAAAAACTGTGTAATTAGAAGTTAACTTTGTTTTTGGGGAAGGTGGGCTATAGTAAATTTTTTTGGTTTTTGTACTGTGAAAGGGTGGGTAGTATTTTACAGCAGGGAAGATTGGTGTTTTAAAGGAATGAATTAGTATTTCAAAGGGGGGGATAATCATGTGTACTGGCCAAAATATGGGTCTGATGAGGCATGGATTTTCCAGGCTCTAAATGTATTTGTAAATTCAAAAGAGCCATCTCACCCTGAGGAGAGAGAATATGCTTCTTGCTGGACAGGAATTACAAAACCTCTGGGAACCAAAGTCTTTAAACTATCAGAAACCCCAGAGGAAAAGCAAACAGAAGAGAAAAAAGGCTGGGACCCTTTAGAAGTATTGCCTCCACCGCCAGCACTAGAAGCTGCACCCCTCCTCCCAGCTCCGGGGTTTCCTCCGCCGCCAGTATCAGAAGCTGCCTCCCCCCTCCTCCCCCTGGCTCCGGGGCTTCCCCCTCCAGCCCCCCCTCCGCCCGCACCGGGGGCCTTTCCCCCGGCAGCCCTCCCGCCCCAATGGAGCGGGGGGGGAGCCCTGCCCCCGCCCATGCCGGGGATCCCGCCCTTCCCGTATATCTCGGGAATCCCAGCACCCTCAATTGAATCAAGGGAAACGTCACACGTCCCGGCTCCAGCCCCCACCTCTCCTGCCTTGAGAAACCCGGCTTCAGAGCCGGCCCCCACCTCCTGTGCTCCGGAATATTTGGCTTCACTGCCATACCCCACCCCCACCCTCTGCACCACAGAATATTCGGCTTCAGCGCCAGACTTTGAATCTGCCCCTCCTCCCCAGGGGAGTTCGGTGCTTTCTTCCCAAATAAACCCTCTTCTTAACGAAGGAGCACCATACCAGAATACAAGAGGTGCCATTAAGGCTCAGAGGCAGCCCAACAATCCCTCCATTGCTAAACAAACAGAGGGAAGCCGAGAAATTCATTTATTTCCATTAAGAGAAGTACCTATGGGAGGAGGGGGAACGGGCTTTGTAAATGCTCCTCTAACCTCTACAGAGGTTAGGAATTTCAAAAAAGAAATTAAAGGATTATTAGAAGACCCCATAGGTACAGCTGAGCAGTTGGACCAGTTCTTAGGTCCCAACATTTTCACTTGGGAAGAAATGCAATCAATCATGAAAATAATATTCTCCCAAGAAGAAAGAGAAATGATTAGAATTGCTGGAATAAAAATTTGGGAAAGAGAAAACCAACAAGGTCCACCCAGGGATCAGAAAATGCCCATTACACCTCCTAACTGGAACCAAAATAATGAAGCTGGGAGGGGACATATGAATGATTATCGTAATTTGATAATCAAGGGAATAAAAGAGGCGGCACCCCGAGGACAAAATGTCAGAAAGGCCTTTGAGGGGCAGCAAGGGAAGGAAGAAACCCCGACTGAGTGGCTGGAGAGGCTCCGAAAGAATATGAAACAATATTCTGGGATAGACCCAGAGTCCCTAGCAGGGCAAGCCCTGCTAAGAGTTAACTTTGTCACTCATGCCTGGCCAGATATTAGGAAAAAATTGGAAAAAATAGAAGACTGGTATGAGAAACCATTACAAGACCTAGTAAGGGAAGCTCAAAAGATATATATATGTCCGGAGGGATGAAGAAAAAGCCAAAGTGGAAGCAAAGATCATGATAGCCACTATGCGAGAGAGTACCTTCCAAAAAAATCTAAAGCCCTCAGGTAACACTCCTAAACATTCAAGATTCAGAAATGGTGGAAAAGAGAAAAATAAAACCTCAGTACAATTAAGATTCCAAGAACAACCCAGGGATGCCTGTTTTTATTGCAAGGAAGAAGGGCATTATAAAAGAGAATGCCCCCACCTGAGGAGGGATCTGAAAATATTTCAAGAAACACACACAGAAGAACAATAGGAAAGTCATGGGCTCTCTTTTTGGGGGGATAAATACCATCTGGAGCCTTTGATAACTTTAAAAGTAGGCCCCCAAGAGGAAGTATTAGAATTTATAGTTGACACTGGGGCAGAAAGGACTTGTGTGATGAATATTCCAAAAGGGTGTGATGTGAGTAATGATATGGTAAAAGTAACAGGAGCAAAGGGGGAAGGATTTCAAGTCCCTGTCATTAAAGATGTGGTTATTGAAGGGGAAACAAAAATAGGGATAGGGGATGTTTTGTTAGTTCCTGGGGCTGGCAGCAATTTATTGGGAAGGGATTTACAAATCCAACTGGGGATTGGAGTCATACCAGAAGAAGGGAAAATGACAGCCAAAGTGTTAAAACTTAGCCAAGAAGATGAAAGCAAAATTAACAGAGAGGTTTGGGCTGGGGAAGGGAATAGGGGTGGACTAGATATTGACCCCATAAGGGTCACAATTGAAAAACAAGAATGTCCCATTCGTGTACGTCAGTACCCTATATCTTTAGAAGGGAGAAAAGGCTTAAAACCAGTGATAGAAGAATTAATAAAGGATGGGACACTAGAACCTTGTAAATCCCCTCATAATACCCCTATTCTCCCAGTAAAGAAATCTGATGGAAATTATAGATTAGTGCAAGATTTAAGAGAAGTAAACAAAAGAACACGGGCCTGCTACCCTATGGTTCCTAATCCCTGTGGGAGTGTGTTTGTTTAGTTCAGTCCGGGTCTCCCCCCTATGTTCTGTAAGTTTGGTGTACCCCAGTTGGCACCCCCCCCTGTTTCCTTTAAATCACCCTGTCTGTCATTTTTATCTCCTCCCAGGACCCTGTCTGTCACTCTGCCACCCCTCCCAGGCTTCTGGAAAGTTCTAGCCAGGGGGCCAGGTGATTAGTCCTGGGAAAGGAGTCCCTCCCTTCCCCTGTTATAGTTGGTTCCCTTATGTGTCCCTCGTTCTGCTTGCCGCACCCTTCCCTTCCCTGGTTGGTTGTTCTGTACACCCCCCCCCCCCATGCCCCCCCCGCCATAAAATGCCCCGGCGCGCGATCTGCAGGTGCTCTGGGTTGGGCACCCCTGGTGGTTGAGGTCCCCCCGTCCGGAGGGCCAATAAACTTTCTGGATTTAACCCAACTCTGAGCCTGCCCCCTTTCCTCCGCCGTCTGCCTTTATCGCCGCGGTCCCTTGGAAGGACCCACGAGCCAGACCTTTGATCCCTCCGATATCAGAGGCTGGCCCCCGTTGCCTGCTGTGTCCCGAGCTGACCGGGCTGAGTGGGAACTGTTCCCAGAGGACACAACGGCAAATCCCTACACTCTTTTAAGCAAAATTCCACCTCAACATCAGTGGTTTAGTGTGGTGGATCTTAAAGATGCCTTTTGGGCCTGCCCACTGGCAGAGGAAAGCCGAAATATTTTTGCCTTTGAATGGGAAGATCCAAACACAGGGAAAAAGAACCAACTGAGGTGGACTAAAGTGCCACAGGGGTATTGTGAGGCCCCAAATTTATTTGGGCAAGCCTTGGGAGAAATATTACAAACCTTCCCCATTCCCCCAGGAATACAAATTATCCAATATGTAGATGATCTTCTAATATCAGGAGAAGATGAAATTAAAGTCAAAGAAGCTACTATAAAGCTTCTAAATTTTCTTGGGGAAAAGGGACTAAGGGCATCAAAAGGGAAATTACAGTTTGTGGAATCAGAAGTAAAATATCTCGGCCACCTGATAAGCAAAGGTAGCCGAAAACTAAGTCCTGAAAGAATTACAGGGATTTTATCCCTCCCTCCTCCCTCTTCAAAAAAGGAGGTTAGGAGACTGCTGGGGCTACTGGGATATTGCAGACTATGGATTGAAGGATATACACAAGCAGTAAAATTTTTATATGAAAAATTAACAGGGGGAGACAATATACAATGCACCAAAGATGATGATAATAAATTAGAAAAACTGAAGTTGAAACTAGCCTCGGTACCAGCCCTAAGCTTACCCTCACTAGAAAAACCCTTTCACTTATATGTGAATGCAGAAAATGGAGTAGCTCATGGTGTATTAGTCCAGGAATGGGGAGGGGTGAGAAGACCAATAGCTTATTTATCTAAACTATTGGACCCAGTAAGCCGTGGCTAGCCAGTATGCATTCAAGCCATAGCAGCTACTGCTATTTTGGTGGAGGAGAGCCGTAAGCTCACCTTTGGAAGTAAACTGATTGTATACACACCCCATGCGGTCCGGAATGTGCTAAATCAAAAAGCTGAAAAATGGTTAAGAGACTCCAGGATATTAAAATATGAAGCAATTCTGATTGACAGTAATGGTCTAACTATAGAAACAAGCAAAAGCCTCAATCCGGCCCAATTCCTGTATGGAGAACCAAAAGATGACCTGGCACATGATTGCTTAGAAATTATTCAATACCAAACAAAAGTTCGGGAAGATCTAGCAGAACAAGCCCTCTTAGAAGGGGAAAGAATATATGTGGATGGTTCATCCAGATGCTTGCAAGGAAAAAGAATGTCAGGATATGCCTTAGTCGATGGGATAAATATGCAGACCATCGAAAAAGGAAAACTACCTTCAAATTGGTCGGCGCAATCTTGTGAATTATACGCTCTAAAGAGAGCACTGGAGCATTTAGCACACAAAAAGGGGACCATCTATACTGATTCAAAGTATGCCTTTGGGGTAGTACATACCTTTGGGAAGATCTGGGAAGAAAGAGGTTTACTAAATTCAAAGGGGAAGGAACTGATACATGAAGGCCTGATTTCAGAAGTGTTGGAGGCATTAAAATTGCCTGAAGAAATAGCCGTAGTGCATATCAAAGGACACCAAAAAGGGATGACCCCAGAAATAAGAGGGAATAATCTAGCAGACCAAGAAGCCAAAGATGCAGCAGAAAATGGGACCGAACGAATTATGTTAATCCTGACCCCAGAAAGGGGAGAATTGGAAATCCCCAGATTTAGTAAAGAAGAAGAAAAAGAATTATTTAAGATAGGGGGAGAACAAGATCAATCTGGAAAATGGAAACTCCCTGATGGGAGACAGTTACTTAATAAGCCACTCACTAAGAGAATATTAGAAGATATGCATCAAAAAACTCATTGGGGTACTCAAGCTTTGTGTGATCATTTCCTAAGAAATTATGGGTGTATTGGAATCTTTGGGAACTGTATAACTTGCCAAAGAGTGAATAGGAAAATAATGAGAAAAACAACATTAGGAGGCCGCGAGTTAGCTCTGCGACCATTCCAAAGTATCCAAGTAGATTTCACTGAACTTCCTCAAGTACAGAGATGGAAGTTCCTATTAGTAATAGTAGACCACCTAACTCATTGGGTAGAAGCAGTTCCTGCTACTAGAGCTACAGCTAACATAGTATGCAAAACCCTTCTGGAACAAATTATTCCCAGATATGGAATGGTTAATAAAATAGACTCAGATAGAGGAACACATTTTACATCCAAACTCTTACAACAAATAACTCAAGCCTTGGGAATAAAATGGGAATTACATACCCCCTGGCACCCACAAAGTTCAGGCCGAGTAGAAAGAATGAACCAGACTTTGAAAAAAACTTTAACAAAATTAATGATTGAAACTCAAATGTCATGGGTCAAATGCTTACCTTTGGCTCTGTTGAGAGTCCGAACACAGCCCAGGTCAGACCTGGGAGTATCTCCTTACGAGATGATGTTCGGATTACCCTTCCTTACCACTCAACATGAAACAGCCACTTATGAAGTAGGAGAAGTAAGTGTCAAAAAATACGTCACCACAATTGCCAGAACACTTGAAAATTTGCGGCTGAAAGGAATGATCCCTCAAACCACAACTTTGGAGTTCAAAATTCATAATATCCATCCAGGGGAATGGGTACTAGTAAAAACATGGAAAGAACAATCTTTGACTCCACAATGGGACGGTCCTTTTCAGGTACTGCTGACGACTGAGGCCGCAATCCGGACCAAGGAACGAGGGTGGATCAAAGGACCAGCAGAATCAAAGGACCTGTAAAAGAACCTGAAGAGTGGACTGTAATATCCAAACCAGGTGATACCAAATTGATTCTTAAACGGAGGCCAGGTGACAATGAACTAGAACAATCTAAATAATCCAAGGGATATGCAAAGAATCACACCTAACTGAGAAGTGAAAGCCAAATTGATATCAGTGGCCCCTGGACAAATTCTGGGACATCGTGGAGAAGAATATTCTCACTTCAAACAGGAAGGGTTGGGACTGTATCAAACAGGGAACTCTCATGTTCTGATTCTAGCCTGTGACTTGTATTAAGAAGGGGGGGAATCACAACTTCCATCAGTGCCACATCATATACCCTGTTTGAATCATTCTAACACGGGGCATGCCAGCCAGGTCAAATATAAGTAATTAATCTGGAGGGAAATCGGCATTCCACACCATCGACACCCTAGTTGTAAAAGGTGTCAAGCACAAAGTCAACCCCCTATCCAGACAAAATCATAAGCAACAAAAGTAATAACTTTGCTCTGCAGATGGGAATTACTAGTGCCTGTTGAATGGGAAACACCTAAGATACGATAAGATACTACAGTTAAAATAAGTACCAAAAGAAATTTGCCTAAAAGCTACAAAGGAAGCGACAAGGAAATAGAGGGCAAGACCGGGTTGGCCACTGTACTCGCCACCGAGAAGATCCAATACACCTGCCATGGGTTGCAACCTCATAGGCAAGGGAGGTGGGAGTATAAGCCATGCCGGACCTCTGTTATTCCTTCTTTTGTCACTTATCCTGGTCCCTTTCGGGACACCGGCAAGACCATGTTACAAATGCTATCGAAAGCTCTACATGGAAAGACACCGGGGCTTCTTTCTTATTACTCATATCCATATCAACAGTCACTGTTATGACTCGTCCAAATTAGGTATTTGCATGCATAAAGGGGAAAAATATTAGATTACAGAAAATTTGGGAACAAGTGGAAACAGACTAGGAAGTAATTGTCCAAAAGGAGAAAAATGGATTTGCTTCACAGCTGCCACCAGGGGAACAGTCCAAGATTTGGTAAAAGAACAAGTGGTAAGTAAAGATACAAAGCCAGCACAGCAACCTCGCCCTATATTCACCTCACGCCAGGACCTGTATGCAAAGCTCAAACAACAGTTAAAAGAGGAAAAAACCCCAAGGTTAGGAAAAAACCTGTTTGTAGAATTGGGGGAGAGGATAGGTAAAGAACTTAACATAACCAACTGTTGGGTCTGTGGAGGAGCTTTAATGGCAGAAGAATGGCCATGGAAAGGTAGCAGCCTAGGCCCGGTAGAACTCCTTAAATGGAACCGGACAAATATAAGAGGGGGGAACTGACCTGAGGGGTGGATTTTAAGTTCAACAGTGATAGGGGAAGAATGCCTCTGGCGAACTGGGAAAAACTTTCTTAATGAAGTAGGAAACACTCCCTGTAAAAGGTATAAAGTGAGTAACAAAACTCCAGCGTGGTGGGTCCCAGAAAAACCAACTTGGTATTGGGCTCAGAAAAAAGGAAAAGACTGTGTATACGATAATGAAGTTGGACTCTTTCAGTGTAGGAAAAAATCCTTATTTTGGAATCCCAGAAATATCCAAATTTTGGGAGAATATAAATCATCAAGAAGGTGCTTATTGGAAAGCACCAGATGGCTTATTTTGGATATGTGGGAAAAGGGCATACCCAAGACTCCCTTCACATTGGGAAGGGAGTTGTACACTAGGAATCATTCAACCAGGGTTTTTCCTTCTACCAGAACCAGAGGGAGATCAATTAGGAATACCTGTCTATGAAGACTTCAAAAGAAATAAAAGAGATTTAATTGGAGGATTCCAAAAATGGAAAGATGAGGAATGGCCCCCTGAGCGAATATTAGAAACATATGGGCCAGCTACCTGGGCACAAGATGGAAGTTGGGGATATCGAACCCCAATTTACATGCTGAATCGTATCATCAGACTCCAAGCTCTTGTAGAAATCATAACCAATGAAACAGCCGGGGCTATGGAATTAATAGTCAGCCAGCAATGCCAAACCAGAGCTGCAATATATCAAAATAGGCTGGCTTTAGACTATTTACTGGCTGAAGAAGGGGGTGTGTGCTGGAAGTTCAATACATCGGATTGTTGTTTAAAAATTGATGACAATGGGGATGCCCTTCTAGATATCGCCAACAATATCAGAAAAATAGCCCATGTACCAGTCCAAAAATGGGAATCAATGATGTCTGCTAACTGGTGGGATGGCATATTGGGGAAAGAATGGTGGAAGAAGCTAGGTTTCTTCCTCTTATGTGCTACAGCTGGTCTAATATTTCTCCCTTGCTTGATCCCCTGCTTTATTCGGCTAATCACCAGCGTAGTTCAAGGCATGCAAGTTGTGGCAATGCCTACTGACCCAAAGTTGGCTATGTCTGGAACAGCACAAAAAATTATGGTATTAAAAAGACAAAGTGATATAAAAGACCCTCTCGAAGAAGCCAAATTAATCTGTGAAAAGAACGAACGGACACTAGAAGCCAAGAAAAAAGAATTATTGCTCAAGCCAAATGATTTATAAAATAGAAAAGGGGGGATTGTTATAAACATATATTATATTGGCTTCTCGCAAAGTATAATGGTAGATATTATATAAGGTTAGAAATGCATTTTGCTGTGTGGATGTAGTTTTCTCTCTTTAGCAAGAATGTTAGCAAGTGTGAGCAAGTAAGATAACCTCCAAGCGAACAGAGGATGAGGCCCAAGGAGCTGCTAATCAACACTTTGTCCAGGGAACAAAAGGGCCAAAAGGCTACTCCGCCCGGAGAACCGGAGAACAGGCGGCCAGGAGAGTCCGAGAGCCGTTATCACCACTCTGCCCGGGGGGGCAAAGAGGCCCAAAGCTGCAATCAGCCCTGACTGTCTGGAGAATTAAGAGATCCACCCTACCATCGACTCTTACCTAGCCTAGCGAGCCCAACCCCAAGAATCAAGAGAAATAAAACCACAAGGCAGAAGACTACGCATGCTCTAAAAAGGCGGAACCAAGGAGTGGCCATGCAGAACAGCTCCAGGAAAAGTTTTAATATGAATGAAGAACAGACAGTAAAAATGGTATAAAAAGGACTCGCCTCCAGCATCAGGTGTGCTCTTGGCAGAGCGCCAAGGCACCCGGCCGTTACCCCTTTGCTTTATTTTATGTGTCTCTTATTGTCTTTATATTAAACGCTTTAAATTCTCACAGGAGAGTGAACCTCGTTTTTCACATATGGGTGCCGTACCCTCCTACCCTCACACATGCCACTCAAAGCTCCTTGCGTGGAGCTCTCGCACCATCTATGCCAGCAACTGTGCCAAGACACCGCCCTTGTTCAGCACCATCGCACCTACCACAAGGTAGCTGAATCGGAGGGCAGGAAAAAGACATCGACAATGGAGGGGAGTTGCTCCCACTGACAGCCAAGCTCCAAGTTCAGCGTCCCTTACGTCTCGCCCAGGACGGGCGGGAAAACGCCTCGGCGGAGCGCAGCGCTGGGCGGGAGCGGCCGGCACGGCAACCGAGCGCGCTCCCCACTCCCTCCCGCCCGCGCCGCTGCTGGGACGCCGGGTTCGCCGGAATCGGCCACGTGCTGCAGGGAGGGCAGCGCGGCAAAGGCGGCCACCCCACGTCGCCCTGGGAAGGCCGGCCTCGGATCCCCGCTCTCTCCACCGGCACGGGCAGTGCCAGCAGCCTCTCGCTGCGGCCGCCGCTGGCCGAAAGCTTGGCCGCGCACCGCCCGGCCGGCCCGGCCGCTCCGCGGAGTCACACGGCACCTGCCGTGGGCGGCCGCCGAGCGACAGGAAGCAGAAGCGCTCACCGCCGCGCCACTCGCCGCCCCGCCCGGGCGCTCCTCTCTTCGCGCTACCACGGCGGCGCCGGCCCGCCCCGCTTTCCCCGTCGCCTGCGGCGCAACGCGGATGCCACGAGCCACGCAGCACGCGTGCGGCCGGGCCCTGCCGAGCCGCAGGCGGAGCCGGGGCACGGCCCGTGCGGGAGAGCTTCCGGCGAGGCTGGGCGGGCGGCGAGCGCGGCCGAGCGTGAGCGCGCCAGGCGGGGGGCGGCCGGCGGCGCGATGGAGAGCTAGATGGAGGCGGCAGCACCGCGCGGCATAAAATAGCTGCTCGTCCCGCAGCCGCCCGCTCCGCAGCCCCTCGGCTGCTGTCGAGAAGGGCCCCGGCCCTGGCCGCGCCGGTGGCGACGTGGCTCCGCAGCCCGCGGGCAGCCCTGGCGGGGCAGGGGAGCACAGCGGGCAGCCCCGGGGCCGCGCAGCCGTCTGTAACGCGCGGTGGGAGCCGCCGGGAACTATTTTACACCTCCCGGGGGGCTGGGGAGGAGCACGGAGACCACGCGGTAGGTCGCTGCCGTTAGGGAAAATTAATCCACGATGCCTGAGGTTTATGTCCGAAAAGGAGACAGAGGAGTCCTGCAACATTCTTCGACTACAGGGAGAGTCCATGGGGCTTTTCCCATGGGGTCTGTCAAACGGTTGCGGGATGCAGCCCCCTTTTGATGCCAAGTTCCCGGCCACAACGCCCTCTTCCTTTTCCCCACTGGCTGAGGTATTCGGGAGATACAGACTTCCGGAACTGCCTACTCTATGCCCCCCTCTAATATGCACCCCCCCTTTTGGCATCGAAAAGAAAGAAAAAGAAACCATTCCTAATAATATTAAGTCTTTGTTGCCTTGCTCTAGGTTCAGGAATTTAATACAGCCTCGATTAATCAACAGTCTCTGATGATTAGTAACAGTTCTCGAGAACTAATCATTTCTTCTGTTATTTCACTACCCATAAGTTCCTAGCCTTGTCTACAGGCCGATTCACACGGTCTGATTGTGAGGACTCATCCATCTCACTCCTTTCAATCCCTCCTCTTTTAATTTGATCTGTATTTGTCTTTACAAACCTTAATTACCATTGATTCAATTTTTTCTTCTGGAGCCTTCTTGGGTTTTGCTATTATTTGCAGTGACATCCTTTTCTGTCCTTTTGTATGCATTTCTGGATCAGGTAGGCATGGCTGCTAGCGGCATCCCCTTGAGCACCTGCTGAAAGAGCTGCACCCAGCATGGTGTCACGCATGGTAAAAAGATGAGAGTTGCTATAGCATATAAGAGGAGAAATGGTATTCATTTAGCCCATAGCCGGCCAGTTAACCATGCAAACATGTCCCATTACCATCCTTTCAACATTTGGACAGGTCCATGAGCTGGCGTTATTTCCTTTGTTATTTGTTTGACCACATTTCCGCTGTCATCTGCTTGCAAACAGCAGCTCGAGTCATTTAATTTCCCACAAACTCCTCCTTCTTCTGCTAACAGATAATCTAATACCATCCAATGTTGAAATACCGCTTTCCTCGTTCAAGTGGGTTGGTCAGCTAGAAGGTCAAGAGCTGTGGCTGGCTGGTTGGTAATTATTTCCGAGACAGCCTGTAACCTAACTATCTCATTCAAATTGGGGTGCTCCCTCCAGCCAGGGCTGCATCAGCTGACTGCTTTTCTCTAATTAAATCATCACAGATTTTGATTCCTAAGCGATTTCCCTGAACTTGTAGTAGCAAAAAGAACAATGGTCTAATAAATATACCATATCCCTGACCAGTTTGGAGGTAGCCTGAGCTAAGCATATTGGCCGCAAATCCAATAATGTCCTTTCAAAGCCCATGTTCCATTAGCAAAGGGGCCTTCCTACCCTTGGCCATCAATTGGTGGGTCAAAATACAGGAGGATTCCCGGGCCTAACGGTCCTCCAACAATAGTTGCCCCACCATAAGGGTCACAGTATTTGCATTTCCAAGCTCCCACACAGGGTTCCCATCTACTTTTACATCTGCAAGCTGCTTGGTTGCATTTGGAGCAGAACTCACTAAAAGGCTTTGAGTTCCAATCGGGTGTTGCCATTCCCACTGATAATCACAAACAACATGTCTTCTACTTGTGGAATTTTTGTGGGGACAGCTCAAAAATAGGTGGTCAAAAAAGCCCTTGTTCCTCCCCATTGCTTTACAGGCTTCCAAATATTTTTGGTAAGTGTGGCAAGAACACCTTGCGCAGCTACCATTAGTGAGCCGAACAGGTATTTGATTGCATTTGCCTTGATATTTGGAACAATTGTAAGGAGGGCAATTGGGGCTCGAAACCCAATTGTTTAAACCCAGAGGGAAAGTCAATTGACAAACGCCTTTTCCTACATAGACATGCCCTGTCCTGTTTAGGCAATAAGTGCCTTTTTGAGAAGAATGAAGTGGCCATGGACTTCCTTCTTCGGCCCAAAATCCTGTCCTAGTATGGACCTCACGTCGGGTGTTGACCCACCACTTAGGTTCAGCTGGGCTAGCCAACCATGGCCACTCTTCAGATCCTCCTGGCCCTCCACAGAGCCAGCAATTGCTAAGGTTAAAAACTTTTGCTACTTCTTCTCCTAAGGCTGCAAATTGATTCTCCCACTCCTGGCCTAAACTTAGCTGACCATATAAAAGTAGAATTATTAAGGAAAATGTTTTAATAGTGTGATCTAATTAGCTAGTCTAATTTTCACGTTGTCTTCTGCACCACCTGTGGCAATTGAAGACACAGAAACCACCTAACGTACAACAATGGCCGCAAGTATTAGCCCCCCAGTGAGTGGAGATTCTAGAGGAGGGATGCCCATACAGACTATTTCAGCAGATGGTCTGTGGGTAGGCACGCAGGGCTTCCTCTGATGTTGAAGCACTGGCTACTGCTCCAGCCCGCTCCTGCAGAGTGTCAGTCACGGCCTCCCGGCTTTCTCCTCCAGCCGAGATGTGCAAATCTCTGAGGCTTCAGAGACCTTGACCCAAGTGTGACGGGTCCACCTGTGTTCAGCTGTCTTGATGGCTGTTTCTGTGGTCAGTGACACTTGGAATGGGCCACGCCATTTCACCACCATTGGCGCTTCTTTCTACCCCTTAACTAGGACTCAATCTCCCGGTTGGATGTTACAAGCAGCAAAGTCCAAAGGCGGGGCTTGTGCCAGCTGAGCTTCCTGTTGAAGGGGTTTCACAAGAAGCAGTATCCTGGCCACAGATGGTTTTAAATATACATCACTTGCCTCTACCCCCCTCCCCCCCCCCCCCCCCAAGGTTGAGACTTACCAGGGTAATTGCAAACGACGATTGAAAGGGAGATAACTGAATCTCTCTTCTGGGTCGGGCCCTCATTCTCGCCAAAGCCAATGTCCAAAGCCCTACCCATGGCATCTTGATTTCTATTACCAGCTTCAAAAGGTGTTTATTTCTCTATTCATTGTATTCTACCCGAGCCGAGCTCTGGGGGTGCCAGGGCCTATGGAGGTTCCATTGTATTCCTAAAGAAGCCAAAACCCCTTGAAGGATCTTTCCTGTAAAATGAGTTCCCCTATCTGAGTCTATTGCTTCTACAATGCTTTATCTTGGAATGACTTGTTCCAACAATGCCTTAATAACTGATCCTGTCATTGCTGAAGCAGTTGGAAATGCTTCTGGCCACCTTGCTAGCTGACATACGATTACCAGAAGATATTAAGCCTTGCCACTTGGGGCATCTCAGGAAAATCCACCTGGCGTCTTTGGAAGGGACATGCAGCCCAAGGCCTCCCTCCCCCGGCAGGTTACTTTGCAACTCGGCTGTTTGCTTTAGCACAGATCAAGCAACCTTCAACAGCTCGTTTTGCCAGTCTAAAAAGACCCACAGCAACATGCATCATGAGGAAGGCTTCTGCCAATCCTCAGGAAATGCAAGGACTCTCTTCACAGAGTTGTTTTAGTATTGGTAGGGCCAAAGGCTCTGGTATCTCTTGTTTGCCATCCCTTGTAAACCAATTCTTGCCTTTTTTCTCTGCCGCACGACTTTTAACTGTATCTCGAACATCTCTGGTAGAAAAGACAGCTTCCCGGGCAGTGATGGAGTCACTGGGAGCAAAGGGGGCATCTTGGAGAGTTCTGGCAGAAGTGTTGCTTTCTGAGTTTCTTCATCCACCAAAAAGGAGACAGAGGAGTCCTGTAACATTCTTCAACTGTAGGGAGAGGCCATGGGGCTTTTGCCATGGAGTCTCTCAAATGATTGCGGGACGCAGCCCCCTTTTTCTGCTAAGTTCCTGGCAACAGCACCCTCTGAGGTACTCGGGAATTACAGACTGCCGGAACTGCCTACTCTATTCCCCCCTCTAATATGCACCCTCCTTTTGGTATGGAAAAGGAAGAAAACGAACCTATTCCTAATGCTATTAAGTCTTTGCTGCCTTGCTCTAGGTTCAGGAATTTAACAGGGCCTTGGCTGAGCAACAGTCTCTGTTGATTAGTAACAGTTTCTAGAGCTAATACTTTCTTCTCTTACTTCCCTCCCTGTAAATTCCTAGCCTTGTCTAAGGACGGATTCACACGGTCTCTTTGTAAAGACACATCTATGTTACTCCTTTCACTCCCACACCTTCTTGGCGGTGGAACGGCTCCCCCCGGCACAGCACCCGGCACAAAACCCCCGTATGCGCACACACACACCTGCACTTACCCTGCACTCCGCTGCACACACACACACACACACCTGCCGCACACTAACACCCCCGTCCACATGCCCCCCATGCTACTTGCAGTGGCCCCGCTCCTGCCATCCCAGCCGGCTGGCAGCGCCCACTCCTCACATGCTTCCCCATGCCTTGCATTTCCTTGCTGCCCCCTCTGTAGCCTTCCCTCAACCTGCCTTTTCTCCCCTGCCTTGCATTGACTTGCTCACCCATCCCCCACCTGACTTCCTTTCACATTCATCTAGGTCTGGCCTCACCTTTCCTTTTCCTTCTAGGACCCTCACTGCCTTGCCTTGCCTCGCAAAGCCACCACTTGCCTTGCCTTGCCCTTGAACCCCTCCCTTGCCTTGCATGACCTTGCTCACCCCTCCCCCACCTGGAATTCAAGACCCCTTTTCAATGACCTTTCATGCCCTTGCCCTGCCCTTTCTGCTCCTCCTAGGAATCTCAAAGCTCTCAAGCATCTCCGGTGTTTCAGGATCACATGAGAGGAAGACCAGGGGAGGAGGACGCATGTTGCCACACTCATCTCTATGGGCAGCCTTTGTCTGGGAGCAATCCTTGCATGTCTTGAATCTTGGAAGGGCAATTCACATTTTGCCCTTGAGCTCGGGGACCAGAATGAGAGTTCTTTTGCATACAAAGCAAAGCAGGTAGCTCAAGTCTTTTAGGTGCAGAGGAGAGATGACCCACGCGGGATCAAGGCCACACAGAGCACTTGGTCCGGGCCACTTTTGTGTACTAGCAGTCATTGAATGTACTTCTCACCTGCCTTGCCTGGCCTTGCCTTGGCAACACAACAGTTTCCTTGCCTTGCCCTGCTAGCCCTCTGTAGCCTTGCATTCCTTTGCATGGCCATGCCCCGCCCTTGACCTGCCTACTGCTTTCCTCCAGGGCCTTGGCTTGCCAAGCCCTTCCTGTTTCTGCCTGGCCTTCCCATCAGTGGACTTTCCTTCCTACGGCCAGCCTTGCCTCTAACTTCTGGGCCTTCTCTTGCCTACCACTCCATTTGCTTTCCCCTCACTGCTCTGGCCTTGCCTACCTCTCCCTTGACTTGCCCACAATTGCCTGCACTTGGTTTGCAGCGCCTTGCCTGCATGGAAGGCAAGGGAAAGAGTGGTAGGCAGGGCAAAGCAAAGCCAGCAAGTTGTAGGTAGTGCGAGGCAAGGCAGACGTAGGCAAAGGAAGCAGAGCAAGGGTAGCTTAAGAAGAACTAGACACGGTACTGAAGGCAAGGCAAGGCCAAGAGACTCGGAGTGCCTTTCCTTGGGAAGGCAAGGACATAGTGCCAGTGTTGCTGGAGCAGATGTTAAGGTACCATGGGGAGGAATAGTCCAGCAAGACATTTCTCTTCTGGCCCCTGTGCGTGTAGGGGCAATTGCTGGACATATTCAATACTGGAGGTGGATCAGTCGCTGGATGTGTTGCATTTTGGAGGAGGGGATGCCGTTTCTTTGGAGATGGGCTTGTAGTTGCTCTCTTTGGCAAGGAAAGCAGGTGTGGATGTGCACATCAGGTGCTCTTAGGGATTTTAAAGGCTTTTCCCAACAGGCAGAGCTCTCTCTGGGTTAGAGCTGTTGAGCTGTCAGTGGGAATGCAAAGGCCAAGCTCGTGAGCCTTTTGTCCTGGTGCCTTCGGTGTGTGAGCAGTCCCTGGTGCCGTTGTCTTTGGACCCTGACTCTGGGAGAGGGAAGGCTTAGGATGGTACCTAGAGCTGAGAAGGAGAGTGCTGAGAACAGCGTGTGTGCTGCTAGTTTGAGGGGTGCAGGTGAAGTTGTAGGCAGCAAGATCTTCCTCAGCTGGCACTGAGCTCTGTTTTTGCCAGGGGTTCAAGTTGGTGGGCAGAATCTGCGAGAGGGAAAAGATTTTCTTGGGCCAAAGAGGTTTTTCTGGCTCTTGGAGTGTGGTGTAAAGAGGAGTCTGCTCTTGGAAGGGGAAGGTGAGGGAAATCTTTTTGTCCTGACACCGTTGATTTGAGTGCAGGGACGTGTGCAAGTTGCCTTTGCCCTTGGGGTGGTTTCGAGCTGGGCCGGGTGCTTGGCCTTCTTTTGCAAGTCTACAGCGCCATCGTGTGGTCGTTTCCATGAGCGCTGACAGTGCCCGGGAAAAAGCCAAGCGCTTGGCTGGCGCGGCCCCGGTCGTGTGGGTGCAGTTGGTGGAAGAGCTCCGCTGTGCATCCTGCCTCTTGGAGACATAAAAGGATGTGATCCTGCGCGTAGCGGGGAAGCAAGAGGAATCTTTTCATTGTTGGCTGGGCAGTTTCTAAGCGGCAAAAGTAAAGGCAGTTCCAGCACGGCCTCTTTCTTTTCAGAACCTTTTCTGTGCCATCATGAACATGCTCAACATGTAACTCGCACCCACTGAACTGCATCAAAGGCCCTGCAGATACGCACTTTCCTTCAAGCTCTATGTAGCATCCTACCCTCCACCTCTCGCGGATCCCAAAACCCTTCCAAACATCCAGCAGCTGCACGCAGAGAACAAGTGCTAGAACAAGGCGTGGGCCTTCATAGTCCTTTTAAAGTCTGTAAACTAGGCAAAACATTCCAGTGACCAGCACTTTCCTTCGCAACTATATATAGAGCATCATCACATTCTCTCCAAGTGGGTAAGTCCACCCTTGCAGCGCAGCCTTTGCAGCCCCAGATCGGACTTAGAGATGGGTCAGGTGAGAAAGCATTTGTTGACTATCCCTCGTCTCTGGAAGTCTTGATACTCGCAGCGCAATCAGGTCCACACACCTTCAGTGTGGCCACGTTCAAGCAGCTAGAGCTCCCAGAGATGGGAGAGTCAGGACAGAAGACGTTCCAAAAGTACCGTGTACTTACAGCAGGATTAAAACTGTGCACAGCAGTCTGCAGCACTGTAGCTTCCTTCTCTGACAAACGTGCCATCCCATTGTTGGCTCTCGCAGCTCGTTTGCTAGCTGCTCTCCTGAAGAAAAGAGTTAGAAGAAAAAGCCAATGCTGGGCTGCACCTTCCCCTTGCCTCACGTAATGCCACCTAAACTCCCCACTGCACTCTCTACTTCCCCTCTCCTTGGCATCGACCACTGTGTTTTCTGCATCTCGGAGCTGAAAGGTAAGCGCCAGTGGTTCCAGGGATGGTTGGAAGGTAAGTAGCTGTCGTAGAACTTTCTCCCTCTTAAAGTGAATTCGGCCGGAAGGCGGGTGCCAGCCACGCTCCTTTCTCAGTTTGTACGCTGCGGACACGAGCCCGGTGCTCTGCGCCTTCGTTCCGCCTCTTTAGTACCCATGTCGCGCTTTCATTCTGCCGGAGTCGAACCATCGTCTACTTGTCGCACAAAGAGCACTGTGCCGGCAGCGAAATGCCCCAGCCAACTGCTTCTGCCGACACACGCCTGGGCTATGCACTTTCCCTCGCAGCGACATACAGCAGCACATTCGGTCTTTCTTGTCGTCCAAATGTAAAGGGAAAGATTCTACGCTACGTCTGGCACAGAGAACAGTTTTAGGTCAACAAGCTTACCCAGAGCTTTACTCCGATGCGTGGAAACCAGTGTTTGCACCACATTCTAGTGGCAGCCCTCCTTCTTTTACAGCCTGCACAGCCCCGTCAGATCGTGGTGCTCTCTGACACTTTCCTTCTCAGTTCCAAGTACCACCGCGAACCTTACAGCCTTGCAGGGAGCAAAGACGCGGATAAACGTCTCGCACCGAAGAACGTGGCTGGACGAAAATATGTTCTTCCTCTCTCCTCCTCGTCGCCCAGATTGTGGTGCTGTGTTGAAAGTCTTGGCCAGCGAAAAGCTAATCCAGCCAGTGTTTCTCTCCTGACGCATTTCGCTGAGCGAGAGCGACACAGAGAGCTTGGACGTTGCAAAACAGCAAGGAAATGATTGCACGTCGAGCTCAGGAAAATCCGTGCACAGCACACTGTGGGATGCGTGCAATGCTGACGCTTAAGAGCGGCAAAGCTCAAAGGCATCGCTGGGCTCGAGTACTGTCCAGACCACGGAGAAGAACGAAGCAGCTGGGCCACGGCTTAATGTACTCAGTGGAGCGAATTTCAAATGTCCAGCCAAGAGCTGCTTCACAAGCAGATTCAGCTGAGAATGCTCTGGCTGCTTCACAAAGTAAAGCGCAGCCGGTGCACTCCATCACACTACCTGGCCAGAAAAAGGTTCCTAAACCTTAAGTACCGCAGAGTCCATGCAGCTGGAGCACACCCAGAAGGACCCGTCCAGATGGAAGGCGTTCTTCAAGTACCCCCCTGCTCCAAGCAGCTTTGAAATGGAGCACAACACACTGCGGCTGGGCAGCTTCCTTCTCAGATAGACGTGCTGTCACATTATTCACTCTCGCAGCTCCGTTGCCCACTTGCAGCAGCTGCTACCAAAGAAAAAGGCTCCAGGAGTAAAAGCCACTGCTGAGCTGCACTATCCCCTTGCCTCACGTAAAGCACCAGAAACTGTCCGCTGCACTCTGTATTTCCATTCTCCGCCGCATCTACCACTGTCATCTCTGCATCTCGAAGCATAAACCTCGTCACAATTGTTTCCGGGGAAAGCTGGAAGACAAATAGGTAGCAGCACAAGTAGCTGCAGGTTGAACTTTCTGTTTTCAACTGCTAATTTGAATCCGAAAACAAGCGAGTGACAGCCACGCTTCCTCTTGCAGCCTGTGCGATGCACACACCAGCTCGCTGCTTTGCGCCTCCATTCTTCCGCTCTTCGTACCATGTCGCGCTTCCGTTTTGCTGGCGATGAACCGTCGTCTACTTGTCGCACAAAGAGCACGGTGCGCAGCCGGTGCCCTCCATCACACTACCTGGCCAGAAGAAGGTTCCTAAACCTTAAGTGGCGCAGAGTCCATGCAGCTTGAGTGCATCCAGAAGGACGCGTTCAGATAGAAGACGTTCTTCAAGTACCCCCCTGTTCCAAGCAGCCTTGAAACTGAGCACAACACTGCGGCTCGGGAGCTTCCTTCTCAGATGGACGTGCCGTCACAATATTCACTCTCGCAGCTCCGTTGCCCACCTGCAGCAGCTGCTACCAAAGAAAAAGGCTCCAGAAGTAAAAACCACTGCTGGGAAGCACTTTCCCTCAAGTAAAAAAAAATACACTGTCCGCTGCACTCTCTATTTCCCTTCTCCACCGCATCGCGAAGCATAAACCTAACCGCAATTGTTTCCAGGGAAAGCTGGAAGAGAAATAGGTAGCAGCACGAGGAGCTGCAAGTTGGACTTGAAGTTTCCGACTGGTAACGTGAATCCGAAAACAAGCGAGGCGCAGCCAGGCTTCCTATTGCAGCCTGTGCGATGCACACACCAGCTCGCTGCTTTGCCTTCATTCTTATGCTCTTCGTAGCAGGTCGCGCTTTCGTTTTGCTGGAGACGGACCGTCGTCTACTTGTCGCACAAAGAGCGTGGTGCTGGAAGCGAAATACTCGAGGCTGCTGCCTCTGCCGAAACACGCTTAGGCTATGCAATTTCTCTTTAGCGCTACGTAGCACCACAGTCTGTCTGCTTTGTAGCCTGATTCCTAACGGAAAGCTTCTCGGCTACGTCTGGCACAGAGAACAGTTTTAGGTCAACTAGCTTACCCAGAGCTCACCCCCGACGAGTGAGAACTTGTATTTGCACCACATTCCAGTGGCAGCCCTCTTTCTTTTACAGCCTGCTCAGCGCCGTCAGATCGCAGTGCTCTCTGCACCTTCCTTCTCAGTTCCAAGTACCACCGCGCACATTACAGCCTTGCACGGAGCGAAGACGCGGATAGGCATCTCGCACAGAAGAACGTGGCTGGAAGAAAAGATGTTCTGCCTTTTCCCTCCTCGTCGCCCAGATTGTGGTGTTGTATTGAAAGCCTTGGCCAGCGAAAGGCTAATCCAGCCAGTGTTTCTCTCTTGACGCATTTCGCTGAGCAAGAGCTGAGGAAAATCCTCGCACAGCACACTGTGGGATGCGTGCAATGCTGACGCTTAAGAGCGGCAAAGCTCAAAGGCATCGCTGGGCTTCAGTTATGTCCACACCGCAAAAGGCGAAGAAGGAAGCAGCTGGGCCACGGCTTAATGTACTCAGTGGAGCGAATTTCAAATGTCCAGCCAAGAGCTGCTTCACAAGCAGATTCAGCTGAGAATGCTCTGGCTGCTTCACAAAGTAAGGCGCAGCCGGTGCACTCCATCACACTACCTGGCCAGAAGAAGGTTCCTAAACCTTAAGTACCGCAGAGTCCATGCAGCTGGAGCACACCCAGAAGGACCCGTCCAGATGGAAGGCGTTCTTCAAGTACCCCCCTGCTCCAAGCAGCTTTGAAACGGAGCACAACACACTGCGGCTGGGCAGCTTCCTTCTCAGATAGACGTGCCGTCACATTATTCACTCTCGCAGCTCCGTTGCCCACTTGCAGCAGCTGCTACCAAAGAAAAAGGCTCCAGGAGTAAAAGCCACTGCTGAGCTGCACTATCCCCTTGCCTCACGTCAAGCACCAGAAACTGTCCGCTGCACTCTGTATTTCCATTCTCCGCCGCATCTACCACTTTCATCTCTGCATCTCGAAGCATAAGCCTCGTCACAATTGTTTCCGGGGAAAGCTGGAAGACAAATAGGTAGCAGCACAAGTAGCTGCAGGTTGAACTTTCTGTTTTCAACTGCTAATTTGAATCCGAAAACAAGCGAGTGACAGCCACTCTTCCTCTTGCAGCCTGTGCGATGCACACAGCAGCTCGCTGCTTTGCGCCTCCATTCTTCCGCTCTTCGTACCATGTCGCGCTTTCGTTTTGCCGGAGTCGAACCATCGTCTACTTGTCGCACAAAGAGCACGGTGCGCAGCCGGTGCCCTCCATCACACTACCTGGCCAGAAGAAGGTTCCTAAACCTTAAGTACCGCAGAGTCCATGCAGCTTGAGTGCATCCAGAAGGACGCGTTCAGATAGAAGGCGTTCTTCAAGTACCCCCCTGCTCCAAGCAGCCTTGAAACTGAGCACAACACACTGCGGCTCGGCAGCTTCCTTCTCAGATAGACGTGCCGTCACATTATTCCCTCTCGCAGCTCCGTTGCCCACTTGCAGCAGCTGCTACCAAAGAAAAAGGCTCCAGGAGTATAAGCCACTGTTGAGCTGCACTATCCCCTTGCCTCACGTAAAGCACCAGAAACTGTCCGCTGCACTCTGTATTTCCATTCTCCGCCGCATCTACCACTGTCATCTCTGCATCTCGAAGCATAAACCTCGTCACAATTGTTTCCGGGGAAAGCTGGAAGAGAAATAGGTAGCAGCACAAGTAGCTGCAGGTTGAACTTTCTGTTTTCAACTGCTAAATTGAATCCGAAAACAAGCGAGTGACAGCCACGCTTCCTCTTGCAGCCTGTGCTATGCACACACCAGCTCGGTGCTTTGCCTTCATTCTTATGCTCTTCGTACCATGTCGCGCTTTCGTTTTGCTGGCGATGAACCGTCGTCTACTTGTCGCACAGAGAGAATGGTGCCAGCAGAGAAACGCTCCAGGCTGCTGCCTCTGCCGAAACACGCCTGGGCTATTCCCCCCAGTGCTAGGTAGCACAACATTCTATCTGCATTGTGGTCTTAATCTTAAGGGAAAGATTCTCGACTACGTCTCACACAGAGAACTGTGCCGGGACAATACATGTGTTTTATTATCCCTTCTCGATATAAGACTATGGTGCTGCGTTGGAACTGTTGGCCAGTGGAAGGCTAATCCAGCATGTGCTTCCCTCCTGATGCATTTCGCTGAGTGAGAGCGGAGGAAAATCTGTGCTCCGCACACTGTGGATGCGTGCAGTATACACGCAGAAGAGCGGCACAGCTCATAGCCATCGCACACACCAGCCCAGTGCCATGGGGCTGCGGTCTTCTCCCTTACCGGCGCTGGACAGAACTGAAGCATTCAGCTTTGGCTCTCTTCAGTGTGTGTACTGCACGCATCCACAGTGCGCTGTGCACGGATTTTCCTCAGCGCTACGTGCAAGTACAGCCTTTCTGCTTCGCAGAGCCAAGCTGTCC
This sequence comes from Aphelocoma coerulescens, assembly GCF_041296385.1. NCBI lineage: Eukaryota > Metazoa > Chordata > Aves > Passeriformes > Corvidae > Aphelocoma > Aphelocoma coerulescens. The sequence goes on from NW_027184081.1 coordinate 1,086,380, forward strand.
GCGCAAGCCCTCACTCAGAGAAATTTGTCAGGAGAGAAGCACTTGCTGGATTAGCATTTTACTGGCCAACAGTTCCAATGCAGCACCGTAGTCTTATTGCGAGAAGGGGTAATAAAACCCACGCTTTCAGTACAGCACCACAATCCGGGCGACGAGGAGGCGAAAAGAACATCTTTTCGCCTTTGCACGATCTTCTCTGCGGCACATCTATCCACGTCTTTGTTCCCTGCAAGGTTGTACGGTTCACGGTGGAACTTGGAACTGAGAAGGAAGGTGCAGAGAGCACCGCGATCTAACGGCGCTGTGCAGGCTGTGAAAGAAAGAGAGCTACCACTGGAATGTGGTGCAAATACAGGTTTCCACGCCTCGGGGGTAAACTCCGAGTAAGCTTGTTGACCTAAAACTGATCTCTGTGCCAGACGTAGCCGAGAATCATTCCCTTGACATTCAGGCTACAACGCAAACAGAATGTGGTGTTATCAAAGGCTGCGAAAGAAAGTGCATAGCCCAGGTGTGTTTCGGAAGGATCAGCAACCTGGAGCGTTTCTCTGGAGCCTTTCTCTGCTGGCACCGTTCTCTCTGTGCGACAAGTAGACGACGGTTCGTCGCCAGCAAAACGAAAGCGCGACATGGTACGAAGAGCGGAAGAATGGAGGTGCAAAGCAGCGAGCTGGTGTGTGCATCGCACAGGCTGCAAGAGGAAGAGTGGCTGTCACGCGCTTGTTTTCGGATTCAAATTAGCAGTTGAAAACAGAAAGTTCAACCTGCAGCTACTTGTGCTGCTACCTATTTCTCTTCCAGCTTTCCCCGGAAACAATTGTGACGAGGTTTATGCTTCGAGATGCAGAGATGACAGTGGTAGATGCGGCGGAGAATGGAAATACAGAGTGCAGCGGACAGTTTCTGGTGCTTTACGTGAGGCAAGGGGATAGTGCAGCTCAGCAGTGGCTTATACTCCTGGAGCCTTTTTCTTTGGTAGCAGCTGCTGCAAGTGGGCAACGGAGCTGCGAGAGGGAATAATGTGACGGCACGTCTATCTGAGAAGGAAGCTGCCGAGCCGCAGTGTGTTGTGCTCCGTTTCAAAGCTGCTTGGAGCAGGGGGGTACTTGAAGAACGCCTTCCATCTGGACGGGTCCTTCTGGGTGTGCTCCAGCTGCATGGACTCTGCGGTACTTAAGGTTTAGGAACCTTTTTCTGGCCAGGTAGTGTGATGGAGTGCACCGGCTGCGCCTTACTTTGTGAAGCAGCCAGAGCATTCTCAGCTGAATCTGCTTGTGAAGCAGCTCTTGGCTGGACATTTGAAATTCGCTCCACTGAGTACATTAAGCCGTGGCCCAGCTGCTTCCTTCTTCGCCTTTTGCGGTGTGGACAAAACTGAAGCCCAGCGATGACTTTTAGCTGTGCCGCTCTTAAGCGTCAGCATTGCACGCATCCCACAGTGTGCTGTGCGAGGATTTTCCTCAGCTCTTGCTCAGCGAAATGCGTCAAGAGAGAAACACTGGCTGGATTAGCCTTTCGCTGGCCAAGGCTTTCAATACAACAACACAATCTGGGCGACGAGGAGGGAAAAGGCAGAACATCTTTTCTTCCAGCCACGTTCTTCTGTGCGAGATGCCTATCCGCGTCTTCGCTCCCTGCAAGGCTGTAATGTGCGCGGTGGTACTTGGAACTGAGAAGGAAGGTGCAGAGAGCACTGCGATCTGACGGCGCTGAGCAGGCTGTAAAAGAAAGAGGGCTGCCACTGGAATGTGGTGCAAATACAAGTTCTCACTCGTCGGGGGTGAGCTCTGGGTAAGCTAGTTGACCTAAAACTGTTCTCTGTGCCAGACGTAGCCGAGAAGCTTTCCGTTAAGAATCAGGCTACAAAGCAGACAGACTGTGGTGCTACGTAGCGCTAAAGAGAAATTGCATAGCCTAAGCGTGTTTCGGCAGAGGCAGCAGCCTCGAGTATTTCGCTTCCAGCACCACGCTCTTTGTGCGACAAGTAGACGACGGTCCGTCTCCAGCAAAACGAAAGCGCGACCTGCTGCGAAGAGCATAAGAATGAAGGCAAAGCAGCGAGCTGGTGTGTGCATCGCACAGGCTGCAATAGGAAGCCTGGCTGCGCCTCGCTTGTTTTCGGATTCACGTTACCAGTCGGAAACTTCAAGTCCAACTTGCAGCTCCTCGTGCTGCTACCTATTTCTCTTCCAGCTTTCCCTGGAAACAATTGCGGTTAGGTTTATGCTTCGCGATGCGGTGGAGAAGGGAAATAGAGAGTGCAGCGGACAGTGTATTTTTTTTTACTTGAGGGAAAGTGCTTCCCAGCAGTGGTTTTTACTTCTGGAGCCTTTTTCTTTGGTAGCAGCTGCTGCAGGTGGGCAACGGAGCTGCGAGAGTGAATATTGTGACGGCACGTCCATCTGAGAAGGAAGCTCCCGAGCCGCAGTGTTGTGCTCAGTTTCAAGGCTGCTTGGAGCAGGGGGGTACTTGAAGAACGTCTTCTATCTGAACGCGTCCTTCTGGATGCACTCAAGCTGCATGGACTCTGCGCCACTTAAGGTTTAGGAACCTTCTTCTGGCCAGGTAGTGTGATGGAGGGCACCGGCTGCGCACCGTGCTCTTTGTGCGACAAGTAGACGACGGTTCATCGCCAGCAAAACGGAAGCGCGACATGGTACGAAGAGCATAAGAGTGAAGGCAAAGCACCGAGCTGGTGTGTGCATCGCACAGGCTGCAAGAGGAAGCGTGGCTGTCACTCGCTTGTTTTCGGATTCAAATTAGCAGTTGAAAACAGAAAGTTCAACCTGCAGCTACTTGTGCTGCTACCTATTTGTCTTCCAGCTTTCCCCGGAAACAATTGTGACGAGGTTTATGCTTCGAGATGCAGAGATGACAGTGGTAGATGCGGCGGAGAATGGAAATACAGAGTGCAGCGGACAGTTTCTGGTGCTTTACGTGAGGCAAGGGGATAGTGCAGCTCAGCAGTGGCTTATACTCCTGGAGCCTTTTTCTTTGGTAGCAGCTGCTGCAAGTGGGCAACGGAGCTGCGAGAGGGAATAATGTGACGGCACGTCTATCTGAGAAGGAAGCTGCCCAGCCGCAGTGTGTTGTGCTCCGTTTCAAAGCTGCTTGGAGCAGGGGGGTACTTGAAGAACGCCTTCCATCTGGACGGGTCCTTCTGGGTGTGCTCCAGCTGCATGGACTCTGCGGTACTTAAGGTTTAGGAACCTTTTTCTGGCCAGGTAGTGTGATGGAGTGCACCGGCTGCGCTTTACTTTGTGAAGCAGCCAGAGCATTCTCAGCTGAATCTGCTTGTGAAGCAGCTCTTGGCTGGACATTTGAAATTCGCTCCACTGAGTACATTAAGCCGTGGCCCAGCTGCTTCGTTCTTCTCCGTGGTCTGGACAGTACTCGAGCCCAGCGATGCCTTTGAGCTTTGCCGCTCTTAAGCGTCAGCATTGCACGCATCCCACAGTGTGCTGTGCACGGATTTTCCTGAGCTCGTCGTACAATCATTTCCTTGCTGTTTTGCAACGTCCAAGCTCTCTGTGTCGCTCTCGCTCAGCGAAATGCGTCAGGAGAGAAACACTGGCTGGATTAGCTTTTCGCTGGCCAAGACTTTCAACACAGCACCACAATCTGGGCGACGAGGAGGAGAGAGGAAGAACATATTTTCGTCCAGCCACGTTCTTCGGTGCGAGACGTTTATCCGCGTCTTTGCTCCCTGCAAGGCTGTAAGGTTCGCGGTGGTACTTGGAACTGAGAAGGAAAGTGTCAGAGAGCACCACGATCTGACGGGGCTGTGCAGGCTGTAAAAGAAGGAGGGCTGCCACTAGAATGTGGTGCAAACACTGGTTTCCACGCATCGGAGTAAAGCTCTGGGTAAGCTTGTTGACCTAAAACTGTTCTCTGTGCCAGACGTAGCGTAGAATCTTTCCCTTTACATTTGGACGACAAGAAAGACCGAATGTGCTGCTGTATGTCGCTGCGAGGGAAAGTGCATAGCCCAGGCGTGTGTCGGCAGAAGCAGTTGGCTGGGGCATTTCGCTGCCGGCACAGTGCTCTTTGTGCGACAAGTAGACGATGGTTCGACTCCGGCAGAATGAAAGCGCGACATGGGTACTAAAGAGGCGGAACGAAGGCGCAGAGCACCGGGCTCGTGTCCGCAGCGTACAAACTGAGAAAGGAGCGTGGCTGGCACCCGCCTTCCGGCCGAATTCACTTTAAGAGGGAGAAAGTTCTACGACAGCTACTTACCTTCCAACCATCCCTGGAACCACTGGCGCTTACCTTTCAGCTCCGAGATGCAGAAAACACAGTGGTCGATGCCAAGGAGAGGGGAAGTAGAGAGTGCAGTGGGGAGTTTAGGTGGCTTTACGTGAGGCAAGGGGAAGGTGCAGCCCAGCATTGGCTTTTTCTTCTAACTCTTTTCTTCAGGAGAGCAGCTAGCAAACGAGCTGCGAGAGCCAACAATGGGATGGCACGTTTGTCAGAGAAGGAAGCTACAGTGCTGCAGACTGCTGTGCACAGTTTTAATCCTGCTGTAAGTACACGGTACTTTTGGAACGTCTTCTGTCCTGACTCTCCCATCTCTGGGAGCTCTAGCTGCTTGAACGTGGCCACACTGAAGGTGTGTGGACCTGATTGCGCTGCGAGTATCAAGACTTCCAGAGACGAGGGATAGTCAACAAATGCTTTCTCACCTGGCCCATCTCTAAGTCCGATCTGGGGCTGCAAAGGCTGCGCTACAAGGGTGGACTTACCCACTTGGAGAGAATGTGATGATGCTCTATATATAGTTGCGAAGGAAAGTGCTGGTCACTGGAATGTTTTGCCTAGTTTACAGACTTTAAAAGGACTATGAAGGCCCACGCCTTGTTCTAGCACTTGTTCTCTGCGTGCAGCTGCTGGATGTTTGGAAGGGTTTTGGGATCCGCGAGAGGTGGAGGGTAGGATGCTACATAGAGCTTGAAGGAAAGTGCGTATCTGCAGGGCCTTTGATGCAGTTCAGTGGGTGCGAGTTACATGTTGAGCATGTTCATGATGGCACAGAAAAGGTTCTGAAAAGAAAGAGGCCGTGCTGGAACTGCCTTTACTTTTGCCGCTTAGAAACTGCCCAGCCAACAATGAAAAGATTCCTCTTGCTTCCCCGCTACGCGCAGGATCACATCCTTTTATGTCTCCAAGAGGCAGGATGCACAGCGGAGCTCTTCCACCAACTGCACCCACACGACCGGGGCCGCGCCAGCCAAGCGCTTGGCTTTTTCCCGGGCACTGTCAGCGCTCATGGAAACAACCACACGATGGCGCTGTAGACTTGCAAAAGAAGGCCAAGCACCCGGCCCAGCTCGAAACCACCCCAAGGGCAAAGGCAACTTGCACACGTCCCTGCACTCAAATCAACGGTGTCAGGACAAAAAGATTTCCCTCACCTTCCCCTTCCAAGAGCAGACTCCTCTTTACACCACACTCCAAGAGCCAGAAAAACCTCTTTGGCCCAAGAAAATCTTTTCCCTCTCGCAGATTCTGCCCACCAACTTGAACCCCTGGCAAAAACAGAGCTCAGTGCCAGCTGAGGAAGATCTTGCTGCCTACAACTTCACCTGCACCCCTCAAACTAGCAGCACACACGCTGTTCTCAGCACTCTCCTTCTCAGCTCTAGGTACCATCCTAAGCCTTCCCTCTCCCAGAGTCAGGGTCCAAAGACAACGGCACCAGGGACTGCTCACACACCGAAGGCACCAGGACAAAAGGCTCACGAGCTTGGCCTTTGCGTTCCCACTGACAGCTCAACAGCTCTAACCCAGAGAGAGCTCTGCCTGTTGGGAAAAGCCTTTAAAATCCCTAAGAGCACCTGATGTGCACATCCACACCTGCTTTCCTTGCCAAAGAGAGCAACTACAAGCCCATCTCCAAAGAAACGGCATCCCCTCCTCCAAAATGCAACACATCCAGCGACTGATCCACCTCCAGTATTGAATATGTCCAGCAATTGCCCCTACACGCACAGGGGCCAGAAGAGAAATGTCTTGCTGGACTATTCCTCCCCATGGTACCTTAACATCTGCTCCAGCAACACGGGCACTATGTCCTTGCCTTCCCAAGGAAAGGCACTCCGAGTCTCTTGGCCTTGCCTTGCCTTCAGTACCGTGTCTAGTTCTTCTTAAGCTACCCTTGCTCTGCTTCCTTTGCCTACGTCTGCCTTGCCTCGCACTACCTACAACTTGCTGGCTTTGCTTTGCCCTGCCTACCACTCTTTCCCTTGCCTTCCATGCAGGCAAGGCGCTGCAAACCAAGTGCAGGCAATTGTGGGCAAGTCAAGGGAGAGGTAGGCAAGGCCAGAGCAGTGAGGGGAAAGCAAATGGAGTGGTAGGCAAGAGAAGGCCCAGAAGTTAGAGGCAAGGCTGGCCGTAGGAAGGAAAGTCCACTGATGGGAAGGCCAGGCAGAAACAGGAAGGGCTTGGCAAGCCAAGGCCCTGGAGGAAAGCAGTAGGCAGGTCAAGGGCCATGCAAAGGAATGCAAGGCTACAGAGGGCTAGCAGGGCAAGGCAAGGAAACTGTTGTGTTGCCAAGGCAAGGCCAGGCAAGGCAGGTGAGAAGTACATTCAATGACTGCTAGTACACAAAAGTGGCCCGGACCAAGTGCTCTGTGTGGCCTTGATCCCGCGTGGGTCATCTCTCCTCTGCACCTAAAAGACTTGAGCTACCTGCTTTGCTTTGTATGCAAAAGAACTCTCATTCTGGTCCCCGAGCTCAAGGGCAAAATGTGAATTGCCCTTCCAAGATTCAAGACATGCAAGGATTGCTCCCAGACAAAGGCTGCCCATAGAGATGAGTGTGGCAACATGCGTCCTCCTCCCCTGGTCTTCCTCTCATGTGATCCTGAAACACCGGAGATGCTTGAGAGCTTTGAGATTCCTAGGAGGAGCAGAAAGGGCAGGGCAAGGGCATGAAAGGTCATTGAAAAGGGGTCTTGAATTCCAGGTGGGGGAGGGGTGAGCAAGGTCATGCAAGGCAAGGGAGGGGTTCAAGGGCAAGGCAAGGCAAGTGGTGGCTTTGCGAGGCGAGGCAAGGCAGTGAGGGTCCTAGAAGGAAAAGGAAAGGTGAGGCCAGACCTAGACGAATGTGAAAGGAAGTCAGGTGGGGGATGGGTGAGCAAGTCAATGCAAGGCAGGGGAGAAAAGGCAGGTTGAGGGAAGGCTACAGAGGGGGCAGCAAGGAAATGCAAGGCATGGGGAAGCATGTGAGGAGTGGGCGCTGCCAGCCGGCTGGGATGGCAGGAGCGGGGCCACTGCAAGTAGCATGGGGGGCATGTGGACGGGGGTGTTAGTGTGCGGCAGGTGTGTGTGTGTGTGTGTGCAGCGGAGTGCAGGGTAAGTGCAGGTGTGTGTGTGCGCATACGGGGGTTTTGTGCCGGGTGCTGTGCCGGGGGGAGCCGTTCCACCGCCAAGAAGGTGTGGGAGTGAAAGGAGTAACATAGATGTGTCTTTACAAAGAGACCGTGTGAATCCGTCCTTAGACAAGGCTAGGAATTTACAGGGAGGGAAGTAAGAGAAGAAAGTATTAGCTCTAGAAACTGTTACTAATCAACAGAGACTGTTGCTCAGCCAAGGCCCTGTTAAATTCCTGAACCTAGAGCAAGGCAGCAAAGACTTAATAGCATTAGGAATAGGTTCGTTTTCTTCCTTTTCCATACCAAAAGGAGGGTGCATATTAGAGGGGGGAATAGAGTAGGCAGTTCCGGCAGTCTGTAATTCCCGAGTACCTCAGAGGGTGCTGTTGCCAGGAACTTAGCAGAAAAAGGGGGCTGCGTCCCGCAATCATTTGAGAGACTCCATGGCAAAAGCCCCATGGCCTCTCCCTACAGTTGAAGAATGTTACAGGACTCCTCTGTCTCCTTTTTGGTGGATGAAGAAACTCAGAAAGCAACACTTCTGCCAGAACTCTCCAAGATGCCCCCTTTGCTCCCAGTGACTCCATCACTGCCCGGGAAGCTGTCTTTTCTACCAGAGATGTTCGAGATACAGTTAAAAGTCGTGCGGCAGAGAAAAAAGGCAAGAATTGGTTTACAAGGGATGGCAAACAAGAGATACCAGAGCCTTTGGCCCTACCAATACTAAAACAACTCCGTGAAGAGAGTCCTTGCATTTCCTGAGGATTGGCAGAAGCCTTCCTCATGATGCATGTTGCTGTGGGTCTTTTTAGACTGGCAAAACGAGCTGTTGAAGGTTGCTTGATCTGTGCTAAAGCAAACAGCCGAGTTACAAAGTAACCTGCCAGGGGAGGGAGGCCTTGGGCTGCATGTCCCTTCCAAAGACGCCAGGTGGATTTTCCTGAGATGCCCCAAGTGGCAAGGCTTAATATCTTCTGGTAATCGTATGTCAGCTAGCAAGGTGGCCAGAAGCATTTCCAACTGCTTCAGCAATGACAGGATCAGTTATTAAGGCATTGTTGGAACAAGTCATTCCAAGATAAAGCATTGTAGAAGCAATAGACTCAGATAGGGGAACTCATTTTACAGGAAAGATCCTTCAAGGGGTTTTGGCTTCTTTAGGAATACAATGGAACCTCCATAGGCCCTGGCACCCCCAGAGCTCGGCTCGGGTAGAATACAATGAATAGAGAAATAAACACCTTTTGAAGCTGGTAATAGAAATCAAGATGCCATGGGTAGGGCTTTGGACATTGGCTTTGGCGAGAATGAGGGCCCGACCCAGAAGAGAGATTCAGTTATCTCCCTTTCAATCGTCGTTTGCAATTACCCTGGTAAGTCTCAACCTTGGGGTGGGGGGGGGAGGGGGGTAGAGGCAAGTGATGTATATTTAAAACCATCTGTGGCCAGGATACTGCTTCTTGTGAAACCCCTTCAACAGGAAGCTCAGCTGGCACAAGCCCCGCCTTTGGACTTTGCTGCTTGTAACATCCAACCGGGAGATTGAGTCCTAGTTAAGGGGTAGAAAGAAGCGCCAATGGTGGTGAAATGGCGTGGCCCATTCCAAGTGTCACTGACCACAGAAACAGCCATCAAGACAGCTGAACACAGGTGGACCCGTCACACTTGGGTCAAGGTCTCTGAAGCCTCAGAGATTTGCACATCTCGGCTGGAGGAGAAAGCCGGGAGGCCGTGACTGACACTCTGCAGGAGCGGGCTGGAGCAGTAGCCAGTGCTTCAACATCAGAGGAAGCCCTGCGTGCCTACCCACAGACCATCTGCTGAAATAGTCTGTATGGGCATCCCTCCTCTAGAATCTCCACTCACTGGGGGGCTAATACTTGCGGCCATTGTTGTACGTTAGGTGGTTTCTGTGTCTTCAATTGCCACAGGTGGTGCAGAAGACAACGTGAAAATTAGACTAGCTAATTAGATCACACTATTAAAACATTTTCCTTAATAATTCTACTTTTATATGGTCAGCTAAGTTTAGGCCAGGAGTGGGAGAATCAATTTGCAGCCTTAGGAGAAGAAGTAGCAAAAGTTTTTAACCTTAGCAATTGCTGGCTCTGTGGAGGGCCAGGAGGATCTGAAGAGTGGCCATGGTTGGCTAGCCCAGCTGAACCTAAGTGGTGGGTCAACACCCGACGTGAGGTCCATACTAGGACAGGATTTTGGGCCGAAGAAGGAAGTCCATGGCCACTTCATTCTTCTCAAAAAGGCACTTATTGCCTAAACAGGACAGGGCATGTCTATGTAGGAAAAGGCGTTTGTCAATTGACTTTCCCTCTGGGTTTAAACAATTGGGTTTCGAGCCCCAATTGCCCTCCTTACAATTGTTCCAAATATCAAGGCAAATGCAATCAAATACCTGTTCGGCTCACTAATGGTAGCTGCGTAAGGTGTTCTTGCCACACTTACCAAAAATATTTGGAAGCCTGTAAAGCAATGGGGAGGAACAAGGGCTTTTTTGACCACCTATTTTTGAGCTGTCCCCACAAAAATTCCACAAGTAGAAGACATGTTGTTTGTGATTATCAGTGGGAATGGCAACACCCGATTGGAACTCAAAGCCTTTTAGTGAGTTCTGCTCCAAATGCAACCAAGCAGCTTGCAGATGTAAAAGTAGATGGGAACCCTGTGTGGGAGCTTGGAAATGCAAATACTGTGACCCTTATGGTGGGGCAACTATTGTTGGAGGACCGTTAGGCCCGGGAATCCTCCTGTATTTTGACCCACCAATTGATGGCCAAGGGTAGGAAGGCCCCTTTGCTAATGGAACATGGGCTTTGAAAGGACATTATTGGATTTGCGGCCAATATGCTTAGCTCAGGCTACCTCCAAACTGGTCAGGGATATGGTATATTTATTAGACCATTGTTCTTTTTGCTACTACAAGTTCAGGGAAATCGCTTAGGAATCAAAATCTGTGATGATTTAATTAGAGAAAAGCAGTCAGCTGATGCAGCCCTGGCTGGAGGGAGCACCCCAATTTGAATGAGATAGTTAGGTTACAGGCTGTCTCGGAAATAATTACCAACCAGCCAGCCACAGCTCTTGACCTTCTAGCTGACCAACCCACTTGAACGAGGAAAGCGGTATTTCAACATTGGATGGTATTAGATTATCTGTTAGCAGAAGAAGGAGGAGTTTGTGGGAAATTAAATGACTCGAGCTGCTGTTTGCAAGCAGATGACAGCGGAAATGTGGTCAAACAAATAACAAAGGAAATAACGCCAGCTCATGGACCTGTCCAAATGTTGAAAGGATGGTAATGGGACATGTTTGCATGGTTAACTGGCCAGCTATGGGCTAAATGAATACCATTTCTCCTCTTATATGCTATAGCAACTCTCATCTTTTTACCATGCGTGACACCATGCTGGGTGCAGCTCTTTCAGCAGGTGCTCAAGGGGATGCCGCTAGCAGCCATGCCTACCTGATCCAGAAATGCATACAAAAGGACAGAAAAGGATGTCACTGCAAATAATAGCAAAACCCAAGAAGGCTCCAGAAGAAAAAATTGAATCAATGGTAATTAAGGTTTGTAAAGACAAATACAGATCAAATTAAAAGAGGAGGGATTGAAAGGAGTGAGATGGATGAGTCCTTACAATCAGACCGTGTGAATCGGCCTGTAGACAAGGCTAGGAACTTATGGGTAGTGAAATAACAGAAGAAATGATTAGTTCTCGAGAACTGTTACTAATCATCAGAGACTGTTGATTAATCGAGGCTGTATTAAATTCCTGAACCTAGAGCAAGGCAACAAAGACTTAATATTATTAGGAATGGTTTCTTTTTCTTTCTTTTCAATGCCAAAAGGGGGGTGCATATTAGAGGGGGGCATAGAGTAGGCAGTTCCGGAAGTCTGTATCTCCCGAATACCTCAGCCAGTGGGGAAAAGGAAGAGGGCGTTGTGGCCGGGAACTTGGCATCAAAAGGGGGCTGCATCCCGCAACCGTTTGACAGACCCCATGGGAAAAGCCCCATGGACTCTCCCTGTAGTCGAAGAATGTTGCAGGACTCCTCTGTCTCCTTTTCGGACATAAACCTCAGGCATCGTGGATTAATTTTCCCTAACGGCAGCGACCTACCGCGTGGTCTCCGTGCTCCTCCCCAGCCCCCCGGGAGGTGTAAAATAGTTCCCGGCGGCTCCCACCGCGCGTTACAGACGGCTGCGCGGCCCCGGGGCTGCCCGCTGTGCTCCCCTGCCCCGCCAGGGCTGCCCGCGGGCTGCGGAGCCACGTCGCCACCGGCGCGGCCAGGGCCGGGGCCCTTCTCGACAGCAGCCGAGGGGCTGCGGAGCGGGCGGCTGCGGGACGAGCAGCTATTTTATGCCCCGCGCTGCTGCCGCCTCCATCTAGCTCTCCATCGCGCCGCCGGCCGCCCCCCGCCTGGCGCGCTCACGCTCGGCCGCACTCGCCGCCCGCCCAGCCGCGCCGGAAGCTCTCCCGCCCGGGCCGTGCCCCGGCTCCGCCTGCGGCTCGGCAGGGCCCGGCCGCACGCGTGCTGCGTGGCTCGTGGCACCCGCGTTGCGCCGCAGGCGACGGGGAAAGCGGGGCGGGCCGGCGCCGCCGTGGTAGCGCGAGGAGAGGAGCGCCCGGGCGGGGCGGCGAGTGGTGCGGCGGTGAGCGCTTCTGCTTCCTGTCGCTCGGCGGCCGCCCACGGCAGGTGCCGTGTGACTCCGCGGAGCGGCGGGGCCGGCCGGGCGGTGCGCGGCCAAGCTTTCGGCCAGCGGCGGCCGCAGCGAGAGGCTGCTGGCACTGCCCGTGCCGGTGGAGAGAGCGGGGATCCGAGGCCGGCCTTCCCAGGGCGACGAGGGGTGGCCGCCTTTACCGCGCTGCCCTCCCTGCAGCACGTGGCCGATTCCGGCGAACCCGGCGTCCCAGCAGCGGCGCGGGCGGGAGGGAGTGGGGAGCGCGCTCGGTTGCCGTGCCGGCCGCTCCCGCCCAGCGCTGCGCTCCGCCGAGGCGTTTTCCCGCCCGTCCTGGGCGAGACGTAAGGGACGCTGAACTTGGAGCTTGGCTGTCAGTGGGAGCAACTCCCCTCCATTGTCGATGTCTTTTTCCTGCCCTCCGATTCCGCTACCTTGTGGTAGGTGCGATGGTGCTGAACAAGGGCGGTGTCTTGGCACAGTTGCTGGCATAGATGGTGCGGGAGCTCCACGCAAGGAGCTTTGAGTGGCATGTGTGAGGGTAGGAGGGTACGGCACCCATAGCTGAAGGCAAAAAATGTCGGGGCATGTCATCAGCCGCAGTCATGCTAAGTTGTTCATCTTTGCAAACTGCTTGCCGAGTTGTTCCTTTCTTAGGTAATGGGGGTTTGTATCAACCAGAACTGCATATGGTCAGTATTTGCAGAGAAGGCTACTTGGACTGTTGTTGAAGTCAGTGTAGCAGTTTCTATGGCATTCTGCACAAAAAGTGACAGGTCTCTCTGTGTTCCCCAATTCTTAACAAAGATGAAGTTAGCAAACCCCTGAAAAGAGGTTTTGCAAAACTTCAGGGATTTTTTCCTACTAGTACTGTAGAGACAACCATCGTCACCTTGTCTTTCCAAAAGTGAAGGTTACCGATTTTTGTCCAAGAGCATCAAGTGCTTTTGATCAGCGTTTGTGTGCATGCATTAGCCTTGTTCTTGTTCTTCCTTGGAGAACTTTTACAGTACTCAGATGATCTGTGTAGGCTGCAGACTGCAGTGGTGAACTTCAAGGCTTCCAGCAGAAGGGAGATGCTGTCCACGCTTTGGTTCCTCCTTAGTCTGAACCTTCAATGTCCAATAACGCAGCGTTTGGTGCTCGAGGCACCGACTCTGGCGTGCCCCAGGTCAGAGACAGTCCAGCTGCGTTACCTCCACGCGTCGCTGAAGCGACTTCGGGATCAGGAAAAGAGCTGCTTGCTGGGCTAGCTAGCTGGCTTCTCTGCAGAGGGAAACACGGCAGGAGCCGATGATGTCGGCTCACGTTAGCTCAGAGACAAAGGAAGAGAGAGGCTGTTCAGGTCTGGCTTCTAACAGGTTTAATGCGATAGGATGATGATGAGGTCGGATTGATGGGAATCCGCTCCTTGGAGCCTTGTCCTCAGTTTTATAGGGAATTTGAAAACCCCCTGTAACTATTCCTGAAAAGACCTGCCTTGCTAAATTAGTGCCTTTTAAGTCTTGTGTCCCCAGGATAGAACAACAAACTCACAAAGATAACGGCAGTGGATCTACGGGACTTCCGCAGGCCTTCTGGGCTGCAGACATCTCTGACTAAAGGCTCTAAAAAGGCGGAACCAAGGAGTGGCCATGCAGAACAGCTCCAGGAAAAGTTTTAATATGAATGAAGAACAGACAGTAAAAATGGTATAAAAAGGACTCGCCTCTAGCATCAGGTGTGCTCTTGGCAGAGCGCCAAGGCACCCGGCCGTTACCCCTTTGCTTTATTTTATGTGTCTCTTATTGTCTTTATATTAAACGCTTTAAATTCTCACAGGAGAGTGAACCTTCTCTTATTGTCTTTATATTAAACTCTTTAAATTCTCACAGGAGAGTGAACCTCGTTTTTCACAACTGGGGGCTCGTCCCGGATCTACACCTCGCCTCTGAAAAGCGTGGGAGGATTCAAGAAGCAAGGGTAAGGCGCCTCCCGCCCAAGTTGGCAGGACCTTTGCTTAGCATCCTCTGGCGCGATTTGGTGGCAGCAGGGCAATACCCGGAGGACAAGAAAGACACAAAAATAAAGCAAATGAAAGAGAGCGCTCTCGACAAAAATCCCACAGACACTGGAAAAGAAACAGGACTGGCAAGTATTGTCCAAAGAAAAAGTGGGTGGTTACGGGAGATGAGTGTGTGTGAATGGTCATACATGAAATCCCTATTTGTGCTTGGTCTTTGCATATTAAGTGTTTGTTTGCACCCTTCCCAGTAAAAAAAAAAAAAAATCCCCAGTTAAAAGTTCCCCAGTTAGAATCCCTTTTCAAACATTAATCACTTGTACACCATAAGAGTTATCCTTCCTGTGTTTACTGTATACTTTTACAAGTGTTTTAAGATGTTGGATGTATTTTAGTACTTTTTTTAGGTGTTTTTACTTGTACTTTGGTTCCAAGGCAGATTTCAAAACCCCAGTTCCAACAAACAGCCCAGCCCCCATAGCCATTACCCTGTAAGCTCTATGGCAACCTGAATTTTAATGACCCTTATCTCAACTAGTACCACCCCTCTGACAAGGATGAGCCATTGGTGGACAGAGATAATCTGTCAAAGGGAAAACACCAATCACCTTGAACCGAAGGGGTGGGCTGTGGGTGGGCTGTGGGTGGAGCAAAGACACTATAAAACAGGGAGCACGAGAAAGGCACGCCCCTTCTCTCCAGCCTTGCTGAGGTGGAGTTCAGTGCTGGGAAGGCGTATTCCTATCAAGGAACTTTTAGTAATTTTTTTTTGGCTTTTGGGCCGGCCAAAGGCCAGCCTAGCACTGCAAGCCCTTTTTCTCTACCTGAGGTTCAGTGCTGTTTCAGCCAGAAGATCAAAAATCCCTGCACTCCTGGGGCATACCATCTACCGAGCCATAGGATCCCAAATTTTTAATTTTTTTCACTTTTCCGTTCTTAATAAATTGTTTTAATTTTTAACTAAGAGTTGTCTCATTCCTCACATGAATGAGACGCGGGCTGGTTGCCCCCAGATCTGCGAAGCGAGTGTGGCAGTCTCTGAGTGCTGCGGCTCCGTCTTGTTCGCGAGAACAGCGGCCAGCCAGGAGACGAAGCGAGAGATAAGAGGAGTGAAAGAATCTCCCGGGGTGACTGGGACGGGGTCCCAGGGAAGGGGTTGCAAAGTGGGAGCTACCCCCCCCCCCCATATGCTGGGTTGAGGAAAACTCCAAGAGCACCCAGGGCCTAAAAGTACCCCAAGAGAAGTTGGGGGGTTGGATGCTAGCAATGCTGGGTTGAGGGAAATCCAAGAGCACCCAGAATCCTAAGGATTATATCATACCCATGGGTGGATACTAACAAGTGACTTGAAAGAGGTACCTTATTATTCTGTTGTAAGAATGAGAGAGTGAACAAATATTAAAAAGAGTGAATGTGTGAATGAAAAACTGTGTAATTAGAAGTTAACTTTGTTTTTGGGGAAGGTGGGCTATAGTAAATTTTTTTGGTTTTTGTACTGTGAAAGGGTGGGTAGTATTTTACAGCAGGGAAGATTGGTGTTTTAAAGGAATGAATTAGTATTTCAAAGGGGGGGATAATCATGTGTACTGGCCAAAATATGGGTCTGATGAGGCATGGATTTTCCAGGCTCTAAATGTATTTGTAAATTCAAAAGAGCCATCTCACCCTGAGGAGAGAGAATATGCTTCTTGCTGGACAGGAATTACAAAACCTCTGGGAACCAAAGTCTTTAAACTATCAGAAACCCCAGAGGAAAAGCAAACAGAAGAGAAAAAAGGCTGGGACCCTTTAGAAGTATTGCCTCCACCGCCAGCACTAGAAGCTGCACCCCTCCTCCCAGCTCCGGGGTTTCCTCCGCCGCCAGTATCAGAAGCTGCCTCCCCCCTCCTCCCCCTGGCTCCGGGGCTTCCCCCTCCAGCCCCCCCTCCGCCCGCACCGGGGGCCTTTCCCCCGGCAGCCCTCCCGCCCCAATGGAGCGGGGGGGGAGCCCTGCCCCCGCCCATGCCGGGGATCCCGCCCTTCCCGTATATCTCGGGAATCCCAGCACCCTCAATTGAATCAAGGGAAACGTCACACGTCCCGGCTCCAGCCCCCACCTCTCCTGCCTTGAGAAACCCGGCTTCAGAGCCGGCCCCCACCTCCTGTGCTCCGGAATATTTGGCTTCACTGCCATACCCCACCCCCACCCTCTGCACCACAGAATATTCGGCTTCAGCGCCAGACTTTGAATCTGCCCCTCCTCCCCAGGGGAGTTCGGTGCTTTCTTCCCAAATAAACCCTCTTCTTAACGAAGGAGCACCATACCAGAATACAAGAGGTGCCATTAAGGCTCAGAGGCAGCCCAACAATCCCTCCATTGCTAAACAAACAGAGGGAAGCCGAGAAATTCATTTATTTCCATTAAGAGAAGTACCTATGGGAGGAGGGGGAACGGGCTTTGTAAATGCTCCTCTAACCTCTACAGAGGTTAGGAATTTCAAAAAAGAAATTAAAGGATTATTAGAAGACCCCATAGGTACAGCTGAGCAGTTGGACCAGTTCTTAGGTCCCAACATTTTCACTTGGGAAGAAATGCAATCAATCATGAAAATAATATTCTCCCAAGAAGAAAGAGAAATGATTAGAATTGCTGGAATAAAAATTTGGGAAAGAGAAAACCAACAAGGTCCACCCAGGGATCAGAAAATGCCCATTACACCTCCTAACTGGAACCAAAATAATGAAGCTGGGAGGGGACATATGAATGATTATCGTAATTTGATAATCAAGGGAATAAAAGAGGCGGCACCCCGAGGACAAAATGTCAGAAAGGCCTTTGAGGGGCAGCAAGGGAAGGAAGAAACCCCGACTGAGTGGCTGGAGAGGCTCCGAAAGAATATGAAACAATATTCTGGGATAGACCCAGAGTCCCTAGCAGGGCAAGCCCTGCTAAGAGTTAACTTTGTCACTCATGCCTGGCCAGATATTAGGAAAAAATTGGAAAAAATAGAAGACTGGTATGAGAAACCATTACAAGACCTAGTAAGGGAAGCTCAAAAGATATATATATGTCCGGAGGGATGAAGAAAAAGCCAAAGTGGAAGCAAAGATCATGATAGCCACTATGCGAGAGAGTACCTTCCAAAAAAATCTAAAGCCCTCAGGTAACACTCCTAAACATTCAAGATTCAGAAATGGTGGAAAAGAGAAAAATAAAACCTCAGTACAATTAAGATTCCAAGAACAACCCAGGGATGCCTGTTTTTATTGCAAGGAAGAAGGGCATTATAAAAGAGAATGCCCCCACCTGAGGAGGGATCTGAAAATATTTCAAGAAACACACACAGAAGAACAATAGGAAAGTCATGGGCTCTCTTTTTGGGGGGATAAATACCATCTGGAGCCTTTGATAACTTTAAAAGTAGGCCCCCAAGAGGAAGTATTAGAATTTATAGTTGACACTGGGGCAGAAAGGACTTGTGTGATGAATATTCCAAAAGGGTGTGATGTGAGTAATGATATGGTAAAAGTAACAGGAGCAAAGGGGGAAGGATTTCAAGTCCCTGTCATTAAAGATGTGGTTATTGAAGGGGAAACAAAAATAGGGATAGGGGATGTTTTGTTAGTTCCTGGGGCTGGCAGCAATTTATTGGGAAGGGATTTACAAATCCAACTGGGGATTGGAGTCATACCAGAAGAAGGGAAAATGACAGCCAAAGTGTTAAAACTTAGCCAAGAAGATGAAAGCAAAATTAACAGAGAGGTTTGGGCTGGGGAAGGGAATAGGGGTGGACTAGATATTGACCCCATAAGGGTCACAATTGAAAAACAAGAATGTCCCATTCGTGTACGTCAGTACCCTATATCTTTAGAAGGGAGAAAAGGCTTAAAACCAGTGATAGAAGAATTAATAAAGGATGGGACACTAGAACCTTGTAAATCCCCTCATAATACCCCTATTCTCCCAGTAAAGAAATCTGATGGAAATTATAGATTAGTGCAAGATTTAAGAGAAGTAAACAAAAGAACACGGGCCTGCTACCCTATGGTTCCTAATCCCTGTGGGAGTGTGTTTGTTTAGTTCAGTCCGGGTCTCCCCCCTATGTTCTGTAAGTTTGGTGTACCCCAGTTGGCACCCCCCCCTGTTTCCTTTAAATCACCCTGTCTGTCATTTTTATCTCCTCCCAGGACCCTGTCTGTCACTCTGCCACCCCTCCCAGGCTTCTGGAAAGTTCTAGCCAGGGGGCCAGGTGATTAGTCCTGGGAAAGGAGTCCCTCCCTTCCCCTGTTATAGTTGGTTCCCTTATGTGTCCCTCGTTCTGCTTGCCGCACCCTTCCCTTCCCTGGTTGGTTGTTCTGTACACCCCCCCCCCCCATGCCCCCCCCGCCATAAAATGCCCCGGCGCGCGATCTGCAGGTGCTCTGGGTTGGGCACCCCTGGTGGTTGAGGTCCCCCCGTCCGGAGGGCCAATAAACTTTCTGGATTTAACCCAACTCTGAGCCTGCCCCCTTTCCTCCGCCGTCTGCCTTTATCGCCGCGGTCCCTTGGAAGGACCCACGAGCCAGACCTTTGATCCCTCCGATATCAGAGGCTGGCCCCCGTTGCCTGCTGTGTCCCGAGCTGACCGGGCTGAGTGGGAACTGTTCCCAGAGGACACAACGGCAAATCCCTACACTCTTTTAAGCAAAATTCCACCTCAACATCAGTGGTTTAGTGTGGTGGATCTTAAAGATGCCTTTTGGGCCTGCCCACTGGCAGAGGAAAGCCGAAATATTTTTGCCTTTGAATGGGAAGATCCAAACACAGGGAAAAAGAACCAACTGAGGTGGACTAAAGTGCCACAGGGGTATTGTGAGGCCCCAAATTTATTTGGGCAAGCCTTGGGAGAAATATTACAAACCTTCCCCATTCCCCCAGGAATACAAATTATCCAATATGTAGATGATCTTCTAATATCAGGAGAAGATGAAATTAAAGTCAAAGAAGCTACTATAAAGCTTCTAAATTTTCTTGGGGAAAAGGGACTAAGGGCATCAAAAGGGAAATTACAGTTTGTGGAATCAGAAGTAAAATATCTCGGCCACCTGATAAGCAAAGGTAGCCGAAAACTAAGTCCTGAAAGAATTACAGGGATTTTATCCCTCCCTCCTCCCTCTTCAAAAAAGGAGGTTAGGAGACTGCTGGGGCTACTGGGATATTGCAGACTATGGATTGAAGGATATACACAAGCAGTAAAATTTTTATATGAAAAATTAACAGGGGGAGACAATATACAATGCACCAAAGATGATGATAATAAATT
Source organism: Aphelocoma coerulescens (assembly GCF_041296385.1). Lineage (NCBI taxonomy): Eukaryota > Metazoa > Chordata > Aves > Passeriformes > Corvidae > Aphelocoma > Aphelocoma coerulescens. The sequence continues at coordinate 1,105,736 of NW_027184081.1, forward strand.
AGAAAAACTGAAGTTGAAACTAGCCTCGGTACCAGCCCTAAGCTTACCCTCACTAGAAAAACCCTTTCACTTATATGTGAATGCAGAAAATGGAGTAGCTCATGGTGTATTAGTCCAGGAATGGGGAGGGGTGAGAAGACCAATAGCTTATTTATCTAAACTATTGGACCCAGTAAGCCGTGGCTAGCCAGTATGCATTCAAGCCATAGCAGCTACTGCTATTTTGGTGGAGGAGAGCCGTAAGCTCACCTTTGGAAGTAAACTGATTGTATACACACCCCATGCGGTCCGGAATGTGCTAAATCAAAAAGCTGAAAAATGGTTAAGAGACTCCAGGATATTAAAATATGAAGCAATTCTGATTGACAGTAATGGTCTAACTATAGAAACAAGCAAAAGCCTCAATCCGGCCCAATTCCTGTATGGAGAACCAAAAGATGACCTGGCACATGATTGCTTAGAAATTATTCAATACCAAACAAAAGTTCGGGAAGATCTAGCAGAACAAGCCCTCTTAGAAGGGGAAAGAATATATGTGGATGGTTCATCCAGATGCTTGCAAGGAAAAAGAATGTCAGGATATGCCTTAGTCGATGGGATAAATATGCAGACCATCGAAAAAGGAAAACTACCTTCAAATTGGTCGGCGCAATCTTGTGAATTATACGCTCTAAAGAGAGCACTGGAGCATTTAGCACACAAAAAGGGGACCATCTATACTGATTCAAAGTATGCCTTTGGGGTAGTACATACCTTTGGGAAGATCTGGGAAGAAAGAGGTTTACTAAATTCAAAGGGGAAGGAACTGATACATGAAGGCCTGATTTCAGAAGTGTTGGAGGCATTAAAATTGCCTGAAGAAATAGCCGTAGTGCATATCAAAGGACACCAAAAAGGGATGACCCCAGAAATAAGAGGGAATAATCTAGCAGACCAAGAAGCCAAAGATGCAGCAGAAAATGGGACCGAACGAATTATGTTAATCCTGACCCCAGAAAGGGGAGAATTGGAAATCCCCAGATTTAGTAAAGAAGAAGAAAAAGAATTATTTAAGATAGGGGGAGAACAAGATCAATCTGGAAAATGGAAACTCCCTGATGGGAGACAGTTACTTAATAAGCCACTCACTAAGAGAATATTAGAAGATATGCATCAAAAAACTCATTGGGGTACTCAAGCTTTGTGTGATCATTTTCTAAGAAATTATGGGTGTATTGGAATCTTTGGGAACTGTATAACTTGCCAAAGAGTGAATAGGAAAATAATGAGAAAAACAACATTAGGAGGCCGCGAGTTAGCTCTGCGACCATTCCAAAGTATCCAAGTAGATTTCACTGAACTTCCTCAAGTACAGAGATGGAAGTTCCTATTAGTAATAGTAGACCACCTAACTCATTGGGTAGAAGCAGTTCCTGCTACTAGAGCTACAGCTAACATAGTATGCAAAACCCTTCTGGAACAAATTATTCCCAGATATGGAATGGTTAATAAAATAGACTCAGATAGAGGAACACATTTTACATCCAAACTCTTACAACAAATAACTCAAGCCTTGGGAATAAAATGGGAATTACATACCCCCTGGCACCCACAAAGTTCAGGCCGAGTAGAAAGAATGAACCAGACTTTGAAAAAAACTTTAACAAAATTAATGATTGAAACTCAAATGTCATGGGTCAAATGCTTACCTTTGGCTCTGTTGAGAGTCCGAACACAGCCCAGGTCAGACCTGGGAGTATCTCCTTACGAGATGATGTTCGGATTACCCTTCCTTACCACTCAACATGAAACAGCCACTTATGAAGTAGGAGAAGTAAGTGTCAAAAAATACGTCACCACAATTGCCAGAACACTTGAAAATTTGCGGCTGAAAGGAATGATCCCTCAAACCACAACTTTGGAGTTCAAAATTCATAATATCCATCCAGGGGAATGGGTACTAGTAAAAACATGGAAAGAACAATCTTTGACTCCACAATGGGACGGTCCTTTTCAGGTACTGCTGACGACTGAGGCCGCAATCCGGACCAAGGAACGAGGGTGGATCAAAGGACCAGCAGAATCAAAGGACCTGTAAAAGAACCTGAAGAGTGGACTGTAATATCCAAACCAGGTGATACCAAATTGATTCTTAAACGGAGGCCAGGTGACAATGAACTAGAACAATCTAAATAATCCAAGGGATATGCAAAGAATCACACCTAACTGAGAAGTGAAAGCCAAATTGATATCAGTGGCCCCTGGACAAATTCTGGGACATCGTGGAGAAGAATATTCTCACTTCAAACAGGAAGGGTTGGGACTGTATCAAACAGGGAACTCTCATGTTCTGATTCTAGCCTGTGACTTGTATTAAGAAGGGGGGGAATCACAACTTCCATCAGTGCCACATCATATACCCTGTTTGAATCATTCTAACACGGGGCATGCCAGCCAGGTCAAATATAAGTAATTAATCTGGAGGGAAATCGGCATTCCACACCATCGACACCCTAGTTGTAAAAGGTGTCAAGCACAAAGTCAACCCCCTATCCAGACAAAATCATAAGCAACAAAAGTAATAACTTTGCTCTGCAGATGGGAATTACTAGTGCCTGTTGAATGGGAAACACCTAAGATACGATAAGATACTACAGTTAAAATAAGTACCAAAAGAAATTTGCCTAAAAGCTACAAAGGAAGCGACAAGGAAATAGAGGGCAAGACCGGGTTGGCCACTGTACTCGCCACCGAGAAGATCCAATACACCTGCCATGGGTTGCAACCTCATAGGCAAGGGAGGTGGGAGTATAAGCCATGCCGGACCTCTGTTATTCCTTCTTTTGTCACTTATCCTGGTCCCTTTCGGGACACCGGCAAGACCATGTTACAAATGCTATCGAAAGCTCTACATGGAAAGACACCGGGGCTTCTTTCTTATTACTCATATCCATATCAACAGTCACTGTTATGACTTGTCCAAATTAGGTATTTGCATGCATAAAGGGGAAAAATATTAGATTACAGAAAATTTGGGAACAAGTGGAAACAGACTAGGAAGTAATTGTCCAAAAGGAGAAAAATGGATTTGCTTCACAGCTGCCACCAGGGGAACAGTCCAAGATTTGGTAAAAGAACAAGTGGTAAGTAAAGATACAAAGCCAGCACAGCAACCTCGCCCTATATTCACCTCACGCCAGGACCTGTATGCAAAGCTCAAACAACAGTTAAAAGAGGAAAAAACCCCAAGGTTAGGAAAAAACCTGTTTGTAGAATTGGGGGAGAGGATAGGTAAAGAACTTAACATAACCAACTGTTGGGTCTGTGGAGGAGCTTTAATGGCAGAAGAATGGCCATGGAAAGGTAGCAGCCTAGGCCCGGTAGAACTCCTTAAATGGAACCGGACAAATATAAGAGGGGGGAACTGACCTGAGGGGTGGATTTTAAGTTCAACAGTGATAGGGGAAGAATGCCTCTGGCGAACTGGGAAAAACTTTCTTAATGAAGTAGGAAACACTCCCTGTAAAAGGTATAAAGTGAGTAACAAAACTCCAGCGTGGTGGGTCCCAGAAAAACCAACTTGGTATTGGGCTCAGAAAAAAGGAAAAGACTGTGTATACGATAATGAAGTTGGACTCTTTCAGTGTAGGAAAAAATCCTTATTTTGGAATCCCAGAAATATCCAAATTTTGGGAGAATATAAATCATCAAGAAGGTGCTTATTGGAAAGCACCAGATGGCTTATTTTGGATATGTGGGAAAAGGGCATACCCAAGACTCCCTTCACATTGGGAAGGGAGTTGTACACTAGGAATCATTCAACCAGGGTTTTTCCTTCTACCAGAACCAGAGGGAGATCAATTAGGAATACCTGTCTATGAAGACTTCAAAAGAAATAAAAGAGATTTAATTGGAGGATTCCAAAAATGGAAAGATGAGGAATGGCCCCCTGAGCGAATATTAGAAACATATGGGCCAGCTACCTGGGCACAAGATGGAAGTTGGGGATATCGAACCCCAATTTACATGCTGAATCGTATCATCAGACTCCAAGCTCTTGTAGAAATCATAACCAATGAAACAGCCGGGGCTATGGAATTAATAGTCAGCCAGCAATGCCAAACCAGAGCTGCAATATATCAAAATAGGCTGGCTTTAGACTATTTACTGGCTGAAGAAGGGGGTGTGTGCTGGAAGTTCAATACATCGGATTGTTGTTTAAAAATTGATGACAATGGGGATGCCCTTCTAGATATCGCCAACAATATCAGAAAAATAGCCCATGTACCAGTCCAAAAATGGGAATCAATGATGTCTGCTAACTGGTGGGATGGCATATTGGGGAAAGAATGGTGGAAGAAGCTAGGTTTCTTCCTCTTATGTGCTACAGCTGGTCTAATATTTCTCCCTTGCTTGATCCCCTGCTTTATTCGGCTAATCACCAGCGTAGTTCAAGGCATGCAAGTTGTGGCAATGCCTACTGACCCAAAGTTGGCTATGTCTGGAACAGCACAAAAAATTATGGTATTAAAAAGACAAAGTGATATAAAAGACCCTCTCGAAGAAGCCAAATTAATCTGTGAAAAGAACGAACGGACACTAGAAGCCAAGAAAAAAGAATTATTGCTCAAGCCAAATGATTTATAAAATAGAAAAGGGGGGATTGTTATAAACATATATTATATTGGCTTCTCGCAAAGTATAATGGTAGATATTATATAAGGTTAGAAATGCATTTTGCTGTGTGGATGTAGTTTTCTCTCTTTAGCAAGAATGTTAGCAAGTGTGAGCAAGTAAGATAACCTCCAAGCGAACAGAGGATGAGGCCCAAGGAGCTGCTAATCAACACTTTGTCCAGGGAACAAAAGGGCCAAAAGGCTACTCCGCCCGGAGAACCGGAGAACAGGCGGCCAGGAGAGTCCGAGAGCCGTTATCACCACTCTGCCCGGGGGGGCAAAGAGGCCCAAAGCTGCAATCAGCCCTGACTGTCTGGAGAATTAAGAGATCCACCCTACCATCGACTCTTACCTAGCCTAGCGAGCCCAACCCCAAGAATCAAGAGAAATAAAACCACAAGGCAGAAGACTACGCATGCTCTAAAAAGGCGGAACCAAGGAGTGGCCATGCAGAACAGCTCCAGGAAAAGTTTTAATATGAATGAAGAACAGACAGTAAAAATGGTATAAAAAGGACTCGCCTCCAGCATCAGGTGTGCTCTTGGCAGAGCGCCAAGGCACCCGGCCGTTACCCCTTTGCTTTATTTTATGTGTCTCTTATTGTCTTTATATTAAACGCTTTAAATTCTCACAGGAGAGTGAACCTCGTTTTTCACATATGGGTGCCGTACCCTCCTACCCTCACACATGCCACTCAAAGCTCCTTGCGTGGAGCTCTCGCACCATCTATGCCAGCAACTGTGCCAAGACACCGCCCTTGTTCAGCACCATCGCACCTACCACAAGGTAGCTGAATCGGAGGGCAGGAAAAAGACATCGACAATGGAGGGGAGTTGCTCCCACTGACAGCCAAGCTCCAAGTTCAGCGTCCCTTACGTCTCGCCCAGGACGGGCGGGAAAACGCCTCGGCGGAGCGCAGCGCTGGGCGGGAGCGGCCGGCACGGCAACCGAGCGCGCTCCCCACTCCCTCCCGCCCGCGCCGCTGCTGGGACGCCGGGTTCGCCGGAATCGGCCACGTGCTGCAGGGAGGGCAGCGCGGCAAAGGCGGCCACCCCACGTCGCCCTGGGAAGGCCGGCCTCGGATCCCCGCTCTCTCCACCGGCACGGGCAGTGCCAGCAGCCTCTCGCTGCGGCCGCCGCTGGCCGAAAGCTTGGCCGCGCACCGCCCGGCCGGCCCGGCCGCTCCGCGGAGTCACACGGCACCTGCCGTGGGCGGCCGCCGAGCGACAGGAAGCAGAAGCGCTCACCGCCGCGCCACTCGCCGCCCCGCCCGGGCGCTCCTCTCTTCGCGCTACCACGGCGGCGCCGGCCCGCCCCGCTTTCCCCGTCGCCTGCGGCGCAACGCGGATGCCACGAGCCACGCAGCACGCGTGCGGCCGGGCCCTGCCGAGCCGCAGGCGGAGCCGGGGCACGGCCCGTGCGGGAGAGCTTCCGGCGAGGCTGGGGGGGCGGCGAGCGCGGCCGAGCGTGAGCGCGCCAGGCGGGGGGCGGCCGGCGGCGCGATGGAGAGCTAGATGGAGGCGGCAGCACCGCGCGGCATAAAATAGCTGCTCGTCCCGCAGCCGCCCGCTCCGCAGCCCCTCGGCTGCTGTCGAGAAGGGCCCCGGCCCTGGCCGCGCCGGTGGCGACGTGGCTCCGCAGCCCGCGGGCAGCCCTGGCGGGGCAGGGGAGCACAGCGGGCAGCCCCGGGGCCGCGCAGCCGTCTGTAACGCGCGGTGGGAGCCGCCGGGAACTATTTTACACCTCCCGGGGGGCTGGGGAGGAGCACGGAGACCACGCGGTAGGTCGCTGCCGTTAGGGAAAATTAATCCACGATGCCTGAGGTTTATGTCCGAAAAGGAGACAGAGGAGTCCTGCAACATTCTTCGACTACAGGGAGAGTCCATGGGGCTTTTCCCATGGGGTCTGTCAAACGGTTGCGGGATGCAGCCCCCTTTTGATGCCAAGTTCCCGGCCACAACGCCCTCTTCCTTTTCCCCACTGGCTGAGGTATTCGGGAGATACAGACTTCCGGAACTGCCTACTCTATGCCCCCCTCTAATATGCACCCCCCCTTTTGGCATCGAAAAGAAAGAAAAAGAAACCATTCCTAATAATATTAAGTCTTTGTTGCCTTGCTCTAGGTTCAGGAATTTAATACAGCCTCGATTAATCAACAGTCTCTGATGATTAGTAACAGTTCTCGAGAACTAATCATTTCTTCTGTTATTTCACTACCCATAAGTTCCTAGCCTTGTCTACAGGCCGATTCACACGGTCTGATTGTAAGGACTCATCCATCTCACTCCTTTCAATCCCTCCTCTTTTAATTTGATCTGTATTTGTCTTTACAAACCTTAATTACCATTGATTCAATTTTTTCTTCTGGAGCCTTCTTGGGTTTTGCCATTATTTGCAGTGACATCCTTTTCTGTCCTTTTGTATGCATTTCTGGATCAGGTAGGCATGGCTGCTAGCGGCATCCCCTTGAGCACCTGCTGAAAGAGCTGCACCCAGCATGGTGTCACGCATGGTAAAAAGATGAGAGTTGCTATAGCATATAAGAGGAGAAATGGTATTCATTTAGCCCATAGCTGGCCAGTTAACCATGCAAACATGTCCCATTACCATCCTTTCAACATTTGGACAGGTCCATGAGCTGGCGTTATTTCCTTTGTTATTTGTTTGACCACATTTCCGCTGTCATCTGCTTGCAAACAGCAGCTCGAGTCATTTAATTTCCCACAAACTCCTCCTTCTTCTGCTAACAGATAATCTAATACCATCCAATGTTGAAATACCGCTTTCCTCGTTCAAGTGGGTTGGTCAGCTAGAAGGTCAAGAGCTGTGGCTGGCTGGTTGGTAATTATTTCCGAGACAGCCTGTAACCTAACTATCTCATTCAAATTGGGGTGCTCCCTCCAGCCAGGGCTGCATCAGCTGACTGCTTTTCTCTAATTAAATCATCACAGATTTTGATTCCTAAGCGATTTCCCTGAACTTGTAGTAGCAAAAAGAACAATGGTCTAATAAATATACCATATCCCTGACCAGTTTGGAGGTAGCCTGAGCTAAGCATATTGGCCGCAAATCCAATAATGTCCTTTCAAAGCCCATGTTCCATTAGCAAAGGGGCCTTCCTACCCTTGGCCATCAATTGGTGGGTCAAAATACAGGAGGATTCCCGGGCCTAACGGTCCTCCAACAATAGTTGCCCCACCATAAGGGTCACAGTATTTGCATTTCCAAGCTCCCACACAGGGTTCCCATCTACTTTTACATCTGCAAGCTGCTTGGTTGCATTTGGAGCAGAACTCACTAAAAGGCTTTGAGTTCCAATCGGGTGTTGCCATTCCCACTGATAATCACAAACAACATGTCTTCTACTTGTGGAATTTTTGTGGGGACAGCTCAAAAATAGGTGGTCAAAAAAGCCCTTGTTCCTCCCCATTGCTTTACAGGCTTCCAAATATTTTTGGTAAGTGTGGCAAGAACACCTTACGCAGCTACCATTAGTGAGCCGAACAGGTATTTGATTGCATTTGCCTTGATATTTGGAACAATTGTAAGGAGGGCAATTGGGGCTCGAAACCCAATTGTTTAAACCCAGAGGGAAAGTCAATTGACAAACGCCTTTTCCTACATAGACATGCCCTGTCCTGTTTAGGCAATAAGTGCCTTTTTGAGAAGAATGAAGTGGCCATGGACTTCCTTCTTCGGCCCAAAATCCTGTCCTAGTATGGACCTCACGTCGGGTGTTGACCCACCACTTAGGTTCAGCTGGGCTAGCCAACCATGGCCACTCTTCAGATCCTCCTGGCCCTCCACAGAGCCAGCAATTGCTAAGGTTAAAAACTTTTGCTACTTCTTCTCCTAAGGCTGCAAATTGATTCTCCCACTCCTGGCCTAAACTTAGCTGACCATATAAAAGTAGAATTATTAAGGAAAATGTTTTAATAGTGTGATCTAATTAGCTAGTCTAATTTTCACGTTGTCTTCTGCACCACCTGTGGCAATTGAAGACACAGAAACCACCTAACGTACAACAATGGCCGCAAGTATTAGCCCCCCAGTGAGTGGAGATTCTAGAGGAGGGATGCCCATACAGACTATTTCAGCAGATGGTCTGTGGGTAGGCACGCAGGGCTTCCTCTGATGTTGAAGCACTGGCTACTGCTCCAGCCCGCTCCTGCAGAGTGTCAGTCACGGCCTCCCGGCTTTCTCCTCCAGCCGAGATGTGCAAATCTCTGAGGCTTCAGAGACCTTGACCCAAGTGTGACGGGTCCACCTGTGTTCAGCTGTCTTGATGGCTGTTTCTGTGGTCAGTGACACTTGGAATGGGCCACGCCATTTCACCACCATTGGCGCTTCTTTCTACCCCTTAACTAGGACTCAATCTCCCGGTTGGATGTTACAAGCAGCAAAGTCCAAAGGCGGGGCTTGTGCCAGCTGAGCTTCCTGTTGAAGGGGTTTCACAAGAAGCAGTATCCTGGCCACAGATGGTTTTAAATATACATCACTTGCCTCTACCCCCCTCCCCCCCCCCCCCCCAAGGTTGAGACTTACCAGGGTAATTGCAAACGACGATTGAAAGGGAGATAACTGAATCTCTCTTCTGGGTCGGGCCCTCATTCTCGCCAAAGCCAATGTCCAAAGCCCTACCCATGGCATCTTGATTTCTATTACCAGCTTCAAAAGGTGTTTATTTCTCTATTCATTGTATTCTACCCGAGCCGAGCTCTGGGGGTGCCAGGGCCTATGGAGGTTCCATTGTATTCCTAAAGAAGCCAAAACCCCTTGAAGGATCTTTCCTGTAAAATGAGTTCCCCTATCTGAGTCTATTGCTTCTACAATGCTTTATCTTGGAATGACTTGTTCCAACAATGCCTTAATAACTGATCCTGTCATTGCTGAAGCAGTTGGAAATGCTTCTGGCCACCTTGCTAGCTGACATACGATTACCAGAAGATATTAAGCCTTGCCACTTGGGGCATCTCAGGAAAATCCACCTGGCGTCTTTGGAAGGGACATGCAGCCCAAGGCCTCCCTCCCCCGGCAGGTTACTTTGCAACTCGGCTGTTTGCTTTAGCACAGATCAAGCAACCTTCAACAGCTCGTTTTGCCAGTCTAAAAAGACCCACAGCAACATGCATCATGAGGAAGGCTTCTGCCAATCCTCAGGAAATGCAAGGACTCTCTTCACAGAGTTGTTTTAGTATTGGTAGGGCCAAAGGCTCTGGTATCTCTTGTTTGCCATCCCTTGTAAACCAATTCTTGCCTTTTTTCTCTGCCGCACGACTTTTAACTGTATCTCGAACATCTCTGGTAGAAAAGACAGCTTCCCGGGCAGTGATGGAGTCACTGGGAGCAAAGGGGGCATCTTGGAGAGTTCTGGCAGAAGTGTTGCTTTCTGAGTTTCTTCATCCACCAAAAAGGAGACAGAGGAGTCCTGTAACATTCTTCAACTGTAGGGAGAGGCCATGGGGCTTTTGCCATGGAGTCTCTCAAATGATTGCGGGACGCAGCCCCCTTTTTCTGCTAAGTTCCTGGCAACAGCACCCTCTGAGGTACTCGGGAATTACAGACTGCCGGAACTGCCTACTCTATTCCCCCCTCTAATATGCACCCTCCTTTTGGTATGGAAAAGGAAGAAAACGAACCTATTCCTAATGCTATTAAGTCTTTGCTGCCTTGCTCTAGGTTCAGGAATTTAACAGGGCCTTGGCTGAGCAACAGTCTCTGTTGATTAGTAACAGTTTCTAGAGCTAATACTTTCTTCTCTTACTTCCCTCCCTGTAAATTCCTAGCCTTGTCTAAGGACGGATTCACACGGTCTCTTTGTAAAGACACATCTATGTTACTCCTTTCACTCCCACACCTTCTTGGCGGTGGAACGGCTCCCCCCGGCACAGCACCCGGCACAAAACCCCCGTATGCGCACACACACACCTGCACTTACCCTGCACTCCGCTGCACACACACACACACACACCTGCCGCACACTAACACCCCCGTCCACATGCCCCCCATGCTACTTGCAGTGGCCCCGCTCCTGCCATCCCAGCCGGCTGGCAGCGCCCACTCCTCACATGCTTCCCCATGCCTTGCATTTCCTTGCTGCCCCCTCTGTAGCCTTCCCTCAACCTGCCTTTTCTCCCCTGCCTTGCATTGACTTGCTCACCCATCCCCCACCTGACTTCCTTTCACATTCGTCTAGGTCTGGCCTCACCTTTCCTTTTCCTTCTAGGACCCTCACTGCCTTGCCTCGCCTCGCAAAGCCACCACTTGCCTTGCCTTGCCCTTGAACCCCTCCCTTGCCTTGCATGACCTTGCTCACCCCTCCCCCACCTGGAATTCAAGACCCCTTTTCAATGACCTTTCATGCCCTTGCCCTGCCCTTTCTGCTCCTCCTAGGAATCTCAAAGCTCTCAAGCATCTCCGGTGTTTCAGGATCACATGAGAGGAAGACCAGGGGAGGAGGACGCATGTTGCCACACTCATCTCTATGGGCAGCCTTTGTCTGGGAGCAATCCTTGCATGTCTTGAATCTTGGAAGGGCAATTCACATTTTGCCCTTGAGCTCGGGGACCAGAATGAGAGTTCTTTTGCATACAAAGCAAAGCAGGTAGCTCAAGTCTTTTAGGTGCAGAGGAGAGATGACCCACGCGGGATCAAGGCCACACAGAGCACTTGGTCCGGGCCACTTTTGTGTACTAGCAGTCATTGAATGTACTTCTCACCTGCCTTGCCTGGCCTTGCCTTGGCAACACAACAGTTTCCTTGCCTTGCCCTGCTAGCCCTCTGTAGCCTTGCATTCCTTTGCATGGCCATGCCCCGCCCTTGACCTGCCTACTGCTTTCCTCCAGGGCCTTGGCTTGCCAAGCCCTTCCTGTTTCTGCCTGGCCTTCCCATCAGTGGACTTTCCTTCCTACGGCCAGCCTTGCCTCTAACTTCTGGGCCTTCTCTTGCCTACCACTCCATTTGCTTTCCCCTCACTGCTCTGGCCTTGCCTACCTCTCCCTTGACTTGCCCACAATTGCCTGCACTTGGTTTGCAGCGCCTTGCCTGCATGGAAGGCAAGGGAAAGAGTGGTAGGCAGGGCAAAGCAAAGCCAGCAAGTTGTAGGTAGTGCGAGGCAAGGCAGACGTAGGCAAAGGAAGCAGAGCAAGGGTAGCTTAAGAAGAACTAGACACGGTACTGAAGGCAAGGCAAGGCCAAGAGACTCGGAGTGCCTTTCCTTGGGAAGGCAAGGACATAGTGCCAGTGTTGCTGGAGCAGATGTTAAGGTACCATGGGGAGGAATAGTCCAGCAAGACATTTCTCTTCTGGCCCCTGTGCGTGTAGGGGCAATTGCTGGACATATTCAATACTGGAGGTGGATCAGTCGCTGGATGTGTTGCATTTTGGAGGAGGGGATGCCGTTTCTTTGGAGATGGGCTTGTAGTTGCTCTCTTTGGCAAGGAAAGCAGGTGTGGATGTGCACATCAGGTGCTCTTAGGGATTTTAAAGGCTTTTCCCAACAGGCAGAGCTCTCTCTGGGTTAGAGCTGTTGAGCTGTCAGTGGGAATGCAAAGGCCAAGCTCGTGAGCCTTTTGTCCTGGTGCCTTCGGTGTGTGAGCAGTCCCTGGTGCCGTTGTCTTTGGACCCTGACTCTGGGAGAGGGAAGGCTTAGGATGGTACCTAGAGCTGAGAAGGAGAGTGCTGAGAACAGCGTGTGTGCTGCTAGTTTGAGGGGTGCAGGTGAAGTTGTAGGCAGCAAGATCTTCCTCAGCTGGCACTGAGCTCTGTTTTTGCCAGGGGTTCAAGTTGGTGGGCAGAATCTGCGAGAGGGAAAAGATTTTCTTGGGCCAAAGAGGTTTTTCTGGCTCTTGGAGTGTGGTGTAAAGAGGAGTCTGCTCTTGGAAGGGGAAGGTGAGGGAAATCTTTTTGTCCTGACACCGTTGATTTGAGTGCAGGGACGTGTGCAAGTTGCCTTTGCCCTTGGGGTGGTTTCGAGCTGGGCCGGGTGCTTGGCCTTCTTTTGCAAGTCTACAGCGCCATCGTGTGGTTGTTTCCATGAGCGCTGACAGTGCCCGGGAAAAAGCCAAGCGCTTCGCTGGCGCGGCCCCGGTCGTGTGGGTGCAGTTGGTGGAACAGCTCCGCTGTGCATCCTGCCTCTTGGAGACATAAAAGGATGTGATCCTGCCCGTAGCGGGGAAGCAAGAGGAATCTTTTCATTGTTGGCTGGGCAGTTTCTAAGCGGCAAAAGTAAAGGCAGTTCCAGCACGGCCTCTTTCTTTTCAGAACCTTTTCTGTGCCATCATGAACATGCTCAACATGTAACTCGCACCCACTGAACTGCATCAAAGGCCCTGCAGATACGCACTTTCCTTCAAGCTCTATGTAGCATCCTACCCTCCACCTCTCGCGGATCCCAAAACCCTTCCAAACATCCAGCAGCTGCACGCAGAGAACAAGTGCTAGAACAAGGCGTGGGCCTTCATAGTCCTTTTAAAGTCTGTAAACTAGGCAAAACATTCCAGTGACCAGCACTTTCCTTCGCAACTATATATAGAGCATCATCACATTCTCTCCAAGTGGGTAAGTCCACCCTTGCAGCGCAGCCTTTGCAGCCCCAGATGGGACTTAGAGATGGGTCAGGTGAGAAAGCATTTGTTGACTATCCCTCGTCTCTGGAAGTCTTGATACTCGCAGCGCAATCAGGTCCACACACCTTCAGTGTGGCCACGTTCAAGCAGCTAGAGCTCCCAGAGATGGGAGAGTCAGGACAGAAGACGTTCCAAAAGTACCGTGTACTTACAGCAGGATTAAAACTGTGCACAGCAGTCTGCAGCACTGTAGCTTCCTTCTCTGACAAACGTGCCATCCCATTGTTGGCTCTCGCAGCTCGTTTGCTAGCTGCTCTCCTGAAGAAAAGAGTTAGAAGAAAAAGCCAATGCTGGGCTGCACCTTCCCCTTGCCTCACGTAAAGCCACCTAAACTCCCCACTGCACTCTCTACTTCCCCTCTCCTTGGCATCGACCACTGTGTTTTCTGCATCTCGGAGCTGAAAGGTAAGCGCCAGTGGTTCCAGGGATGGTTGGAAGGTAAGTAGCTGTCGTAGAACTTTCTCCCTCTTAAAGTGAATTCGGCCGGAAGGCGGGTGCCAGCCACGCTCCTTTCTCAGTTTGTACGCTGCGGACACGAGCCCGGTGCTCTGCGCCTTCGTTCCGCCTCTTTAGTACCCATGTCGCGCTTTCATTCTGCCGGAGTCGAACCATCGTCTACTTGTCGCACAAAGAGCACTGTGCCGGCAGCGAAATGCCCCAGCCAACTGCTTCTGCCGACACACGCCTGGGCTATGCACTTTCCCTCGCAGCGACATACAGCAGCACATTCGGTCTTTCTTGTCGTCCAAATGTAAAGGGAAAGATTCTACGCTACGTCTGGCACAGAGAACAGTTTTAGGTCAACAAGCTTACCCAGAGCTTTACTCCGATGCGTGGAAACCAGTGTTTGCACCACATTCTAGTGGCAGCCCTCCTTCTTTTACAGCCTGCACAGCCCCGTCAGATCGTGGTGCTCTCTGACACTTTCCTTCTCAGTTCCAAGTACCACCGCGAACCTTACAGCCTTGCAGGGAGCAAAGACACGGATAAACGTCTCGCACCGAAGAACGTGGCTGGACGAAAATATGTTCTTCCTCTCTCCTCCTCGTCGCCCAGATTGTGGTGCTGTGTTGAAAGTCTTGGCCAGCGAAAAGCTAATCCAGCCAGTGTTTCTCTCCTGACGCATTTCGCTGAGCGAGAGCGACACAGAGAGCTTGGACGTTGCAAAACAGCAAGGAAATGATTGTACGACGAGCTCAGGAAAATCCGTGCACAGCACACTGTGGGATGCGTGCAATGCTGACGCTTAAGAGCGGCAAAGCTCAAAGGCATCGCTGGGCTCGAGTACTGTCCAGACCACGGAGAAGAACGAAGCAGCTGGGCCACGGCTTAATGTACTCAGTGGAGCGAATTTCAAATGTCCAGCCAAGAGCTGCTTCACAAGCAGATTCAGCTGAGAATGCTCTGGCTGCTTCACAAAGTAAAGCGCAGCCGGTGCACTCCATCACACTACCTGGCCAGAAAAAGGTTCCTAAACCTTAAGTACCGCAGAGTCCATGCAGCTGGAGCACACCCAGAAGGACCCGTCCAGATGGAAGGCGTTCTTCAAGTACCCCCCTGCTCCAAGCAGCTTTGAAATGGAGCACAACACACTGCGGCTGGGCAGCTTCCTTCTCAGATAGACGTGCTGTCACATTATTCACTCTCGCAGCTCCGTTGCCCACTTGCAGCAGCTGCTACCAAAGAAAAAGGCTCCAGGAGTAAAAGCCACTGCTGAGCTGCACTATCCCCTTGCCTCACGTAAAGCACCAGAAACTGTCCGCTGCACTCTGTATTTCCATTCTCCGCCGCATCTACCACTGTCATCTCTGCATCTCGAAGCATAAACCTCGTCACAATTGTTTCCGGGGAAAGCTGGAAGAGAAATAGGTAGCAGCACGAGGAGCTGCAAGTTGGACTTGAAGTTTCCGACTGGTAACGTGAATCCGAAAACAAGCGAGGCGCAGCCAGGCTTCCTATTGCAGCCTGTGCGATGCACACACCAGCTCGCTGCTTTGCCTTCATTCTTATGCTCTTCGTAGCAGGTCGCGCTTTCGTTTTGCTGGAGACGGACCGTCGTCTACTTGTCGCACAAAGAGCGTGGTGCTGGAAGCGAAATACTCGAGGCTGCTGCCTCTGCCGAAACACGCTTAGGCTATGCAATTTCTCTTTAGCGCTACGTAGCACCACAGTCTGTCTGCTTTGTAGCCTGATTCCTAACGGAAAGCTTCTCGGCTACGTCTGGCACAGAGAACAGTTTTAGGTCAACTAGCTTACCCAGAGCTCACCCCCGACGAGTGAGAACTTGTATTTGCACCACATTCCAGTGGCAGCCCTCTTTCTTTTACAGCCTGCTCAGCGCCGTCAGATCGCAGTGCTCTCTGCACCTTCCTTCTCAGTTCCAAGTACCACCGCGCACATTACAGCCTTGCAGGGAGCGAAGACGCGGATAGGCATCTCGCACAGAAGAACGTGGCTGGAAGAAAAGATGTTCTGCCTTTTCCCTCCTCGTCGCCCAGATTGTGTTGTTGTATTGAAAGCCTTGGCCAGCGAAAGGCTAATCCAGCCAGTGTTTCTCTCTTGACGCATTTCGCTGAGCAAGAGCTGAGGAAAATCCTCGCACAGCACACTGTGGGATGCGTGCAATGCTGACGCTTAAGAGCGGCACAGCTAAAAGTCATCGCTGGGCTTCAGTTATGTCCACACCGCAAAAGGCGAAGAAGGAAGCAGCTGGGCCACGGCTTAATGTACTCAGTGGAGCGAATTTCAAATGTCCAGCCAAGAGCTGCTTCACAAGCAGATTCAGCTGAGAATGCTCTGGCTGCTTCACAAAGTAAGGCGCAGCCGGTGCACTCCATCACACTACCTGGCCAGAAGAAGGTTCCTAAACCTTAAGTACCGCAGAGTCCATGCAGCTGGAGCACACCCAGAAGGAGGCGTCCAGATGGAAGGCGTTCTTCAAGTACCCCCCTGCTCCAAGCAGCTTTGAAACGGAGCACAACACACTGCGGCTCGGCAGCTTCCTTCTCAGATAGACGTGCCGTCACATTATTCACTCTCGCAGCTCCGTTGCCCACTTGCAGCAGCTGCTACCAAAGAAAAAGGCTCCAGGAGTAAAAGCCACTGCTGAGCTGCACTATCCCCTTGCCTCACGTCAAGCACCAGAAACTGTCCGCTGCACTCTGTATTTCCATTCTCCGCCGCATCTACCACTTTCATCTCTGCATCTCGAAGCATAAGCCTCGTCACAATTGTTTCCGGGGAAAGCTGGAAGACAAATAGGTAGCAGCACAAGTAGCTGCAGGTTGAACTTTCTGTTTTCAACTGCTAATTTGAATCCGAAAACAAGCGAGTGACAGCCACTCTTCCTCTTGCAGCCTGTGCGATGCACACAGCAGCTCGCTGCTTTCCGCCTCCATTCTTCCGCTCTTCGTACCATGTCGCGCTTTCGTTTTGCCGGAGTCGAACCATCGTCTACTTGTCGCACAAAGAGCACGGTGCACAGCCGGTGCCCTCCATCACACTACCTGGCCAGAAGAAGGTTCCTAAACCTTAAGTACCGCAGAGTCCATGCAGCTTGAGTGCATCCAGAAGGACGCGTTCAGATAGAAGGCGTTCTTCAAGTACCCCCCTGCTCCAAGCAGCCTTGAAACTGAGCACAACACACTGCGGCTCGGCAGCTTCCTTCTCAGATAGACGTGCCGTCACATTATTCCCTCTCGCAGCTCCGTTGCCCACTTGCAGCAGCTGCTACCAAAGAAAAAGGCTCCAGGAGTATAAGCCACTGTTGAGCTGCACTATCCCCTTGCCTCACGTAAAGCACCAGAAACTGTCCGCTGCACTCTGTATTTCCATTCTCCGCCGCATCTACCACTGTCATCTCTGCATCTCGAAGCATAAACCTCGTCACAATTGTTTCCGGGGAAAGCTGGAAGACAAATAGGTAGCAGCACAAGTAGCTGCAGGTTGAACTTTCTGTTTTCAACTGCTAAATTGAATCCGAAAACAAGCGAGTGACAGCCACGCTTCCTCTTGCAGCCTGTGCTATGCACACACCAGCTCGGTGCTTTGCCTTCATTCTTATGCTCTTCGTACCATGTCGCGCTTTCGTTTTGCTGGCGATGAACCGTCGTCTACTTGTCGCACAGAGAGAATGGTGCCAGCAGAGAAACGCTCCAGGCTGCTGCCTCTGCCGAAACACGCCTGGGCTATTCCCCCCAGTGCTAGGTAGCACAACATTCTATCTGCATTGTGGTCTTAATCTTAAGGGAAAGATTCTCGACTACGTCTCACACAGAGAACTGTGCCGGGACAATACATGTGTTTTATTATCCCTTCTCGATATAAGACTATGGTGCTGCGTTGGAACTGTTGGCCAGTGGAAGGCTAATCCAGCATGTGCTTCCCTCCTGATGCATTTCGCTGAGTGAGAGCGGAGGAAAATCTGTGCTCCGCACACTGTGGATGCGTGCAGTATACACGCAGAAGAGCGGCACAGCTCATAGCCATCGCACACACCAGCCCAGTGCCATGGGGCTGCGGTCTTCTCCCTTACCGGCGCTGGACAGAACTGAAGCATTCAGCTTTGGCTCTCTTCAGTGTGTGTACTGCACGCATCCACAGTGCGCTGTGCACGGATTTTCCTCAGCGCTACGTGCAAGTACAGCCTTTCTGCTTCGCAGAGCCAAGCTGTCCGCGCAAGCCCTCACTCAGAGAAATTTGTCAGGAGAGAAGCACTTGCTGGATTAGCATTTTACTGGCCAACAGTTCCAATGCAGCACCGTAGTCTTATTGCGAGAAGGGGTAATAAAACCCACGCTTTCAGTACAGCACCACAATCCGGGCGACGAGGAGGCGAAAAGAACATCTTTTCGCCTTTGCACGATCTTCTCTGCGGCACATCTATCCACGTCTTTGTTCCCTGCAAGGTTGTACGGTTCACGGTGGAACTTGGAACTGAGAAGGAAGGTGCAGAGAGCACCGCGATCTAACGGCGCTGTACAGGCTGTGAAAGAAAGAGAGCTACCACTAGAATGTGGTGCAAATACAGGTTTCCACGCCTCGGGGGTAAACTCCGAGTAAGCTTGTTGACCTAAAACTGATCTCTGTGCCAGACGTAGCCGAGAATCATTCCCTTGACATTCAGGCTACAACGCAAACAGAATGTGGTGTTATCAAAGGCTGCGAAAGAAAGTGCATAGCCCAGGTGTGTTTCGGAAGGATCAGCAACCTGGAGCGTTTCTCTGGAGCCTTTCTCTGCTGGCACCGTTCTCTCTGTGCGACAAGTAGACGACGGTTCGTCGCCAGCAAAACGAAAGCGCGACATGGTACGAAGAGCGGAAGAATGGAGGTGCAAAGCAGCGAGCTGGTGTGTGCATCGCACAGGCTGCAAGAGGAAGAGTGGCTGTCACGCGCTTGTTTTCGGATTCAAATTAGCAGTTGAAAACAGAAAGTTCAACCTGCAGCTACTTGTGCTGCTACCTATTTCTCTTCCAGCTTTCCCCGGAAACAATTGTGACGAGGTTTATGCTTCGAGATGCAGAGATGAAAGTGGTAGATGCGGCGGAGAATGGAAATACAGAGTGCAGCGGACAGTTTCTGGTGCTTGACGTGAGGCAAGGGGATAGTGCAGCTCAGCAGTGGCTTATACTCCTGGAGCCTTTTTCTTTGGTAGCAGCTGCTGCAAGTGGGCAACGGAGCTGCGAGAGTGAATAATGTGACGGCACGTCTATCTGAGAAGGAAGCTGCCGAGCCGCAGTGTGTTGTGCTCCGTTTCAAAGCTGCTTGGAGCAGGGGGGTACTTGAAGAACGCCTTCCATCTGGACGGGTCCTTCTGGGTGTGCTCCAGCTGCATGGACTCTGCGGTACTTAAGGTTTAGGAACCTTTTTCTGGCCAGGTAGTGTGATGGAGTGCACCGGCTGCGCTTTACTTTGTGAAGCAGCCAGAGCATTCTCAGCTGAATCTGCTTGTGAAGCAGCTCTTGGCTGGACATTTGAAATTCGCTCCACTGAGTACATTAAGCCGTGGCCCAGCTGCTTCCTTCTTCGCCTTTTGCGGTGTGGACAAAACTGAAGCCCAGCGATGACTTTTAGCTGTGCCGCTCTTAAGCGTCAGCATTGCACGCATCCCACAGTGTGCTGTGCGAGGATTTTCCTCAGCTCTTGCTCAGCAAAATGCGTCAAGAGAGAAACACTGGCTGGATTAGCCTTTCGCTGGCCAAGGCTTTCAATACAACAACACAATCTGGGCGACGAGGAGGGAAAAGGCAGAACATCTTTTCTTCCAGCCACGTTCTTCTGTGCGAGATGCCTATCCGCGTCTTCGCTCCCTGCAAGGCTGTAATGTGCGCGGTGGTACTTGGAACTGAGAAGGAAGGTGCAGAGAGCACTGCGATCTGACGGCGCTGAGCAGGCTGTAAAAGAAAGAGGGCTGCCACTGGAATGTGGTGCAAATACAAGTTCTCACTCGTCGGGGGTGAGCTCTGGGTAAGCTAGTTGACCTAAAACTGTTCTCTGTGCCAGACGTAGCCGAGAAGCTTTCCGTTAGGAATCAGGCTACAAAGCAGACAGACTGTGGTGCTACGTAGCGCTAAAGAGAAATTGCATAGCCTAAGCGTGTTTCGGCAGAAGCAGCAGCCTCGAGTATTTCGCTTCCAGCATCACGCTCTTTGTGCGACAAGTAGACGACGGCCCGTCTCCAGCAAAACGAAAGCGCGACCTGCTACGAAGAGCATAAGAATGAAGGCAAAGCAGCGAGCTGGTGTGTGCATCGCACAGGCTGCAATAGGAAGCCTGGCTGCGCCTCGCTTGTTTTCGGATTCACGTTACCAGTCGGAAACTTCAAGTCCAACTTGCAGCTCCTCGTGCTGCTACCTATTTCTCTTCCAGCTTTCCCTGGAAACAATTGCGGTTAGGTTTATGCTTCGCGATGCGGTGGAGAAGGGAAATAGAGAGTGCAGCGGACAGTGTATTTTTTTTTACTTGAGGGAAAGTGCTTCCCAGCAGTGGTTTTTACTTCTGGAGCCTTTTTCTTTGGTAGCAGCTGCTGCAGGTGGGCAACGGAGCTGCGAGAGTGAATATTGTGACGGCACGTCCATCTGAGAAGGAAGCTCCCGAGCCGCAGTGTTGTGCTCAGTTTCAAGGCTGCTTGGAGCAGGGGGGTACTTGAAGAACGTCTTCTATCTGAACGCGTCCTTCTGGATGCACTCAAGCTGCATGGACTCTGCGCCACTTAAGGTTTAGGAACCTTCTTCTGGCCAGGTAGTGTGATGGAGGGCACCGGCTGCGCACCGTGCTCTTTGTGCGACAAGTAGACGACGGTTCATCGCCAGCAAAACGGAAGCGCGACATGGTACGAAGAGCATAAGAGTGAAGGCAAAGCACCGAGCTGGTGTGTGCATCGCACAGGCTGCAAGAGGAAGCGTGGCTGTCACTCGCTTGTTTTCGGATTCAAATTAGCAGTTGAAAACAGAAAGTTCAACCTGCAGCTACTTGTGCTGCTACCTATTTGTCTTCCAGCTTTCCCCGGAAACAATTGTGACGAGGTTTATGCTTCGAGATGCAGAGATGACAGTGGTAGATGCGGCGGAGAATGGAAATACAGAGTGCAGCGGACAGTTTCTGGTGCTTGACGTGAGGCAAGGGGATAGTGCAGCTCAGCAGTGGCTTATACTCCTGGAGCCTTTTTCTTTGGTAGCAGCTGCTGCAAGTGGGCAACGGAGCTGCGAGAGGGAATAATGTGACGGCACGTCTATCTGAGAAGGAAGCTGCCCAGCCGCAGTGTGTTGTGCTCCGTTTCAAAGCTGCTTGGAGCAGGGGGGTACTTGAAGAACGCCTTCCATCTGGACGGGTCCTTCTGGGTGTGCTCCAGCTGCATGGACTCTGCGGTACTTAAGGTTTAGGAACCTTTTTCTGGCCAGGTAGTGTGATGGAGTGCACCGGCTGCGCTTTACTTTGTGAAGCAGCCAGAGCATTCTCAGCTGAATCTGCTTGTGAAGCAGCTCTTGGCTGGACATTTGAAATTCGCTCCACTGAGTACATTAAGCCGTGGCCCAGCTGCTTCGTTCTTCTCCGTGGTCTGGACAGTACTCGAGCCCAGCGATGCCTTTGAGCTTTGCCGCTCTTAAGCGTCAGCATTGCACGCATCCCACAGTGTGCTGTGCACGGATTTTCCTGAGCTCGTCGTACAATCATTTCCTTGCTGTTTTGCAACGTCCAAGCTCTCTGTGTCGCTCTCGCTCAGCGAAATGCGTCAGGAGAGAAACACTGGCTGGATTAGCTTTTCGCTGGCCAAGACTTTCAACACAGCACCACAATCTGGGCGACGAGGAGGAGAGAGGAAGAACATATTTTCGTCCAGCCACGTTCTTCGGTGCGAGACGTTTATCCGCGTCTTTGCTCCCTGCAAGGCTGTAAGGTTCGCGGTGGTACTTGGAACTGAGAAGGAAAGTGTCAGAGAGCACCACGATCTGACGGGGCTGTGCAGGCTGTAAAAGAAGGAGGGCTGCCACTAGAATGTGGTGCAAACACTGGTTTCCACGCATCGGAGTAAAGCTCTGGGTAAGCTTGTTGACCTAAAACTGTTCTCTGTGCCAGACGTAGCGTAGAATCTTTCCCTTTACATTTGGACGACAAGAAAGACCGAATGTGCTGCTGTATGTCGCTGCGAGGGAAAGTGCATAGCCCAGGCGTGTGTCGGCAGAAGCAGTTGGCTGGGGCATTTCGCTGCCGGCACAGTGCTCTTTGTGCGACAAGTAGACGATGGTTCGACTCCGGCAGAATGAAAGCGCGACATGGGTACTAAAGAGGCGGAACGAAGGCGCAGAGCACCGGGCTCGTGTCCGCAGCGTACAAACTGAGAAAGGAGCGTGGCTGGCACCCGCCTTCCGGCCGAATTCACTTTAAGAGGGAGAAAGTTCTACGACAGCTACTTACCTTCCAACCATCCCTGGAACCACTGGCGCTTACCTTTCAGCTCCGAGATGCAGAAAACACAGTGGTCGATGCCAAGGAGAGGGGAAGTAGAGAGTGCAGTGGGGAGTTTAGGTGGCTTTACGTGAGGCAAGGGGAAGGTGCAGCCCAGCATTGGCTTTTTCTTCTAACTCTTTTCTTCAGGAGAGCAGCTAGCAAACGAGCTGCGAGAGCCAACAATGGGATGGCACGTTTGTCAGAGAAGGAAGCTACAGTGCTGCAGACTGCTGTGCACAGTTTTAATCCTGCTGTAAGTACACGGTACTTTTGGAACGTCTTCTGTCCTGACTCTCCCATCTCTGGGAGCTCTAGCTGCTTGAACGTGGCCACACTGAAGGTGTGTGGACCTGATTGCGCTGCGAGTATCAAGACTTCCAGAGACGAGGGATAGTCAACAAATGCTTTCTCACCTGGCCCATCTCTAAGTCCCATCTGGGGCTGCAAAGGCTGCGCTGCAAGGGTGGACTTACCCACTTGGAGAGAATGTGATGATGCTCTATATATAGTTGCGAAGGAAAGTGCTGGTCACTGGAATGTTTTGCCTAGTTTACAGACTTTAAAAGGACTATGAAGGCCCACGCCTTGTTCTAGCACTTGTTCTCTGCGTGCAGCTGCTGGATGTTTGGAAGGGTTTTGGGATCCGCGAGAGGTGGAGGGTAGGATGCTACATAGAGCTTGAAGGAAAGTGCGTATCTGCAGGGCCTTTGATGCAGTTCAGTGGGTGCGAGTTACATGTTGAGCATGTTCATGATGGCACAGAAAAGGTTCTGAAAAGAAAGAGGCCGTGCTGGAACTGCCTTTACTTTTGCCGCTTAGAAACTGCCCAGCCAACAATGAAAAGATTCCTCTTGCTTCCCCGCTACGGGCAGGATCACATCCTTTTATGTCTCCAAGAGGCAGGATGCACAGCGGAGCTCTTCCACCAACTGCACCCACACGACCGGGGCCGCGCCAGCGAAGCGCTTGGCTTTTTCCCGGGCACTGTCAGCGCTCATGGAAACAACCACACGATGGCGCTGTAGACTTGCAAAAGAAGGCCAAGCACCCGGCCCAGCTCGAAACCACCCCAAGGGCAAAGGCAACTTGCACACGTCCCTGCACTCAAATCAACGGTGTCAGGACAAAAAGATTTCCCTCACCTTCCCCTTCCAAGAGCAGACTCCTCTTTACACCACACTCCAAGAGCCAGAAAAACCTCTTTGGCCCAAGAAAATCTTTTCCCTCTCGCAGATTCTGCCCACCAACTTGAACCCCTGGCAAAAACAGAGCTCAGTGCCAGCTGAGGAAGATCTTGCTGCCTACAACTTCACCTGCACCCCTCAAACTAGCAGCACACACGCTGTTCTCAGCACTCTCCTTCTCAGCTCTAGGTACCATCCTAAGCCTTCCCTCTCCCAGAGTCAGGGTCCAAAGACAACGGCACCAGGGACTGCTCACACACCGAAGGCACCAGGACAAAAGGCTCACGAGCTTGGCCTTTGCATTCCCACTGACAGCTCAACAGCTCTAACCCAGAGAGAGCTCTGCCTGTTGGGAAAAGCCTTTAAAATCCCTAAGAGCACCTGATGTGCACATCCACACCTGCTTTCCTTGCCAAAGAGAGCAACTACAAGCCCATCTCCAAAGAAACGGCATCCCCTCCTCCAAAATGCAACACATCCAGCGACTGATCCACCTCCAGTATTGAATATGTCCAGCAATTGCCCCTACACGCACAGGGGCCAGAAGAGAAATGTCTTGCTGGACTATTCCTCCCCATGGTACCTTAACATCTGCTCCAGCAACACGGGCACTATGTCCTTGCCTTCCCAAGGAAAGGCACTCCGAGTCTCTTGGCCTTGCCTTGCCTTCAGTACCGTGTCTAGTTCTTCTTAAGCTACCCTTGCTCTGCTTCCTTTGCCTACGTCTGCCTTGCCTCGCACTACCTACAACTTGCTGGCTTTGCTTTGCCCTGCCTACCACTCTTTCCCTTGCCTTCCATGCAGGCAAGGCGCTGCAAACCAAGTGCAGGCAATTGTGGGCAAGTCAAGGGAGAGGTAGGCAAGGCCAGAGCAGTGAGGGGAAAGCAAATGGAGTGGTAGGCAAGAGAAGGCCCAGAAGTTAGAGGCAAGGCTGGCCGTAGGAAGGAAAGTCCACTGATGGGAAGGCCAGGCAGAAACAGGAAGGGCTTGGCAAGCCAAGGCCCTGGAGGAAAGCAGTAGGCAGGTCAAGGGCCATGCAAAGGAATGCAAGGCTACAGAGGGCTAGCAGGGCAAGGCAAGGAAACTGTTGTGTTGCCAAGGCAAGGCCAGGCAAGGCAGGTGAGAAGTACATTCAATGACTGCTAGTACACAAAAGTGGCCAGGACCAAGTGCTCTGTGTGGCCTTGATCCCGCGTGGGTCATCTCTCCTCTGCACCTAAAAGACTTGAGCTACCTGCTTTGCTTTGTATGCAAAAGAACTCTCATTCTGGTCCCCGAGCTCAAGGGCAAAATGTGAATTGCCCTTCCAAGATTCAAGACATGCAAGGATTGCTCCCAGACAAAGGCTGCCCATAGAGATGAGTGTGGCAACATGCGTCCTCCTCCCCTGGTCTTCCTCTCATGGGATCCTGAAACACCGGAGATGCTTGAGAGCTTTGAGATTCCTAGGAGGAGCAGAAAGGGCAGGGCAAGGGCATGAAAGGTCATTGAAAAGGGGTCTTGAATTCCAGGTGGGGGGAGGGGTGAGCAAGGTCATGCAAGGCAAGGGAGGGGTTCAAGGGCAAGGCAAGGCAAGTGGTGGCTTTGCGAGGCGAGGCAAGGCAGTGAGGGTCCTAGAAGGAAAAGGAAAGCTGAGGCCAGACCTAGACGAATGTGAAAGGAAGTCAGGTGGGGGATGGGTGAGCAAGTCAATGCAAGGCAGGGGAGAAAAGGCAGGTTGAGGGAAGGCTACAGAGGGGGCAGCAAGGAAATGCAAGGCATGGGGAAGCATGTGAGGAGTGGGCGCTGCCAGCCGGCCGGGATGGCAGGGGCGGGGCCACTGCAAGTAGCATGGGGGGGATGTGGACGGGGGTGTTAGTGTGCGGCAGGTGTGTGTGTGTGTGTGTGCAGCGGAGTGCAGGGTAAGTGCAGGTGTGTGTGTGCGCATACGGGGGTTTTGTGCCGGGTGCTGTGCCGGGGGGAGCCGTTCCACCGCCAAGAAGGTGTGGGAGTGAAAGGAGTAACATAGATGTGTCTTTACAAAGAGACCGTGTGAATCCGTCCTTAGACAAGGCTAGGAATTTACAGGGAGGGAAGTAAGAGAAGAAAGTATTAGCTCTAGAAACTGTTACTAATCAACAGAGACTGTTGCTCAGCCAAGGCCCTGTTAAATTCCTGAACCTAGAGCAAGGCAGCAAAGACTTAATAGCATTAGGAATAGGTTCGTTTTCTTCCTTTTCCATACCAAAAGGGGGGTGCATATTAGAGGGGGGAATAGAGTAGGCAGTTCCGGCAGTCTGTAATTCCCGAGTACCTCAGAGGGTGCTGTTGCCAGGAACTTAGCAGAAAAAGGGGGCTGCGTCCCGCAATCATTTGAGAGACTCCATGGCAAAAGCCCCATGGCCTCTCCCTGGAGTTGAAGAATGTTACAGGACTCCTCTGTCTCCTTTTTGGTGGATGAAGAAACTCAGAAAGCAACACTTCTGCCAGAACTCTCCAAGATGCCCCCTTTGCTCCCAGTGACTCCATCACTGCCCGGGAAGCTGTCTTTTCTACCAGAGATGTTCGAGATACAGTTAAAAGTCGTGCGGCAGAGAAAAAAGGCAAGAATTGGTTTACAAGGGATGGCAAACAAGAGATACCAGAGCCTTTGGCCCTACCAATACTAAAACAACTCCGTGAAGAGAGTCCTTGCATTTCCTGAGGATTGGCAGAAGCCTTCCTCATGATGCATGTTGCTGTGGGTCTTTTTAGACTGGCAAAACGAGCTGTTGAAGGTTGCTTGATCTGTGCTAAAGCAAACAGCCGAGTTACAAAGTAACCTGCCAGGGGAGGGAGGCCTTGGGCTGCATGTCCCTTCCAAAGACGCCAGGTGGATTTTCCTGAGATGCCCCAAGTGGCAAGGCTTAATATCTTCTGGTAATCGTATGTCAGCTAGCAAGGTGGCCAGAAGCATTTCCAACTGCTTCAGCAATGACAGGATCAGTTATTAAGGCATTGTTGGAACAAGTCATTCCAAGATAAAGCATTGTAGAAGCAATAGACTCAGATAGGGGAACTCATTTTACAGGAAAGATCCTTCAAGGGGTTTTGGCTTCTTTAGGAATACAATGGAACCTCCATAGGCCCTGGCACCCCCAGAGCTCGGCTCGGGTAGAATACAATGAATAGAGAAATAAACACCTTTTGAAGCTGGTAATAGAAATCAAGATGCCATGGGTAGGGCTTTGGACATTGGCTTTGGCGAGAATGAGGGCCCGACCCAGAAGAGAGATTCAGTTATCTCCCTTTCAATCGTCGTTTGCAATTACCCTGGTAAGTCTCAACCTTGGGGTGGGGGGGGGGAGGGGGGTAGAGGCAAGTGATGTATATTTAAAACCATCTGTGGCCAGGATACTGCTTCTTGTGAAACCCCTTCAACAGGAAGCTCAGCTGGCACAAGCCCCGCCTTTGGACTTTGCTGCTTGTAACATCCAACCGGGAGATTGAGTCCTAGTTAAGGGGTAGAAAGAAGCGCCAATGGTGGTGAAATGGCGTGGCCCATTCCAAGTGTCACTGACCACAGAAACAGCCATCAAGACAGCTGAACACAGGTGGACCCGTCACACTTGGGTCAAGGTCTCTGAAGCCTCAGAGATTTGCACATCTCGGCTGGAGGAGAAAGCCGGGAGGCCGTGACTGACACTCTGCAGGAGCGGGCTGGAGCAGTAGCCAGTGCTTCAACATCAGAGGAAGCCCTGCGTGCCTACCCACAGACCATCTGCTGAAATAGTCTGTATGGGCATCCCTCCTCTAGAATCTCCACTCACTGGGGGGCTAATACTTGCGGCCATTGTTGTACGTTAGGTGGTTTCTGTGTCTTCAATTGCCACAGGTGGTGCAGAAGACAACGTGAAAATTAGACTAGCTAATTAGATCACACTATTAAAACATTTTCCTTAATAATTCTACTTTTATATGGTCAGCTAAGTTTAGGCCAGGAGTGGGAGAATCAATTTGCAGCCTTAGGAGAAGAAGTAGCAAAAGTTTTTAACCTTAGCAATTGCTGGCTCTGTGGAGGGCCAGGAGGATCTGAAGAGTGGCCATGGTTGGCTAGCCCAGCTGAACCTAAGTGGTGGGTCAACACCCGACGTGAGGTCCATACTAGGACAGGATTTTGGGCCGAAGAAGGAAGTCCATGGCCACTTCATTCTTCTCAAAAAGGCACTTATTGCCTAAACAGGACAGGGCATGTCTATGTAGGAAAAGGCGTTTGTCAATTGACTTTCCCTCTGGGTTTAAACCATTGGGTTTCGAGCCCCAATTGCCCTCCTTACAATTGTTCCAAATATCAAGGCAAATGCAATCAAATACCTGTTCGGCTCACTAATGGTAGCTGCGCAAGGTGTTCTTGCCACACTTACCAAAAATATTTGGAAGCCTGTAAAGCAATGGGGAGGAACAAGGGCTTTTTTGACCACCTATTTTTGAGCTGTCCCCACAAAAATTCCACAAGTAGAAGACATGTTGTTTGTGATTATCAGTGGGAATGGCAACACCCGATTGGAACTCAAAGCCTTTTAGTGAGTTCTGCTCCAAATGCAACCAAGCAGCTTGCAGATGTAAAAGTAGATGGGAACCCTGTGTGGGAGCTTGGAAATGCAAATACTGTGACCCTTATGGTGGGGCAACTATTGTTGGAGGACCGTTAGGCCCGGGAATCCTCCTGTATTTTGACCCACCAATTGATGGCCAAGGGTAGGAAGGCCCCTTTGCTAATGGAACATGGGCTTTGAAAGGACATTATTGGATTTGCGGCCAATATGCTTAGCTCAGGCTACCTCCAAACTGGTCAGGGATATGGTATATTTATTAGACCATTGTTCTTTTTGCTACTACAAGTTCAGGGAAATCGCTTAGGAATCAAAATCTGTGATGATTTAATTAGAGAAAAGCAGTCAGCTGATGCAGCCCTGGCTGGAGGGAGCACCCCAATTTGAATGAGATAATTAGGTTACAGGCTGTCTCGGAAATAATTACCAACCAGCCAGCCACAGCTCTTGACCTTCTAGCTGACCAACCCACTTGAACGAGGAAAGCGGTATTTCAACATTGGATGGTATTAGATTATCTGTTAGCAGAAGAAGGAGGAGTTTGTGGGAAATTAAATGACTCGAGCTGCTGTTTGCAAGCAGATGACAGCGGAAATGTGGTCAAACAAATAACAAAGGAAATAACGCCAGCTCATGGACCTGTCCAAATGTTGAAAGGATGGTAATGGGACATGTTTGCATGGTTAACTGGCCAGCTATGGGCTAAATGAATACCATTTCTCCTCTTATATGCTATAGCAACTCTCATCTTTTTACCATGCGTGACACCATGCTGGGTGCAGCTCTTTCAGCAGGTGCTCAAGGGGATGCCGCTAGCAGCCATGCCTACCTGATCCAGAAATGCATACAAAAGGACAGAAAAGGATGTCACTGCAAATAATAGCAAAACCCAAGAAGGCTCCAGAAGAAAAAATTGAATCAATGGTAATTAAGGTTTGTAAAGACAAATACAGATCAAATTAAAAGAGGAGGGATTGAAAGGAGTGAGATGGATGAGTCCTTACAATCAGACCGTGTGAATCGGCCTGTAGACAAGGCTAGGAACTTATGGGTAGTGAAATAACAGAAGAAATGATTAGTTCTCGAGAACTGTTACTAATCATCAGAGACTGTTGATTAATCGAGGCTGTATTAAATTCCTGAACCTAGAGCAAGGCAACAAAGACTTAATATTATTAGGAATGGTTTCTTTTTCTTTCTTTTCAATGCCAAAAGGGGGGTGCATATTAGAGGGGGGCATAGAGTAGGCAGTTCCGGAAGTCTGTATCTCCCGAATACCTCAGCCAGTGGGGAAAAGGAAGAGGGCGTTGTGGCCGGGAACTTGGCATCAAAAGGGGGCTGCATCCCGCAACCGTTTGACAGACCCCATGGGAAAAGCCCCATGGACTCTCCCTGTAGTCGAAGAATGTTGCAGGACTCCTCTGTCTCCTTTTCGGACATAAACCTCAGGCATCGTGGATTAATTTTCCCTAACGGCAGCGACCTACCGCGTGGTCTCCGTGCTCCTCCCCAGCCCCCCGGGAGGTGTAAAATAGTTCCCGGCGGCTCCCACCGCGCGTTACAGACGGCTGCGCGGCCCCGGGGCTGCCCGCTGTGCTCCCCTGCCCCGCCAGGGCTGCCCGCGGGCTGCGGAGCCACGTCGCCACCGGCGCGGCCAGGGCCGGGGCCCTTCTCGACAGCAGCCGAGGGGCTGCGGAGCGGGCGGCTGCGGGACGAGCAGCTATTTTATGCCCCGCGCTGCTGCCGCCTCCATCTAGCTCTCCATCGCGCCGCCGGCCGCCCCCCGCCTGGCGCGCTCACGCTCGGCCGCACTCGCCGCCCGCCCAGCCTCGCCGGAAGCTCTCCCGCCCGGGCCGTGCCCCGGCTCCGCCTGCGGCTCGGCAGGGCCCGGCCGCACGCGTGCTGCGTGGCTCGTGGCACCCGCGTTGCGCCGCAGGCGACGGGGAAAGCGGGGCGGGCCGGCGCCGCCGTGGTAGCGCGAGGAGAGGAGCGCCCGGGCGGGGCGGCGAGTGGTGCGGCGGTGAGCGCTTCTGCTTCCTGTCGCTCGGCGGCCGCCCACGGCAGGTGCCGTGTGACTCCGCGGAGCGGCGGGGCCGGCCGGGCGGTGCGCGGCCAAGCTTTCGGCCAGCGGCGGCCGCAGCGAGAGGCTGCTGGCACTGCCCGTGCCGGTGGAGAGAGCGGGGATCCGAGGCCGGCCTTCCCAGGGCGACGAGGGGTGGCCGCCTTTACCGCGCTGCCCTCCCTGCAGCACGTGGCCGATTCCGGCGAACCCGGCGTCCCAGCAGCGGCGCGGGCGGGAGGGAGTGGGGAGCGCGCTCGGTTGCCGTGCCGGCCGCTCCCGCCCAGCGCTGCGCTCCGCCGAGGCGTTTTCCCGCCCGTCCTGGGCGAGACGTAAGGGACGCTGAACTTGGAGCTTGGCTGTCAGTGGGAGCAACTCCCCTCCATTGTCGATGTCTTTTTCCTGCCCTCCGATTCCGCTACCTTGTGGTAGGTGCGATGGTGCTGAACAAGGGCGGTGTCTTGGCACAGTTGCTGGCATAGATGGTGCGGGAGCTCCACGCAAGGAGCTTTGAGTGGCATGTGTGAGGGTAGGAGGGTACGGCACCCATAGCTGAAGGCAAAAAATGTCGGGGCATGTCATCAGCCGCAGTCATGCTAAGTTGTTCATCTTTGCAAACTGCTTGCCGAGTTGTTCCTTTCTTAGGTAATGGGGGTTTGTATCAACCAGAACTGCATATGGTCAGTATTTGCAGAGAAGGCTACTTGGACTGTTGTTGAAGTCAGTGTAGCAGTTTCTATGGCATTCTGCACAAAAAGTGACAGGTCTCTCTGTGTTCCCCAATTCTTAACAAAGATGAAGTTAGCAAACCCCTGAAAAGAGGTTTTGCAAAACTTCAGGGATTTTTTCCTACTAGTACTGTAGAGACAACCATCGTCACCTTGTCTTTCCAAAAGTGAAGGTTACCGATTTTTGTCCAAGAGCATCAAGTGCTTTTGATCAGCGTTTGTGTGCATGCATTAGCCTTGTTCTTGTTCTTCCTTGGAGAACTTTTACAGTACTCAGATGATCTGTGTAGGCTGCAGACTGCAGTGGTGAACTTCAAGGCTTCCAGCAGAAGGGAGATGCTGTCCACGCTTTGGTTCCTCCTTAGTCTGAACCTTCAATGTCCAATAACGCAGCGTTTGGTGCTCGAGGCACCGACTCTGGCGTGCCCCAGGTCAGAGACAGTCCAGCTGCGTTACCTCCACGCGTCGCTGAAGCGACTTCGGGATCAGGAAAAGAGCTGCTTGCTGGGCTAGCTAGCTGGCTTCTCTGCAGAGGGAAACACGGCAGGAGCCGATGATGTCGGCTCACGTTAGCTCAGAGACAAAGGAAGAGAGAGGCTGTTCAGGTCTGGCTTCTAACAGGTTTAATGCGATAGGATGATGATGAGGTCGGATTGATGGGAATCCGCTCCTTGGAGCCTTGTCCTCAGTTTTATAGGGAATTTGAAAACCCCCTGTAACTATTCCTGAAAAGACCTGCCTTGCTAAATTAGTGCCTTTTAAGTCTTGTGTCCCCAGGATAGAACAACAAACTCACAAAGATAACGGCAGTGGATCTACGGGACTTCCGCAGGCCTTCTGGGCTGCAGACATCTCTGACTAAAGGCTCTAAAAAGGCGGAACCAAGGAGTGGCCATGCAGAACAGCTCCAGGAAAAGTTTTAATATGAATGAAGAACAGACAGTAAAAATGGTATAAAAAGGACTCGCCTCTAGCATCAGGTGTGCTCTTGGCAGAGCGCCAAGGCACCCGGCCGTTACCCCTTTGCTTTATTTTATGTGTCTCTTATTGTCTTTATATTAAACGCTTTAAATTCTCACAGGAGAGTGAACCTTCTCTTATTGTCTTTATATTAAACTCTTTAAATTCTCACAGGAGAGTGAACCTCGTTTTTCACAACTGGGGGCTCGTCCCGGATCTACACCTCGCCTCTGAAAAGCGTGGGAGGATTCAAGAAGCAAGGGTAAGGCGCCTCCCGCCCAAGTTGGCAGGACCTTTGCTTAGCATCCTCTGGCGCGATTTGGTGGCAGCAGGGCAATACCCGGAGGACAAGAAAGACACAAAAATAAAGCAAATGAAAGAGAGCGCTCTCGACAAAAATCCCACAGACACTGGAAAAGAAACAGGACTGGCAAGTATTGTCCAAAGAAAAAGTGGGTGGTTACGGGAGATGAGTGTGTGTGAATGGTCATACATGAAATCCCTATTTGTGCTTGGTCTTTGCATATTAAGTGTTTGTTTGCACCCTTCCCAGTAAAAAAAAAAAAAAATCCCCAGTTAAAAGTTCCCCAGTTAGAATCCCTTTTCAAACATTAATCACTTGTACACCATAAGAGTTATCCTTCCTGTGTTTACTGTATACTTTTACAAGTGTTTTAAGATGTTGGATGTATTTTAGTACTTTTTTTAGGTGTTTTTACTTGTACTTTGGTTCCAAGGCAGATTTCAAAACCCCAGTTCCAACAAACAGCCCAGCCCCCATAGCCATTACCCTGTAAGCTCTATGGCAACCTGAATTTTAATGACCCTTATCTCAACTAGTACCACCCCTCTGACAAGGATGAGCCATTGGTGGACAGAGATAATCTGTCAAAGGGAAAACACCAATCACCTTGAACCGAAGGGGTGGGCTGTGGGTGGGCTGTGGGTGGAGCAAAGACACTATAAAACAGGGAGCACGAGAAAGGCACGCCCCTTCTCTCCAGCCTTGCTGAGGTGGAGTTCAGTGCTGGGAAGGCGTATTCCTATCAAGGAACTTTTAGTAATTTTTTTTTGGCTTTTGGGCCGGCCAAAGGCCAGCCTAGCACTGCAAGCCCTTTTTCTCTACCTGAGGTTCAGTGCTGTTTCAGCCAGAAGATCAAAAATCCCTGCACTCCTGGGGCATACCATCTACCGAGCCATAGGATCCCAAATTTTTAATTTTTTTCACTTTTCCGTTCTTAATAAATTGTTTTAATTTTTAACTAAGAGTTGTCTCATTCCTCACATGAATGAGACGCGGGCTGGTTGCCCCCAGATCTGCGAAGCGAGTGTGGCAGTCTCTGAGTGCTGCGGCTCCGTCTTGTTCGCGAGAACAGCGGCCAGCCAGGAGACGAAGCGAGAGATAAGAGGAGTGAAAGAATCTCCCGGGGTGACTGGGACGGGGTCCCAGGGAAGGGGTTGCAAAGTGGGAGCTACCCCCCCCCCCCATATGCTGGGTTGAGGAAAACTCCAAGAGCACCCAGGGCCTAAAAGTACCCCAAGAGAAGTTGGGGGGTTGGATGCTAGCAATGCTGGGTTGAGGGAAATCCAAGAGCACCCAGAATCCTAAGGATTATATCATACCCATGGGTGGATACTAACAAGTGACTTGAAAGAGGTACCTTATTATTCTGTTGTAAGAATGAGAGAGTGAACAAATATTAAAAAGAGTGAATGTGTGAATGAAAAACTGTGTAATTAGAAGTTAACTTTGTTTTTGGGGAAGGTGGGCTATAGTAAATTTTTTTGGTTTTTGTACTGTGAAAGGGTGGGTAGTATTTTACAGCAGGGAAGATTGGTGTTTTAAAGGAATGAATTAGTATTTCAAAGGGGGGGATAATCATGTGTACTGGCCAAAATATGGGTCTGATGAGGCATGGATTTTCCAGGCTCTAAATGTATTTGTAAATTCAAAAGAGCCATCTCACCCTGAGGAGAGAGAATATGCTTCTTGCTGGACAGGAATTACAAAACCTCTGGGAACCAAAGTCTTTAAACTATCAGAAACCCCAGAGGAAAAGCAAACAGAAGAGAAAAAAGGCTGGGACCCTTTAGAAGTATTGCCTCCACCGCCAGCACTAGAAGCTGCACCCCTCCTCCCAGCTCCGGGGTTTCCTCCGCCGCCAGTATCAGAAGCTGCCTCCCCCCTCCTCCCCCTGGCTCCGGGGCTTCCCCCTCCAGCCCCCCCTCCGCCCGCACCGGGGGCCTTTCCCCCGGCAGCCCTCCCGCCCCAATGGAGCGGGGGGGGAGCCCTGCCCCCGCCCATGCCGGGGATCCCGCCCTTCCCGTATATCTCGGGAATCCCAGCACCCTCAATTGAATCAAGGGAAACGTCACACGTCCCGGCTCCAGCCCCCACCTCTCCTGCCTTGAGAAACCCGGCTTCAGAGCCGGCCCCCACCTCCTGTGCTCCGGAATATTTGGCTTCACTGCCATACCCCACCCCCACCCTCTGCACCACAGAATATTCGGCTTCAGCGCCAGACTTTGAATCTGCCCCTCCTCCCCAGGGGAGTTCGGTGCTTTCTTCCCAAATAAACCCTCTTCTTAACGAAGGAGCACCATACCAGAATACAAGAGGTGCCATTAAGGCTCAGAGGCAGCCCAACAATCCCTCCATTGCTAAACAAACAGAGGGAAGCCGAGAAATTCATTTATTTCCATTAAGAGAAGTACCTATGGGAGGAGGGGGAACGGGCTTTGTAAATGCTCCTCTAACCTCTACAGAGGTTAGGAATTTCAAAAAAGAAATTAAAGGATTATTAGAAGACCCCATAGGTACAGCTGAGCAGTTGGACCAGTTCTTAGGTCCCAACATTTTCACTTGGGAAGAAATGCAATCAATCATGAAAATAATATTCTCCCAAGAAGAAAGAGAAATGATTAGAATTGCTGGAATAAAAATTTGGGAAAGAGAAAACCAACAAGGTCCACCCAGGGATCAGAAAATGCCCATTACACCTCCTAACTGGAACCAAAATAATGAAGCTGGGAGGGGACATATGAATGATTATCGTAATTTGATAATCAAGGGAATAAAAGAGGCGGCACCCCGAGGACAAAATGTCAGAAAGGCCTTTGAGGGGCAGCAAGGGAAGGAAGAAACCCCGACTGAGTGGCTGGAGAGGCTCCGAAAGAATATGAAACAATATTCTGGGATAGACCCAGAGTCCCTAGCAGGGCAAGCCCTGCTAAGAGTTAACTTTGTCACTCATGCCTGGCCAGATATTAGGAAAAAATTGGAAAAAATAGAAGACTGGTATGAGAAACCATTACAAGACCTAGTAAGGGAAGCTCAAAAGATATATATATGTCCGGAGGGATGAAGAAAAAGCCAAAGTGGAAGCAAAGATCATGATAGCCACTATGCGAGAGAGTACCTTCCAAAAAAATCTAAAGCCCTCAGGTAACACTCCTAAACATTCAAGATTCAGAAATGGTGGAAAAGAGAAAAATAAAACCTCAGTACAATTAAGATTCCAAGAACAACCCAGGGATGCCTGTTTTTATTGCAAGGAAGAAGGGCATTATAAAAGAGAATGCCCCCACCTGAGGAGGGATCTGAAAATATTTCAAGAAACACACACAGAAGAACAATAGGAAAGTCATGGGCTCTCTTTTTGGGGGGATAAATACCATCTGGAGCCTTTGATAACTTTAAAAGTAGGCCCCCAAGAGGAAGTATTAGAATTTATAGTTGACACTGGGGCAGAAAGGACTTGTGTGATGAATATTCCAAAAGGGTGTGATGTGAGTAATGATATGGTAAAAGTAACAGGAGCAAAGGGGGAAGGATTTCAAGTCCCTGTCATTAAAGATGTGGTTATTGAAGGGGAAACAAAAATAGGGATAGGGGATGTTTTGTTAGTTCCTGGGGCTGGCAGCAATTTATTGGGAAGGGATTTACAAATCCAACTGGGGATTGGAGTCATACCAGAAGAAGGGAAAATGACAGCCAAAGTGTTAAAACTTAGCCAAGAAGATGAAAGCAAAATTAACAGAGAGGTTTGGGCTGGGGAAGGGAATAGGGGTGGACTAGATATTGACCCCATAAGGGTCACAATTGAAAAACAAGAATGTCCCATTCGTGTACGTCAGTACCCTATATCTTTAGAAGGGAGAAAAGGCTTAAAACCAGTGATAGAAGAATTAATAAAGGATGGGACACTAGAACCTTGTAAATCCCCTCATAATACCCCTATTCTCCCAGTAAAGAAATCTGATGGAAATTATAGATTAGTGCAAGATTTAAGAGAAGTAAACAAAAGAACACGGGCCTGCTACCCTATGGTTCCTAATCCCTGTGGGAGTGTGTTTGTTTAGTTCAGTCCGGGTCTCCCCCCTATGTTCTGTAAGTTTGGTGTACCCCAGTTGGCACCCCCCCCTGTTTCCTTTAAATCACCCTGTCTGTCATTTTTATCTCCTCCCAGGACCCTGTCTGTCACTCTGCCACCCCTCCCAGGCTTCTGGAAAGTTCTAGCCAGGGGGCCAGGTGATTAGTCCTGGGAAAGGAGTCCCTCCCTTCCCCTGTTATAGTTGGTTCCCTTATGTGTCCCTCGTTCTGCTTGCCGCACCCTTCCCTTCCCTGGTTGGTTGTTCTGTACACCCCCCCCCCCCATGCCCCCCCCGCCATAAAATGCCCCGGCGCGCGATCTGCAGGTGCTCTGGGTTGGGCACCCCTGGTGGTTGAGGTCCCCCCGTCCGGAGGGCCAATAAACTTTCTGGATTTAACCCAACTCTGAGCCTGCCCCCTTTCCTCCGCCGTCTGCCTTTATCGCCGCGGTCCCTTGGAAGGACCCACGAGCCAGACCTTTGATCCCTCCGATATCAGAGGCTGGCCCCCGTTGCCTGCTGTGTCCCGAGCTGACCGGGCTGAGTGGGAACTGTTCCCAGAGGACACAACGGCAAATCCCTACACTCTTTTAAGCAAAATTCCACCTCAACATCAGTGGTTTAGTGTGGTGGATCTTAAAGATGCCTTTTGGGCCTGCCCACTGGCAGAGGAAAGCCGAAATATTTTTGCCTTTGAATGGGAAGATCCAAACACAGGGAAAAAGAACCAACTGAGGTGGACTAAAGTGCCACAGGGGTATTGTGAGGCCCCAAATTTATTTGGGCAAGCCTTGGGAGAAATATTACAAACCTTCCCCATTCCCCCAGGAATACAAATTATCCAATATGTAGATGATCTTCTAATATCAGGAGAAGATGAAATTAAAGTCAAAGAAGCTACTATAAAGCTTCTAAATTTTCTTGGGGAAAAGGGACTAAGGGCATCAAAAGGGAAATTACAGTTTGTGGAATCAGAAGTAAAATATCTCGGCCACCTGATAAGCAAAGGTAGCCGAAAACTAAGTCCTGAAAGAATTACAGGGATTTTATCCCTCCCTCCTCCCTCTTCAAAAAAGGAGGTTAGGAGACTGCTGGGGCTACTGGGATATTGCAGACTATGGATTGAAGGATATACACAAGCAGTAAAATTTTTATATGAAAAATTAACAGGGGGAGACAATATACAATGCACCAAAGATGATGATAATAAATTAGAAAAACTGAAGTTGAAACTAGCCTCGGTACCAGCCCTAAGCTTACCCTCACTAGAAAAACCCTTTCACTTATATGTGAATGCAGAAAATGGAGTAGCTCATGGTGTATTAGTCCAGGAATGGGGAGGGGTGAGAAGACCAATAGCTTATTTATCTAAACTATTGGACCCAGTAAGCCGTGGCTAGCCAGTATGCATTCAAGCCATAGCAGCTACTGCTATTTTGGTGGAGGAGAGCCGTAAGCTCACCTTTGGAAGTAAACTGATTGTATACACACCCCATGCGGTCCGGAATGTGCTAAATCAAAAAGCTGAAAAATGGTTAAGAGACTCCAGGATATTAAAATATGAAGCAATTCTGATTGACAGTAATGGTCTAACTATAGAAACAAGCAAAAGCCTCAATCCGGCCCAATTCCTGTATGGAGAACCAAAAGATGACCTGGCACATGATTGCTTAGAAATTATTCAATACCAAACAAAAGTTCGGGAAGATCTAGCAGAACAAGCCCTCTTAGAAGGGGAAAGAATATATGTGGATGGTTCATCCAGATGCTTGCAAGGAAAAAGAATGTCAGGATATGCCTTAGTCGATGGGATAAATATGCAGACCATCGAAAAAGGAAAACTACCTTCAAATTGGTCGGCGCAATCTTGTGAATTATACGCTCTAAAGAGAGCACTGGAGCATTTAGCACACAAAAAGGGGACCATCTATACTGATTCAAAGTATGCCTTTGGGGTAGTACATACCTTTGGGAAGATCTGGGAAGAAAGAGGTTTACTAAATTCAAAGGGGAAGGAACTGATACATGAAGGCCTGATTTCAGAAGTGTTGGAGGCATTAAAATTGCCTGAAGAAATAGCCGTAGTGCATATCAAAGGACACCAAAAAGGGATGACCCCAGAAATAAGAGGGAATAATCTAGCAGACCAAGAAGCCAAAGATGCAGCAGAAAATGGGACCGAACGAATTATGTTAATCCTGACCCCAGAAAGGGGAGAATTGGAAATCCCCAGATTTAGTAAAGAAGAAGAAAAAGAATTATTTAAGATAGGGGGAGAACAAGATCAATCTGGAAAATGGAAACTCCCTGATGGGAGACAGTTACTTAATAAGCCACTCACTAAGAGAATATTAGAAGATATGCATCAAAAAACTCATTGGGGTACTCAAGCTTTGTGTGATCATTTTCTAAGAAATTATGGGTGTATTGGAATCTTTGGGAACTGTATAACTTGCCAAAGAGTGAATAGGAAAATAATGAGAAAAACAACATTAGGAGGCCGCGAGTTAGCTCTGCGACCATTCCAAAGTATCCAAGTAGATTTCACTGAACTTCCTCAAGTACAGAGATGGAAGTTCCTATTAGTAATAGTAGACCACCTAACTCATTGGGTAGAAGCAGTTCCTGCTACTAGAGCTACAGCTAACATAGTATGCAAAACCCTTCTGGAACAAATTATTCCCAGATATGGAATGGTTAATAAAATAGACTCAGATAGAGGAACACATTTTACATCCAAACTCTTACAACAAATAACTCAAGCCTTGGGAATAAAATGGGAATTACATACCCCCTGGCACCCACAAAGTTCAGGCCGAGTAGAAAGAATGAACCAGACTTTGAAAAAAACTTTAACAAAATTAATGATTGAAACTCAAATGTCATGGGTCAAATGCTTACCTTTGGCTCTGTTGAGAGTCCGAACACAGCCCAGGTCAGACCTGGGAGTATCTCCTTACGAGATGATGTTCGGATTACCCTTCCTTACCACTCAACATGAAACAGCCACTTATGAAGTAGGAGAAGTAAGTGTCAAAAAATACGTCACCACAATTGCCAGAACACTTGAAAATTTGCGGCTGAAAGGAATGATCCCTCAAACCACAACTTTGGAGTTCAAAATTCATAATATCCATCCAGGGGAATGGGTACTAGTAAAAACATGGAAAGAACAATCTTTGACTCCACAATGGGACGGTCCTTTTCAGGTACTGCTGACGACTGAGGCCGCAATCCGGACCAAGGAACGAGGGTGGATCAAAGGACCAGCAGAATCAAAGGACCTGTAAAAGAACCTGAAGAGTGGACTGTAATATCCAAACCAGGTGATACCAAATTGATTCTTAAACGGAGGCCAGGTGACAATGAACTAGAACAATCTAAATAATCCAAGGGATATGCAAAGAATCACACCTAACTGAGAAGTGAAAGCCAAATTGATATCAGTGGCCCCTGGACAAATTCTGGGACATCGTGGAGAAGAATATTCTCACTTCAAACAGGAAGGGTTGGGACTGTATCAAACAGGGAACTCTCATGTTCTGATTCTAGCCTGTGACTTGTATTAAGAAGGGGGGGAATCACAACTTCCATCAGTGCCACATCATATACCCTGTTTGAATCATTCTAACACGGGGCATGCCAGCCAGGTCAAATATAAGTAATTAATCTGGAGGGAAATCGGCATTCCACACCATCGACACCCTAGTTGTAAAAGGTGTCAAGCACAAAGTCAACCCCCTATCCAGACAAAATCATAAGCAACAAAAGTAATAACTTTGCTCTGCAGATGGGAATTACTAGTGCCTGTTGAATGGGAAACACCTAAGATACGATAAGATACTACAGTTAAAATAAGTACCAAAAGAAATTTGCCTAAAAGCTACAAAGGAAGCGACAAGGAAATAGAGGGCAAGACCGGGTTGGCCACTGTACTCGCCACCGAGAAGATCCAATACACCTGCCATGGGTTGCAACCTCATAGGCAAGGGAGGTGGGAGTATAAGCCATGCCGGACCTCTGTTATTCCTTCTTTTGTCACTTATCCTGGTCCCTTTCGGGACACCGGCAAGACCATGTTACAAATGCTATCGAAAGCTCTACATGGAAAGACACCGGGGCTTCTTTCTTATTACTCATATCCATATCAACAGTCACTGTTATGACTTGTCCAAATTAGGTATTTGCATGCATAAAGGGGAAAAATATTAGATTACAGAAAATTTGGGAACAAGTGGAAACAGACTAGGAAGTAATTGTCCAAAAGGAGAAAAATGGATTTGCTTCACAGCTGCCACCAGGGGAACAGTCCAAGATTTGGTAAAAGAACAAGTGGTAAGTAAAGATACAAAGCCAGCACAGCAACCTCGCCCTATATTCACCTCACGCCAGGACCTGTATGCAAAGCTCAAACAACAGTTAAAAGAGGAAAAAACCCCAAGGTTAGGAAAAAACCTGTTTGTAGAATTGGGGGAGAGGATAGGTAAAGAACTTAACATAACCAACTGTTGGGTCTGTGGAGGAGCTTTAATGGCAGAAGAATGGCCATGGAAAGGTAGCAGCCTAGGCCCGGTAGAACTCCTTAAATGGAACCGGACAAATATAAGAGGGGGGAACTGACCTGAGGGGTGGATTTTAAGTTCAACAGTGATAGGGGAAGAATGCCTCTGGCGAACTGGGAAAAACTTTCTTAATGAAGTAGGAAACACTCCCTGTAAAAGGTATAAAGTGAGTAACAAAACTCCAGCGTGGTGGGTCCCAGAAAAACCAACTTGGTATTGGGCTCAGAAAAAAGGAAAAGACTGTGTATACGATAATGAAGTTGGACTCTTTCAGTGTAGGAAAAAATCCTTATTTTGGAATCCCAGAAATATCCAAATTTTGGGAGAATATAAATCATCAAGAAGGTGCTTATTGGAAAGCACCAGATGGCTTATTTTGGATATGTGGGAAAAGGGCATACCCAAGACTCCCTTCACATTGGGAAGGGAGTTGTACACTAGGAATCATTCAACCAGGGTTTTTCCTTCTACCAGAACCAGAGGGAGATCAATTAGGAATACCTGTCTATGAAGACTTCAAAAGAAATAAAAGAGATTTAATTGGAGGATTCCAAAAATGGAAAGATGAGGAATGGCCCCCTGAGCGAATATTAGAAACATATGGGCCAGCTACCTGGGCACAAGATGGAAGTTGGGGATATCGAACCCCAATTTACATGCTGAATCGTATCATCAGACTCCAAGCTCTTGTAGAAATCATAACCAATGAAACAGCCGGGGCTATGGAATTAATAGTCAGCCAGCAATGCCAAACCAGAGCTGCAATATATCAAAATAGGCTGGCTTTAGACTATTTACTGGCTGAAGAAGGGGGTGTGTGCTGGAAGTTCAATACATCGGATTGTTGTTTAAAAATTGATGACAATGGGGATGCCCTTCTAGATATCGCCAACAATATCAGAAAAATAGCCCATGTACCAGTCCAAAAATGGGAATCAATGATGTCTGCTAACTGGTGGGATGGCATATTGGGGAAAGAATGGTGGAAGAAGCTAGGTTTCTTCCTCTTATGTGCTACAGCTGGTCTAATATTTCTCCCTTGCTTGATCCCCTGCTTTATTCGGCTAATCACCAGCGTAGTTCAAGGCATGCAAGTTGTGGCAATGCCTACTGACCCAAAGTTGGCTATGTCTGGAACAGCACAAAAAATTATGGTATTAAAAAGACAAAGTGATATAAAAGACCCTCTCGAAGAAGCCAAATTAATCTGTGAAAAGAACGAACGGACACTAGAAGCCAAGAAAAAAGAATTATTGCTCAAGCCAAATGATTTATAAAATAGAAAAGGGGGGATTGTTATAAACATATATTATATTGGCTTCTCGCAAAGTATAATGGTAGATATTATATAAGGTTAGAAATGCATTTTGCTGTGTGGATGTAGTTTTCTCTCTTTAGCAAGAATGTTAGCAAGTGTGAGCAAGTAAGATAACCTCCAAGCGAACAGAGGATGAGGCCCAAGGAGCTGCTAATCAACACTTTGTCCAGGGAACAAAAGGGCCAAAAGGCTACTCCGCCCGGAGAACCGGAGAACAGGCGGCCAGGAGAGTCCGAGAGCCGTTATCACCACTCTGCCCGGGGGGGCAAAGAGGCCCAAAGCTGCAATCAGCCCTGACTGTCTGGAGAATTAAGAGATCCACCCTACCATCGACTCTTACCTAGCCTAGCGAGCCCAACCCCAAGAATCAAGAGAAATAAAACCACAAGGCAGAAGACTACGCATGCTCTAAAAAGGCGGAACCAAGGAGTGGCCATGCAGAACAGCTCCAGGAAAAGTTTTAATATGAATGAAGAACAGACAGTAAAAATGGTATAAAAAGGACTCGCCTCCAGCATCAGGTGTGCTCTTGGCAGAGCGCCAAGGCACCCGGCCGTTACCCCTTTGCTTTATTTTATGTGTCTCTTATTGTCTTTATATTAAACGCTTTAAATTCTCACAGGAGAGTGAACCTCGTTTTTCACATATGGGTGCCGTACCCTCCTACCCTCACACATGCCACTCAAAGCTCCTTGCGTGGAGCTCTCGCACCATCTATGCCAGCAAC
This sequence comes from Aphelocoma coerulescens, assembly GCF_041296385.1. Classification (NCBI taxonomy): domain Eukaryota; kingdom Metazoa; phylum Chordata; class Aves; order Passeriformes; family Corvidae; genus Aphelocoma; species Aphelocoma coerulescens. Next base: position 1,148,444 of record NW_027184081.1, read on the forward strand.
TGTGCCAAGACACCGCCCTTGTTCAGCACCATCGCACCTACCACAAGGTAGCTGAATCGGAGGGCAGGAAAAAGACATCGACAATGGAGGGGAGTTGCTCCCACTGACAGCCAAGCTCCAAGTTCAGCGTCCCTTACGTCTCGCCCAGGACGGGCGGGAAAACGCCTCGGCGGAGCGCAGCGCTGGGCGGGAGCGGCCGGCACGGCAACCGAGCGCGCTCCCCACTCCCTCCCGCCCGCGCCGCTGCTGGGACGCCGGGTTCGCCGGAATCGGCCACGTGCTGCAGGGAGGGCAGCGCGGCAAAGGCGGCCACCCCACGTCGCCCTGGGAAGGCCGGCCTCGGATCCCCGCTCTCTCCACCGGCACGGGCAGTGCCAGCAGCCTCTCGCTGCGGCCGCCGCTGGCCGAAAGCTTGGCCGCGCACCGCCCGGCCGGCCCGGCCGCTCCGCGGAGTCACACGGCACCTGCCGTGGGCGGCCGCCGAGCGACAGGAAGCAGAAGCGCTCACCGCCGCGCCACTCGCCGCCCCGCCCGGGCGCTCCTCTCTTCGCGCTACCACGGCGGCGCCGGCCCGCCCCGCTTTCCCCGTCGCCTGCGGCGCAACGCGGATGCCACGAGCCACGCAGCACGCGTGCGGCCGGGCCCTGCCGAGCCGCAGGCGGAGCCGGGGCACGGCCCGTGCGGGAGAGCTTCCGGCGAGGCTGGGGGGGCGGCGAGCGCGGCCGAGCGTGAGCGCGCCAGGCGGGGGGCGGCCGGCGGCGCGATGGAGAGCTAGATGGAGGCGGCAGCACCGCGCGGCATAAAATAGCTGCTCGTCCCGCAGCCGCCCGCTCCGCAGCCCCTCGGCTGCTGTCGAGAAGGGCCCCGGCCCTGGCCGCGCCGGTGGCGACGTGGCTCCGCAGCCCGCGGGCAGCCCTGGCGGGGCAGGGGAGCACAGCGGGCAGCCCCGGGGCCGCGCAGCCGTCTGTAACGCGCGGTGGGAGCCGCCGGGAACTATTTTACACCTCCCGGGGGGCTGGGGAGGAGCACGGAGACCACGCGGTAGGTCGCTGCCGTTAGGGAAAATTAATCCACGATGCCTGAGGTTTATGTCCGAAAAGGAGACAGAGGAGTCCTGCAACATTCTTCGACTACAGGGAGAGTCCATGGGGCTTTTCCCATGGGGTCTGTCAAACGGTTGCGGGATGCAGCCCCCTTTTGATGCCAAGTTCCCGGCCACAACGCCCTCTTCCTTTTCCCCACTGGCTGAGGTATTCGGGAGATACAGACTTCCGGAACTGCCTACTCTATGCCCCCCTCTAATATGCACCCCCCCTTTTGGCATCGAAAAGAAAGAAAAAGAAACCATTCCTAATAATATTAAGTCTTTGTTGCCTTGCTCTAGGTTCAGGAATTTAATACAGCCTCGATTAATCAACAGTCTCTGATGATTAGTAACAGTTCTCGAGAACTAATCATTTCTTCTGTTATTTCACTACCCATAAGTTCCTAGCCTTGTCTACAGGCCGATTCACACGGTCTGATTGTAAGGACTCATCCATCTCACTCCTTTCAATCCCTCCTCTTTTAATTTGATCTGTATTTGTCTTTACAAACCTTAATTACCATTGATTCAATTTTTTCTTCTGGAGCCTTCTTGGGTTTTGCCATTATTTGCAGTGACATCCTTTTCTGTCCTTTTGTATGCATTTCTGGATCAGGTAGGCATGGCTGCTAGCGGCATCCCCTTGAGCACCTGCTGAAAGAGCTGCACCCAGCATGGTGTCACGCATGGTAAAAAGATGAGAGTTGCTATAGCATATAAGAGGAGAAATGGTATTCATTTAGCCCATAGCTGGCCAGTTAACCATGCAAACATGTCCCATTACCATCCTTTCAACATTTGGACAGGTCCATGAGCTGGCGTTATTTCCTTTGTTATTTGTTTGACCACATTTCCGCTGTCATCTGCTTGCAAACAGCAGCTCGAGTCATTTAATTTCCCACAAACTCCTCCTTCTTCTGCTAACAGATAATCTAATACCATCCAATGTTGAAATACCGCTTTCCTCGTTCAAGTGGGTTGGTCAGCTAGAAGGTCAAGAGCTGTGGCTGGCTGGTTGGTAATTATTTCCGAGACAGCCTGTAACCTAACTATCTCATTCAAATTGGGGTGCTCCCTCCAGCCAGGGCTGCATCAGCTGACTGCTTTTCTCTAATTAAATCATCACAGATTTTGATTCCTAAGCGATTTCCCTGAACTTGTAGTAGCAAAAAGAACAATGGTCTAATAAATATACCATATCCCTGACCAGTTTGGAGGTAGCCTGAGCTAAGCATATTGGCCGCAAATCCAATAATGTCCTTTCAAAGCCCATGTTCCATTAGCAAAGGGGCCTTCCTACCCTTGGCCATCAATTGGTGGGTCAAAATACAGGAGGATTCCCGGGCCTAACGGTCCTCCAACAATAGTTGCCCCACCATAAGGGTCACAGTATTTGCATTTCCAAGCTCCCACACAGGGTTCCCATCTACTTTTACATCTGCAAGCTGCTTGGTTGCATTTGGAGCAGAACTCACTAAAAGGCTTTGAGTTCCAATCGGGTGTTGCCATTCCCACTGATAATCACAAACAACATGTCTTCTACTTGTGGAATTTTTGTGGGGACAGCTCAAAAATAGGTGGTCAAAAAAGCCCTTGTTCCTCCCCATTGCTTTACAGGCTTCCAAATATTTTTGGTAAGTGTGGCAAGAACACCTTACGCAGCTACCATTAGTGAGCCGAACAGGTATTTGATTGCATTTGCCTTGATATTTGGAACAATTGTAAGGAGGGCAATTGGGGCTCGAAACCCAATTGTTTAAACCCAGAGGGAAAGTCAATTGACAAACGCCTTTTCCTACATAGACATGCCCTGTCCTGTTTAGGCAATAAGTGCCTTTTTGAGAAGAATGAAGTGGCCATGGACTTCCTTCTTCGGCCCAAAATCCTGTCCTAGTATGGACCTCACGTCGGGTGTTGACCCACCACTTAGGTTCAGCTGGGCTAGCCAACCATGGCCACTCTTCAGATCCTCCTGGCCCTCCACAGAGCCAGCAATTGCTAAGGTTAAAAACTTTTGCTACTTCTTCTCCTAAGGCTGCAAATTGATTCTCCCACTCCTGGCCTAAACTTAGCTGACCATATAAAAGTAGAATTATTAAGGAAAATGTTTTAATAGTGTGATCTAATTAGCTAGTCTAATTTTCACGTTGTCTTCTGCACCACCTGTGGCAATTGAAGACACAGAAACCACCTAACGTACAACAATGGCCGCAAGTATTAGCCCCCCAGTGAGTGGAGATTCTAGAGGAGGGATGCCCATACAGACTATTTCAGCAGATGGTCTGTGGGTAGGCACGCAGGGCTTCCTCTGATGTTGAAGCACTGGCTACTGCTCCAGCCCGCTCCTGCAGAGTGTCAGTCACGGCCTCCCGGCTTTCTCCTCCAGCCGAGATGTGCAAATCTCTGAGGCTTCAGAGACCTTGACCCAAGTGTGACGGGTCCACCTGTGTTCAGCTGTCTTGATGGCTGTTTCTGTGGTCAGTGACACTTGGAATGGGCCACGCCATTTCACCACCATTGGCGCTTCTTTCTACCCCTTAACTAGGACTCAATCTCCCGGTTGGATGTTACAAGCAGCAAAGTCCAAAGGCGGGGCTTGTGCCAGCTGAGCTTCCTGTTGAAGGGGTTTCACAAGAAGCAGTATCCTGGCCACAGATGGTTTTAAATATACATCACTTGCCTCTACCCCCCTCCCCCCCCCCCCCCCAAGGTTGAGACTTACCAGGGTAATTGCAAACGACGATTGAAAGGGAGATAACTGAATCTCTCTTCTGGGTCGGGCCCTCATTCTCGCCAAAGCCAATGTCCAAAGCCCTACCCATGGCATCTTGATTTCTATTACCAGCTTCAAAAGGTGTTTATTTCTCTATTCATTGTATTCTACCCGAGCCGAGCTCTGGGGGTGCCAGGGCCTATGGAGGTTCCATTGTATTCCTAAAGAAGCCAAAACCCCTTGAAGGATCTTTCCTGTAAAATGAGTTCCCCTATCTGAGTCTATTGCTTCTACAATGCTTTATCTTGGAATGACTTGTTCCAACAATGCCTTAATAACTGATCCTGTCATTGCTGAAGCAGTTGGAAATGCTTCTGGCCACCTTGCTAGCTGACATACGATTACCAGAAGATATTAAGCCTTGCCACTTGGGGCATCTCAGGAAAATCCACCTGGCGTCTTTGGAAGGGACATGCAGCCCAAGGCCTCCCTCCCCCGGCAGGTTACTTTGCAACTCGGCTGTTTGCTTTAGCACAGATCAAGCAACCTTCAACAGCTCGTTTTGCCAGTCTAAAAAGACCCACAGCAACATGCATCATGAGGAAGGCTTCTGCCAATCCTCAGGAAATGCAAGGACTCTCTTCACAGAGTTGTTTTAGTATTGGTAGGGCCAAAGGCTCTGGTATCTCTTGTTTGCCATCCCTTGTAAACCAATTCTTGCCTTTTTTCTCTGCCGCACGACTTTTAACTGTATCTCGAACATCTCTGGTAGAAAAGACAGCTTCCCGGGCAGTGATGGAGTCACTGGGAGCAAAGGGGGCATCTTGGAGAGTTCTGGCAGAAGTGTTGCTTTCTGAGTTTCTTCATCCACCAAAAAGGAGACAGAGGAGTCCTGTAACATTCTTCAACTGTAGGGAGAGGCCATGGGGCTTTTGCCATGGAGTCTCTCAAATGATTGCGGGACGCAGCCCCCTTTTTCTGCTAAGTTCCTGGCAACAGCACCCTCTGAGGTACTCGGGAATTACAGACTGCCGGAACTGCCTACTCTATTCCCCCCTCTAATATGCACCCTCCTTTTGGTATGGAAAAGGAAGAAAACGAACCTATTCCTAATGCTATTAAGTCTTTGCTGCCTTGCTCTAGGTTCAGGAATTTAACAGGGCCTTGGCTGAGCAACAGTCTCTGTTGATTAGTAACAGTTTCTAGAGCTAATACTTTCTTCTCTTACTTCCCTCCCTGTAAATTCCTAGCCTTGTCTAAGGACGGATTCACACGGTCTCTTTGTAAAGACACATCTATGTTACTCCTTTCACTCCCACACCTTCTTGGCGGTGGAACGGCTCCCCCCGGCACAGCACCCGGCACAAAACCCCCGTATGCGCACACACACACCTGCACTTACCCTGCACTCCGCTGCACACACACACACACACACCTGCCGCACACTAACACCCCCGTCCACATGCCCCCCATGCTACTTGCAGTGGCCCCGCTCCTGCCATCCCAGCCGGCTGGCAGCGCCCACTCCTCACATGCTTCCCCATGCCTTGCATTTCCTTGCTGCCCCCTCTGTAGCCTTCCCTCAACCTGCCTTTTCTCCCCTGCCTTGCATTGACTTGCTCACCCATCCCCCACCTGACTTCCTTTCACATTCGTCTAGGTCTGGCCTCACCTTTCCTTTTCCTTCTAGGACCCTCACTGCCTTGCCTCGCCTCGCAAAGCCACCACTTGCCTTGCCTTGCCCTTGAACCCCTCCCTTGCCTTGCATGACCTTGCTCACCCCTCCCCCACCTGGAATTCAAGACCCCTTTTCAATGACCTTTCATGCCCTTGCCCTGCCCTTTCTGCTCCTCCTAGGAATCTCAAAGCTCTCAAGCATCTCCGGTGTTTCAGGATCACATGAGAGGAAGACCAGGGGAGGAGGACGCATGTTGCCACACTCATCTCTATGGGCAGCCTTTGTCTGGGAGCAATCCTTGCATGTCTTGAATCTTGGAAGGGCAATTCACATTTTGCCCTTGAGCTCGGGGACCAGAATGAGAGTTCTTTTGCATACAAAGCAAAGCAGGTAGCTCAAGTCTTTTAGGTGCAGAGGAGAGATGACCCACGCGGGATCAAGGCCACACAGAGCACTTGGTCCGGGCCACTTTTGTGTACTAGCAGTCATTGAATGTACTTCTCACCTGCCTTGCCTGGCCTTGCCTTGGCAACACAACAGTTTCCTTGCCTTGCCCTGCTAGCCCTCTGTAGCCTTGCATTCCTTTGCATGGCCATGCCCCGCCCTTGACCTGCCTACTGCTTTCCTCCAGGGCCTTGGCTTGCCAAGCCCTTCCTGTTTCTGCCTGGCCTTCCCATCAGTGGACTTTCCTTCCTACGGCCAGCCTTGCCTCTAACTTCTGGGCCTTCTCTTGCCTACCACTCCATTTGCTTTCCCCTCACTGCTCTGGCCTTGCCTACCTCTCCCTTGACTTGCCCACAATTGCCTGCACTTGGTTTGCAGCGCCTTGCCTGCATGGAAGGCAAGGGAAAGAGTGGTAGGCAGGGCAAAGCAAAGCCAGCAAGTTGTAGGTAGTGCGAGGCAAGGCAGACGTAGGCAAAGGAAGCAGAGCAAGGGTAGCTTAAGAAGAACTAGACACGGTACTGAAGGCAAGGCAAGGCCAAGAGACTCGGAGTGCCTTTCCTTGGGAAGGCAAGGACATAGTGCCAGTGTTGCTGGAGCAGATGTTAAGGTACCATGGGGAGGAATAGTCCAGCAAGACATTTCTCTTCTGGCCCCTGTGCGTGTAGGGGCAATTGCTGGACATATTCAATACTGGAGGTGGATCAGTCGCTGGATGTGTTGCATTTTGGAGGAGGGGATGCCGTTTCTTTGGAGATGGGCTTGTAGTTGCTCTCTTTGGCAAGGAAAGCAGGTGTGGATGTGCACATCAGGTGCTCTTAGGGATTTTAAAGGCTTTTCCCAACAGGCAGAGCTCTCTCTGGGTTAGAGCTGTTGAGCTGTCAGTGGGAATGCAAAGGCCAAGCTCGTGAGCCTTTTGTCCTGGTGCCTTCGGTGTGTGAGCAGTCCCTGGTGCCGTTGTCTTTGGACCCTGACTCTGGGAGAGGGAAGGCTTAGGATGGTACCTAGAGCTGAGAAGGAGAGTGCTGAGAACAGCGTGTGTGCTGCTAGTTTGAGGGGTGCAGGTGAAGTTGTAGGCAGCAAGATCTTCCTCAGCTGGCACTGAGCTCTGTTTTTGCCAGGGGTTCAAGTTGGTGGGCAGAATCTGCGAGAGGGAAAAGATTTTCTTGGGCCAAAGAGGTTTTTCTGGCTCTTGGAGTGTGGTGTAAAGAGGAGTCTGCTCTTGGAAGGGGAAGGTGAGGGAAATCTTTTTGTCCTGACACCGTTGATTTGAGTGCAGGGACGTGTGCAAGTTGCCTTTGCCCTTGGGGTGGTTTCGAGCTGGGCCGGGTGCTTGGCCTTCTTTTGCAAGTCTACAGCGCCATCGTGTGGTTGTTTCCATGAGCGCTGACAGTGCCCGGGAAAAAGCCAAGCGCTTCGCTGGCGCGGCCCCGGTCGTGTGGGTGCAGTTGGTGGAACAGCTCCGCTGTGCATCCTGCCTCTTGGAGACATAAAAGGATGTGATCCTGCCCGTAGCGGGGAAGCAAGAGGAATCTTTTCATTGTTGGCTGGGCAGTTTCTAAGCGGCAAAAGTAAAGGCAGTTCCAGCACGGCCTCTTTCTTTTCAGAACCTTTTCTGTGCCATCATGAACATGCTCAACATGTAACTCGCACCCACTGAACTGCATCAAAGGCCCTGCAGATACGCACTTTCCTTCAAGCTCTATGTAGCATCCTACCCTCCACCTCTCGCGGATCCCAAAACCCTTCCAAACATCCAGCAGCTGCACGCAGAGAACAAGTGCTAGAACAAGGCGTGGGCCTTCATAGTCCTTTTAAAGTCTGTAAACTAGGCAAAACATTCCAGTGACCAGCACTTTCCTTCGCAACTATATATAGAGCATCATCACATTCTCTCCAAGTGGGTAAGTCCACCCTTGCAGCGCAGCCTTTGCAGCCCCAGATGGGACTTAGAGATGGGCCAGGTGAGAAAGCATTTGTTGACTATCCCTCGTCTCTGGAAGTCTTGATACTCGCAGCGCAATCAGGTCCACACACCTTCAGTGTGGCCACGTTCAAGCAGCTAGAGCTCCCAGAGATGGGAGAGTCAGGACAGAAGACGTTCCAAAAGTACCGTGTACTTACAGCAGGATTAAAACTGTGCACAGCAGTCTGCAGCACTGTAGCTTCCTTCTCTGACAAACGTGCCATCCCATTGTTGGCTCTCGCAGCTCGTTTGCTAGCTGCTCTCCTGAAGAAAAGAGTTAGAAGAAAAAGCCAATGCTGGGCTGCACCTTCCCCTTGCCTCACGTAAAGCCACCTAAACTCCCCACTGCACTCTCTACTTCCCCTCTCCTTGGCATCGACCACTGTGTTTTCTGCATCTCGGAGCTGAAAGGTAAGCGCCAGTGGTTCCAGGGATGGTTGGAAGGTAAGTAGCTGTCGTAGAACTTTCTCCCTCTTAAAGTGAATTCGGCCGGAAGGCGGGTGCCAGCCACGCTCCTTTCTCAGTTTGTACGCTGCGGACACGAGCCCGGTGCTCTGCGCCTTCGTTCCGCCTCTTTAGTACCCATGTCGCGCTTTCATTCTGCCGGAGTCGAACCATCGTCTACTTGTCGCACAAAGAGCACTGTGCCGGCAGCGAAATGCCCCAGCCAACTGCTTCTGCCGACACACGCCTGGGCTATGCACTTTCCCTCGCAGCGACATACAGCAGCACATTCGGTCTTTCTTGTCGTCCAAATGTAAAGGGAAAGATTCTACGCTACGTCTGGCACAGAGAACAGTTTTAGGTCAACAAGCTTACCCAGAGCTTTACTCCGATGCGTGGAAACCAGTGTTTGCACCACATTCTAGTGGCAGCCCTCCTTCTTTTACAGCCTGCACAGCCCCGTCAGATCGTGGTGCTCTCTGACACTTTCCTTCTCAGTTCCAAGTACCACCGCGAACCTTACAGCCTTGCAGGGAGCAAAGACGCGGATAAACGTCTCGCACCGAAGAACGTGGCTGGACGAAAATATGTTCTTCCTCTCTCCTCCTCGTCGCCCAGATTGTGGTGCTGTGTTGAAAGTCTTGGCCAGCGAAAAGCTAATCCAGCCAGTGTTTCTCTCCTGACGCATTTCGCTGAGCGAGAGCGACACAGAGAGCTTGGACGTTGCAAAACAGCAAGGAAATGATTGTACGACGAGCTCAGGAAAATCCGTGCACAGCACACTGTGGGATGCGTGCAATGCTGACGCTTAAGAGCGGCAAAGCTCAAAGGCATCGCTGGGCTCGAGTACTGTCCAGACCACGGAGAAGAACGAAGCAGCTGGGCCACGGCTTAATGTACTCAGTGGAGCGAATTTCAAATGTCCAGCCAAGAGCTGCTTCACAAGCAGATTCAGCTGAGAATGCTCTGGCTGCTTCACAAAGTAAAGCGCAGCCGGTGCACTCCATCACACTACCTGGCCAGAAAAAGGTTCCTAAACCTTAAGTACCGCAGAGTCCATGCAGCTGGAGCACACCCAGAAGGACCCGTCCAGATGGAAGGCGTTCTTCAAGTACCCCCCTGCTCCAAGCAGCTTTGAAATGGAGCACAACACACTGCGGCTGGGCAGCTTCCTTCTCAGATAGACGTGCTGTCACATTATTCACTCTCGCAGCTCCGTTGCCCACTTGCAGCAGCTGCTACCAAAGAAAAAGGCTCCAGGAGTAAAAGCCACTGCTGAGCTGCACTATCCCCTTGCCTCACGTAAAGCACCAGAAACTGTCCGCTGCACTCTGTATTTCCATTCTCCGCCGCATCTACCACTGTCATCTCTGCATCTCGAAGCATAAACCTCGTCACAATTGTTTCCGGGGAAAGCTGGAAGACAAATAGGTAGCAGCACAAGTAGCTGCAGGTTGAACTTTCTGTTTTCAACTGCTAATTTGAATCCGAAAACAAGCGAGTGACAGCCACGCTTCCTCTTGCAGCCTGTGCGATGCACACACCAGCTCGGTGCTTTGCCTTCACTCTTATGCTCTTCGTACCATGTCGCGCTTCCGTTTTGCTGGCGATGAACCGTCGTCTACTTGTCGCACAAAGAGCACGGTGCGCAGCCGGTGCCCTCCATCACACTACCTGGCCAGAAGAAGGTTCCTAAACCTTAAGTGGCGCAGAGTCCATGCAGCTTGAGTGCATCCAGAAGGACGCGTTCAGATAGAAGACGTTCTTCAAGTACCCCCCTGCTCCAAGCAGCCTTGAAACTGAGCACAACACTGCGGCTCGGGAGCTTCCTTCTCAGATGGACGTGCCGTCACAATATTCACTCTCGCAGCTCCGTTGCCCACCTGCAGCAGCTGCTACCAAAGAAAAAGGCTCCAGAAGTAAAAACCACTGCTGGGAAGCACTTTCCCTCAAGTAAAAAAAAATACACTGTCCGCTGCACTCTCTATTTCCCTTCTCCACCGCATCGCGAAGCATAAACCTAACCGCAATTGTTTCCAGGGAAAGCTGGAAGAGAAATAGGTAGCAGCACGAGGAGCTGCAAGTTGGACTTGAAGTTTCCGACTGGTAACGTGAATCCGAAAACAAGCGAGGCGCAGCCAGGCTTCCTATTGCAGCCTGTGCGATGCACACACCAGCTCGCTGCTTTGCCTTCATTCTTATGCTCTTCGTAGCAGGTCGCGCTTTCGTTTTGCTGGAGACGGACCGTCGTCTACTTGTCGCACAAAGAGCGTGATGCTGGAAGCGAAATACTCGAGGCTGCTGCTTCTGCCGAAACACGCTTAGGCTATGCAATTTCTCTTTAGCGCTACGTAGCACCACAGTCTGTCTGCTTTGTAGCCTGATTCCTAACGGAAAGCTTCTCGGCTACGTCTGGCACAGAGAACAGTTTTAGGTCAACTAGCTTACCCAGAGCTCACCCCCGACGAGTGAGAACTTGTATTTGCACCACATTCCAGTGGCAGCCCTCTTTCTTTTACAGCCTGCTCAGCGCCGTCAGATCGCAGTGCTCTCTGCACCTTCCTTCTCAGTTCCAAGTACCACCGCGCACATTACAGCCTTGCAGGGAGCGAAGACGCGGATAGGCATCTCGCACAGAAGAACGTGGCTGGAAGAAAAGATGTTCTGCCTTTTCCCTCCTCGTCGCCCAGATTGTGTTGTTGTATTGAAAGCCTTGGCCAGCGAAAGGCTAATCCAGCCAGTGTTTCTCTCTTGACGCATTTCGCTGAGCAAGAGCTGAGGAAAATCCTCGCACAGCACACTGTGGGATGCGTGCAATGCTGACGCTTAAGAGCGGCACAGCTAAAAGTCATCGCTGGGCTTCAGTTATGTCCACACCGCAAAAGGCGAAGAAGGAAGCAGCTGGGCCACGGCTTAATGTACTCAGTGGAGCGAATTTCAAATGTCCAGCCAAGAGCTGCTTCACAAGCAGATTCAGCTGAGAATGCTCTGGCTGCTTCACAAAGTAAGGCGCAGCCGGTGCACTCCATCACACTACCTGGCCAGAAGAAGGTTCCTAAACCTTAAGTACCGCAGAGTCCATGCAGCTGGAGCACACCCAGAAGGAGGCGTCCAGATGGAAGGCGTTCTTCAAGTACCCCCCTGCTCCAAGCAGCTTTGAAACGGAGCACAACACACTGCGGCTCGGCAGCTTCCTTCTCAGATAGACGTGCCGTCACATTATTCACTCTCGCAGCTCCGTTGCCCACTTGCAGCAGCTGCTACCAAAGAAAAAGGCTCCAGGAGTAAAAGCCACTGCTGAGCTGCACTATCCCCTTGCCTCACGTCAAGCACCAGAAACTGTCCGCTGCACTCTGTATTTCCATTCTCCGCCGCATCTACCACTTTCATCTCTGCATCTCGAAGCATAAGCCTCGTCACAATTGTTTCCGGGGAAAGCTGGAAGACAAATAGGTAGCAGCACAAGTAGCTGCAGGTTGAACTTTCTGTTTTCAACTGCTAATTTGAATCCGAAAACAAGCGAGTGACAGCCACTCTTCCTCTTGCAGCCTGTGCGATGCACACAGCAGCTCGCTGCTTTCCGCCTCCATTCTTCCGCTCTTCGTACCATGTCGCGCTTTCGTTTTGCCGGAGTCGAACCATCGTCTACTTGTCGCACAAAGAGCACGGTGCGCAGCCGGTGCCCTCCATCACACTACCTGGCCAGAAGAAGGTTCCTAAACCTTAAGTACCGCAGAGTCCATGCAGCTTGAGTGCATCCAGAAGGACGCGTTCAGATAGAAGGCGTTCTTCAAGTACCCCCCTGCTCCAAGCAGCCTTGAAACTGAGCACAACACACTGCGGCTCGGCAGCTTCCTTCTCAGATAGACGTGCCGTCACATTATTCCCTCTCGCAGCTCCGTTGCCCACTTGCAGCAGCTGCTACCAAAGAAAAAGGCTCCAGGAGTATAAGCCACTGTTGAGCTGCACTATCCCCTTGCCTCACGTAAAGCACCAGAAACTGTCCGCTGCACTCTGTATTTCCATTCTCCGCCGCATCTACCACTGTCATCTCTGCATCTCGAAGCATAAACCTCGTCACAATTGTTTCCGGGGAAAGCTGGAAGACAAATAGGTAGCAGCACAAGTAGCTGCAGGTTGAACTTTCTGTTTTCAACTGCTAAATTGAATCCGAAAACAAGCGAGTGACAGCCACGCTTCCTCTTGCAGCCTGTGCTATGCACACACCAGCTCGGTGCTTTGCCTTCATTCTTATGCTCTTCGTACCATGTCGCGCTTTCGTTTTGCTGGCGATGAACCGTCGTCTACTTGTCGCACAGAGAGAATGGTGCCAGCAGAGAAACGCTCCAGGCTGCTGCCTCTGCCGAAACACGCCTGGGCTATTCCCCCCAGTGCTAGGTAGCACAACATTCTATCTGCATTGTGGTCTTAATCTTAAGGGAAAGATTCTCGACTACGTCTCACACAGAGAACTGTGCCGGGACAATACATGTGTTTTATTATCCCTTCTCGATATAAGACTATGGTGCTGCGTTGGAACTGTTGGCCAGTGGAAGGCTAATCCAGCATGTGCTTCCCTCCTGATGCATTTCGCTGAGTGAGAGCGGAGGAAAATCTGTGCTCCGCACACTGTGGATGCGTGCAGTATACACGCAGAAGAGCGGCACAGCTCATAGCCATCGCACACACCAGCCCAGTGCCATGGGGCTGCGGTCTTCTCCCTTACCGGCGCTGGACAGAACTGAAGCATTCAGCTTTGGCTCTCTTCAGTGTGTGTACTGCACGCATCCACAGTGCGCTGTGCACGGATTTTCCTCAGCGCTACGTGCAAGTACAGCCTTTCTGCTTCGCAGAGCCAAGCTGTCCGCGCAAGCCCTCACTCAGAGAAATTTGTCAGGAGAGAAGCACTTGCTGGATTAGCATTTTACTGGCCAACAGTTCCAATGCAGCACCGTAGTCTTATTGCGAGAAGGGGTAATAAAACCCACGCTTTCAGTACAGCACCACAATCCGGGCGACGAGGAGGCGAAAAGAACATCTTTTCGCCTTTGCACGATCTTCTCTGCGGCACATCTATCCACGTCTTTGTTCCCTGCAAGGTTGTACGGTTCACGGTGGAACTTGGAACTGAGAAGGAAGGTGCAGAGAGCACCGCGATCTAACGGCGCTGTACAGGCTGTGAAAGAAAGAGAGCTACCACTAGAATGTGGTGCAAATACAGGTTTCCACGCCTCGGGGGTAAACTCCGAGTAAGCTTGTTGACCTAAAACTGATCTCTGTGCCAGACGTAGCCGAGAATCATTCCCTTGACATTCAGGCTACAACGCAAACAGAATGTGGTGTTATCAAAGGCTGCGAAAGAAAGTGCATAGCCCAGGTGTGTTTCGGAAGGATCAGCAACCTGGAGCGTTTCTCTGGAGCCTTTCTCTGCTGGCACCGTTCTCTCTGTGCGACAAGTAGACGACGGTTCGTCGCCAGCAAAACGAAAGCGCGACATGGTACGAAGAGCGGAAGAATGGAGGTGCAAAGCAGCGAGCTGGTGTGTGCATCGCACAGGCTGCAAGAGGAAGAGTGGCTGTCACGCGCTTGTTTTCGGATTCAAATTAGCAGTTGAAAACAGAAAGTTCAACCTGCAGCTACTTGTGCTGCTACCTATTTCTCTTCCAGCTTTCCCCGGAAACAATTGTGACGAGGTTTATGCTTCGAGATGCAGAGATGACAGTGGTAGATGCGGCGGAGAATGGAAATACAGAGTGCAGCGGACAGTTTCTGGTGCTTGACGTGAGGCAAGGGGATAGTGCAGCTCAGCAGTGGCTTATACTCCTGGAGCCTTTTTCTTTGGTAGCAGCTGCTGCAAGTGGGCAACGGAGCTGCGAGAGTGAATAATGTGACGGCACGTCTATCTGAGAAGGAAGCTGCCGAGCCGCAGTGTGTTGTGCTCCGTTTCAAAGCTGCTTGGAGCAGGGGGGTACTTGAAGAACGCCTTCCATCTGGACGGGTCCTTCTGGGTGTGCTCCAGCTGCATGGACTCTGCGGTACTTAAGGTTTAGGAACCTTTTTCTGGCCAGGTAGTGTGATGGAGTGCACCGGCTGCGCTTTACTTTGTGAAGCAGCCAGAGCATTCTCAGCTGAATCTGCTTGTGAAGCAGCTCTTGGCTGGACATTTGAAATTCGCTCCACTGAGTACATTAAGCCGTGGCCCAGCTGCTTCCTTCTTCGCCTTTTGCGGTGTGGACAAAACTGAAGCCCAGCGATGACTTTTAGCTGTTCTCTGCGTGCAGCTGCTGGATGTTTGGAAGGGTTTTGGGATCCGCGAGAGGTGGAGGGTAGGATGCTACATAGAGCTTGAAGGAAAGTGCGTATCTGCAGGGCCTTTGATGCAGTTCAGTGGGTGCGAGTTACATGTTGAGCATGTTCATGATGGCACAGAAAAGGTTCTGAAAAGAAAGAGGCCGTGCTGGAACTGCCTTTACTTTTGCCGCTTAGAAACTGCCCAGCCAACAATGAAAAGATTCCTCTTGCTTCCCCGCTACGGGCAGGATCACATCCTTTTATGTCTCCAAGAGGCAGGATGCACAGCGGAGCTCTTCCACCAACTGCACCCACACGACCGGGGCCGCGCCAGCGAAGCGCTTGGCTTTTTCCCGGGCACTGTCAGCGCTCATGGAAACAACCACACGATGGCGCTGTAGACTTGCAAAAGAAGGCCAAGCACCCGGCCCAGCTCGAAACCACCCCAAGGGCAAAGGCAACTTGCACACGTCCCTGCACTCAAATCAACGGTGTCAGGACAAAAAGATTTCCCTCACCTTCCCCTTCCAAGAGCAGACTCCTCTTTACACCACACTCCAAGAGCCAGAAAAACCTCTTTGGCCCAAGCAAATCTTTTCCCTCTCGCAGATTCTGCCCACCAACTTGAACCCCTGGCAAAAACAGAGCTCAGTGCCAGCTGAGGAAGATCTTGCTGCCTACAACTTCACCTGCACCCCTCAAACTAGCAGCACACACGCTGTTCTCAGCACTCTCCTTCTCAGCTCTAGGTACCATCCTAAGCCTTCCCTCTCCCAGAGTCAGGGTCCAAAGACAACGGCACCAGGGACTGCTCACACACCGAAGGCACCAGGACAAAAGGCTCACGAGCTTGGCCTTTGCATTCCCACTGACAGCTCAACAGCTCTAACCCAGAGAGAGCTCTGCCTGTTGGGAAAAGCCTTTAAAATCCCTAAGAGCACCTGATGTGCACATCCACACCTGCTTTCCTTGCCAAAGAGAGCAACTACAAGCCCATCTCCAAAGAAACGGCATCCCCTCCTCCAAAATGCAACACATCCAGCGACTGATCCACCTCCAGTATTGAATATGTCCAGCAATTGCCCCTACACGCACAGGGGCCAGAAGAGAAATGTCTTGCTGGACTATTCCTCCCCATGGTACCTTAACATCTGCTCCAGCAACACGGGCACTATGTCCTTGCCTTCCCAAGGAAAGGCACTCCGAGTCTCTTGGCCTTGCCTTGCCTTCAGTACCGTGTCTAGTTCTTCTTAAGCTACCCTTGCTCTGCTTCCTTTGCCTACGTCTGCCTTGCCTCGCACTACCTACAACTTGCTGGCTTTGCTTTGCCCTGCCTACCACTCTTTCCCTTGCCTTCCATGCAGGCAAGGCGCTGCAAACCAAGTGCAGGCAATTGTGGGCAAGTCAAGGGAGAGGTAGGCAAGGCCAGAGCAGTGAGGGGAAAGCAAATGGAGTGGTAGGCAAGAGAAGGCCCAGAAGTTAGAGGCAAGGCTGGCCGTAGGAAGGAAAGTCCACTGATGGGAAGGCCAGGCAGAAACAGGAAGGGCTTGGCAAGCCAAGGCCCTGGAGGAAAGCAGTAGGCAGGTCAAGGGCCATGCAAAGGAATGCAAGGCTACAGAGGGCTAGCAGGGCAAGGCAAGGAAACTGTTGTGTTGCCAAGGCAAGGCCAGGCAAGGCAGGTGAGAAGTACATTCAATGACTGCTAGTACACAAAAGTGGCCCGGACCAAGTGCTCTGTGTGGCCTTGATCCCGCGTGGGTCATCTCTCCTCTGCACCTAAAAGACTTGAGCTACCTGCTTTGCTTTGTATGCAAAAGAACTCTCATTCTGGTCCCCGAGCTCAAGGGCAAAATGTG
Source organism: Aphelocoma coerulescens (assembly GCF_041296385.1). NCBI lineage: Eukaryota > Metazoa > Chordata > Aves > Passeriformes > Corvidae > Aphelocoma > Aphelocoma coerulescens. The sequence goes on from NW_027184081.1 coordinate 1,164,917, forward strand.
AATTGCCCTTCCAAGATTCAAGACATGCAAGGATTGCTCCCAGACAAAGGCTGCCCATAGAGATGAGTGTGGCAACATGCGTCCTCCTCCCCTGGTCTTCCTCTCATGGGATCCTGAAACACCGGAGATGCTTGAGAGCTTTGAGATTCCTAGGAGGAGCAGAAAGGGCAGGGCAAGGGCATGAAAGGTCATTGAAAAGGGGTCTTGAATTCCAGGTGGGGGGAGGGGTGAGCAAGGTCATGCAAGGCAAGGGAGGGGTTCAAGGGCAAGGCAAGGCAAGTGGTGGCTTTGCGAGGCGAGGCAAGGCAGTGAGGGTCCTAGAAGGAAAAGGAAAGCTGAGGCCAGACCTAGACGAATGTGAAAGGAAGTCAGGTGGGGGATGGGTGAGCAAGTCAATGCAAGGCAGGGGAGAAAAGGCAGGTTGAGGGAAGGCTACAGAGGGGGCAGCAAGGAAATGCAAGGCATGGGGAAGCATGTGAGGAGTGGGCGCTGCCAGCCGGCCGGGATGGCAGGGGCGGGGCCACTGCAAGTAGCATGGGGGGGATGTGGACGGGGGTGTTAGTGTGCGGCAGGTGTGTGTGTGTGTGTGTGCAGCGGAGTGCAGGGTAAGTGCAGGTGTGTGTGTGCGCATACGGGGGTTTTGTGCCGGGTGCTGTGCCGGGGGGAGCCGTTCCACCGCCAAGAAGGTGTGGGAGTGAAAGGAGTAACATAGATGTGTCTTTACAAAGAGACCGTGTGAATCCGTCCTTAGACAAGGCTAGGAATTTACAGGGAGGGAAGTAAGAGAAGAAAGTATTAGCTCTAGAAACTGTTACTAATCAACAGAGACTGTTGCTCAGCCAAGGCCCTGTTAAATTCCTGAACCTAGAGCAAGGCAGCAAAGACTTAATAGCATTAGGAATAGGTTCGTTTTCTTCCTTTTCCATACCAAAAGGGGGGTGCATATTAGAGGGGGGAATAGAGTAGGCAGTTCCGGCAGTCTGTAATTCCCGAGTACCTCAGAGGGTGCTGTTGCCAGGAACTTAGCAGAAAAAGGGGGCTGCGTCCCGCAATCATTTGAGAGACTCCATGGCAAAAGCCCCATGGCCTCTCCCTGGAGTTGAAGAATGTTACAGGACTCCTCTGTCTCCTTTTTGGTGGATGAAGAAACTCAGAAAGCAACACTTCTGCCAGAACTCTCCAAGATGCCCCCTTTGCTCCCAGTGACTCCATCACTGCCCGGGAAGCTGTCTTTTCTACCAGAGATGTTCGAGATACAGTTAAAAGTCGTGCGGCAGAGAAAAAAGGCAAGAATTGGTTTACAAGGGATGGCAAACAAGAGATACCAGAGCCTTTGGCCCTACCAATACTAAAACAACTCCGTGAAGAGAGTCCTTGCATTTCCTGAGGATTGGCAGAAGCCTTCCTCATGATGCATGTTGCTGTGGGTCTTTTTAGACTGGCAAAACGAGCTGTTGAAGGTTGCTTGATCTGTGCTAAAGCAAACAGCCGAGTTACAAAGTAACCTGCCAGGGGAGGGAGGCCTTGGGCTGCATGTCCCTTCCAAAGACGCCAGGTGGATTTTCCTGAGATGCCCCAAGTGGCAAGGCTTAATATCTTCTGGTAATCGTATGTCAGCTAGCAAGGTGGCCAGAAGCATTTCCAACTGCTTCAGCAATGACAGGATCAGTTATTAAGGCATTGTTGGAACAAGTCATTCCAAGATAAAGCATTGTAGAAGCAATAGACTCAGATAGGGGAACTCATTTTACAGGAAAGATCCTTCAAGGGGTTTTGGCTTCTTTAGGAATACAATGGAACCTCCATAGGCCCTGGCACCCCCAGAGCTCGGCTCGGGTAGAATACAATGAATAGAGAAATAAACACCTTTTGAAGCTGGTAATAGAAATCAAGATGCCATGGGTAGGGCTTTGGACATTGGCTTTGGCGAGAATGAGGGCCCGACCCAGAAGAGAGATTCAGTTATCTCCCTTTCAATCGTCGTTTGCAATTACCCTGGTAAGTCTCAACCTTGGGGTGGGGGGGGGGAGGGGGGTAGAGGCAAGTGATGTATATTTAAAACCATCTGTGGCCAGGATACTGCTTCTTGTGAAACCCCTTCAACAGGAAGCTCAGCTGGCACAAGCCCCGCCTTTGGACTTTGCTGCTTGTAACATCCAACCGGGAGATTGAGTCCTAGTTAAGGGGTAGAAAGAAGCGCCAATGGTGGTGAAATGGCGTGGCCCATTCCAAGTGTCACTGACCACAGAAACAGCCATCAAGACAGCTGAACACAGGTGGACCCGTCACACTTGGGTCAAGGTCTCTGAAGCCTCAGAGATTTGCACATCTCGGCTGGAGGAGAAAGCCGGGAGGCCGTGACTGACACTCTGCAGGAGCGGGCTGGAGCAGTAGCCAGTGCTTCAACATCAGAGGAAGCCCTGCGTGCCTACCCACAGACCATCTGCTGAAATAGTCTGTATGGGCATCCCTCCTCTAGAATCTCCACTCACTGGGGGGCTAATACTTGCGGCCATTGTTGTACGTTAGGTGGTTTCTGTGTCTTCAATTGCCACAGGTGGTGCAGAAGACAACGTGAAAATTAGACTAGCTAATTAGATCACACTATTAAAACATTTTCCTTAATAATTCTACTTTTATATGGTCAGCTAAGTTTAGGCCAGGAGTGGGAGAATCAATTTGCAGCCTTAGGAGAAGAAGTAGCAAAAGTTTTTAACCTTAGCAATTGCTGGCTCTGTGGAGGGCCAGGAGGATCTGAAGAGTGGCCATGGTTGGCTAGCCCAGCTGAACCTAAGTGGTGGGTCAACACCCGACGTGAGGTCCATACTAGGACAGGATTTTGGGCCGAAGAAGGAAGTCCATGGCCACTTCATTCTTCTCAAAAAGGCACTTATTGCCTAAACAGGACAGGGCATGTCTATGTAGGAAAAGGCGTTTGTCAATTGACTTTCCCTCTGGGTTTAAACCATTGGGTTTCGAGCCCCAATTGCCCTCCTTACAATTGTTCCAAATATCAAGGCAAATGCAATCAAATACCTGTTCGGCTCACTAATGGTAGCTGCGCAAGGTGTTCTTGCCACACTTACCAAAAATATTTGGAAGCCTGTAAAGCAATGGGGAGGAACAAGGGCTTTTTTGACCACCTATTTTTGAGCTGTCCCCACAAAAATTCCACAAGTAGAAGACATGTTGTTTGTGATTATCAGTGGGAATGGCAACACCCGATTGGAACTCAAAGCCTTTTAGTGAGTTCTGCTCCAAATGCAACCAAGCAGCTTGCAGATGTAAAAGTAGATGGGAACCCTGTGTGGGAGCTTGGAAATGCAAATACTGTGACCCTTATGGTGGGGCAACTATTGTTGGAGGACCGTTAGGCCCGGGAATCCTCCTGTATTTTGACCCACCAATTGATGGCCAAGGGTAGGAAGGCCCCTTTGCTAATGGAACATGGGCTTTGAAAGGACATTATTGGATTTGCGGCCAATATGCTTAGCTCAGGCTACCTCCAAACTGGTCAGGGATATGGTATATTTATTAGACCATTGTTCTTTTTGCTACTACAAGTTCAGGGAAATCGCTTAGGAATCAAAATCTGTGATGATTTAATTAGAGAAAAGCAGTCAGCTGATGCAGCCCTGGCTGGAGGGAGCACCCCAATTTGAATGAGATAGTTAGGTTACAGGCTGTCTCGGAAATAATTACCAACCAGCCAGCCACAGCTCTTGACCTTCTAGCTGACCAACCCACTTGAACGAGGAAAGCGGTATTTCAACATTGGATGGTATTAGATTATCTGTTAGCAGAAGAAGGAGGAGTTTGTGGGAAATTAAATGACTCGAGCTGCTGTTTGCAAGCAGATGACAGCGGAAATGTGGTCAAACAAATAACAAAGGAAATAACGCCAGCTCATGGACCTGTCCAAATGTTGAAAGGATGGTAATGGGACATGTTTGCATGGTTAACTGGCCAGCTATGGGCTAAATGAATACCATTTCTCCTCTTATATGCTATAGCAACTCTCATCTTTTTACCATGCGTGACACCATGCTGGGTGCAGCTCTTTCAGCAGGTGCTCAAGGGGATGCCGCTAGCAGCCATGCCTACCTGATCCAGAAATGCATACAAAAGGACAGAAAAGGATGTCACTGCAAATAATAGCAAAACCCAAGAAGGCTCCAGAAGAAAAAATTGAATCAATGGTAATTAAGGTTTGTAAAGACAAATACAGATCAAATTAAAAGAGGAGGGATTGAAAGGAGTGAGATGGATGAGTCCTTACAATCAGACCGTGTGAATCGGCCTGTAGACAAGGCTAGGAACTTATGGGTAGTGAAATAACAGAAGAAATGATTAGTTCTCGAGAACTGTTACTAATCATCAGAGACTGTTGATTAATCGAGGCTGTATTAAATTCCTGAACCTAGAGCAAGGCAACAAAGACTTAATATTATTAGGAATGGTTTCTTTTTCTTTCTTTTCGATGCCAAAAGGGGGGTGCATATTAGAGGGGGGCATAGAGTAGGCAGTTCCGGAAGTCTGTATCTCCCGAATACCTCAGCCAGTGGGGAAAAGGAAGAGGGCGTTGTGGCCGGGAACTTGGCATCAAAAGGGGGCTGCATCCCGCAACCGTTTGACAGACCCCATGGGAAAAGCCCCATGGACTCTCCCTGTAGTCGAAGAATGTTGCAGGACTCCTCTGTCTCCTTTTCGGACATAAACCTCAGGCATCGTGGATTAATTTTCCCTAACGGCAGCGACCTACCGCGTGGTCTCCGTGCTCCTCCCCAGCCCCCCGGGAGGTGTAAAATAGTTCCCGGCGGCTCCCACCGCGCGTTACAGACGGCTGCGCGGCCCCGGGGCTGCCCGCTGTGCTCCCCTGCCCCGCCAGGGCTGCCCGCGGGCTGCGGAGCCACGTCGCCACCGGCGCGGCCAGGGCCGGGGCCCTTCTCGACAGCAGCCGAGGGGCTGCGGAGCGGGCGGCTGCGGGACGAGCAGCTATTTTATGCCCCGCGCTGCTGCCGCCTCCATCTAGCTCTCCATCGCGCCGCCGGCCGCCCCCCGCCTGGCGCGCTCACGCTCGGCCGCACTCGCCGCCCGCCCAGCCTCGCCGGAAGCTCTCCCGCCCGGGCCGTGCCCCGGCTCCGCCTGCGGCTCGGCAGGGCCCGGCCGCACGCGTGCTGCGTGGCTCGTGGCACCCGCGTTGCGCCGCAGGCGACGGGGAAAGCGGGGCGGGCCGGCGCCGCCGTGGTAGCGCGAGGAGAGGAGCGCCCGGGCGGGGCGGCGAGTGGTGCGGCGGTGAGCGCTTCTGCTTCCTGTCGCTCGGCGGCCGCCCACGGCAGGTGCCGTGTGACTCCGCGGAGCGGCGGGGCCGGCCGGGCGGTGCGCGGCCAAGCTTTCGGCCAGCGGCGGCCGCAGCGAGAGGCTGCTGGCACTGCCCGTGCCGGTGGAGAGAGCGGGGATCCGAGGCCGGCCTTCCCAGGGCGACGAGGGGTGGCCGCCTTTACCGCGCTGCCCTCCCTGCAGCACGTGGCCGATTCCGGCGAACCCGGCGTCCCAGCAGCGGCGCGGGCGGGAGGGAGTGGGGAGCGCGCTCGGTTGCCGTGCCGGCCGCTCCCGCCCAGCGCTGCGCTCCGCCGAGGCGTTTTCCCGCCCGTCCTGGGCGAGACGTAAGGGACGCTGAACTTGGAGCTTGGCTGTCAGTGGGAGCAACTCCCCTCCATTGTCGATGTCTTTTTCCTGCCCTCCGATTCCGCTACCTTGTGGTAGGTGCGATGGTGCTGAACAAGGGCGGTGTCTTGGCACAGTTGCTGGCATAGATGGTGCGGGAGCTCCACGCAAGGAGCTTTGAGTGGCATGTGTGAGGGTAGGAGGGTACGGCACCCATAGCTGAAGGCAAAAAATGTCGGGGCATGTCATCAGCCGCAGTCATGCTAAGTTGTTCATCTTTGCAAACTGCTTGCCGAGTTGTTCCTTTCTTAGGTAATGGGGGTTTGTATCAACCAGAACTGCATATGGTCAGTATTTGCAGAGAAGGCTACTTGGACTGTTGTTGAAGTCAGTGTAGCAGTTTCTATGGCATTCTGCACAAAAAGTGACAGGTCTCTCTGTGTTCCCCAATTCTTAACAAAGATGAAGTTAGCAAACCCCTGAAAAGAGGTTTTGCAAAACTTCAGGGATTTTTTCCTACTAGTACTGTAGAGACAACCATCGTCACCTTGTCTTTCCAAAAGTGAAGGTTACCGATTTTTGTCCAAGAGCATCAAGTGCTTTTGATCAGCGTTTGTGTGCATGCATTAGCCTTGTTCTTGTTCTTCCTTGGAGAACTTTTACAGTACTCAGATGATCTGTGTAGGCTGCAGACTGCAGTGGTGAACTTCAAGGCTTCCAGCAGAAGGGAGATGCTGTCCACGCTTTGGTTCCTCCTTAGTCTGAACCTTCAATGTCCAATAACGCAGCGTTTGGTGCTCGAGGCACCGACTCTGGCGTGCCCCAGGTCAGAGACAGTCCAGCTGCGTTACCTCCACGCGTCGCTGAAGCGACTTCGGGATCAGGAAAAGAGCTGCTTGCTGGGCTAGCTAGCTGGCTTCTCTGCAGAGGGAAACACGGCAGGAGCCGATGATGTCGGCTCACGTTAGCTCAGAGACAAAGGAAGAGAGAGGCTGTTCAGGTCTGGCTTCTAACAGGTTTAATGCGATAGGATGATGATGAGGTCGGATTGATGGGAATCCGCTCCTTGGAGCCTTGTCCTCAGTTTTATAGGGAATTTGAAAACCCCCTGTAACTATTCCTGAAAAGACCTGCCTTGCTAAATTAGTGCCTTTTAAGTCTTGTGTCCCCAGGATAGAACAACAAACTCACAAAGATAACGGCAGTGGATCTACGGGACTTCCGCAGGCCTTCTGGGCTGCAGACATCTCTGACTAAAGGCTCTAAAAAGGCGGAACCAAGGAGTGGCCATGCAGAACAGCTCCAGGAAAAGTTTTAATATGAATGAAGAACAGACAGTAAAAATGGTATAAAAAGGACTCGCCTCTAGCATCAGGTGTGCTCTTGGCAGAGCGCCAAGGCACCCGGCCGTTACCCCTTTGCTTTATTTTATGTGTCTCTTATTGTCTTTATATTAAACGCTTTAAATTCTCACAGGAGAGTGAACCTTCTCTTATTGTCTTTATATTAAACTCTTTAAATTCTCACAGGAGAGTGAACCTCGTTTTTCACAACTGGGGGCTCGTCCCGGATCTACACCTCGCCTCTGAAAAGCGTGGGAGGATTCAAGAAGCAAGGGTAAGGCGCCTCCCGCCCAAGTTGGCAGGACCTTTGCTTAGCATCCTCTGGCGCGATTTGGTGGCAGCAGGGCAATACCCGGAGGACAAGAAAGACACAAAAATAAAGCAAATGAAAGAGAGCGCTCTCGACAAAAATCCCACAGACACTGGAAAAGAAACAGGACTGGCAAGTATTGTCCAAAGAAAAAGTGGGTGGTTACGGGAGATGAGTGTGTGTGAATGGTCATACATGAAATCCCTATTTGTGCTTGGTCTTTGCATATTAAGTGTTTGTTTGCACCCTTCCCAGTAAAAAAAAAAAAAAATCCCCAGTTAAAAGTTCCCCAGTTAGAATCCCTTTTCAAACATTAATCACTTGTACACCATAAGAGTTATCCTTCCTGTGTTTACTGTATACTTTTACAAGTGTTTTAAGATGTTGGATGTATTTTAGTACTTTTTTTAGGTGTTTTTACTTGTACTTTGGTTCCAAGGCAGATTTCAAAACCCCAGTTCCAACAAACAGCCCAGCCCCCATAGCCATTACCCTGTAAGCTCTATGGCAACCTGAATTTTAATGACCCTTATCTCAACTAGTACCACCCCTCTGACAAGGATGAGCCATTGGTGGACAGAGATAATCTGTCAAAGGGAAAACACCAATCACCTTGAACCGAAGGGGTGGGCTGTGGGTGGGCTGTGGGTGGAGCAAAGACACTATAAAACAGGGAGCACGAGAAAGGCACGCCCCTTCTCTCCAGCCTTGCTGAGGTGGAGTTCAGTGCTGGGAAGGCGTATTCCTATCAAGGAACTTTTAGTAATTTTTTTTTGGCTTTTGGGCCGGCCAAAGGCCAGCCTAGCACTGCAAGCCCTTTTTCTCTACCTGAGGTTCAGTGCTGTTTCAGCCAGAAGATCAAAAATCCCTGCACTCCTGGGGCATACCATCTACCGAGCCATAGGATCCCAAATTTTTAATTTTTTTCACTTTTCCGTTCTTAATAAATTGTTTTAATTTTTAACTAAGAGTTGTCTCATTCCTCACATGAATGAGACGCGGGCTGGTTGCCCCCAGATCTGCGAAGCGAGTGTGGCAGTCTCTGAGTGCTGCGGCTCCGTCTTGTTCGCGAGAACAGCGGCCAGCCAGGAGACGAAGCGAGAGATAAGAGGAGTGAAAGAATCTCCCGGGGTGACTGGGACGGGGTCCCAGGGAAGGGGTTGCAAAGTGGGAGCTACCCCCCCCCCCCATATGCTGGGTTGAGGAAAACTCCAAGAGCACCCAGGGCCTAAAAGTACCCCAAGAGAAGTTGGGGGGTTGGATGCTAGCAATGCTGGGTTGAGGGAAATCCAAGAGCACCCAGAATCCTAAGGATTATATCATACCCATGGGTGGATACTAACAAGTGACTTGAAAGAGGTACCTTATTATTCTGTTGTAAGAATGAGAGAGTGAACAAATATTAAAAAGAGTGAATGTGTGAATGAAAAACTGTGTAATTAGAAGTTAACTTTGTTTTTGGGGAAGGTGGGCTATAGTAAATTTTTTTGGTTTTTGTACTGTGAAAGGGTGGGTAGTATTTTACAGCAGGGAAGATTGGTGTTTTAAAGGAATGAATTAGTATTTCAAAGGGGGGGATAATCATGTGTACTGGCCAAAATATGGGTCTGATGAGGCATGGATTTTCCAGGCTCTAAATGTATTTGTAAATTCAAAAGAGCCATCTCACCCTGAGGAGAGAGAATATGCTTCTTGCTGGACAGGAATTACAAAACCTCTGGGAACCAAAGTCTTTAAACTATCAGAAACCCCAGAGGAAAAGCAAACAGAAGAGAAAAAAGGCTGGGACCCTTTAGAAGTATTGCCTCCACCGCCAGCACTAGAAGCTGCACCCCTCCTCCCAGCTCCGGGGTTTCCTCCGCCGCCAGTATCAGAAGCTGCCTCCCCCCTCCTCCCCCTGGCTCCGGGGCTTCCCCCTCCAGCCCCCCCTCCGCCCGCACCGGGGGCCTTTCCCCCGGCAGCCCTCCCGCCCCAATGGAGCGGGGGGGGAGCCCTGCCCCCGCCCATGCCGGGGATCCCGCCCTTCCCGTATATCTCGGGAATCCCAGCACCCTCAATTGAATCAAGGGAAACGTCACACGTCCCGGCTCCAGCCCCCACCTCTCCTGCCTTGAGAAACCCGGCTTCAGAGCCGGCCCCCACCTCCTGTGCTCCGGAATATTTGGCTTCACTGCCATACCCCACCCCCACCCTCTGCACCACAGAATATTCGGCTTCAGCGCCAGACTTTGAATCTGCCCCTCCTCCCCAGGGGAGTTCGGTGCTTTCTTCCCAAATAAACCCTCTTCTTAACGAAGGAGCACCATACCAGAATACAAGAGGTGCCATTAAGGCTCAGAGGCAGCCCAACAATCCCTCCATTGCTAAACAAACAGAGGGAAGCCGAGAAATTCATTTATTTCCATTAAGAGAAGTACCTATGGGAGGAGGGGGAACGGGCTTTGTAAATGCTCCTCTAACCTCTACAGAGGTTAGGAATTTCAAAAAAGAAATTAAAGGATTATTAGAAGACCCCATAGGTACAGCTGAGCAGTTGGACCAGTTCTTAGGTCCCAACATTTTCACTTGGGAAGAAATGCAATCAATCATGAAAATAATATTCTCCCAAGAAGAAAGAGAAATGATTAGAATTGCTGGAATAAAAATTTGGGAAAGAGAAAACCAACAAGGTCCACCCAGGGATCAGAAAATGCCCATTACACCTCCTAACTGGAACCAAAATAATGAAGCTGGGAGGGGACATATGAATGATTATCGTAATTTGATAATCAAGGGAATAAAAGAGGCGGCACCCCGAGGACAAAATGTCAGAAAGGCCTTTGAGGGGCAGCAAGGGAAGGAAGAAACCCCGACTGAGTGGCTGGAGAGGCTCCGAAAGAATATGAAACAATATTCTGGGATAGACCCAGAGTCCCTAGCAGGGCAAGCCCTGCTAAGAGTTAACTTTGTCACTCATGCCTGGCCAGATATTAGGAAAAAATTGGAAAAAATAGAAGACTGGTATGAGAAACCATTACAAGACCTAGTAAGGGAAGCTCAAAAGATATATATATGTCCGGAGGGATGAAGAAAAAGCCAAAGTGGAAGCAAAGATCATGATAGCCACTATGCGAGAGAGTACCTTCCAAAAAAATCTAAAGCCCTCAGGTAACACTCCTAAACATTCAAGATTCAGAAATGGTGGAAAAGAGAAAAATAAAACCTCAGTACAATTAAGATTCCAAGAACAACCCAGGGATGCCTGTTTTTATTGCAAGGAAGAAGGGCATTATAAAAGAGAATGCCCCCACCTGAGGAGGGATCTGAAAATATTTCAAGAAACACACACAGAAGAACAATAGGAAAGTCATGGGCTCTCTTTTTGGGGGGATAAATACCATCTGGAGCCTTTGATAACTTTAAAAGTAGGCCCCCAAGAGGAAGTATTAGAATTTATAGTTGACACTGGGGCAGAAAGGACTTGTGTGATGAATATTCCAAAAGGGTGTGATGTGAGTAATGATATGGTAAAAGTAACAGGAGCAAAGGGGGAAGGATTTCAAGTCCCTGTCATTAAAGATGTGGTTATTGAAGGGGAAACAAAAATAGGGATAGGGGATGTTTTGTTAGTTCCTGGGGCTGGCAGCAATTTATTGGGAAGGGATTTACAAATCCAACTGGGGATTGGAGTCATACCAGAAGAAGGGAAAATGACAGCCAAAGTGTTAAAACTTAGCCAAGAAGATGAAAGCAAAATTAACAGAGAGGTTTGGGCTGGGGAAGGGAATAGGGGTGGACTAGATATTGACCCCATAAGGGTCACAATTGAAAAACAAGAATGTCCCATTCGTGTACGTCAGTACCCTATATCTTTAGAAGGGAGAAAAGGCTTAAAACCAGTGATAGAAGAATTAATAAAGGATGGGACACTAGAACCTTGTAAATCCCCTCATAATACCCCTATTCTCCCAGTAAAGAAATCTGATGGAAATTATAGATTAGTGCAAGATTTAAGAGAAGTAAACAAAAGAACACGGGCCTGCTACCCTATGGTTCCTAAACCCTGTGGGAGTGTGTTTGTTTAGTTCAGTCCGGGTCTCCCCCCTATGTTCTGTAAGTTTGGTGTACCCCAGTTGGCACCCCCCCCTGTTTCCTTTAAATCACCCTGTCTGTCATTTTTATCTCCTCCCAGGACCCTGTCTGTCACTCTGCCACCCCTCCCAGGCTTCTGGAAAGTTCTAGCCAGGGGGCCAGGTGATTAGTCCTGGGAAAGGAGTCCCTCCCTTCCCCTGTTATAGTTGGTTCCCTTATGTGTCCCTCGTTCTGCTTGCCGCACCCTTCCCTTCCCTGGTTGGTTGTTCTGTACACCCCCCCCCCCCATGCCCCCCCCGCCATAAAATGCCCCGGCGCGCGATCTGCAGGTGCTCTGGGTTGGGCACCCCTGGTGGTTGAGGTCCCCCCGTCCGGAGGGCCAATAAACTTTCTGGATTTAACCCAACTCTGAGCCTGCCCCCTTTCCTCCGCCGTCTGCCTTTATCGCCGCGGTCCCTTGGAAGGACCCACGAGCCAGACCTTTGATCCCTCCGATATCAGAGGCTGGCCCCCGTTGCCTGCTGTGTCCCGAGCTGACCGGGCTGAGTGGGAACTGTTCCCAGAGGACACAACGGCAAATCCCTACACTCTTTTAAGCAAAATTCCACCTCAACATCAGTGGTTTAGTGTGGTGGATCTTAAAGATGCCTTTTGGGCCTGCCCACTGGCAGAGGAAAGCCGAAATATTTTTGCCTTTGAATGGGAAGATCCAAACACAGGGAAAAAGAACCAACTGAGGTGGACTAAAGTGCCACAGGGGTATTGTGAGGCCCCAAATTTATTTGGGCAAGCCTTGGGAGAAATATTACAAACCTTCCCCATTCCCCCAGGAATACAAATTATCCAATATGTAGATGATCTTCTAATATCAGGAGAAGATGAAATTAAAGTCAAAGAAGCTACTATAAAGCTTCTAAATTTTCTTGGGGAAAAGGGACTAAGGGCATCAAAAGGGAAATTACAGTTTGTGGAATCAGAAGTAAAATATCTCGGCCACCTGATAAGCAAAGGTAGCCGAAAACTAAGTCCTGAAAGAATTACAGGGATTTTATCCCTCCCTCCTCCCTCTTCAAAAAAGGAGGTTAGGAGACTGCTGGGGCTACTGGGATATTGCAGACTATGGATTGAAGGATATACACAAGCAGTAAAATTTTTATATGAAAAATTAACAGGGGGAGACAATATACAATGCACCAAAGATGATGATAATAAATTAGAAAAACTGAAGTTGAAACTAGCCTCGGTACCAGCCCTAAGCTTACCCTCACTAGAAAAACCCTTTCACTTATATGTGAATGCAGAAAATGGAGTAGCTCATGGTGTATTAGTCCAGGAATGGGGAGGGGTGAGAAGACCAATAGCTTATTTATCTAAACTATTGGACCCAGTAAGCCGTGGCTAGCCAGTATGCATTCAAGCCATAGCAGCTACTGCTATTTTGGTGGAGGAGAGCCGTAAGCTCACCTTTGGAAGTAAACTGATTGTATACACACCCCATGCGGTCCGGAATGTGCTAAATCAAAAAGCTGAAAAATGGTTAAGAGACTCCAGGATATTAAAATATGAAGCAATTCTGATTGACAGTAATGGTCTAACTATAGAAACAAGCAAAAGCCTCAATCCGGCCCAATTCCTGTATGGAGAACCAAAAGATGACCTGGCACATGATTGCTTAGAAATTATTCAATACCAAACAAAAGTTCGGGAAGATCTAGCAGAACAAGCCCTCTTAGAAGGGGAAAGAATATATGTGGATGGTTCATCCAGATGCTTGCAAGGAAAAAGAATGTCAGGATATGCCTTAGTCGATGGGATAAATATGCAGACCATCGAAAAAGGAAAACTACCTTCAAATTGGTCGGCGCAATCTTGTGAATTATACGCTCTAAAGAGAGCACTGGAGCATTTAGCACACAAAAAGGGGACCATCTATACTGATTCAAAGTATGCCTTTGGGGTAGTACATACCTTTGGGAAGATCTGGGAAGAAAGAGGTTTACTAAATTCAAAGGGGAAGGAACTGATACATGAAGGCCTGATTTCAGAAGTGTTGGAGGCATTAAAATTGCCTGAAGAAATAGCCGTAGTGCATATCAAAGGACACCAAAAAGGGATGACCCCAGAAATAAGAGGGAATAATCTAGCAGACCAAGAAGCCAAAGATGCAGCAGAAAATGGGACCGAACGAATTATGTTAATCCTGACCCCAGAAAGGGGAGAATTGGAAATCCCCAGATTTAGTAAAGAAGAAGAAAAAGAATTATTTAAGATAGGGGGAGAACAAGATCAATCTGGAAAATGGAAACTCCCTGATGGGAGACAGTTACTTAATAAGCCACTCACTAAGAGAATATTAGAAGATATGCATCAAAAAACTCATTGGGGTACTCAAGCTTTGTGTGATCATTTTCTAAGAAATTATGGGTGTATTGGAATCTTTGGGAACTGTATAACTTGCCAAAGAGTGAATAGGAAAATAATGAGAAAAACAACATTAGGAGGCCGCGAGTTAGCTCTGCGACCATTCCAAAGTATCCAAGTAGATTTCACTGAACTTCCTCAAGTACAGAGATGGAAGTTCCTATTAGTAATAGTAGACCACCTAACTCATTGGGTAGAAGCAGTTCCTGCTACTAGAGCTACAGCTAACATAGTATGCAAAACCCTTCTGGAACAAATTATTCCCAGATATGGAATGGTTAATAAAATAGACTCAGATAGAGGAACACATTTTACATCCAAACTCTTACAACAAATAACTCAAGCCTTGGGAATAAAATGGGAATTACATACCCCCTGGCACCCACAAAGTTCAGGCCGAGTAGAAAGAATGAACCAGACTTTGAAAAAAACTTTAACAAAATTAATGATTGAAACTCAAATGTCATGGGTCAAATGCTTACCTTTGGCTCTGTTGAGAGTCCGAACACAGCCCAGGTCAGACCTGGGAGTATCTCCTTACGAGATGATGTTCGGATTACCCTTCCTTACCACTCAACATGAAACAGCCACTTATGAAGTAGGAGAAGTAAGTGTCAAAAAATACGTCACCACAATTGCCAGAACACTTGAAAATTTGCGGCTGAAAGGAATGATCCCTCAAACCACAACTTTGGAGTTCAAAATTCATAATATCCATCCAGGGGAATGGGTACTAGTAAAAACATGGAAAGAACAATCTTTGACTCCACAATGGGACGGTCCTTTTCAGGTACTGCTGACGACTGAGGCCGCAATCCGGACCAAGGAACGAGGGTGGATCAAAGGACCAGCAGAATCAAAGGACCTGTAAAAGAACCTGAAGAGTGGACTGTAATATCCAAACCAGGTGATACCAAATTGATTCTTAAACGGAGGCCAGGTGACAATGAACTAGAACAATCTAAATAATCCAAGGGATATGCAAAGAATCACACCTAACTGAGAAGTGAAAGCCAAATTGATATCAGTGGCCCCTGGACAAATTCTGGGACATCGTGGAGAAGAATATTCTCACTTCAAACAGGAAGGGTTGGGACTGTATCAAACAGGGAACTCTCATGTTCTGATTCTAGCCTGTGACTTGTATTAAGAAGGGGGGGAATCACAACTTCCATCAGTGCCACATCATATACCCTGTTTGAATCATTCTAACACGGGGCATGCCAGCCAGGTCAAATATAAGTAATTAATCTGGAGGGAAATCGGCATTCCACACCATCGACACCCTAGTTGTAAAAGGTGTCAAGCACAAAGTCAACCCCCTATCCAGACAAAATCATAAGCAACAAAAGTAATAACTTTGCTCTGCAGATGGGAATTACTAGTGCCTGTTGAATGGGAAACACCTAAGATACGATAAGATACTACAGTTAAAATAAGTACCAAAAGAAATTTGCCTAAAAGCTACAAAGGAAGCGACAAGGAAATAGAGGGCAAGACCGGGTTGGCCACTGTACTCGCCACCGAGAAGATCCAATACACCTGCCATGGGTTGCAACCTCATAGGCAAGGGAGGTGGGAGTATAAGCCATGCCGGACCTCTGTTATTCCTTCTTTTGTCACTTATCCTGGTCCCTTTCGGGACACCGGCAAGACCATGTTACAAATGCTATCGAAAGCTCTACATGGAAAGACACCGGGGCTTCTTTCTTATTACTCATATCCATATCAACAGTCACTGTTATGACTCGTCCAAATTAGGTATTTGCATGCATAAAGGGGAAAAATATTAGATTACAGAAAATTTGGGAACAAGTGGAAACAGACTAGGAAGTAATTGTCCAAAAGGAGAAAAATGGATTTGCTTCACAGCTGCCACCAGGGGAACAGTCCAAGATTTGGTAAAAGAACAAGTGGTAAGTAAAGATACAAAGCCAGCACAGCAACCTCGCCCTATATTCACCTCACGCCAGGACCTGTATGCAAAGCTCAAACAACAGTTAAAAGAGGAAAAAACCCCAAGGTTAGGAAAAAACCTGTTTGTAGAATTGGGGGAGAGGATAGGTAAAGAACTTAACATAACCAACTGTTGGGTCTGTGGAGGAGCTTTAATGGCAGAAGAATGGCCATGGAAAGGTAGCAGCCTAGGCCCGGTAGAACTCCTTAAATGGAACCGGACAAATATAAGAGGGGGGAACTGACCTGAGGGGTGGATTTTAAGTTCAACAGTGATAGGGGAAGAATGCCTCTGGCGAACTGGGAAAAACTTTCTTAATGAAGTAGGAAACACTCCCTGTAAAAGGTATAAAGTGAGTAACAAAACTCCAGCGTGGTGGGTCCCAGAAAAACCAACTTGGTATTGGGCTCAGAAAAAAGGAAAAGACTGTGTATACGATAATGAAGTTGGACTCTTTCAGTGTAGGAAAAAATCCTTATTTTGGAATCCCAGAAATATCCAAATTTTGGGAGAATATAAATCATCAAGAAGGTGCTTATTGGAAAGCACCAGATGGCTTATTTTGGATATGTGGGAAAAGGGCATACCCAAGACTCCCTTCACATTGGGAAGGGAGTTGTACACTAGGAATCATTCAACCAGGGTTTTTCCTTCTACCAGAACCAGAGGGAGATCAATTAGGAATACCTGTCTATGAAGACTTCAAAAGAAATAAAAGAGATTTAATTGGAGGATTCCAAAAATGGAAAGATGAGGAATGGCCCCCTGAGCGAATATTAGAAACATATGGGCCAGCTACCTGGGCACAAGATGGAAGTTGGGGATATCGAACCCCAATTTACATGCTGAATCGTATCATCAGACTCCAAGCTCTTGTAGAAATCATAACCAATGAAACAGCCGGGGCTATGGAATTAATAGTCAGCCAGCAATGCCAAACCAGAGCTGCAATATATCAAAATAGGCTGGCTTTAGACTATTTACTGGCTGAAGAAGGGGGTGTGTGCTGGAAGTTCAATACATCGGATTGTTGTTTAAAAATTGATGACAATGGGGATGCCCTTCTAGATATCGCCAACAATATCAGAAAAATAGCCCATGTACCAGTCCAAAAATGGGAATCAATGATGTCTGCTAACTGGTGGGATGGCATATTGGGGAAAGAATGGTGGAAGAAGCTAGGTTTCTTCCTCTTATGTGCTACAGCTGGTCTAATATTTCTCCCTTGCTTGATCCCCTGCTTTATTCGGCTAATCACCAGCGTAGTTCAAGGCATGCAAGTTGTGGCAATGCCTACTGACCCAAAGTTGGCTATGTCTGGAACAGCACAAAAAATTATGGTATTAAAAAGACAAAGTGATATAAAAGACCCTCTCGAAGAAGCCAAATTAATCTGTGAAAAGAACGAACGGACACTAGAAGCCAAGAAAAAAGAATTATTGCTCAAGCCAAATGATTTATAAAATAGAAAAGGGGGGATTGTTATAAACATATATTATATTGGCTTCTCGCAAAGTATAATGGTAGATATTATATAAGGTTAGAAATGCATTTTGCTGTGTGGATGTAGTTTTCTCTCTTTAGCAAGAATGTTAGCAAGTGTGAGCAAGTAAGATAACCTCCAAGCGAACAGAGGATGAGGCCCAAGGAGCTGCTAATCAACACTTTGTCCAGGGAACAAAAGGGCCAAAAGGCTACTCCGCCCGGAGAACCGGAGAACAGGCGGCCAGGAGAGTCCGAGAGCCGTTATCACCACTCTGCCCGGGGGGGCAAAGAGGCCCAAAGCTGCAATCAGCCCTGACTGTCTGGAGAATTAAGAGATCCACCCTACCATCGACTCTTACCTAGCCTAGCGAGCCCAACCCCAAGAATCAAGAGAAATAAAACCACAAGGCAGAAGACTACGCATGCTCTAAAAAGGCGGAACCAAGGAGTGGCCATGCAGAACAGCTCCAGGAAAAGTTTTAATATGAATGAAGAACAGACAGTAAAAATGGTATAAAAAGGACTCGCCTCCAGCATCAGGTGTGCTCTTGGCAGAGCGCCAAGGCACCCGGCCGTTACCCCTTTGCTTTATTTTATGTGTCTCTTATTGTCTTTATATTAAACGCTTTAAATTCTCACAGGAGAGTGAACCTCGTTTTTCACATATGGGTGCCGTACCCTCCTACCCTCACACATGCCACTCAAAGCTCCTTGCGTGGAGCTCTCGCACCATCTATGCCAGCAACTGTGCCAAGACACCGCCCTTGTTCAGCACCATCGCACCTACCACAAGGTAGCTGAATCGGAGGGCAGGAAAAAGACATCGACAATGGAGGGGAGTTGCTCCCACTGACAGCCAAGCTCCAAGTTCAGCGTCCCTTACGTCTCGCCCAGGACAGGCGGGAAAACGCCTCGGCGGAGCGCAGCGCTGGGCGGGAGCGGCCGGCACGGCAACCGAGCGCGCTCCCCACTCCCTCCCGCCCGCGCCGCTGCTGGGACGCCGGGTTCGCCGGAATCGGCCACGTGCTGCAGGGAGGGCAGCGCGGCAAAGGCGGCCACCCCACGTCGCCCTGGGAAGGCCGGCCTCGGATCCCCGCTCTCTCCACCGGCACGGGCAGTGCCAGCAGCCTCTCGCTGCGGCCGCCGCTGGCCGAAAGCTTGGCCGCGCACCGCCCGGCCGGCCCGGCCGCTCCGCGGAGTCACACGGCACCTGCCGTGGGCGGCCGCCGAGCGACAGGAAGCAGAAGCGCTCACCGCCGCGCCACTCGCCGCCCCGCCCGGGCGCTCCTCTCTTCGCGCTACCACGGCGGCGCCGGCCCGCCCCGCTTTCCCCGTCGCCTGCGGCGCAACGCGGATGCCACGAGCCACGCAGCACGCGTGCGGCCGGGCCCTGCCGAGCCGCAGGCGGAGCCGGGGCACGGCCCGTGCGGGAGAGCTTCCGGCGAGGCTGGGGGGGCGGCGAGCGCGGCCGAGCGTGAGCGCGCCAGGCGGGGGGCGGCCGGCGGCGCGATGGAGAGCTAGATGGAGGCGGCAGCACCGCGCGGCATAAAATAGCTGCTCGTCCCGCAGCCGCCCGCTCCGCAGCCCCTCGGCTGCTGTCGAGAAGGGCCCCGGCCCTGGCCGCGCCGGTGGCGACGTGGCTCCGCAGCCCGCGGGCAGCCCTGGCGGGGCAGGGGAGCACAGCGGGCAGCCCCGGGGCCGCGCAGCCGTCTGTAACGCGCGGTGGGAGCCGCCGGGAACTATTTTACACCTCCCGGGGGGCTGGGGAGGAGCACGGAGACCACGCGGTAGGTCGCTGCCGTTAGGGAAAATTAATCCACGATGCCTGAGGTTTATGTCCGAAAAGGAGACAGAGGAGTCCTGCAACATTCTTCGACTACAGGGAGAGTCCATGGGGCTTTTCCCATGGGGTCTGTCAAACGGTTGCGGGATGCAGCCCCCTTTTGATGCCAAGTTCCCGGCCACAACGCCCTCTTCCTTTTCCCCACTGGCTGAGGTATTCGGGAGATACAGACTTCCGGAACTGCCTACTCTATGCCCCCCTCTAATATGCACCCCCCCTTTTGGCATCGAAAAGAAAGAAAAAGAAACCATTCCTAATAATATTAAGTCTTTGTTGCCTTGCTCTAGGTTCAGGAATTTAATACAGCCTCGATTAATCAACAGTCTCTGATGATTAGTAACAGTTCTCGAGAACTAATCATTTCTTCTGTTATTTCACTACCCATAAGTTCCTAGCCTTGTCTACAGGCCGATTCACACGGTCTGATTGTAAGGACTCATCCATCTCACTCCTTTCAATCCCTCCTCTTTTAATTTGATCTGTATTTGTCTTTACAAACCTTAATTACCATTGATTCAATTTTTTCTTCTGGAGCCTTCTTGGGTTTTGCCATTATTTGCAGTGACATCCTTTTCTGTCCTTTTGTATGCATTTCTGGATCAGGTAGGCATGGCTGCTAGCGGCATCCCCTTGAGCACCTGCTGAAAGAGCTGCACCCAGCATGGTGTCACGCATGGTAAAAAGATGAGAGTTGCTATAGCATATAAGAGGAGAAATGGTATTCATTTAGCCCATAGCTGGCCAGTTAACCATGCAAACATGTCCCATTACCATCCTTTCAACATTTGGACAGGTCCATGAGCTGGCGTTATTTCCTTTGTTATTTGTTTGACCACATTTCCGCTGTCATCTGCTTGCAAACAGCAGCTCGAGTCATTTAATTTCCCACAAACTCCTCCTTCTTCTGCTAACAGATAATCTAATACCATCCAATGTTGAAATACCGCTTTCCTCGTTCAAGTGGGTTGGTCAGCTAGAAGGTCAAGAGCTGTGGCTGGCTGGTTGGTAATTATTTCCGAGACAGCCTGTAACCTAACTATCTCATTCAAATTGGGGTGCTCCCTCCAGCCAGGGCTGCATCAGCTGACTGCTTTTCTCTAATTAAATCATCACAGATTTTGATTCCTAAGCGATTTCCCTGAACTTGTAGTAGCAAAAAGAACAATGGTCTAATAAATATACCATATCCCTGACCAGTTTGGAGGTAGCCTGAGCTAAGCATATTGGCCGCAAATCCAATAATGTCCTTTCAAAGCCCATGTTCCATTAGCAAAGGGGCCTTCCTACCCTTGGCCATCAATTGGTGGGTCAAAATACAGGAGGATTCCCGGGCCTAACGGTCCTCCAACAATAGTTGCCCCACCATAAGGGTCACAGTATTTGCATTTCCAAGCTCCCACACAGGGTTCCCATCTACTTTTACATCTGCAAGCTGCTTGGTTGCATTTGGAGCAGAACTCACTAAAAGGCTTTGAGTTCCAATCGGGTGTTGCCATTCCCACTGATAATCACAAACAACATGTCTTCTACTTGTGGAATTTTTGTGGGGACAGCTCAAAAATAGGTGGTCAAAAAAGCCCTTGTTCCTCCCCATTGCTTTACAGGCTTCCAAATATTTTTGGTAAGTGTGGCAAGAACACCTTACGCAGCTACCATTAGTGAGCCGAACAGGTATTTGATTGCATTTGCCTTGATATTTGGAACAATTGTAAGGAGGGCAATTGGGGCTCGAAACCCAATTGTTTAAACCCAGAGGGAAAGTCAATTGACAAACGCCTTTTCCTACATAGACATGCCCTGTCCTGTTTAGGCAATAAGTGCCTTTTTGAGAAGAATGAAGTGGCCATGGACTTCCTTCTTCGGCCCAAAATCCTGTCCTAGTATGGACCTCACGTCGGGTGTTGACCCACCACTTAGGTTCAGCTGGGCTAGCCAACCATGGCCACTCTTCAGATCCTCCTGGCCCTCCACAGAGCCAGCAATTGCTAAGGTTAAAAACTTTTGCTACTTCTTCTCCTAAGGCTGCAAATTGATTCTCCCACTCCTGGCCTAAACTTAGCTGACCATATAAAAGTAGAATTATTAAGGAAAATGTTTTAATAGTGTGATCTAATTAGCTAGTCTAATTTTCACGTTGTCTTCTGCACCACCTGTGGCAATTGAAGACACAGAAACCACCTAACGTACAACAATGGCCGCAAGTATTAGCCCCCCAGTGAGTGGAGATTCTAGAGGAGGGATGCCCATACAGACTATTTCAGCAGATGGTCTGTGGGTAGGCACGCAGGGCTTCCTCTGATGTTGAAGCACTGGCTACTGCTCCAGCCCGCTCCTGCAGAGTGTCAGTCACGGCCTCCCGGCTTTCTCCTCCAGCCGAGATGTGCAAATCTCTGAGGCTTCAGAGACCTTGACCCAAGTGTGACGGGTCCACCTGTGTTCAGCTGTCTTGATGGCTGTTTCTGTGGTCAGTGACACTTGGAATGGGCCACGCCATTTCACCACCATTGGCGCTTCTTTCTACCCCTTAACTAGGACTCAATCTCCCGGTTGGATGTTACAAGCAGCAAAGTCCAAAGGCGGGGCTTGTGCCAGCTGAGCTTCCTGTTGAAGGGGTTTCACAAGAAGCAGTATCCTGGCCACAGATGGTTTTAAATATACATCACTTGCCTCTACCCCCCTCCCCCCCCCCCCCCCAAGGTTGAGACTTACCAGGGTAATTGCAAACGACGATTGAAAGGGAGATAACTGAATCTCTCTTCTGGGTCGGGCCCTCATTCTCGCCAAAGCCAATGTCCAAAGCCCTACCCATGGCATCTTGATTTCTATTACCAGCTTCAAAAGGTGTTTATTTCTCTATTCATTGTATTCTACCCGAGCCGAGCTCTGGGGGTGCCAGGGCCTATGGAGGTTCCATTGTATTCCTAAAGAAGCCAAAACCCCTTGAAGGATCTTTCCTGTAAAATGAGTTCCCCTATCTGAGTCTATTGCTTCTACAATGCTTTATCTTGGAATGACTTGTTCCAACAATGCCTTAATAACTGATCCTGTCATTGCTGAAGCAGTTGGAAATGCTTCTGGCCACCTTGCTAGCTGACATACGATTACCAGAAGATATTAAGCCTTGCCACTTGGGGCATCTCAGGAAAATCCACCTGGCGTCTTTGGAAGGGACATGCAGCCCAAGGCCTCCCTCCCCCGGCAGGTTACTTTGCAACTCGGCTGTTTGCTTTAGCACAGATCAAGCAACCTTCAACAGCTCGTTTTGCCAGTCTAAAAAGACCCACAGCAACATGCATCATGAGGAAGGCTTCTGCCAATCCTCAGGAAATGCAAGGACTCTCTTCACAGAGTTGTTTTAGTATTGGTAGGGCCAAAGGCTCTGGTATCTCTTGTTTGCCATCCCTTGTAAACCAATTCTTGCCTTTTTTCTCTGCCGCACGACTTTTAACTGTATCTCGAACATCTCTGGTAGAAAAGACAGCTTCCCGGGCAGTGATGGAGTCACTGGGAGCAAAGGGGGCATCTTGGAGAGTTCTGGCAGAAGTGTTGCTTTCTGAGTTTCTTCATCCACCAAAAAGGAGACAGAGGAGTCCTGTAACATTCTTCAACTGTAGGGAGAGGCCATGGGGCTTTTGCCATGGAGTCTCTCAAATGATTGCGGGACGCAGCCCCCTTTTTCTGCTAAGTTCCTGGCAACAGCACCCTCTGAGGTACTCGGGAATTACAGACTGCCGGAACTGCCTACTCTATTCCCCCCTCTAATATGCACCCTCCTTTTGGTATGGAAAAGGAAGAAAACGAACCTATTCCTAATGCTATTAAGTCTTTGCTGCCTTGCTCTAGGTTCAGGAATTTAACAGGGCCTTGGCTGAGCAACAGTCTCTGTTGATTAGTAACAGTTTCTAGAGCTAATACTTTCTTCTCTTACTTCCCTCCCTGTAAATTCCTAGCCTTGTCTAAGGACGGATTCACACGGTCTCTTTGTAAAGACACATCTATGTTACTCCTTTCACTCCCACACCTTCTTGGCGGTGGAACGGCTCCCCCCGGCACAGCACCCGGCACAAAACCCCCGTATGCGCACACACACACCTGCACTTACCCTGCACTCCGCTGCACACACACACACACACACCTGCCGCACACTAACACCCCCGTCCACATGCCCCCCATGCTACTTGCAGTGGCCCCGCTCCTGCCATCCCAGCCGGCTGGCAGCGCCCACTCCTCACATGCTTCCCCATGCCTTGCATTTCCTTGCTGCCCCCTCTGTAGCCTTCCCTCAACCTGCCTTTTCTCCCCTGCCTTGCATTGACTTGCTCACCCATCCCCCACCTGACTTCCTTTCACATTCGTCTAGGTCTGGCCTCAGCTTTCCTTTTCCTTCTAGGACCCTCACTGCCTTGCCTCGCCTCGCAAAGCCACCACTTGCCTTGCCTTGCCCTTGAACCCCTCCCTTGCCTTGCATGACCTTGCTCACCCCTCCCCCACCTGGAATTCAAGACCCCTTTTCAATGACCTTTCATGCCCTTGCCCTGCCCTTTCTGCTCCTCCTAGGAATCTCAAAGCTCTCAAGCATCTCCGGTGTTTCAGGATCACATGAGAGGAAGACCAGGGGAGGAGGACGCATGTTGCCACACTCATCTCTATGGGCAGCCTTTGTCTGGGAGCAATCCTTGCATGTCTTGAATCTTGGAAGGGCAATTCACATTTTGCCCTTGAGCTCGGGGACCAGAATGAGAGTTCTTTTGCATACAAAGCAAAGCAGGTAGCTCAAGTCTTTTAGGTGCAGAGGAGAGATGACCCACGCGGGATCAAGGCCACACAGAGCACTTGGTCCGGGCCACTTTTGTGTACTAGCAGTCATTGAATGTACTTCTCACCTGCCTTGCCTGGCCTTGCCTTGGCAACACAACAGTTTCCTTGCCTTGCCCTGCTAGCCCTCTGTAGCCTTGCATTCCTTTGCATGGCCATGCCCCGCCCTTGACCTGCCTACTGCTTTCCTCCAGGGCCTTGGCTTGCCAAGCCCTTCCTGTTTCTGCCTGGCCTTCCCATCAGTGGACTTTCCTTCCTACGGCCAGCCTTGCCTCTAACTTCTGGGCCTTCTCTTGCCTACCACTCCATTTGCTTTCCCCTCACTGCTCTGGCCTTGCCTACCTCTCCCTTGACTTGCCCACAATTGCCTGCACTTGGTTTGCAGCGCCTTGCCTGCATGGAAGGCAAGGGAAAGAGTGGTAGGCAGGGCAAAGCAAAGCCAGCAAGTTGTAGGTAGTGCGAGGCAAGGCAGACGTAGGCAAAGGAAGCAGAGCAAGGGTAGCTTAAGAAGAACTAGACACGGTACTGAAGGCAAGGCAAGGCCAAGAGACTCGGAGTGCCTTTCCTTGGGAAGGCAAGGACATAGTGCCAGTGTTGCTGGAGCAGATGTTAAGGTACCATGGGGAGGAATAGTCCAGCAAGACATTTCTCTTCTGGCCCCTGTGCGTGTAGGGGCAATTGCTGGACATATTCAATACTGGAGGTGGATCAGTCGCTGGATGTGTTGCATTTTGGAGGAGGGGATGCCGTTTCTTTGGAGATGGGCTTGTAGTTGCTCTCTTTGGCAAGGAAAGCAGGTGTGGATGTGCACATCAGGTGCTCTTAGGGATTTTAAAGGCTTTTCCCAACAGGCAGAGCTCTCTCTGGGTTAGAGCTGTTGAGCTGTCAGTGGGAATGCAAAGGCCAAGCTCGTGAGCCTTTTGTCCTGGTGCCTTCGGTGTGTGAGCAGTCCCTGGTGCCGTTGTCTTTGGACCCTGACTCTGGGAGAGGGAAGGCTTAGGATGGTACCTAGAGCTGAGAAGGAGAGTGCTGAGAACAGCGTGTGTGCTGCTAGTTTGAGGGGTGCAGGTGAAGTTGTAGGCAGCAAGATCTTCCTCAGCTGGCACTGAGCTCTGTTTTTGCCAGGGGTTCAAGTTGGTGGGCAGAATCTGCGAGAGGGAAAAGATTTTCTTGGGCCAAAGAGGTTTTTCTGGCTCTTGGAGTGTGGTGTAAAGAGGAGTCTGCTCTTGGAAGGGGAAGGTGAGGGAAATCTTTTTGTCCTGACACCGTTGATTTGAGTGCAGGGACGTGTGCAAGTTGCCTTTGCCCTTGGGGTGGTTTCGAGCTGGGCCGGGTGCTTGGCCTTCTTTTGCAAGTCTACAGCGCCATCGTGTGGTTGTTTCCATGAGCGCTGACAGTGCCCGGGAAAAAGCCAAGCGCTTCGCTGGCGCGGCCCCGGTCGTGTGGGTGCAGTTGGTGGAACAGCTCCGCTGTGCATCCTGCCTCTTGGAGACATAAAAGGATGTGATCCTGCCCGTAGCGGGGAAGCAAGAGGAATCTTTTCATTGTTGGCTGGGCAGTTTCTAAGCGGCAAAAGTAAAGGCAGTTCCAGCACGGCCTCTTTCTTTTCAGAACCTTTTCTGTGCCATCATGAACATGCTCAACATGTAACTCGCACCCACTGAACTGCATCAAAGGCCCTGCAGATACGCACTTTCCTTCAAGCTCTATGTAGCATCCTACCCTCCACCTCTCGCGGATCCCAAAACCCTTCCAAACATCCAGCAGCTGCACGCAGAGAACAAGTGCTAGAACAAGGCGTGGGCCTTCATAGTCCTTTTAAAGTCTGTAAACTAGGCAAAACATTCCAGTGACCAGCACTTTCCTTCGCAACTATATATAGAGCATCATCACATTCTCTCCAAGTGGGTAAGTCCACCCTTGCAGCGCAGCCTTTGCAGCCCCAGATGGGACTTAGAGATGGGTCAGGTGAGAAAGCATTTGTTGACTATCCCTCGTCTCTGGAAGTCTTGATACTCGCAGCGCAATCAGGTCCACACACCTTCAGTGTGGCCACGTTCAAGCAGCTAGAGCTCCCAGAGATGGGAGAGTCAGGACAGAAGACGTTCCAAAAGTACCGTGTACTTACAGCAGGATTAAAACTGTGCACAGCAGTCTGCAGCACTGTAGCTTCCTTCTCTGACAAACGTGCCATCCCATTGTTGGCTCTCGCAGCTCGTTTGCTAGCTGCTCTCCTGAAGAAAAGAGTTAGAAGAAAAAGCCAATGCTGGGCTGCACCTTCCCCTTGCCTCACGTAAAGCCACCTAAACTCCCCACTGCACTCTCTACTTCCCCTCTCCTTGGCATCGACCACTGTGTTTTCTGCATCTCGGAGCTGAAAGGTAAGCGCCAGTGGTTCCAGGGATGGTTGGAAGGTAAGTAGCTGTCGTAGAACTTTCTCCCTCTTAAAGTGAATTCGGCCGGAAGGCGGGTGCCAGCCACGCTCCTTTCTCAGTTTGTACGCTGCGGACACGAGCCCGGTGCTCTGCGCCTTCGTTCCGCCTCTTTAGTACCCATGTCGCGCTTTCATTCTGCCGGAGTCGAACCATCGTCTACTTGTCGCACAAAGAGCACTGTGCCGGCAGCGAAATGCCCCAGCCAACTGCTTCTGCCGACACACGCCTGGGCTATGCACTTTCCCTCGCAGCGACATACAGCAGCACATTCGGTCTTTCTTGTCGTCCAAATGTAAAGGGAAAGATTCTACGCTACGTCTGGCACAGAGAACAGTTTTAGGTCAACAAGCTTACCCAGAGCTTTACTCCGATGCGTGGAAACCAGTGTTTGCACCACATTCTAGTGGCAGCCCTCCTTCTTTTACAGCCTGCACAGCCCCGTCAGATCGTGGTGCTCTCTGACACTTTCCTTCTCAGTTCCAAGTACCACCGCGAACCTTACAGCCTTGCAGGGAGCAAAGACGCGGATAAACGTCTCGCACCGAAGAACGTGGCTGGACGAAAATATGTTCTTCCTCTCTC
Organism: Aphelocoma coerulescens; assembly: GCF_041296385.1. Classification (NCBI taxonomy): domain Eukaryota; kingdom Metazoa; phylum Chordata; class Aves; order Passeriformes; family Corvidae; genus Aphelocoma; species Aphelocoma coerulescens. Next base: position 1,191,846 of record NW_027184081.1, read on the forward strand.
CTCCTCGTCGCCCAGATTGTGGTGCTGTGTTGAAAGTCTTGGCCAGCGAAAAGCTAATCCAGCCAGTGTTTCTCTCCTGACGCATTTCGCTGAGCGAGAGCGACACAGAGAGCTTGGACGTTGCAAAACAGCAAGGAAATGATTGTACGACGAGCTCAGGAAAATCCGTGCACAGCACACTGTGGGATGCGTGCAATGCTGACGCTTAAGAGCGGCAAAGCTCAAAGGCATCGCTGGGCTCGAGTACTGTCCAGACCACGGAGAAGAACGAAGCAGCTGGGCCACGGCTTAATGTACTCAGTGGAGCGAATTTCAAATGTCCAGCCAAGAGCTGCTTCACAAGCAGATTCAGCTGAGAATGCTCTGGCTGCTTCACAAAGTAAAGCGCAGCCGGTGCACTCCATCACACTACCTGGCCAGAAAAAGGTTCCTAAACCTTAAGTACCGCAGAGTCCATGCAGCTGGAGCACACCCAGAAGGACCCGTCCAGATGGAAGGCGTTCTTCAAGTACCCCCCTGCTCCAAGCAGCTTTGAAATGGAGCACAACACACTGCGGCTGGGCAGCTTCCTTCTCAGATAGACGTGCTGTCACATTATTCACTCTCGCAGCTCCGTTGCCCACTTGCAGCAGCTGCTACCAAAGAAAAAGGCTCCAGGAGTAAAAGCCACTGCTGAGCTGCACTATCCCCTTGCCTCACGTAAAGCACCAGAAACTGTCCGCTGCACTCTGTATTTCCATTCTCCGCCGCATCTACCACTGTCATCTCTGCATCTCGAAGCATAAACCTCGTCACAATTGTTTCCGGGGAAAGCTGGAAGAGAAATAGGTAGCAGCACGAGGAGCTGCAAGTTGGACTTGAAGTTTCCGACTGGTAACGTGAATCCGAAAACAAGCGAGGCGCAGCCAGGCTTCCTATTGCAGCCTGTGCGATGCACACACCAGCTCGCTGCTTTGCCTTCATTCTTATGCTCTTCGTAGCAGGTCGCGCTTTCGTTTTGCTGGAGACGGACCGTCGTCTACTTGTCGCACAAAGAGCGTGGTGCTGGAAGCGAAATACTCGAGGCTGCTGCCTCTGCCGAAACACGCTTAGGCTATGCAATTTCTCTTTAGCGCTACGTAGCACCACAGTCTGTCTGCTTTGTAGCCTGATTCCTAACGGAAAGCTTCTCGGCTACGTCTGGCACAGAGAACAGTTTTAGGTCAACTAGCTTACCCAGAGCTCACCCCCGACGAGTGAGAACTTGTATTTGCACCACATTCCAGTGGCAGCCCTCTTTCTTTTACAGCCTGCTCAGCGCCGTCAGATCGCAGTGCTCTCTGCACCTTCCTTCTCAGTTCCAAGTACCACCGCGCACATTACAGCCTTGCAGGGAGCGAAGACGCGGATAGGCATCTCGCACAGAAGAACGTGGCTGGAAGAAAAGATGTTCTGCCTTTTCCCTCCTCGTCGCCCAGATTGTGTTGTTGTATTGAAAGCCTTGGCCAGCGAAAGGCTAATCCAGCCAGTGTTTCTCTCTTGACGCATTTCGCTGAGCAAGAGCTGAGGAAAATCCTCGCACAGCACACTGTGGGATGCGTGCAATGCTGACGCTTAAGAGCGGCACAGCTAAAAGTCATCGCTGGGCTTCAGTTATGTCCACACCGCAAAAGGCGAAGAAGGAAGCAGCTGGGCCACGGCTTAATGTACTCAGTGGAGCGAATTTCAAATGTCCAGCCAAGAGCTGCTTCACAAGCAGATTCAGCTGAGAATGCTCTGGCTGCTTCACAAAGTAAGGCGCAGCCGGTGCACTCCATCACACTACCTGGCCAGAAGAAGGTTCCTAAACCTTAAGTACCGCAGAGTCCATGCAGCTGGAGCACACCCAGAAGGAGGCGTCCAGATGGAAGGCGTTCTTCAAGTACCCCCCTGCTCCAAGCAGCTTTGAAACGGAGCACAACACACTGCGGCTCGGCAGCTTCCTTCTCAGATAGACGTGCCGTCACATTATTCACTCTCGCAGCTCCGTTGCCCACTTGCAGCAGCTGCTACCAAAGAAAAAGGCTCCAGGAGTAAAAGCCACTGCTGAGCTGCACTATCCCCTTGCCTCACGTCAAGCACCAGAAACTGTCCGCTGCACTCTGTATTTCCATTCTCCGCCGCATCTACCACTTTCATCTCTGCATCTCGAAGCATAAGCCTCGTCACAATTGTTTCCGGGGAAAGCTGGAAGACAAATAGGTAGCAGCACAAGTAGCTGCAGGTTGAACTTTCTGTTTTCAACTGCTAATTTGAATCCGAAAACAAGCGAGTGACAGCCACTCTTCCTCTTGCAGCCTGTGCGATGCACACAGCAGCTCGCTGCTTTCCGCCTCCATTCTTCCGCTCTTCGTACCATGTCGCGCTTTCGTTTTGCCGGAGTCGAACCATCGTCTACTTGTCGCACAAAGAGCACGGTGCGCAGCCGGTGCCCTCCATCACACTACCTGGCCAGAAGAAGGTTCCTAAACCTTAAGTACCGCAGAGTCCATGCAGCTTGAGTGCATCCAGAAGGACGCGTTCAGATAGAAGGCGTTCTTCAAGTACCCCCCTGCTCCAAGCAGCCTTGAAACTGAGCACAACACACTGCGGCTCGGCAGCTTCCTTCTCAGATAGACGTGCCGTCACATTATTCCCTCTCGCAGCTCCGTTGCCCACTTGCAGCAGCTGCTACCAAAGAAAAAGGCTCCAGGAGTATAAGCCACTGTTGAGCTGCACTATCCCCTTGCCTCACGTAAAGCACCAGAAACTGTCCGCTGCACTCTGTATTTCCATTCTCCGCCGCATCTACCACTGTCATCTCTGCATCTCGAAGCATAAACCTCGTCACAATTGTTTCCGGGGAAAGCTGGAAGACAAATAGGTAGCAGCACAAGTAGCTGCAGGTTGAACTTTCTGTTTTCAACTGCTAAATTGAATCCGAAAACAAGCGAGTGACAGCCACGCTTCCTCTTGCAGCCTGTGCTATGCACACACCAGCTCGGTGCTTTGCCTTCATTCTTATGCTCTTCGTACCATGTCGCGCTTTCGTTTTGCTGGCGATGAACCGTCGTCTACTTGTCGCACAGAGAGAATGGTGCCAGCAGAGAAACGCTCCAGGCTGCTGCCTCTGCCGAAACACGCCTGGGCTATTCCCCCCAGTGCTAGGTAGCACAACATTCTATCTGCATTGTGGTCTTAATCTTAAGGGAAAGATTCTCGACTACGTCTCACACAGAGAACTGTGCCGGGACAATACATGTGTTTTATTATCCCTTCTCGATATAAGACTATGGTGCTGCGTTGGAACTGTTGGCCAGTGGAAGGCTAATCCAGCATGTGCTTCCCTCCTGATGCATTTCGCTGAGTGAGAGCGGAGGAAAATCTGTGCTCCGCACACTGTGGATGCGTGCAGTATACACGCAGAAGAGCGGCACAGCTCATAGCCATCGCACACACCAGCCCAGTGCCATGGGGCTGCGGTCTTCTCCCTTACCGGCGCTGGACAGAACTGAAGCATTCAGCTTTGGCTCTCTTCAGTGTGTGTACTGCACGCATCCACAGTGCGCTGTGCACGGATTTTCCTCAGCGCTACGTGCAAGTACAGCCTTTCTGCTTCGCAGAGCCAAGCTGTCCGCGCAAGCCCTCACTCAGAGAAATTTGTCAGGAGAGAAGCACTTGCTGGATTAGCATTTTACTGGCCAACAGTTCCAATGCAGCACCGTAGTCTTATTGCGAGAAGGGGTAATAAAACCCACGCTTTCAGTACAGCACCACAATCCGGGCGACGAGGAGGCGAAAAGAACATCTTTTCGCCTTTGCACGATCTTCTCTGCGGCACATCTATCCACGTCTTTGTTCCCTGCAAGGTTGTACGGTTCACGGTGGAACTTGGAACTGAGAAGGAAGGTGCAGAGAGCACCGCGATCTAACGGCGCTGTACAGGCTGTGAAAGAAAGAGAGCTACCACTAGAATGTGGTGCAAATACAGGTTTCCACGCCTCGGGGGTAAACTCCGAGTAAGCTTGTTGACCTAAAACTGATCTCTGTGCCAGACGTAGCCGAGAATCATTCCCTTGACATTCAGGCTACAACGCAAACAGAATGTGGTGTTATCAAAGGCTGCGAAAGAAAGTGCATAGCCCAGGTGTGTTTCGGAAGGATCAGCAACCTGGAGCGTTTCTCTGGAGCCTTTCTCTGCTGGCACCGTTCTCTCTGTGCGACAAGTAGACGACGGTTCGTCGCCAGCAAAACGAAAGCGCGACATGGTACGAAGAGCGGAAGAATGGAGGTGCAAAGCAGCGAGCTGGTGTGTGCATCGCACAGGCTGCAAGAGGAAGAGTGGCTGTCACGCGCTTGTTTTCGGATTCAAATTAGCAGTTGAAAACAGAAAGTTCAACCTGCAGCTACTTGTGCTGCTACCTATTTCTCTTCCAGCTTTCCCCGGAAACAATTGTGACGAGGTTTATGCTTCGAGATGCAGAGATGAAAGTGGTAGATGCGGCGGAGAATGGAAATACAGAGTGCAGCGGACAGTTTCTGGTGCTTGACGTGAGGCAAGGGGATAGTGCAGCTCAGCAGTGGCTTATACTCCTGGAGCCTTTTTCTTTGGTAGCAGCTGCTGCAAGTGGGCAACGGAGCTGCGAGAGTGAATAATGTGACGGCACGTCTATCTGAGAAGGAAGCTGCCGAGCCGCAGTGTGTTGTGCTCCGTTTCAAAGCTGCTTGGAGCAGGGGGGTACTTGAAGAACGCCTTCCATCTGGACGGGTCCTTCTGGGTGTGCTCCAGCTGCATGGACTCTGCGGTACTTAAGGTTTAGGAACCTTTTTCTGGCCAGGTAGTGTGATGGAGTGCACCGGCTGCGCTTTACTTTGTGAAGCAGCCAGAGCATTCTCAGCTGAATCTGCTTGTGAAGCAGCTCTTGGCTGGACATTTGAAATTCGCTCCACTGAGTACATTAAGCCGTGGCCCAGCTGCTTCCTTCTTCGCCTTTTGCGGTGTGGACAAAACTGAAGCCCAGCGATGACTTTTAGCTGTGCCGCTCTTAAGCGTCAGCATTGCACGCATCCCACAGTGTGCTGTGCGAGGATTTTCCTCAGCTCTTGCTCAGCAAAATGCGTCAAGAGAGAAACACTGGCTGGATTAGCCTTTCGCTGGCCAAGGCTTTCAATACAACAACACAATCTGGGCGACGAGGAGGGAAAAGGCAGAACATCTTTTCTTCCAGCCACGTTCTTCTGTGCGAGATGCCTATCCGCGTCTTCGCTCCCTGCAAGGCTGTAATGTGCGCGGTGGTACTTGGAACTGAGAAGGAAGGTGCAGAGAGCACTGCGATCTGACGGCGCTGAGCAGGCTGTAAAAGAAAGAGGGCTGCCACTGGAATGTGGTGCAAATACAAGTTCTCACTCGTCGGGGGTGAGCTCTGGGTAAGCTAGTTGACCTAAAACTGTTCTCTGTGCCAGACGTAGCCGAGAAGCTTTCCGTTAGGAATCAGGCTACAAAGCAGACAGACTGTGGTGCTACGTAGCGCTAAAGAGAAATTGCATAGCCTAAGCGTGTTTCGGCAGAAGCAGCAGCCTCGAGTATTTCGCTTCCAGCATCACGCTCTTTGTGCGACAAGTAGACGACGGCCCGTCTCCAGCAAAACGAAAGCGCGACCTGCTACGAAGAGCATAAGAATGAAGGCAAAGCAGCGAGCTGGTGTGTGCATCGCACAGGCTGCAATAGGAAGCCTGGCTGCGCCTCGCTTGTTTTCGGATTCACGTTACCAGTCGGAAACTTCAAGTCCAACTTGCAGCTCCTCGTGCTGCTACCTATTTCTCTTCCAGCTTTCCCTGGAAACAATTGCGGTTAGGTTTATGCTTCGCGATGCGGTGGAGAAGGGAAATAGAGAGTGCAGCGGACAGTGTATTTTTTTTTACTTGAGGGAAAGTGCTTCCCAGCAGTGGTTTTTACTTCTGGAGCCTTTTTCTTTGGTAGCAGCTGCTGCAGGTGGGCAACGGAGCTGCGAGAGTGAATATTGTGACGGCACGTCCATCTGAGAAGGAAGCTCCCGAGCCGCAGTGTTGTGCTCAGTTTCAAGGCTGCTTGGAGCAGGGGGGTACTTGAAGAACGTCTTCTATCTGAACGCGTCCTTCTGGATGCACTCAAGCTGCATGGACTCTGCGCCACTTAAGGTTTAGGAACCTTCTTCTGGCCAGGTAGTGTGATGGAGGGCACCGGCTGCGCACCGTGCTCTTTGTGCGACAAGTAGACGACGGTTCATCGCCAGCAAAACGGAAGCGCGACATGGTACGAAGAGCATAAGAGTGAAGGCAAAGCACCGAGCTGGTGTGTGCATCGCACAGGCTGCAAGAGGAAGCGTGGCTGTCACTCGCTTGTTTTCGGATTCAAATTAGCAGTTGAAAACAGAAAGTTCAACCTGCAGCTACTTGTGCTGCTACCTATTTGTCTTCCAGCTTTCCCCGGAAACAATTGTGACGAGGTTTATGCTTCGAGATGCAGAGATGACAGTGGTAGATGCGGCGGAGAATGGAAATACAGAGTGCAGCGGACAGTTTCTGGTGCTTGACGTGAGGCAAGGGGATAGTGCAGCTCAGCAGTGGCTTATACTCCTGGAGCCTTTTTCTTTGGTAGCAGCTGCTGCAAGTGGGCAACGGAGCTGCGAGAGGGAATAATGTGACGGCACGTCTATCTGAGAAGGAAGCTGCCCAGCCGCAGTGTGTTGTGCTCCGTTTCAAAGCTGCTTGGAGCAGGGGGGTACTTGAAGAACGCCTTCCATCTGGACGGGTCCTTCTGGGTGTGCTCCAGCTGCATGGACTCTGCGGTACTTAAGGTTTAGGAACCTTTTTCTGGCCAGGTAGTGTGATGGAGTGCACCGGCTGCGCTTTACTTTGTGAAGCAGCCAGAGCATTCTCAGCTGAATCTGCTTGTGAAGCAGCTCTTGGCTGGACATTTGAAATTCGCTCCACTGAGTACATTAAGCCGTGGCCCAGCTGCTTCGTTCTTCTCCGTGGTCTGGACAGTACTCGAGCCCAGCGATGCCTTTGAGCTTTGCCGCTCTTAAGCGTCAGCATTGCACGCATCCCACAGTGTGCTGTGCACGGATTTTCCTGAGCTCGTCGTACAATCATTTCCTTGCTGTTTTGCAACGTCCAAGCTCTCTGTGTCGCTCTCGCTCAGCGAAATGCGTCAGGAGAGAAACACTGGCTGGATTAGCTTTTCGCTGGCCAAGACTTTCAACACAGCACCACAATCTGGGCGACGAGGAGGAGAGAGGAAGAACATATTTTCGTCCAGCCACGTTCTTCGGTGCGAGACGTTTATCCGCGTCTTTGCTCCCTGCAAGGCTGTAAGGTTCGCGGTGGTACTTGGAACTGAGAAGGAAAGTGTCAGAGAGCACCACGATCTGACGGGGCTGTGCAGGCTGTAAAAGAAGGAGGGCTGCCACTAGAATGTGGTGCAAACACTGGTTTCCACGCATCGGAGTAAAGCTCTGGGTAAGCTTGTTGACCTAAAACTGTTCTCTGTGCCAGACGTAGCGTAGAATCTTTCCCTTTACATTTGGACGACAAGAAAGACCGAATGTGCTGCTGTATGTCGCTGCGAGGGAAAGTGCATAGCCCAGGCGTGTGTCGGCAGAAGCAGTTGGCTGGGGCATTTCGCTGCCGGCACAGTGCTCTTTGTGCGACAAGTAGACGATGGTTCGACTCCGGCAGAATGAAAGCGCGACATGGGTACTAAAGAGGCGGAACGAAGGCGCAGAGCACCGGGCTCGTGTCCGCAGCGTACAAACTGAGAAAGGAGCGTGGCTGGCACCCGCCTTCCGGCCGAATTCACTTTAAGAGGGAGAAAGTTCTACGACAGCTACTTACCTTCCAACCATCCCTGGAACCACTGGCGCTTACCTTTCAGCTCCGAGATGCAGAAAACACAGTGGTCGATGCCAAGGAGAGGGGAAGTAGAGAGTGCAGTGGGGAGTTTAGGTGGCTTTACGTGAGGCAAGGGGAAGGTGCAGCCCAGCATTGGCTTTTTCTTCTAACTCTTTTCTTCAGGAGAGCAGCTAGCAAACGAGCTGCGAGAGCCAACAATGGGATGGCACGTTTGTCAGAGAAGGAAGCTACAGTGCTGCAGACTGCTGTGCACAGTTTTAATCCTGCTGTAAGTACACGGTACTTTTGGAACGTCTTCTGTCCTGACTCTCCCATCTCTGGGAGCTCTAGCTGCTTGAACGTGGCCACACTGAAGGTGTGTGGACCTGATTGCGCTGCGAGTATCAAGACTTCCAGAGACGAGGGATAGTCAACAAATGCTTTCTCACCTGGCCCATCTCTAAGTCCCATCTGGGGCTGCAAAGGCTGCGCTGCAAGGGTGGACTTACCCACTTGGAGAGAATGTGATGATGCTCTATATATAGTTGCGAAGGAAAGTGCTGGTCACTGGAATGTTTTGCCTAGTTTACAGACTTTAAAAGGACTATGAAGGCCCACGCCTTGTTCTAGCACTTGTTCTCTGCGTGCAGCTGCTGGATGTTTGGAAGGGTTTTGGGATCCGCGAGAGGTGGAGGGTAGGATGCTACATAGAGCTTGAAGGAAAGTGCGTATCTGCAGGGCCTTTGATGCAGTTCAGTGGGTGCGAGTTACATGTTGAGCATGTTCATGATGGCACAGAAAAGGTTCTGAAAAGAAAGAGGCCGTGCTGGAACTGCCTTTACTTTTGCCGCTTAGAAACTGCCCAGCCAACAATGAAAAGATTCCTCTTGCTTCCCCGCTACGGGCAGGATCACATCCTTTTATGTCTCCAAGAGGCAGGATGCACAGCGGAGCTCTTCCACCAACTGCACCCACACGACCGGGGCCGCGCCAGCGAAGCGCTTGGCTTTTTCCCGGGCACTGTCAGCGCTCATGGAAACAACCACACGATGGCGCTGTAGACTTGCAAAAGAAGGCCAAGCACCCGGCCCAGCTCGAAACCACCCCAAGGGCAAAGGCAACTTGCACACGTCCCTGCACTCAAATCAACGGTGTCAGGACAAAAAGATTTCCCTCACCTTCCCCTTCCAAGAGCAGACTCCTCTTTACACCACACTCCAAGAGCCAGAAAAACCTCTTTGGCCCAAGCAAATCTTTTCCCTCTCGCAGATTCTGCCCACCAACTTGAACCCCTGGCAAAAACAGAGCTCAGTGCCAGCTGAGGAAGATCTTGCTGCCTACAACTTCACCTGCACCCCTCAAACTAGCAGCACACACGCTGTTCTCAGCACTCTCCTTCTCAGCTCTAGGTACCATCCTAAGCCTTCCCTCTCCCAGAGTCAGGGTCCAAAGACAACGGCACCAGGGACTGCTCACACACCGAAGGCACCAGGACAAAAGGCTCACGAGCTTGGCCTTTGCATTCCCACTGACAGCTCAACAGCTCTAACCCAGAGAGAGCTCTGCCTGTTGGGAAAAGCCTTTAAAATCCCTAAGAGCACCTGATGTGCACATCCACACCTGCTTTCCTTGCCAAAGAGAGCAACTACAAGCCCATCTCCAAAGAAACGGCATCCCCTCCTCCAAAATGCAACACATCCAGCGACTGATCCACCTCCAGTATTGAATATGTCCAGCAATTGCCCCTACACGCACAGGGGCCAGAAGAGAAATGTCTTGCTGGACTATTCCTCCCCATGGTACCTTAACATCTGCTCCAGCAACACTGGCACTATGTCCTTGCCTTCCCAAGGAAAGGCACTCCGAGTCTCTTGGCCTTGCCTTGCCTTCAGTACCGTGTCTAGTTCTTCTTAAGCTACCCTTGCTCTGCTTCCTTTGCCTACGTCTGCCTTGCCTCGCACTACCTACAACTTGCTGGCTTTGCTTTGCCCTGCCTACCACTCTTTCCCTTGCCTTCCATGCAGGCAAGGCGCTGCAAACCAAGTGCAGGCAATTGTGGGCAAGTCAAGGGAGAGGTAGGCAAGGCCAGAGCAGTGAGGGGAAAGCAAATGGAGTGGTAGGCAAGAGAAGGCCCAGAAGTTAGAGGCAAGGCTGGCCGTAGGAAGGAAAGTCCACTGATGGGAAGGCCAGGCAGAAACAGGAAGGGCTTGGCAAGCCAAGGCCCTGGAGGAAAGCAGTAGGCAGGTCAAGGGCCATGCAAAGGAATGCAAGGCTACAGAGGGCTAGCAGGGCAAGGCAAGGAAACTGTTGTGTTGCCAAGGCAAGGCCAGGCAAGGCAGGTGAGAAGTACATTCAATGACTGCTAGTACACAAAAGTGGCCAGGACCAAGTGCTCTGTGTGGCCTTGATCCCGCGTGGGTCATCTCTCCTCTGCACCTAAAAGACTTGAGCTACCTGCTTTGCTTTGTATGCAAAAGAACTCTCATTCTGGTCCCCGAGCTCAAGGGCAAAATGTGAATTGCCCTTCCAAGATTCAAGACATGCAAGGATTGCTCCCAGACAAAGGCTGCCCATAGAGATGAGTGTGGCAACATGCGTCCTCCTCCCCTGGTCTTCCTCTCATGGGATCCTGAAACACCGGAGATGCTTGAGAGCTTTGAGATTCCTAGGAGGAGCAGAAAGGGCAGGGCAAGGGCATGAAAGGTCATTGAAAAGGGGTCTTGAATTCCAGGTGGGGGGAGGGGTGAGCAAGGTCATGCAAGGCAAGGGAGGGGTTCAAGGGCAAGGCAAGGCAAGTGGTGGCTTTGCGAGGCGAGGCAAGGCAGTGAGGGTCCTAGAAGGAAAAGGAAAGCTGAGGCCAGACCTAGACGAATGTGAAAGGAAGTCAGGTGGGGGATGGGTGAGCAAGTCAATGCAAGGCAGGGGAGAAAAGGCAGGTTGAGGGAAGGCTACAGAGGGGGCAGCAAGGAAATGCAAGGCATGGGGAAGCATGTGAGGAGTGGGCGCTGCCAGCCGGCCGGGATGGCAGGGGCGGGGCCACTGCAAGTAGCATGGGGGGGATGTGGACGGGGGTGTTAGTGTGCGGCAGGTGTGTGTGTGTGTGTGTGCAGCGGAGTGCAGGGTAAGTGCAGGTGTGTGTGTGCGCATACGGGGGTTTTGTGCCGGGTGCTGTGCCGGGGGGAGCCGTTCCACCGCCAAGAAGGTGTGGGAGTGAAAGGAGTAACATAGATGTGTCTTTACAAAGAGACCGTGTGAATCCGTCCTTAGACAAGGCTAGGAATTTACAGGGAGGGAAGTAAGAGAAGAAAGTATTAGCTCTAGAAACTGTTACTAATCAACAGAGACTGTTGCTCAGCCAAGGCCCTGTTAAATTCCTGAACCTAGAGCAAGGCAGCAAAGACTTAATAGCATTAGGAATAGGTTCGTTTTCTTCCTTTTCCATACCAAAAGGGGGGTGCATATTAGAGGGGGGAATAGAGTAGGCAGTTCCGGCAGTCTGTAATTCCCGAGTACCTCAGAGGGTGCTGTTGCCAGGAACTTAGCAGAAAAAGGGGGCTGCGTCCCGCAATCATTTGAGAGACTCCATGGCAAAAGCCCCATGGCCTCTCCCTGGAGTTGAAGAATGTTACAGGACTCCTCTGTCTCCTTTTTGGTGGATGAAGAAACTCAGAAAGCAACACTTCTGCCAGAACTCTCCAAGATGCCCCCTTTGCTCCCAGTGACTCCATCACTGCCCGGGAAGCTGTCTTTTCTACCAGAGATGTTCGAGATACAGTTAAAAGTCGTGCGGCAGAGAAAAAAGGCAAGAATTGGTTTACAAGGGATGGCAAACAAGAGATACCAGAGCCTTTGGCCCTACCAATACTAAAACAACTCCGTGAAGAGAGTCCTTGCATTTCCTGAGGATTGGCAGAAGCCTTCCTCATGATGCATGTTGCTGTGGGTCTTTTTAGACTGGCAAAACGAGCTGTTGAAGGTTGCTTGATCTGTGCTAAAGCAAACAGCCGAGTTACAAAGTAACCTGCCAGGGGAGGGAGGCCTTGGGCTGCATGTCCCTTCCAAAGACGCCAGGTGGATTTTCCTGAGATGCCCCAAGTGGCAAGGCTTAATATCTTCTGGTAATCGTATGTCAGCTAGCAAGGTGGCCAGAAGCATTTCCAACTGCTTCAGCAATGACAGGATCAGTTATTAAGGCATTGTTGGAACAAGTCATTCCAAGATAAAGCATTGTAGAAGCAATAGACTCAGATAGGGGAACTCATTTTACAGGAAAGATCCTTCAAGGGGTTTTGGCTTCTTTAGGAATACAATGGAACCTCCATAGGCCCTGGCACCCCCAGAGCTCGGCTCGGGTAGAATACAATGAATAGAGAAATAAACACCTTTTGAAGCTGGTAATAGAAATCAAGATGCCATGGGTAGGGCTTTGGACATTGGCTTTGGCGAGAATGAGGGCCCGACCCAGAAGAGAGATTCAGTTATCTCCCTTTCAATCGTCGTTTGCAATTACCCTGGTAAGTCTCAACCTTGGGGTGGGGGGGGGGAGGGGGGTAGAGGCAAGTGATGTATATTTAAAACCATCTGTGGCCAGGATACTGCTTCTTGTGAAACCCCTTCAACAGGAAGCTCAGCTGGCACAAGCCCCGCCTTTGGACTTTGCTGCTTGTAACATCCAACCGGGAGATTGAGTCCTAGTTAAGGGGTAGAAAGAAGCGCCAATGGTGGTGAAATGGCGTGGCCCATTCCAAGTGTCACTGACCACAGAAACAGCCATCAAGACAGCTGAACACAGGTGGACCCGTCACACTTGGGTCAAGGTCTCTGAAGCCTCAGAGATTTGCACATCTCGGCTGGAGGAGAAAGCCGGGAGGCCGTGACTGACACTCTGCAGGAGCGGGCTGGAGCAGTAGCCAGTGCTTCAACATCAGAGGAAGCCCTGCGTGCCTACCCACAGACCATCTGCTGAAATAGTCTGTATGGGCATCCCTCCTCTAGAATCTCCACTCACTGGGGGGCTAATACTTGCGGCCATTGTTGTACGTTAGGTGGTTTCTGTGTCTTCAATTGCCACAGGTGGTGCAGAAGACAACGTGAAAATTAGACTAGCTAATTAGATCACACTATTAAAACATTTTCCTTAATAATTCTACTTTTATATGGTCAGCTAAGTTTAGGCCAGGAGTGGGAGAATCAATTTGCAGCCTTAGGAGAAGAAGTAGCAAAAGTTTTTAACCTTAGCAATTGCTGGCTCTGTGGAGGGCCAGGAGGATCTGAAGAGTGGCCATGGTTGGCTAGCCCAGCTGAACCTAAGTGGTGGGTCAACACCCGACGTGAGGTCCATACTAGGACAGGATTTTGGGCCGAAGAAGGAAGTCCATGGCCACTTCATTCTTCTCAAAAAGGCACTTATTGCCTAAACAGGACAGGGCATGTCTATGTAGGAAAAGGCGTTTGTCAATTGACTTTCCCTCTGGGTTTAAACCATTGGGTTTCGAGCCCCAATTGCCCTCCTTACAATTGTTCCAAATATCAAGGCAAATGCAATCAAATACCTGTTCGGCTCACTAATGGTAGCTGCGCAAGGTGTTCTTGCCACACTTACCAAAAATATTTGGAAGCCTGTAAAGCAATGGGGAGGAACAAGGGCTTTTTTGACCACCTATTTTTGAGCTGTCCCCACAAAAATTCCACAAGTAGAAGACATGTTGTTTGTGATTATCAGTGGGAATGGCAACACCCGATTGGAACTCAAAGCCTTTTAGTGAGTTCTGCTCCAAATGCAACCAAGCAGCTTGCAGATGTAAAAGTAGATGGGAACCCTGTGTGGGAGCTTGGAAATGCAAATACTGTGACCCTTATGGTGGGGCAACTATTGTTGGAGGACCGTTAGGCCCGGGAATCCTCCTGTATTTTGACCCACCAATTGATGGCCAAGGGTAGGAAGGCCCCTTTGCTAATGGAACATGGGCTTTGAAAGGACATTATTGGATTTGCGGCCAATATGCTTAGCTCAGGCTACCTCCAAACTGGTCAGGGATATGGTATATTTATTAGACCATTGTTCTTTTTGCTACTACAAGTTCAGGGAAATCGCTTAGGAATCAAAATCTGTGATGATTTAATTAGAGAAAAGCAGTCAGCTGATGCAGCCCTGGCTGGAGGGAGCACCCCAATTTGAATGAGATAATTAGGTTACAGGCTGTCTCGGAAATAATTACCAACCAGCCAGCCACAGCTCTTGACCTTCTAGCTGACCAACCCACTTGAACGAGGAAAGCGGTATTTCAACATTGGATGGTATTAGATTATCTGTTAGCAGAAGAAGGAGGAGTTTGTGGGAAATTAAATGACTCGAGCTGCTGTTTGCAAGCAGATGACAGCGGAAATGTGGTCAAACAAATAACAAAGGAAATAACGCCAGCTCATGGACCTGTCCAAATGTTGAAAGGATGGTAATGGGACATGTTTGCATGGTTAACTGGCCAGCTATGGGCTAAATGAATACCATTTCTCCTCTTATATGCTATAGCAACTCTCATCTTTTTACCATGCGTGACACCATGCTGGGTGCAGCTCTTTCAGCAGGTGCTCAAGGGGATGCCGCTAGCAGCCATGCCTACCTGATCCAGAAATGCATACAAAAGGACAGAAAAGGATGTCACTGCAAATAATAGCAAAACCCAAGAAGGCTCCAGAAGAAAAAATTGAATCAATGGTAATTAAGGTTTGTAAAGACAAATACAGATCAAATTAAAAGAGGAGGGATTGAAAGGAGTGAGATGGATGAGTCCTTACAATCAGACCGTGTGAATCGGCCTGTAGACAAGGCTAGGAACTTATGGGTAGTGAAATAACAGAAGAAATGATTAGTTCTCGAGAACTGTTACTAATCATCAGAGACTGTTGATTAATCGAGGCTGTATTAAATTCCTGAACCTAGAGCAAGGCAACAAAGACTTAATATTATTAGGAATGGTTTCTTTTTCTTTCTTTTCGATGCCAAAAGGGGGGTGCATATTAGAGGGGGGCATAGAGTAGGCAGTTCCGGAAGTCTGTATCTCCCGAATACCTCAGCCAGTGGGGAAAAGGAAGAGGGCGTTGTGGCCGGGAACTTGGCATCAAAAGGGGGCTGCATCCCGCAACCGTTTGACAGACCCCATGGGAAAAGCCCCATGGACTCTCCCTGTAGTCGAAGAATGTTGCAGGACTCCTCTGTCTCCTTTTCGGACATAAACCTCAGGCATCGTGGATTAATTTTCCCTAACGGCAGCGACCTACCGCGTGGTCTCCGTGCTCCTCCCCAGCCCCCCGGGAGGTGTAAAATAGTTCCCGGCGGCTCCCACCGCGCGTTACAGACGGCTGCGCGGCCCCGGGGCTGCCCGCTGTGCTCCCCTGCCCCGCCAGGGCTGCCCGCGGGCTGCGGAGCCACGTCGCCACCGGCGCGGCCAGGGCCGGGGCCCTTCTCGACAGCAGCCGAGGGGCTGCGGAGCGGGCGGCTGCGGGACGAGCAGCTATTTTATGCCCCGCGCTGCTGCCGCCTCCATCTAGCTCTCCATCGCGCCGCCGGCCGCCCCCCGCCTGGCGCGCTCACGCTCGGCCGCACTCGCCGCCCGCCCAGCCTCGCCGGAAGCTCTCCCGCCCGGGCCGTGCCCCGGCTCCGCCTGCGGCTCGGCAGGGCCCGGCCGCACGCGTGCTGCGTGGCTCGTGGCACCCGCGTTGCGCCGCAGGCGACGGGGAAAGCGGGGCGGGCCGGCGCCGCCGTGGTAGCGCGAGGAGAGGAGCGCCCGGGCGGGGCGGCGAGTGGTGCGGCGGTGAGCGCTTCTGCTTCCTGTCGCTCGGCGGCCGCCCACGGCAGGTGCCGTGTGACTCCGCGGAGCGGCGGGGCCGGCCGGGCGGTGCGCGGCCAAGCTTTCGGCCAGCGGCGGCCGCAGCGAGAGGCTGCTGGCACTGCCCGTGCCGGTGGAGAGAGCGGGGATCCGAGGCCGGCCTTCCCAGGGCGACGAGGGGTGGCCGCCTTTACCGCGCTGCCCTCCCTGCAGCACGTGGCCGATTCCGGCGAACCCGGCGTCCCAGCAGCGGCGCGGGCGGGAGGGAGTGGGGAGCGCGCTCGGTTGCCGTGCCGGCCGCTCCCGCCCAGCGCTGCACTCCGCCGAGGCGTTTTCCCGCCCGTCCTGGGCGAGACGTAAGGGACGCTGAACTTGGAGCTTGGCTGTCAGTGGGAGCAACTCCCCTCCATTGTCGATGTCTTTTTCCTGCCCTCCGATTCCGCTACCTTGTGGTAGGTGCGATGGTGCTGAACAAGGGCGGTGTCTTGGCACAGTTGCTGGCATAGATGGTGCGGGAGCTCCACGCAAGGAGCTTTGAGTGGCATGTGTGAGGGTAGGAGGGTACGGCACCCATAGCTGAAGGCAAAAAATGTCGGGGCATGTCATCAGCCGCAGTCATGCTAAGTTGTTCATCTTTGCAAACTGCTTGCCGAGTTGTTCCTTTCTTAGGTAATGGGGGTTTGTATCAACCAGAACTGCATATGGTCAGTATTTGCAGAGAAGGCTACTTGGACTGTTGTTGAAGTCAGTGTAGCAGTTTCTATGGCATTCTGCACAAAAAGTGACAGGTCTCTCTGTGTTCCCCAATTCTTAACAAAGATGAAGTTAGCAAACCCCTGAAAAGAGGTTTTGCAAAACTTCAGGGATTTTTTCCTACTAGTACTGTAGAGACAACCATCGTCACCTTGTCTTTCCAAAAGTGAAGGTTACCGATTTTTGTCCAAGAGCATCAAGTGCTTTTGATCAGCGTTTGTGTGCATGCATTAGCCTTGTTCTTGTTCTTCCTTGGAGAACTTTTACAGTACTCAGATGATCTGTGTAGGCTGCAGACTGCAGTGGTGAACTTCAAGGCTTCCAGCAGAAGGGAGATGCTGTCCACGCTTTGGTTCCTCCTTAGTCTGAACCTTCAATGTCCAATAACGCAGCGTTTGGTGCTCGAGGCACCGACTCTGGCGTGCCCCAGGTCAGAGACAGTCCAGCTGCGTTACCTCCACGCGTCGCTGAAGCGACTTCGGGATCAGGAAAAGAGCTGCTTGCTGGGCTAGCTAGCTGGCTTCTCTGCAGAGGGAAACACGGCAGGAGCCGATGATGTCGGCTCACGTTAGCTCAGAGACAAAGGAAGAGAGAGGCTGTTCAGGTCTGGCTTCTAACAGGTTTAATGCGATAGGATGATGATGAGGTCGGATTGATGGGAATCCGCTCCTTGGAGCCTTGTCCTCAGTTTTATAGGGAATTTGAAAACCCCCTGTAACTATTCCTGAAAAGACCTGCCTTGCTAAATTAGTGCCTTTTAAGTCTTGTGTCCCCAGGATAGAACAACAAACTCACAAAGATAACGGCAGTGGATCTACGGGACTTCCGCAGGCCTTCTGGGCTGCAGACATCTCTGACTAAAGGCTCTAAAAAGGCGG
This sequence comes from Aphelocoma coerulescens, assembly GCF_041296385.1. Classification (NCBI taxonomy): domain Eukaryota; kingdom Metazoa; phylum Chordata; class Aves; order Passeriformes; family Corvidae; genus Aphelocoma; species Aphelocoma coerulescens. The sequence goes on from NW_027184081.1 coordinate 1,209,172, forward strand.
AACCAAGGAGTGGCCATGCAGAACAGCTCCAGGAAAAGTTTTAATATGAATGAAGAACAGACAGTAAAAATGGTATAAAAAGGACTCGCCTCTAGCATCAGGTGTGCTCTTGGCAGAGCGCCAAGGCACCCGGCCGTTACCCCTTTGCTTTATTTTATGTGTCTCTTATTGTCTTTATATTAAACGCTTTAAATTCTCACAGGAGAGTGAACCTTCTCTTATTGTCTTTATATTAAACTCTTTAAATTCTCACAGGAGAGTGAACCTCGTTTTTCACAACTGGGGGCTCGTCCCGGATCTACACCTCGCCTCTGAAAAGCGTGGGAGGATTCAAGAAGCAAGGGTAAGGCGCCTCCCGCCCAAGTTGGCAGGACCTTTGCTTAGCATCCTCTGGCGCGATTTGGTGGCAGCAGGGCAATACCCGGAGGACAAGAAAGACACAAAAATAAAGCAAATGAAAGAGAGCGCTCTCGACAAAAATCCCACAGACACTGGAAAAGAAACAGGACTGGCAAGTATTGTCCAAAGAAAAAGTGGGTGGTTACGGGAGATGAGTGTGTGTGAATGGTCATACATGAAATCCCTATTTGTGCTTGGTCTTTGCATATTAAGTGTTTGTTTGCACCCTTCCCAGTAAAAAAAAAAAAAAATCCCCAGTTAAAAGTTCCCCAGTTAGAATCCCTTTTCAAACATTAATCACTTGTACACCATAAGAGTTATCCTTCCTGTGTTTACTGTATACTTTTACAAGTGTTTTAAGATGTTGGATGTATTTTAGTACTTTTTTTAGGTGTTTTTACTTGTACTTTGGTTCCAAGGCAGATTTCAAAACCCCAGTTCCAACAAACAGCCCAGCCCCCATAGCCATTACCCTGTAAGCTCTATGGCAACCTGAATTTTAATGACCCTTATCTCAACTAGTACCACCCCTCTGACAAGGATGAGCCATTGGTGGACAGAGATAATCTGTCAAAGGGAAAACACCAATCACCTTGAACCGAAGGGGTGGGCTGTGGGTGGGCTGTGGGTGGAGCAAAGACACTATAAAACAGGGAGCACGAGAAAGGCACGCCCCTTCTCTCCAGCCTTGCTGAGGTGGAGTTCAGTGCTGGGAAGGCGTATTCCTATCAAGGAACTTTTAGTAATTTTTTTTTGGCTTTTGGGCCGGCCAAAGGCCAGCCTAGCACTGCAAGCCCTTTTTCTCTACCTGAGGTTCAGTGCTGTTTCAGCCAGAAGATCAAAAATCCCTGCACTCCTGGGGCATACCATCTACCGAGCCATAGGATCCCAAATTTTTAATTTTTTTCACTTTTCCGTTCTTAATAAATTGTTTTAATTTTTAACTAAGAGTTGTCTCATTCCTCACATGAATGAGACGCGGGCTGGTTGCCCCCAGATCTGCGAAGCGAGTGTGGCAGTCTCTGAGTGCTGCGGCTCCGTCTTGTTCGCGAGAACAGCGGCCAGCCAGGAGACGAAGCGAGAGATAAGAGGAGTGAAAGAATCTCCCGGGGTGACTGGGACGGGGTCCCAGGGAAGGGGTTGCAAAGTGGGAGCTACCCCCCCCCCCCATATGCTGGGTTGAGGAAAACTCCAAGAGCACCCAGGGCCTAAAAGTACCCCAAGAGAAGTTGGGGGGTTGGATGCTAGCAATGCTGGGTTGAGGGAAATCCAAGAGCACCCAGAATCCTAAGGATTATATCATACCCATGGGTGGATACTAACAAGTGACTTGAAAGAGGTACCTTATTATTCTGTTGTAAGAATGAGAGAGTGAACAAATATTAAAAAGAGTGAATGTGTGAATGAAAAACTGTGTAATTAGAAGTTAACTTTGTTTTTGGGGAAGGTGGGCTATAGTAAATTTTTTTGGTTTTTGTACTGTGAAAGGGTGGGTAGTATTTTACAGCAGGGAAGATTGGTGTTTTAAAGGAATGAATTAGTATTTCAAAGGGGGGGATAATCATGTGTACTGGCCAAAATATGGGTCTGATGAGGCATGGATTTTCCAGGCTCTAAATGTATTTGTAAATTCAAAAGAGCCATCTCACCCTGAGGAGAGAGAATATGCTTCTTGCTGGACAGGAATTACAAAACCTCTGGGAACCAAAGTCTTTAAACTATCAGAAACCCCAGAGGAAAAGCAAACAGAAGAGAAAAAAGGCTGGGACCCTTTAGAAGTATTGCCTCCACCGCCAGCACTAGAAGCTGCACCCCTCCTCCCAGCTCCGGGGTTTCCTCCGCCGCCAGTATCAGAAGCTGCCTCCCCCCTCCTCCCCCTGGCTCCGGGGCTTCCCCCTCCAGCCCCCCCTCCGCCCGCACCGGGGGCCTTTCCCCCGGCAGCCCTCCCGCCCCAATGGAGCGGGGGGGGAGCCCTGCCCCCGCCCATGCCGGGGATCCCGCCCTTCCCGTATATCTCGGGAATCCCAGCACCCTCAATTGAATCAAGGGAAACGTCACACGTCCCGGCTCCAGCCCCCACCTCTCCTGCCTTGAGAAACCCGGCTTCAGAGCCGGCCCCCACCTCCTGTGCTCCGGAATATTTGGCTTCACTGCCATACCCCACCCCCACCCTCTGCACCACAGAATATTCGGCTTCAGCGCCAGACTTTGAATCTGCCCCTCCTCCCCAGGGGAGTTCGGTGCTTTCTTCCCAAATAAACCCTCTTCTTAACGAAGGAGCACCATACCAGAATACAAGAGGTGCCATTAAGGCTCAGAGGCAGCCCAACAATCCCTCCATTGCTAAACAAACAGAGGGAAGCCGAGAAATTCATTTATTTCCATTAAGAGAAGTACCTATGGGAGGAGGGGGAACGGGCTTTGTAAATGCTCCTCTAACCTCTACAGAGGTTAGGAATTTCAAAAAAGAAATTAAAGGATTATTAGAAGACCCCATAGGTACAGCTGAGCAGTTGGACCAGTTCTTAGGTCCCAACATTTTCACTTGGGAAGAAATGCAATCAATCATGAAAATAATATTCTCCCAAGAAGAAAGAGAAATGATTAGAATTGCTGGAATAAAAATTTGGGAAAGAGAAAACCAACAAGGTCCACCCAGGGATCAGAAAATGCCCATTACACCTCCTAACTGGAACCAAAATAATGAAGCTGGGAGGGGACATATGAATGATTATCGTAATTTGATAATCAAGGGAATAAAAGAGGCGGCACCCCGAGGACAAAATGTCAGAAAGGCCTTTGAGGGGCAGCAAGGGAAGGAAGAAACCCCGACTGAGTGGCTGGAGAGGCTCCGAAAGAATATGAAACAATATTCTGGGATAGACCCAGAGTCCCTAGCAGGGCAAGCCCTGCTAAGAGTTAACTTTGTCACTCATGCCTGGCCAGATATTAGGAAAAAATTGGAAAAAATAGAAGACTGGTATGAGAAACCATTACAAGACCTAGTAAGGGAAGCTCAAAAGATATATATATGTCCGGAGGGATGAAGAAAAAGCCAAAGTGGAAGCAAAGATCATGATAGCCACTATGCGAGAGAGTACCTTCCAAAAAAATCTAAAGCCCTCAGGTAACACTCCTAAACATTCAAGATTCAGAAATGGTGGAAAAGAGAAAAATAAAACCTCAGTACAATTAAGATTCCAAGAACAACCCAGGGATGCCTGTTTTTATTGCAAGGAAGAAGGGCATTATAAAAGAGAATGCCCCCACCTGAGGAGGGATCTGAAAATATTTCAAGAAACACACACAGAAGAACAATAGGAAAGTCATGGGCTCTCTTTTTGGGGGGATAAATACCATCTGGAGCCTTTGATAACTTTAAAAGTAGGCCCCCAAGAGGAAGTATTAGAATTTATAGTTGACACTGGGGCAGAAAGGACTTGTGTGATGAATATTCCAAAAGGGTGTGATGTGAGTAATGATATGGTAAAAGTAACAGGAGCAAAGGGGGAAGGATTTCAAGTCCCTGTCATTAAAGATGTGGTTATTGAAGGGGAAACAAAAATAGGGATAGGGGATGTTTTGTTAGTTCCTGGGGCTGGCAGCAATTTATTGGGAAGGGATTTACAAATCCAACTGGGGATTGGAGTCATACCAGAAGAAGGGAAAATGACAGCCAAAGTGTTAAAACTTAGCCAAGAAGATGAAAGCAAAATTAACAGAGAGGTTTGGGCTGGGGAAGGGAATAGGGGTGGACTAGATATTGACCCCATAAGGGTCACAATTGAAAAACAAGAATGTCCCATTCGTGTACGTCAGTACCCTATATCTTTAGAAGGGAGAAAAGGCTTAAAACCAGTGATAGAAGAATTAATAAAGGATGGGACACTAGAACCTTGTAAATCCCCTCATAATACCCCTATTCTCCCAGTAAAGAAATCTGATGGAAATTATAGATTAGTGCAAGATTTAAGAGAAGTAAACAAAAGAACACGGGCCTGCTACCCTATGGTTCCTAATCCCTGTGGGAGTGTGTTTGTTTAGTTCAGTCCGGGTCTCCCCCCTATGTTCTGTAAGTTTGGTGTACCCCAGTTGGCACCCCCCCCTGTTTCCTTTAAATCACCCTGTCTGTCATTTTTATCTCCTCCCAGGACCCTGTCTGTCACTCTGCCACCCCTCCCAGGCTTCTGGAAAGTTCTAGCCAGGGGGCCAGGTGATTAGTCCTGGGAAAGGAGTCCCTCCCTTCCCCTGTTATAGTTGGTTCCCTTATGTGTCCCTCGTTCTGCTTGCCGCACCCTTCCCTTCCCTGGTTGGTTGTTCTGTACACCCCCCCCCCCATGCCCCCCCCGCCATAAAATGCCCCGGCGCGCGATCTGCAGGTGCTCTGGGTTGGGCACCCCTGGTGGTTGAGGTCCCCCCGTCCGGAGGGCCAATAAACTTTCTGGATTTAACCCAACTCTGAGCCTGCCCCCTTTCCTCCGCCGTCTGCCTTTATCGCCGCGGTCCCTTGGAAGGACCCACGAGCCAGACCTTTGATCCCTCCGATATCAGAGGCTGGCCCCCGTTGCCTGCTGTGTCCCGAGCTGACCGGGCTGAGTGGGAACTGTTCCCAGAGGACACAACGGCAAATCCCTACACTCTTTTAAGCAAAATTCCACCTCAACATCAGTGGTTTAGTGTGGTGGATCTTAAAGATGCCTTTTGGGCCTGCCCACTGGCAGAGGAAAGCCGAAATATTTTTGCCTTTGAATGGGAAGATCCAAACACAGGGAAAAAGAACCAACTGAGGTGGACTAAAGTGCCACAGGGGTATTGTGAGGCCCCAAATTTATTTGGGCAAGCCTTGGGAGAAATATTACAAACCTTCCCCATTCCCCCAGGAATACAAATTATCCAATATGTAGATGATCTTCTAATATCAGGAGAAGATGAAATTAAAGTCAAAGAAGCTACTATAAAGCTTCTAAATTTTCTTGGGGAAAAGGGACTAAGGGCATCAAAAGGGAAATTACAGTTTGTGGAATCAGAAGTAAAATATCTCGGCCACCTGATAAGCAAAGGTAGCCGAAAACTAAGTCCTGAAAGAATTACAGGGATTTTATCCCTCCCTCCTCCCTCTTCAAAAAAGGAGGTTAGGAGACTGCTGGGGCTACTGGGATATTGCAGACTATGGATTGAAGGATATACACAAGCAGTAAAATTTTTATATGAAAAATTAACAGGGGGAGACAATATACAATGCACCAAAGATGATGATAATAAATTAGAAAAACTGAAGTTGAAACTAGCCTCGGTACCAGCCCTAAGCTTACCCTCACTAGAAAAACCCTTTCACTTATATGTGAATGCAGAAAATGGAGTAGCTCATGGTGTATTAGTCCAGGAATGGGGAGGGGTGAGAAGACCAATAGCTTATTTATCTAAACTATTGGACCCAGTAAGCCGTGGCTAGCCAGTATGCATTCAAGCCATAGCAGCTACTGCTATTTTGGTGGAGGAGAGCCGTAAGCTCACCTTTGGAAGTAAACTGATTGTATACACACCCCATGCGGTCCGGAATGTGCTAAATCAAAAAGCTGAAAAATGGTTAAGAGACTCCAGGATATTAAAATATGAAGCAATTCTGATTGACAGTAATGGTCTAACTATAGAAACAAGCAAAAGCCTCAATCCGGCCCAATTCCTGTATGGAGAACCAAAAGATGACCTGGCACATGATTGCTTAGAAATTATTCAATACCAAACAAAAGTTCGGGAAGATCTAGCAGAACAAGCCCTCTTAGAAGGGGAAAGAATATATGTGGATGGTTCATCCAGATGCTTGCAAGGAAAAAGAATGTCAGGATATGCCTTAGTCGATGGGATAAATATGCAGACCATCGAAAAAGGAAAACTACCTTCAAATTGGTCGGCGCAATCTTGTGAATTATACGCTCTAAAGAGAGCACTGGAGCATTTAGCACACAAAAAGGGGACCATCTATACTGATTCAAAGTATGCCTTTGGGGTAGTACATACCTTTGGGAAGATCTGGGAAGAAAGAGGTTTACTAAATTCAAAGGGGAAGGAACTGATACATGAAGGCCTGATTTCAGAAGTGTTGGAGGCATTAAAATTGCCTGAAGAAATAGCCGTAGTGCATATCAAAGGACACCAAAAAGGGATGACCCCAGAAATAAGAGGGAATAATCTAGCAGACCAAGAAGCCAAAGATGCAGCAGAAAATGGGACCGAACGAATTATGTTAATCCTGACCCCAGAAAGGGGAGAATTGGAAATCCCCAGATTTAGTAAAGAAGAAGAAAAAGAATTATTTAAGATAGGGGGAGAACAAGATCAATCTGGAAAATGGAAACTCCCTGATGGGAGACAGTTACTTAATAAGCCACTCACTAAGAGAATATTAGAAGATATGCATCAAAAAACTCATTGGGGTACTCAAGCTTTGTGTGATCATTTTCTAAGAAATTATGGGTGTATTGGAATCTTTGGGAACTGTATAACTTGCCAAAGAGTGAATAGGAAAATAATGAGAAAAACAACATTAGGAGGCCGCGAGTTAGCTCTGCGACCATTCCAAAGTATCCAAGTAGATTTCACTGAACTTCCTCAAGTACAGAGATGGAAGTTCCTATTAGTAATAGTAGACCACCTAACTCATTGGGTAGAAGCAGTTCCTGCTACTAGAGCTACAGCTAACATAGTATGCAAAACCCTTCTGGAACAAATTATTCCCAGATATGGAATGGTTAATAAAATAGACTCAGATAGAGGAACACATTTTACATCCAAACTCTTACAACAAATAACTCAAGCCTTGGGAATAAAATGGGAATTACATACCCCCTGGCACCCACAAAGTTCAGGCCGAGTAGAAAGAATGAACCAGACTTTGAAAAAAACTTTAACAAAATTAATGATTGAAACTCAAATGTCATGGGTCAAATGCTTACCTTTGGCTCTGTTGAGAGTCCGAACACAGCCCAGGTCAGACCTGGGAGTATCTCCTTACGAGATGATGTTCGGATTACCCTTCCTTACCACTCAACATGAAACAGCCACTTATGAAGTAGGAGAAGTAAGTGTCAAAAAATACGTCACCACAATTGCCAGAACACTTGAAAATTTGCGGCTGAAAGGAATGATCCCTCAAACCACAACTTTGGAGTTCAAAATTCATAATATCCATCCAGGGGAATGGGTACTAGTAAAAACATGGAAAGAACAATCTTTGACTCCACAATGGGACGGTCCTTTTCAGGTACTGCTGACGACTGAGGCCGCAATCCGGACCAAGGAACGAGGGTGGATCAAAGGACCAGCAGAATCAAAGGACCTGTAAAAGAACCTGAAGAGTGGACTGTAATATCCAAACCAGGTGATACCAAATTGATTCTTAAACGGAGGCCAGGTGACAATGAACTAGAACAATCTAAATAATCCAAGGGATATGCAAAGAATCACACCTAACTGAGAAGTGAAAGCCAAATTGATATCAGTGGCCCCTGGACAAATTCTGGGACATCGTGGAGAAGAATATTCTCACTTCAAACAGGAAGGGTTGGGACTGTATCAAACAGGGAACTCTCATGTTCTGATTCTAGCCTGTGACTTGTATTAAGAAGGGGGGGAATCACAACTTCCATCAGTGCCACATCATATACCCTGTTTGAATCATTCTAACACGGGGCATGCCAGCCAGGTCAAATATAAGTAATTAATCTGGAGGGAAATCGGCATTCCACACCATCGACACCCTAGTTGTAAAAGGTGTCAAGCACAAAGTCAACCCCCTATCCAGACAAAATCATAAGCAACAAAAGTAATAACTTTGCTCTGCAGATGGGAATTACTAGTGCCTGTTGAATGGGAAACACCTAAGATACGATAAGATACTACAGTTAAAATAAGTACCAAAAGAAATTTGCCTAAAAGCTACAAAGGAAGCGACAAGGAAATAGAGGGCAAGACCGGGTTGGCCACTGTACTCGCCACCGAGAAGATCCAATACACCTGCCATGGGTTGCAACCTCATAGGCAAGGGAGGTGGGAGTATAAGCCATGCCGGACCTCTGTTATTCCTTCTTTTGTCACTTATCCTGGTCCCTTTCGGGACACCGGCAAGACCATGTTACAAATGCTATCGAAAGCTCTACATGGAAAGACACCGGGGCTTCTTTCTTATTACTCATATCCATATCAACAGTCACTGTTATGACTCGTCCAAATTAGGTATTTGCATGCATAAAGGGGAAAAATATTAGATTACAGAAAATTTGGGAACAAGTGGAAACAGACTAGGAAGTAATTGTCCAAAAGGAGAAAAATGGATTTGCTTCACAGCTGCCACCAGGGGAACAGTCCAAGATTTGGTAAAAGAACAAGTGGTAAGTAAAGATACAAAGCCAGCACAGCAACCTCGCCCTATATTCACCTCACGCCAGGACCTGTATGCAAAGCTCAAACAACAGTTAAAAGAGGAAAAAACCCCAAGGTTAGGAAAAAACCTGTTTGTAGAATTGGGGGAGAGGATAGGTAAAGAACTTAACATAACCAACTGTTGGGTCTGTGGAGGAGCTTTAATGGCAGAAGAATGGCCATGGAAAGGTAGCAGCCTAGGCCCGGTAGAACTCCTTAAATGGAACCGGACAAATATAAGAGGGGGGAACTGACCTGAGGGGTGGATTTTAAGTTCAACAGTGATAGGGGAAGAATGCCTCTGGCGAACTGGGAAAAACTTTCTTAATGAAGTAGGAAACACTCCCTGTAAAAGGTATAAAGTGAGTAACAAAACTCCAGCGTGGTGGGTCCCAGAAAAACCAACTTGGTATTGGGCTCAGAAAAAAGGAAAAGACTGTGTATACGATAATGAAGTTGGACTCTTTCAGTGTAGGAAAAAATCCTTATTTTGGAATCCCAGAAATATCCAAATTTTGGGAGAATATAAATCATCAAGAAGGTGCTTATTGGAAAGCACCAGATGGCTTATTTTGGATATGTGGGAAAAGGGCATACCCAAGACTCCCTTCACATTGGGAAGGGAGTTGTACACTAGGAATCATTCAACCAGGGTTTTTCCTTCTACCAGAACCAGAGGGAGATCAATTAGGAATACCTGTCTATGAAGACTTCAAAAGAAATAAAAGAGATTTAATTGGAGGATTCCAAAAATGGAAAGATGAGGAATGGCCCCCTGAGCGAATATTAGAAACATATGGGCCAGCTACCTGGGCACAAGATGGAAGTTGGGGATATCGAACCCCAATTTACATGCTGAATCGTATCATCAGACTCCAAGCTCTTGTAGAAATCATAACCAATGAAACAGCCGGGGCTATGGAATTAATAGTCAGCCAGCAATGCCAAACCAGAGCTGCAATATATCAAAATAGGCTGGCTTTAGACTATTTACTGGCTGAAGAAGGGGGTGTGTGCTGGAAGTTCAATACATCGGATTGTTGTTTAAAAATTGATGACAATGGGGATGCCCTTCTAGATATCGCCAACAATATCAGAAAAATAGCCCATGTACCAGTCCAAAAATGGGAATCAATGATGTCTGCTAACTGGTGGGATGGCATATTGGGGAAAGAATGGTGGAAGAAGCTAGGTTTCTTCCTCTTATGTGCTACAGCTGGTCTAATATTTCTCCCTTGCTTGATCCCCTGCTTTATTCGGCTAATCACCAGCGTAGTTCAAGGCATGCAAGTTGTGGCAATGCCTACTGACCCAAAGTTGGCTATGTCTGGAACAGCACAAAAAATTATGGTATTAAAAAGACAAAGTGATATAAAAGACCCTCTCGAAGAAGCCAAATTAATCTGTGAAAAGAACGAACGGACACTAGAAGCCAAGAAAAAAGAATTATTGCTCAAGCCAAATGATTTATAAAATAGAAAAGGGGGGATTGTTATAAACATATATTATATTGGCTTCTCGCAAAGTATAATGGTAGATATTATATAAGGTTAGAAATGCATTTTGCTGTGTGGATGTAGTTTTCTCTCTTTAGCAAGAATGTTAGCAAGTGTGAGCAAGTAAGATAACCTCCAAGCGAACAGAGGATGAGGCCCAAGGAGCTGCTAATCAACACTTTGTCCAGGGAACAAAAGGGCCAAAAGGCTACTCCGCCCGGAGAACCGGAGAACAGGCGGCCAGGAGAGTCCGAGAGCCGTTATCACCACTCTGCCCGGGGGGGCAAAGAGGCCCAAAGCTGCAATCAGCCCTGACTGTCTGGAGAATTAAGAGATCCACCCTACCATCGACTCTTACCTAGCCTAGCGAGCCCAACCCCAAGAATCAAGAGAAATAAAACCACAAGGCAGAAGACTACGCATGCTCTAAAAAGGCGGAACCAAGGAGTGGCCATGCAGAACAGCTCCAGGAAAAGTTTTAATATGAATGAAGAACAGACAGTAAAAATGGTATAAAAAGGACTCGCCTCCAGCATCAGGTGTGCTCTTGGCAGAGCGCCAAGGCACCCGGCCGTTACCCCTTTGCTTTATTTTATGTGTCTCTTATTGTCTTTATATTAAACGCTTTAAATTCTCACAGGAGAGTGAACCTCGTTTTTCACATATGGGTGCCGTACCCTCCTACCCTCACACATGCCACTCAAAGCTCCTTGCGTGGAGCTCTCGCACCATCTATGCCAGCAACTGTGCCAAGACACCGCCCTTGTTCAGCACCATCGCACCTACCACAAGGTAGCTGAATCGGAGGGCAGGAAAAAGACATCGACAATGGAGGGGAGTTGCTCCCACTGACAGCCAAGCTCCAAGTTCAGCGTCCCTTACGTCTCGCCCAGGACGGGCGGGAAAACGCCTCGGCGGAGCGCAGCGCTGGGCGGGAGCGGCCGGCACGGCAACCGAGCGCGCTCCCCACTCCCTCCCGCCCGCGCCGCTGCTGGGACGCCGGGTTCGCCGGAATCGGCCACGTGCTGCAGGGAGGGCAGCGCGGCAAAGGCGGCCACCCCACGTCGCCCTGGGAAGGCCGGCCTCGGATCCCCGCTCTCTCCACCGGCACGGGCAGTGCCAGCAGCCTCTCGCTGCGGCCGCCGCTGGCCGAAAGCTTGGCCGCGCACCGCCCGGCCGGCCCGGCCGCTCCGCGGAGTCACACGGCACCTGCCGTGGGCGGCCGCCGAGCGACAGGAAGCAGAAGCGCTCACCGCCGCGCCACTCGCCGCCCCGCCCGGGCGCTCCTCTCTTCGCGCTACCACGGCGGCGCCGGCCCGCCCCGCTTTCCCCGTCGCCTGCGGCGCAACGCGGATGCCACGAGCCACGCAGCACGCGTGCGGCCGGGCCCTGCCGAGCCGCAGGCGGAGCCGGGGCACGGCCCGTGCGGGAGAGCTTCCGGCGAGGCTGGGCGGGCGGCGAGCGCGGCCGAGCGTGAGCGCGCCAGGCGGGGGGCGGCCGGCGGCGCGATGGAGAGCTAGATGGAGGCGGCAGCACCGCGCGGCATAAAATAGCTGCTCGTCCCGCAGCCGCCCGCTCCGCAGCCCCTCGGCTGCTGTCGAGAAGGGCCCCGGCCCTGGCCGCGCCGGTGGCGACGTGGCTCCGCAGCCCGCGGGCAGCCCTGGCGGGGCAGGGGAGCACAGCGGGCAGCCCCGGGGCCGCGCAGCCGTCTGTAACGCGCGGTGGGAGCCGCCGGGAACTATTTTACACCTCCCGGGGGGCTGGGGAGGAGCACGGAGACCACGCGGTAGGTCGCTGCCGTTAGGGAAAATTAATCCACGATGCCTGAGGTTTATGTCCGAAAAGGAGACAGAGGAGTCCTGCAACATTCTTCGACTACAGGGAGAGTCCATGGGGCTTTTCCCATGGGGTCTGTCAAACGGTTGCGGGATGCAGCCCCCTTTTGATGCCAAGTTCCCGGCCACAACGCCCTCTTCCTTTTCCCCACTGGCTGAGGTATTCGGGAGATACAGACTTCCGGAACTGCCTACTCTATGCCCCCCTCTAATATGCACCCCCCCTTTTGGCATCGAAAAGAAAGAAAAAGAAACCATTCCTAATAATATTAAGTCTTTGTTGCCTTGCTCTAGGTTCAGGAATTTAATACAGCCTCGATTAATCAACAGTCTCTGATGATTAGTAACAGTTCTCGAGAACTAATCATTTCTTCTGTTATTTCACTACCCATAAGTTCCTAGCCTTGTCTACAGGCCGATTCACACGGTCTGATTGTGAGGACTCATCCATCTCACTCCTTTCAATCCCTCCTCTTTTAATTTGATCTGTATTTGTCTTTACAAACCTTAATTACCATTGATTCAATTTTTTCTTCTGGAGCCTTCTTGGGTTTTGCCATTATTTGCAGTGACATCCTTTTCTGTCCTTTTGTATGCATTTCTGGATCAGGTAGGCATGGCTGCTAGCGGCATCCCCTTGAGCACCTGCTGAAAGAGCTGCACCCAGCATGGTGTCACGCATGGTAAAAAGATGAGAGTTGCTATAGCATATAAGAGGAGAAATGGTATTCATTTAGCCCATAGCCGGCCAGTTAACCATGCAAACATGTCCCATTACCATCCTTTCAACATTTGGACAGGTCCATGAGCTGGCGTTATTTCCTTTGTTATTTGTTTGACCACATTTCCGCTGTCATCTGCTTGCAAACAGCAGCTCGAGTCATTTAATTTCCCACAAACTCCTCCTTCTTCTGCTAACAGATAATCTAATACCATCCAATGTTGAAATACCGCTTTCCTCGTTCAAGTGGGTTGGTCAGCTAGAAGGTCAAGAGCTGTGGCTGGCTGGTTGGTAATTATTTCCGAGACAGCCTGTAACCTAACTATCTCATTCAAATTGGGGTGCTCCCTCCAGCCAGGGCTGCATCAGCTGACTGCTTTTCTCTAATTAAATCATCACAGATTTTGATTCCTAAGCGATTTCCCTGAACTTGTAGTAGCAAAAAGAACAATGGTCTAATAAATATACCATATCCCTGACCAGTTTGGAGGTAGCCTGAGCTAAGCATATTGGCCGCAAATCCAATAATGTCCTTTCAAAGCCCATGTTCCATTAGCAAAGGGGCCTTCCTACCCTTGGCCATCAATTGGTGGGTCAAAATACAGGAGGATTCCCGGGCCTAACGGTCCTCCAACAATAGTTGCCCCACCATAAGGGTCACAGTATTTGCATTTCCAAGCTCCCACACAGGGTTCCCATCTACTTTTACATCTGCAAGCTGCTTGGTTGCATTTGGAGCAGAACTCACTAAAAGGCTTTGAGTTCCAATCGGGTGTTGCCATTCCCACTGATAATCACAAACAACATGTCTTCTACTTGTGGAATTTTTGTGGGGACAGCTCAAAAATAGGTGGTCAAAAAAGCCCTTGTTCCTCCCCATTGCTTTACAGGCTTCCAAATATTTTTGGTAAGTGTGGCAAGAACACCTTGCGCAGCTACCATTAGTGAGCCGAACAGGTATTTGATTGCATTTGCCTTGATATTTGGAACAATTGTAAGGAGGGCAATTGGGGCTCGAAACCCAATTGTTTAAACCCAGAGGGAAAGTCAATTGACAAACGCCTTTTCCTACATAGACATGCCCTGTCCTGTTTAGGCAATAAGTGCCTTTTTGAGAAGAATGAAGTGGCCATGGACTTCCTTCTTCGGCCCAAAATCCTGTCCTAGTATGGACCTCACGTCGGGTGTTGACCCACCACTTAGGTTCAGCTGGGCTAGCCAACCATGGCCACTCTTCAGATCCTCCTGGCCCTCCACAGAGCCAGCAATTGCTAAGGTTAAAAACTTTTGCTACTTCTTCTCCTAAGGCTGCAAATTGATTCTCCCACTCCTGGCCTAAACTTAGCTGACCATATAAAAGTAGAATTATTAAGGAAAATGTTTTAATAGTGTGATCTAATTAGCTAGTCTAATTTTCACGTTGTCTTCTGCACCACCTGTGGCAATTGAAGACACAGAAACCACCTAACGTACAACAATGGCCGCAAGTATTAGCCCCCCAGTGAGTGGAGATTCTAGAGGAGGGATGCCCATACAGACTATTTCAGCAGATGGTCTGTGGGTAGGCACGCAGGGCTTCCTCTGATGTTGAAGCACTGGCTACTGCTCCAGCCCGCTCCTGCAGAGTGTCAGTCACGGCCTCCCGGCTTTCTCCTCCAGCCGAGATGTGCAAATCTCTGAGGCTTCAGAGACCTTGACCCAAGTGTGACGGGTCCACCTGTGTTCAGCTGTCTTGATGGCTGTTTCTGTGGTCAGTGACACTTGGAATGGGCCACGCCATTTCACCACCATTGGCGCTTCTTTCTACCCCTTAACTAGGACTCAATCTCCCGGTTGGATGTTACAAGCAGCAAAGTCCAAAGGCGGGGCTTGTGCCAGCTGAGCTTCCTGTTGAAGGGGTTTCACAAGAAGCAGTATCCTGGCCACAGATGGTTTTAAATATACATCACTTGCCTCTACCCCCCTCCCCCCCCCCCCCCCCAAGGTTGAGACTTACCAGGGTAATTGCAAACGACGATTGAAAGGGAGATAACTGAATCTCTCTTCTGGGTCGGGCCCTCATTCTCGCCAAAGCCAATGTCCAAAGCCCTACCCATGGCATCTTGATTTCTATTACCAGCTTCAAAAGGTGTTTATTTCTCTATTCATTGTATTCTACCCGAGCCGAGCTCTGGGGGTGCCAGGGCCTATGGAGGTTCCATTGTATTCCTAAAGAAGCCAAAACCCCTTGAAGGATCTTTCCTGTAAAATGAGTTCCCCTATCTGAGTCTATTGCTTCTACAATGCTTTATCTTGGAATGACTTGTTCCAACAATGCCTTAATAACTGATCCTGTCATTGCTGAAGCAGTTGGAAATGCTTCTGGCCACCTTGCTAGCTGACATACGATTACCAGAAGATATTAAGCCTTGCCACTTGGGGCATCTCAGGAAAATCCACCTGGCGTCTTTGGAAGGGACATGCAGCCCAAGGCCTCCCTCCCCCGGCAGGTTACTTTGCAACTCGGCTGTTTGCTTTAGCACAGATCAAGCAACCTTCAACAGCTCGTTTTGCCAGTCTAAAAAGACCCACAGCAACATGCATCATGAGGAAGGCTTCTGCCAATCCTCAGGAAATGCAAGGACTCTCTTCACAGAGTTGTTTTAGTATTGGTAGGGCCAAAGGCTCTGGTATCTCTTGTTTGCCATCCCTTGTAAACCAATTCTTGCCTTTTTTCTCTGCCGCACGACTTTTAACTGTATCTCGAACATCTCTGGTAGAAAAGACAGCTTCCCGGGCAGTGATGGAGTCACTGGGAGCAAAGGGGGCATCTTGGAGAGTTCTGGCAGAAGTGTTGCTTTCTGAGTTTCTTCATCCACCAAAAAGGAGACAGAGGAGTCCTGTAACATTCTTCAACTGTAGGGAGAGGCCATGGGGCTTTTGCCATGGAGTCTCTCAAATGATTGCGGGACGCAGCCCCCTTTTTCTGCTAAGTTCCTGGCAACAGCACCCTCTGAGGTACTCGGGAATTACAGACTGCCGGAACTGCCTACTCTATTCCCCCCTCTAATATGCACCCTCCTTTTGGTATGGAAAAGGAAGAAAACGAACCTATTCCTAATGCTATTAAGTCTTTGCTGCCTTGCTCTAGGTTCAGGAATTTAACAGGGCCTTGGCTGAGCAACAGTCTCTGTTGATTAGTAACAGTTTCTAGAGCTAATACTTTCTTCTCTTACTTCCCTCCCTGTAAATTCCTAGCCTTGTCTAAGGACGGATTCACACGGTCTCTTTGTAAAGACACATCTATGTTACTCCTTTCACTCCCACACCTTCTTGGCGGTGGAACGGCTCCCCCCGGCACAGCACCCGGCACAAAACCCCCGTATGCGCACACACACACCTGCACTTACCCTGCACTCCGCTGCACACACACACACACACACCTGCCGCACACTAACACCCCCGTCCACATGCCCCCCATGCTACTTGCAGTGGCCCCGCTCCTGCCATCCCAGCCGGCTGGCAGCGCCCACTCCTCACATGCTTCCCCATGCCTTGCATTTCCTTGCTGCCCCCTCTGTAGCCTTCCCTCAACCTGCCTTTTCTCCCCTGCCTTGCATTGACTTGCTCACCCATCCCCCACCTGACTTCCTTTCACATTCGTCTAGGTCTGGCCTCACCTTTCCTTTTCCTTCTAGGACCCTCACTGCCTTGCCTCGCCTCGCAAAGCCACCACTTGCCTTGCCTTGCCCTTGAACCCCTCCCTTGCCTTGCATGACCTTGCTCACCCCTCCCCCACCTGGAATTCAAGACCCCTTTTCAATGACCTTTCATGCCCTTGCCCTGCCCTTTCTGCTCCTCCTAGGAATCTCAAAGCTCTCAAGCATCTCCGGTGTTTCAGGATCACATGAGAGGAAGACCAGGGGAGGAGGACGCATGTTGCCACACTCATCTCTATGGGCAGCCTTTGTCTGGGAGCAATCCTTGCATGTCTTGAATCTTGGAAGGGCAATTCACATTTTGCCCTTGAGCTCGGGGACCAGAATGAGAGTTCTTTTGCATACAAAGCAAAGCAGGTAGCTCAAGTCTTTTAGGTGCAGAGGAGAGATGACCCACGCGGGATCAAGGCCACACAGAGCACTTGGTCCGGGCCACTTTTGTGTACTAGCAGTCATTGAATGTACTTCTCACCTGCCTTGCCTGGCCTTGCCTTGGCAACACAACAGTTTCCTTGCCTTGCCCTGCTAGCCCTCTGTAGCCTTGCATTCCTTTGCATGGCCATGCCCCGCCCTTGACCTGCCTACTGCTTTCCTCCAGGGCCTTGGCTTGCCAAGCCCTTCCTGTTTCTGCCTGGCCTTCCCATCAGTGGACTTTCCTTCCTACGGCCAGCCTTGCCTCTAACTTCTGGGCCTTCTCTTGCCTACCACTCCATTTGCTTTCCCCTCACTGCTCTGGCCTTGCCTACCTCTCCCTTGACTTGCCCACAATTGCCTGCACTTGGTTTGCAGCGCCTTGCCTGCATGGAAGGCAAGGGAAAGAGTGGTAGGCAGGGCAAAGCAAAGCCAGCAAGTTGTAGGTAGTGCGAGGCAAGGCAGACGTAGGCAAAGGAAGCAGAGCAAGGGTAGCTTAAGAAGAACTAGACACGGTACTGAAGGCAAGGCAAGGCCAAGAGACTCGGAGTGCCTTTCCTTGGGAAGGCAAGGACATAGTGCCAGTGTTGCTGGAGCAGATGTTAAGGTACCATGGGGAGGAATAGTCCAGCAAGACATTTCTCTTCTGGCCCCTGTGCGTGTAGGGGCAATTGCTGGACATATTCAATACTGGAGGTGGATCAGTCGCTGGATGTGTTGCATTTTGGAGGAGGGGATGCCGTTTCTTTGGAGATGGGCTTGTAGTTGCTCTCTTTGGCAAGGAAAGCAGGTGTGGATGTGCACATCAGGTGCTCTTAGGGATTTTAAAGGCTTTTCCCAACAGGCAGAGCTCTCTCTGGGTTAGAGCTGTTGAGCTGTCAGTGGGAATGCAAAGGCCAAGCTCGTGAGCCTTTTGTCCTGGTGCCTTCGGTGTGTGAGCAGTCCCTGGTGCCGTTGTCTTTGGACCCTGACTCTGGGAGAGGGAAGGCTTAGGATGGTACCTAGAGCTGAGAAGGAGAGTGCTGAGAACAGCGTGTGTGCTGCTAGTTTGAGGGGTGCAGGTGAAGTTGTAGGCAGCAAGATCTTCCTCAGCTGGCACTGAGCTCTGTTTTTGCCAGGGGTTCAAGTTGGTGGGCAGAATCTGCGAGAGGGAAAAGATTTTCTTGGGCCAAAGAGGTTTTTCTGGCTCTTGGAGTGTGGTGTAAAGAGGAGTCTGCTCTTGGAAGGGGAAGGTGAGGGAAATCTTTTTGTCCTGACACCGTTGATTTGAGTGCAGGGACGTGTGCAAGTTGCCTTTGCCCTTGGGGTGGTTTCGAGCTGGGCCGGGTGCTTGGCCTTCTTTTGCAAGTCTACAGCGCCATCGTGTGGTTGTTTCCATGAGCGCTGACAGTGCCCGGGAAAAAGCCAAGCGCTTCGCTGGCGCGGCCCCGGTCGTGTGGGTGCAGTTGGTGGAAGAGCTCCGCTGTGCATCCTGCCTCTTGGAGACATAAAAGGATGTGATCCTGCCCGTAGCGGGGAAGCAAGAGGAATCTTTTCATTGTTGGCTGGGCAGTTTCTAAGCGGCAAAAGTAAAGGCAGTTCCAGCACGGCCTCTTTCTTTTCAGAACCTTTTCTGTGCCATCATGAACATGCTCAACATGTAACTCGCACCCACTGAACTGCATCAAAGGCCCTGCAGATACGCACTTTCCTTCAAGCTCTATGTAGCATCCTACCCTCCACCTCTCGCGGATCCCAAAACCCTTCCAAACATCCAGCAGCTGCACGCAGAGAACAAGTGCTAGAACAAGGCGTGGGCCTTCATAGTCCTTTTAAAGTCTGTAAACTAGGCAAAACATTCCAGTGACCAGCACTTTCCTTCGCAACTATATATAGAGCATCATCACATTCTCTCCAAGTGGGTAAGTCCACCCTTGCAGCGCAGCCTTTGCAGCCCCAGATGGGACTTAGAGATGGGCCAGGTGAGAAAGCATTTGTTGACTATCCCTCGTCTCTGGAAGTCTTGATACTCGCAGCGCAATCAGGTCCACACACCTTCAGTGTGGCCACGTTCAAGCAGCTAGAGCTCCCAGAGATGGGAGAGTCAGGACAGAAGACGTTCCAAAAGTACCGTGTACTTACAGCAGGATTAAAACTGTGCACAGCAGTCTGCAGCACTGTAGCTTCCTTCTCTGACAAACGTGCCATCCCATTGTTGGCTCTCGCAGCTCGTTTGCTAGCTGCTCTCCTGAAGAAAAGAGTTAGAAGAAAAAGCCAATGCTGGGCTGCACCTTCCCCTTGCCTCACGTAAAGCCACCTAAACTCCCCACTGCACTCTCTACTTCCCCTCTCCTTGGCATCGACCACTGTGTTTTCTGCATCTCGGAGCTGAAAGGTAAGCGCCAGTGGTTCCAGGGATGGTTGGAAGGTAAGTAGCTGTCGTAGAACTTTCTCCCTCTTAAAGTGAATTCGGCCGGAAGGCGGGTGCCAGCCACGCTCCTTTCTCAGTTTGTACGCTGCGGACACGAGCCCGGTGCTCTGCGCCTTCGTTCCGCCTCTTTAGTACCCATGTCGCGCTTTCATTCTGCCGGAGTCGAACCATCGTCTACTTGTCGCACAAAGAGCACTGTGCCGGCAGCGAAATGCCCCAGCCAACTGCTTCTGCCGACACACGCCTGGGCTATGCACTTTCCCTCGCAGCGACATACAGCAGCACATTCGGTCTTTCTTGTCGTCCAAATGTAAAGGGAAAGATTCTACGCTACGTCTGGCACAGAGAACAGTTTTAGGTCAACAAGCTTACCCAGAGCTTTACTCCGATGCGTGGAAACCAGTGTTTGCACCACATTCTAGTGGCAGCCCTCCTTCTTTTACAGCCTGCACAGCCCCGTCAGATCGTGGTGCTCTCTGACACTTTCCTTCTCAGTTCCAAGTACCACCGCGAACCTTACAGCCTTGCAGGGAGCAAAGACGCGGATAAACGTCTCGCACCGAAGAACGTGGCTGGACGAAAATATGTTCTTCCTCTCTCCTCCTCGTCGCCCAGATTGTGGTGCTGTGTTGAAAGTCTTGGCCAGCGAAAAGCTAATCCAGCCAGTGTTTCTCTCCTGACGCATTTCGCTGAGCGAGAGCGACACAGAGAGCTTGGACGTTGCAAAACAGCAAGGAAATGATTGTACGACGAGCTCAGGAAAATCCGTGCACAGCACACTGTGGGATGCGTGCAATGCTGACGCTTAAGAGCGGCAAAGCTCAAAGGCATCGCTGGGCTCGAGTACTGTCCAGACCACGGAGAAGAACGAAGCAGCTGGGCCACGGCTTAATGTACTCAGTGGAGCGAATTTCAAATGTCCAGCCAAGAGCTGCTTCACAAGCAGATTCAGCTGAGAATGCTCTGGCTGCTTCACAAAGTAAAGCGCAGCCGGTGCACTCCATCACACTACCTGGCCAGAAAAAGGTTCCTAAACCTTAAGTACCGCAGAGTCCATGCAGCTGGAGCACACCCAGAAGGACCCGTCCAGATGGAAGGCGTTCTTCAAGTACCCCCCTGCTCCAAGCAGCTTTGAAATGGAGCACAACACACTGCGGCTGGGCAGCTTCCTTCTCAGATAGACGTGCTGTCACATTATTCACTCTCGCAGCTCCGTTGCCCACTTGCAGCAGCTGCTACCAAAGAAAAAGGCTCCAGGAGTAAAAGCCACTGCTGAGCTGCACTATCCCCTTGCCTCACGTAAAGCACCAGAAACTGTCCGCTGCACTCTGTATTTCCATTCTCCGCCGCATCTACCACTGTCATCTCTGCATCTCGAAGCATAAACCTCGTCACAATTGTTTCCGGGGAAAGCTGGAAGAGAAATAGGTAGCAGCACGAGGAGCTGCAAGTTGGACTTGAAGTTTCCGACTGGTAACGTGAATCCGAAAACAAGCGAGGCGCAGCCAGGCTTCCTATTGCAGCCTGTGCGATGCACACACCAGCTCGCTGCTTTGCCTTCATTCTTATGCTCTTCGTAGCAGGTCGCGCTTTCGTTTTGCTGGAGACGGACCGTCGTCTACTTGTCGCACAAAGAGCGTGGTGCTGGAAGCGAAATACTCGAGGCTGCTGCCTCTGCCGAAACACGCTTAGGCTATGCAATTTCTCTTTAGCGCTACGTAGCACCACAGTCTGTCTGCTTTGTAGCCTGATTCCTAACGGAAAGCTTCTCGGCTACGTCTGGCACAGAGAACAGTTTTAGGTCAACTAGCTTACCCAGAGCTCACCCCCGACGAGTGAGAACTTGTATTTGCACCACATTCCAGTGGCAGCCCTCTTTCTTTTACAGCCTGCTCAGCGCCGTCAGATCGCAGTGCTCTCTGCACCTTCCTTCTCAGTTCCAAGTACCACCGCGCACATTACAGCCTTGCAGGGAGCGAAGACGCGGATAGGCATCTCGCACAGAAGAACGTGGCTGGAAGAAAAGATGTTCTGCCTTTTCCCTCCTCGTCGCCCAGATTGTGTTGTTGTATTGAAAGCCTTGGCCAGCGAAAGGCTAATCCAGCCAGTGTTTCTCTCTTGACGCATTTCGCTGAGCAAGAGCTGAGGAAAATCCTCGCACAGCACACTGTGGGATGCGTGCAATGCTGACGCTTAAGAGCGGCACAGCTAAAAGTCATCGCTGGGCTTCAGTTATGTCCACACCGCAAAAGGCGAAGAAGGAAGCAGCTGGGCCACGGCTTAATGTACTCAGTGGAGCGAATTTCAAATGTCCAGCCAAGAGCTGCTTCACAAGCAGATTCAGCTGAGAATGCTCTGGCTGCTTCACAAAGTAAGGCGCAGCCGGTGCACTCCATCACACTACCTGGCCAGAAGAAGGTTCCTAAACCTTAAGTACCGCAGAGTCCATGCAGCTGGAGCACACCCAGAAGGAGGCGTCCAGATGGAAGGCGTTCTTCAAGTACCCCCCTGCTCCAAGCAGCTTTGAAACGGAGCACAACACACTGCGGCTCGGCAGCTTCCTTCTCAGATAGACGTGCCGTCACATTATTCACTCTCGCAGCTCCGTTGCCCACTTGCAGCAGCTGCTACCAAAGAAAAAGGCTCCAGGAGTAAAAGCCACTGCTGAGCTGCACTATCCCCTTGCCTCACGTCAAGCACCAGAAACTGTCCGCTGCACTCTGTATTTCCATTCTCCGCCGCATCTACCACTTTCATCTCTGCATCTCGAAGCATAAGCCTCGTCACAATTGTTTCCGGGGAAAGCTGGAAGACAAATAGGTAGCAGCACAAGTAGCTGCAGGTTGAACTTTCTGTTTTCAACTGCTAAATTGAATCCGAAAACAAGCGAGTGACAGCCACTCTTCCTCTTGCAGCCTGTGCGATGCACACAGCAGCTCGGTGCTTTGCCTTCATTCTTATGCTCTTCGTACCATGTCGCGCTTTCGTTTTGCTGGCGATGAACCGTCGTCTACTTGTCGCACAGAGAGAATGGTGCCAGCAGAGAAACGCTCCAGGCTGCTGCCTCTGCCGAAACACGCCTGGGCTATTCCCCCCAGTGCTAGGTAGCACAACATTCTATCTGCATTGTGGTCTTAATCTTAAGGGAAAGATTCTCGACTACGTCTCACACAGAGAACTGTGCCGGGACAATACATGTGTTTTATTATCCCTTCTCGATATAAGACTATGGTGCTGCGTTGGAACTGTTGGCCAGTGGAAGGCTAATCCAGCATGTGCTTCCCTCCTGATGCATTTCGCTGAGTGAGAGCGGAGGAAAATCTGTGCTCCGCACACTGTGGATGCGTGCAGTATACACGCAGAAGAGCGGCACAGCTCATAGCCATCGCACACACCAGCCCAGTGCCATGGGGCTGCGGTCTTCTCCCTTACCGGCGCTGGACAGAACTGAAGCATTCAGCTTTGGCTCTCTTCAGTGTGTGTACTGCACGCATCCACAGTGCGCTGTGCACGGATTTTCCTCAGCGCTACGTGCAAGTACAGCCTTTCTGCTTCGCAGAGCCAAGCTGTCCGCGCAAGCCCTCACTCAGAGAAATTTGTCAGGAGAGAAGCACTTGCTGGATTAGCATTTTACTGGCCAACAGTTCCAATGCAGCACCGTAGTCTTATTGCGAGAAGGGGTAATAAAACCCACGCTTTCAGTACAGCACCACAATCCGGGCGACGAGGAGGCGAAAAGAACATCTTTTCGCCTTTGCACGATCTTCTCTGCGGCACATCTATCCACGTCTTTGTTCCCTGCAAGGTTGTACGGTTCACGGTGGAACTTGGAACTGAGAAGGAAGGTGCAGAGAGCACCGCGATCTAACGGCGCTGTACAGGCTGTGAAAGAAAGAGAGCTACCACTAGAATGTGGTGCAAATACAGGTTTCCACGCCTCGGGGGTAAACTCCGAGTAAGCTTGTTGACCTAAAACTGATCTCTGTGCCAGACGTAGCCGAGAATCATTCCCTTGACATTCAGGCTACAACGCAAACAGAATGTGGTGTTATCAAAGGCTGCGAAAGAAAGTGCATAGCCCAGGTGTGTTTCGGAAGGATCAGCAACCTGGAGCGTTTCTCTGGAGCCTTTCTCTGCTGGCACCGTTCTCTCTGTGCGACAAGTAGACGACGGTTCGTCGCCAGCAAAACGAAAGCGCGACATGGTACGAAGAGCGGAAGAATGGAGGTGCAAAGCAGCGAGCTGGTGTGTGCATCGCACAGGCTGCAAGAGGAAGAGTGGCTGTCACGCGCTTGTTTTCGGATTCAAATTAGCAGTTGAAAACAGAAAGTTCAACCTGCAGCTACTTGTGCTGCTACCTATTTCTCTTCCAGCTTTCCCCGGAAACAATTGTGACGAGGTTTATGCTTCGAGATGCAGAGATGAAAGTGGTAGATGCGGCGGAGAATGGAAATACAGAGTGCAGCGGACAGTTTCTGGTGCTTGACGTGAGGCAAGGGGATAGTGCAGCTCAGCAGTGGCTTATACTCCTGGAGCCTTTTTCTTTGGTAGCAGCTGCTGCAAGTGGGCAACGGAGCTGCGAGAGTGAATAATGTGACGGCACGTCTATCTGAGAAGGAAGCTGCCGAGCCGCAGTGTGTTGTGCTCCGTTTCAAAGCTGCTTGGAGCAGGGGGGTACTTGAAGAACGCCTTCCATCTGGACGGGTCCTTCTGGGTGTGCTCCAGCTGCATGGACTCTGCGGTACTTAAGGTTTAGGAACCTTTTTCTGGCCAGGTAGTGTGATGGAGTGCACCGGCTGCGCTTTACTTTGTGAAGCAGCCAGAGCATTCTCAGCTGAATCTGCTTGTGAAGCAGCTCTTGGCTGGACATTTGAAATTCGCTCCACTGAGTACATTAAGCCGTGGCCCAGCTGCTTCCTTCTTCGCCTTTTGCGGTGTGGACAAAACTGAAGCCCAGCGATGACTTTTAGCTGTGCCGCTCTTAAGCGTCAGCATTGCACGCATCCCACAGTGTGCTGTGCGAGGATTTTCCTCAGCTCTTGCTCAGCAAAATGCGTCAAGAGAGAAACACTGGCTGGATTAGCCTTTCGCTGGCCAAGGCTTTCAATACAACAACACAATCTGGGCGACGAGGAGGGAAAAGGCAGAACATCTTTTCTTCCAGCCACGTTCTTCTGTGCGAGATGCCTATCCGCGTCTTCGCTCCCTGCAAGGCTGTAATGTGCGCGGTGGTACTTGGAACTGAGAAGGAAGGTGCAGAGAGCACTGCGATCTGACGGCGCTGAGCAGGCTGTAAAAGAAAGAGGGCTGCCACTGGAATGTGGTGCAAATACAAGTTCTCACTCGTCGGGGGTGAGCTCTGGGTAAGCTAGTTGACCTAAAACTGTTCTCTG
Organism: Aphelocoma coerulescens; assembly: GCF_041296385.1. Taxonomy (NCBI): domain Eukaryota; kingdom Metazoa; phylum Chordata; class Aves; order Passeriformes; family Corvidae; genus Aphelocoma; species Aphelocoma coerulescens. The sequence continues at coordinate 1,233,953 of NW_027184081.1, forward strand.
TGCCAGACGTAGCCGAGAAGCTTTCCGTTAGGAATCAGGCTACAAAGCAGACAGACTGTGGTGCTACGTAGCGCTAAAGAGAAATTGCATAGCCTAAGCGTGTTTCGGCAGAAGCAGCAGCCTCGAGTATTTCGCTTCCAGCATCACGCTCTTTGTGCGACAAGTAGACGACGGCCCGTCTCCAGCAAAACGAAAGCGCGACCTGCTACGAAGAGCATAAGAATGAAGGCAAAGCAGCGAGCTGGTGTGTGCATCGCACAGGCTGCAATAGGAAGCCTGGCTGCGCCTCGCTTGTTTTCGGATTCACGTTACCAGTCGGAAACTTCAAGTCCAACTTGCAGCTCCTCGTGCTGCTACCTATTTCTCTTCCAGCTTTCCCTGGAAACAATTGCGGTTAGGTTTATGCTTCGCGATGCGGTGGAGAAGGGAAATAGAGAGTGCAGCGGACAGTGTATTTTTTTTTACTTGAGGGAAAGTGCTTCCCAGCAGTGGTTTTTACTTCTGGAGCCTTTTTCTTTGGTAGCAGCTGCTGCAGGTGGGCAACGGAGCTGCGAGAGTGAATATTGTGACGGCACGTCCATCTGAGAAGGAAGCTCCCGAGCCGCAGTGTTGTGCTCAGTTTCAAGGCTGCTTGGAGCAGGGGGGTACTTGAAGAACGTCTTCTATCTGAACGCGTCCTTCTGGATGCACTCAAGCTGCATGGACTCTGCGCCACTTAAGGTTTAGGAACCTTCTTCTGGCCAGGTAGTGTGATGGAGGGCACCGGCTGCGCACCGTGCTCTTTGTGCGACAAGTAGACGACGGTTCATCGCCAGCAAAACGGAAGCGCGACATGGTACGAAGAGCATAAGAGTGAAGGCAAAGCACCGAGCTGGTGTGTGCATCGCACAGGCTGCAAGAGGAAGCGTGGCTGTCACTCGCTTGTTTTCGGATTCAAATTAGCAGTTGAAAACAGAAAGTTCAACCTGCAGCTACTTGTGCTGCTACCTATTTGTCTTCCAGCTTTCCCCGGAAACAATTGTGACGAGGTTTATGCTTCGAGATGCAGAGATGACAGTGGTAGATGCGGCGGAGAATGGAAATACAGAGTGCAGCGGACAGTTTCTGGTGCTTGACGTGAGGCAAGGGGATAGTGCAGCTCAGCAGTGGCTTATACTCCTGGAGCCTTTTTCTTTGGTAGCAGCTGCTGCAAGTGGGCAACGGAGCTGCGAGAGGGAATAATGTGACGGCACGTCTATCTGAGAAGGAAGCTGCCCAGCCGCAGTGTGTTGTGCTCCGTTTCAAAGCTGCTTGGAGCAGGGGGGTACTTGAAGAACGCCTTCCATCTGGACGGGTCCTTCTGGGTGTGCTCCAGCTGCATGGACTCTGCGGTACTTAAGGTTTAGGAACCTTTTTCTGGCCAGGTAGTGTGATGGAGTGCACCGGCTGCGCTTTACTTTGTGAAGCAGCCAGAGCATTCTCAGCTGAATCTGCTTGTGAAGCAGCTCTTGGCTGGACATTTGAAATTCGCTCCACTGAGTACATTAAGCCGTGGCCCAGCTGCTTCGTTCTTCTCCGTGGTCTGGACAGTACTCGAGCCCAGCGATGCCTTTGAGCTTTGCCGCTCTTAAGCGTCAGCATTGCACGCATCCCACAGTGTGCTGTGCACGGATTTTCCTGAGCTCGTCGTACAATCATTTCCTTGCTGTTTTGCAACGTCCAAGCTCTCTGTGTCGCTCTCGCTCAGCGAAATGCGTCAGGAGAGAAACACTGGCTGGATTAGCTTTTCGCTGGCCAAGACTTTCAACACAGCACCACAATCTGGGCGACGAGGAGGAGAGAGGAAGAACATATTTTCGTCCAGCCACGTTCTTCGGTGCGAGACGTTTATCCGCGTCTTTGCTCCCTGCAAGGCTGTAAGGTTCGCGGTGGTACTTGGAACTGAGAAGGAAAGTGTCAGAGAGCACCACGATCTGACGGGGCTGTGCAGGCTGTAAAAGAAGGAGGGCTGCCACTAGAATGTGGTGCAAACACTGGTTTCCACGCATCGGAGTAAAGCTCTGGGTAAGCTTGTTGACCTAAAACTGTTCTCTGTGCCAGACGTAGCGTAGAATCTTTCCCTTTACATTTGGACGACAAGAAAGACCGAATGTGCTGCTGTATGTCGCTGCGAGGGAAAGTGCATAGCCCAGGCGTGTGTCGGCAGAAGCAGTTGGCTGGGGCATTTCGCTGCCGGCACAGTGCTCTTTGTGCGACAAGTAGACGATGGTTCGACTCCGGCAGAATGAAAGCGCGACATGGGTACTAAAGAGGCGGAACGAAGGCGCAGAGCACCGGGCTCGTGTCCGCAGCGTACAAACTGAGAAAGGAGCGTGGCTGGCACCCGCCTTCCGGCCGAATTCACTTTAAGAGGGAGAAAGTTCTACGACAGCTACTTACCTTCCAACCATCCCTGGAACCACTGGCGCTTACCTTTCAGCTCCGAGATGCAGAAAACACAGTGGTCGATGCCAAGGAGAGGGGAAGTAGAGAGTGCAGTGGGGAGTTTAGGTGGCTTTACGTGAGGCAAGGGGAAGGTGCAGCCCAGCATTGGCTTTTTCTTCTAACTCTTTTCTTCAGGAGAGCAGCTAGCAAACGAGCTGCGAGAGCCAACAATGGGATGGCACGTTTGTCAGAGAAGGAAGCTACAGTGCTGCAGACTGCTGTGCACAGTTTTAATCCTGCTGTAAGTACACGGTACTTTTGGAACGTCTTCTGTCCTGACTCTCCCATCTCTGGGAGCTCTAGCTGCTTGAACGTGGCCACACTGAAGGTGTGTGGACCTGATTGCGCTGCGAGTATCAAGACTTCCAGAGACGAGGGATAGTCAACAAATGCTTTCTCACCTGGCCCATCTCTAAGTCCCATCTGGGGCTGCAAAGGCTGCGCTGCAAGGGTGGACTTACCCACTTGGAGAGAATGTGATGATGCTCTATATATAGTTGCGAAGGAAAGTGCTGGTCACTGGAATGTTTTGCCTAGTTTACAGACTTTAAAAGGACTATGAAGGCCCACGCCTTGTTCTAGCACTTGTTCTCTGCGTGCAGCTGCTGGATGTTTGGAAGGGTTTTGGGATCCGCGAGAGGTGGAGGGTAGGATGCTACATAGAGCTTGAAGGAAAGTGCGTATCTGCAGGGCCTTTGATGCAGTTCAGTGGGTGCGAGTTACATGTTGAGCATGTTCATGATGGCACAGAAAAGGTTCTGAAAAGAAAGAGGCCGTGCTGGAACTGCCTTTACTTTTGCCGCTTAGAAACTGCCCAGCCAACAATGAAAAGATTCCTCTTGCTTCCCCGCTACGGGCAGGATCACATCCTTTTATGTCTCCAAGAGGCAGGATGCACAGCGGAGCTCTTCCACCAACTGCACCCACACGACCGGGGCCGCGCCAGCGAAGCGCTTGGCTTTTTCCCGGGCACTGTCAGCGCTCATGGAAACAACCACACGATGGCGCTGTAGACTTGCAAAAGAAGGCCAAGCACCCGGCCCAGCTCGAAACCACCCCAAGGGCAAAGGCAACTTGCACACGTCCCTGCACTCAAATCAACGGTGTCAGGACAAAAAGATTTCCCTCACCTTCCCCTTCCAAGAGCAGACTCCTCTTTACACCACACTCCAAGAGCCAGAAAAACCTCTTTGGCCCAAGAAAATCTTTTCCCTCTCGCAGATTCTGCCCACCAACTTGAACCCCTGGCAAAAACAGAGCTCAGTGCCAGCTGAGGAAGATCTTGCTGCCTACAACTTCACCTGCACCCCTCAAACTAGCAGCACACACGCTGTTCTCAGCACTCTCCTTCTCAGCTCTAGGTACCATCCTAAGCCTTCCCTCTCCCAGAGTCAGGGTCCAAAGACAACGGCACCAGGGACTGCTCACACACCGAAGGCACCAGGACAAAAGGCTCACGAGCTTGGCCTTTGCATTCCCACTGACAGCTCAACAGCTCTAACCCAGAGAGAGCTCTGCCTGTTGGGAAAAGCCTTTAAAATCCCTAAGAGCACCTGATGTGCACATCCACACCTGCTTTCCTTGCCAAAGAGAGCAACTACAAGCCCATCTCCAAAGAAACGGCATCCCCTCCTCCAAAATGCAACACATCCAGCGACTGATCCACCTCCAGTATTGAATATGTCCAGCAATTGCCCCTACACGCACAGGGGCCAGAAGAGAAATGTCTTGCTGGACTATTCCTCCCCATGGTACCTTAACATCTGCTCCAGCAACACGGGCACTATGTCCTTGCCTTCCCAAGGAAAGGCACTCCGAGTCTCTTGGCCTTGCCTTGCCTTCAGTACCGTGTCTAGTTCTTCTTAAGCTACCCTTGCTCTGCTTCCTTTGCCTACGTCTGCCTTGCCTCGCACTACCTACAACTTGCTGGCTTTGCTTTGCCCTGCCTACCACTCTTTCCCTTGCCTTCCATGCAGGCAAGGCGCTGCAAACCAAGTGCAGGCAATTGTGGGCAAGTCAAGGGAGAGGTAGGCAAGGCCAGAGCAGTGAGGGGAAAGCAAATGGAGTGGTAGGCAAGAGAAGGCCCAGAAGTTAGAGGCAAGGCTGGCCGTAGGAAGGAAAGTCCACTGATGGGAAGGCCAGGCAGAAACAGGAAGGGCTTGGCAAGCCAAGGCCCTGGAGGAAAGCAGTAGGCAGGTCAAGGGCCATGCAAAGGAATGCAAGGCTACAGAGGGCTAGCAGGGCAAGGCAAGGAAACTGTTGTGTTGCCAAGGCAAGGCCAGGCAAGGCAGGTGAGAAGTACATTCAATGACTGCTAGTACACAAAAGTGGCCAGGACCAAGTGCTCTGTGTGGCCTTGATCCCGCGTGGGTCATCTCTCCTCTGCACCTAAAAGACTTGAGCTACCTGCTTTGCTTTGTATGCAAAAGAACTCTCATTCTGGTCCCCGAGCTCAAGGGCAAAATGTGAATTGCCCTTCCAAGATTCAAGACATGCAAGGATTGCTCCCAGACAAAGGCTGCCCATAGAGATGAGTGTGGCAACATGCGTCCTCCTCCCCTGGTCTTCCTCTCATGGGATCCTGAAACACCGGAGATGCTTGAGAGCTTTGAGATTCCTAGGAGGAGCAGAAAGGGCAGGGCAAGGGCATGAAAGGTCATTGAAAAGGGGTCTTGAATTCCAGGTGGGGGGAGGGGTGAGCAAGGTCATGCAAGGCAAGGGAGGGGTTCAAGGGCAAGGCAAGGCAAGTGGTGGCTTTGCGAGGCGAGGCAAGGCAGTGAGGGTCCTAGAAGGAAAAGGAAAGCTGAGGCCAGACCTAGACGAATGTGAAAGGAAGTCAGGTGGGGGATGGGTGAGCAAGTCAATGCAAGGCAGGGGAGAAAAGGCAGGTTGAGGGAAGGCTACAGAGGGGGCAGCAAGGAAATGCAAGGCATGGGGAAGCATGTGAGGAGTGGGCGCTGCCAGCCGGCCGGGATGGCAGGGGCGGGGCCACTGCAAGTAGCATGGGGGGGATGTGGACGGGGGTGTTAGTGTGCGGCAGGTGTGTGTGTGTGTGTGTGCAGCGGAGTGCAGGGTAAGTGCAGGTGTGTGTGTGCGCATACGGGGGTTTTGTGCCGGGTGCTGTGCCGGGGGGAGCCGTTCCACCGCCAAGAAGGTGTGGGAGTGAAAGGAGTAACATAGATGTGTCTTTACAAAGAGACCGTGTGAATCCGTCCTTAGACAAGGCTAGGAATTTACAGGGAGGGAAGTAAGAGAAGAAAGTATTAGCTCTAGAAACTGTTACTAATCAACAGAGACTGTTGCTCAGCCAAGGCCCTGTTAAATTCCTGAACCTAGAGCAAGGCAGCAAAGACTTAATAGCATTAGGAATAGGTTCGTTTTCTTCCTTTTCCATACCAAAAGGGGGGTGCATATTAGAGGGGGGAATAGAGTAGGCAGTTCCGGCAGTCTGTAATTCCCGAGTACCTCAGAGGGTGCTGTTGCCAGGAACTTAGCAGAAAAAGGGGGCTGCGTCCCGCAATCATTTGAGAGACTCCATGGCAAAAGCCCCATGGCCTCTCCCTGGAGTTGAAGAATGTTACAGGACTCCTCTGTCTCCTTTTTGGTGGATGAAGAAACTCAGAAAGCAACACTTCTGCCAGAACTCTCCAAGATGCCCCCTTTGCTCCCAGTGACTCCATCACTGCCCGGGAAGCTGTCTTTTCTACCTGAGATGTTCGAGATACAGTTAAAAGTCGTGCGGCAGAGAAAAAAGGCAAGAATTGGTTTACAAGGGATGGCAAACAAGAGATACCAGAGCCTTTGGCCCTACCAATACTAAAACAACTCCGTGAAGAGAGTCCTTGCATTTCCTGAGGATTGGCAGAAGCCTTCCTCATGATGCATGTTGCTGTGGGTCTTTTTAGACTGGCAAAACGAGCTGTTGAAGGTTGCTTGATCTGTGCTAAAGCAAACAGCCGAGTTACAAAGTAACCTGCCAGGGGAGGGAGGCCTTGGGCTGCATGTCCCTTCCAAAGACGCCAGGTGGATTTTCCTGAGATGCCCCAAGTGGCAAGGCTTAATATCTTCTGGTAATCGTATGTCAGCTAGCAAGGTGGCCAGAAGCATTTCCAACTGCTTCAGCAATGACAGGATCAGTTATTAAGGCATTGTTGGAACAAGTCATTCCAAGATAAAGCATTGTAGAAGCAATAGACTCAGATAGGGGAACTCATTTTACAGGAAAGATCCTTCAAGGGGTTTTGGCTTCTTTAGGAATACAATGGAACCTCCATAGGCCCTGGCACCCCCAGAGCTCGGCTCGGGTAGAATACAATGAATAGAGAAATAAACACCTTTTGAAGCTGGTAATAGAAATCAAGATGCCATGGGTAGGGCTTTGGACATTGGCTTTGGCGAGAATGAGGGCCCGACCCAGAAGAGAGATTCAGTTATCTCCCTTTCAATCGTCGTTTGCAATTACCCTGGTAAGTCTCAACCTTGGGGTGGGGGGGGGGAGGGGGGTAGAGGCAAGTGATGTATATTTAAAACCATCTGTGGCCAGGATACTGCTTCTTGTGAAACCCCTTCAACAGGAAGCTCAGCTGGCACAAGCCCCGCCTTTGGACTTTGCTGCTTGTAACATCCAACCGGGAGATTGAGTCCTAGTTAAGGGGTAGAAAGAAGCGCCAATGGTGGTGAAATGGCGTGGCCCATTCCAAGTGTCACTGACCACAGAAACAGCCATCAAGACAGCTGAACACAGGTGGACCCGTCACACTTGGGTCAAGGTCTCTGAAGCCTCAGAGATTTGCACATCTCGGCTGGAGGAGAAAGCCGGGAGGCCGTGACTGACACTCTGCAGGAGCGGGCTGGAGCAGTAGCCAGTGCTTCAACATCAGAGGAAGCCCTGCGTGCCTACCCACAGACCATCTGCTGAAATAGTCTGTATGGGCATCCCTCCTCTAGAATCTCCACTCACTGGGGGGCTAATACTTGCGGCCATTGTTGTACGTTAGGTGGTTTCTGTGTCTTCAATTGCCACAGGTGGTGCAGAAGACAACGTGAAAATTAGACTAGCTAATTAGATCACACTATTAAAACATTTTCCTTAATAATTCTACTTTTATATGGTCAGCTAAGTTTAGGCCAGGAGTGGGAGAATCAATTTGCAGCCTTAGGAGAAGAAGTAGCAAAAGTTTTTAACCTTAGCAATTGCTGGCTCTGTGGAGGGCCAGGAGGATCTGAAGAGTGGCCATGGTTGGCTAGCCCAGCTGAACCTAAGTGGTGGGTCAACACCCGACGTGAGGTCCATACTAGGACAGGATTTTGGGCCGAAGAAGGAAGTCCATGGCCACTTCATTCTTCTCAAAAAGGCACTTATTGCCTAAACAGGACAGGGCATGTCTATGTAGGAAAAGGCGTTTGTCAATTGACTTTCCCTCTGGGTTTAAACCATTGGGTTTCGAGCCCCAATTGCCCTCCTTACAATTGTTCCAAATATCAAGGCAAATGCAATCAAATACCTGTTCGGCTCACTAATGGTAGCTGCGCAAGGTGTTCTTGCCACACTTACCAAAAATATTTGGAAGCCTGTAAAGCAATGGGGAGGAACAAGGGCTTTTTTGACCACCTATTTTTGAGCTGTCCCCACAAAAATTCCACAAGTAGAAGACATGTTGTTTGTGATTATCAGTGGGAATGGCAACACCCGATTGGAACTCAAAGCCTTTTAGTGAGTTCTGCTCCAAATGCAACCAAGCAGCTTGCAGATGTAAAAGTAGATGGGAACCCTGTGTGGGAGCTTGGAAATGCAAATACTGTGACCCTTATGGTGGGGCAACTATTGTTGGAGGACCGTTAGGCCCGGGAATCCTCCTGTATTTTGACCCACCAATTGATGGCCAAGGGTAGGAAGGCCCCTTTGCTAATGGAACATGGGCTTTGAAAGGACATTATTGGATTTGCGGCCAATATGCTTAGCTCAGGCTACCTCCAAACTGGTCAGGGATATGGTATATTTATTAGACCATTGTTCTTTTTGCTACTACAAGTTCAGGGAAATCGCTTAGGAATCAAAATCTGTGATGATTTAATTAGAGAAAAGCAGTCAGCTGATGCAGCCCTGGCTGGAGGGAGCACCCCAATTTGAATGAGATAATTAGGTTACAGGCTGTCTCGGAAATAATTACCAACCAGCCAGCCACAGCTCTTGACCTTCTAGCTGACCAACCCACTTGAACGAGGAAAGCGGTATTTCAACATTGGATGGTATTAGATTATCTGTTAGCAGAAGAAGGAGGAGTTTGTGGGAAATTAAATGACTCGAGCTGCTGTTTGCAAGCAGATGACAGCGGAAATGTGGTCAAACAAATAACAAAGGAAATAACGCCAGCTCATGGACCTGTCCAAATGTTGAAAGGATGGTAATGGGACATGTTTGCATGGTTAACTGGCCAGCTATGGGCTAAATGAATACCATTTCTCCTCTTATATGCTATAGCAACTCTCATCTTTTTACCATGCGTGACACCATGCTGGGTGCAGCTCTTTCAGCAGGTGCTCAAGGGGATGCCGCTAGCAGCCATGCCTACCTGATCCAGAAATGCATACAAAAGGACAGAAAAGGATGTCACTGCAAATAATAGCAAAACCCAAGAAGGCTCCAGAAGAAAAAATTGAATCAATGGTAATTAAGGTTTGTAAAGACAAATACAGATCAAATTAAAAGAGGAGGGATTGAAAGGAGTGAGATGGATGAGTCCTTACAATCAGACCGTGTGAATCGGCCTGTAGACAAGGCTAGGAACTTATGGGTAGTGAAATAACAGAAGAAATGATTAGTTCTCGAGAACTGTTACTAATCATCAGAGACTGTTGATTAATCGAGGCTGTATTAAATTCCTGAACCTAGAGCAAGGCAACAAAGACTTAATATTATTAGGAATGGTTTCTTTTTCTTTCTTTTCGATGCCAAAAGGGGGGGTGCATATTAGAGGGGGGCATAGAGTAGGCAGTTCCGGAAGTCTGTATCTCCCGAATACCTCAGCCAGTGGGGAAAAGGAAGAGGGCGTTGTGGCCGGGAACTTGGCATCAAAAGGGGGCTGCATCCCGCAACCGTTTGACAGACCCCATGGGAAAAGCCCCATGGACTCTCCCTGTAGTCGAAGAATGTTGCAGGACTCCTCTGTCTCCTTTTCGGACATAAACCTCAGGCATCGTGGATTAATTTTCCCTAACGGCAGCGACCTACCGCGTGGTCTCCGTGCTCCTCCCCAGCCCCCCGGGAGGTGTAAAATAGTTCCCGGCGGCTCCCACCGCGCGTTACAGACGGCTGCGCGGCCCCGGGGCTGCCCGCTGTGCTCCCCTGCCCCGCCAGGGCTGCCCGCGGGCTGCGGAGCCACGTCGCCACCGGCGCGGCCAGGGCCGGGGCCCTTCTCGACAGCAGCCGAGGGGCTGCGGAGCGGGCGGCTGCGGGACGAGCAGCTATTTTATGCCGCGCGGTGCTGCCGCCTCCATCTAGCTCTCCATCGCGCCGCCGGCCGCCCCCCGCCTGGCGCGCTCACGCTCGGCCGCGCTCGCCGCCCGCCCAGCCTCGCCGGAAGCTCTCCCGCACGGGCCGTGCCCCGGCTCCGCCTGCGGCTCGGCAGGGCCCGGCCGCACGCGTGCTGCGTGGCTCGTGGCACCCGCGTTGCGCCGCAGGCGACGGGGAAAGCGGGGCGGGCCGGCGCCGCCGTGGTAGCGCGAAGAGAGGAGCGCCCGGGCGGGGCGGCGAGTGGCGCGGCGGTGAGCGCTTCTGCTTCCTGTCGCTCGGCGGCCGCCCACGGCAGGTGCCGTGTGACTCCGCGGAGCGGCCGGGCCGGCCGGGCGGTGCGCGGCCAAGCTTTCGGCCAGCGGCGGCCGCAGCGAGAGGCTGCTGGCACTGCCCGTGCCGGTGGAGAGAGCGGGGATCCGAGGCCGGCCTTCCCAGGGCGACGTGGGGTGGCCGCCTTTGCCGCGCTGCCCTCCCTGCAGCACGTGGCCGATTCCGGCGAACCCGGCGTCCCAGCAGCGGCGCGGGCGGGAGGGAGTGGGGAGCGCGCTCGGTTGCCGTGCCGGCCGCTCCTGCCCAGCGCTGCGCTCCGCCGAGGCGTTTTCCCGCCCGTCCTGGGCGAGACGTAAGGGACGCTGAACTTGGAGCTTGGCTGTCAGTGGGAGCAACTCCCCTCCATTGTCGATGTCTTTTTCCTGCCCTCCGATTCAGCTACCTTGTGGTAGGTGCGATGGTGCTGAACAAGGGCGGTGTCTTGGCACAGTTGCTGGCATAGATGGTGCGAGAGCTCCACGCAAGGAGCTTTGAGTGGCATGTGTGAGGGTAGGAGGGTACGGCACCCATATGTGAAAAACGAGGTTCACTCTCCTGTGAGAATTTAAAGCGTTTAATATAAAGACAATAAGAGACACATAAAATAAAGCAAAGGGGTAACGGCCGGGTGCCTTGGCGCTCTGCCAAGAGCACACCTGATGCTGGAGGCGAGTCCTTTTTATACCATTTTTACTGTCTGTTCTTCATTCATATTAAAACTTTTCCTGGAGCTGTTCTGCATGGCCACTCCTTGGTTCCGCCTTTTTAGAGCATGCGTAGTCTTCTGCCTTGTGGTTTTATTTCTCTTGATTCTTGGGGTTGGGCTCGCTAGGCTAGGTAAGAGTCGATGGTAGGGTGGATCTCTTAATTCTCCAGACAGTCAGGGCTGATTGCAGCTTTGGGCCTCTTTGCCCCCCCGGGCAGAGTGGTGATAACGGCTCTCGGACTCTCCTGGCCGCCTGTTCTCCGGTTCTCCGGGCGGAGTAGCCTTTTGGCCCTTTTGTTCCCTGGACAAAGTGTTGATTAGCAGCTCCTTGGGCCTCATCCTCTGTTCGCTTGGAGGTTATCTTACTTGCTCACACTTGCTAACATTCTTGCTAAAGAGAGAAAACTACATCCACACAGCAAAATGCATTTCTAACCTTATATAATATCTACCATTATACTTTGCGAGAAGCCAATATAATATATGTTTATAACAATCCCCCCTTTTCTATTTTATAAATCATTTGGCTTGAGCAATAATTCTTTTTTCTTGGCTTCTAGTGTCCGTTCGTTCTTTTCACAGATTAATTTGGCTTCTTCGAGAGGGTCTTTTATATCACTTTGTCTTTTTAATACCATAATTTTTTGTGCTGTTCCAGACATAGCCAACTTTGGGTCAGTAGGCATTGCCACAACTTGCATGCCTTGAACTACGCTGGTGATTAGCCGAATAAAGCAGGGGATCAAGCAAGGGAGAAATATTAGACCAGCTGTAGCACATAAGAGGAAGAAACCTAGCTTCTTCCACCATTCTTTCCCCAATATGCCATCCCACCAGTTAGCAGACATCATTGATTCCCATTTTTGGACTGGTACATGGGCTATTTTTCTGATATTGTTGGCGATATCTAGAAGGGCATCCCCATTGTCATCAATTTTTAAACAACAATCCGATGTATTGAACTTCCAGCACACACCCCCTTCTTCAGCCAGTAAATAGTCTAAAGCCAGCCTATTTTGATATATTGCAGCTCTGGTTTGGCATTGCTGGCTGACTATTAATTCCATAGCCCCGGCTGTTTCATTGGTTATGATTTCTACAAGAGCTTGGAGTCTGATGATACGATTCAGCATGTAAATTGGGGTTCGATATCCCCAACTTCCATCTTGTGCCCAGGTAGCTGGCCCATATGTTTCTAATATTCGCTCAGGGGGCCATTCCTCATCTTTCCATTTTTGGAATCCTCCAATTAAATCTCTTTTATTTCTTTTGAAGTCTTCATAGACAGGTATTCCTAATTGATCTCCCTCTGGTTCTGGTAGAAGGAAAAACCCTGGTTGAATGATTCCTAGTGTACAACTCCCTTCCCAATGTGAAGGGAGTCTTGGGTATGCCCTTTTCCCACATATCCAAAATAAGCCATCTGGTGCTTTCCAATAAGCACCTTCTTGATGATTTATATTCTCCCAAAATTTGGATATTTCTGGGATTCCAAAATAAGGATTTTTTCCTACACTGAAAGAGTCCAACTTCATTATCGTATACACAGTCTTTTCCTTTTTTCTGAGCCCAATACCAAGTTGGTTTTTCTGGGACCCACCACGCTGGAGTTTTGTTACTCACTTTATACCTTTTACAGGGAGTGTTTCCTACTTCATTAAGAAAGTTTTTCCCAGTTCGCCAGAGGCATTCTTCCCCTATCACTGTTGAACTTAAAATCCACCCCTCAGGTCAGTTCCCCCCTCTTATATTTGTCCGGTTCCATTTAAGGAGTTCTACCGGGCCTAGGCTGCTACCTTTCCATGGCCATTCTTCTGCCATTAAAGCTCCTCCACAGACCCAACAGTTGGTTATGTTAAGTTCTTTACCTATCCTCTCCCCCAATTCTACAAACAGGTTTTTTCCTAACCTTGGGGTTTTTTCCTCTTTTAACTGTTGTTTGAGCTTTGCATACAGGTCCTGGCGTGAGGTGAATATAGGGCGAGGTTGCTGTGCTGGCTTTGTATCTTTACTTACCACTTGTTCTTTTACCAAATCTTGGACTGTTCCCCTGGTGGCAGCTGTGAAGCAAATCCATTTTTCTCCTTTTGGACAATTACTTCCTAGTCTGTTTCCACTTGTTCCCAAATTTTCTGTAATCTAATATTTTTCCCCTTTATGCATGCAAATACCTAATTTGGACGAGTCATAACAGTGACTGTTGATATGGATATGAGTAATAAGAAAGAAGCCCCGGTGTCTTTCCATGTAGAGCTTTCGATAGCATTTGTAACATGGTCTTGCCGGTGTCCCGAAAGGGACCAGGATAAGTGACAAAAGAAGGAATAACAGAGGTCCGGCATGGCTTATACTCCCACCTCCCTTGCCTATGAGGTTGCAACCCATGGCAGGTGTATTGGATCTTCTCGGTGGCGAGTACAGTGGCCAACCCGGTCTTGCCCTCTATTTCCTTGTCGCTTCCTTTGTAGCTTTTAGGCAAATTTCTTTTGGTACTTATTTTAACTGTAGTATCTTATCGTATCTTAGGTGTTTCCCATTCAACAGGCACTAGTAATTCCCATCTGCAGAGCAAAGTTATTACTTTTGTTGCTTATGATTTTGTCTGGATAGGGGGTTGACTTTGTGCTTGACACCTTTTACAACTAGGGTGTCGATGGTGTGGAATGCCGATTTCCCTCCAGATTAATTACTTATATTTGACCTGGCTGGCATGCCCCGTGTTAGAATGATTCAAACAGGGTATATGATGTGGCACTGATGGAAGTTGTGATTCCCCCCCTTCTTAATACAAGTCACAGGCTAGAATCAGAACATGAGAGTTCCCTGTTTGATACAGTCCCAACCCTTCCTGTTTGAAGTGAGAATATTCTTCTCCACGATGTCCCAGAATTTGTCCAGGGGCCACTGATATCAATTTGGCTTTCACTTCTCAGTTAGGTGTGATTCTTTGCATATCCCTTGGATTATTTAGATTGTTCTAGTTCATTGTCACCTGGCCTCCGTTTAAGAATCAATTTGGTATCACCTGGTTTGGATATTACAGTCCACTCTTCAGGTTCTTTTACAGGTCCTTTGATTCTGCTGGTCCTTTGATCCACCCTCGTTCCTTGGTCCGGATTGCGGCCTCAGTCGTCAGCAGTACCTGAAAAGGACCGTCCCATTGTGGAGTCAAAGATTGTTCTTTCCATGTTTTTACTAGTACCCATTCCCCTGGATGGATATTATGAATTTTGAACTCCAAAGTTGTGGTTTGAGGGATCATTCCTTTCAGCCGCAAATTTTCAAGTGTTCTGGCAATTGTGGTGACGTATTTTTTGACACTTACTTCTCCTACTTCATAAGTGGCTGTTTCATGTTGAGTGGTAAGGAAGGGTAATCCGAACATCATCTCGTAAGGAGATACTCCCAGGTCTGACCTGGGCTGTGTTCGGACTCTCAACAGAGCCAAAGGTAAGCATTTGACCCATGACATTTGAGTTTCAATCATTAATTTTGTTAAAGTTTTTTTCAAAGTCTGGTTCATTCTTTCTACTCGGCCTGAACTTTGTGGGTGCCAGGGGGTATGTAATTCCCATTTTATTCCCAAGGCTTGAGTTATTTGTTGTAAGAGTTTGGATGTAAAATGTGTTCCTCTATCTGAGTCTATTTTATTAACCATTCCATATCTGGGAATAATTTGTTCCAGAAGGGTTTTGCATACTATGTTAGCTGTAGCTCTAGTAGCAGGAACTGCTTCTACCCAATGAGTTAGGTGGTCTACTATTACTAATAGGAACTTCCATCTCTGTACTTGAGGAAGTTCAGTGAAATCTACTTGGATACTTTGGAATGGTCGCAGAGCTAACTCGCGGCCTCCTAATGTTGTTTTTCTCATTATTTTCCTATTCACTCTTTGGCAAGTTATACAGTTCCCAAAGATTCCAATACACCCATAATTTCTTAGAAAATGATCACACAAAGCTTGAGTACCCCAATGAGTTTTTTGATGCATATCTTCTAATATTCTCTTAGTGAGTGGCTTATTAAGTAACTGTCTCCCATCAGGGAGTTTCCATTTTCCAGATTGATCTTGTTCTCCCCCTATCTTAAATAATTCTTTTTCTTCTTCTTTACTAAATCTGGGGATTTCCAATTCTCCCCTTTCTGGGGTCAGGATTAACATAATTCGTTCGGTCCCATTTTCTGCTGCATCTTTGGCTTCTTGGTCTGCTAGATTATTCCCTCTTATTTCTGGGGTCATCCCTTTTTGGTGTCCTTTGATATGCACTACGGCTATTTCTTCAGGCAATTTTAATGCCTCCAACACTTCTGAAATCAGGCCTTCATGTATCAGTTCCTTCCCCTTTGAATTTAGTAAACCTCTTTCTTCCCAGATCTTCCCAAAGGTATGTACTACCCCAAAGGCATACTTTGAATCAGTATAGATGGTCCCCTTTTTGTGTGCTAAATGCTCCAGTGCTCTCTTTAGAGCGTATAATTCACAAGATTGCGCCGACCAATTTGAAGGTAGTTTTCCTTTTTCGATGGTCTGCATATTTATCCCATCGACTAAGGCATATCCTGACATTCTTTTTCCTTGCAAGCATCTGGATGAACCATCCACATATATTCTTTCCCCTTCTAAGAGGGCTTGTTCTGCTAGATCTTCCCGAACTTTTGTTTGGTATTGAATAATTTCTAAGCAATCATGTGCCAGGTCATCTTTTGGTTCTCCATACAGGAATTGGGCCGGATTGAGGCTTTTGCTTGTTTCTATAGTTAGACCATTACTGTCAATCAGAATTGCTTCATATTTTAATATCCTGGAGTCTCTTAACCATTTTTCAGCTTTTTGATTTAGCACATTCCGGACCGCATGGGGTGTGTATACAATCAGTTTACTTCCAAAGGTGAGCTTACGGCTCTCCTCCACCAAAATAGCAGTAGCTGCTATGGCTTGAATGCATACTGGCTAGCCACGGCTTACTGGGTCCAATAGTTTAGATAAATAAGCTATTGGTCTTCTCACCCCTCCCCATTCCTGGACTAATACACCATGAGCTACTCCATTTTCTGCATTCACATATAAGTGAAAGGGTTTTTCTAGTGAGGGTAAGCTTAGGGCTGGTACCGAGGCTAGTTTCAACTTCAGTTTTTCTAATTTATTATCATCATCTTTGGTGCATTGTATATTGTCTCCCCCTGTTAATTTTTCATATAAAAATTTTACTGCTTGTGTATATCCTTCAATCCATAGTCTGCAATATCCCAGTAGCCCCAGCAGTCTCCTAACCTCCTTTTTTGAAGAGGGAGGAGGGAGGGATAAAATCCCTGTAATTCTTTCAGGACTTAGTTTTCGGCTACCTTTGCTTATCAGGTGGCCGAGATATTTTACTTCTGATTCCACAAACTGTAATTTCCCTTTTGATGCCCTTAGTCCCTTTTCCCCAAGAAAATTTAGAAGCTTTATAGTAGCTTCTTTGACTTTAATTTCATCTTCTCCTGATATTAGAAGATCATCTACATATTGGATAATTTGTATTCCTGGGGGAATGGGGAAGGTTTGTAATATTTCTCCCAAGGCTTGCCCAAATAAATTTGGGGCCTCACAATACCCCTGTGGCACTTTAGTCCACCTCAGTTGGTTCTTTTTCCCTGTGTTTGGATCTTCCCATTCAAAGGCAAAAATATTTCGGCTTTCCTCTGCCAGTGGGCAGGCCCAAAAGGCATCTTTAAGATCCACCACACTAAACCACTGATGTTGAGGTGGAATTTTGCTTAAAAGAGTGTAGGGATTTGCCGTTGTGTCCTCTGGGAACAGTTCCCACTCAGCCCGGTCAGCTCGGGACACAGCAGGCAACGGGGGCCAGCCTCTGATATCGGAGGGATCAAAGGTCTGGCTCGTGGGTCCTTCCAAGGGACCGCGGCGATAAAGGCAGACGGCGGAGGAAAGGGGGCAGGCTCAGAGTTGGGTTAAATCCAGAAAGTTTATTGGCCCTCCGGACGGGGGGACCTCAACCACCAGGGGTGCCCAACCCAGAGCACCTGCAGATCGCGCGCCGGGGCATTTTATGGCGGGGGGGGCATGGGGGGGGGGGTGTACAGAACAACCAACCAGGGAAGGGAAGGGTGCGGCAAGCAGAACGAGGGACACATAAGGGAACCAACTATAACAGGGGAAGGGAGGGACTCCTTTCCCAGGACTAATCACCTGGCCCCCTGGCTAGAACTTTCCAGAAGCCTGGGAGGGGTGGCAGAGTGACAGACAGGGTCCTGGGAGGAGATAAAAATGACAGACAGGGTGATTTAAAGGAAACAGGGGGGGGTGCCAACTGGGGTACACCAAACTTACAGAACATAGGGGGGAGACCCGGACTGAACTAAACAAACACACTCCCACAGGGATTAGGAACCATAGGGTAGCAGGCCCGTGTTCTTTTGTTTACTTCTCTTAAATCTTGCACTAATCTATAATTTCCATCAGATTTCTTTACTGGGAGAATAGGGGTATTATGAGGGGATTTACAAGGTTCTAGTGTCCCATCCTTTATTAATTCTTCTATCACTGGTTTTAAGCCTTTTCTCCCTTCTAAAGATATAGGGTACTGACGTACACGAATGGGACATTCTTGTTTTTCAATTGTGACCCTTATGGGGTCAATATCTAGTCCACCCCTATTCCCTTCCCCAGCCCAAACCTCTCTGTTAATTTTGCTTTCATCTTCTTGGCTAAGTTTTAACACTTTGGCTGTCATTTTCCCTTCTTCTGGTATGACTCCAATCCCCAGTTGGATTTGTAAATCCCTTCCCAATAAATTGCTGCCAGCCCCAGGAACTAACAAAACATCCCCTATCCCTATTTTTGTTTCCCCTTCAATAACCACATCTTTAATGACAGGGACTTGAAATCCTTCCCCCTTTGCTCCTGTTACTTTTACCATATCATTACTCACATCACACCCTTTTGGAATATTCATCACACAAGTCCTTTCTGCCCCAGTGTCAACTATAAATTCTAATACTTCCTCTTGGGGGCCTACTTTTAAAGTTATCAAAGGCTCCAGATGGTATTTATCCCCCCAAAAAGAGAGCCCATGACTTTCCTATTGTTCTTCTGTGTGTGTTTCTTGAAATATTTTCAGATCCCTCCTCAGGTGGGGGCATTCTCTTTTATAATGCCCTTCTTCCTTGCAATAAAAACAGGCATCCCTGGGTTGTTCTTGGAATCTTAATTGTACTGAGGTTTTATTTTTCTCTTTTCCACCATTTCTGAATCTTGAATGTTTAGGAGTGTTACCTGAGGGCTTTAGATTTTTTTGGAAGGTACTCTCTCGCATAGTGGCTATCATGATCTTTGCTTCCACTTTGGCTTTTTCTTCATCCCTCCGGACATATATATATCTTTTGAGCTTCCCTTACTAGGTCTTGTAATGGTTTCTCATACCAGTCTTCTATTTTTTCCAATTTTTTCCTAATATCTGGCCAGGCATGAGTGACAAAGTTAACTCTTAGCAGGGCTTGCCCTGCTAGGGACTCTGGGTCTATCCCAGAATATTGTTTCATATTCTTTCGGAGCCTCTCCAGCCACTCAGTCGGGGTTTCTTCCTTCCCTTGCTGCCCCTCAAAGGCCTTTCTGACATTTTGTCCTCGGGGTGCCGCCTCTTTTATTCCCTTGATTATCAAATTACGATAATCATTCATATGTCCCCTCCCAGCTTCATTATTTTGGTTCCAGTTAGGAGGTGTAATGGGCATTTTCTGATCCCTGGGTGGACCTTGTTGGTTTTCTCTTTCCCAAATTTTTATTCCAGCAATTCTAATCATTTCTCTTTCTTCTTGGGAGAATATTATTTTCATGATTGATTGCATTTCTTCCCAAGTGAAAATGTTGGGACCTAAGAACTGGTCCAACTGCTCAGCTGTACCTATGGGGTCTTCTAATAATCCTTTAATTTCTTTTTTGAAATTCCTAACCTCTGTAGAGGTTAGAGGAGCATTTACAAAGCCCGTTCCCCCTCCTCCCATAGGTACTTCTCTTAATGGAAATAAATGAATTTCTCGGCTTCCCTCTGTTTGTTTAGCAATGGAGGGATTGTTGGGCTGCCTCTGAGCCTTAATGGCACCTCTTGTATTCTGGTATGGTGCTCCTTCGTTAAGAAGAGGGTTTATTTGGGAAGAAAGCACCGAACTCCCCTGGGGAGGAGGGGCAGATTCAAAGTCTGGCGCTGAAGCCGAATATTCTGTGGTGCAGAGGGTGGGGGTGGGGTATGGCAGTGAAGCCAAATATTCCGGAGCACAGGAGGTGGGGGCCGGCTCTGAAGCCGGGTTTCTCAAGGCAGGAGAGGTGGGGGCTGGAGCCGGGACGTGTGACGTTTCCCTTGATTCAATTGAGGGTGCTGGGATTCCCGAGATATACGGGAAGGGCGGGATCCCCGGCATGGGCGGGGGCAGGGCTCCCCCCCCGCTCCATTGGGGCGGGAGGGCTGCCGGGGGAAAGGCCCCCGGTGCGGGCGGAGGGGGGGCTGGAGGGGGAAGCCCCGGAGCCAGGGGGAGGAGGGGGGAGGCAGCTTCTGATACTGGCGGCGGAGGAAACCCCGGAGCTGGGAGGAGGGGTGCAGCTTCTAGTGCTGGCGGTGGAGGCAATACTTCTAAAGGGTCCCAGCCTTTTTTCTCTTCTGTTTGCTTTTCCTCTGGGGTTTCTGATAGTTTAAAGACTTTGGTTCCCAGAGGTTTTGTAATTCCTGTCCAGCAAGAAGCATATTCTCTCTCCTCAGGGTGAGATGGCTCTTTTGAATTTACAAATACATTTAGAGCCTGGAAAATCCATGCCTCATCAGACCCATATTTTGGCCAGTACACATGATTATCCCCCCCTTTGAAATACTAATTCATTCCTTTAAAACACCAATCTTCCCTGCTGTAAAATACTACCCACCCTTTCACAGTACAAAAACCAAAAAAATTTACTATAGCCCACCTTCCCCAAAAACAAAGTTAACTTCTAATTACACAGTTTTTCATTCACACATTCACTCTTTTTAATATTTGTTCACTCTCTCATTCTTACAACAGAATAATAAGGTACCTCTTTCAAGTCACTTGTTAGTATCCACCCATGGGTATGATATAATCCTTAGGATTCTGGGTGCTCTTGGATTTCCCTCAACCCAGCATTGCTAGCATCCAACCCCCCAACTTCTCTTGGGGTACTTTTAGGCCCTGGGTGCTCTTGGAGTTTTCCTCAACCCAGCATATGGGGGGGGGGGGGTAGCTCCCACTTTGCAACCCCTTCCCTGGGACCCCGTCCCAGTCACCCCGGGAGATTCTTTCACTCCTCTTATCTCTCGCTTCGTCTCCTGGCTGGCCGCTGTTCTCGCGAACAAGACGGAGCCGCAGCACTCAGAGACTGCCACACTCGCTTCGCAGATCTGGGGGCAACCAGCCCGCGTCTCATTCATGTGAGGAATGAGACAACTCTTAGTTAAAAATTAAAACAATTTATTAAGAACGGAAAAGTGAAAAAAAATTTAAAATTTGGGATCCTATGGCTCGGTAGATGGTATGCCCCAGGAGTGCAGGGATTTTTGATCTTCTGGCTGAAACAGCACTGAACCTCAGGTAGAGAAAAAGGGCTTGCAGTGCTAGGCTGGCCTTTGGCCGGCCCAAAAGCCAAAAAAAAATTACTAAAAGTTCCTTGATAGGAATACGCCTTCCCAGCACTGAACTCCACCTCAGCAAGGCTGGAGAGAAGGGGCGTGCCTTTCTCGTGCTCCCTGTTTTATAGTGTCTTTGCTCCACCCACAGCCCACCCACAGCCCACCCCTTCGGTTCAAGGTGATTGGTGTTTTCCCTTTGACAGATTATCTCTGTCCACCAATGGCTCATCCTTGTCAGAGGGGTGGTACTAGTTGAGATAAGGGTCATTAAAATTCAGGTTGCCATAGAGCTTACAGGGTAATGGCTATGGGGGCTGGGCTGTTTGTTGGAACTGGGGTTTTGAAATCTGCCTTGGAACCAAAGTACAAGTAAAAACACCTAAAAAAAGTACTAAAATACATCCAACATCTTAAAACACTTGTAAAAGTATACAGTAAACACAGGAAGGATAACTCTTATGGTGTACAAGTGATTAATGTTTGAAAAGGGATTCTAACTGGGGAACTTTTAACTGGGGATTTTTTTTTTTTTTTTTACTGGGAAGGGTGCAAACAAACTGCTTTGAACAAGTGAAAACCATAATCATAAAACTTGATTTGTGTACCTGGGCTGATGGGTTAATTTTAACATTCAATTTTAAAATATTTAACTCAAAATTAATTAATTAAAACACTTAATATGCAAAGACCAAGCACAAATAGGGATTTCATGTATGACCATTCACACACACTCATCTCCCGTAACCACCCACTTTTTCTTTGGACAATACTTACCAGTCCTGTTTCTTTTCCAGTGTCTGTGGGATTTTTGTCGAGAGCGCTCTCTTTCATTTGCTTTATTTTTGTGTCTTTCTTGTCCTCCGGGTATTGCCCTGCTGCCACCAAATCGCGCCAGAGGATGCTAAGCAAAGGTCCTGCCAACTTGGTCGGGAGGCGCCTTACCCTTGCTTCTTGAATCCTCCCACGCTTTTCAGAGGCGAGGTGTAGATCCGGGACGAGCCCCCAATTGTGAAAAACGAGGTTCACTCTCCTGTGAGAATTTAAAGAGTTTAATATAAAGACAATAAGAGAAGGTTCACTCTCCTGTGAGAATTTAAAGCGTTTAATATAAAGACAATAAGAGACACATAAAATAAAGCAAAGGGGTAACGGCCGGGTGCCTTGGCGCTCTGCCAAGAGCACACCTGATGCTAGAGGCGAGTCCTTTTTATACCATTTTTACTGTCTGTTCTTCATTCATATTAAAACTTTTCCTGGAGCTGTTCTGCATGGCCACTCCTTGGTTCCGCCTTTTTAGAGCATGCGTAGTCTTCTGCCTTGTGGTTTTATTTCTCTTGATTCTTGGGGTTGGGCCCACTAGGCTAGGTAAGAGTCGATGGTAGGGTGGATCTCTTAATTCTCCAGACAGTCAGGGCTGATTGCAGCTTTGGGCCTCTTTGCCCCCCGGGCAGAGTGGTGATAACGGCTCTCGGACTCTCCTGGCCGCCTGTTCTCCGGTTCTCCGGGCGGAGTAGCCTTTTGGCCCTTTTGTTCCCTGGACAAAGTGTTGATTAGCAGCTCCTTGGGCCTCATCCTCTGTTCGCTTGGAGGTTATCTTACTTGCTCACACTTGCTAACATTCTTGCTAAAGAGAGAAAACTACATCCACACAGCAAAAAGCATTTCTAACATTATATATCTACCTTTATACTTTGCGAGAAGCCAATATAATATATGTTTATAACACATAGCTGAAGGCAAAAAAGGTCGGGGCATGTCATCAGCCGCAGTCGTGCTAAGTTGTTCATCTTTGCAAACTGCTTGCCGAGTTGTTCCTTTTTTAGGTAATGGGGGTTTGTATCAACCAGAACTGCATATGGTCAGTATTTGCAGAGAAGGCTACTTGGACTGTTGTTGAAGTGAGTGTAGCAGTTTCTATGGCATTCTGCACAAAAAGTGACAGGTCTCTCTGTGTTCCCCAATTCTTAACAAAGATGAAGTTAGCAAACCCCTGAAAAGAGGTTTTGCAAAACTTCAGGGATTTTTTCCTACTAGTACTGTAGAGACAACCATCGTCACCTTGTCTTTCCAAAAGTGAAGGTTACCGATTTTTGTCCAAGAGCATCAAGTGCTTTTGATCAGCGTTTGTGTGCATGCATTAGCCTTGTTCTTGTTCTTCCTTGGAGAACTTTTACAGTACTCAGATGATCTGTGTAGGCTGCAGACTGCAGGGGTGAACTTCAAGGCTTCCAGC
The DNA here is from genome assembly GCF_041296385.1 of Aphelocoma coerulescens. Lineage (NCBI taxonomy): Eukaryota > Metazoa > Chordata > Aves > Passeriformes > Corvidae > Aphelocoma > Aphelocoma coerulescens. The sequence continues at coordinate 1,256,812 of NW_027184081.1, forward strand.
AGAAGGGAGATGCTGTCCACGTTTTGGTTTCTCCTTAGTCTGAACCTTCAATGTCCAATAACGCAGCGTTTGGTGCTCGAGGCACCGACTCTGGCGTGCCCCAGGTCAGAGACAGTCCAGCTGCGTTACCTCCACGCGTCGCTGAAGCGACTTCGGGATCAGGAAAAGAGCTGCTTGCTGGGCTAGCTAGCTGGCTTCTCTGCAGAGGGAAACACGGCAGGAGCCGATGATGTCGGCTCACGTTAGCTCAGAGACAAAGGAAGAGAGAGGCTGTTCAGGTCTGGCTTCTAACAGGTTTAATGCGATAGGATGATGATGAGGTCGGATTGATGGGAATCCGCTCCTTGGAGCCTTGTCCTCAGTTTTATAGGGAATTTGAAAACCCCCTGTAACTATTCCTGAAAAGACCTGCCTTGCTAAATTAGTGCCTTTTAAGTCTTGTGTCCCCAGGATAGAACAACAAACTCACAAAGATAACGGCAGTGGATCTACGGGACTTCCGCAGGCCTTCTGGGCTGCAGACATCTCTGACCAAAGGCCACAGATGACATGTACCCTGATCCTGCTGAACGCCCGTCCGCCCTGGACTCAGCTTCGAGGTTTGATTGATACTGGTGCTGATGCAACTATCATCTCCTTCTCTGCGTGGCTTCCCTCATGGCCTTTACCCCCCGTGGGATCGGCCATCGCAGGATTAGGAGGAACCACACAGAGCTATTGAAGCGAACGGCCTGTGATGGTGAAGGACTCAGAGGGGCACACAGCTACAATTAGGCCTTATGTTACTACCACTTCCCTTAACCTTTGGGGACCGGGTTGTGTTGGCAGCCTGGGGCATACGGATTGGGACAAATTTTTAGCAGGGGTCACTGTGCGCAAGGGTGCACAGTATCCTACACTGCCTTTGCAGTGGTTGATTAACACACCAATCCGAGTCAGACTCTGCTTAGTTGAATTAAGGGCTGTTATCACGACTTTTCAACAATTCTCACAGGAACCTTTGAATTCGGTTACTGAAGCCGACTAGCAAAAGCTCGTATACAATTAATCAGCTTATGGTACCACAAAATTCAAAGAATCCTGTTATTCTGAATCACTTTCTCTCATTGCAATCTGCAGGCAAGAGACAACTGCCCTGGGCAAAAGTCTGGGTGTGGAATTTACTCACTAACCAGTGGGAAGGCCCGCGGGAGCTTATCGTTTGGGGTCGTGGGTATGCTTGCATTTCTACAGATACTGGGGTACGGTGGCTACCTGCAAAATGTGTTTGCCCTGCCCTACGGCACCAGAGGCAGAACAGGCAACCTCCAAATGATGACCAGAACGCCAACCATCCAAGTGGCGACCAGAATGTAGATCATCAGCCTAATGACTCTTCTGATGATGACCAAGATGTTGACCATCAGGCAGATGGTCCTTCTACAAGCAGAGACTGGGATGGTCCTTCCACAGGCAGAGACTGAACTTTAAATTTCTTGTTATGGAGTCAGATAGGTAAAGCCTTAAGGACATATTTAGAATTAATAACTGATGTAAATTTCTATTTAGGATTAATAGTGGAGTTGTTATCTTATCAAACAAAAAGGGGGAATGGTAGATACAAAAATGCTGCTCGCGAGGATTTTCTTGCTATTTTCTAAGTCCGTGAGAGACTTTTCTCTCTCACAGAAGAGGTAGCAGAGTATGTAAACAACCAAGCCACCTGCAACCTTGAAAAGTCTTGTTTATGGTCTAGTAGAAAAATATTTTGACAATGGATGGTTTAGGATTTTAGCCAATCACCCCAAGGGGGGGGCTGATCCTTTGTCCAATTAGACTATGAAGAAAAAAGTCTATAAAAGAGTTTGTAAAATAATTAAAGGAATAAATCTTGCTGCACAATTCCTGCCTGCTGGATCTTCTCTCCTCCTCCTCCCTATGGCTGCGGGACACGGTGATACACCCTAGGGCCCAGGCCTGCGGTAATAGACCAGAATTACAAGTGAACTGCAACACAAGCAGCTAACACATTCCTCCTGTGATAAATGAGTGAACGATAAATATTGTCTTTCGCATATATGATTTTAACATTTAGAAGTGATAATGTACTATGTAGAAATAGTGTTAAGGTAAAATATAGGTAAGTAAAAACAAGACTAGAGTAAATTGTAACTTCGAAAGAGTGGTAACATGTTGGGAAACGTAGGAATAAACACATGATCATAAACGTCCTTTAGGTTGAGAAATTACAGAGGTAGAAACCAAGACATCTTCAAGAAACAAAGAAGATAAACCGCATGCATCCCAGGAAGTCTGTTATCAAAACTCACACCTCCCAAAGAAACTGTCAACTACAAATTAGGTTGGAGACTGAGGAGGCACCGGAGGGGGGTGCCTGCCTTCAGTTCTGGAGCTATCCAGAGGACCGAGGCGGCAGTGTGCTGGCGTGTGCTGGCGCAAGGGGGCAGAGACGAAGGGGGGAAAGTTGAGTGAAGTGTAAATTACTTTCTGGGTGAAAGGACTATGTTTAAAGAAGTACTCAAGTTCACAGTAAAATGAATGGAGCCACGCCTCTAGCAATATTGCTAAGTGCTCCCGCGCCGTGATATGCCTTTGTTCTACTAATAAATGCTCAATATTATGCTGCTGAAAATTCCACTTGTGAATTCATCTTTCTCACTTCTTCCCTTAAAATCAGTTCTAAGAATTTAGTGTGAAATACATTTAGGCTTGGTCCACAGTCATTTTAGTTCAAATAAACACATCTAAATGTTTTCCATCTTTCCCATTAAAGGATATTGGTTTGGGCTCATTCTTTCAGCATTTTGCCAGCGATATGCTCAATGCTATTTCCTTAGGAATGAAAGCTGTTGCATGATATTACAAAGTGTTTGGCGAAACCTTTACCATGACTCTCAAGTCGCAACATGCCAGATAATCATTGGTTTTCAAAGCTGCTTGCAGATATAAGGAAAGCATCAAAGATTTATGCATGAATCAGCATCCCCTTGTCACAACGTCACGCTGCAGTGATCCTTGCAGAGCTCTAAGACTGGATTTAAAGGAGAAAAGCTCAACACTGGCTCTTGAGCCAGCAGGATGAAACATCCAAGATTGTACATATATTGCTTCTGTGCTAAAACTACTGTATGAAAACGTGTTACCATTATGGCAGTTGTGAGGAATGAGACAACTCTTAGTAAAAATTAAAATAATTTATTAAAAACGGAAAAATTGAAAAATTACAAAAATTACCAAAATATAAAAATTTGGGATCCTAGTGGCTCAGGAGGTATGCCCCAGGAGCGCAGGGATTAGAGATCTTCAGGCTTAGACAGCACTGAACCTCTGGTGGAAGAACTTGCAGTGCTGGGCTGACTTTTAGCTAATCCAAAAGTCAAAGGTAAAAATTATTAAAGGCTCCTTAATAGGAGTAAGGCTTAAGTACCCAGCACTGGTGTCCACTACAGTTGATCTGCACTGGTCTCTGCGCAGCTCTGACGCCTGCCTCGTGGTTTTATAGTGCCTTTGCTCCGCCCCGGTCCGCCCACAGCACACCCCTGTGGTCTAAAGTGATTGGTGCTTTCCTTTTGACAGATCATCTCTGTCTACCAATAGCTCGTCGTTGTCAGGGGGGTAGTAACAGCTGAAGTAAGGGTGGTAACATGCCTTCATTAAGATTCAGGTTGCTATGGAGCTTACTTGCAGAATAACGGCTATGGGGCTAAAAATAGCAATTGGCTGTTAGAAACTGGGGTTTTGGAGTTAGTCCCGAGACTAAAGTGCAAAGCAAAAACCTCAAAAAAAAATTAAAATACATCTAATACCTCTTAAAACACTTATAAAAGTAGACAATTAACATAGGAAAAACAACTCTTACAGTGTACAAGTGGTTTAAAGTTTGAAAAAGGGATTTTTAACTAGGAAACTTTTAACTGGGAATTTTAACTGGGACTGGTACAAACTGCTTTGAACAAGTGAAAACACTAATAATAAAGCTTGATTTTTGTACCTGGGTTGATGGGTTAACTTTATCATTCAATTAAAAGAACTGTTTAATTCAAAATTAACTAATTAAGGCACTTAACATGCAAAGACCAAGCTAAATAGGGATTTCATGTATGACAGCAGTTTTATAGTACTCCATAGGAGACATCTCTTTAAATGACTCTAAGATCCTTTCAGCGCTAAAATTGAGAAGGGGGTTGATCCATAGTTAACTCATGTAAACACGAGTGAACTACTAAGAGACAGCAAATGTTAATCACGAAACCTAAGCAGCAGGCTTCGCCTTAATCTTGTCAAGATAAGAGGAAGAGGATCTTTTGAAAACCAGCACAGAGATCGCTGAATCATCCAGCGAAGAACTGCGCATGCTCCAGAAAGAAAGGTAAAAAGTGCATTGTGACGAAGACTGCTGATCTTCATCAGAAAGACCCCCGAGGAAGAAGAGGAGCCTTCCTCAGTGCACCCATCAGCGTACACAGCACATGCATGGCACGTATGCTAATGATATTAATGACTTCCGAGAAGTAATTTCTAGAACCACTCCTATCCCAAGAATTGTGATGAATATTCATAATTTTTACACATAATGCTGGACTGTATGGCGTGCTCTGTGTGTGTCTGTCTGTGTGTGTGTGTATGTGTGTTAGGAGTGATCCCCCACGCACCCAGCACCGAATAAAGCAAATACCTGCTTCTCTGACTCTGAAGCATCTCTAGGCCTGGTTTTGGGCAATTCAAAATAGGTGAATACACATTACAACTACCCCTGAAGTTGTTGCGTAGGCAGATTTAAGAGGAAAGGATTTCATCTTCATCGCTCTCCTTCTTTCTTGATTTGACAGAATTAAGAACTTGTAAAAAATCTGATATCACTGATGCTCACCACTCCTCCAATTAGACTACGCTCACTTAGACAACGAAGTCAGGAGCTTTGGATAGCTCCCGCTTCTGCCCTAGGAATTGCTTCCGGTGCTGTACCTTTGCTCCAGCTGCGAAACCAAACCAGCAGAACCAAGGAAGTTCTCTCTGAATGAACCATTGCTCTTGAAAGCTACAACGGTAGCCATGGCAGTGAACACTGCTCTTCACTGGGCCATTCCTCTGAAAAAAAACATGCACCACCTCTCAACCTAAACCGTTAAGCCTCCTGCTGATGCTGACTGACAAAGCGTCCAACTGCAGTTAGATTCCAACAGCTACTTCCAATGACCTGTCAACAGAGCTTTGCAGACTTGCAACAGTCCAACAAACTAAAGGGGCTATGCTTCATGGCTGTTTTTCAAACATCATTGACTTATGTCCCTTTGCCAGCTTAAGTGAAGGTGGCCCGTCCACCTTGGTCAAAGTCAGCAGAATTTTGGCCCAATTTGTTGTTATGCAACACATCATGACATGATCTCTAGGTGTTGATGCAAAATTCCCGCTGAAGTGCATGTCGTTACATGACTTAAGGCTACCTACTCACAGAGTGTCCACTCCACTGCCACACCCATTTTCTGGCCACCTTGAAATGACTGAGCTGTCTTACTGTTTCCAACATTCCTCAGGGGTACGTGACCACCATCTCCTCCTTTCTGAAGTTTAGGAACCTAATTTAAAAGTAGTACCAGCAATACCAGTTTATGTAAAATCCATTTGCTCCATCAACAAACTCCGAGCAAGTGCTGATAATTAGTTTCAAGACTTCTACATATATTTCCAGTGAGCTTTCTGTTTGCTTGTTTGTTTTTAAAGCAGATGGAGTAGGGCGATGTTTCCCTGAGGCTACCAGGGCTGCGAGGCAGGCAGGCAGAGCCCTGGCATGGGTGGCACAGGGGACCCCGGGCGCTGACGGCTGCCACCAGCGCAGGCCAGCTGGGGACTGGCAGGCAGGGCTGCACCCCGTGTCTGCCACCACAGCTGCAGCTTCTGCAGCCTGAAACACAGCTGGCTCAGGGGTTTAAATCAAGAGCCAAAATATTTTGCTGCTCAATTTGGGGCAGAGAAAGGTCATCACTTCTAGCATGGCATAAGCCTGCCACTACATTTCTGTGAAGGAAAATTACCTTGTTGGAGTGAAACTCCTGGGTAAAATACTGAAGCGCTTTCAGATTCATATTATCTGACATTTCTGTGACCTTCTTTTATATCTGCATTGTTTCATACTGCTGATTTTGGGCACAAGTTCTTTGTACACTATTCTGGAAACAAAAAAGTAACCCAAAAACAACACCCACCCCTCTCCCACCATCACTCCTTCCCCAGCCCCAACCCTAAGAAAACCAACCTGCAGAATGCTCAGGATTTCAAATGAGAACAAGCATAGATGGGACATCAAAAGATGGATTCTCCTTAGACATTGGTGCATGCAGTGCTCTGCAATCAACTCCTAAATTCTACTTCTCGTACACCAAATATTTGTCTTGGGAACTCCTTGTTCTCCATTCAAACCCTTCTGAGAGGGTAATCGAGGATATTTTAAGCACATGTTGCACTCGTCAATTAAATCCAAAGCACAGCATTACTTGACTAACAGGGGGGGTGACAAGGTCAATTAAGACCTGTTCATATCTTATTTTGGAGCTCTTCCAATTGCTTGAAAAGTGAAGCCTTGGACATTGAAGGTTCAGACTAAGGAGGAACCAAAGCGTGGACAGCATCTCCCTTCTGCTGGAAGCCTTGAAGTTCACCACTGCAGTCTGCAGCCTACACAGATCATCTGAGTACTGTAAAAGTTCTCCAAGGAAGAACAAGAACAAGGCTAATGCATGCACACAAACGCTGATCAAAAGCACTTGATGCTCTTGGACAAAAATCGGTAACCTTCACTTTTGGAAAGACAAGGTGACGATGGTTGTCTCTACAGTACTAGTAGGAAAAAATCCCTGAAGTTTTGCAAAACCTCTTTTCAGGGGTTTGCTAACTTCATCTTTGTTAAGAATTGGGGAACACAGAGAGACCTGTCACTTTTTGTGCAGAATGCCATAGAAACTGCTACACTCACTTCAACAACAGTCCAAGTAGCCTTCTCTGCAAATACTGACCATATGCAGTTCTGGTTGATACAAACCCCCATTACCTAAGAAAGGAACAACTCGGCAAGCAGTTTGCAAAGATGAACAACTTAGCATGACTGCGGCTGATGACATGCCCCGACATTTTTTGCCTTCAGCTATGGGTGCCGTACCCTCCTACCCTCACACATGCCACTCAAAGCTCCTTGCGTGGAGCTCCCGCACCATCTATGCCAGCAACTGTGCCAAGACACCGCCCTTGTTCAGCACCATCGCACCTACCACAAGGTAGCGGAATCGGAGGGCAGGAAAAAGACATCGACAATGGAGGGGAGTTGCTCCCACTGACAGCCAAGCTCCAAGTTCAGCGTCCCTTACGTCTCGCCCAGGACGGGCGGGAAAACGCCTCGGCGGAGCGCAGCGCTGGGCGGGAGCGGCCGGCACGGCAACCGAGCGCGCTCCCCACTCCCTCCCGCCCGCGCCGCTGCTGGGACGCCGGGTTCGCCGGAATCGGCCACGTGCTGCAGGGAGGGCAGCGCGGTAAAGGCGGCCACCCCTCGTCGCCCTGGGAAGGCCGGCCTCGGATCCCCGCTCTCTCCACCGGCACGGGCAGTGCCAGCAGCCTCTCGCTGCGGCCGCCGCTGGCCGAAAGCTTGGCCGCGCACCGCCCGGCCGGCCCCGCCGCTCCGCGGAGTCACACGGCACCTGCCGTGGGCGGCCGCCGAGCGACAGGAAGCAGAAGCGCTCACCGCCGCACCACTCGCCGCCCCGCCCGGGCGCTCCTCTCCTCGCGCTACCACGGCGGCGCCGGCCCGCCCCGCTTTCCCCGTCGCCTGCGGCGCAACGCGGGTGCCACGAGCCACGCAGCACGCGTGCGGCCGGGCCCTGCCGAGCCGCAGGCGGAGCCGGGGCACGGCCCGGGCGGGAGAGCTTCCGGCGAGGCTGGGCGGGCGGCGAGTGCGGCCGAGCGTGAGCGCGCCAGGCGGGGGGCGGCCGGCGGCGCGATGGAGAGCTAGATGGAGGCGGCAGCAGCGCGGGGCATAAAATAGCTGCTCGTCCCGCAGCCGCCCGCTCCGCAGCCCCTCGGCTGCTGTCGAGAAGGGCCCCGGCCCTGGCCGCGCCGGTGGCGACGTGGCTCCGCAGCCCGCGGGCAGCCCTGGCGGGGCAGGGGAGCACAGCGGGCAGCCCCGGGGCCGCGCAGCCGTCTGTAACGCGCGGTGGGAGCCGCCGGGAACTATTTTACACCTCCCGGGGGGCTGGGGAGGAGCACGGAGACCACGCGGTAGGTCGCTGCCGTTAGGGAAAATTAATCCACGATGCCTGAGGTTTATGTCCGAAAAGGAGACAGAGGAGTCCTGCAACATTCTTCGACTACAGGGAGAGTCCATGGGGCTTTTCCCATGGGGTCTGTCAAACGGTTGCGGGATGCAGCCCCCTTTTGATGCCAAGTTCCCGGCCACAACGCCCTCTTCCTTTTCCCCACTGGCTGAGGTATTCGGGAGATACAGACTTCCGGAACTGCCTACTCTATGCCCCCCTCTAATATGCACCCCCCTTTTGGCATTGAAAAGAAAGAAAAAGAAACCATTCCTAATAATATTAAGTCTTTGTTGCCTTGCTCTAGGTTCAGGAATTTAATACAGCCTCGATTAATCAACAGTCTCTGATGATTAGTAACAGTTCTCGAGAACTAATCATTTCTTCTGTTATTTCACTACCCATAAGTTCCTAGCCTTGTCTACAGGCCGATTCACACGGTCTGATTGTAAGGACTCATCCATCTCACTCCTTTCAATCCCTCCTCTTTTAATTTGATCTGTATTTGTCTTTACAAACCTTAATTACCATTGATTCAATTTTTTCTTCTGGAGCCTTCTTGGGTTTTGCTATTATTTGCAGTGACATCCTTTTCTGTCCTTTTGTATGCATTTCTGGATCAGGTAGGCATGGCTGCTAGCGGCATCCCCTTGAGCACCTGCTGAAAGAGCTGCACCCAGCATGGTGTCACGCATGGTAAAAAGATGAGAGTTGCTATAGCATATAAGAGGAGAAATGGTATTCATTTAGCCCATAGCTGGCCAGTTAACCATGCAAACATGTCCCATTACCATCCTTTCAACATTTGGACAGGTCCATGAGCTGGCGTTATTTCCTTTGTTATTTGTTTGACCACATTTCCGCTGTCATCTGCTTGCAAACAGCAGCTCGAGTCATTTAATTTCCCACAAACTCCTCCTTCTTCTGCTAACAGATAATCTAATACCATCCAATGTTGAAATACCGCTTTCCTCGTTCAAGTGGGTTGGTCAGCTAGAAGGTCAAGAGCTGTGGCTGGCTGGTTGGTAATTATTTCCGAGACAGCCTGTAACCTAATTATCTCATTCAAATTGGGGTGCTCCCTCCAGCCAGGGCTGCATCAGCTGACTGCTTTTCTCTAATTAAATCATCACAGATTTTGATTCCTAAGCGATTTCCCTGAACTTGTAGTAGCAAAAAGAACAATGGTCTAATAAATATACCATATCCCTGACCAGTTTGGAGGTAGCCTGAGCTAAGCATATTGGCCGCAAATCCAATAATGTCCTTTCAAAGCCCATGTTCCATTAGCAAAGGGGCCTTCCTACCCTTGGCCATCAATTGGTGGGTCAAAATACAGGAGGATTCCCGGGCCTAACGGTCCTCCAACAATAGTTGCCCCACCATAAGGGTCACAGTATTTGCATTTCCAAGCTCCCACACAGGGTTCCCATCTACTTTTACATCTGCAAGCTGCTTGGTTGCATTTGGAGCAGAACTCACTAAAAGGCTTTGAGTTCCAATCGGGTGTTGCCATTCCCACTGATAATCACAAACAACATGTCTTCTACTTGTGGAATTTTTGTGGGGACAGCTCAAAAATAGGTGGTCAAAAAAGCCCTTGTTCCTCCCCATTGCTTTACAGGCTTCCAAATATTTTTGGTAAGTGTGGCAAGAACACCTTGCGCAGCTACCATTAGTGAGCCGAACAGGTATTTGATTGCATTTGCCTTGATATTTGGAACAATTGTAAGGAGGGCAATTGGGGCTCGAAACCCAATGGTTTAAACCCAGAGGGAAAGTCAATTGACAAACGCCTTTTCCTACATAGACATGCCCTGTCCTGTTTAGGCAATAAGTGCCTTTTTGAGAAGAATGAAGTGGCCATGGACTTCCTTCTTCGGCCCAAAATCCTGTCCTAGTATGGACCTCACGTCGGGTGTTGACCCACCACTTAGGTTCAGCTGGGCTAGCCAACCATGGCCACTCTTCAGATCCTCCTGGCCCTCCACAGAGCCAGCAATTGCTAAGGTTAAAAACTTTTGCTACTTCTTCTCCTAAGGCTGCAAATTGATTCTCCCACTCCTGGCCTAAACTTAGCTGACCATATAAAAGTAGAATTATTAAGGAAAATGTTTTAATAGTGTGATCTAATTAGCTAGTCTAATTTTCACGTTGTCTTCTGCACCACCTGTGGCAATTGAAGACACAGAAACCACCTAACGTACAACAATGGCCGCAAGTATTAGCCCCCCAGTGAGTGGAGATTCTAGAGGAGGGATGCCCATACAGACTATTTCAGCAGATGGTCTGTGGGTAGGCACGCAGGGCTTCCTCTGATGTTGAAGCACTGGCTACTGCTCCAGCCCGCTCCTGCAGAGTGTCAGTCACGGCCTCCCGGCTTTCTCCTCCAGCCGAGATGTGCAAATCTCTGAGGCTTCAGAGACCTTGACCCAAGTGTGACGGGTCCACCTGTGTTCAGCTGTCTTGATGGCTGTTTCTGTGGTCAGTGACACTTGGAATGGGCCACGCCATTTCACCACCATTGGCGCTTCTTTCTACCCCTTAACTAGGACTCAATCTCCCGGTTGGATGTTACAAGCAGCAAAGTCCAAAGGCGGGGCTTGTGCCAGCTGAGCTTCCTGTTGAAGGGGTTTCACAAGAAGCAGTATCCTGGCCACAGATGGTTTTAAATATACATCACTTGCCTCTACCCCCCTCCCCCCCCCCCCCCCAAGGTTGAGACTTACCAGGGTAATTGCAAACGACGATTGAAAGGGAGATAACTGAATCTCTCTTCTGGGTCGGGCCCTCATTCTCGCCAAAGCCAATGTCCAAAGCCCTACCCATGGCATCTTGATTTCTATTACCAGCTTCAAAAGGTGTTTATTTCTCTATTCATTGTATTCTACCCGAGCCGAGCTCTGGGGGTGCCAGGGCCTATGGAGGTTCCATTGTATTCCTAAAGAAGCCAAAACCCCTTGAAGGATCTTTCCTGTAAAATGAGTTCCCCTATCTGAGTCTATTGCTTCTACAATGCTTTATCTTGGAATGACTTGTTCCAACAATGCCTTAATAACTGATCCTGTCATTGCTGAAGCAGTTGGAAATGCTTCTGGCCACCTTGCTAGCTGACATACGATTACCAGAAGATATTAAGCCTTGCCACTTGGGGCATCTCAGGAAAATCCACCTGGCGTCTTTGGAAGGGACATGCAGCCCAAGGCCTCCCTCCCCTGGCAGGTTACTTTGTAACTCGGCTGTTTGCTTTAGCACAGATCAAGCAACCTTCAACAGCTCGTTTTGCCAGTCTAAAAAGACCCACAGCAACATGCATCATGAGGAAGGCTTCTGCCAATCCTCAGGAAATGCAAGGACTCTCTTCACGGAGTTGTTTTAGTATTGGTAGGGCCAAAGGCTCTGGTATCTCTTGTTTGCCATCCCTTGTAAACCAATTCTTGCCTTTTTTCTCTGCCGCACGACTTTTAACTGTATCTCGAACATCTCAGGTAGAAAAGACAGCTTCCCGGGCAGTGATGGAGTCACTGGGAGCAAAGGGGGCATCTTGGAGAGTTCTGGCAGAAGTGTTGTTTTCTGAGTTTCTTCATCCACCAAAAAGGAGACAGAGGAGTCCTGTAACATTCTTCAACTCCAGGGAGAGGCCATGGGGCTTTTGCCATGGAGTCTCTCAAATGATTGCGGGACGCAGCCCCCTTTTTCTGCTAAGTTCCTGGCAACAGCACCCTCTGAGGTACTCGGGAATTACAGACTGCCGGAACTGCCTACTCTATTCCCCCCTCTAATATGCACCCCCCTTTTGGTATGGAAAAGGAAGAAAACGAACCTATTCCTAATGCTATTAAGTCTTTGCTGCCTTGCTCTAGGTTCAGGAATTTAACAGGGCCTTGGCTGAGCAACAGTCTCTGTTGATTAGTAACAGTTTCTAGAGCTAATACTTTCTTCTCTTACTTCCCTCCCTGTAAATTCCTAGCCTTGTCTAAGGACGGATTCACACGGTCTCTTTGTAAAGACACATCTATGTTACTCCTTTCACTCCCACACCTTCTTGGCGGTGGAACGGCTCCCCCCGGCACAGCACCCGGCACAAAACCCCCGTATGCGCACACACACACCTGCACTTACCCTGCACTCCGCTGCACACACACACACACACACCTGCCGCACACTAACACCCCCGTCCACATCCCCCCCATGCTACTTGCAGTGGCCCCGCCCCTGCCATCCCGGCCGGCTGGCAGCGCCCACTCCTCACATGCTTCCCCATGCCTTGCATTTCCTTGCTGCCCCCTCTGTAGCCTTCCCTCAACCTGCCTTTTCTCCCCTGCCTTGCATTGACTTGCTCACCCATCCCCCACCTGACTTCCTTTCACATTCGTCTAGGTCTGGCCTCAGCTTTCCTTTTCCTTCTAGGACCCTCACTGCCTTGCCTCGCCTCGCAAAGCCACCACTTGCCTTGCCTTGCCCTTGAACCCCTCCCTTGCCTTGCATGACCTTGCTCACCCCTCCCCCCACCTGGAATTCAAGACCCCTTTTCAATGACCTTTCATGCCCTTGCCCTGCCCTTTCTGCTCCTCCTAGGAATCTCAAAGCTCTCAAGCATCTCCGGTGTTTCAGGATCCCATGAGAGGAAGACCAGGGGAGGAGGACGCATGTTGCCACACTCATCTCTATGGGCAGCCTTTGTCTGGGAGCAATCCTTGCATGTCTTGAATCTTGGAAGGGCAATTCACATTTTGCCCTTGAGCTCGGGGACCAGAATGAGAGTTCTTTTGCATACAAAGCAAAGCAGGTAGCTCAAGTCTTTTAGGTGCAGAGGAGAGATGACCCACGCGGGATCAAGGCCACACAGAGCACTTGGTCCTGGCCACTTTTGTGTACTAGCAGTCATTGAATGTACTTCTCACCTGCCTTGCCTGGCCTTGCCTTGGCAACACAACAGTTTCCTTGCCTTGCCCTGCTAGCCCTCTGTAGCCTTGCATTCCTTTGCATGGCCCTTGACCTGCCTACTGCTTTCCTCCAGGGCCTTGGCTTGCCAAGCCCTTCCTGTTTCTGCCTGGCCTTCCCATCAGTGGACTTTCCTTCCTACGGCCAGCCTTGCCTCTAACTTCTGGGCCTTCTCTTGCCTACCACTCCATTTGCTTTCCCCTCACTGCTCTGGCCTTGCCTACCTCTCCCTTGACTTGCCCACAATTGCCTGCACTTGGTTTGCAGCGCCTTGCCTGCATGGAAGGCAAGGGAAAGAGTGGTAGGCAGGGCAAAGCAAAGCCAGCAAGTTGTAGGTAGTGCGAGGCAAGGCAGACGTAGGCAAAGGAAGCAGAGCAAGGGTAGCTTAAGAAGAACTAGACACGGTACTGAAGGCAAGGCAAGGCCAAGAGACTCGGAGTGCCTTTCCTTGGGAAGGCAAGGACATAGTGCCCGTGTTGCTGGAGCAGATGTTAAGGTACCATGGGGAGGAATAGTCCAGCAAGACATTTCTCTTCTGGCCCCTGTGCGTGTAGGGGCAATTGCTGGACATATTCAATACTGGAGGTGGATCAGTCGCTGGATGTGTTGCATTTTGGAGGAGGGGATGCCGTTTCTTTGGAGATGGGCTTGTAGTTGCTCTCTTTGGCAAGGAAAGCAGGTGTGGATGTGCACATCAGGTGCTCTTAGGGATTTTAAAGGCTTTTCCCAACAGGCAGAGCTCTCTCTGGGTTAGAGCTGTTGAGCTGTCAGTGGGAATGCAAAGGCCAAGCTCGTGAGCCTTTTGTCCTGGTGCCTTCGGTGTGTGAGCAGTCCCTGGTGCCGTTGTCTTTGGACCCTGACTCTGGGAGAGGGAAGGCTTAGGATGGTACCTAGAGCTGAGAAGGAGAGTGCTGAGAACAGCGTGTGTGCTGCTAGTTTGAGGGGTGCAGGTGAAGTTGTAGGCAGCAAGATCTTCCTCAGCTGGCACTGAGCTCTGTTTTTGCCAGGGGTTCAAGTTGGTGGGCAGAATCTGCGAGAGGGAAAAGATTTTCTTGGGCCAAAGAGGTTTTTCTGGCTCTTGGAGTGTGGTGTAAAGAGGAGTCTGCTCTTGGAAGGGGAAGGTGAGGGAAATCTTTTTGTCCTGACACCGTTGATTTGAGTGCAGGGACGTGTGCAAGTTGCCTTTGCCCTTGGGGTGGTTTCGAGCTGGGCCGGGTGCTTGGCCTTCTTTTGCAAGTCTACAGCGCCATCGTGTGGTTGTTTCCATGAGCGCTGACAGTGCCCGGGAAAAAGCCAAGCGCTTGGCTGGCGCGGCCCCGGTCGTGTGGGTGCAGTTGGTGGAAGAGCTCCGCTGTGCATCCTGCCTCTTGGAGACATAAAAGGATGTGATCCTGCGCGTAGCGGGGAAGCAAGAGGAATCTTTTCATTGTTGGCTGGGCAGTTTCTAAGCGGCAAAAGTAAAGGCAGTTCCAGCACGGCCTCTTTCTTTTCAGAACCTTTTCTGTGCCATCATGAACATGCTCAACATGTAACTCGCACCCACTGAACTGCATCAAAGGCCCTGCAGATACGCACTTTCCTTCAAGCTCTATGTAGCATCCTACCCTCCACCTCTCGCGGATCCCAAAACCCTTCCAAACATCCAGCAGCTGCACGCAGAGAACAAGTGCTAGAACAAGGCGTGGGCCTTCATAGTCCTTTTAAAGTCTGTAAACTAGGCAAAACATTCCAGTGACCAGCACTTTCCTTCGCAACTATATATAGAGCATCATCACATTCTCTCCAAGTGGGTAAGTCCACCCTTGCAGCGCAGCCTTTGCAGCCCCAGATGGGACTTAGAGATGGGCCAGGTGAGAAAGCATTTGTTGACTATCCCTCGTCTCTGGAAGTCTTGATACTCGCAGCGCAATCAGGTCCACACACCTTCAGTGTGGCCACGTTCAAGCAGCTAGAGCTCCCAGAGATGGGAGAGTCAGGACAGAAGACGTTCCAAAAGTACCGTGTACTTACAGCAGGATTAAAACTGTGCACAGCAGTCTGCAGCACTGTAGCTTCCTTCTCTGACAAACGTGCCATCCCATTGTTGGCTCTCGCAGCTCGTTTGCTAGCTGCTCTCCTGAAGAAAAGAGTTAGAAGAAAAAGCCAATGCTGGGCTGCACCTTCCCCTTGCCTCACGTAAAGCCACCTAAACTCCCCACTGCACTCTCTACTTCCCCTCTCCTTGGCATCGACCACTGTGTTTTCTGCATCTCGGAGCTGAAAGGTAAGCGCCAGTGGTTCCAGGGATGGTTGGAAGGTAAGTAGCTGTCGTAGAACTTTCTCCCTCTCAATCTTAAAGTGAATTCGGCCGGAAGGCGGGTGCCAGCCACGCTCCTTTCTCAGTTTGTACGCTGCGGACACGAGCCCGGTGCTCTGCGCCTTCGTTCCGCCTCTTTAGTACCCATGTCGCGCTTTCATTCTGCCGGAGTCGAACCATCGTCTACTTGTCGCACAAAGAGCACTGTGCCGGCAGCGAAATGCCCCAGCCAACTGCTTCTGCCGACACACGCCTGGGCTATGCACTTTCCCTCGCAGCGACATACAGCAGCACATTCGGTCTTTCTTGTCGTCCAAATGTAAAGGGAAAGATTCTACGCTACGTCTGGCACAGAGAACAGTTTTAGGTCAACAAGCTTACCCAGAGCTTTACTCCGATGCGTGGAAACCAGTGTTTGCACCACATTCTAGTGGCAGCCCTCCTTCTTTTACAGCCTGCACAGCCCCGTCAGATCGTGGTGCTCTCTGACACTTTCCTTCTCAGTTCCAAGTACCACCGCGAACCTTACAGCCTTGCAGGGAGCAAAGACGCGGATAAACGTCTCGCACCGAAGAACGTGGCTGGACGAAAATATGTTCTTCCTCTCTCCTCCTCGTCGCCCAGATTGTGGTGCTGTGTTGAAAGTCTTGGCCAGCGAAAAGCTAATCCAGCCAGTGTTTCTCTCCTGACGCATTTCGCTGAGCGAGAGCGACACAGAGAGCTTGGACGTTGCAAAACAGCAAGGAAATGATTGTACGACGAGCTCAGGAAAATCCGAGCACAGCACACTGTGGGATGCGTGCAATGCTGACGCTTAAGAGCGGCAAAGCTCAAAGGCATCGCTGGGCTCGAGTACTGTCCAGACCACGGAGAAGAACGAAGCAGCTGGGCCACGGCTTAATGTACTCAGTGGAGCGAATTTCAAATGTCCAGCCAAGAGCTGCTTCACAAGCAGATTCAGCTGAGAATGCTCTGGCTGCTTCACAAAGTAAAGCGCAGCCGGTGCACTCCATCACACTACCTGGCCAGAAGAAGGTTCCTAAACCTTAAGTACCGCAGAGTCCATGCAGCTGGAGCACACCCAGAAGGAGGCGTCCAGATGGAAGGCGTTCTTCAAGTACCCCCCTGCTCCAAGCAGCTTTGAAACGGAGCACAACACACTGCGGCTGGGCAGCTTCCTTCTCAGATAGACGTGCCGTCACATTATTCCCTCTCGCAGCTCCGTTGCCCACTTGCAGCAGCTGCTACCAAAGAAAAAGGCTCCAGGAGTATAAGCCACTGCTGAGCTGCACTATCCCCTTGCCTCACGTAAAGCACCAGAAACTGTCCGCTGCACTCTGTATTTCCATTCTCCGCCGCATCTACCACTGTCATCTCTGCATCTCGAAGCATAAACCTCGTCACAATTGTTTCCGGGGAAAGCTGGAAGACAAATAGGTAGCAGCACAAGTAGCTGCAGGTTGAACTTTCTGTTTTCAACTGCTAATTTGAATCCGAAAACAAGCGAGTGACAGCCACGCTTCCTCTTGCAGCCTGTGCGATGCACACACCAGCTCGGTGCTTTGCCTTCATTCTTATGCTCTTCGTACCATGTCGCGCTTCCGTTTTGCTGGCGATGAACCGTCGTCTACTTGTCGCACAAAGAGCACGGTGCGCAGCCGGTGCCCTCCATCACACTACCTGGCCAGAAGAAGGTTCCTAAACCTTAAGTGGCGCAGAGTCCATGCAGCTTGAGTGCATTCAGAAGGACGCGTTCAGATAGAAGACGTTCTTCAAGTACCCCCCTGCTCCAAGCAGCCTTGAAACTGAGCACAACACTGCGGCTCGGGAGCTTCCTTCTCAGATGGACGTGCCGTCACAATATTCACTCTCGCAGCTCCGTTGCCCACCTGCAGCAGCTGCTACCAAAGAAAAAGGCTCCAGAAGTAAAAACCACTGCTGGGAAGCACTTTCCCTCAAGTAAAAAAAAATACACTGTCCGCTGCACTCTCTATTTCCCTTCTCCACCGCATCGCGAAGCATAAACCTAACCGCAATTGTTTCCAGGGAAAGCTGGAAGAGAAATAGGTAGCAGCACGAGGAGCTGCAAGTTGGACTTGAAGTTTCCGACTGGTAACGTGAATCCGAAAACAAGCGAGGCGCAGCCAGGCTTCCTATTGCAGCCTGTGCGATGCACACACCAGCTCGCTGCTTTGCCTTCATTCTTATGCTCTTCGTAGCAGGTCGCGCTTTCGTTTTGCTGGAGACGGGCCGTCGTCTACTTGTCGCACAAAGA
The DNA here is from genome assembly GCF_041296385.1 of Aphelocoma coerulescens. Lineage (NCBI taxonomy): Eukaryota > Metazoa > Chordata > Aves > Passeriformes > Corvidae > Aphelocoma > Aphelocoma coerulescens. The sequence goes on from NW_027184081.1 coordinate 1,274,624, forward strand.
GCGTGATGCTGGAAGCGAAATACTCGAGGCTGCTGCTTCTGCCGAAACACGCTTAGGCTATGCAATTTCTCTTTAGCGCTACGTAGCACCACAGTCTGTCTGCTTTGTAGCCTGATTCTTAACGGAAAGCTTCTCGGCTACGTCTGGCACAGAGAACAGTTTTAGGTCAACAAGCTTACCCAGAGCTTTACTCCGATGCGTGGAAACCAGTGTTTGCACCACATTCTAGTGGCAGCCCTCCTTCTTTTACAGCCTGCACAGCCCCGTCAGATCGTGGTGCTCTCTGACACTTTCCTTCTCAGTTCCAAGTACCACCGCGAACCTTACAGCCTTGCAGGGAGCAAAGACGCGGATAAACGTCTCGCACCGAAGAACGTGGCTGGACGAAAATATGTTCTTCCTCTCTCCTCCTCGTCGCCCAGATTGTGGTGCTGTGTTGAAAGTCTTGGCCAGCGAAAAGCTAATCCAGCCAGTGTTTCTCTCCTGACGCATTTCGCTGAGCGAGAGCGACACAGAGAGCTTGGACGTTGCAAAACAGCAAGGAAATGATTGTACGACGAGCTCAGGAAAATCCGAGCACAGCACACTGTGGGATGTGTGCAATGCTGACGCTTAAGAGCGGCAAAGCTCAAAGGCATCGCTGGGCTCGAGTACTGTCCAGACCACGGAGAAGAACGAAGCAGCTGGGCCACGGCTTAATGTACTCAGTGGAGCGAATTTCAAATGTCCAGCCAAGAGCTGCTTCACAAGCAGATTCAGCTGAGAATGCTCTGGCTGCTTCACAAAGTAAAGCGCAGCCGGTGCACTCCATCACACTACCTGGCCAGAAGAAGGTTCCTAAACCTTAAGTACCGCAGAGTCCATGCAGCTGGAGCACACCCAGAAGGAGGCGTCCAGATGGAAGGCGTTCTTCAAGTACCCCCCTGCTCCAAGCAGCTTTGAAACGGAGCACAACACACTGCGGCTGGGCAGCTTCCTTCTCAGATAGACGTGCCGTCACATTATTCCCTCTCGCAGCTCCGTTGCCCACTTGCAGCAGCTGCTACCAAAGAAAAAGGCTCCAGGAGTATAAGCCACTGCTGAGCTGCACTATCCCCTTGCCTCACGTAAAGCACCAGAAACTGTCCGCTGCACTCTGTATTTCCATTCTCCGCCGCATCTACCACTGTCATCTCTGCATCTCGAAGCATAAACCTCGTCACAATTGTTTCCGGGGAAAGCTGGAAGACAAATAGGTAGCAGCACAAGTAGCTGCAGGTTGAACTTTCTGTTTTCAACTGCTAATTTGAATCCGAAAACAAGCGAGTGACAGCCACGCTTCCTCTTGCAGCCTGTGCGATGCACACACCAGCTCGGTGCTTTGCCTTCATTCTTATGCTCTTCGTACCATGTCGCGCTTCCGTTTTGCTGGCGATGAACCGTCGTCTACTTGTCGCACAAAGAGCACGGTGCGCAGCCGGTGCCCTCCATCACACTACCTGGCCAGAAGAAGGTTCCTAAACCTTAAGTGGCGCAGAGTCCATGCAGCTTGAGTGCATTCAGAAGGACGCGTTCAGATAGAAGACGTTCTTCAAGTACCCCCCTGCTCCAAGCAGCCTTGAAACTGAGCACAACACTGCGGCTCGGGAGCTTCCTTCTCAGATGGACGTGCCGTCACAATATTCACTCTCGCAGCTCCGTTGCCCACCTGCAGCAGCTGCTACCAAAGAAAAAGGCTCCAGAAGTAAAAACCACTGCTGGGAAGCACTTTCCCTCAAGTAAAAAAAAATACACTGTCCGCTGCACTCTCTATTTCCCTTCTCCACCGCATCGCGAAGCATAAACCTAACCGCAATTGTTTCCAGGGAAAGCTGGAAGAGAAATAGGTAGCAGCACGAGGAGCTGCAAGTTGGACTTGAAGTTTCCGACTGGTAACGTGAATCCGAAAACAAGCGAGGCGCAGCCAGGCTTCCTATTGCAGCCTGTGCGATGCACACACCAGCTCGCTGCTTTGCCTTCATTCTTATGCTCTTCGTAGCAGGTCGCGCTTTCGTTTTGCTGGAGACGGGCCGTCGTCTACTTGTCGCACAAAGAGCGTGATGCTGGAAGCGAAATACTCGAGGCTGCTGCTTCTGCCGAAACACGCTTAGGCTATGCAATTTCTCTTTAGCGCTACGTAGCACCACAGTCTGTCTGCTTTGTAGCCTGATTCTTAACGGAAAGCTTCTCGGCTACGTCTGGCACAGAGAACAGTTTTAGGTCAACAAGCTTACCCAGAGCTTTACTCCGATGCGTGGAAACCAGTGTTTGCACCACATTCTAGTGGCAGCCCTCCTTCTTTTACAGCCTGCACAGCCCCGTCAGATCGTGGTGCTCTCTGACACTTTCCTTCTCAGTTCCAAGTACCACCGCGAACCTTACAGCCTTGCAGGGAGCAAAGACGCGGATAAACGTCTCGCACCGAAGAACGTGGCTGGACGAAAATATGTTCTTCCTCTCTCCTCCTCGTCGCCCAGATTGTGGTGCTGTGTTGAAAGTCTTGGCCAGCGAAAAGCTAATCCAGCCAGTGTTTCTCTCCTGACGCATTTCGCTGAGCGAGAGCGACACAGAGAGCTTGGACGTTGCAAAACAGCAAGGAAATGATTGTACGACGAGCTCAGGAAAATCCGAGCACAGCACACTGTGGGATGCGTGCAATGCTGACGCTTAAGAGCGGCAAAGCTCAAAGGCATCGCTGGGCTCGAGTACTGTCCAGACCACGGAGAAGAACGAAGCAGCTGGGCCACGGCTTAATGTACTCAGTGGAGCGAATTTCAAATGTCCAGCCAAGAGCTGCTTCACAAGCAGATTCAGCTGAGAATGCTCTGGCTGCTTCACAAAGTAAAGCGCAGCCGGTGCACTCCATCACACTACCTGGCCAGAAGAAGGTTCCTAAACCTTAAGTACCGCAGAGTCCATGCAGCTGGAGCACACCCAGAAGGAGGCGTCCAGATGGAAGGCGTTCTTCAAGTACCCCCCTGCTCCAAGCAGCTTTGAAACGGAGCACAACACACTGCGGCTGGGCAGCTTCCTTCTCAGATAGACGTGCCGTCACATTATTCCCTCTCGCAGCTCCGTTGCCCACTTGCAGCAGCTGCTACCAAAGAAAAAGGCTCCAGGAGTATAAGCCACTGCTGAGCTGCACTATCCCCTTGCCTCACGTAAAGCACCAGAAACTGTCCGCTGCACTCTGTATTTCCATTCTCCGCCGCATCTACCACTGTCATCTCTGCATCTCGAAGCATAAACCTCGTCACAATTGTTTCCGGGGAAAGCTGGAAGACAAATAGGTAGCAGCACAAGTAGCTGCAGGTTGAACTTTCTGTTTTCAACTGCTAATTTGAATCCGAAAACAAGCGAGTGACAGCCACGCTTCCTCTTGCAGCCTGTGCGATGCACACACCAGCTCGGTGCTTTGCCTTCATTCTTATGCTCTTCGTACCATGTCGCGCTTCCGTTTTGCTGGCGATGAACCGTCGTCTACTTGTCGCACAAAGAGCACGGTGCGCAGCCGGTGCCCTCCATCACACTACCTGGCCAGAAGAAGGTTCCTAAACCTTAAGTGGCGCAGAGTCCATGCAGCTTGAGTGCATCCAGAAGGACGCGTTCAGATAGAAGACGTTCTTCAAGTACCCCCCTGCTCCAAGCAGCCTTGAAACTGAGCACAACACTGCGGCTCGGGAGCTTCCTTCTCAGATGGACGTGCCGTCACAATATTCACTCTCGCAGCTCCGTTGCCCACCTGCAGCAGCTGCTACCAAAGAAAAAGGCTCCAGAAGTAAAAACCACTGCTGGGAAGCACTTTCCCTCAAGTAAAAAAAAATACACTGTCCGCTGCACTCTCTATTTCCCTTCTCCACCGCATCGCGAAGCATAAACCTAACCGCAATTGTTTCCAGGGAAAGCTGGAAGAGAAATAGGTAGCAGCACGAGGAGCTGCAAGTTGGACTTGAAGTTTCCGACTGGTAACGTGAATCCGAAAACAAGCGAGGCGCAGCCAGGCTTCCTATTGCAGCCTGTGCGATGCACACACCAGCTCGCTGCTTTGCCTTCATTCTTATGCTCTTCGTAGCAGGTCGCGCTTTCGTTTTGCTGGAGACGGACCGTCGTCTACTTGTCGCACAAAGAGCGTGATGCTGGAAGCGAAATACTCGAGGCTGCTGCTTCTGCCGAAACACGCTTAGGCTATGCAATTTCTCTTTAGCGCTACGTAGCACCACAGTCTGTCTGCTTTGTAGCCTGATTCCTAACGGAAAGCTTCTCGGCTACGTCTGGCACAGAGAACAGTTTTAGGTCAACTAGCTTACCCAGAGCTCACCCCCGACGAGTGAGAACTTGTATTTGCACCACATTCCAGTGGCAGCCCTCTTTCTTTTACAGCCTGCTCAGCGCCGTCAGATCGCAGTGCTCTCTGCACCTTCCTTCTCAGTTCCAAGTACCACCGCGCACATTACAGCCTTGCAGGGAGCGAAGACGCGGATAGGCATCTCGCACAGAAGAACGTGGCTGGAAGAAAAGATGTTCTGCCTTTTCCCTCCTCGTCGCCCAGTTTGTGTTGTTGTATTGAAAGCCTTGGCCAGCGAAAGGCTAATCCAGCCAGTGTTTCTCTCTTGACGCATTTCGCTGAGCAAGAGCTGAGGAAAATCCTCGCACAGCACACTGTGGGATGCGTGCAATGCTGACGCTTAAGAGCGGCACAGCTAAAAGTCATCGCTGGGCTTCAGTTTTGTCCACACCGCAAAAGGCGAAGAAGGAAGCAGCTGGGCCACGGCTTAATGTACTCAGTGGAGCGAATTTCAAATGTCCAGCCAAGAGCTGCTTCACAAGCAGATTCAGCTGAGAATGCTCTGGCTGCTTCACAAAGTAAGGCGCAGCCGGTGCACTCCATCACACTACCTGGCCAGAAAAAGGTTCCTAAACCTTAAGTACCGCAGAGTCCATGCAGCTGGAGCACACCCAGAAGGAGGCGTCCAGATGGAAGGCGTTCTTCAAGTACCCCCCTGCTCCAAGCAGCTTTGAAACGGAGCACAACACACTGCGGCTGGGCAGCTTCCTTCTCAGATAGACGTGCCGTCACATTATTCCCTCTCGCAGCTCCGTTGCCCACTTGCAGCAGCTGCTACCAAAGAAAAAGGCTCCAGGAGTATAAGCCACTGCTGAGCTGCACTATCCCCTTGCCTCACGTAAAGCACCAGAAACTGTCCGCTGCACTCTGTATTTCCATTCTCCGCCGCATCTACCACTGTCATCTCTGCATCTCGAAGCATAAACCTCGTCACAATTGTTTCCGGGGAAAGCTGGAAGAGAAATAGGTAGCAGCACAAGTAGCTGCAGGTTGAACTTTCTGTTTTCAACTGCTAATTTGAATCCGAAAACAAGCGCGTGACAGCCACTCTTCCTCTTGCAGCCTGTGCGATGCACACACCAGCTCGCTGCTTTGCACCTCCATTCTTCCGCTCTTCGTACCATGTCGCGCTTTCGTTTTGCTGGCGACGAACCGTCGTCTACTTGTCGCACAGAGAGAACGGTGCCAGCAGAGAAAGGCTCCAGAGAAACGCTCCAGGTTGCTGATCCTTCCGAAACACACCTGGGCTATGCACTTTCTTTCGCAGCCTTTGATAACACCACATTCTGTTTGCGTTGTAGCCTGAATGTCAAGGGAATGATTCTCGGCTACGTCTGGCACAGAGATCAGTTTTAGGTCAACAAGCTTACTCGGAGTTTACCCCCGAGGCGTGGAAACCTGTATTTGCACCACATTCTAGTGGTAGCTCTCTTTCTTTCACAGCCTGTACAGCGCCGTTAGATCGCGGTGCTCTCTGCACCTTCCTTCTCAGTTCCAAGTTCCACCGTGAACCGTACAACCTTGCAGGGAACAAAGACGTGGATAGATGTGCCGCAGAGAAGATCGTGCAAAGGCGAAAAGATGTTCTTTTCGCCTCCTCGTCGCCCGGATTGTGGTGCTGTACTGAAAGCGTGGGTTTTATTACCCCTTCTCGCAATAAGACTACGGTGCTGCATTGGAACTGTTGGCCAGTAAAATGCTAATCCAGCAAGTGCTTCTCTCCTGACAAATTTCTCTGAGTGAGGGCTTGCGCGGACAGCTTGGCTCTGCGAAGCAGAAAGGCTGTACTTGCACGTAGCGCTGAGGAAAATCCGTGCACAGCGCACTGTGGATGCGTGCAGTACACACACTGAAGAGAGCCAAAGCTGAATGCTTCAGTTCTGTCCAGCGCCGGTAAGGGAGAAGACCGCAGCCCCATGGCACTGGGCTGGTGTGTGCGATGGCTATGAGCTGTGCCGCTCTTCTGCGTGTATACTGCACGCATCCACAGTGTGCGGAGCACAGATTTTCCTCCGCTCTCACTCAGCGAAATGCATCAGGAGGGAAGCACATGCTGGATTAGCCTTCCACTGGCCAACAGTTCCAACGCAGCACCATAGTCTTATATCGAGAAGGGATAATAAAACACATGTATTGTCCCGGCACAGTTCTCTGTGTGAGACGTAGTCGAGAATCTTTCCCTTAAGATTAAGACCACAATGCAGATAGAATGTTGTGCTACCTAGCACTGGGGGGAATAGCCCAGGCGTGTTTCGGCAGAGGCAGCAGCCTGGAGCGTTTCTCTGCTGGCACCATTCTCTCTGTGCGACAAGTAGACGACGGTTCATGGCCAGCAAAACGAAAGCGCGACATGGTACGAAGAGCATAAGAATGAAGGCAAAGCACCGAGCTGGTGTGTGCATAGCACAGGCTGCAAGAGGAAGCGTGGCTGTCACTCGCTTGTTTTCGGATTCAAATTAGCAGTTGAAAACAGAAAGTTCAACCTGCAGCTACTTGTGCTGCTACCTATTTCTCTTCCAGCTTTCCCCGGAAACAATTGTGACGAGGTTTATGCTTCGAGATGCAGAGATGACAGTGGTAGATGCGGCGGAGAATGGAAATACAGAGTGCAGCGGACAGTTTCTGGTGCTTTACGTGAGGCAAGGGGATAGTGCAGCTCAACAGTGGCTTATACTCCTGGAGCCTTTTTCTTTGGTAGCAGCTGCTGCAAGTGGGCAACGGAGCTGCGAGAGTGAATAATGTGACGGCACGTCTATCTGAGAAGGAAGCTGCCGAGCCGCAGTGTGTTGTGCTCAGTTTCAAGGCTGCTTGGAGCAGGGGGGTACTTGAAGAACGCCTTCTATCTGAACGCGTCCTTCTGGATGCACTCAAGCTGCATGGACTCTGCGGTACTTAAGGTTTAGGAACCTTCTTCTGGCCAGGTAGTGTGATGGAGGGCACCGGCTGCGCACCGTGCTCTTTGTGCGACAAGTAGACGATGGTTCGACTCCGGCAAAACGAAAGCGCGACATGGTACGAAGAGCGGAAGAATGGAGGCGCAAAGCAGCGAGCTGCTGTGTGCATCGCACAGGCTGCAAGAGGAAGAGTGGCTGTCACTCGCTTGTTTTCGGATTCAAATTAGCAGTTGAAAACAGAAAGTTCAACCTGCAGCTACTTGTGCTGCTACCTATTTGTCTTCCAGCTTTCCCCGGAAACAATTGTGACGAGGCTTATGCTTCGAGATGCAGAGATGAAAGTGGTAGATGCGGCGGAGAATGGAAATACAGAGTGCAGCGGACAGTTTCTGGTGCTTGACGTGAGGCAAGGGGATAGTGCAGCTCAGCAGTGGCTTTTACTCCTGGAGCCTTTTTCTTTGGTAGCAGCTGCTGCAAGTGGGCAACGGAGCTGCGAGAGTGAATAATGTGACGGCACGTCTATCTGAGAAGGAAGCTGCCCAGCCGCAGTGTGTTGTGCTCCGTTTCAAAGCTGCTTGGAGCAGGGGGGTACTTGAAGAACGCCTTCCATCTGGACGCCTCCTTCTGGGTGTGCTCCAGCTGCATGGACTCTGCGGTACTTAAGGTTTAGGAACCTTCTTCTGGCCAGGTAGTGTGATGGAGTGCACCGGCTGCGCCTTACTTTGTGAAGCAGCCAGAGCATTCTCAGCTGAATCTGCTTGTGAAGCAGCTCTTGGCTGGACATTTGAAATTCGCTCCACTGAGTACATTAAGCCGTGGCCCAGCTGCTTCCTTCTTCGCCTTTTGCGGTGTGGACATAACTGAAGCCCAGCGATGCCTTTGAGCTTTGCCGCTCTTAAGCGTCAGCATTGCACGCATCCCACAGTGTGCTGTGCGAGGATTTTCCTCAGCTCTTGCTCAGCGAAATGCGTCAAGAGAGAAACACTGGCTGGATTAGCCTTTCGCTGGCCAAGGCTTTCAATACAACACCACAATCTGGGCGACGAGGAGGGAAAAGGCAGAACATCTTTTCTTCCAGCCACGTTCTTCTGTGCGAGATGCTTATCCGCGTCTTCGCTCCGTGCAAGGCTGTAATGTGCGCGGTGGTACTTGGAACTGAGAAGGAAGGTGCAGAGAGCACTGCGATCTGACGGCGCTGAGCAGGCTGTAAAAGAAAGAGGGCTGCCACTGGAATGTGGTGCAAATACAAGTTCTCACTCGTCGGGGGTGAGCTCTGGGTAAGCTAGTTGACCTAAAACTGTTCTCTGTGCCAGACGTAGCCGAGAAGCTTTCCGTTAGGAATCAGGCTACAAAGCAGACAGACTGTGGTGCTACGTAGCGCTAAAGAGAAATTGCATAGCCTAAGCGTGTTTCGGCAGAGGCAGCAGCCTCGAGTATTTCGCTTCCAGCACCACGCTCTTTGTGCGACAAGTAGACGACGGTCCGTCTCCAGCAAAACGAAAGCGCGACCTGCTACGAAGAGCATAAGAATGAAGGCAAAGCAGCGAGCTGGTGTGTGCATCGCACAGGCTGCAATAGGAAGCCTGGCTGCGCCTCGCTTGTTTTCGGATTCACGTTACCAGTCGGAAACTTCAAGTCCAACTTGCAGCTCCTCGTGCTGCTACCTATTTCTCTTCCAGCTTTCCCTGGAAACAATTGCGGTTAGGTTTATGCTTCGCGATGCGGTGGAGAAGGGAAATAGAGAGTGCAGCGGACAGTGTATTTTTTTTTACTTGAGGGAAAGTGCTTCCCAGCAGTGGTTTTTACTTCTGGAGCCTTTTTCTTTGGTAGCAGCTGCTGCAGGTGGGCAACGGAGCTGCGAGAGTGAATATTGTGACGGCACGTCCATCTGAGAAGGAAGCTCCCGAGCCGCAGTGTTGTGCTCAGTTTCAAGGCTGCTTGGAGCAGGGGGGTACTTGAAGAACGTCTTCTATCTGAACGCGTCCTTCTGAATGCACTCAAGCTGCATGGACTCTGCGCCACTTAAGGTTTAGGAACCTTCTTCTGGCCAGGTAGTGTGATGGAGGGCACCGGCTGCGCACCGTGCTCTTTGTGCGACAAGTAGACGACGGTTCATCGCCAGCAAAACGGAAGCGCGACATGGTACGAAGAGCATAAGAATGAAGGCAAAGCACCGAGCTGGTGTGTGCATCGCACAGGCTGCAAGAGGAAGCGTGGCTGTCACTCGCTTGTTTTCGGATTCAAATTAGCAGTTGAAAACAGAAAGTTCAACCTGCAGCTACTTGTGCTGCTACCTATTTGTCTTCCAGCTTTCCCCGGAAACAATTGTGACGAGGTTTATGCTTCGAGATGCAGAGATGACAGTGGTAGATGCGGCGGAGAATGGAAATACAGAGTGCAGCGGACAGTTTCTGGTGCTTTACGTGAGGCAAGGGGATAGTGCAGCTCAGCAGTGGCTTTTACTCCTGGAGCCTTTTTCTTTGGTAGCAGCTGCTGCAAGTGGGCAACGGAGCTGCGAGAGTGAATAATGTGACAGCACGTCTATCTGAGAAGGAAGCTGCCCAGCCGCAGTGTGTTGTGCTCCATTTCAAAGCTGCTTGGAGCAGGGGGGTACTTGAAGAACGCCTTCCATCTGGACGGGTCCTTCTGGGTGTGCTCCAGCTGCATGGACTCTGCGGTACTTAAGGTTTAGGAACCTTTTTCTGGCCAGGTAGTGTGATGGAGTGCACCGGCTGCGCTTTACTTTGTGAAGCAGCCAGAGCATTCTCAGCTGAATCTGCTTGTGAAGCAGCTCTTGGCTGGACATTTGAAATTCGCTCCACTGAGTACATTAAGCCGTGGCCCAGCTGCTTCGTTCTTCTCCGTGGTCTGGACAGTACTCGAGCCCAGCGATGCCTTTGAGCTTTGCCGCTCTTAAGCGTCAGCATTGCACGCATCCCACAGTGTGCTGTGCACGGATTTTCCTGAGCTCGACGTGCAATCATTTCCTTGCTGTTTTGCAACGTCCAAGCTCTCTGTGTCGCTCTCGCTCAGCGAAATGCGTCAGGAGAGAAACACTGGCTGGATTAGCTTTTCGCTGGCCAAGACTTTCAACACAGCACCACAATCTGGGCGACGAGGAGGAGAGAGGAAGAACATATTTTCGTCCAGCCACGTTCTTCGGTGCGAGACGTTTATCCGCGTCTTTGCTCCCTGCAAGGCTGTAAGGTTCGCGGTGGTACTTGGAACTGAGAAGGAAAGTGTCAGAGAGCACCACGATCTGACGGGGCTGTGCAGGCTGTAAAAGAAGGAGGGCTGCCACTAGAATGTGGTGCAAACACTGGTTTCCACGCATCGGAGTAAAGCTCTGGGTAAGCTTGTTGACCTAAAACTGTTCTCTGTGCCAGACGTAGCGTAGAATCTTTCCCTTTACATTTGGACGACAAGAAAGACCGAATGTGCTGCTGTATGTCGCTGCGAGGGAAAGTGCATAGCCCAGGCGTGTGTCGGCAGAAGCAGTTGGCTGGGGCATTTCGCTGCCGGCACAGTGCTCTTTGTGCGACAAGTAGACGATGGTTCGACTCCGGCAGAATGAAAGCGCGACATGGGTACTAAAGAGGCGGAACGAAGGCGCAGAGCACCGGGCTCGTGTCCGCAGCGTACAAACTGAGAAAGGAGCGTGGCTGGCACCCGCCTTCCGGCCGAATTCACTTTAAGAGGGAGAAAGTTCTACGACAGCTACTTACCTTCCAACCATCCCTGGAACCACTGGCGCTTACCTTTCAGCTCCGAGATGCAGAAAACACAGTGGTCGATGCCAAGGAGAGGGGAAGTAGAGAGTGCAGTGGGGAGTTTAGGTGGCTTTACGTGAGGCAAGGGGAAGGTGCAGCCCAGCATTGGCTTTTTCTTCTAACTCTTTTCTTCAGGAGAGCAGCTAGCAAACGAGCTGCGAGAGCCAACAATGGGATGGCACGTTTGTCAGAGAAGGAAGCTACAGTGCTGCAGACTGCTGTGCACAGTTTTAATCCTGCTGTAAGTACACGGTACTTTTGGAACGTCTTCTGTCCTGACTCTCCCATCTCTGGGAGCTCTAGCTGCTTGAACGTGGCCACACTGAAGGTGTGTGGACCTGATTGCGCTGCGAGTATCAAGACTTCCAGAGACGAGGGATAGTCAACAAATGCTTTCTCACCTGACCCATCTCTAAGTCCCATCTGGGGCTGCAAAGGCTGCGCTGCAAGGGTGGACTTACCCACTTGGAGAGAATGTGATGATGCTCTATATATAGTTGCGAAGGAAAGTGCTGGTCACTGGAATGTTTTGCCTAGTTTACAGACTTTAAAAGGACTATGAAGGCCCACGCCTTGTTCTAGCACTTGTTCTCTGCGTGCAGCTGCTGGATGTTTGGAAGGGTTTTGGGATCCGCGAGAGGTGGAGGGTAGGATGCTACATAGAGCTTGAAGGAAAGTGCGTATCTGCAGGGCCTTTGATGCAGTTCAGTGGGTGCGAGTTACATGTTGAGCATGTTCATGATGGCACAGAAAAGGTTCTGAAAAGAAAGAGGCCGTGCTGGAACTGCCTTTACTTTTGCCGCTTAGAAACTGCCCAGCCAACAATGAAAAGATTCCTCTTGCTTCCCCGCTACGGGCAGGATCACATCCTTTTATGTCTCCAAGAGGCAGGATGCACAGCGGAGCTCTTCCACCAACTGCACCCACACGACCGGGGCCGCGCCAGCGAAGCGCTTGGCTTTTTCCCGGGCACTGTCAGCGCTCATGGAAACAACCACACGATGGCGCTGTAGACTTGCAAAAGAAGGCCAAGCACCCGGCCCAGCTCGAAACCACCCCAAGGGCAAAGGCAACTTGCACACGTCCCTGCACTCAAATCAACGGTGTCAGGACAAAAAGATTTCCCTCACCTTCCCCTTCCAAGAGCAGACTCCTCTTTACACCACACTCCAAGAGCCAGAAAAACCTCTTTGGCCCAAGAAAATCTTTTCCCTCTCGCAGATTCTGCCCACCAACTTGAACCCCTGGCAAAAACAGAGCTCAGTGCCAGCTGAGGAAGATCTTGCTGCCTACAACTTCACCTGCACCCCTCAAACTAGCAGCACACACGCTGTTCTCAGCACTCTCCTTCTCAGCTCTAGGTACCATCCTAAGCCTTCCCTCTCCCAGAGTCAGGGTCCAAAGACAACGGCACCAGGGACTGCTCACACACCGAAGGCACCAGGACAAAAGGCTCACGAGCTTGGCCTTTGCATTCCCACTGACAGCTCAACAGCTCTAACCCAGAGAGAGCTCTGCCTGTTGGGAAAAGCCTTTAAAATCCCTAAGAGCACCTGATGTGCACATCCACACCTGCTTTCCTTGCCAAAGAGAGCAACTACAAGCCCATCTCCAAAGAAACGGCATCCCCTCCTCCAAAATGCAACACATCCAGCGACTGATCCACCTCCAGTATTGAATATGTCCAGCAATTGCCCCTACACGCACAGGGGCCAGAAGAGAAATGTCTTGCTGGACTATTCCTCCCCATGGTACCTTAACATCTGCTCCAGCAACACTGGCACTATGTCCTTGCCTTCCCAAGGAAAGGCACTCCGAGTCTCTTGGCCTTGCCTTGCCTTCAGTACCGTGTCTAGTTCTTCTTAAGCTACCCTTGCTCTGCTTCCTTTGCCTACGTCTGCCTTGCCTCGCACTACCTACAACTTGCTGGCTTTGCTTTGCCCTGCCTACCACTCTTTCCCTTGCCTTCCATGCAGGCAAGGCGCTGCAAACCAAGTGCAGGCAATTGTGGGCAAGTCAAGGGAGAGGTAGGCAAGGCCAGAGCAGTGAGGGGAAAGCAAATGGAGTGGTAGGCAAGAGAAGGCCCAGAAGTTAGAGGCAAGGCTGGCCGTAGGAAGGAAAGTCCACTGATGGGAAGGCCAGGCAGAAACAGGAAGGGCTTGGCAAGCCAAGGCCCTGGAGGAAAGCAGTAGGCAGGTCAAGGGCGGGGCATGGCCATGCAAAGGAATGCAAGGCTACAGAGGGCTAGCAGGGCAAGGCAAGGAAACTGTTGTGTTGCCAAGGCAAGGCCAGGCAAGGCAGGTGAGAAGTACATTCAATGACTGCTAGTACACAAAAGTGGCCCGGACCAAGTGCTCTGTGTGGCCTTGATCCCGCGTGGGTCATCTCTCCTCTGCACCTAAAAGACTTGAGCTACCTGCTTTGCTTTGTATGCAAAAGAACTCTCATTCTGGTCCCCGAGCTCAAGGGCAAAATGTGAATTGCCCTTCCAAGATTCAAGACATGCAAGGATTGCTCCCAGACAAAGGCTGCCCATAGAGATGAGTGTGGCAACATGCGTCCTCCTCCCCTGGTCTTCCTCTCATGTGATCCTGAAACACCGGAGATGCTTGAGAGCTTTGAGATTCCTAGGAGGAGCAGAAAGGGCAGGGCAAGGGCATGAAAGGTCATTGAAAAGGGGTCTTGAATTCCAGGTGGGGGAGGGGTGAGCAAGGTCATGCAAGGCAAGGGAGGGGTTCAAGGGCAAGGCAAGGCAAGTGGTGGCTTTGCGAGGCGAGGCAAGGCAGTGAGGGTCCTAGAAGGAAAAGGAAAGGTGAGGCCAGACCTAGACGAATGTGAAAGGAAGTCAGGTGGGGGATGGGTGAGCAAGTCAATGCAAGGCAGGGGAGAAAAGGCAGGTTGAGGGAAGGCTACAGAGGGGGCAGCAAGGAAATGCAAGGCATGGGGAAGCATGTGAGGAGTGGGCGCTGCCAGCCGGCTGGGATGGCAGGAGCGGGGCCACTGCAAGTAGCATGGGGGGCATGTGGACGGGGGTGTTAGTGTGCGGCAGGTGTGTGTGTGTGTGTGTGCAGCGGAGTGCAGGGTAAGTGCAGGTGTGTGTGTGCGCATACGGGGGTTTTGTGCCGGGTGCTGTGCCGGGGGGAGCCGTTCCACCGCCAAGAAGGTGTGGGAGTGAAAGGAGTAACATAGATGTGTCTTTACAAAGAGACCGTGTGAATCCGTCCTTAGACAAGGCTAGGAATTTACAGGGAGGGAAGTAAGAGAAGAAAGTATTAGCTCTAGAAACTGTTACTAATCAACAGAGACTGTTGCTCAGCCAAGGCCCTGTTAAATTCCTGAACCTAGAGCAAGGCAGCAAAGACTTAATAGCATTAGGAATAGGTTCGTTTTCTTCCTTTTCCATACCAAAAGGAGGGTGCATATTAGAGGGGGGAATAGAGTAGGCAGTTCCAGCAGTCTGTAATTCCCGAGTACCTCAGAGGGTGCTGTTGCCAGGAACTTAGCAGAAAAAGGGGGCTGCGTCCCGCAATCATTTGAGAGACTCCATGGCAAAAGCCCCATGGCCTCTCCCTGGAGTTGAAGAATGTTACAGGACTCCTCTGTCTCCTTTTTGGTGGATGAAGAAACTCAGAAAGCAACACTTCTGCCAGAACTCTCCAAGATGCCCCCTTTGCTCCCAGTGACTCCATCACTGCCCGGGAAGCTGTCTTTTCTACCAGAGATGTTCGAGATACAGTTAAAAGTCGTGCGGCAGAGAAAAAAGGCAAGAATTGGTTTACAAGGGATGGCAAACAAGAGATACCAGAGCCTTTGGCCCTACCAATACTAAAACAACTCTGTGAAGAGAGTCCTTGCATTTCCTGAGGATTGGCAGAAGCCTTCCTCATGATGCATGTTGCTGTGGGTCTTTTTAGACTGGCAAAACGAGCTGTTGAAGGTTGCTTGATCTGTGCTAAAGCAAACAGCCGAGTTGCAAAGTAACCTGCCGGGGGAGGGAGGCCTTGGGCTGCATGTCCCTTCCAAAGACGCCAGGTGGATTTTCCTGAGATGCCCCAAGTGGCAAGGCTTAATATCTTCTGGTAATCGTATGTCAGCTAGCAAGGTGGCCAGAAGCATTTCCAACTGCTTCAGCAATGACAGGATCAGTTATTAAGGCATTGTTGGAACAAGTCATTCCAAGATAAAGCATTGTAGAAGCAATAGACTCAGATAGGGGAACTCATTTTACAGGAAAGATCCTTCAAGGGGTTTTGGCTTCTTTAGGAATACAATGGAACCTCCATAGGCCCTGGCACCCCCAGAGCTCGGCTCGGGTAGAATACAATGAATAGAGAAATAAACACCTTTTGAAGCTGGTAATAGAAATCAAGATGCCATGGGTAGGGCTTTGGACATTGGCTTTGGCGAGAATGAGGGCCCGACCCAGAAGAGAGATTCAGTTATCTCCCTTTCAATCGTCGTTTGCAATTACCCTGGTAAGTCTCAACCTTGGGGGGGGGGGGGGGGGGGGGGTAGAGGCAAGTGATGTATATTTAAAACCATCTGTGGCCAGGATACTGCTTCTTGTGAAACCCCTTCAACAGGAAGCTCAGCTGGCACAAGCCCCGCCTTTGGACTTTGCTGCTTGTAACATCCAACCGGGAGATTGAGTCCTAGTTAAGGGGTAGAAAGAAGCGCCAATGGTGGTGAAATGGCGTGGCCCATTCCAAGTGTCACTGACCACAGAAACAGCCATCAAGACAGCTGAACACAGGTGGACCCGTCACACTTGGGTCAAGGTCTCTGAAGCCTCAGAGATTTGCACATCTCGGCTGGAGGAGAAAGCCGGGAGGCCGTGACTGACACTCTGCAGGAGCGGGCTGGAGCAGTAGCCAGTGCTTCAACATCAGAGGAAGCCCTGCGTGCCTACCCACAGACCATCTGCTGAAATAGTCTGTATGGGCATCCCTCCTCTAGAATCTCCACTCACTGGGGGGCTAATACTTGCGGCCATTGTTGTACGTTAGGTGGTTTCTGTGTCTTCAATTGCCACAGGTGGTGCAGAAGACAACGTGAAAATTAGACTAGCTAATTAGATCACACTATTAAAACATTTTCCTTAATAATTCTACTTTTATATGGTCAGCTAAGTTTAGGCCAGGAGTGGGAGAATCAATTTGCAGCCTTAGGAGAAGAAGTAGCAAAAGTTTTTAACCTTAGCAATTGCTGGCTCTGTGGAGGGCCAGGAGGATCTGAAGAGTGGCCATGGTTGGCTAGCCCAGCTGAACCTAAGTGGTGGGTCAACACCCGACGTGAGGTCCATACTAGGACAGGATTTTGGGCCGAAGAAGGAAGTCCATGGCCACTTCATTCTTCTCAAAAAGGCACTTATTGCCTAAACAGGACAGGGCATGTCTATGTAGGAAAAGGCGTTTGTCAATTGACTTTCCCTCTGGGTTTAAACCATTGGGTTTCGAGCCCCAATTGCCCTCCTTACAATTGTTCCAAATATCAAGGCAAATGCAATCAAATACCTGTTCGGCTCACTAATGGTAGCTGCGTAAGGTGTTCTTGCCACACTTACCAAAAATATTTGGAAGCCTGTAAAGCAATGGGGAGGAACAAGGGCTTTTTTGACCACCTATTTTTGAGCTGTCCCCACAAAAATTCCACAAGTAGAAGACATGTTGTTTGTGATTATCAGTGGGAATGGCAACACCCGATTGGAACTCAAAGCCTTTTAGTGAGTTCTGCTCCAAATGCAACCAAGCAGCTTGCAGATGTAAAAGTAGATGGGAACCCTGTGTGGGAGCTTGGAAATGCAAATACTGTGACCCTTATGGTGGGGCAACTATTGTTGGAGGACCGTTAGGCCCGGGAATCCTCCTGTATTTTGACCCACCAATTGATGGCCAAGGGTAGGAAGGCCCCTTTGCTAATGGAACATGGGCTTTGAAAGGACATTATTGGATTTGCGGCCAATATGCTTAGCTCAGGCTACCTCCAAACTGGTCAGGGATATGGTATATTTATTAGACCATTGTTCTTTTTGCTACTACAAGTTCAGGGAAATCGCTTAGGAATCAAAATCTGTGATGATTTAATTAGAGAAAAGCAGTCAGCTGATGCAGCCCTGGCTGGAGGGAGCACCCCAATTTGAATGAGATAGTTAGGTTACAGGCTGTCTCGGAAATAATTACCAACCAGCCAGCCACAGCTCTTGACCTTCTAGCTGACCAACCCACTTGAACGAGGAAAGCGGTATTTCAACATTGGATGGTATTAGATTATCTGTTAGCAGAAGAAGGAGGAGTTTGTGGGAAATTAAATGACTCGAGCTGCTGTTTGCAAGCAGATGACAGCGGAAATGTGGTCAAACAAATAACAAAGGAAATAACGCCAGCTCATGGACCTGTCCAAATGTTGAAAGGATGGTAATGGGACATGTTTGCATGGTTAACTGGCCAGCTATGGGCTAAATGAATACCATTTCTCCTCTTATATGCTATAGCAACTCTCATCTTTTTACCATGCGTGACACCATGCTGGGTGCAGCTCTTTCAGCAGGTGCTCAAGGGGATGCCGCTAGCAGCCATGCCTACCTGATCCAGAAATGCATACAAAAGGACAGAAAAGGATGTCACTGCAAATAATAGCAAAACCCAAGAAGGCTCCAGAAGAAAAAATTGAATCAATGGTAATTAAGGTTTGTAAAGACAAATACAGATCAAATTAAAAGAGGAGGGATTGAAAGGAGTGAGATGGATGAGTCCTTACAATCAGACCGTGTGAATCGGCCTGTAGACAAGGCTAGGAACTTATGGGTAGTGAAATAACAGAAGAAATGATTAGTTCTCGAGAACTGTTACTAATCATCAGAGACTGTTGATTAATCGAGGCTGTATTAAATTCCTGAACCTAGAGCAAGGCAACAAAGACTTAATATTATTAGGGATGGTTTCTTTTTCTTTCTTTTCGATGCCAAAAGGGGGGGTGCATATTAGAGGGGGGCATAGAGTAGGCAGTTCCGGAAGTCTGTATCTCCCGAATACCTCAGCCAGTGGGGAAAAGGAAGAGGGCGTTGTGGCCGGGAACTTGGCATCAAAAGGGGGCTGCATCCCGCAACCGTTTGACAGACCCCATGGGAAAAGCCCCATGGACTCTCCCTGTAGTCGAAGAATGTTGCAGGACTCCTCTGTCTCCTTTTCGGACATAAACCTCAGGCATCGTGGATTAATTTTCCCTAACGGCAGCGACCTACCGCGTGGTCTCCGTGCTCCTCCCCAGCCCCCCGGGAGGTGTAAAATAGTTCCCGGCGGCTCCCACCGCGCGTTACAGACGGCTGCGCGGCCCCGGGGCTGCCCGCTGTGCTCCCCTGCCCCGCCAGGGCTGCCCGCGGGCTGCGGAGCCACGTCGCCACCGGCGCGGCCAGGGCCGGGGCCCTTCTCGACAGCAGCCGAGGGGCTGCGGAGCGGGCGGCTGCGGGACGAGCAGCTATTTTATGCCGCGCGGTGCTGCCGCCTCCATCTAGCTCTCCATCGCGCCGCCGGCCGCCCCCCGCCTGGCGCGCTCACGCTCGGCCGCGCTCGCCGCCCGCCCAGCCTCGCCGGAAGCTCTCCCGCCCGGGCCGTGCCCCGGCTCCGCCTGCGGCTCGGCAGGGCCCGGCCGCACGCGTGCTGCGTGGCTCGTGGCACCCGCGTTGCGCCGCAGGCGACGGGGAAAGCGGGGCGGGCCGGCGCCGCCGTGGTAGCGCGAAGAGAGGAGCGCCCGGGCGGGGCGGCGAGTGGCGCGGCGGTGAGCGCTTCTGCTTCCTGTCGCTCGGCGGCCGCCCACGGCAGGTGCCGTGTGACTCCGCGGAGCGGCCGGGCCGGCCGGGCGGTGCGCGGCCAAGCTTTCGGCCAGCGGCGGCCGCAGCGAGAGGCTGCTGGCACTGCCCGTGCCGGTGGAGAGAGCGGGGATCCGAGGCCGGCCTTCCCAGGGCGACGTGGGGTGGCCGCCTTTGCCGCGCTGCCCTCCCTGCAGCACGTGGCCGATTCCGGCGAACCCGGCGTCCCAGCAGCGGCGCGGGCGGGAGGGAGTGGGGAGCGCGCTCGGTTGCCGTGCCGGCCGCTCCTGCCCAGCGCTGCGCTCCGCCGAGGCGTTTTCCCGCCCGTCCTGGGCGAGACGTAAGGGACGCTGAACTTGGAGCTTGGCTGTCAGTGGGAGCAACTCCCCTCCATTGTCGATGTCTTTTTCCTGCCCTCCGATTCAGCTACCTTGTGGTAGGTGCGATGGTGCTGAACAAGGGCGGTGTCTTGGCACAGTTGCTGGCATAGATGGTGCGAGAGCTCCACGCAAGGAGCTTTGAGTGGCATGTGTGAGGGTAGGAGGGTACGGCACCCATATGTGAAAAACGAGGTTCACTCTCCTGTGAGAATTTAAAGCGTTTAATATAAAGACAATAAGAGACACATAAAATAAAGCAAAGGGGTAACGGCCGGGTGCCTTGGCGCTCTGCCAAGAGCACACCTGATGCTAGAGGCGAGTCCTTTTTATACCATTTTTACTGTCTGTTCTTCATTCATATTAAAACTTTTCCTGGAGCTGTTCTGCATGGCCACTCCTTGGTTCCGCCTTTTTAGAGCATGCGTAGTCTTCTGCCTTGTGGTTTTATTTCTCTTGATTCTTGGGGTTGGGCTCGCTAGGCTAGGTAAGAGTCGATGGTAGGGTGGATCTCTTAATTCTCCAGACAGTCAGGGCTGATTGCAGCTTTGGGCCTCTTTGCCCCCCCGGGCAGAGTGGTGATAACGGCTCTCGGACTCTCCTGGCCGCCTGTTCTCCGGTTCTCCGGGCGGAGTAGCCTTTTGGCCCTTTTGTTCCCTGGACAAAGTGTTGATTAGCAGCTCCTTGGGCCTCATCCTCTGTTCGCTTGGAGGTTATCTTACTTGCTCACACTTGCTAACATTCTTGCTAAAGAGAGAAAACTACATCCACACAGCAAAATGCATTTCTAACCTTATATAATATCTACCATTATACTTTGCGAGAAGCCAATATAATATATGTTTATAACAATCCCCCCTTTTCTATTTTATAAATCATTTGGCTTGAGCAATAATTCTTTTTTCTTGGCTTCTAGTGTCCGTTCGTTCTTTTCACAGATTAATTTGGCTTCTTCGAGAGGGTCTTTTATATCACTTTGTCTTTTTAATACCATAATTTTTTGTGCTGTTCCAGACATAGCCAACTTTGGGTCAGTAGGCATTGCCACAACTTGCATGCCTTGAACTACGCTGGTGATTAGCCGAATAAAGCAGGGGATCAAGCAAGGGAGAAATATTAGACCAGCTGTAGCACATAAGAGGAAGAAACCTAGCTTCTTCCACCATTCTTTCCCCAATATGCCATCCCACCAGTTAGCAGACATCATTGATTCCCATTTTTGGACTGGTACATGGGCTATTTTTCTGATATTGTTGGCGATATCTAGAAGGGCATCCCCATTGTCATCAATTTTTAAACAACAATCCGATGTATTGAACTTCCAGCACACACCCCCTTCTTCAGCCAGTAAATAGTCTAAAGCCAGCCTATTTTGATATATTGCAGCTCTGGTTTGGCATTGCTGGCTGACTATTAATTCCATAGCCCCGGCTGTTTCATTGGTTATGATTTCTACAAGAGCTTGGAGTCTGATGATACGATTCAGCATGTAAATTGGGGTTCGATATCCCCAACTTCCATCTTGTGCCCAGGTAGCTGGCCCATATGTTTCTAATATTCGCTCAGGGGGCCATTCCTCATCTTTCCATTTTTGGAATCCTCCAATTAAATCTCTTTTATTTCTTTTGAAGTCTTCATAGACAGGTATTCCTAATTGATCTCCCTCTGGTTCTGGTAGAAGGAAAAACCCTGGTTGAATGATTCCTAGTGTACAACTCCCTTCCCAATGTGAAGGGAGTCTTGGGTATGCCCTTTTCCCACATATCCAAAATAAGCCATCTGGTGCTTTCCAATAAGCACCTTCTTGATGATTTATATTCTCCCAAAATTTGGATATTTCTGGGATTCCAAAATAAGGATTTTTTCCTACACTGAAAGAGTCCAACTTCATTATCGTATACACAGTCTTTTCCTTTTTTCTGAGCCCAATACCAAGTTGGTTTTTCTGGGACCCACCACGCTGGAGTTTTGTTACTCACTTTATACCTTTTACAGGGAGTGTTTCCTACTTCATTAAGAAAGTTTTTCCCAGTTCGCCAGAGGCATTCTTCCCCTATCACTGTTGAACTTAAAATCCACCCCTCAGGTCAGTTCCCCCCTCTTATATTTGTCCGGTTCCATTTAAGGAGTTCTACCGGGCCTAGGCTGCTACCTTTCCATGGCCATTCTTCTGCCATTAAAGCTCCTCCACAGACCCAACAGTTGGTTATGTTAAGTTCTTTACCTATCCTCTCCCCCAATTCTACAAACAGGTTTTTTCCTAACCTTGGGGTTTTTTCCTCTTTTAACTGTTGTTTGAGCTTTGCATACAGGTCCTGGCGTGAGGTGAATATAGGGCGAGGTTGCTGTGCTGGCTTTGTATCTTTACTTACCACTTGTTCTTTTACCAAATCTTGGACTGTTCCCCTGGTGGCAGCTGTGAAGCAAATCCATTTTTCTCCTTTTGGACAATTACTTCCTAGTCTGTTTCCACTTGTTCCCAAATTTTCTGTAATCTAATATTTTTCCCCTTTATGCATGCAAATACCTAATTTGGACGAGTCATAACAGTGACTGTTGATATGGATATGAGTAATAAGAAAGAAGCCCCGGTGTCTTTCCATGTAGAGCTTTCGATAGCATTTGTAACATGGTCTTGCCGGTGTCCCGAAAGGGACCAGGATAAGTGACAAAAGAAGGAATAACAGAGGTCCGGCATGGCTTATACTCCCACCTCCCTTGCCTATGAGGTTGCAACCCATGGCAGGTGTATTGGATCTTCTCGGTGGCGAGTACAGTGGCCAACCCGGTCTTGCCCTCTATTTCCTTGTCGCTTCCTTTGTAGCTTTTAGGCAAATTTCTTTTGGTACTTATTTTAACTGTAGTATCTTATCGTATCTTAGGTGTTTCCCATTCAACAGGCACTAGTAATTCCCATCTGCAGAGCAAAGTTATTACTTTTGTTGCTTATGATTTTGTCTGGATAGGGGGTTGACTTTGTGCTTGACACCTTTTACAACTAGGGTGTCGATGGTGTGGAATGCCGATTTCCCTCCAGATTAATTACTTATATTTGACCTGGCTGGCATGCCCCGTGTTAGAATGATTCAAACAGGGTATATGATGTGGCACTGATGGAAGTTGTGATTCCCCCCCTTCTTAATACAAGTCACAGGCTAGAATCAGAACATGAGAGTTCCCTGTTTGATACAGTCCCAACCCTTCCTGTTTGAAGTGAGAATATTCTTCTCCACGATGTCCCAGAATTTGTCCAGGGGCCACTGATATCAATTTGGCTTTCACTTCTCAGTTAGGTGTGATTCTTTGCATATCCCTTGGATTATTTAGATTGTTCTAGTTCATTGTCACCTGGCCTCCGTTTAAGAATCAATTTGGTATCACCTGGTTTGGATATTACAGTCCACTCTTCAGGTTCTTTTACAGGTCCTTTGATTCTGCTGGTCCTTTGATCCACCCTCGTTCCTTGGTCCGGATTGCGGCCTCAGTCGTCAGCAGTACCTGAAAAGGACCGTCCCATTGTGGAGTCAAAGATTGTTCTTTCCATGTTTTTACTAGTACCCATTCCCCTGGATGGATATTATGAATTTTGAACTCCAAAGTTGTGGTTTGAGGGATCATTCCTTTCAGCCGCAAATTTTCAAGTGTTCTGGCAATTGTGGTGACGTATTTTTTGACACTTACTTCTCCTACTTCATAAGTGGCTGTTTCATGTTGAGTGGTAAGGAAGGGTAATCCGAACATCATCTCGTAAGGAGATACTCCCAGGTCTGACCTGGGCTGTGTTCGGACTCTCAACAGAGCCAAAGGTAAGCATTTGACCCATGACATTTGAGTTTCAATCATTAATTTTGTTAAAGTTTTTTTCAAAGTCTGGTTCATTCTTTCTACTCGGCCTGAACTTTGTGGGTGCCAGGGGGTATGTAATTCCCATTTTATTCCCAAGGCTTGAGTTATTTGTTGTAAGAGTTTGGATGTAAAATGTGTTCCTCTATCTGAGTCTATTTTATTAACCATTCCATATCTGGGAATAATTTGTTCCAGAAGGGTTTTGCATACTATGTTAGCTGTAGCTCTAGTAGCAGGAACTGCTTCTACCCAATGAGTTAGGTGGTCTACTATTACTAATAGGAACTTCCATCTCTGTACTTGAGGAAGTTCAGTGAAATCTACTTGGATACTTTGGAATGGTCGCAGAGCTAACTCGCGGCCTCCTAATGTTGTTTTTCTCATTATTTTCCTATTCACTCTTTGGCAAGTTATACAGTTCCCAAAGATTCCAATACACCCATAATTTCTTAGAAAATGATCACACAAAGCTTGAGTACCCCAATGAGTTTTTTGATGCATATCTTCTAATATTCTCTTAGTGAGTGGCTTATTAAGTAACTGTCTCCCATCAGGGAGTTTCCATTTTCCAGATTGATCTTGTTCTCCCCCTATCTTAAATAATTCTTTTTCTTCTTCTTTACTAAATCTGGGGATTTCCAATTCTCCCCTTTCTGGGGTCAGGATTAACATAATTTGTTCGGTCCCATTTTCTGCTGCATCTTTGGCTTCTTGGTCTGCTAGATTATTCCCTCTTATTTCTGGGGTCATCCCTTTTTGGTGTCCTTTGATATGCACTACGGCTATTTCTTCAGGCAATTTTAATGCCTCCAACACTTCTGAAATCAGGCCTTCATGTATCAGTTCCTTCCCCTTTGAATTTAGTAAACCTCTTTCTTCCCAGATCTTCCCAAAGGTATGTACTACCCCAAAGGCATACTTTGAATCAGTATAGATGGTCCCCTTTTTGTGTGCTAAATGCTCCAGTGCTCTCTTTAGAGCGTATAATTCACAAGATTGCGCCGACCAATTTGAAGGTAGTTTTCCTTTTTCGATGGTCTGCATATTTATCCCATCGACTAAGGCATATCCTGACATTCTTTTTCCTTGCAAGCATCTGGATGAACCATCCACATATATTCTTTCCCCTTCTAAGAGGGCTTGTTCTGCTAGATCTTCCCGAACTTTTGTTTGGTATTGAATAATTTCTAAGCAATCATGTGCCAGGTCATCTTTTGGTTCTCCATACAGGAATTGGGCCGGATTGAGGCTTTTGCTTGTTTCTATAGTTAGACCATTACTGTCAATCAGAATTGCTTCATATTTTAATATCCTGGAGTCTCTTAACCATTTTTCAGCTTTTTGATTTAGCACATTCCGGACCGCATGGGGTGTGTATACAATCAGTTTACTTCCAAAGGTGAGCTTACGGCTCTCCTCCACCAAAATAGCAGTAGCTGCTATGGCTTGAATGCATACTGGCTAGCCACGGCTTACTGGGTCCAATAGTTTAGATAAATAAGCTATTGGTCTTCTCACCCCTCCCCATTCCTGGACTAATACACCATGAGCTACTCCATTTTCTGCATTCACATATAAGTGAAAGGGTTTTTCTAGTGAGGGTAAGCTTAGGGCTGGTACCGAGGCTAGTTTCAACTTCAGTTTTTCTAATTTATTATCATCATCTTTGGTGCATTGTATATTGTCTCCCCCTGTTAATTTTTCATATAAAAATTTTACTGCTTGTGTATATCCTTCAATCCATAGTCTGCAATATCCCAGTAGCCCCAGCAGTCTCCTAACCTCCTTTTTTGAAGAGGGAGGAGGGAGGGATAAAATCCCTGTAATTCTTTCAGGACTTAGTTTTCGGCTACCTTTGCTTATCAGGTGGCCGAGATATTTTACTTCTGATTCCACAAACTGTAATTTCCCTTTTGATGCCCTTAGTCCCTTTTCCCCAAGAAAATTTAGAAGCTTTATAGTAGCTTCTTTGACTTTAATTTCATCTTCTCCTGATATTAGAAGATCATCTACATATTGGATAATTTGTATTCCTGGGGGAATGGGGAAGGTTTGTAATATTTCTCCCAAGGCTTGCCCAAATAAATTTGGGGCCTCACAATACCCCTGTGGCACTTTAGTCCACCTCAGTTGGTTCTTTTTCCCTGTGTTTGGATCTTCCCATTCAAAGGCAAAAATATTTCGGCTTTCCTCTGCCAGTGGGCAGGCCCAAAAGGCATCTTTAAGATCCACCACACTAAACCACTGATGTTGAGGTGGAATTTTGCTTAAAAGAGTGTAGGGATTTGCCGTTGTGTCCTCTGGGAACAGTTCCCACTCAGCCCGGTCAGCTCGGGACACAGCAGGCAACGGGGGCCAGCCTCTGATATCGGAGGGATCAAAGGTCTGGCTCGTGGGTCCTTCCAAGGGACCGCGGCGATAAAGGCAGACGGCGGAGGAAAGGGGGCAGGCTCAGAGTTGGGTTAAATCCAGAAAGTTTATTGGCCCTCCGGACGGGGGGACCTCAACCACCAGGGGTGCCCAACCCAGAGCACCTGCAGATCGCGCGCCGGGGCATTTTATGGCGGGGGGGGCATGGGGGGGGGGGGTGTACAGAACAACCAACCAGGGAAGGGAAGGGTGCGGCAAGCAGAACGAGGGACACATAAGGGAACCAACTATAACAGGGGAAGGGAGGGACTCCTTTCCCAGGACTAATCACCTGGCCCCCTGGCTAGAACTTTCCAGAAGCCTGGGAGGGGTGGCAGAGTGACAGACAGGGTCCTGGGAGGAGATAAAAATGACAGACAGGGTGATTTAAAGGAAACAGGGGGGGGTGCCAACTGGGGTACACCAAACTTACAGAACATAGGGGGGAGACCCGGACTGAACTAAACAAACACACTCCCACAGGGATTAGGAACCATAGGGTAGCAGGCCCGTGTTCTTTTGTTTACTTCTCTTAAATCTTGCACTAATCTATAATTTCCATCAGATTTCTTTACTGGGAGAATAGGGGTATTATGAGGGGATTTACAAGGTTCTAGTGTCCCATCCTTTATTAATTCTTCTATCACTGGTTTTAAGCCTTTTCTCCCTTCTAAAGATATAGGGTACTGACGTACACGAATGGGACATTCTTGTTTTTCAATTGTGACCCTTATGGGGTCAATATCTAGTCCACCCCTATTCCCTTCCCCAGCCCAAACCTCTCTGTTAATTTTGCTTTCATCTTCTTGGCTAAGTTTTAACACTTTGGCTGTCATTTTCCCTTCTTCTGGTATGACTCCAATCCCCAGTTGGATTTGTAAATCCCTTCCCAATAAATTGCTGCCAGCCCCAGGAACTAACAAAACATCCCCTATCCCTATTTTTGTTTCCCCTTCAATAACCACATCTTTAATGACAGGGACTTGAAATCCTTCCCCCTTTGCTCCTGTTACTTTTACCATATCATTACTCACATCACACCCTTTTGGAATATTCATCACACAAGTCCTTTCTGCCCCAGTGTCAACTATAAATTCTAATACTTCCTCTTGGGGGCCTACTTTTAAAGTTATCAAAGGCTCCAGATGGTATTTATCCCCCCAAAAAGAGAGCCCATGACTTTCCTATTGTTCTTCTGTGTGTGTTTCTTGAAATATTTTCAGATCCCTCCTCAGGTGGGGGCATTCTCTTTTATAATGCCCTTCTTCCTTGCAATAAAAACAGGCATCCCTGGGTTGTTCTTGGAATCTTAATTGTACTGAGGTTTTATTTTTCTCTTTTCCACCATTTCTGAATCTTGAATGTTTAGGAGTGTTACCTGAGGGCTTTAGATTTTTTTGGAAGGTACTCTCTCGCATAGTGGCTATCATGATCTTTGCTTCCACTTTGGCTTTTTCTTCATCCCTCCGGACATATATATATCTTTTGAGCTTCCCTTACTAGGTCTTGTAATGGTTTCTCATACCAGTCTTCTATTTTTTCCAATTTTTTCCTAATATCTGGCCAGGCATGAGTGACAAAGTTAACTCTTAGCAGGGCTTGCCCTGCTAGGGACTCTGGGTCTATCCCAGAATATTGTTTCATATTCTTTCGGAGCCTCTCCAGCCACTCAGTCGGGGTTTCTTCCTTCCCTTGCTGCCCCTCAAAGGCCTTTCTGACATTTTGTCCTCGGGGTGCCGCCTCTTTTATTCCCTTGATTATCAAATTACGATAATCATTCATATGTCCCCTCCCAGCTTCATTATTTTGGTTCCAGTTAGGAGGTGTAATGGGCATTTTCTGATCCCTGGGTGGACCTTGTTGGTTTTCTCTTTCCCAAATTTTTATTCCAGCAATTCTAATCATTTCTCTTTCTTCTTGGGAGAATATTATTTTCATGATTGATTGCATTTCTTCCCAAGTGAAAATGTTGGGACCTAAGAACTGGTCCAACTGCTCAGCTGTACCTATGGGGTCTTCTAATAATCCTTTAATTTCTTTTTTGAAATTCCTAACCTCTGTAGAGGTTAGAGGAGCATTTACAAAGCCCGTTCCCCCTCCTCCCATAGGTACTTCTCTTAATGGAAATAAATGAATTTCTCGGCTTCCCTCTGTTTGTTTAGCAATGGAGGGATTGTTGGGCTGCCTCTGAGCCTTAATGGCACCTCTTGTATTCTGGTATGGTGCTCCTTCGTTAAGAAGAGGGTTTATTTGGGAAGAAAGCACCGAACTCCCCTGGGGAGGAGGGGCAGATTCAAAGTCTGGCGCTGAAGCCGAATATTCTGTGGTGCAGAGGGTGGGGGTGGGGTATGGCAGTGAAGCCAAATATTCCGGAGCACAGGAGGTGGGGGCCGGCTCTGAAGCCGGGTTTCTCAAGGCAGGAGAGGTGGGGGCTGGAGCCGGGACGTGTGACGTTTCCCTTGATTCAATTGAGGGTGCTGGGATTCCCGAGATATACGGGAAGGGCGGGATCCCCGGCATGGGCGGGGGCAGGGCTCCCCCCCCGCTCCATTGGGGCGGGAGGGCTGCCGGGGGAAAGGCCCCCGGTGCGGGCGGAGGGGGGGCTGGAGGGGGAAGCCCCGGAGCCAGGGGGAGGAGGGGGGAGGCAGCTTCTGATACTGGCGGCGGAGGAAACCCCGGAGCTGGGAGGAGGGGTGCAGCTTCTAGTGCTGGCGGTGGAGGCAATACTTCTAAAGGGTCCCAGCCTTTTTTCTCTTCTGTTTGCTTTTCCTCTGGGGTTTCTGATAGTTTAAAGACTTTGGTTCCCAGAGGTTTTGTAATTCCTGTCCAGCAAGAAGCATATTCTCTCTCCTCAGGGTGAGATGGCTCTTTTGAATTTACAAATACATTTAGAGCCTGGAAAATCCATGCCTCATCAGACCCATATTTTGGCCAGTACACATGATTATCCCCCCCTTTGAAATACTAATTCATTCCTTTAAAACACCAATCTTCCCTGCTGTAAAATACTACCCACCCTTTCACAGTACAAAAACCAAAAAAATTTACTATAGCCCACCTTCCCCAAAAACAAAGTTAACTTCTAATTACACAGTTTTTCATTCACACATTCACTCTTTTTAATATTTGTTCACTCTCTCATTCTTACAACAGAATAATAAGGTACCTCTTTCAAGTCACTTGTTAGTATCCACCCATGGGTATGATATAATCCTTAGGATTCTGGGTGCTCTTGGATTTCCCTCAACCCAGCATTGCTAGCATCCAACCCCCCAACTTCTCTTGGGGTACTTTTAGGCCCTGGGTGCTCTTGGAGTTTTCCTCAACCCAGCATATGGGGGGGGGGGGGGTAGCTCCCACTTTGCAACCCCTTCCCTGGGACCCCGTCCCAGTCACCCCGGGAGATTCTTTCACTCCTCTTATCTCTCGCTTCGTCTCCTGGCTGGCCGCTGTTCTCGCGAACAAGACGGAGCCGCAGCACTCAGAGACTGCCACACTCGCTTCGCAGATCTGGGGGCAACCAGCCCGCGTCTCATTCATGTGAGGAATGAGACAACTCTTAGTTAAAAATTAAAACAATTTATTAAGAACGGAAAAGTGAAAAAAAATTTAAAATTTGGGATCCTATGGCTCGGTAGATGGTATGCCCCAGGAGTGCAGGGATTTTTGATCTTCTGGCTGAAACAGCACTGAACCTCAGGTAGAGAAAAAGGGCTTGCAGTGCTAGGCTGGCCTTTGGCCGGCCCAAAAGCCAAAAAAAAATTACTAAAAGTTCCTTGATAGGAATACGCCTTCCCAGCACTGAACTCCACCTCAGCAAGGCTGGAGAGAAGGGGCGTGCCTTTCTCGTGCTCCCTGTTTTATAGTGTCTTTGCTCCACCCACAGCCCACCCACAGCCCACCCCTTCGGTTCAAGGTGATTGGTGTTTTCCCTTTGACAGATTATCTCTGTCCACCAATGGCTCATCCTTGTCAGAGGGGTGGTACTAGTTGAGATAAGGGTCATTAAAATTCAGGTTGCCATAGAGCTTACAGGGTAATGGCTATGGGGGCTGGGCTGTTTGTTGGAACTGGGGTTTTGAAATCTGCCTTGGAACCAAAGTACAAGTAAAAACACCTAAAAAAAGTACTAAAATACATCCAACATCTTAAAACACTTGTAAAAGTATACAGTAAACACAGGAAGGATAACTCTTATGGTGTACAAGTGATTAATGTTTGAAAAGGGATTCTAACTGGGGAACTTTTAACTGGGGATTTTTTTTTTTTTTTTTACTGGGAAGGGTGCAAACAAACTGCTTTGAACAAGTGAAAACCATAATCATAAAACTTGATTTGTGTACCTGGGCTGATGGGTTAATTTTAACATTCAATTTTAAAATATTTAACTCAAAATTAATTAATTAAAACACTTAATATGCAAAGACCAAGCACAAATAGGGATTTCATGTATGACCATTCACACACACTCATCTCCCGTAACCACCCACTTTTTCTTTGGACAATACTTACCAGTCCTGTTTCTTTTCCAGTGTCTGTGGGATTTTTGTCGAGAGCGCTCTCTTTCATTTGCTTTATTTTTGTGTCTTTCTTGTCCTCCGGGTATTGCCCTGCTGCCACCAAATCGCGCCAGAGGATGCTAAGCAAAGGTCCTGCCAACTTGGTCGGGAGGCGCCTTACCCTTGCTTCTTGAATCCTCCCACGCTTTTCAGAGGCGAGGTGTAGATCCGGGACGAGCCCCCAATTGTGAAAAACGAGGTTCACTCTCCTGTGAGAATTTAAAGAGTTTAATATAAAGACAATAAGAGAAGGTTCACTCTCCTGTGAGAATTTAAAGCGTTTAATATAAAGACAATAAGAGACACATAAAATAAAGCAAAGGGGTAACGGCCGGGTGCCTTGGCGCTCTGCCAAGAGCACACCTGATGCTAGAGGCGAGTCCTTTTTATACCATTTTTACTGTCTGTTCTTCATTCATATTAAAACTTTTCCTGGAGCTGTTCTGCATGGCCACTCCTTGGTTCCGCCTTTTTAGAGCATGCGTAGTCTTCTGCCTTGTGGTTTTATTTCTCTTGATTCTTGGGGTTGGGCCCACTAGGCTAGGTAAGAGTCGATGGTAGGGTGGATCTCTTAATTCTCCAGACAGTCAGGGCTGATTGCAGCTTTGGGCCTCTTTGCCCCCCGGGCAGAGTGGTGATAACGGCTCTCGGACTCTCCTGGCCGCCTGTTCTCCGGTTCTCCGGGCGGAGTAGCCTTTTGGCCCTTTTGTTCCCTGGACAAAGTGTTGATTAGCAGCTCCTTGGGCCTCATCCTCTGTTCGCTTGGAGGTTATCTTACTTGCTCACACTTGCTAACATTCTTGCTAAAGAGAGAAAACTACATCCACACAGCAAAAAGCATTTCTAACATTATATATCTACCTTTATACTTTGCGAGAAGCCAATATAATATATGTTTATAACACATAGCTGAAGGCAAAAAAGGTCGGGGCATGTCATCAGCCGCAGTCGTGCTAAGTTGTTCATCTTTGCAAACTGCTTGCCGAGTTGTTCCTTTCTTAGGTAATGGGGGTTTGTATCAACCAGAACTGCATATGGTCAGTATTTGCAGAGAAGGCTACTTGGACTGTTGTTGAAGTGAGTGTAGCAGTTTCTATGGCATTCTGCACAAAAAGTGACAGGTCTCTCTGTGTTCCCCAATTCTTAACAAAGATGAAGTTAGCAAACCCCTGAAAAGAGGTTTTGCAAAACTTCAGGGATTTTTTCCTACTAGTACTGTAGAGACAACCATCGTCACCTTGTCTTTCCAAAAGTGAAGGTTACCGATTTTTGTCCAAGAGCATCAAGTGCTTTTGATCAGCGTTTGTGTGCATGCATTAGCCTTGTTCTTGTTCTTCCTTGGAGAACTTTTACAGTACTCAGATGATCTGTGTAGGCTGCAGACTGCAGGGGTGAACTTCAAGGCTTCCAGCAGAAGGGAGATGCTGTCCACGTTTTGGTTTCTCCTTAGTCTGAACCTTCAATGTCCAATAACGCAGCGTTTGGTGCTCGAGGCACCGACTCTGGCGTGCCCCAGGTCAGAGACAGTCCAGCTGCGTTACCTCCACGCGTCGCTGAAGCGACTTCGGGATCAGGAAAAGAGCTGCTTGCTGGGCTAGCTAGCTGGCTTCTCTGCAGAGGGAAACACGGCAGGAGCCGATGATGTCGGCTCACGTTAGCTCAGAGACAAAGGAAGAGAGAGGCTGTTCAGGTCTGGCTTCTAACAGGTTTAATGCGATAGGATGATGATGAGGTCGGATTGATGGGAATCCGCTCCTTGGAGCCTTGTCCTCAGTTTTATAGGGAATTTGAAAACCCCCTGTAACTATTCCTGAAAAGACCTGCCTTGCTAAATTAGTGCCTTTTAAGTCTTGTGTCCCCAGGATAGAACAACAAACTCACAAAGATAACGGCAGTGGATCTACGGGACTTCCGCAGGCCTTCTGGGCTGCAGACATCTCTGACCAAAGGCCACAGATGACATGTACCCTGATCCTGCTGAACGCCCGTCCGCCCTGGACTCAGCTTCGAGGTTTGATTGATACTGGTGCTGATGCAACTATCATCTCCTTCTCTGCGTGGCTTCCCTCATGGCCTTTACCCCCCGTGGGATCGGCCATCGCAGGATTAGGAGGAACCACACAGAGCTATTGAAGCGAACGGCCTGTGATGGTGAAGGACTCAGAGGGGCACACAGCTACAATTAGGCCTTATGTTACTACCACTTCCCTTAACCTTTGGGGACCGGGTTGTGTTGGCAGCCTGGGGCATACGGATTGGGACAAATTTTTAGCAGGGGTCACTGTGCGCAAGGGTGCACAGTATCCTACACTGCCTTTGCAGTGGTTGATTAACACACCAATCCGAGTCAGACTCTGCTTAGTTGAATTAAGGGCTGTTATCACGACTTTTCAACAATTCTCACAGGAACCTTTGAATTCGGTTACTGAAGCCGACTAGCAAAAGCTCGTATACAATTAATCAGCTTATGGTACCACAAAATTCAAAGAATCCTGTTATTCTGAATCACTTTCTCTCATTGCAATCTGCAGGCAAGAGACAACTGCCCTGGGCAAAAGTCTGGGTGTGGAATTTACTCACTAACCAGTGGGAAGGCCCGCGGGAGCTTATCGTTTGGGGTCGTGGGTATGCTTGCATTTCTACAGATACTGGGGTACGGTGGCTACCTGCAAAATGTGTTTGCCCTGCCCTACGGCACCAGAGGCAGAACAGGCAACCTCCAAATGATGACCAGAACGCCAACCATCCAAGTGGCGACCAGAATGTAGATCATCAGCCTAATGACTCTTCTGATGATGACCAAGATGTTGACCATCAGGCAGATGGTCCTTCTACAAGCAGAGACTGGGATGGTCCTTCCACAGGCAGAGACTGAACTTTAAATTTCTTGTTATGGAGTCAGATAGGTAAAGCCTTAAGGACATATTTAGAATTAATAACTGATGTAAATTTCTATTTAGGATTAATAGTGGAGTTGTTATCTTATCAAACAAAAAGGGGGAATGGTAGATACAAAAATGCTGCTCGCGAGGATTTTCTTGCTATTTTCTAAGTCCGTGAGAGACTTTTCTCTCTCACAGAAGAGGTAGCAGAGTATGTAAACAACCAAGCCACCTGCAACCTTGAAAAGTCTTGTTTATGGTCTAGTAGAAAAATATTTTGACAATGGATGGTTTAGGATTTTAGCCAATCACCCCAAGGGGGGGCTGATCCTTTGTCCAATTAGACTATGAAGAAAAAAGTCTATAAAAGAGTTTGTAAAATAATTAAAGGAATAAATCTTGCTGCACAATTCCTGCCTGCTGGATCTTCTCTCCTCCTCCTCCCTATGGCTGCGGGACACGGTGATACACCCTAGGGCCCAGGCCTGCGGTAATAGACCAGAATTACAAGTGAACTGCAACACAAGCAGCTAACACATTCCTCCTGTGATAAATGAGTGAACGATAAATATTGTCTTTCGCATATATGATTTTAACATTTAGAAGTGATAATGTACTATGTAGAAATAGTGTTAAGGTAAAATATAGGTAAGTAAAAACAAGACTAGAGTAAATTGTAACTTCGAAAGAGTGGTAACATGTTGGGAAACGTAGGAATAAACACATGATCATAAATGTCCTTTAGGTTGAGAAATTACAGAGGTAGAAACCAAGACATCTTCAAGAAACAAAGAAGATAAACCGCATGCATCCCAGGAAGTCTGTTATCAAAACTCACACCTCCCAAAGAAACTGTCAACTACAAATTAGGTTGGAGACTGAGGAGGCACCGGAGGGGGGTGCCTGCCTTCAGTTCTGGAGCTATCCAGAGGACCGAGGCGGCAGTGTGCTGGCGTGTGCTGGCGCAAGGGGGCAGAGACGAAGGGGGGAAAGTTGAGTGAAGTGTAAATTACTTTCTGGGTGAAAGGACTATGTTTAAAGAAGTACTCAAGTTCACAGTAAAATGAATGGAGCCACGCCTCTAGCAATATTGCTAAGTGCTCCCGCGCCGTGATATGCCTTTGTTCTACTAATAAATGCTCAATATTATGCTGCTGAAAATTCCACTTGTGAATTCATCTTTCTCACTTCTTCCCTTAAAATCAGTTCTAAGAATTTAGTGTGAAATACATTTAGGCTTGGTCCACAGTCATTTTAGTTCAAATAAACACATCTAAATGTTTTCCATCTTTCCCATTAAAGGATATTGGTTTGGGCTCATTCTTTCAGCATTTTGCCAGCGATATGCTCAATGCTATTTCCTTAGGAATGAAAGCTGTTGCATGATATTACAAAGTGTTTGGCGAAACCTTTACCATGACTCTCAAGTCGCAACATGCCAGATAATCATTGGTTTTCAAAGCTGCTTGCAGATAT
This sequence comes from Aphelocoma coerulescens, assembly GCF_041296385.1. Taxonomy (NCBI): domain Eukaryota; kingdom Metazoa; phylum Chordata; class Aves; order Passeriformes; family Corvidae; genus Aphelocoma; species Aphelocoma coerulescens. Next base: position 1,309,004 of record NW_027184081.1, read on the forward strand.
AAGGAAAGCATCAAAGGTTTATGCATGAATCAGCATCCCCTTGTCACAACGTCACGCTGCAGTGATCCTTGCAGAGCTCTAAGACTGGATTTAAAGGAGAAAAGCTCAACACTGGCTCTTGAGCCAGCAGGATGAAACATCCAAGATTGTACATATATTGCTTCTGTGCTAAAACTACTGTATGAAAACGTGTTACCATTATGGCAGTTGTGAGGAATGAGACAACTCTTAGTAAAAATTAAAATAATTTATTAAAAACGGAAAAATTGAAAAATTACAAAAATTACCAAAATATAAAAATTTGGGATCCTAGTGGCTCAGGAGGTATGCCCCAGGAGCGCAGGGATTAGAGATCTTCAGGCTTAGACAGCACTGAACCTCTGGTGGAAGAACTTGCAGTGCTGGGCTGACTTTTAGCTAATCCAAAAGTCAAAGGTAAAAATTATTAAAGGCTCCTTAATAGGAGTAAGGCTTAAGTACCCAGCACTGGTGTCCACTACAGTTGATCTGCACTGGTCTCTGCGCAGCTCTGACGCCTGCCTCGTGGTTTTATAGTGCCTTTGCTCCGCCCCGGTCCGCCCACAGCACACCCCTGTGGTCTAAAGTGATTGGTGCTTTCCTTTTGACAGATCATCTCTGTCTACCAATAGCTCGTCGTTGTCAGGGGGGTAGTAACAGCTGAAGTAAGGGTGGTAACATGCCTTCATTAAGATTCAGGTTGCTATGGAGCTTACTTGCAGAATAACGGCTATGGGGCTAAAAATAGCAATTGGCTGTTAGAAACTGGGGTTTTGGAGTTAGTCCCGAGACTAAAGTGCAAAGCAAAAACCTCAAAAAAAAATTAAAATACATCTAATACCTCTTAAAACACTTATAAAAGTAGACAATTAACATAGGAAAAACAACTCTTACAGTGTACAAGTGGTTTAAAGTTTGAAAAAGGGATTTTTAACTAGGAAACTTTTAACTGGGAATTTTAACTGGGACTGGTACAAACTGCTTTGAACAAGTGAAAACACTAATAATAAAGCTTGATTTTTGTACCTGGGTTGATGGGTTAACTTTATCATTCAATTAAAAGAACTGTTTAATTCAAAATTAACTAATTAAGGCACTTAACATGCAAAGACCAAGCTAAATAGGGATTTCATGTATGACAGCAGTTTTATAGTACTCCATAGGAGACATCTCTTTAAATGACTCTAAGATCCTTTCAGCGCTAAAATTGAGAAGGGGGTTGATCCATAGTTAACTCATGTAAACACGAGTGAACTACTAAGAGACAGCAAATGTTAATCACGAAACCTAAGCAGCAGGCTTCGCCTTAATCTTGTCAAGATAAGAGGAAGAGGATCTTTTGAAAACCAGCACAGAGATCGCTGAATCATCCAGCGAAGAACTGCGCATGCTCCAGAAAGAAAGGTAAAAAGTGCATTGTGACGAAGACTGCTGATCTTCATCAGAAAGACCCCCGAGGAAGAAGAGGAGCCTTCCTCAGTGCACCCATCAGCGTACACAGCACATGCATGGCACGTATGCTAATGATATTAATGACTTCCGAGAAGTAATTTCTAGAACCACTCCTATCCCAAGAATTGTGATGAATATTCATAATTTTTACACATAATGCTGGACTGTATGGCGTGCTCTGTGTGTGTCTGTCTGTGTGTGTGTGTATGTGTGTTAGGAGTGATCCCCCACGCACCCAGCACCGAATAAAGCAAATACCTGCTTCTCTGACTCTGAAGCATCTCTAGGCCTGGTTTTGGGCAATTCAAAATAGGTGAATACACATTACAACTACCCCTGAAGTTGTTGCATAGGCAGATTTAAGAGGAAAGGATTTCATCTTCATCGCTCTCCTTCTTTCTTGATTTGACAGAATTAAGAACTTGTAAAAAATCTGATATCACTGATGCTCACCACTCCTCCAATTAGACTACGCTCACTTAGACAACGAAGTCAGGAGCTTTGGATAGCTCCCGCTTCTGCCCTAGGAATTGCTTCCGGTGCTGTACCTTTGCTCCAGCTGCGAAACCAAACCAGCAGAACCAAGGAAGTTCTCTCTGAATGAACCATTGCTCTTGAAAGCTACAACGGTAGCCATGGCAGTGAACACTGCTCTTCACTGGGCCATTCCTCTGAAAAAAAACATGCACCACCTCTCAACCTAAACCGTTAAGCCTCCTGCTGATGCTGACTGACAAAGCGTCCAACTGCAGTTAGATTCCAACAGCTACTTCCAATGACCTGTCAACAGAGCTTTGCAGACTTGCAACAGTCCAACAAACTAAAGGGGCTATGCTTCATGGCTGTTTTTCAAACATCATTGACTTATGTCCCTTTGCCAGCTTAAGTGAAGGTGGCCCGTCCACCTTGGTCAAAGTCAGCAGAATTTTGGCCCAATTTGTTGTTATGCAACACATCATGACATGATCTCTAGGTGTTGATGCAAAATTCCCGCTGAAGTGCATGTCGTTACATGACTTAAGGCTACCTACTCACAGAGTGTCCACTCCACTGCCACACCCATTTTCTGGCCACCTTGAAATGACTGAGCTGTCTTACTGTTTCCAACATTCCTCAGGGGTACGTGACCACCATCTCCTCCTTTCTGAAGTTTAGGAACCTAATTTAAAAGTAGTACCAGCAATACCAGTTTATGTAAAATCCATTTGCTCCATCAACAAACTCCGAGCAAGTGCTGATAATTAGTTTCAAGACTTCTACATATATTTCCAGTGAGCTTTCTGTTTGCTTGTTTGTTTTTAAAGCAGATGGAGTAGGGCGATGTTTCCCTGAGGCTACCAGGGCTGCGAGGCAGGCAGGCAGAGCCCTGGCATGGGTGGCACAGGGGACCCCGGGCGCTGACGGCTGCCACCAGCGCAGGCCAGCTGGGGACTGGCAGGCAGGGCTGCACCCCGTGTCTGCCACCACAGCTGCAGCTTCTGCAGCCTGAAACACAGCTGGCTCAGGGGTTTAAATCAAGAGCCAAAATATTTTGCTGCTCAATTTGGGGCAGAGAAAGGTCATCACTTCTAGCATGGCATAAGCCTGCCACTACATTTCTGTGAAGGAAAATTACCTTGTTGGAGTGAAACTCCTGGGTAAAATACTGAAGCGCTTTCAGATTCATATTATCTGACATTTCTGTGACCTTCTTTTATATCTGCATTGTTTCATACTGCTGATTTTGGGCACAAGTTCTTTGTACACTATTCTGGAAACAAAAAAGTAACCCAAAAACAACACCCACCCCTCTCCCACCATCACTCCTTCCCCAGCCCCAACCCTAAGAAAACCAACCTGCAGAATGCTCAGGATTTCAAATGAGAACAAGCATAGATGGGACATCAAAAGATGGATTCTCCTTAGACATTGGTGCATGCAGTGCTCTGCAATCAACTCCTAAATTCTACTTCTCGTACACCAAATATTTGTCTTGGGAACTCCTTGTTCTCCATTCAAACCCTTCTGAGAGGGTAATCGAGGATATTTTAAGCACATGTTGCACTCGTCAATTAAATCCAAAGCACAGCATTACTTGACTAACAGGGGGGGTGACAAGGTCAATTAAGACCTGTTCATATCTTATTTTGGAGCTCTTCCAATTGCTTGAAAAGTGAAGCCTTGGACATTGAAGGTTCAGACTAAGGAGGAACCAAAGCGTGGACAGCATCTCCCTTCTGCTGGAAGCCTTGAAGTTCACCACTGCAGTCTGCAGCCTACACAGATCATCTGAGTACTGTAAAAGTTCTCCAAGGAAGAACAAGAACAAGGCTAATGCATGCACACAAACGCTGATCAAAAGCACTTGATGCTCTTGGACAAAAATCGGTAACCTTCACTTTTGGAAAGACAAGGTGACGATGGTTGTCTCTACAGTACTAGTAGGAAAAAATCCCTGAAGTTTTGCAAAACCTCTTTTCAGGGGTTTGCTAACTTCATCTTTGTTAAGAATTGGGGAACACAGAGAGACCTGTCACTTTTTGTGCAGAATGCCATAGAAACTGCTACACTCACTTCAACAACAGTCCAAGTAGCCTTCTCTGCAAATACTGACCATATGCAGTTCTGGTTGATACAAACCCCCATTACCTAAGAAAGGAACAACTCGGCAAGCAGTTTGCAAAGATGAACAACTTAGCATGACTGCGGCTGATGACATGCCCCGACATTTTTTGCCTTCAGCTATGGGTGCCGTACCCTCCTACCCTCACACATGCCACTCAAAGCTCCTTGCGTGGAGCTCCCGCACCATCTATGCCAGCAACTGTGCCAAGACACCGCCCTTGTTCAGCACCATCGCACCTACCACAAGGTAGCTGAATCGGAGGGCAGGAAAAAGACATCGACAATGGAGGGGAGTTGCTCCCACTGACAGCCAAGCTCCAAGTTCAGCGTCCCTTACGTCTCGCCCAGGACGGGCGGGAAAACGCCTCGGCGGAGCGCAGCGCTGGGCGGGAGCGGCCGGCACGGCAACCGAGCGCGCTCCCCACTCCCTCCCGCCCGCGCCGCTGCTGGGACGCCGGGTTCGCCGGAATCGGCCACGTGCTGCAGGGAGGGCAGCGCGGCAAAGGCGGCCACCCCACGTCGCCCTGGGAAGGCCGGCCTCGGATCCCCGCTCTCTCCACCGGCACGGGCAGTGCCAGCAGCCTCTCGCTGCGGCCGCCGCTGGCCGAAAGCTTGGCCGCGCACCGCCCGGCCGGCCCGGCCGCTCCGCGGAGTCACACGGCACCTGCCGTGGGCGGCCGCCGAGCGACAGGAAGCAGAAGCGCTCACCGCCGCGCCACTCGCCGCCCCGCCCGGGCGCTCCTCTCTTCGCGCTACCACGGCGGCGCCGGCCCGCCCCGCTTTCCCCGTCGCCTGCGGCGCAACGCGGGTGCCACGAGCCACGCAGCACGCGTGCGGCCGGGCCCTGCCGAGCCGCAGGCGGAGCCGGGGCACGGCCCGGGCGGGAGAGCTTCCGGCGAGGCTGGGCGGGCGGCGAGCGCGGCCGAACGTGAGCGCGCCAGGCGGGGGGCGGCCGGCGGCGCGATGGAGAGCTAGATGGAGGCGGCAGCACCGCGCGGCATAAAATAGCTGCTCGTCCCGCAGCCGCCCGCTCCGCAGCCCCTCGGCTGCTGTCGAGAAGGGCCCCGGCCCTGGCCGCGCCGGTGGCGACGTGGCTCCGCAGCCCGCGGGCAGCCCTGGCGGGGCAGGGGAGCACAGCGGGCAGCCCCGGGGCCGCGCAGCCGTCTGTAACGCGCGGTGGGAGCCGCCGGGAACTATTTTACACCTCCCGGGGGGCTGGGGAGGAGCACGGAGACCACGCGGTAGGTCGCTGCCGTTAGGGAAAATTAATCCACGATGCCTGAGGTTTATGTCCGAAAAGGAGACAGAGGAGTCCTGCAACATTCTTCGACTACAGGGAGAGTCCATGGGGCTTTTCCCATGGGGTCTGTCAAACGGTTGCGGGATGCAGCCCCCTTTTGATGCCAAGTTCCCGGCCACAACGCCCTCTTCCTTTTCCCCACTGGCTGAGGTATTCGGGAGATACAGACTTCCGGAACTGCCTACTCTATGCCCCCCTCTAATATGCACCCCCCCTTTTGGCATTGAAAAGAAAGAAAAAGAAACCATCCCTAATAATATTAAGTCTTTGTTGCCTTGCTCTAGGTTCAGGAATTTAATACAGCCTCGATTAATCAACAGTCTCTGATGATTAGTAACAGTTCTCGAGAACTAATCATTTCTTCTGTTATTTCACTACCCATAAGTTCCTAGCCTTGTCTACAGGCCGATTCACACGGTCTGATTGTAAGGACTCATCCATCTCACTCCTTTCAATCCCTCCTCTTTTAATTTGATCTGTATTTGTCTTTACAAACCTTAATTACCATTGATTCAATTTTTTCTTCTGGAGCCTTCTTGGGTTTTGCTATTATTTGCAGTGACATCCTTTTCTGTCCTTTTGTATGCATTTCTGGATCAGGTAGGCATGGCTGCTAGCGGCATCCCCTTGAGCACCTGCTGAAAGAGCTGCACCCAGCATGGTGTCACGCATGGTAAAAAGATGAGAGTTGCTATAGCATATAAGAGGAGAAATGGTATTCATTTAGCCCATAGCTGGCCAGTTAACCATGCAAACATGTCCCATTACCATCCTTTCAACATTTGGACAGGTCCATGAGCTGGCGTTATTTCCTTTGTTATTTGTTTGACCACATTTCCGCTGTCATCTGCTTGCAAACAGCAGCTCGAGTCATTTAATTTCCCACAAACTCCTCCTTCTTCTGCTAACAGATAATCTAATACCATCCAATGTTGAAATACCGCTTTCCTCGTTCAAGTGGGTTGGTCAGCTAGAAGGTCAAGAGCTGTGGCTGGCTGGTTGGTAATTATTTCCGAGACAGCCTGTAACCTAACTATCTCATTCAAATTGGGGTGCTCCCTCCAGCCAGGGCTGCATCAGCTGACTGCTTTTCTCTAATTAAATCATCACAGATTTTGATTCCTAAGCGATTTCCCTGAACTTGTAGTAGCAAAAAGAACAATGGTCTAATAAATATACCATATCCCTGACCAGTTTGGAGGTAGCCTGAGCTAAGCATATTGGCCGCAAATCCAATAATGTCCTTTCAAAGCCCATGTTCCATTAGCAAAGGGGCCTTCCTACCCTTGGCCATCAATTGGTGGGTCAAAATACAGGAGGATTCCCGGGCCTAACGGTCCTCCAACAATAGTTGCCCCACCATAAGGGTCACAGTATTTGCATTTCCAAGCTCCCACACAGGGTTCCCATCTACTTTTACATCTGCAAGCTGCTTGGTTGCATTTGGAGCAGAACTCACTAAAAGGCTTTGAGTTCCAATCGGGTGTTGCCATTCCCACTGATAATCACAAACAACATGTCTTCTACTTGTGGAATTTTTGTGGGGACAGCTCAAAAATAGGTGGTCAAAAAAGCCCTTGTTCCTCCCCATTGCTTTACAGGCTTCCAAATATTTTTGGTAAGTGTGGCAAGAACACCTTGCGCAGCTACCATTAGTGAGCCGAACAGGTATTTGATTGCATTTGCCTTGATATTTGGAACAATTGTAAGGAGGGCAATTGGGGCTCGAAACCCAATGGTTTAAACCCAGAGGGAAAGTCAATTGACAAACGCCTTTTCCTACATAGACATGCCCTGTCCTGTTTAGGCAATAAGTGCCTTTTTGAGAAGAATGAAGTGGCCATGGACTTCCTTCTTCGGCCCAAAATCCTGTCCTAGTATGGACCTCACGTCGGGTGTTGACCCACCACTTAGGTTCAGCTGGGCTAGCCAACCATGGCCACTCTTCAGATCCTCCTGGCCCTCCACAGAGCCAGCAATTGCTAAGGTTAAAAACTTTTGCTACTTCTTCTCCTAAGGCTGCAAATTGATTCTCCCACTCCTGGCCTAAACTTAGCTGACCATATAAAAGTAGAATTATTAAGGAAAATGTTTTAATAGTGTGATCTAATTAGCTAGTCTAATTTTCACGTTGTCTTCTGCACCACCTGTGGCAATTGAAGACACAGAAACCACCTAACGTACAACAATGGCCGCAAGTATTAGCCCCCCAGTGAGTGGAGATTCTAGAGGAGGGATGCCCATACAGACTATTTCAGCAGATGGTCTGTGGGTAGGCACGCAGGGCTTCCTCTGATGTTGAAGCACTGGCTACTGCTCCAGCCCGCTCCTGCAGAGTGTCAGTCACGGCCTCCCGGCTTTCTCCTCCAGCCGAGATGTGCAAATCTCTGAGGCTTCAGAGACCTTGACCCAAGTGTGACGGGTCCACCTGTGTTCAGCTGTCTTGATGGCTGTTTCTGTGGTCAGTGACACTTGGAATGGGCCACGCCATTTCACCACCATTGGCGCTTCTTTCTACCCCTTAACTAGGACTCAATCTCCCGGTTGGATGTTACAAGCAGCAAAGTCCAAAGGCGGGGCTTGTGCCAGCTGAGCTTCCTGTTGAAGGGGTTTCACAAGAAGCAGTATCCTGGCCACAGATGGTTTTAAATATACATCACTTGCCTCTACCCCCCTCCCCCCCCCCCCCCCCCCCAAGGTTGAGACTTACCAGGGTAATTGCAAACGACGATTGAAAGGGAGATAACTGAATCTCTCTTCTGGGTCGGGCCCTCATTCTCGCCAAAGCCAATGTCCAAAGCCCTACCCATGGCATCTTGATTTCTATTACCAGCTTCAAAAGGTGTTTATTTCTCTATTCATTGTATTCTACCCGAGCCGAGCTCTGGGGGTGCCAGGGCCTATGGAGGTTCCATTGTATTCCTAAAGAAGCCAAAACCCCTTGAAGGATCTTTCCTGTAAAATGAGTTCCCCTATCTGAGTCTATTGCTTCTACAATGCTTTATCTTGGAATGACTTGTTCCAACAATGCCTTAATAACTGATCCTGTCATTGCTGAAGCAGTTGGAAATGCTTCTGGCCACCTTGCTAGCTGACATACGATTACCAGAAGATATTAAGCCTTGCCACTTGGGGCATCTCAGGAAAATCCACCTGGCGTCTTTGGAAGGGACATGCAGCCCAAGGCCTCCCTCCCCTGGCAGGTTACTTTGTAACTCGGCTGTTTGCTTTAGCACAGATCAAGCAACCTTCAACAGCTCGTTTTGCCAGTCTAAAAAGACCCACAGCAACATGCATCATGAGGAAGGCTTCTGCCAATCCTCAGGAAATGCAAGGACTCTCTTCACGGAGTTGTTTTAGTATTGGTAGGGCCAAAGGCTCTGGTATCTCTTGTTTGCCATCCCTTGTAAACCAATTCTTGCCTTTTTTCTCTGCCGCACGACTTTTAACTGTATCTCGAACATCTCAGGTAGAAAAGACAGCTTCCCGGGCAGTGATGGAGTCACTGGGAGCAAAGGGGGCATCTTGGAGAGTTCTGGCAGAAGTGTTGTTTTCTGAGTTTCTTCATCCACCAAAAAGGAGACAGAGGAGTCCTGTAACATTCTTCAACTCCAGGGAGAGGCCATGGGGCTTTTGCCATGGAGTCTCTCAAATGATTGCGGGACGCAGCCCCCTTTTTCTGCTAAGTTCCTGGCAACAGCACCCTCTGAGGTACTCGGGAATTACAGACTGCCGGAACTGCCTACTCTATTCCCCCCTCTAATATGCACCCCCCTTTTGGTATGGAAAAGGAAGAAAACGAACCTATTCCTAATGCTATTAAGTCTTTGCTGCCTTGCTCTAGGTTCAGGAATTTAACAGGGCCTTGGCTGAGCAACAGTCTCTGTTGATTAGTAACAGTTTCTAGAGCTAATACTTTCTTCTCTTACTTCCCTCCCTGTAAATTCCTAGCCTTGTCTAAGGACGGATTCACACGGTCTCTTTGTAAAGACACATCTATGTTACTCCTTTCACTCCCACACCTTCTTGGCGGTGGAACGGCTCCCCCCGGCACAGCACCCGGCACAAAACCCCCGTATGCGCACACACACACCTGCACTTACCCTGCACTCCGCTGCGCACACACACACACACACCTGCCGCACACTAACACCCCCGTCCACATCCCCCCCATGCTACTTGCAGTGGCCCCGCCCCTGCCATCCCGGCCGGCTGGCAGCGCCCACTCCTCACATGCTTCCCCATGCCTTGCATTTCCTTGCTGCCCCCTCTGTAGCCTTCCCTCAACCTGCCTTTTCTCCCCTGCCTTGCATTGACTTGCTCACCCATCCCCCACCTGACTTCCTTTCACATTCGTCTAGGTCTGGCCTCAGCTTTCCTTTTCCTTCTAGGACCCTCACTGCCTTGCCTCGCCTCGCAAAGCCACCACTTGCCTTGCCTTGCCCTTGAACCCCTCCCTTGCCTTGCATGACCTTGCTCACCCCTCCCCCCACCTGGAATTCAAGACCCCTTTTCAATGACCTTTCATGCCCTTGCCCTGCCCTTTCTGCTCCTCCTAGGAATCTCAAAGCTCTCAAGCATCTCCGGTGTTTCAGGATCCCATGAGAGGAAGACCAGGGGAGGAGGACGCATGTTGCCACACTCATCTCTATGGGCAGCCTTTGTCTGGGAGCAATCCTTGCATGTCTTGAATCTTGGAAGGGCAATTCACATTTTGCCCTTGAGCTCGGGGACCAGAATGAGAGTTCTTTTGCATACAAAGCAAAGCAGGTAGCTCAAGTCTTTTAGGTGCAGAGGAGAGATGACCCACGCGGGATCAAGGCCACACAGAGCACTTGGTCCTGGCCACTTTTGTGTACTAGCAGTCATTGAATGTACTTCTCACCTGCCTTGCCTGGCCTTGCCTTGGCAACACAACAGTTTCCTTGCCTTGCCCTGCTAGCCCTCTGTAGCCTTGCATTCCTTTGCATGGCCCTTGACCTGCCTACTGCTTTCCTCCAGGGCCTTGGCTTGCCAAGCCCTTCCTGTTTCTGCCTGGCCTTCCCATCAGTGGACTTTCCTTCCTACGGCCAGCCTTGCCTCTAACTTCTGGGCCTTCTCTTGCCTACCACTCCATTTGCTTTCCCCTCACTGCTCTGGCCTTGCCTACCTCTCCCTTGACTTGCCCACAATTGCCTGCACTTGGTTTGCAGCGCCTTGCCTGCATGGAAGGCAAGGGAAAGAGTGGTAGGCAGGGCAAAGCAAAGCCAGCAAGTTGTAGGTAGTGCGAGGCAAGGCAGACGTAGGCAAAGGAAGCAGAGCAAGGGTAGCTTAAGAAGAACTAGACACGGTACTGAAGGCAAGGCAAGGCCAAGAGACTCGGAGTGCCTTTCCTTGGGAAGGCAAGGACATAGTGCCCGTGTTGCTGGAGCAGATGTTAAGGTACCATGGGGAGGAATAGTCCAGCAAGACATTTCTCTTCTGGCCCCTGTGCGTGTAGGGGCAATTGCTGGACATATTCAATACTGGAGGTGGATCAGTCGCTGGATGTGTTGCATTTTGGAGGAGGGGATGCCGTTTCTTTGGAGATGGGCTTGTAGTTGCTCTCTTTGGCAAGGAAAGCAGGTGTGGATGTGCACATCAGGTGCTCTTAGGGATTTTAAAGGCTTTTCCCAACAGGCAGAGCTCTCTCTGGGTTAGAGCTGTTGAGCTGTCAGTGGGAATGCAAAGGCCAAGCTCGTGAGCCTTTTGTCCTGGTGCCTTCGGTGTGTGAGCAGTCCCTGGTGCCGTTGTCTTTGGACCCTGACTCTGGGAGAGGGAAGGCTTAGGATGGTACCTAGAGCTGAGAAGGAGAGTGCTGAGAACAGCGTGTGTGCTGCTAGTTTGAGGGGTGCAGGTGAAGTTGTAGGCAGCAAGATCTTCCTCAGCTGGCACTGAGCTCTGTTTTTGCCAGGGGTTCAAGTTGGTGGGCAGAATCTGCGAGAGGGAAAAGATTTTCTTGGGCCAAAGAGGTTTTTCTGGCTCTTGGAGTGTGGTGTAAAGAGGAGTCTGCTCTTGGAAGGGGAAGGTGAGGGAAATCTTTTTGTCCTGACACCGTTGATTTGAGTGCAGGGACGTGTGCAAGTTGCCTTTGCCCTTGGGGTGGTTTCGAGCTGGGCCGGGTGCTTGGCCTTCTTTTGCAAGTCTACAGCGCCATCGTGTGGTTGTTTCCATGAGCGCTGACAGTGCCCGGGAAAAAGCCAAGCGCTTCGCTGGCGCGGCCCCGGTCGTGTGGGTGCAGTTGGTGGAAGAGCTCCGCTGTGCATCCTGCCTCTTGGAGACATAAAAGGATGTGATCCTGCCCGTAGCGGGGAAGCAAGAGGAATCTTTTCATTGTTGGCTGGGCAGTTTCTAAGCGGCAAAAGTAAAGGCAGTTCCAGCACGGCCTCTTTCTTTTCAGAACCTTTTCTGTGCCATCATGAACATGCTCAACATGTAACTCGCACCCACTGAACTGCATCAAAGGCCCTGCAGATACGCACTTTCCTTCAAGCTCTATGTAGCATCCTACCCTCCACCTCTCGCGGATCCCAAAACCCTTCCAAACATCCAGCAGCTGCACGCAGAGAACAAGTGCTAGAACAAGGCGTGGGCCTTCATAGTCCTTTTAAAGTCTGTAAACTAGGCAAAACATTCCAGTGACCAGCACTTTCCTTCGCAACTATATATAGAGCATCATCACATTCTCTCCAAGTGGGTAAGTCCACCCTTGCAGCGCAGCCTTTGCAGCCCCAGATGGGACTTAGAGATGGGCCAGGTGAGAAAGCATTTGTTGACTATCCCTCGTCTCTGGAAGTCTTGATACTCGCAGCGCAATCAGGTCCACACACCTTCAGTGTGGCCACGTTCAAGCAGCTAGAGCTCCCAGAGATGGGAGAGTCAGGACAGAAGACGTTCCAAAAGTACCGTGTACTTACAGCAGGATTAAAACTGTGCACAGCAGTCTGCAGCACTGTAGCTTCCTTCTCTGACAAACGTGCCATCCCATTGTTGGCTCTCGCAGCTCGTTTGCTAGCTGCTCTCCTGAAGAAAAGAGTTAGAAGAAAAAGCCAATGCTGGGCTGCACCTTCCCCTTGCCTCACGTAAAGCCACCTAAACTCCCCACTGCACTCTCTACTTCCCCTCTCCTTGGCATCGACCACTGTGTTTTCTGCATCTCGGAGCTGAAAGGTAAGCGCCAGTGGTTCCAGGGATGGTTGGAAGGTAAGTAGCTGTCGTAGAACTTTCTCCCTCTTAAAGTGAATTCGGCCGGAAGGCGGGTGCCAGCCACGCTCCTTTCTCAGTTTGTACGCTGCGGACACGAGCCCGGTGCTCTGCGCCTTCGTTCCGCCTCTTTAGTACCCATGTCGCGCTTTCATTCTGCCGGAGTCGAACCATCGTCTACTTGTCGCACAAAGAGCACTGTGCCGGCAGCGAAATGCCCCAGCCAACTGCTTCTGCCGACACACGCCTGGGCTATGCACTTTCCCTCGCAGCGACATACAGCAGCACATTCGGTCTTTCTTGTCGTCCAAATGTAAAGGGAAAGATTCTACGCTACGTCTGGCACAGAGAACAGTTTTAGGTCAACAAGCTTACCCAGAGCTTTACTCCGATGCGTGGAAACCAGTGTTTGCACCACATTCTAGTGGCAGCCCTCCTTCTTTTACAGCCTGCACAGCCCCGTCAGATCGTGGTGCTCTCTGACACTTTCCTTCTCAGTTCCAAGTACCACCGCGAACCTTACAGCCTTGCAGGGAGCAAAGACGCGGATAAACGTCTCGCACCGAAGAACGTGGCTGGACGAAAATATGTTCTTCCTCTCTCCTCCTCGTCGCCCAGATTGTGGTGCTGTGTTGAAAGTCTTGGCCAGCGAAAAGCTAATCCAGCCAGTGTTTCTCTCCTGACGCATTTCGCTGAGCGAGAGCGACACAGAGAGCTTGGACGTTGCAAAACAGCAAGGAAATGATTGTACGACGAGCTCAGGAAAATCCGAGCACAGCACACTGTGGGATGCGTGCAATGCTGACGCTTAAGAGCGGCAAAGCTCAAAGGCATCGCTGGGCTCGAGTACTGTCCAGACCACGGAGAAGAACGAAGCAGCTGGGCCACGGCTTAATGTACTCAGTGGAGCGAATTTCAAATGTCCAGCCAAGAGCTGCTTCACAAGCAGATTCAGCTGAGAATGCTCTGGCTGCTTCACAAAGTAAAGCGCAGCCGGTGCACTCCATCACACTACCTGGCCAGAAGAAGGTTCCTAAACCTTAAGTACCGCAGAGTCCATGCAGCTGGAGCACACCCAGAAGGAGGCGTCCAGATGGAAGGCGTTCTTCAAGTACCCCCCTGCTCCAAGCAGCTTTGAAACGGAGCACAACACACTGCGGCTGGGCAGCTTCCTTCTCAGATAGACGTGCCGTCACATTATTCCCTCTCGCAGCTCCGTTGCCCACTTGCAGCAGCTGCTACCAAAGAAAAAGGCTCCAGGAGTATAAGCCACTGCTGAGCTGCACTATCCCCTTGCCTCACGTCAAGCACCAGAAACTGTCCGCTGCACTCTGTATTTCCATTCTCCGCCGCATCTACCACTGTCATCTCTGCATCTCGAAGCATAAACCTCGTCACAATTGTTTCCGGGGAAAGCTGGAAGAGAAATAGGTAGCAGCACAAGTAGCTGCAGGTTGAACTTTCTGTTTTCAACTGCTAATTTGAATCCGAAAACAAGCGAGTGACAGCCACGCTTCCTCTTGCAGCCTGTGCGATGCACACACCAGCTCGGTGCTTTGCCTTCACTCTTATGCTCTTCGTACCATGTCGCGCTTCCGTTTTGCTGGCGATGAACCGTCGTCTACTTGTCGCACAAAGAGCACGGTGCGCAGCCGGTGCCCTCCATCACACTACCTGGCCAGAAGAAGGTTCCTAAACCTTAAGTGGCGCAGAGTCCATGCAGCTTGAGTGCATCCAGAAGGACGCGTTCAGATAGAAGACGTTCTTCAAGTACCCCCCTGCTCCAAGCAGCCTTGAAACTGAGCACAACACTGCGGCTCGGGAGCTTCCTTCTCAGATGGACGTGCCGTCACAATATTCACTCTCGCAGCTCCGTTGCCCACCTGCAGCAGCTGCTACCAAAGAAAAAGGCTCCAGAAGTAAAAACCACTGCTGGGAAGCACTTTCCCTCAAGTAAAAAAAAATACACTGTCCGCTGCACTCTCTATTTCCCTTCTCCACCGCATCGCGAAGCATAAACCTAACCGCAATTGTTTCCAGGGAAAGCTGGAAGAGAAATAGGTAGCAGCACGAGGAGCTGCAAGTTGGACTTGAAGTTTCCGACTGGTAACGTGAATCCGAAAACAAGCGAGGCGCAGCCAGGCTTCCTATTGCAGCCTGTGCGATGCACACACCAGCTCGCTGCTTTGCCTTCATTCTTATGCTCTTCGTAGCAGGTCGCGCTTTCGTTTTGCTGGAGACGGACCGTCGTCTACTTGTCGCACAAAGAGCGTGGTGCTGGAAGCGAAATACTCGAGGCTGCTGCTTCTGCCGAAACACGCTTAGGCTATGCAATTTCTCTTTAGCGCTACGTAGCACCACAGTCTGTCTGCTTTGTAGCCTGATTCTTAACGGAAAGCTTCTCGGCTACGTCTGGCACAGAGAACAGTTTTAGGTCAACTAGCTTACCCAGAGCTCACCCCCGACGAGTGAGAACTTGTATTTGCACCACATTCCAGTGGCAGCCCTCTTTCTTTTACAGCCTGCTCAGCGCCGTCAGATCGCAGTGCTCTCTGCACCTTCCTTCTCAGTTCCAAGTACCACCGCGCACATTACAGCCTTGCAGGGAGCGAAGACGCGGATAGGCATCTCGCACAGAAGAACGTGGCTGGAAGAAAAGATGTTCTGCCTTTTCCCTCCTCGTCGCCCAGTTTGTGTTGTTGTATTGAAAGCCTTGGCCAGCGAAAGGCTAATCCAGCCAGTGTTTCTCTCTTGACGCATTTCGCTGAGCAAGAGCTGAGGAAAATCCTCGCACAGCACACTGTGGGATGCGTGCAATGCTGACGCTTAAGAGCGGCACAGCTAAAAGTCATCGCTGGGCTTCAGTTTTGTCCACACCGCAAAAGGCGAAGAAGGAAGCAGCTGGGCCACGGCTTAATGTACTCAGTGGAGCGAATTTCAAATGTCCAGCCAAGAGCTGCTTCACAAGCAGATTCAGCTGAGAATGCTCTGGCTGCTTCACAAAGTAAGGCGCAGCCGGTGCACTCCATCACACTACCTGGCCAGAAGAAGGTTCCTAAACCTTAAGTACCGCAGAGTCCATGCAGCTGGAGCACACCCAGAAGGAGGCGTCCAGATGGAAGGCGTTCTTCAAGTACCCCCCTGCTCCAAGCAGCTTTGAAACGGAGCACAACACACTGCGGCTGGGCAGCTTCCTTCTCAGATAGACGTGCCGTCACATTATTCACTCTCGCAGCTCCGTTGCCCACTTGCAGCAGCTGCTACCAAAGAAAAAGGCTCCAGGAGTATAAGCCACTGCTGAGCTGCACTATCCCCTTGCCTCACGTAAAGCACCAGAAACTGTCCGCTGCACTCTGTATTTCCATTCTCCGCCGCATCTACCACTGTCATCTCTGCATCTCGAAGCATAAACCTCGTCACAATTGTTTCCGGGGAAAGCTGGAAGAGAAATAGGTAGCAGCACAAGTAGCTGCAGGTTGAACTTTCTGTTTTCAACTGCTAATTTGAATCCGAAAACAAGCGCGTGACAGCCACTCTTCCTCTTGCAGCCTGTGCGATGCACACACCAGCTCGCTGCTTTGCACCTCCATTCTTCCGCTCTTCGTACCATGTCGCGCTTTCGTTTTGCTGGCGACGAACCGTCGTCTACTTGTCGCACAGAGAGAACGGTGCCAGCAGAGAAAGGCTCCAGAGAAACGCTCCAGGTTGCTGATCCTTCCGAAACACACCTGGGCTATGCACTTTCTTTCGCAGCCTTTGATAACACCACATTCTGTTTGCGTTGTAGCCTGAATGTCAAGGGAATGATTCTCGGCTACGTCTGGCACAGAGATCAGTTTTAGGTCAACAAGCTTACTCGGAGTTTACCCCCGAGGCGTGGAAACCTGTATTTGCACCACATTCCAGTGGTAGCTCTCTTTCTTTCACAGCCTGCACAGCGCCGTTAGATCGCGGTGCTCTCTGCACCTTCCTTCTCAGTTCCAAGTTCCACCGTGAACCGTACAACCTTGCAGGGAACAAAGACGTGGATAGATGTGCCGCAGAGAAGATCGTGCAAAGGCGAAAAGATGTTCTTTTCGCCTCCTCGTCGCCCGGATTGTGGTGCTGTACTGAAAGCGTGGGTTTTATTACCCCTTCTCGCAATAAGACTACGGTGCTGCATTGGAACTGTTGGCCAGTAAAATGCTAATCCAGCAAGTGCTTCTCTCCTGACAAATTTCTCTGAGTGAGGGCTTGCGCGGACAGCTTGGCTCTGCGAAGCAGAAAGGCTGTACTTGCACGTAGCGCTGAGGAAAATCCGTGCACAGCGCACTGTGGATGCGTGCAGTACACACACTGAAGAGAGCCAAAGCTGAATGCTTCAGTTCTGTCCAGCGCCGGTAAGGGAGAAGACCGCAGCCCCATGGCACTGGGCTGGTGTGTGCGATGGCTATGAGCTGTGCCGCTCTTCTGCGTGTATACTGCACGCATCCACAGTGTGCGGAGCACAGATTTTCCTCCGCTCTCACTCAGCGAAATGCATCAGGAGGGAAGCACATGCTGGATTAGCCTTCCACTGGCCAACAGTTCCAACGCAGCACCATAGTCTTATATCGAGAAGGGATAATAAAACACATGTATTGTCCCGGCACAGTTCTCTGTGTGAGACGTAGTCGAGAATCTTTCCCTTAAGATTAAGACCACAATGCAGATAGAATGTTGTGCTACCTAGCACTGGGGGGAATAGCCCAGGCGTGTTTCGGCAGAGGCAGCAGCCTGGAGCGTTTCTCTGCTGGCACCATTCTCTCTGTGCGACAAGTAGACGACGGTTCATCGCCAGCAAAACGAAAGCGCGACATGGTACGAAGAGCATAAGAATGAAGGCAAAGCACCGAGCTGGTGTGTGCATAGCACAGGCTGCAAGAGGAAGCGTGGCTGTCACTCGCTTGTTTTCGGATTCAATTTAGCAGTTGAAAACAGAAAGTTCAACCTGCAGCTACTTGTGCTGCTACCTATTTCTCTTCCAGCTTTCCCCGGAAACAATTGTGACGAGGTTTATGCTTCGAGATGCAGAGATGACAGTGGTAGATGCGGCGGAGAATGGCAATACAGAGTGCAGCGGACAGTTTCTGGTGCTTTACGTGAGGCAAGGGGATAGTGCAGCTCAACAGTGGCTTATACTCCTGGAGCCTTTTTCTTTGGTAGCAGCTGCTGCAAGTGGGCAACGGAGCTGCGAGAGGGAATAATGTGACGGCACGTCTATCTGAGAAGGAAGCTGCCGAGCCGCAGTGTGTTGTGCTCAGTTTCAAGGCTGCTTGGAGCAGGGGGGTACTTGAAGAACGCCTTCTATCTGAACGCGTCCTTCTGGATGCACTCAAGCTGCATGGACTCTGCGGTACTTAAGGTTTAGGAACCTTCTTCTGGCCAGGTAGTGTGATGGAGGGCACCGGCTGCGCACCGTGCTCTTTGTGCGACAAGTAGACGATGGTTCGACTCCGGCAAAACGAAAGCGCGACATGGTACGAAGAGCGGAAGAATGGAGGCGCAAAGCAGCGAGCTGCTGTGTGCATCGCACAGGCTGCAAGAGGAAGAGTGGCTGTCACTCGCTTGTTTTCGGATTCAAATTAGCAGTTGAAAACAGAAAGTTCAACCTGCAGCTACTTGTGCTGCTACCTATTTGTCTTCCAGCTTTCCCCGGAAACAATTGTGACGAGGCTTATGCTTCGAGATGCAGAGATGAAAGTGGTAGATGCGGCGGAGAATGGAAATACAGAGTGCAGCGGACAGTTTCTGGTGCTTGACGTGAGGCAAGGGGATAGTGCAGCTCAGCAGTGGCTTTTACTCCTGGAGCCTTTTTCTTTGGTAGCAGCTGCTGCAAGTGGGCAACGGAGCTGCGAGAGTGAATAATGTGACGGCACGTCTATCTGAGAAGGAAGCTGCCCAGCCGCAGTGTGTTGTGCTCCGTTTCAAAGCTGCTTGGAGCAGGGGGGTACTTGAAGAACGCCTTCCATCTGGACGCCTCCTTCTGGGTGTGCTCCAGCTGCATGGACTCTGCGGTACTTAAGGTTTAGGAACCTTCTTCTGGCCAGGTAGTGTGATGGAGTGCACCGGCTGCGCCTTACTTTGTGAAGCAGCCAGAGCATTCTCAGCTGAATCTGCTTGTGAAGCAGCTCTTGGCTGGACATTTGAAATTCGCTCCACTGAGTACATTAAGCCGTGGCCCAGCTGCTTCCTTCTTCGCCTTTTGCGGTGTGGACATAACTGAAGCCCAGCGATGCCTTTGAGCTTTGCCGCTCTTAAGCGTCAGCATTGCACGCATCCCACAGTGTGCTGTGCGAGGATTTTCCTCAGCTCTTGCTCAGCGAAATGCGTCAAGAGAGAAACACTGGCTGGATTAGCCTTTCGCTGGCCAAGGCTTTCAATACAACACCACAATCTGGGCGACGAGGAGGGAAAAGGCAGAACATCTTTTCTTCCAGCCACGTTCTTCTGTGCGAGATGCCTATCCGCGTCTTCGCTCCGTGCAAGGCTGTAATGTGCGCGGTGGTACTTGGAACTGAGAAGGAAGGTGCAGAGAGCACTGCGATCTGACGGCGCTGAGCAGGCTGTAAAAGAAAGAGGGCTGCCACTGGAATGTGGTGCAAATACAAGTTCTCACTCGTCGGGGGTGAGCTCTGGGTAAGCTAGTTGACCTAAAACTGTTCTCTGTGCCAGACGTAGCCGAGAAGCTTTCCGTTAGGAATCAGGCTACAAAGCAGACAGACTGTGGTGCTACGTAGCGCTAAAGAGAAATTGCATAGCCTAAGCGTGTTTCGGCAGAGGCAGCAGCCTCGAGTATTTCGCTTCCAGCACCACGCTCTTTGTGCGACAAGTAGACGACGGTCCGTCTCCAGCAAAACGAAAGCGCGACCTGCTACGAAGAGCATAAGAATGAAGGCAAAGCAGCGAGCTGGTGTGTGCATCGCACAGGCTGCAATAGGAAGCCTGGCTGCGCCTCGCTTGTTTTCGGATTCACGTTACCAGTCGGAAACTTCAAGTCCAACTTGCAGCTCCTCGTGCTGCTACCTATTTCTCTTCCAGCTTTCCCTGGAAACAATTGCGGTTAGGTTTATGCTTCGCGATGCGGTGGAGAAGGGAAATAGAGAGTGCAGCGGACAGTGTATTTTTTTTTACTTGAGGGAAAGTGCTTCCCAGCAGTGGTTTTTACTTCTGGAGCCTTTTTCTTTGGTAGCAGCTGCTGCAGGTGGGCAACGGAGCTGCGAGAGTGAATATTGTGACGGCACGTCCATCTGAGAAGGAAGCTCCCGAGCCGCAGTGTTGTGCTCAGTTTCAAGGCTGCTTGGAACAGACTTGAAGAACGTCTTCTATCTGAACGCGTCCTTCTGGATGCACTCAAGCTGCATGGACTCTGCGCCACTTAAGGTTTAGGAACCTTCTTCTGGCCAGGTAGTGTGATGGAGGGCACCGGCTGCGCACCGTGCTCTTTGTGCGACAAGTAGACGACGGTTCATCGCCAGCAAAACGGAAGCGCGACATGGTACGAAGAGCATAAGAATGAAGGCAAAGCACCGAGCTGGTGTGTGCATCGCACAGGCTGCAAGAGGAAGCGTGGCTGTCACTCGCTTGTTTTCGGATTCAAATTAGCAGTTGAAAACAGAAAGTTCAACCTGCAGCTACTTGTGCTGCTACCTATTTGTCTTCCAGCTTTCCCCGGAAACAATTGTGACGAGGTTTATGCTTCGAGATGCAGAGATGACAGTGGTAGATGCGGCGGAGAATGGAAATACAGAGTGCAGCGGACAGTTTCTGGTGCTTTACGTGAGGCAAGGGGATAGTGCAGCTCAGCAGTGGCTTTTACTCCTGGAGCCTTTTTCTTTGGTAGCAGCTGCTGCAAGTGGGCAATGGAGCTGCGAGAGTGAATAATGTGACAGCACGTCTATCTGAGAAGGAAGCTGCCCAGCCGCAGTGTGTTGTGCTCCATTTCAAAGCTGCTTGGAGCAGGGGGGTACTTGAAGAACGCCTTCCATCTGGACGGGTCCTTCTGGGTGTGCTCCAGCTGCATGGACTCTGCGGTACTTAAGGTTTAGGAACCTTTTTCTGGCCAGGTAGTGTGATGGAGTGCACCGGCTGCGCTTTACTTTGTGAAGCAGCCAGAGCATTCTCAGCTGAATCTGCTTGTGAAGCAGCTCTTGGCTGGACATTTGAAATTCGCTCCACTGAGTACATTAAGCCGTGGCCCAGCTGCTTCGTTCTTCTCCGTGGTCTGGACAGTACTCGAGCCCAGCGATGCCTTTGAGCTTTGCCGCTCTTAAGCGTCAGCATTGCACGCATCCCACAGTGTGCTGTGCACGGATTTTCCTGAGCTCGACGTGCAATCATTTCCTTGCTGTTTTGCAACGTCCAAGCTCTCTGTGTCGCTCTCGCTCAGCGAAATGCGTCAGGAGAGAAACACTGGCTGGATTAGCTTTTCGCTGGCCAAGACTTTCAACACAGCACCACAATCTGGGCGACGAGGAGGAGAGAGGAAGAACATATTTTCGTCCAGCCACGTTCTTCGGTGCGAGACGTTTATCCGCGTCTTTGCTCCCTGCAAGGCTGTAAGGTTCGCGGTGGTACTTGGAACTGAGAAGGAAAGTGTCAGAGAGCACCACGATCTGACGGGGCTGTGCAGGCTGTAAAAGAAGGAGGGCTGCCACTAGAATGTGGTGCAAACACTGGTTTCCACGCATCGGAGTAAAGCTCTGGGTAAGCTTGTTGACCTAAAACTGTTCTCTGTGCCAGACGTAGCGTAGAATCTTTCCCTTTACATTTGGACGACAAGAAAGACCGAATGTGCTGCTGTATGTCGCTGCGAGGGAAAGTGCATAGCCCAGGCGTGTGTCGGCAGAAGCAGTTGGCTGGGGCATTTCGCTGCCGGCACAGTGCTCTTTGTGCGACAAGTAGACGATGGTTCGACTCCGGCAGAATGAAAGCGCGACATGGGTACTAAAGAGGCGGAACGAAGGCGCAGAGCACCGGGCTCGTGTCCGCAGCGTACAAACTGAGAAAGGAGCGTGGCTGGCACCCGCCTTCCGGCCGAATTCACTTTAAGAGGGAGAAAGTTCTACGACAGCTACTTACCTTCCAACCATCCCTGGAACCACTGGCGCTTACCTTTCAGCTCCGAGATGCAGAAAACACAGTGGTCGATGCCAAGGAGAGGGGAAGTAGAGAGTGCAGTGGGGAGTTTAGGTGGCTTTACGTGAGGCAAGGGGAAGGTGCAGCCCAGCATTGGCTTTTTCTTCTAACTCTTTTCTTCAGGAGAGCAGCTAGCAAACGAGCTGCGAGAGCCAACAATGGGATGGCACGTTTGTCAGAGAAGGAAGCTACAGTGCTGCAGACTGCTGTGCACAGTTTTAATCCTGCTGTAAGTACACGGTACTTTTGGAACGTCTTCTGTCCTGACTCTCCCATCTCTGGGAGCTCTAGCTGCTTGAACGTGGCCACACTGAAGGTGTGTGGACCTGATTGCGCTGCGAGTATCAAGACTTCCAGAGACGAGGGATAGTCAACAAATGCTTTCTCACCTGACCCATCTCTAAGTCCCATCTGGGGCTGCAAAGGCTGCGCTGCAAGGGTGGACTTACCCACTTGGAGAGAATGTGATGATGCTCTATATATAGTTGCGAAGGAAAGTGCTGGTCACTGGAATGTTTTGCCTAGTTTACAGACTTTAAAAGGACTATGAAGGCCCACGCCTTGTTCTAGCACTTGTTCTCTGCGTGCAGCTGCTGGATGTTTGGAAGGGTTTTGGGATCCGCGAGAGGTGGAGGGTAGGATGCTACATAGAGCTTGAAGGAAAGTGCGTATCTGCAGGGCCTTTGATGCAGTTCAGTGGGTGCGAGTTACATGTTGAGCATGTTCATGATGGCACAGAAAAGGTTCTGAAAAGAAAGAGGCCGTGCTGGAACTGCCTTTACTTTTGCCGCTTAGAAACTGCCCAGCCAACAATGAAAAGATTCCTCTTGCTTCCCCGCTACGGGCAGGATCACATCCTTTTATGTCTCCAAGAGGCAGGATGCACAGCGGAGCTCTTCCACCAACTGCACCCACACGACCGGGGCCGCGCCAGCGAAGCGCTTGGCTTTTTCCCGGGCACTGTCAGCGCTCATGGAAACAACCACACGATGGCGCTGTAGACTTGCAAAAGAAGGCCAAGCACCCGGCCCAGCTCGAAACCACCCCAAGGGCAAAGGCAACTTGCACACGTCCCTGCACTCAAATCAACGGTGTCAGGACAAAAAGATTTCCCTCACCTTCCCCTTCCAAGAGCAGACTCCTCTTTACACCACACTCCAAGAGCCAGAAAAACCTCTTTGGCCCAAGAAAATCTTTTCCCTCTCGCAGATTCTGCCCACCAACTTGAACCCCTGGCAAAAACAGAGCTCAGTGCCAGCTGAGGAAGATCTTGCTGCCTACAACTTCACCTGCACCCCTCAAACTAGCAGCACACACGCTGTTCTCAGCACTCTCCTTCTCAGCTCTAGGTACCATCCTAAGCCTTCCCTCTCCCAGAGTCAGGGTCCAAAGACAACGGCACCAGGGACTGCTCACACACCGAAGGCACCAGGACAAAAGGCTCACGAGCTTGGCCTTTGCATTCCCACTGACAGCTCAACAGCTCTAACCCAGAGAGAGCTCTGCCTGTTGGGAAAAGCCTTTAAAATCCCTAAGAGCACCTGATGTGCACATCCACACCTGCTTTCCTTGCCAAAGAGAGCAACTACAAGCCCATCTCCAAAGAAACGGCATCCCCTCCTCCAAAATGCAACACATCCAGCGACTGATCCACCTCCAGTATTGAATATGTCCAGCAATTGCCCCTACACGCACAGGGGCCAGAAGAGAAATGTCTTGCTGGACTATTCCTCCCCATGGTACCTTAACATCTGCTCCAGCAACACTGGCACTATGTCCTTGCCTTCCCAAGGAAAGGCACTCCGAGTCTCTTGGCCTTGCCTTGCCTTCAGTACCGTGTCTAGTTCTTCTTAAGCTACCCTTGCTCTGCTTCCTTTGCCTACGTCTGCCTTGCCTCGCACTACCTACAACTTGCTGGCTTTGCTTTGCCCTGCCTACCACTCTTTCCCTTGCCTTCCATGCAGGCAAGGCGCTGCAAACCAAGTGCAGGCAATTGTGGGCAAGTCAAGGGAGAGGTAGGCAAGGCCAGAGCAGTGAGGGGAAAGCAAATGGAGTGGTAGGCAAGAGAAGGCCCAGAAGTTAGAGGCAAGGCTGGCCGTAGGAAGGAAAGTCCACTGATGGGAAGGCCAGGCAGAAACAGGAAGGGCTTGGCAAGCCAAGGCCCTGGAGGAAAGCAGTAGGCAGGTCAAGGGCGGGGCATGGCCATGCAAAGGAATGCAAGGCTACAGAGGGCTAGCAGGGCAAGGCAAGGAAACTGTTGTGTTGCCAAGGCAAGGCCAGGCAAGGCAGGTGAGAAGTACATTCAATGACTGCTAGTACACAAAAGTGGCCCGGACCAAGTGCTCTGTGTGGCCTTGATCCCGCGTGGGTCATCTCTCCTCTGCACCTAAAAGACTTGAGCTACCTGCTTTGCTTTGTATGCAAAAGAACTCTCATTCTGGTCCCCGAGCTCAAGGGCAAAATGTGAATTGCCCTTCCAAGATTCAAGACATGCAAGGATTGCTCCCAGACAAAGGCTGCCCATAGAGATGAGTGTGGCAACATGCGTCCTCCTCCCCTGGTCTTCCTCTCATGTGATCCTGAAACACCGGAGATGCTTGAGAGCTTTGAGATTCCTAGGAGGAGCAGAAAGGGCAGGGCAAGGGCATGAAAGGTCATTGAAAAGGGGTCTTGAATTCCAGGTGGGGGAGGGGTGAGCAAGGTCATGCAAGGCAAGGGAGGGGTTCAAGGGCAAGGCAAGGCAAGTGGTGGCTTTGCGAGGCAAGGCAAGGCAGTGAGGGTCCTAGAAGGAAAAGGAAAGGTGAGGCCAGACCTAGATGAATGTGAAAGGAAGTCAGGTGGGGGATGGGTGAGCAAGTCAATGCAAGGCAGGGGAGAAAAGGCAGGTTGAGGGAAGGCTACAGAGGGGGCAGCAAGGAAATGCAAGGCATGGGGAAGCATGTGAGGAGTGGGCGCTGCCAGCCGGCTGGGATGGCAGGAGCGGGGCCACTGCAAGTAGCATGGGGGGCATGTGGACGGGGGTGTTAGTGTGCGGCAGGTGTGTGTGTGTGTGTGTGCAGCGGAGTGCAGGGTAAGTGCAGGTGTGTGTGTGCGCATACGGGGGTTTTGTGCTGGGTGCTGTGCCGGGGGGAGCCGTTCCACCGCCAAGAAGGTGTGGGAGTGAAAGGAGTAACATAGATGTGTCTTTACAAAGAGACCGTGTGAATCCGTCCTTAGACAAGGCTAGGAATTTACAGGGAGGGAAGTAAGAGAAGAAAGTATTAGCTCTAGAAACTGTTACTAATCAACAGAGACTGTTGCTCAGCCAAGGCCCTGTTAAATTCCTGAACCTAGAGCAAGGCAGCAAAGACTTAATAGCATTAGGAATAGGTTCGTTTTCTTCCTTTTCCATACCAAAAGGAGGGTGCATATTAGAGGGGGGAATAGAGTAGGCAGTTCCGGCAGTCTGTAATTCCCGAGTACCTCAGAGGGTGCTGTTGCCAGGAACTTAGCAGAAAAAGGGGGCTGCGTCCCGCAATCATTTGAGAGACTCCATGGCAAAAGCCCCATGGCCTCTCCCTGGAGTTGAAGAATGTTACAGGACTCCTCTGTCTCCTTTTTGGTGGATGAAGAAACTCAGAAAGCAACACTTCTGCCAGAACTCTCCAAGATGCCCCCTTTGCTCCCAGTGACTCCATCACTGCCCGGGAAGCTGTCTTTTCTACCAGAGATGTTCGAGATACAGTTAAAAGTCGTGCGGCAGAGAAAAAAGGCAAGAATTGGTTTACAAGGGATGGCAAACAAGAGATACCAGAGCCTTTGGCCCTACCAATACTAAAACAACTCTGTGAAGAGAGTCCTTGCATTTCCTGAGGATTGGCAGAAGCCTTCCTCATGATGCATGTTGCTGTGGGTCTTTTTAGACTGGCAAAACGAGCTGTTGAAGGTTGCTTGATCTGTGCTAAAGCAAACAGCCGAGTTGCAAAGTAACCTGCCGGGGGAGGGAGGCCTTGGGCTGCATGTCCCTTCCAAAGACGCCAGGTGGATTTTCCTGAGATGCCCCAAGTGGCAAGGCTTAATATCTTCTGGTAATCGTATGTCAGCTAGCAAGGTGGCCAGAAGCATTTCCAACTGCTTCAGCAATGACAGGATCAGTTATTAAGGCATTGTTGGAACAAGTCATTCCAAGATAAAGCATTGTAGAAGCAATAGACTCAGATAGGGGAACTCATTTTACAGGAAAGATCCTTCAAGGGGTTTTGGCTTCTTTAGGAATACAATGGAACCTCCATAGGCCCTGGCACCCCCAGAGCTCGGCTCGGGTAGAATACAATGAATAGAGAAATAAACACCTTTTGAAGCTGGTAATAGAAATCAAGATGCCATGGGTAGGGCTTTGGACATTGGCTTTGGCGAGAATGAGGGCCCGACCCAGAAGAGAGATTCAGTTATCTCCCTTTCAATCGTCGTTTGCAATTACCCTGGTAAGTCTCAACCTTGGGGTGGGGGGGGGGGGGGGGAGGGGGGTAGAGGCAAGTGATGTATATTTAAAACCATCTGTGGCCAGGATACTGCTTCTTGTGAAACCCCTTCAACAGGAAGCTCAGCTGGCACAAGCCCCGCCTTTGGACTTTGCTGCTTGTAACATCCAACCGGGAGATTGAGTCCTAGTTAAGGGGTAGAAAGAAGCGCCAATGGTGGTGAAATGGCGTGGCCCATTCCAAGTGTCACTGACCACAGAAACAGCCATCAAGACAGCTGAACACAGGTGGACCCGTCACACTTGGGTCAAGGTCTCTGAAGCCTCAGAGATTTGCACATCTCGGCTGGAGGAGAAAGCCGGGAGGCCGTGACTGACACTCTGCAGGAGCGGGCTGGAGCAGTAGCCAGTGCTTCAACATCAGAGGAAGCCCTGCGTGCCTACCCACAGACCATCTGCTGAAATAGTCTGTATGGGCATCCCTCCTCTAGAATCTCCACTCACTGGGGGGCTAATACTTGCGGCCATTGTTGTACGTTAGGTGGTTTCTGTGTCTTCAATTGCCACAGGTGGTGCAGAAGACAACGTGAAAATTAGACTAGCTAATTAGATCACACTATTAAAACATTTTCCTTAATAATTCTACTTTTATATGGTCAGCTAAGTTTAGGCCAGGAGTGGGAGAATCAATTTGCAGCCTTAGGAGAAGAAGTAGCAAAAGTTTTTAACCTTAGCAATTGCTGGCTCTGTGGAGGGCCAGGAGGATCTGAAGAGTGGCCATGGTTGGCTAGCCCAGCTGAACCTAAGTGGTGGGTCAACACCCGACGTGAGGTCCATACTAGGACAGGATTTTGGGCCGAAGAAGGAAGTCCATGGCCACTTCATTCTTCTCAAAAAGGCACTTATTGCCTAAACAGGACAGGGCATGTCTATGTAGGAAAAGGCGTTTGTCAATTGACTTTCCCTCTGGGTTTAAACAATTGGGTTTCGAGCCCCAATTGCCCTCCTTACAATTGTTCCAAATATCAAGGCAAATGCAATCAAATACCTGTTCGGCTCACTAATGGTAGCTGCGTAAGGTGTTCTTGCCACACTTACCAAAAATATTTGGAAGCCTGTAAAGCAATGGGGAGGAACAAGGGCTTTTTTGACCACCTATTTTTGAGCTGTCCCCACAAAAATTCCACAAGTAGAAGACATGTTGTTTGTGATTATCAGTGGGAATGGCAACACCCGATTGGAACTCAAAGCCTTTTAGTGAGTTCTGCTCCAAATGCAACCAAGCAGCTTGCAGATGTAAAAGTAGATGGGAACCCTGTGTGGGAGCTTGGAAATGCAAATACTGTGACCCTTATGGTGGGGCAACTATTGTTGGAGGACCGTTAGGCCCGGGAATCCTCCTGTATTTTGACCCACCAATTGATGGCCAAGGGTAGGAAGGCCCCTTTGCTAATGGAACATGGGCTTTGAAAGGACATTATTGGATTTGCGGCCAATATGCTTAGCTCAGGCTACCTCCAAACTGGTCAGGGATATGGTATATTTATTAGACCATTGTTCTTTTTGCTACTACAAGTTCAGGGAAATCGCTTAGGAATCAAAATCTGTGATGATTTAATTAGAGAAAAGCAGTCAGCTGATGCAGCCCTGGCTGGAGGGAGCACCCCAATTTGAATGAGATAATTAGGTTACAGGCTGTCTCGGAAATAATTACCAACCAGCCAGCCACAGCTCTTGACCTTCTAGCTGACCAACCCACTTGAACGAGGAAAGCGGTATTTCAACATTGGATGGTATTAGATTATCTGTTAGCAGAAGAAGGAGGAGTTTGTGGGAAATTAAATGACTCGAGCTGCTGTTTGCAAGCAGATGACAGCGGAAATGTGGTCAAACAAATAACAAAGGAAATAACGCCAGCTCATGGACCTGTCCAAATGTTGAAAGGATGGTAATGGGACATGTTTGCATGGTTAACTGGCCAGCTATGGGCTAAATGAATACCATTTCTCCTCTTATATGCTATAGCAACTCTCATCTTTTTACCATGCGTGACACCATGCTGGGTGCAGCTCTTTCAGCAGGTGCTCAAGGGGATGCCGCTAGCAGCCATGCCTACCTGATCCAGAAATGCATACAAAAGGACAGAAAAGGATGTCACTGCAAATAATAGCAAAACCCAAGAAGGCTCCAGAAGAAAAAATTGAATCAATGGTAATTAAGGTTTGTAAAGACAAATACAGATCAAATTAAAAGAGGAGGGATTGAAAGGAGTGAGATGGATGAGTCCTCACAATCAGACCGTGTGAATCGGCCTGTAGACAAGGCTAGGAACTTATGGGTAGTGAAATAACAGAAGAAATGATTAGTTCTCGAGAACTGTTACTAATCATCAGAGACTGTTGATTAATCGAGGCTGTATTAAATTCCTGAACCTAGAGCAAGGCAACAAAGACTTAATATTATTAGGAATGGTTTCTTTTTCTTTCTTTTCGATGCCAAAAGGGGGGGTGCATATTAGAGGGGGGCATAGAGTAGGCAGTTCCGGAAGTCTGTATCTCCCGAATACCTCAGCCAGTGGGGAAAAGGAAGAGGGCGTTGTGGCCGGGAACTTGGCATCAAAAGGGGGCTGCATCCCGCAACCGTTTGACAGACCCCATGGGAAAAGCCCCATGGACTCTCCCTGTAGTCGAAGAATGTTGCAGGACTCCTCTGTCTCCTTTTCGGACATAAACCTCAGGCATCGTGGATTAATTTTCCCTAACGGCAGCGACCTACCGCGTGGTCTCCGTGCTCCTCCCCAGCCCCCCGGGAGGTGTAAAATAGTTCCCGGCGGCTCCCACCGCGCGTTACAGACGGCTGCGCGGCCCCGGGGCTGCCCGCTGTGCTCCCCTGCCCCGCCAGGGCTGCCCGCGGGCTGCGGAGCCACGTCGCCACCGGCGCGGCCAGGGCCGGGGCCCTTCTCGACAGCAGCCGAGGGGCTGCGGAGCGGGCGGCTGCGGGACGAGCAGCTATTTTATGCCGCGCGGTGCTGCCGCCTCCATCTAGCTCTCCATCGCGCCGCCGGCCGCCCCCCGCCTGGCGCGCTCACGCTCGGCCGCGCTCGCCGCCCGCCCAGCCTCGCCGGAAGCTCTCCCGCACGGGCCGTGCCCCGGCTCCGCCTGCGGCTCGGCAGGGCCCGGCCGCACGCGTGCTGCGTGGCTCGTGGCATCCGCGTTGCGCCGCAGGCGACGGGGAAAGCGGGGCGGGCCGGCGCCGCCGTGGTAGCGCGAAGAGAGGAGCGCCCGGGCGGGGCGGCGAGTGGCGCGGCGGTGAGCGCTTCTGCTTCCTGTCGCTCGGCGGCCGCCCACGGCAGGTGCCGTGTGACTCCGCGGAGCGGCCGGGCCGGCCGGGCGGTGCGCGGCCAAGCTTTCGGCCAGCGGCGGCCGCAGCGAGAGGCTGCTGGCACTGCCCGTGCCGGTGGAGAGAGCGGGGATCCGAGGCCGGCCTTCCCAGGGCGACGTGGGGTGGCCGCCTTTGCCGCGCTGCCCTCCCTGCAGCACGTGGCCGATTCCGGCGAACCCGGCGTCCCAGCAGCGGCGCGGGCGGGAGGGAGTGGGGAGCGCGCTCGGTTGCCGTGCCGGCCGCTCCCGCCCAGCGCTGCGCTCCGCCGAGGCGTTTTCCCGCCCGTCCTGGGCGAGACGTAAGGGACGCTGAACTTGGAGCTTGGCTGTCAGTGGCAGCAACTCCCCTCCATTGTCGATGTCTTTTTCCTGCCCTCCGATTCAGCTACCTTGTGGTAGGTGCGATGGTGCTGAACAAGGGCGGTGTCTTGGCACAGTTGCTGGCATAGATGGTGCGAGAGCTCCACGCAAGGAGCTTTGAGTGGCATGTGTGAGGGTAGGAGGGTACGGCACCCATATGTGAAAAACGAGGTTCAC
This sequence comes from Aphelocoma coerulescens, assembly GCF_041296385.1. Taxonomy (NCBI): domain Eukaryota; kingdom Metazoa; phylum Chordata; class Aves; order Passeriformes; family Corvidae; genus Aphelocoma; species Aphelocoma coerulescens. The sequence goes on from NW_027184081.1 coordinate 1,339,131, forward strand.
TCTCCTGTGAGAATTTAAAGCGTTTAATATAAAGACAATAAGAGACACATAAAATAAAGCAAAGGGGTACCGGCCGGGTGCCTTGGCGCTCTGCCAAGAGCACACCTGATGCTGGAGGCGAGTCCTTTTTATACCATTTTTACTGTCTGTTCTTCATTCATATTAAAACTTTTCCTGGAGCTGTTCTGCATGGCCACTCCTTGGTTCCGCCTTTTTAGAGCATGCGTAGTCTTCTGCCTTGTGGTTTTATTTCTCTTGATTCTTGGGGTTGGGCTCGCTAGGCTAGGTAAGAGTCGATGGTAGGGTGGATCTCTTAATTCTCCAGACAGTCAGGGCTGATTGCAGCTTTGGGCCTCTTTGCCCCCCCGGGCAGAGTGGTGATAACGGCTCTCGGACTCTCCTGGCCGCCTGTTCTCCGGTTCTCCGGGCGGAGTAGCCTTTTGGCCCTTTTGTTCCCTGGACAAAGTGTTGATTAGCAGCTCCTTGGGCCTCATCCTCTGTTCGCTTGGAGGTTATCTTACTTGCTCACACTTGCTAACATTCTTGCTAAAGAGAGAAAACTACATCCACACAGCAAAATGCATTTCTAACCTTATATAATATCTACCATTATACTTTGCGAGAAGCCAATATAATATATGTTTATAACAATCCCCCCTTTTCTATTTTATAAATCATTTGGCTTGAGCAATAATTCTTTTTTCTTGGCTTCTAGTGTCCGTTCGTTCTTTTCACAGATTAATTTGGCTTCTTCGAGAGGGTCTTTTATATCACTTTGTCTTTTTAATACCATAATTTTTTGTGCTGTTCCAGACATAGCCAACTTTGGGTCAGTAGGCATTGCCACAACTTGCATGCCTTGAACTACGCTGGTGATTAGCCGAATAAAGCAGGGGATCAAGCAAGGGAGAAATATTAGACCAGCTGTAGCACATAAGAGGAAGAAACCTAGCTTCTTCCACCATTCTTTCCCCAATATGCCATCCCACCAGTTAGCAGACATCATTGATTCCCATTTTTGGACTGGTACATGGGCTATTTTTCTGATATTGTTGGCGATATCTAGAAGGGCATCCCCATTGTCATCAATTTTTAAACAACAATCCGATGTATTGAACTTCCAGCACACACCCCCTTCTTCAGCCAGTAAATAGTCTAAAGCCAGCCTATTTTGATATATTGCAGCTCTGGTTTGGCATTGCTGGCTGACTATTAATTCCATAGCCCCGGCTGTTTCATTGGTTATGATTTCTACAAGAGCTTGGAGTCTGATGATACGATTCAGCATGTAAATTGGGGTTCGATATCCCCAACTTCCATCTTGTGCCCAGGTAGCTGGCCCATATGTTTCTAATATTCGTTCAGGGGGCCATTCCTCATCTTTCCATTTTTGGAATCCTCCAATTAAATCTCTTTTATTTCTTTTGAAGTCTTCATAGACAGGTATTCCTAATTGATCTCCCTCTGGTTCTGGTAGAAGGAAAAACCCTGGTTGAATGATTCCTAGTGTACAACTCCCTTCCCAATGTGAAGGGAGTCTTGGGTATGCCCTTTTCCCACATATCCAAAATAAGCCATCTGGTGCTTTCCAATAAGCACCTTCTTGATGATTTATATTCTCCCAAAATTTGGATATTTCTGGGATTCCAAAATAAGGATTTTTTCCTACACTGAAAGAGTCCAACTTCATTATCGTATACACAGTCTTTTCCTTTTTTCTGAGCCCAATACCAAGTTGGTTTTTCTGGGACCCACCACGCTGGAGTTTTGTTACTCACTTTATACCTTTTACAGGGAGTGTTTCCTACTTCATTAAGAAAGTTTTTCCCAGTTCGCCAGAGGCATTCTTCCCCTATCACTGTTGAACTTAAAATCCACCCCTCAGGTCAGTTCCCCCCTCTTATATTTGTCCAGTTCCATTTAAGGAGTTCTACCGGGCCTAGGCTGCTACCTTTCCATGGCCATTCTTCTGCCATTAAAGCTCCTCCACAGACCCAACAGTTGGTTATGTTAAGTTCTTTACCTATCCTCTCCCCCAATTCTACAAACAGGTTTTTTCCTAACCTTGGGGTTTTTTCCTCTTTTAACTGTTGTTTGAGCTTTGCATACAGGTCCTGGCGTGAGGTGAATATAGGGCGAGGTTGCTGTGCTGGCTTTGTATCTTTACTTACCACTTGTTCTTTTACCAAATCTTGGACTGTTCCCCTGGTGGCAGCTGTGAAGCAAATCCATTTTTCTCCTTTTGGACAATTACTTCCTAGTCTGTTTCCACTTGTTCCCAAATTTTCTGTAATCTAATATTTTTCCCCTTTATGCATGCAAATACCTAATTTGGACGAGTCATAACAGTGACTGTTGATATGGATATGAGTAATAAGAAAGAAGCCCCGGTGTCTTTCCATGTAGAGCTTTCGATAGCATTTGTAACATGGTCTTGCCGGTGTCCCGAAAGGGACCAGGATAAGTGACAAAAGAAGGAATAACAGAGGTCCGGCATGGCTTATACTCCCACCTCCCTTGCCTATGAGGTTGCAACCCATGGCAGGTGTATTGGATCTTCTCGGTGGCGAGTACAGTGGCCAACCCGGTCTTGCCCTCTATTTCCTTGTCGCTTCCTTTGTAGCTTTTAGGCAAATTTCTTTTGGTACTTATTTTAACTGTAGTATCTTATCGTATCTTAGGTGTTTCCCATTCAACAGGCACTAGTAATTCCCATCTGCAGAGCAAAGTTATTACTTTTGTTGCTTATGATTTTGTCTGGATAGGGGGTTGACTTTGTGCTTGACACCTTTTACAACTAGGGTGTCGATGGTGTGGAATGCCGATTTCCCTCCAGATTAATTACTTATATTTGACCTGGCTGGCATGCCCCGTGTTAGAATGATTCAAACAGGGTATATGATGTGGCACTGATGGAAGTTGTGATTCCCCCCCTTCTTAATACAAGTCACAGGCTAGAATCAGAACATGAGAGTTCCCTGTTTGATACAGTCCCAACCCTTCCTGTTTGAAGTGAGAATATTCTTCTCCACGATGTCCCAGAATTTGTCCAGGGGCCACTGATATCAATTTGGCTTTCACTTCTCAGTTAGGTGTGATTCTTTGCATATCCCTTGGATTATTTAGATTGTTCTAGTTCATTGTCACCTGGCCTCCGTTTAAGAATCAATTTGGTATCACCTGGTTTGGATATTACAGTCCACTCTTCAGGTTCTTTTACAGGTCCTTTGATTCTGCTGGTCCTTTGATCCACCCTCGTTCCTTGGTCCGGATTGCGGCCTCAGTCGTCAGCAGTACCTGAAAAGGACCGTCCCATTGTGGAGTCAAAGATTGTTCTTTCCATGTTTTTACTAGTACCCATTCCCCTGGATGGATATTATGAATTTTGAACTCCAAAGTTGTGGTTTGAGGGATCATTCCTTTCAGCCGCAAATTTTCAAGTGTTCTGGCAATTGTGGTGACGTATTTTTTGACACTTACTTCTCCTACTTCATAAGTGGCTGTTTCATGTTGAGTGGTAAGGAAGGGTAATCCGAACATCATCTCGTAAGGAGATACTCCCAGGTCTGACCTGGGCTGTGTTCGGACTCTCAACAGAGCCAAAGGTAAGCATTTGACCCATGACATTTGAGTTTCAATCATTAATTTTGTTAAAGTTTTTTTCAAAGTCTGGTTCATTCTTTCTACTCGGCCTGAACTTTGTGGGTGCCAGGGGGTATGTAATTCCCATTTTATTCCCAAGGCTTGAGTTATTTGTTGTAAGAGTTTGGATGTAAAATGTGTTCCTCTATCTGAGTCTATTTTATTAACCATTCCATATCTGGGAATAATTTGTTCCAGAAGGGTTTTGCATACTATGTTAGCTGTAGCTCTAGTAGCAGGAACTGCTTCTACCCAATGAGTTAGGTGGTCTACTATTACTAATAGGAACTTCCATCTCTGTACTTGAGGAAGTTCAGTGAAATCTACTTGGATACTTTGGAATGGTCGCAGAGCTAACTCGCGGCCTCCTAATGTTGTTTTTCTCATTATTTTCCTATTCACTCTTTGGCAAGTTATACAGTTCCCAAAGATTCCAATACACCCATAATTTCTTAGAAAATGATCACACAAAGCTTGAGTACCCCAATGAGTTTTTTGATGCATATCTTCTAATATTCTCTTAGTGAGTGGCTTATTAAGTAACTGTCTCCCATCAGGGAGTTTCCATTTTCCAGATTGATCTTGTTCTCCCCCTATCTTAAATAATTCTTTTTCTTCTTCTTTACTAAATCTGGGGATTTCCAATTCTCCCCTTTCTGGGGTCAGGATTAACATAATTCGTTCGGTCCCATTTTCTGCTGCATCTTTGGCTTCTTGGTCTGCTAGATTATTCCCTCTTATTTCTGGGGTCATCCCTTTTTGGTGTCCTTTGATATGCACTACGGCTATTTCTTCAGGCAATTTTAATGCCTCCAACACTTCTGAAATCAGGCCTTCATGTATCAGTTCCTTCCCCTTTGAATTTAGTAAACCTCTTTCTTCCCAGATCTTCCCAAAGGTATGTACTACCCCAAAGGCATACTTTGAATCAGTATAGATGGTCCCCTTTTTGTGTGCTAAATGCTCCAGTGCTCTCTTTAGAGCGTATAATTCACAAGATTGCGCCGACCAATTTGAAGGTAGTTTTCCTTTTTCGATGGTCTGCATATTTATCCCATCGACTAAGGCATATCCTGACATTCTTTTTCCTTGCAAGCATCTGGATGAACCATCCACATATATTCTTTCCCCTTCTAAGAGGGCTTGTTCTGCTAGATCTTCCCGAACTTTTGTTTGGTATTGAATATTTCTAAGCAATCATGTGCCAGGTCATCTTTTGGTTCTCCATACAGGAATTGGGCCGGATTGAGGCTTTTGCTTGTTTCTATAGTTAGACCATTACTGTCAATCAGAATTGCTTCATATTTTAATATCCTGGAGTCTCTTAACCATTTTTCAGCTTTTTGATTTAGCACATTCCGGACCGCATGGGGTGTGTATACAATCAGTTTACTTCCAAAGGTGAGCTTACGGCTCTCCTCCACCAAAATAGCAGTAGCTGCTATGGCTTGAATGCATACTGGCTAGCCACGGCTTACTGGGTCCAATAGTTTAGATAAATAAGCTATTGGTCTTCTCACCCCTCCCCATTCCTGGACTAATACACCATGAGCTACTCCATTTTCTGCATTCACATATAAGTGAAAGGGTTTTTCTAGTGAGGGTAAGCTTAGGGCTGGTACCGAGGCTAGTTTCAACTTCAGTTTTTCTAATTTATTATCATCATCTTTGGTGCATTGTATATTGTCTCCCCCTGTTAATTTTTCATATAAAAATTTTACTGCTTGTGTATATCCTTCAATCCATAGTCTGCAATATCCCAGTAGCCCCAGCAGTCTCCTAACCTCCTTTTTTGAAGAGGGAGGAGGGAGGGATAAAATCCCTGTAATTCTTTCAGGACTTAGTTTTCGGCTACCTTTGCTTATCAGGTGGCCGAGATATTTTACTTCTGATTCCACAAACTGTAATTTCCCTTTTGATGCCCTTAGTCCCTTTTCCCCAAGAAAATTTAGAAGCTTTATAGTAGCTTCTTTGACTTTAATTTCATCTTCTCCTGATATTAGAAGATCATCTACATATTGGATAATTTGTATTCCTGGGGGAATGGGGAAGGTTTGTAATATTTCTCCCAAGGCTTGCCCAAATAAATTTGGGGCCTCACAATACCCCTGTGGCACTTTAGTCCACCTCAGTTGGTTCTTTTTCCCTGTGTTTGGATCTTCCCATTCAAAGGCAAAAATATTTCGGCTTTCCTCTGCCAGTGGGCAGGCCCAAAAGGCATCTTTAAGATCCACCACACTAAACCACTGATGTTGAGGTGGAATTTTGCTTAAAAGAGTGTAGGGATTTGCCGTTGTGTCCTCTGGGAACAGTTCCCACTCAGCCCGGTCAGCTCGGGACACAGCAGGCAACGGGGGCCAGCCTCTGATATCGGAGGGATCAAAGGTCTGGCTCGTGGGTCCTTCCAAGGGACCGCGGCGATAAAGGCAGACGGCGGAGGAAAGGGGGCAGGCTCAGAGTTGGGTTAAATCCAGAAAGTTTATTGGCCCTCCGGACGGGGGGACCTCAACCACCAGGGGTGCCCAACCCAGAGCACCTGCAGATCGCGCGCCGGGGCATTTTATGGCGGGGGGGGCATGGGGGGGGGGGGTGTACAGAACAACCAACCAGGGAAGGGAAGGGTGCGGCAAGCAGAACGAGGGACACATAAGGGAACCAACTATAACAGGGGAAGGGAGGGACTCCTTTCCCAGGACTAATCACCTGGCCCCCTGGCTAGAACTTTCCAGAAGCCTGGGAGGGGTGGCAGAGTGACAGACAGGGTCCTGGGAGGAGATAAAAATGACAGACAGGGTGATTTAAAGGAAACAGGGGGGGGTGCCAACTGGGGTACACCAAACTTACAGAACATAGGGGGGAGACCCGGACTGAACTAAACAAACACACTCCCACAGGGATTAGGAACCATAGGGTAGCAGGCCCGTGTTCTTTTGTTTACTTCTCTTAAATCTTGCACTAATCTATAATTTCCATCAGATTTCTTTACTGGGAGAATAGGGGTATTATGAGGGGATTTACAAGGTTCTAGTGTCCCATCCTTTATTAATTCTTCTATCACTGGTTTTAAGCCTTTTCTCCCTTCTAAAGATATAGGGTACTGACGTACACGAATGGGACATTCTTGTTTTTCAATTGTGACCCTTATGGGGTCAATATCTAGTCCACCCCTATTCCCTTCCCCAGCCCAAACCTCTCTGTTAATTTTGCTTTCATCTTCTTGGCTAAGTTTTAACACTTTGGCTGTCATTTTCCCTTCTTCTGGTATGACTCCAATCCCCAGTTGGATTTGTAAATCCCTTCCCAATAAATTGCTGCCAGCCCCAGGAACTAACAAAACATCCCCTATCCCTATTTTTGTTTCCCCTTCAATAACCACATCTTTAATGACAGGGACTTGAAATCCTTCCCCCTTTGCTCCTGTTACTTTTACCATATCATTACTCACATCACACCCTTTTGGAATATTCATCACACAAGTCCTTTCTGCCCCAGTGTCAACTATAAATTCTAATACTTCCTCTTGGGGGCCTACTTTTAAAGTTATCAAAGGCTCCAGATGGTATTTATCCCCCCAAAAAGAGAGCCCATGACTTTCCTATTGTTCTTCTGTGTGTGTTTCTTGAAATATTTTCAGATCCCTCCTCAGGTGGGGGCATTCTCTTTTATAATGCCCTTCTTCCTTGCAATAAAAACAGGCATCCCTGGGTTGTTCTTGGAATCTTAATTGTACTGAGGTTTTATTTTTCTCTTTTCCACCATTTCTGAATCTTGAATGTTTAGGAGTGTTACCTGAGGGCTTTAGATTTTTTTGGAAGGTACTCTCTCGCATAGTGGCTATCATGATCTTTGCTTCCACTTTGGCTTTTTCTTCATCCCTCCGGACATATATATATCTTTTGAGCTTCCCTTACTAGGTCTTGTAATGGTTTCTCATACCAGTCTTCTATTTTTTCCAATTTTTTCCTAATATCTGGCCAGGCATGAGTGACAAAGTTAACTCTTAGCAGGGCTTGCCCTGCTAGGGACTCTGGGTCTATCCCAGAATATTGTTTCATATTCTTTCGGAGCCTCTCCAGCCACTCAGTCGGGGTTTCTTCCTTCCCTTGCTGCCCCTCAAAGGCCTTTCTGACATTTTGTCCTCGGGGTGCCGCCTCTTTTATTCCCTTGATTATCAAATTACGATAATCATTCATATGTCCCCTCCCAGCTTCATTATTTTGGTTCCAGTTAGGAGGTGTAATGGGCATTTTCTGATCCCTGGGTGGACCTTGTTGGTTTTCTCTTTCCCAAATTTTTATTCCAGCAATTCTAATCATTTCTCTTTCTTCTTGGGAGAATATTATTTTCATGATTGATTGCATTTCTTCCCAAGTGAAAATGTTGGGACCTAAGAACTGGTCCAACTGCTCAGCTGTACCTATGGGGTCTTCTAATAATCCTTTAATTTCTTTTTTGAAATTCCTAACCTCTGTAGAGGTTAGAGGAGCATTTACAAAGCCCGTTCCCCCTCCTCCCATAGGTACTTCTCTTAATGGAAATAAATGAATTTCTCGGCTTCCCTCTGTTTGTTTAGCAATGGAGGGATTGTTGGGCTGCCTCTGAGCCTTAATGGCACCTCTTGTATTCTGGTATGGTGCTCCTTCGTTAAGAAGAGGGTTTATTTGGGAAGAAAGCACCGAACTCCCCTGGGGAGGAGGGGCAGATTCAAAGTCTGGCGCTGAAGCCGAATATTCTGTGGTGCAGAGGGTGGGGGTGGGGTATGGCAGTGAAGCCAAATATTCCGGAGCACAGGAGGTGGGGGCCGGCTCTGAAGCCGGGTTTCTCAAGGCAGGAGAGGTGGGGGCTGGAGCCGGGACGTGTGACGTTTCCCTTGATTCAATTGAGGGTGCTGGGATTCCCGAGATATACGGGAAGGGCGGGATCCCCGGCATGGGCGGGGGCAGGGCTCCCCCCCCGCTCCATTGGGGCGGGAGGGCTGCCGGGGGAAAGGCCCCCGGTGCGGGCGGAGGGGGGGCTGGAGGGGGAAGCCCCGGAGCCAGGGGGAGGAGGGGGGAGGCAGCTTCTGATACTGGCGGCGGAGGAAACCCCGGAGCTGGGAGGAGGGGTGCAGCTTCTAGTGCTGGCGGTGGAGGCAATACTTCTAAAGGGTCCCAGCCTTTTTTCTCTTCTGTTTGCTTTTCCTCTGGGGTTTCTGATAGTTTAAAGACTTTGGTTCCCAGAGGTTTTGTAATTCCTGTCCAGCAAGAAGCATATTCTCTCTCCTCAGGGTGAGATGGCTCTTTTGAATTTACAAATACATTTAGAGCCTGGAAAATCCATGCCTCATCAGACCCATATTTTGGCCAGTACACATGATTATCCCCCCCTTTGAAATACTAATTCATTCCTTTAAAACACCAATCTTCCCTGCTGTAAAATACTACCCACCCTTTCACAGTACAAAAACCAAAAAAATTTACTATAGCCCACCTTCCCCAAAAACAAAGTTAACTTCTAATTACACAGTTTTTCATTCACACATTCACTCTTTTTAATATTTGTTCACTCTTTCATTCTTACAACAGAATAATAAGGTACCTCTTTCAAGTCACTTGTTAGTATCCACCCATGGGTATGATATAATCCTTAGGATTCTGGGTGCTCTTGGATTTCCCTCAACCCAGCATTGCTAGCATCCAACCCCCCAACTTCTCTTGGGGTACTTTTAGGCCCTGGGTGCTCTTGGAGTTTTCCTCAACCCAGCATATGGGGGGGGGGGGGGGTAGCTCCCACTTTGCAACCCCTTCCCTGGGACCCCGTCCCAGTCACCCCGGGAGATTCTTTCACTCCTCTTATCTCTCGCTTCGTCTCCTGGCTGGCCGCTGTTCTCGCGAACAAGACGGAGCCGCAGCACTCAGAGACTGCCACACTCGCTTCGCAGATCTGGGGGCAACCAGCCCGCGTCTCATTCATGTGAGGAATGAGACAACTCTTAGTTAAAAATTAAAACAATTTATTAAAAACGGAAAAGTGAAAAAAAATTAAAAATTTGGGATCCTATGGCTCGGTAGATGGTATGCCCCAGGAGTGCAGGGATTTTTGATCTTCTGGCTGAAACAGCACTGAACCTCAGGTAGAGAAAAAGGGCTTGCAGTGCTAGGCTGGCCTTTGGCCGGCCCAAAAGCCAAAAAAAAATTACTAAAAGTTCCTTGATAGGAATACGCCTTCCCAGCACTGAACTCCACCTCAGCAAGGCTGGAGAGAAGGGGCGTGCCTTTCTCGTGCTCCCTGTTTTATAGTGTCTTTGCTCCACCCACAGCCCACCCACAGCCCACCCCTTCGGTTCAAGGTGATTGGTGTTTTCCCTTTGACAGATTATCTCTGTCCACCAATGGCTCATCCTTGTCAGAGGGGTGGTACTAGTTGAGATAAGGGTCATTAAAATTCAGGTTGCCATAGAGCTTACAGGGTAATGGCTATGGGGGCTGGGCTGTTTGTTGGAACTGGGGTTTTGAAATCTGCCTTGGAACCAAAGTACAAGTAAAAACACCTAAAAAAAGTACTAAAATACATCCAACATCTTAAAACACTTGTAAAAGTATACAGTAAACACAGGAAGGATAACTCTTATGGTGTACAAGTGATTAATGTTTGAAAAGGGATTCTAACTGGGGAACTTTTAACTGGGGATTTTTTTTTTTTTTTTTACTGGGAAGGGTGCAAACAAACTGCTTTGAACAAGTGAAAACCATAATCATAAAACTTGATTTGTGTACCTGGGCTGATGGGTTAATTTTAACATTCAATTTTAAAATATTTAACTCAAAATTAATTAATTAAAACACTTAATATGCAAAGACCAAGCACAAATAGGGATTTCATGTATGACCATTCACACACACTCATCTCCCGTAACCACCCACTTTTTCTTTGGACAATACTTACCAGTCCTGTTTCTTTTCCAGTGTCTGTGGGATTTTTGTCGAGAGCGCTCTCTTTCATTTGCTTTATTTTTGTGTCTTTCTTGTCCTCCGGGTATTGCCCTGCTGCCACCAAATCGCGCCAGAGGATGCTAAGCAAAGGTCCTGCCAACTTGGGCGGGAGGCGCCTTACCCTTGCTTCTTGAATCCTCCCACGCTTTTCAGAGGCGAGGTGTAGATCCGGGACGAGCCCCCAATTGTGAAAAACGAGGTTCACTCTCCTGTGAGAATTTAAAGAGTTTAATATAAAGACAATAAGAGAAGGTTCACTCTCCTGTGAGAATTTAAAGCGTTTAATATAAAGACAATAAGAGACACATAAAATAAAGCAAAGGGGTAACGGCCGGGTGCCTTGGCGCTCTGCCAAGAGCACACCTGATGCTAGAGGCGAGTCCTTTTTATACCATTTTTACTGTCTGTTCTTCATTCATATTAAAACTTTTCCTGGAGCTGTTCTGCATGGCCACTCCTTGGTTCCGCCTTTTTAGAGCATGCGTAGTCTTCTGCCTTGTGGTTTTATTTCTCTTGATTCTTGGGGTTGGGCCCACTAGGCTAGGTAAGAGTCGATGGTAGGGTGGATCTCTTAATTCTCCAGACAGTCAGGGCTGATTGCAGCTTTGGGCCTCTTTGCCCCCCCGGGCAGAGTGGTGATAACGGCTCTCGGACTCTCCTGGCCGCCTGTTCTCCGGTTCTCCGGGCGGAGTAGCCTTTTGGCCCTTTTGTTCCCTGGACAAAGTGTTGATTAGCAGCTCCTTGGGCCTCATCCTCTGTTCGCTTGGAGGTTATCTTACTTGCTCACACTTGCTAACATTCTTGCTAAAGAGAGAAAACTACATCCACACAGCAAAAAGCATTTCTAACATTATATAATATCTACCTTTATACTTTGCGAGAAGCCAATATAATATATGTTTATAACACATAGCTGAAGGCAAAAAAGGTCGGGGCATGTCATCAGCCGCAGTCGTGCTAAGTTGTTCATCTTTGCAAACTGCTTGCCGAGTTGTTCCTTTCTTAGGTAATGGGGGTTTGTATCAACCAGAACTGCATATGGTCAGTATTTGCAGAGAAGGCTACTTGGACTGTTGTTGAAGTGAGTGTAGCAGTTTCTATGGCATTCTGCACAAAAAGTGACAGGTCTCTCTGTGTTCCCCAATTCTTAACAAAGATGAAGTTAGCAAACCCCTGAAAAGAGGTTTTGCAAAACTTCAGGGATTTTTTCCTACTAGTACTGTAGAGACAACCATCGTCACCTTGTCTTTCCAAAAGTGAAGGTTACCGATTTTTGTCCAAGAGCATCAAGTGCTTTTGATCAGCGTTTGTGTGCATGCATTAGCCTTGTTCTTGTTCTTCCTTGGAGAACTTTTACAGTACTCAGATGATCTGTGTAGGCTGCAGACTGCAGGGGTGAACTTCAAGGCTTCCAGCAGAAGGGAGATGCTGTCCACGTTTTGGTTTCTCCTTAGTCTGAACCTTCAATGTCCAATAACGCAGCGTTTGGTGCTCGAGGCACCGACTCTGGCGTGCCCCAGGTCAGAGACAGTCCAGCTGCGTTACCTCCACGCGTCGCTGAAGCGACTTCGGGATCAGGAAAAGAGCTGCTTGCTGGGCTAGCTAGCTGGCTTCTCTGCAGAGGGAAACACGGCAGGAGCCGATGATGTCGGCTCACGTTAGCTCAGAGACAAAGGAAGAGAGAGGCTGTTCAGGTCTGGCTTCTAACAGGTTTAATGCGATAGGATGATGATGAGGTCGGATTGATGGGAATCCGCTCCTTGGAGCCTTGTCCTCAGTTTTATAGGGAATTTGAAAACCCCCTGTAACTATTCCTGAAAAGACCTGCCTTGCTAAATTAGTGCCTTTTAAGTCTTGTGTCCCCAGGATAGAACAACAAACTCACAAAGATAACGGCAGTGGATCTACGGGACTTCCGCAGGCCTTCTGGGCTGCAGACATCTCTGACCAAAGGCCACAGATGACATGTACCCTGATCCTGCTGAACGCCCGTCCGCCCTGGACTCAGCTTCGAGGTTTGATTGATACTGGTGCTGATGCAACTATCATCTCCTTCTCTGCGTGGCTTCCCTCATGGCCTTTACCCCCCGTGGGATCGGCCATCGCAGGATTAGGAGGAACCACACAGAGCTATTGAAGCGAACGGCCTGTGATGGTGAAGGACTCAGAGGGGCACACAGCTACAATTAGGCCTTATGTTACTACCACTTCCCTTAACCTTTGGGGACCGGGTTGTGTTGGCAGCCTGGGGCATACGGATTGGGACAAATTTTTAGCAGGGGTCACTGTGCGCAAGGGTGCACAGTATCCTACACTGCCTTTGCAGTGGTTGATTAACACACCAATCCGAGTCAGACTCTGCTTAGTTGAATTAAGGGCTGTTATCACGACTTTTCAACAATTCTCACAGGAACCTTTGAATTCGGTTACTGAAGCCGACTAGCAAAAGCTCGTATACAATTAATCAGCTTATGGTACCACAAAATTCAAAGAATCCTGTTATTCTGAATCACTTTCTCTCATTGCAATCTGCAGGCAAGAGACAACTGCCCTGGGCAAAAGTCTGGGTGTGGAATTTACTCACTAACCAGTGGGAAGGCCCGCGGGAGCTTATCGTTTGGGGTCGTGGGTATGCTTGCATTTCTACAGATACTGGGGTACGGTGGCTACCTGCAAAATGTGTTTGCCCTGCCCTACGGCACCAGAGGCAGAACAGGCAACCTCCAAATGATGACCAGAACGCCAACCATCCAAATGGCGACCAGAATGTAGATCATCAGCCTAATGACTCTTCTGATGATGACCAAGATGTTGACCATCAGGCAGATGGTCCTTCTACAAGCAGAGACTGGGATGGTCCTTCCACAGGCAGAGACTGAACTTTAAATTTCTTGTTATGGAGTCAGATAGGTAAAGCCTTAAGGACATATTTAGAATTAATAACTGATGTAAATTTCTATTTAGGATTAATAGTGGAGTTGTTATCTTATCAAACAAAAAGGGGGAATGGTAGATACAAAAATGCTGCTCGCGAGGATTTTCTTGCTATTTTCTAAGTCCGTGAGAGACTTTTCTCTCTCACAGAAGAGGTAGCAGAGTATGTAAACAACCAAGCCACCTGCAACCTTGAAAAGTCTTGTTTATGGTCTAGTAGAAAAATATTTTGACAATGGATGGTTTAGGATTTTAGCCAATCACCCCAAGGGGGGGGCTGATCCTTTGTCCAATTAGACTATGAAGAAAAAAGTCTATAAAAGAGTTTGTAAAATAATTAAAGGAATAAATCTTGCTGCACAATTCCTGCCTGCTGGATCTTCTCTCCTCCTCCTCCCTATGGCTGCGGGACACGGTGATACACCCTAGGGCCCAGGCCTGCGGTAATAGACCAGAATTACAAGTGAACTGCAACACAAGCAGCTAACACATTCCTCCTGTGATAAATGAGTGAACGATAAATATTGTCTTTCGCATATATGATTTTAACATTTAGAAGTGATAATGTACTATGTAGAAATAGTGTTAAGGTAAAATATAGGTAAGTAAAAACAAGACTAGAGTAAATTGTAACTTCGAAAGAGTGGTAACATGTTGGGAAACGTAGGAATAAACACATGATCATAAATGTCCTTTAGGTTGAGAAATTACAGAGGTAGAAACCAAGACATCTTCAAGAAACAAAGAAGATAAACCGCATGCATCCCAGGAAGTCTGTTATCAAAACTCACACCTCCCAAAGAAACTGTCAACTACAAATTAGGTTGGAGACTGAGGAGGCACCGGAGGGGGGTGCCTGCCTTCAGTTCTGGAGCTATCCAGAGGACCGAGGCGGCAGTGTGCTGGCGTGTGCTGGCGCAAGGGGGCAGAGACGAAGGGGGGAAAGTTGAGTGAAGTGTAAATTACTTTCTGGGTGAAAGGACTATGTTTAAAGAAGTACTCAAGTTCACAGTAAAATGAATGGAGCCACGCCTCTAGCAATATTGCTAAGTGCTCCCGTGCCGTGATATGCCTTTGTTCTACTAATAAATGCTCAATATTATGCTGCTGAAAATTCCACTTGTGAATTCATCTTTCTCACTTCTTCCCTTAAAATCAGTTCTAAGAATTTAGTGTGAAATACATTTAGGCTTGGTCCACAGTCATTTTAGTTCAAATAAACACATCTAAATGTTTTCCATCTTTCCCATTAAAGGATATTGGTTTGGGCTCATTCTTTCAGCATTTTGCCAGCGATATGCTCAATGCTATTTCCTTAGGAATGAAAGCTGTTGCATGATATTACAAAGTGTTTGGCGAAACCTTTACCATGACTCTCAAGTCGCAACATGCCAGATAATCATTGGTTTTCAAAGCTGCTTGCAGATATAAGGAAAGCATCAAAGGTTTATGCATGAATCAGCATCCCCTTGTCACAACGTCACGCTGCAGTGATCCTTGCAGAGCTCTAAGACTGGATTTAAAGGAGAAAAGCTCAACACTGGCTCTTGAGCCAGCAGGATGAAACATCCAAGATTGTACATATATTGCTTCTGTGCTAAAACTACTGTATGAAAACGTGTTACCATTATGGCAGTTGTGAGGAATGAGACAACTCTTAGTAAAAATTAAAATAATTTATTAAAAACGGAAAAATTGAAAAATTACAAAAATTACCAAAATATAAAAATTTGGGATCCTAGTGGCTCAGGAGGTATGCCCCAGGAGCGCAGGGATTAGAGATCTTCAGGCTTAGACAGCACTGAACCTCTGGTGGAAGAACTTGCAGTGCTGGGCTGACTTTTAGCTAATCCAAAAGTCAAAGGTAAAAATTATTAAAGGCTCCTTAATAGGAGTAAGGCTTAAGTACCCAGCACTGGTGTCCACTACAGTTGATCTGCACTGGTCTCTGCGCAGCTCTGACGCCTGCCTCGTGGTTTTATAGTGCCTTTGCTCCGCCCCGGTCCGCCCACAGCACACCCCTGTGGTCTAAAGTGATTGGTGCTTTCCTTTTGACAGATCATCTCTGTCTACCAATAGCTCGTCGTTGTCAGGGGGGTAGTAACAGCTGAAGTAAGGGTGGTAACATGCCTTCATTAAGATTCAGGTTGCTATGGAGCTTACTTGCAGAATAACGGCTATGGGGCTAAAAATAGCAATTGGCTGTTAGAAACTGGGGTTTTGGAGTTAGTCCCGAGACTAAAGTGCAAAGCAAAAACCTCAAAAAAAAATTAAAATACATCTAATACCTCTTAAAACACTTATAAAAGTAGACAATTAACATAGGAAAAACAACTCTTACAGTGTACAAGTGGTTTAAAGTTTGAAAAAGGGATTTTTAACTAGGAAACTTTTAACTGGGAATTTTAACTGGGACTGGTACAAACTGCTTTGAACAAGTGAAAACACTAATAATAAAGCTTGATTTTTGTACCTGGGTTGATGGGTTAACTTTATCATTCAATTAAAAGAACTGTTTAATTCAAAATTAACTAATTAAGGCACTTAACATGCAAAGACCAAGCTAAATAGGGATTTCATGTATGACAGCAGTTTTATAGTACTCCATAGGAGACATCTCTTTAAATGACTCTAAGATCCTTTCAGCGCTAAAATTGAGAAGGGGGTTGATCCATAGTTAACTCATGTAAACACGAGTGAACTACTAAGAGACAGCAAATGTTAATCACGAAACCTAAGCAGCAGGCTTCGCCTTAATCTTGTCAAGATAAGAGGAAGAGGATCTTTTGAAAACCAGCACAGAGATCGCTGAATCATCCAGCGAAGAACTGCGCATGCTCCAGAAAGAAAGGTAAAAAGTGCATTGTGACGAAGACTGCTGATCTTCATCAGAAAGACCCCCGAGGAAGAAGAGGAGCCTTCCTCAGTGCACCCATCAGCGTACACAGCACATGCATGGCACGTATGCTAATGATATTAATGACTTCCGAGAAGTAATTTCTAGAACCACTCCTATCCCAAGAATTGTGATGAATATTCATAATTTTTACACATAATGCTGGACTGTATGGCGTGCTCTGTGTGTGTCTGTCTGTGTGTGTGTGTATGTGTGTTAGGAGTGATCCCCCACGCACCCAGCACCGAATAAAGCAAATACCTGCTTCTCTGACTCTGAAGCATCTCTAGGCCTGGTTTTGGGCAATTCAAAATAGGTGAATACACATTACAACTACCCCTGAAGTTGTTGCGTAGGCAGATTTAAGAGGAAAGGATTTCATCTTCATCGCTCTCCTTCTTTCTTGATTTGACAGAATTAAGAACTTGTAAAAAATCTGATATCACTGATGCTCACCACTCCTCCAATTAGACTACGCTCACTTAGACAACGAAGTCAGGAGCTTTGGATAGCTCCCGCTTCTGCCCTAGGAATTGCTTCCGGTGCTGTACCTTTGCTCCAGCTGCGAAACCAAACCAGCAGAACCAAGGAAGTTCTCTCTGAATGAACCATTGCTCTTGAAAGCTACAACGGTAGCCATGGCAGTGAACACTGCTCTTCACTGGGCCATTCCTCTGAAAAAAAACATGCACCACCTCTCAACCTAAACCGTTAAGCCTCCTGCTGATGCTGACTGACAAAGCGTCCAACTGCAGTTAGATTCCAACAGCTACTTCCAATGACCTGTCAACAGAGCTTTGCAGACTTGCAACAGTCCAACAAACTAAAGGGGCTATGCTTCATGGCTGTTTTTCAAACATCATTGACTTATGTCCCTTTGCCAGCTTAAGTGAAGGTGGCCCGTCCACCTTGGTCAAAGTCAGCAGAATTTTGGCCCAATTTGTTGTTATGCAACACATCATGACATGATCTCTAGGTGTTGATGCAAAATTCCCGCTGAAGTGCATGTCATTACATGACTTAAGGCTACCTACTCACAGAGTGTCCACTCCACTGCCACACCCATTTTCTGGCCACCTTGAAATGACTGAGCTGTCTTACTGTTTCCAACATTCCTCAGGGGTACGTGACCACCATCTCCTCCTTTCTGAAGTTTAGGAACCTAATTTAAAAGTAGTACCAGCAATACCAGTTTATGTAAAATCCATTTGCTCCATCAACAAACTCCGAGCAAGTGCTGATAATTAGTTTCAAGACTTCTACATATATTTCCAGTGAGCTTTCTGTTTGCTTGTTTGTTTTTAAAGCAGATGGAGTAGGGCGATGTTTCCCTGAGGCTACCAGGGCTGCGAGGCAGGCAGGCAGAGCCCTGGCATGGGTGGCACAGGGGACCCCGGGCGCTGACGGCTGCCACCAGCGCAGGCCAGCTGGGGACTGGCAGGCAGGGCTGCACCCCGTGTCTGCCACCACAGCTGCAGCTTCTGCAGCCTGAAACACAGCTGGCTCAGGGGTTTAAATCAAGAGCCAAAATATTTTGCTGCTCAATTTGGGGCAGAGAAAGGTCATCACTTCTAGCATGGCATAAGCCTGCCACTACATTTCTGTGAAGGAAAATTACCTTGTTGGAGTGAAACTCCTGGGTAAAATACTGAAGCGCTTTCAGATTCATATTATCTGACATTTCTGTGACCTTCTTTTATATCTGCATTGTTTCATACTGCTGATTTTGGGCACAAGTTCTTTGTACACTATTCTGGAAACAAAAAAGTAACCCAAAAACAACACCCACCCCTCTCCCACCATCACTCCTTCCCCAGCCCCAACCCTAAGAAAACCAACCTGCAGAATGCTCAGGATTTCAAATGAGAACAAGCATAGATGGGACATCAAAAGATGGATTCTCCTTAGACATTGGTGCATGCAGTGCTCTGCAATCAACTCCTAAATTCTACTTCTCGTACACCAAATATTTGTCTTGGGAACTCCTTGTTCTCCATTCAAACCCTTCTGAGAGGGTAATCGAGGATATTTTAAGCACATGTTGCACTCGTCAATTAAATCCAAAGCACAGCATTACTTGACTAACAGGGGGGGTGACAAGGTCAATTAAGACCTGTTCATATCTTATTTTGGAGCTCTTCCAATTGCTTGAAAAGTGAAGCCTTGGACATTGAAGGTTCAGACTAAGGAGGAACCAAAGCGTGGACAGCATCTCCCTTCTGCTGGAAGCCTTGAAGTTCACCACTGCAGTCTGCAGCCTACACAGATCATCTGAGTACTGTAAAAGTTCTCCAAGGAAGAACAAGAACAAGGCTAATGCATGCACACAAACGCTGATCAAAAGCACTTGATGCTCTTGGACAAAAATCGGTAACCTTCACTTTTGGAAAGACAAGGTGACGATGGTTGTCTCTACAGTACTAGTAGGAAAAAATCCCTGAAGTTTTGCAAAACCTCTTTTCAGGGGTTTGCTAACTTCATCTTTGTTAAGAATTGGGGAACACAGAGAGACCTGTCACTTTTTGTGCAGAATGCCATAGAAACTGCTACACTCACTTCAACAACAGTCCAAGTAGCCTTCTCTGCAAATACTGACCATATGCAGTTCTGGTTGATACAAACCCCCATTACCTAAGAAAGGAACAACTCGGCAAGCAGTTTGCAAAGATGAACAACTTAGCATGACTGCGGCTGATGACATGCCCCGACATTTTTTGCCTTCAGCTATGGGTGCCGTACCCTCCTACCCTCACACATGCCACTCAAAGCTCCTTGCGTGGAGCTCCCGCACCATCTATGCCAGCAACTGTGCCAAGACACCGCCCTTGTTCAGCACCATCGCACCTACCACAAGGTAGCGGAATCGGAGGGCAGGAAAAAGACATCGACAATGGAGGGGAGTTGCTCCCACTGACAGCCAAGCTCCAAGTTCAGCGTCCCTTACGTCTCGCCCAGGACGGGCGGGAAAACGCCTCGGCGGAGCGCAGCGCTGGGCGGGAGCGGCCGGCACGGCAACCGAGCGCGCTCCCCACTCCCTCCCGCCCGCGCCGCTGCTGGGACGCCGGGTTCGCCGGAATCGGCCACGTGCTGCAGGGAGGGCAGCGCGGTAAAGGCGGCCACCCCTCGTCGCCCTGGGAAGGCCGGCCTCGGATCCCCGCTCTCTCCACCGGCACGGGCAGTGCCAGCAGCCTCTCGCTGCGGCCGCCGCTGGCCGAAAGCTTGGCCGCGCACCGCCCGGCCGGCCCCGCCGCTCCGCGGAGTCACACGGCACCTGCCGTGGGCGGCCGCCGAGCGACAGGAAGCAGAAGCGCTCACCGCCGCACCACTCGCCGCCCCGCCCGGGCGCTCCTCTCCTCGCGCTACCACGGCGGCGCCGGCCCGCCCCGCTTTCCCCGTCGCCTGCGGCGCAACGCGGGTGCCACGAGCCACGCAGCACGCGTGCGGCCGGGCCCTGCCGAGCCGCAGGCGGAGCCGGGGCACGGCCCGGGCGGGAGAGCTTCCGGCGAGGCTGGGCGGGCGGCGAGTGCGGCCGAGCGTGAGCGCGCCAGGCGGGGGGCGGCCGGCGGCGCGATGGAGAGCTAGATGGAGGCGGCAGCAGCGCGGGGCATAAAATAGCTGCTCGTCCCGCAGCCGCCCGCTCCGCAGCCCCTCGGCTGCTGTCGAGAAGGGCCCCGGCCCTGGCCGCGCCGGTGGCGACGTGGCTCCGCAGCCCGCGGGCAGCCCTGGCGGGGCAGGGGAGCACAGCGGGCAGCCCCGGGGCCGCGCAGCCGTCTGTAACGCGCGGTGGGAGCCGCCGGGAACTATTTTACACCTCCCGGGGGGCTGGGGAGGAGCACGGAGACCACGCGGTAGGTCGCTGCCGTTAGGGAAAATTAATCCACGATGCCTGAGGTTTATGTCCGAAAAGGAGACAGAGGAGTCCTGCAACATTCTTCGACTACAGGGAGAGTCCATGGGGCTTTTCCCATGGGGTCTGTCAAACGGTTGCGGGATGCAGCCCCCTTTTGATGCCAAGTTCCCGGCCACAACGCCCTCTTCCTTTTCCCCACTGGCTGAGGTATTCGGGAGATACAGACTTCCGGAACTGCCTACTCTATGCCCCCCTCTAATATGCACCCCCCTTTTGGCATCGAAAAGAAAGAAAAAGAAACCATCCCTAATAATATTAAGTCTTTGTTGCCTTGCTCTAGGTTCAGGAATTTAATACAGCCTCGATTAATCAACAGTCTCTGATGATTAGTAACAGTTCTCGAGAACTAATCATTTCTTCTGTTATTTCACTACCCATAAGTTCCTAGCCTTGTCTACAGGCCGATTCACACGGTCTGATTGTAAGGACTCATCCATCTCACTCCTTTCAATCCCTCCTCTTTTAATTTGATCTGTATTTGTCTTTACAAACCTTAATTACCATTGATTCAATTTTTTCTTCTGGAGCCTTCTTGGGTTTTGCTATTATTTGCAGTGACATCCTTTTCTGTCCTTTTGTATGCATTTCTGGATCAGGTAGGCATGGCTGCTAGCGGCATCCCCTTGAGCACCTGCTGAAAGAGCTGCACCCAGCATGGTGTCACGCATGGTAAAAAGATGAGAGTTGCTATAGCATATAAGAGGAGAAATGGTATTCATTTAGCCCATAGCTGGCCAGTTAACCATGCAAACATGTCCCATTACCATCCTTTCAACATTTGGACAGGTCCATGAGCTGGCGTTATTTCCTTTGTTATTTGTTTGACCACATTTCCGCTGTCATCTGCTTGCAAACAGCAGCTCGAGTCATTTAATTTCCCACAAACTCCTCCTTCTTCTGCTAACAGATAATCTAATACCATCCAATGTTGAAATACCGCTTTCCTCGTTCAAGTGGGTTGGTCAGCTAGAAGGTCAAGAGCTGTGGCTGGCTGGTTGGTAATTATTTCCGAGACAGCCTGTAACCTAATTATCTCATTCAAATTGGGGTGCTCCCTCCAGCCAGGGCTGCATCAGCTGACTGCTTTTCTCTAATTAAATCATCACAGATTTTGATTCCTAAGCGATTTCCCTGAACTTGTAGTAGCAAAAAGAACAATGGTCTAATAAATATACCATATCCCTGACCAGTTTGGAGGTAGCCTGAGCTAAGCATATTGGCCGCAAATCCAATAATGTCCTTTCAAAGCCCATGTTCCATTAGCAAAGGGGCCTTCCTACCCTTGGCCATCAATTGGTGGGTCAAAATACAGGAGGATTCCCGGGCCTAACGGTCCTCCAACAATAGTTGCCCCACCATAAGGGTCACAGTATTTGCATTTCCAAGCTCCCACACAGGGTTCCCATCTACTTTTACATCTGCAAGCTGCTTGGTTGCATTTGGAGCAGAACTCACTAAAAGGCTTTGAGTTCCAATCGGGTGTTGCCATTCCCACTGATAATCACAAACAACATGTCTTCTACTTGTGGAATTTTTGTGGGGACAGCTCAAAAATAGGTGGTCAAAAAAGCCCTTGTTCCTCCCCATTGCTTTACAGGCTTCCAAATATTTTTGGTAAGTGTGGCAAGAACACCTTACGCAGCTACCATTAGTGAGCCGAACAGGTATTTGATTGCATTTGCCTTGATATTTGGAACAATTGTAAGGAGGGCAATTGGGGCTCGAAACCCAATTGTTTAAACCCAGAGGGAAAGTCAATTGACAAACGCCTTTTCCTACATAGACATGCCCTGTCCTGTTTAGGCAATAAGTGCCTTTTTGAGAAGAATGAAGTGGCCATGGACTTCCTTCTTCGGCCCAAAATCCTGTCCTAGTATGGACCTCACGTCGGGTGTTGACCCACCACTTAGGTTCAGCTGGGCTAGCCAACCATGGCCACTCTTCAGATCCTCCTGGCCCTCCACAGAGCCAGCAATTGCTAAGGTTAAAAACTTTTGCTACTTCTTCTCCTAAGGCTGCAAATTGATTCTCCCACTCCTGGCCTAAACTTAGCTGACCATATAAAAGTAGAATTATTAAGGAAAATGTTTTAATAGTGTGATCTAATTAGCTAGTCTAATTTTCACGTTGTCTTCTGCACCACCTGTGGCAATTGAAGACACAGAAACCACCTAACGTACAACAATGGCCGCAAGTATTAGCCCCCCAGTGAGTGGAGATTCTAGAGGAGGGATGCCCATACAGACTATTTCAGCAGATGGTCTGTGGGTAGGCACGCAGGGCTTCCTCTGATGTTGAAGCACTGGCTACTGCTCCAGCCCGCTCCTGCAGAGTGTCAGTCACGGCCTCCCGGCTTTCTCCTCCAGCCGAGATGTGCAAATCTCTGAGGCTTCAGAGACCTTGACCCAAGTGTGACGGGTCCACCTGTGTTCAGCTGTCTTGATGGCTGTTTCTGTGGTCAGTGACACTTGGAATGGGCCACGCCATTTCACCACCATTGGCGCTTCTTTCTACCCCTTAACTAGGACTCAATCTCCCGGTTGGATGTTACAAGCAGCAAAGTCCAAAGGCGGGGCTTGTGCCAGCTGAGCTTCCTGTTGAAGGGGTTTCACAAGAAGCAGTATCCTGGCCACAGATGGTTTTAAATATACATCACTTGCCTCTACCCCCCTCCCCCCCCCCCCCCCCCCCAAGGTTGAGACTTACCAGGGTAATTGCAAACGACGATTGAAAGGGAGATAACTGAATCTCTCTTCTGGGTCGGGCCCTCATTCTCGCCAAAGCCAATGTCCAAAGCCCTACCCATGGCATCTTGATTTCTATTACCAGCTTCAAAAGGTGTTTATTTCTCTATTCATTGTATTCTACCCGAGCCGAGCTCTGGGGGTGCCAGGGCCTATGGAGGTTCCATTGTATTCCTAAAGAAGCCAAAACCCCTTGAAGGATCTTTCCTGTAAAATGAGTTCCCCTATCTGAGTCTATTGCTTCTACAATGCTTTATCTTGGAATGACTTGTTCCAACAATGCCTTAATAACTGATCCTGTCATTGCTGAAGCAGTTGGAAATGCTTCTGGCCACCTTGCTAGCTGACATACGATTACCAGAAGATATTAAGCCTTGCCACTTGGGGCATCTCAGGAAAATCCACCTGGCGTCTTTGGAAGGGACATGCAGCCCAAGGCCTCCCTCCCCCGGCAGGTTACTTTGCAACTCGGCTGTTTGCTTTAGCACAGATCAAGCAACCTTCAACAGCTCGTTTTGCCAGTCTAAAAAGACCCACAGCAACATGCATCATGAGGAAGGCTTCTGCCAATCCTCAGGAAATGCAAGGACTCTCTTCACAGAGTTGTTTTAGTATTGGTAGGGCCAAAGGCTCTGGTATCTCTTGTTTGCCATCCCTTGTAAACCAATTCTTGCCTTTTTTCTCTGCCGCACGACTTTTAACTGTATCTCGAACATCTCTGGTAGAAAAGACAGCTTCCCGGGCAGTGATGGAGTCACTGGGAGCAAAGGGGGCATCTTGGAGAGTTCTGGCAGAAGTGTTGCTTTCTGAGTTTCTTCATCCACCAAAAAGGAGACAGAGGAGTCCTGTAACATTCTTCAACTCCAGGGAGAGGCCATGGGGCTTTTGCCATGGAGTCTCTCAAATGATTGCGGGACGCAGCCCCCTTTTTCTGCTAAGTTCCTGGCAACAGCACCCTCTGAGGTACTCGGGAATTACAGACTGCCGGAACTGCCTACTCTATTCCCCCCTCTAATATGCACCCTCCTTTTGGTATGGAAAAGGAAGAAAACGAACCTATTCCTAATGCTATTAAGTCTTTGCTGCCTTGCTCTAGGTTCAGGAATTTAACAGGGCCTTGGCTGAGCAACAGTCTCTGTTGATTAGTAACAGTTTCTAGAGCTAATACTTTCTTCTCTTACTTCCCTCCCTGTAAATTCCTAGCCTTGTCTAAGGACGGATTCACACGGTCTCTTTGTAAAGACACATCTATGTTACTCCTTTCACTCCCACACCTTCTTGGCGGTGGAACGGCTCCCCCCGGCACAGCACCCGGCACAAAACCCCCGTATGCGCACACACACACCTGCACTTACCCTGCACTCCGCTGCACACACACACACACACACCTGCCGCACACTAACACCCCCGTCCACATGCCCCCCATGCTACTTGCAGTGGCCCCGCTCCTGCCATCCCAGCCGGCTGGCAGCGCCCACTCCTCACATGCTTCCCCATGCCTTGCATTTCCTTGCTGCCCCCTCTGTAGCCTTCCCTCAACCTGCCTTTTCTCCCCTGCCTTGCATTGACTTGCTCACCCATCCCCCACCTGACTTCCTTTCACATTCGTCTAGGTCTGGCCTCACCTTTCCTTTTCCTTCTAGGACCCTCACTGCCTTGCCTCGCCTCGCAAAGCCACCACTTGCCTTGCCTTGCCCTTGAACCCCTCCCTTGCCTTGCATGACCTTGCTCACCCCTCCCCCACCTGGAATTCAAGACCCCTTTTCAATGACCTTTCATGCCCTTGCCCTGCCCTTTCTGCTCCTCCTAGGAATCTCAAAGCTCTCAAGCATCTCCGGTGTTTCAGGATCACATGAGAGGAAGACCAGGGGAGGAGGACGCATGTTGCCACACTCATCTCTATGGGCAGCCTTTGTCTGGGAGCAATCCTTGCATGTCTTGAATCTTGGAAGGGCAATTCACATTTTGCCCTTGAGCTCGGGGACCAGAATGAGAGTTCTTTTGCATACAAAGCAAAGCAGGTAGCTCAAGTCTTTTAGGTGCAGAGGAGAGATGACCCACGCGGGATCAAGGCCACACAGAGCACTTGGTCCGGGCCACTTTTGTGTACTAGCAGTCATTGAATGTACTTCTCACCTGCCTTGCCTGGCCTTGCCTTGGCAACACAACAGTTTCCTTGCCTTGCCCTGCTAGCCCTCTGTAGCCTTGCATTCCTTTGCATGGCCATGCCCCGCCATTGACCTGCCTACTGCTTTCCTCCAGGGCCTTGGCTTGCCAAGCCCTTCCTGTTTCTGCCTGGCCTTCCCATCAGTGGACTTTCCTTCCTACGGCCAGCCTTGCCTCTAACTTCTGGGCCTTCTCTTGCCTACCACTCCATTTGCTTTCCCCTCACTGCTCTGGCCTTGCCTACCTCTCCCTTGACTTGCCCACAATTGCCTGCACTTGGTTTGCAGCGCCTTGCCTGCATGGAAGGCAAGGGAAAGAGTGGTAGGCAGGGCAAAGCAAAGCCAGCAAGTTGTAGGTAGTGCGAGGCAAGGCAGACGTAGGCAAAGGAAGCAGAGCAAGGGTAGCTTAAGAAGAACTAGACACGGTACTGAAGGCAAGGCAAGGCCAAGAGACTCGGAGTGCCTTTCCTTGGGAAGGCAAGGACATAGTGCCAGTGTTGCTGGAGCAGATGTTAAGGTACCATGGGGAGGAATAGTCCAGCAAGACATTTCTCTTCTGGCCCCTGTGCGTGTAGGGGCAATTGCTGGACATATTCAATACTGGAGGTGGATCAGTCGCTGGATGTGTTGCATTTTGGAGGAGGGGATGCCGTTTCTTTGGAGATGGGCTTGTAGTTGCTCTCTTTGGCAAGGAAAGCAGGTGTGGATGTGCACATCAGGTGCTCTTAGGGATTTTAAAGGCTTTTCCCAACAGGCAGAGCTCTCTCTGGGTTAGAGCTGTTGAGCTGTCAGTGGGAATGCAAAGGCCAAGCTCGTGAGCCTTTTGTCCTGGTGCCTTCGGTGTGTGAGCAGTCCCTGGTGCCGTTGTCTTTGGACCCTGACTCTGGGAGAGGGAAGGCTTAGGATGGTACCTAGAGCTGAGAAGGAGAGTGCTGAGAACAGCGTGTGTGCTGCTAGTTTGAGGGGTGCAGGTGAAGTTGTAGGCAGCAAGATCTTCCTCAGCTGGCACTGAGCTCTGTTTTTGCCAGGGGTTCAAGTTGGTGGGCAGAATCTGCGAGAGGGAAAAGATTTTCTTGGGCCAAAGAGGTTTTTCTGGCTCTTGGAGTGTGGTGTAAAGAGGAGTCTGCTCTTGGAAGGGGAAGGTGAGGGAAATCTTTTTGTCCTGACACCGTTGATTTGAGTGCAGGGACGTGTGCAAGTTGCCTTTGCCCTTGGGGTGGTTTCGAGCTGGGCCGGGTGCTTGGCCTTCTTTTGCAAGTCTACAGCGCCATCGTGTGGTTGTTTCCATGAGCGCTGACAGTGCCCGGGAAAAAGCCAAGCGCTTCGCTGGCGCGGCCCCGGTCGTGTGGGTGCAGTTGGTGGAAGAGCTCCGCTGTGCATCCTGCCTCTTGGAGACATAAAAGGATGTGATCCTGCCCGTAGCGGGGAAGCAAGAGGAATCTTTTCATTGTTGGCTGGGCAGTTTCTAAGCGGCAAAAGTAAAGGCAGTTCCAGCACGGCCTCTTTCTTTTCAGAACCTTTTCTGTGCCATCATGAACATGCTCAACATGTAACTCGCACCCACTGAACTGCATCAAAGGCCCTGCAGATACGCACTTTCCTTCAAGCTCTATGTAGCATCCTACCCTCCACCTCTCGCGGATCCCAAAACCCTTCCAAACATCCAGCAGCTGCACGCAGAGAACAAGTGCTAGAACAAGGCGTGGGCCTTCATAGTCCTTTTAAAGTCTGTAAACTAGGCAAAACATTCCAGTGACCAGCACTTTCCTTCGCAACTATATATAGAGCATCATCACATTCTCTCCAAGTGGGTAAGTCCACCCTTGCAGCGCAGCCTTTGCAGCCCCAGATGGGACTTAGAGATGGGTCAGGTGAGAAAGCATTTGTTGACTATCCCTCGTCTCTGGAAGTCTTGATACTCGCAGCGCAATCAGGTCCACACACCTTCAGTGTGGCCACGTTCAAGCAGCTAGAGCTCCCAGAGATGGGAGAGTCAGGACAGAAGACGTTCCAAAAGTACCGTGTACTTACAGCAGGATTAAAACTGTGCACAGCAGTCTGCAGCACTGTAGCTTCCTTCTCTGACAAACGTGCCATCCCATTGTTGGCTCTCGCAGCTCGTTTGCTAGCTGCTCTCCTGAAGAAAAGAGTTAGAAGAAAAAGCCAATGCTGGGCTGCACCTTCCCCTTGCCTCACGTAAAGCCACCTAAACTCCCCACTGCACTCTCTACTTCCCCTCTCCTTGGCATCGACCACTGTGTTTTCTGCATCTCGGAGCTGAAAGGTAAGCGCCAGTGGTTCCAGGGATGGTTGGAAGGTAAGTAGCTGTCGTAGAACTTTCTCCCTCTTAAAGTGAATTCGGCCGGAAGGCGGGTGCCAGCCACGCTCCTTTCTCAGTTTGTACGCTGCGGACACGAGCCCGGTGCTCTGCGCCTTCGTTCCGCCTCTTTAGTACCCATGTCGCGCTTTCATTCTGCCGGAGTCGAACCATCGTCTACTTGTCGCACAAAGAGCACTGTGCCGGCAGCGAAATGCCCCAGCCAACTGCTTCTGCCGACACACGCCTGGGCTATGCACTTTCCCTCGCAGCGACATACAGCAGCACATTCGGTCTTTCTTGTCGTCCAAATGTAAAGGGAAAGATTCTACGCTACGTCTGGCACAGAGAACAGTTTTAGGTCAACAAGCTTACCCAGAGCTTTACTCCGATGCGTGGAAACCAGTGTTTGCACCACATTCTAGTGGCAGCCCTCCTTCTTTTACAGCCTGCACAGCCCCGTCAGATCGTGGTGCTCTCTGACACTTTCCTTCTCAGTTCCAAGTACCACCGCGAACCTTACAGCCTTGCAGGGAGCAAAGACGCGGATAAACGTCTCGCACCGAAGAACGTGGCTGGACGAAAATATGTTCTTCCTCTCTCCTCCTCGTCGCCCAGATTGTGGTGCTGTGTTGAAAGTCTTGGCCAGCGAAAAGCTAATCCAGCCAGTGTTTCTCTCCTGACGCATTTCGCTGAGCGAGAGCGACACAGAGAGCTTGGACGTTGCAAAACAGCAAGGAAATGATTGCACGTCGAGCTCAGGAAAATCCGTGCACAGCACACTGTGGGATGCGTGCAATGCTGACGCTTAAGAGCGGCAAAGCTCAAAGGCATCGCTGGGCTCGAGTACTGTCCAGACCACGGAGAAGAACGAAGCAGCTGGGCCACGGCTTAATGTACTCAGTGGAGCGAATTTCAAATGTCCAGCCAAGAGCTGCTTCACAAGCAGATTCAGCTGAGAATGCTCTGGCTGCTTCACAAAGTAAAGCGCAGCCGGTGCACTCCATCACACTACCTGGCCAGAAAAAGGTTCCTAAACCTTAAGTACCGCAGAGTCCATGCAGCTGGAGCACACCCAGAAGGACCCGTCCAGATGGAAGGCGTTCTTCAAGTACCCCCCTGCTCCAAGCAGCTTTGAAATGGAGCACAACACACTGCGGCTGGGCAGCTTCCTTCTCAGATAGACGTGCTGTCACATTATTCACTCTCGCAGCTCCGTTGCCCACTTGCAGCAGCTGCTACCAAAGAAAAAGGCTCCAGGAGTAAAAGCCACTGCTGAGCTGCACTATCCCCTTGCCTCACGTAAAGCACCAGAAACTGTCCGCTGCACTCTGTATTTCCATTCTCCGCCGCATCTACCACTGTCATCTCTGCATCTCGAAGCATAAACCTCGTCACAATTGTTTCCGGGGAAAGCTGGAAGACAAATAGGTAGCAGCACAAGTAGCTGCAGGTTGAACTTTCTGTTTTCAACTGCTAATTTGAATCCGAAAACAAGCGAGTGACAGCCACGCTTCCTCTTGCAGCCTGTGCGATGCACACACCAGCTCGGTGCTTTGCCTTCATTCTTATGCTCTTCGTACCATGTCGCGCTTCCGTTTTGCTGGCGATGAACCGTCGTCTACTTGTCGCACAAAGAGCACGGTGCGCAGCCGGTGCCCTCCATCACACTACCTGGCCAGAAGAAGGTTCCTAAACCTTAAGTGGCGCAGAGTCCATGCAGCTTGAGTGCATTCAGAAGGACGCGTTCAGATAGAAGACGTTCTTCAAGTACCCCCCTGCTCCAAGCAGCCTTGAAACTGAGCACAACACTGCGGCTCGGGAGCTTCCTTCTCAGATGGACGTGCCGTCACAATATTCACTCTCGCAGCTCCGTTGCCCACCTGCAGCAGCTGCTACCAAAGAAAAAGGCTCCAGAAGTAAAAACCACTGCTGGGAAGCACTTTCCCTCAAGTAAAAAAAAATACACTGTCCGCTGCACTCTCTATTTCCCTTCTCCACCGCATCGCGAAGCATAAACCTAACCGCAATTGTTTCCAGGGAAAGCTGGAAGAGAAATAGGTAGCAGCACGAGGAGCTGCAAGTTGGACTTGAAGTTTCCGACTGGTAACGTGAATCCGAAAACAAGCGAGGCGCAGCCAGGCTTCCTATTGCAGCCTGTGCGATGCACACACCAGCTCGCTGCTTTGCCTTCATTCTTATGCTCTTCGTAGCAGGTCGCGCTTTCGTTTTGCTGGAGACGGACCGTCGTCTACTTGTCGCACAAAGAGCGTGGTGCTGGAAGCGAAATACTCGAGGCTGCTGCCTCTGCCGAAACACGCTTAGGCTATGCAATTTCTCTTTAGCGCTACGTAGCACCACAGTCTGTCTGCTTTGTAGCCTGATTCCTAACGGAAAGCTTCTCGGCTACGTCTGGCACAGAGAACAGTTTTAGGTCAACTAGCTTACCCAGAGCTCACCCCCGACGAGTGAGAACTTGTATTTGCACCACATTCCAGTGGCAGCCCTCTTTCTTTTACAGCCTGCTCAGCGCCGTCAGATCGCAGTGCTCTCTGCACCTTCCTTCTCAGTTCCAAGTACCACCGCGCACATTACAGCCTTGCAGGGAGCGAAGACGCGGATAGGCATCTCGCACAGAAGAACGTGGCTGGAAGAAAAGATGTTCTGCCTTTTCCCTCCTCGTCGCCCAGATTGTGTTGTTGTATTGAAAGCCTTGGCCAGCGAAAGGCTAATCCAGCCAGTGTTTCTCTCTTGACGCATTTCGCTGAGCAAGAGCTGAGGAAAATCCTCGCACAGCACACTGTGGGATGCGTGCAATGCTGACGCTTAAGAGCGGCACAGCTAAAAGTCATCGCTGGGCTTCAGTTATGTCCACACCGCAAAAGGCGAAGAAGGAAGCAGCTGGGCCACGGCTTAATGTACTCAGTGGAGCGAATTTCAAATGTCCAGCCAAGAGCTGCTTCACAAGCAGATTCAGCTGAGAATGCTCTGGCTGCTTCACAAAGTAAGGCGCAGCCGGTGCACTCCATCACACTACCTGGCCAGAAGAAGGTTCCTAAACCTTAAGTACCGCAGAGTCCATGCAGCTGGAGCACACCCAGAAGGAGGCGTCCAGATGGAAGGCGTTCTTCAAGTACCCCCCTGCTCCAAGCAGCTTTGAAACGGAGCACAACACACTGCGGCTCGGCAGCTTCCTTCTCAGATAGACGTGCCGTCACATTATTCACTCTCGCAGCTCCGTTGCCCACTTGCAGCAGCTGCTACCAAAGAAAAAGGCTCCAGGAGTAAAAGCCACTGCTGAGCTGCACTATCCCCTTGCCTCACGTCAAGCACCAGAAACTGTCCGCTGCACTCTGTATTTCCATTCTCCGCCGCATCTACCACTGTCATCTCTGCATCTCGAAGCATAAACCTCGTCACAATTGTTTCCGGGGAAAGCTGGAAGACAAATAGGTAGCAGCACAAGTAGCTGCAGGTTGAACTTTCTGTTTTCAACTGCTAATTTGAATCCGAAAACAAGCGAGTGACAGCCACTCTTCCTCTTGCAGCCTGTGCGATGCACACAGCAGCTCGCTGCTTTGCGCCTCCATTCTTCCGCTCTTCGTACCATGTCGCGCTTTCGTTTTGCCGGAGTCGAACCATCGTCTACTTGTCGCACAAAGAGCACGGTGCGCAGCCGGTGCCCTCCATCACACTACCTGGCCAGAAGAAGGTTCCTAAACCTTAAGTGGAGCAGAGTCCATGCAGCTTGAGTGCATCCAGAAGGACGCGTTCAGATAGAAGACGTTCTTCAAGTACCCCCCTGCTCCAAGCAGCCTTGAAACTGAGCACAACACACTGCGGCTCGGCAGCTTCCTTCTCAGATAGACGTGCCGTCACATTATTCCCTCTCGCAGCTCCGTTGCCCACTTGCAGCAGCTGCTACCAAAGAAAAAGGCTCCAGGAGTATAAGCCACTGTTGAGCTGCACTATCCCCTTGCCTCAAGTAAAGCACCAGAAACTGTCCGCTGCACTCTGTATTTCCATTCTCCGCCGCATCTACCACTGTCATCTCTGCATCTCGAAGCATAAACCTCGTCACAATTGTTTCCGGGGAAAGCTGGAAGAGAAATAGGTAGCAGCACAAGTAGCTGCAGGTTGAACTTTCTGTTTTCAACTGCTAAATTGAATCCGAAAACAAGCGAGTGACAGCCACGCTTCCTCTTGCAGCCTGTGCGATGCACACACCAGCTCGGTGCTTTGCCTTCATTCTTATGCTCTTCGTACCATGTCGCGCTTTCGTTTTGCTGGCGATGAACCGTCGTCTACTTGTCGCACAGAGAGAACGGTGCCAGCAGAGAAACGCTCCAGGCTGCTGCCTCTGCCGAAACACGCCTGGGCTATTCCCCCCAGTGCTAGGTAGCACAACATTCTATCTGCATTGTGGTCTTAATCTTAAGGGAAAGATTCTCGACTACGTCTCACACAGAGAACTGTGCCGGGACAATACATGTGTTTTATTATCCCTTCTCGATATAAGACTATGGTGCTGCGTTGGAACTGTTGGCCAGTGGAAGGCTAATCCAGCATGTGCTTCCCTCCTGATGCATTTCGCTGAGTGAGAGCGGAGGAAAATCTGTGCTCCGCACACTGTGGATGCGTGCAGTATACACGCAGAAGAGCGGCACAGCTCATAGCCATCGCACACACCAGCCCAGTGCCATGGGGCTGCGGTCTTCTCCCTTACCGGCGCTGGACAGAACTGAAGCATTCAGCTTTGGCTCTCTTCAGTGTGTGTACTGCACGCATCCACAGTGCGCTGTGCACGGATTTTCCTCAGCGCTACGTGCAAGTACAGCCTTTCTGCTTCGCAGAGCCAAGCTGTCCGCGCAAGCCCTCACTCAGAGAAATTTGTCAGGAGAGAAGCACTTGCTGGATTAGCATTTTACTGGCCAACAGTTCCAATGCAGCACCGTAGTCTTATTGCGAGAAGGGGTAATAAAACCCACGCTTTCAGTACAGCACCACAATCCGGGCGACGAGGAGGCGAAAAGAACATCTTTTCGCCTTTGCACGATCTTCTCTGCGGCACATCTATCCACGTCTTTGTTCCCTGCAAGGTTGTACGGTTCACGGTGGAACTTGGAACTGAGAAGGAAGGTGCAGAGAGCACCGCGATCTAACGGCGCTGTGCAGGCTGTGAAAGAAAGAGAGCTACCACTGGAATGTGGTGCAAATACAGGTTTCCACGCCTCGGGGGTAAACTCCGAGTAAGCTTGTTGACCTAAAACTGATCTCTGTGCCAGACGTAGCCGAGAATCATTCCCTTGACATTCAGGCTACAACGCAAACAGAATGTGGTGTTATCAAAGGCTGCGAAAGAAAGTGCATAGCCCAGGTGTGTTTCGGAAGGATCAGCAACCTGGAGCGTTTCTCTGGAGCCTTTCTCTGCGGGCACCGTTCTCTCTGTGCGACAAGTAGACGACGGTTCGTCGCCAGCAAAACGAAAGCGCGACATGGTACGAAGAGCGGAAGAATGGAGGTGCAAAGCAGCGAGCTGGTGTGTGCATCGCACAGGCTGCAAGAGGAAGAGTGGCTGTCACGCGCTTGTTTTCGGATTCAAATTAGCAGTTGAAAACAGAAAGTTCAACCTGCAGCTACTTGTGCTGCTACCTATTTCTCTTCCAGCTTTCCCCGGAAACAATTGTGACGAGGTTTATGCTTCGAGATGCAGAGATGAAAGTGGTAGATGCGGCGGAGAATGGAAATACAGAGTGCAGCGGACAGTTTCTGGTGCTTGACGTGAGGCAAGGGGATAGTGCAGCTCAGCAGTGGCTTATACTCCTGGAGCCTTTTTCTTTGGTAGCAGCTGCTGCAAGTGGGCAACGGAGCTGCGAGAGTGAATAATGTGACGGCACGTCTATCTGAGAAGGAAGCTGCCGAGCCGCAGTGTGTTGTGCTCCGTTTCAAAGCTGCTTGGAGCAGGGGGGTACTTGAAGAACGCCTTCCATCTGGACGCCTCCTTCTGGGTGTGCTCCAGCTGCATGGACTCTGCGGTACTTAAGGTTTAGGAACCTTTTTCTGGCCAGGTAGTGTGATGGAGTGCACCGGCTGCGCCTTACTTTGTGAAGCAGCCTGAGCATTCTCAGCTGAATCTGCTTGTGAAGCAGCTCTTGGCTGGACATTTGAAATTCGCTCCACTGAGTACATTAAGCCGTGGCCCAGCTGCTTCCTTCTTCGCCTTTTGCGGTGTGGACATAACTGAAGCCCAGCGATGACTTTTAGCTGTGCCGCTCTTAAGCGTCAGCATTGCACGCATCCCACAGTGTGCTGTGCGAGGATTTTCCTCAGCTCTTGCTCAGCGAAATGCGTCAAGAGAGAAACACTGGCTGGATTAGCTTTTCGCTGGCCAAGGCTTTCAATACAACAACACAAACTGGGCGACGAGGAGGGAAAAGGCAGAACATCTTTTCTTCCAGCCACGTTCTTCTGTGCGAGATGCCTATCCGCGTCTTCGCTCCCTGCAAGGCTGTAATGTGCGCGGTGGTACTTGGAACTGAGAAGGAAGGTGCAGAGAGCACTGCGATCTGACGGCGCTGAGCAGGCTGTAAAAGAAAGAGGGCTGCCACTGGAATGTGGTGCAAATACAAGTTCTCACTCGTCGGGGGTGAGCTCTGGGTAAGCTAGTTGACCTAAAACTGTTCTCTGTGCCAGACGTAGCCGAGAAGCTTTCCGTTAAGAATCAGGCTACAAAGCAGACAGACTGTGGTGCTACGTAGCGCTAAAGAGAAATTGCATAGCCTAAGCGTGTTTCGGCAGAAGCAGCAGCCTCGAGTATTTCGCTTCCAGCATCACGCTCTTTGTGCGACAAGTAGACGACGGTCCGTCTCCAGCAAAACGAAAGCGCGACCTGCTACGAAGAGCATAAGAATGAAGGCAAAGCAGCGAGCTGGTGTGTGCATCGCACAGGCTGCAATAGGAAGCCTGGCTGCGCCTCGCTTGTTTTCGGATTCACGTTACCAGTCGGAAACTTCAAGTCCAACTTGCAGCTCCTCGTGCTGCTACCTATTTCTCTTCCAGCTTTCCCTGGAAACAATTGCGGTTAGGTTTATGCTTCGCGATGCGGTGGAGAAGGGAAATAGAGAGTGCAGCGGACAGTGTATTTTTTTTTACTTGAGGGAAAGTGCTTCCCAGCAGTGGTTTTTACTTCTGGAGCCTTTTTCTTTGGTAGCAGCTGCTGCAGGTGGGCAACGGAGCTGCGAGAGTGAATATTGTGACGGCACGTCCATCTGAGAAGGAAGCTCCCGAGCCGCAGTGTTGTGCTCAGTTTCAAGGCTGCTTGGAGCAGGGGGGTACTTGAAGAACGTCTTCTATCTGAACGCGTCCTTCTGGATGCACTCAAGCTGCATGGACTCTGCGCCACTTAAGGTTTAGGAACCTTCTTCTGGCCAGGTAGTGTGATGGAGGGCACCGGCTGCGCACCGTGCTCTTTGTGCGACAAGTAGACGACGGTTCATCGCCAGCAAAACGGAAGCGCGACATGGTACGAAGAGCATAAGAGTGAAGGCAAAGCACCGAGCTGGTGTGTGCATCGCACAGGCTGCAAGAGGAAGCGTGGCTGTCACTCGCTTGTTTTCGGATTCAAATTAGCAGTTGAAAACAGAAAGTTCAACCTGCAGCTACTTGTGCTGCTACCTATTTGTCTTCCAGCTTTCCCCGGAAACAATTGTGACGAGGTTTATGCTTCGAGATGCAGAGATGACAGTGGTAGATGCGGCGGAGAATGGAAATACAGAGTGCAGCGGACAGTTTCTGGTGCTTTACGTGAGGCAAGGGGATAGTGCAGCTCAGCAGTGGCTTATACTCCTGGAGCCTTTTTCTTTGGTAGCAGCTGCTGCAAGTGGGCAACGGAGCTGCGAGAGGGAATAATGTGACGGCACGTCTATCTGAGAAGGAAGCTGCCCAGCCGCAGTGTGTTGTGCTCCGTTTCAAAGCTGCTTGGAGCAGGGGGGTACTTGAAGAACGCCTTCCATCTGGACGCCTCCTTCTGGGTGTGCTCCAGCTGCATGGACTCTGCGGTACTTAAGGTTTAGGAACCTTTTTCTGGCCAGGTAGTGTGATGGAGTGCACCGGCTGCGCTTTACTTTGTGAAGCAGCCAGAGCATTCTCAGCTGAATCTGCTTGTGAAGCAGCTCTTGGCTGGACATTTGAAATTCGCTCCACTGAGTACATTAAGCCGTGGCCCAGCTGCTTCGTTCTTCTCCGTGGTCTGGACAGTACTCGAGCCCAGCGATGCCTTTGAGCTTTGCCGCTCTTAAGCGTCAGCATTGCACGCATCCCACAGTGTGCTGTGCACGGATTTTCCTGAGCTCGACGTGCAATCATTTCCTTGCTGTTTTGCAACGTCCAAGCTCTCTGTGTCGCTCTCGCTCAGCGAAATGCGTCAGGAGAGAAACACTGGCTGGATTAGCTTTTCGCTGGCCAAGACTTTCAACACAGCACCACAATCTGGGCGACGAGGAGGAGAGAGGAAGAACATATTTTCGTCCAGCCACGTTCTTCGGTGCGAGACGTTTATCCGCGTCTTTGCTCCCTGCAAGGCTGTAAGGTTCGCGGTGGTACTTGGAACTGAGAAGGAAAGTGTCAGAGAGCACCACGATCTGACGGGGCTGTGCAGGCTGTAAAAGAAGGAGGGCTGCCACTAGAATGTGGTGCAAACACTGGTTTCCACGCATCGGAGTAAAGCTCTGGGTAAGCTTGTTGACCTAAAACTGTTCTCTGTGCCAGACGTAGCGTAGAATCTTTCCCTTTACATTTGGACGACAAGAAAGACCGAATGTGCTGCTGTATGTCGCTGCGAGGGAAAGTGCATAGCCCAGGCGTGTGTCGGCAGAAGCAGTTGGCTGGGGCATTTCGCTGCCGGCACAGTGCTCTTTGTGCGACAAGTAGACGATGGTTCGACTCCGGCAGAATGAAAGCGCGACATGGGTACTAAAGAGGCGGAACGAAGGCGCAGAGCACCGGGCTCGTGTCCGCAGCGTACAAACTGAGAAAGGAGCGTGGCTGGCACCCGCCTTCCGGCCGAATTCACTTTAAGAGGGAGAAAGTTCTACGACAGCTACTTACCTTCCAACCATCCCTGGAACCACTGGCGCTTACCTTTCAGCTCCGAGATGCAGAAAACACAGTGGTCGATGCCAAGGAGAGGGGAAGTAGAGAGTGCAGTGGGGAGTTTAGGTGGCTTTACGTGAGGCAAGGGGAAGGTGCAGCCCAGCATTGGCTTTTTCTTCTAACTCTTTTCTTCAGGAGAGCAGCTAGCAAACGAGCTGCGAGAGCCAACAATGGGATGGCACGTTTGTCAGAGAAGGAAGCTACAGTGCTGCAGACTGCTGTGCACAGTTTTAATCCTGCTGTAAGTACACGGTACTTTTGGAACGTCTTCTGTCCTGACTCTCCCATCTCTGGGAGCTCTAGCTGCTTGAACGTGGCCACACTGAAGGTGTGTGGACCTGATTGCGCTGCGAGTATCAAGACTTCCAGAGACGAGGGATAGTCAACAAATGCTTTCTCACCTGGCCCATCTCTAAGTCCCATCTGGGGCTGCAAAGGCTGCGCTGCAAGGGTGGACTTACCCACTTGGAGAGAATGTGATGATGCTCTATATATAGTTGCGAAGGAAAGTGCTGGTCACTGGAATGTTTTGCCTAGTTTACAGACTTTAAAAGGACTATGAAGGCCCACGCCTTGTTCTAGCACTTGTTCTCTGCGTGCAGCTGCTGGATGTTTGGAAGGGTTTTGGGATCCGCGAGAGGTGGAGGGTAGGATGCTACATAGAGCTTGAAGGAAAGTGCGTATCTGCAGGGCCTTTGATGCAGTTCAGTGGGTGCGAGTTACATGTTGAGCATGTTCATGATGGCACAGAAAAGGTTCTGAAAAGAAAGAGGCCGTGCTGGAACTGCCTTTACTTTTGCCGCTTAGAAACTGCCCAGCCAACAATGAAAAGATTCCTCTTGCTTCCCCGCTACGGGCAGGATCACATCCTTTTATGTCTCCAAGAGGCAGGATGCACAGCGGAGCTCTTCCACCAACTGCACCCACACGACCGGGGCCGCGCCAGCGAAGCGCTTGGCTTTTTCTCGGGCACTGTCAGCGCTCATGGAAACAACCACACGATAGCGCTGTAGACTTGCAAAAGAAGGCCAAGCACCCGGCCCAGCTCGAAACCACCCCAAGGGCAAAGGCAACTTGCACACGTCCCTGCACTCAAATCAACGGTGTCAGGACAAAAAGATTTCCCTCACCTTCCCCTTCCAAGAGCAGACTCCTCTTTACACCACACTCCAAGAGCCAGAAAAACCTCTTTGGCCCAAGAAAATCTTTTCCCTCTCGCAGATTCTGCCCACCAACTTGAACCCCTGGCAAAAACAGAGCTCAGTGCCAGCTGAGGAAGATCTTGCTGCCTACAACTTCACCTGCACCCCTCAAACTAGCAGCACACACGCTGTTCTCAGCACTCTCCTTCTCAGCTCTAGGTACCATCCTAAGCCTTCCCTCTCCCAGAGTCAGGGTCCAAAGACAACGGCACCAGGGACTGCTCACACACCGAAGGCACCAGGACAAAAGGCTCACGAGCTTGGCCTTTGCATTCCCACTGACAGCTCAACAGCTCTAACCCAGAGAGAGCTCTGCCTGTTGGGAAAAGCCTTTAAAATCCCTAAGAGCACCTGATGTGCACATCCACACCTGCTTTCCTTGCCAAAGAGAGCAACTACAAGCCCATCTCCAAAGAAACGGCATCCCCTCCTCCAAAATGCAACACATCCAGCGACTGATCCACCTCCAGTATTGAATATGTCCAGCAATTGCCCCTACACGCACAGGGGCCAGAAGAGAAATGTCTTGCTGGACTATTCCTCCCCATGGTACCTTAACATCTGCTCCAGCAACACGGGCACTATGTCCTTGCCTTCCCAAGGAAAGGCACTCCGAGTCTCTTGGCCTTGCCTTGCCTTCAGTACCGTGTCTAGTTCTTCTTAAGCTACCCTTGCTCTGCTTCCTTTGCCTACGTCTGCCTTGCCTCGCACTACCTACAACTTGCTGGCTTTGCTTTGCCCTGCCTACCACTCTTTCCCTTGCCTTCCATGCAGGCAAGGCGCTGCAAACCAAGTGCAGGCAATTGTGGGCAAGTCAAGGGAGAGGTAGGCAAGGCCAGAGCAGTGAGGGGAAAGCAAATGGAGTGGTAGGCAAGAGAAGGCCCAGAAGTTAGAGGCAAGGCTGGCCGTAGGAAGGAAAGTCCACTGATGGGAAGGCCAGGCAGAAACAGGAAGGGCTTGGCAAGCCAAGGCCCTGGAGGAAAGCAGTAGGCAGGTCAAGGGCCATGCAAAGGAATGCAAGGCTACAGAGGGCTAGCAGGGCAAGGCAAGGAAACTGTTGTGTTGCCAAGGCAAGGCCAGGCAAGGCAGGTGAGAAGTACATTCAATGACTGCTAGTACACAAAAGTGGCCAGGACCAAGTGCTCTGTGTGGCCTTGATCCCGCGTGGGTCATCTCTCCTCTGCACCTAAAAGACTTGAGCTACCTGCTTTGCTTTGTATGCAAAAGAACTCTCATTCTGGTCCCCGAGCTCAAGGGCAAAATGTGAATTGCCCTTCCAAGATTCAAGACATGCAAGGATTGCTCCCAGACAAAGGCTGCCCATAGAGATGAGTGTGGCAACATGCGTCCTCCTCCCCTGGTCTTCCTCTCATGTGATCCTGAAACACCGGAGATGCTTGAGAGCTTTGAGATTCCTAGGAGGAGCAGAAAGGGCAGGGCAAGGGCATGAAAGGTCATTGAAAAGGGGTCTTGAATTCCAGGTGGGGGGAGGGGTGAGCAAGGTCATGCAAGGCAAGGGAGGGGTTCAAGGGCAAGGCAAGGCAAGTGGTGGCTTTGCGAGGCGAGGCAAGGCAGTGAGGGTCCTAGAAGGAAAAGGAAAGCTGAGGCCAGACCTAGACGAATGTGAAAGGAAGTCAGGTGGGGGATGGGTGAGCAAGTCAATGCAAGGCAGGGGAGAAAAGGCAGGTTGAGGGAAGGCTACAGAGGGGGCAGCAAGGAAATGCAAGGCATGGGGAAGCATGTGAGGAGTGGGCGCTGCCAGCCGGCCGGGATGGCAGGGGCGGGGCCACTGCAAGTAGCATGGGGGGGATGTGGACGGGGGTGTTAGTGTGCGGCAGGTGTGTGTGTGTGTGTGTGCAGCGGAGTGCAGGGTAAGTGCAGGTGTGTGTGTGCGCATACGGGGGTTTTGTGCCGGGTGCTGTGCCGGGGGGAGCCGTTCCACCGCCAAGAAGGTGTGGGAGTGAAAGGAGTAACATAGATGTGTCTTTACAAAGAGACCGTGTGAATCCGTCCTTAGACAAGGCTAGGAATTTACAGGGAGGGAAGTAAGAGAAGAAAGTATTAGCTCTAGAAACTGTTACTAATCAACAGAGACTGTTGCTCAGCCAAGGCCCTGTTAAATTCCTGAACCTAGAGCAAGGCAGCAAAGACTTAATAGCATTAGGAATAGGTTCGTTTTCTTCCTTTTCCATACCAAAAGGGGGGTGCATATTAGAGGGGGGAATAGAGTAGGCAGTTCCGGCAGTCTGTAATTCCCGAGTACCTCAGAGGGTGCTGTTGCCAGGAACTTAGCAGAAAAAGGGGGCTGCGTCCCGCAATCATTTGAGAGACTCCATGGCAAAAGCCCCATGGCCTCTCCCTGGAGTTGAAGAATGTTACAGGACTCCTCTGTCTCCTTTTTGGTGGATGAAGAAACTCAGAAAGCAACACTTCTGCCAGAACTCTCCAAGATGCCCCCTTTGCTCCCAGTGACTCCATCACTGCCCGGGAAGCTGTCTTTTCTACCAGAGATGTTCGAGATACAGTTAAAAGTCGTGCGGCAGAGAAAAAAGGCAAGAATTGGTTTACAAGGGATGGCAAACAAGAGATACCAGAGCCTTTGGCCCTACCAATACTAAAACAACTCCGTGAAGAGAGTCCTTGCATTTCCTGAGGATTGGCAGAAGCCTTCCTCATGATGCATGTTGCTGTGGGTCTTTTTAGACTGGCAAAACGAGCTGTTGAAGGTTGCTTGATCTGTGCTAAAGCAAACAGCCGAGTTACAAAGTAACCTGCCAGGGGAGGGAGGCCTTGGGCTGCATGTCCCTTCCAAAGACGCCAGGTGGATTTTCCTGAGATGCCCCAAGTGGCAAGGCTTAATATCTTCTGGTAATCGTATGTCAGCTAGCAAGGTGGCCAGAAGCATTTCCAACTGCTTCAGCAATGACAGGATCAGTTATTAAGGCATTGTTGGAACAAGTCATTCCAAGATAAAGCATTGTAGAAGCAATAGACTCAGATAGGGGAACTCATTTTACAGGAAAGATCCTTCAAGGGGTTTTGGCTTCTTTAGGAATACAATGGAACCTCCATAGGCCCTGGCACCCCCAGAGCTCGGCTCGGGTAGAATACAATGAATAGAGAAATAAACACCTTTTGAAGCTGGTAATAGAAATCAAGATGCCATGGGTAGGGCTTTGGACATTGGCTTTGGCGAGAATGAGGGCCCGACCCAGAAGAGAGATTCAGTTATCTCCCTTTCAATCGTCGTTTGCAATTACCCTGGTAAGTCTCAACCTTGGGGTGGGGGGGGGAGGGGGGTAGAGGCAAGTGATGTATATTTAAAACCATCTGTGGCCAGGATACTGCTTCTTGTGAAACCCCTTCAACAGGAAGCTCAGCTGGCACAAGCCCCGCCTTTGGACTTTGCTGCTTGTAACATCCAACCGGGAGATTGAGTCCTAGTTAAGGGGTAGAAAGAAGCGCCAATGGTGGTGAAATGGCGTGGCCCATTCCAAGTGTCACTGACCACAGAAACAGCCATCAAGACAGCTGAACACAGGTGGACCCGTCACACTTGGGTCAAGGTCTCTGAAGCCTCAGAGATTTGCACATCTCGGCTGGAGGAGAAAGCCGGGAGGCCGTGACTGACACTCTGCAGGAGCGGGCTGGAGCAGTAGCCAGTGCTTCAACATCAGAGGAAGCCCTGCGTGCCTACCCACAGACCATCTGCTGAAATAGTCTGTATGGGCATCCCTCCTCTAGAATCTCCACTCACTGGGGGGCTAATACTTGCGGCCATTGTTGTACGTTAGGTGGTTTCTGTGTCTTCAATTGCCACAGGTGGTGCAGAAGACAACGTGAAAATTAGACTAGCTAATTAGATCACACTATTAAAACATTTTCCTTAATAATTCTACTTTTATATGGTCAGCTAAGTTTAGGCCAGGAGTGGGAGAATCAATTTGCAGCCTTAGGAGAAGAAGTAGCAAAAGTTTTTAACCTTAGCAATTGCTGGCTCTGTGGAGGGCCAGGAGGATCTGAAGAGTGGCCATGGTTGGCTAGCCCAGCTGAACCTAAGTGGTGGGTCAACACCCGACGTGAGGTCCATACTAGGACAGGATTTTGGGCCGAAGAAGGAAGTCCATGGCCACTTCATTCTTCTCAAAAAGGCACTTATTGCCTAAACAGGACAGGGCATGTCTATGTAGGAAAAGGCGTTTGTCAATTGACTTTCCCTCTGGGTTTAAACCATTGGGTTTCGAGCCCCAATTGCCCTCCTTACAATTGTTCCAAATATCAAGGCAAATGCAATCAAATACCTGTTCGGCTCACTAATGGTAGCTGCGCAAGGTGTTCTTGCCACACTTACCAAAAATATTTGGAAGCCTGTAAAGCAATGGGGAGGAACAAGGGCTTTTTTGACCACCTATTTTTGAGCTGTCCCCACAAAAATTCCACAAGTAGAAGACATGTTGTTTGTGATTATCAGTGGGAATGGCAACACCCGATTGGAACTCAAAGCCTTTTAGTGAGTTCTGCTCCAAATGCAACCAAGCAGCTTGCAGATGTAAAAGTAGATGGGAACCCTGTGTGGGAGCTTGGAAATGCAAATACTGTGACCCTTATGGTGGGGCAACTATTGTTGGAGGACCGTTAGGCCCGGGAATCCTCCTGTATTTTGACCCACCAATTGATGGCCAAGGGTAGGAAGGCCCCTTTGCTAATGGAACATGGGCTTTGAAAGGACATTATTGGATTTGCGGCCAATATGCTTAGCTCAGGCTACCTCCAAACTGGTCAGGGATATGGTATATTTATTAGACCATTGTTCTTTTTGCTACTACAAGTTCAGGGAAATCGCTTAGGAATCAAAATCTGTGATGATTTAATTAGAGAAAAGCAGTCAGCTGATGCAGCCCTGGCTGGAGGGAGCACCCCAATTTGAATGAGATAATTAGGTTACAGGCTGTCTCGGAAATAATTACCAACCAGCCAGCCACAGCTCTTGACCTTCTAGCTGACCAACCCACTTGAACGAGGAAAGCGGTATTTCAACATTGGATGGTATTAGATTATCTGTTAGCAGAAGAAGGAGGAGTTTGTGGGAAATTAAATGACTCGAGCTGCTGTTTGCAAGCAGATGACAGCGGAAATGTGGTCAAACAAATAACAAAGGAAATAACGCCAGCTCATGGACCTGTCCAAATGTTGAAAGGATGGTAATGGGACATGTTTGCATGGTTAACTGGCCAGCTATGGGCTAAATGAATACCATTTCTCCTCTTATATGCTATAGCAACTCTCATCTTTTTACCATGCGTGACACCATGCTGGGTGCAGCTCTTTCAGCAGGTGCTCAAGGGGATGCCGCTAGCAGCCATGCCTACCTGATCCAGAAATGCATACAAAAGGACAGAAAAGGATGTCACTGCAAATAATAGCAAAACCCAAGAAGGCTCCAGAAGAAAAAATTGAATCAATGGT
Organism: Aphelocoma coerulescens; assembly: GCF_041296385.1. Classification (NCBI taxonomy): domain Eukaryota; kingdom Metazoa; phylum Chordata; class Aves; order Passeriformes; family Corvidae; genus Aphelocoma; species Aphelocoma coerulescens. The sequence continues at coordinate 1,382,528 of NW_027184081.1, forward strand.
AATTAAGGTTTGTAAAGACAAATACAGATCAAATTAAAAGAGGAGGGATTGAAAGGAGTGAGATGGATGAGTCCTTACAATCAGACCGTGTGAATCGGCCTGTAGACAAGGCTAGGAACTTATGGGTAGTGAAATAACAGAAGAAATGATTAGTTCTCGAGAACTGTTACTAATCATCAGAGACTGTTGATTAATCGAGGCTGTATTAAATTCCTGAACCTAGAGCAAGGCAACAAAGACTTAATATTATTAGGAATGGTTTCTTTTTCTTTCTTTTCAATGCCAAAAGGGGGGTGCATATTAGAGGGGGGCATAGAGTAGGCAGTTCCGGAAGTCTGTATCTCCCGAATACCTCAGCCAGTGGGGAAAAGGAAGAGGGCGTTGTGGCCGGGAACTTGGCATCAAAAGGGGGCTGCATCCCGCAACCGTTTGACAGACCCCATGGGAAAAGCCCCATGGACTCTCCCTGTAGTCGAAGAATGTTGCAGGACTCCTCTGTCTCCTTTTCGGACATAAACCTCAGGCATCGTGGATTAATTTTCCCTAACGGCAGCGACCTACCGCGTGGTCTCCGTGCTCCTCCCCAGCCCCCCGGGAGGTGTAAAATAGTTCCCGGCGGCTCCCACCGCGCGTTACAGACGGCTGCGCGGCCCCGGGGCTGCCCGCTGTGCTCCCCTGCCCCGCCAGGGCTGCCCGCGGGCTGCGGAGCCACGTCGCCACCGGCGCGGCCAGGGCCGGGGCCCTTCTCGACAGCAGCCGAGGGGCTGCGGAGCGGGCGGCTGCGGGACGAGCAGCTATTTTATGCCCCGCGCTGCTGCCGCCTCCATCTAGCTCTCCATCGCGCCGCCGGCCGCCCCCCGCCTGGCGCGCTCACGCTCGGCCGCACTCGCCGCCCGCCCAGCCTCGCCGGAAGCTCTCCCGCCCGGGCCGTGCCCCGGCTCCGCCTGCGGCTCGGCAGGGCCCGGCCGCACGCGTGCTGCGTGGCTCGTGGCACCCGCGTTGCGCCGCAGGCGACGGGGAAAGCGGGGCGGGCCGGCGCCGCCGTGGTAGCGCGAGGAGAGGAGCGCCCGGGCGGGGCGGCGAGTGGTGCGGCGGTGAGCGCTTCTGCTTCCTGTCGCTCGGCGGCCGCCCACGGCAGGTGCCGTGTGACTCCGCGGAGCGGCGGGGCCGGCCGGGCGGTGCGCGGCCAAGCTTTCGGCCAGCGGCGGCCGCAGCGAGAGGCTGCTGGCACTGCCCGTGCCGGTGGAGAGAGCGGGGATCCGAGGCCGGCCTTCCCAGGGCGACGAGGGGTGGCCGCCTTTACCGCGCTGCCCTCCCTGCAGCACGTGGCCGATTCCGGCGAACCCGGCGTCCCAGCAGCGGCGCGGGCGGGAGGGAGTGGGGAGCGCGCTCGGTTGCCGTGCCGGCCGCTCCCGCCCAGCGCTGCGCTCCGCCGAGGCGTTTTCCCGCCCGTCCTGGGCGAGACGTAAGGGACGCTGAACTTGGAGCTTGGCTGTCAGTGGGAGCAACTCCCCTCCATTGTCGATGTCTTTTTCCTGCCCTCCGATTCCGCTACCTTGTGGTAGGTGCGATGGTGCTGAACAAGGGCGGTGTCTTGGCACAGTTGCTGGCATAGATGGTGCGGGAGCTCCACGCAAGGAGCTTTGAGTGGCATGTGTGAGGGTAGGAGGGTACGGCACCCATAGCTGAAGGCAAAAAATGTCGGGGCATGTCATCAGCCGCAGTCATGCTAAGTTGTTCATCTTTGCAAACTGCTTGCCGAGTTGTTCCTTTCTTAGGTAATGGGGGTTTGTATCAACCAGAACTGCATATGGTCAGTATTTGCAGAGAAGGCTACTTGGACTGTTGTTGAAGTGAGTGTAGCAGTTTCTATGGCATTCTGCACAAAAAGTGACAGGTCTCTCTGTGTTCCCCAATTCTTAACAAAGATGAAGTTAGCAAACCCCTGAAAAGAGGTTTTGCAAAACTTCAGGGATTTTTTCCTACTAGTACTGTAGAGACAACCATCGTCACCTTGTCTTTCCAAAAGTGAAGGTTACCGATTTTTGTCCAAGAGCATCAAGTGCTTTTGATCAGCGTTTGTGTGCATGCATTAGCCTTGTTCTTGTTCTTCCTTGGAGAACTTTTACAGTACTCAGATGATCTGTGTAGGCTGCAGACTGCAGTGGTGAACTTCAAGGCTTCCAGCAGAAGGGAGATGCTGTCCACGCTTTGGTTCCTCCTTAGTCTGAACCTTCAATGTCCAAGGCTTCACTTTTCAAGCAATTGGAAGAGCTCCAAAATAAGATATGAACAGGTCTTAATTGACCTTGTCACCCCCCCTGTTAGTCAAGTAATGCTGTGCTTTGGATTTAATTGACGAGTGCAACATGTGCTTAAAATATCCTCGATTACCCTCTCAGAAGGGTTTGAATGGAGAACAAGGAGTTCCCAAGACAAATATTTGGTGTACGAGAAGTAGAATTTAGGAGTTGATTGCAGAGCACTGCATGCACCAATGTCTAAGGAGAATCCATCTTTTGATGTCCCATCTATGCTTGTTCTCATTTGAAATCCTGAGCATTCTGCAGGTTGGTTTTCTTAGGGTTGGGGCTGGGGAAGGAGTGATGGTGGGAGAGGGGTGGGTGTTGTTTTTGGGTTACTTTTTTGTTTCCAGAATAGTGTACAAAGAACTTGTGCCCAAAATCAGCAGTATGAAACAATGCAGATATAAAAGAAGGTCACAGAAATGTCAGATAATATGAATCTGAAAGCGCTTCAGTATTTTACCCAGGAGTTTCACTCCAACAAGGTAATTTTCCTTCACAGAAATGTAGTGGCAGGCTTATGCCATGCTAGAAGTGATGACCTTTCTCTGCCCCAAATTGAGCAGCAAAATATTTTGGCTCTTGATTTAAACCCCTGAGCCAGCTGTGTTTCAGGCTGCAGAAGCTGCAGCTGTGGTGGCAGACACGGGGTGCAGCCCTGCCTGCCAGTCCCCAGCTGGCCTGCGCTGGTGGCAGCCGTCAGCGCCCGGGGTCCCCTGTGCCACCCATGCCAGGGCTCTGCCTGCCTGCCTCGCAGCCCTGGTAGCCTCAGGGAAACATCGCCCTACTCCATCTGCTTTAAAAACAAACAAGCAAACAGAAAGCTCACTGGAAATATATGTAGAAGTCTTGAAACTAATTATCAGCACTTGCTCGGAGTTTGTTGATGGAGCAAATGGATTTTACATAAACTGGTATTGCTGGTACTACTTTTAAATTAGGTTCCTAAACTTCAGAAAGGAGGAGATGGTGGTCACGTACCCCTGAGGAATGTTGGAAACAGTAAGACAGCTCAGTCATTTCAAGGTGGCCAGAAAATGGGTGTGGCAGTGGAGTGGACACTCTGTGAGTAGGTAGCCTTAAGTCATGTAACGACATGCACTTCAGCGGGAATTTTGCATCAACACCTAGAGATCATGTCATGATGTGTTGCATAACAACAAATTGGGCCAAAATTCTGCTGACTTTGACCAAGGTGGACGGGCCACCTTCACTTAAGCTGGCAAAGGGACATAAGTCAATGATGTTTGAAAAACAGCCATGAAGCATAGCCCCTTTAGTTTGTTGGACTGTTGCAAGTCTGCAAAGCTCTGTTGACAGGTCATTGGAAGTAGCTGTTGGAATCTAACTGCAGTTGGACGCTTTGTCAGTCAGCATCAGCAGGAGGCTTAACGGTTTAGGTTGAGAGGTGGTGCATGTTTTTTTTCAGAGGAATGGCCCAGTGAAGAGCAGTGTTCACTGCCATGGCTACCGTTGTAGCTTTCAAGAGCAATGGTTCATTCAGAGAGAACTTCCTTGGTTCTGCTGGTTTGGTTTCGCAGCTGGAGCAAAGGTACAGCACCGGAAGCAATTCCTAGGGCAGAAGCGGGAGCTATCCAAAGCTCCTGACTTCGTTGTCTAAGTGAGCGTAGTCTAATTGGAGGAGTGGTGAGCATCAGTGATATCAGATTTTTTACAAGTTCTTAATTCTGTCAAATCAAGAAAGAAGGAGAGCGATGAAGATGAAATCCTTTCCTCTTAAATCTGCCTACGCAACAACTTCAGGGGTAGTTGTAATGTGTATTCACCTATTTTGAATTGCCCAAAACCAGGCCTAGAGATGCTTCAGAGTCAGAGAAGCAGGTATTTGCTTTATTCGGTGCTGGGTGCGTGGGGGATCACTCCTAACACACATACACACACACACAGACAGACACACACAGAGCACGCCATACAGTCCAGCATTATGTGTAAAAATTATGAATATTCATCACAATTCTTGGGATAGGAGTGGTTCTAGAAATTACTTCTCGGAAGTCATTAATATCATTAGCATACGTGCCATGCATGTGCTGTGTACGCTGATGGGTGCACTGAGGAAGGCTCCTCTTCTTCCTCGGGGGTCTTTCTGATGAAGATCAGCAGTCTTCGTCACAATGCACTTTTTACCTTTCTTTCTGGAGCATGCGCAGTTCTTCGCTGGATGATTCAGCGATCTCTGTGCTGGTTTTCAAAAGATCCTCTTCCTCTTATCTTGACAAGATTAAGGCGAAGCCTGCTGCTTAGGTTTCGTGATTAACATTTGCTGTCTCTTAGTAGTTCACTCGTGTTTACATGAGTTAACTATGGATCAACCCCCTTCTCAATTTTAGCGCTGAAAGGATCTTAGAGTCATTTAAAGAGATGTCTCCTATGGAGTACTATAAAACTGCTGTCATACATGAAATCCCTATTTAGCTTGGTCTTTGCATGTTAAGTGCCTTAATTAGTTAATTTTGAATTAAACAGTTCTTTTAATTGAATGATAAAGTTAACCCATCAACCCAGGTACAAAAATCAAGCTTTATTATTAGTGTTTTCACTTGTTCAAAGCAGTTTGTACCAGTCCCAGTTAAAATTCCCAGTTAAAAGTTTCCTAGTTAAAAATCCCTTTTTCAAACTTTAAACCACTTGTACACTGTAAGAGTTGTTTTTCCTATGTTAATTGTCTACTTTTATAAGTGTTTTAAGAGGTATTAGATGTATTTTAATTTTTTTTTGAGGTTTTTGCTTTGCACTTTAGTCTCGGGACTAACTCCAAAACCCCAGTTTCTAACAGCCAATTGCTATTTTTAGCCCCATAGCCGTTATTCTGCAAGTAAGCTCCATAGCAACCTGAATCTTAATGAAGGCATGTTACCACCCTTACTTCAGCTGTTACTACCCCCCTGACAACGACGAGCTATTGGTAGACAGAGATGATCTGTCAAAAGGAAAGCACCAATCACTTTAGACCACAGGGGTGTGCTGTGGGCGGACCGGGGCGGAGCAAAGGCACTATAAAACCACGAGGCAGGCGTCAGAGCTGCGCAGAGACCAGTGCAGATCAACTGTAGTGGACACCAGTGCTGGGTACTTAAGCCTTACTCCTATTAAGGAGCCTTTAATAATTTTTACCTTTGACTTTTGGATTAGCTAAAAGTCAGCCCAGCACTGCAAGTTCTTCCACCAGAGGTTCAGTGCTGTCTAAGCCTGAAGATCTCTAATCCCTGCGCTCCTGGGGCATACCTCCTGAGCCACTAGGATCCCAAATTTTTATATTTTGGTAATTTTTGTAATTTTTCAATTTTTCCGTTTTTAATAAATTATTTTAATTTTTACTAAGAGTTGTCTCATTCCTCACAACTGCCATAATGGTAACACGTTTTCATACAGTAGTTTTAGCACAGAAGCAATATATGTACAATCTTGGATGTTTCATCCTGCTGGCTCAAGAGCCAGTGTTGAGCTTTTCTCCTTTAAATCCAGTCTTAGAGCTCTGCAAGGATCACTGCAGCATGACGTTGTGACAAGGGGATGCTGATTCATGCATAAACCTTTGATGCTTTCCTTATATCTGCAAGCAGCTTTGAAAACCAATGATTATCTGGCATGTTGCGACTTGAGAGTCATGGTAAAGGTTTCGCCAAACACTTTGTAATATCATGCAACAGCTTTCATTCCTAAGGAAATAGCATTGAGCATATCGCTGGCAAAATGCTGAAAGAATGAGCCCAAACCAATATCCTTTAATGGGAAAGATGGAAAACATTTAGATGTGTTTATTTGAACTAAAATGACTGTGGACCAAGCCTAAATGTATTTCACACTAAATTCTTAGAACTGATTTTAAGGGAAGAAGTGAGAAAGATGAATTCACAAGTGGAATTTTCAGCAGCATAATATTGAGCATTTATTAGTAGAACAAAGGCATATCACGGCGCGGGAGCACTTAGCAATATTGCTAGAGGCGTGGCTCCATTCATTTTACTGTGAACTTGAGTACTTCTTTAAACATAGTCCTTTCACCCAGAAAGTAATTTACACTTCACTCAACTTTCCCCCCTTCGTCTCTGCCCCCTTGCGCCAGCACACGCCAGCACACTGCCGCCTCGGTCCTCTGGATAGCTCCAGAACTGAAGGCAGGCACCCCCCTCCGGTGCCTCCTCAGTCTCCAACCTAATTTGTAGTTGACAGTTTCTTTGGGAGGTGTGAGTTTTGATAACAGACTTCCTGGGATGCATGCGGTTTATCTTCTTTGTTTCTTGAAGATGTCTTGGTTTCTACCTCTGTAATTTCTCAACCTAAAGGACGTTTATGATCATGTGTTTATTCCTACGTTTCCCAACATGTTACCACTCTTTCGAAGTTACAATTTACTCTAGTCTTGTTTTTACTTACCTATATTTTACCTTAACACTATTTCTACATAGTACATTATCACTTCTAAATGTTAAAATCATATATGCGAAAGACAATATTTATCGTTCACTCATTTATCACAGGAGGAATGTGTTAGCTGCTTGTGTTGCAGTTCACTTGTAATTCTGGTCTATTACCGCAGGCCTGGGCCCTAGGGTGTATCACCGTGTCCCGCAGCCATAGGGAGGAGGAGGAGAGAAGATCCAGCAGGCAGGAATTGTGCAGCAAGATTTATTCCTTTAATTATTTTACAAACTCTTTTATAGACTTTTTTCTTCATAGTCTAATTGGACAAAGGATCAGCCCCCCCCTTGGGGTGATTGGCTAAAATCCTAAACCATCCATTGTCAAAATATTTTTCTACTAGACCATAAACAAGACTTTTCAAGGTTGCAGGTGGCTTGGTTGTTTACATACTCTGCTACCTCTTCTGTGAGAGAGAAAAGTCTCTCACGGACTTAGAAAATAGCAAGAAAATCCTCGCGAGCAGCATTTTTGTATCTACCATTCCCCCTTTTTGTTTGATAAGATAACAACTCCACTATTAATCCTAAATAGAAATTTACATCAGTTATTAATTCTAAATATGTCCTTAAGGCTTTACCTATCTGACTCCATAACAAGAAATTTAAAGTTCAGTCTCTGCCTGTGGAAGGACCATCCCAGTCTCTGCTTGTAGAAGGACCATCTGCCTGATGGTCAACATCTTGGTCATCATCAGAAGAGTCATTAGGCTGATGATCTACATTCTGGTCGCCATTTGGATGGTTGGCGTTCTGGTCATCATTTGGAGGTTGCCTGTTCTGCCTCTGGTGCCGTAGGGCAGGGCAAACACATTTTGCAGGTAGCCACCGTACCCCAGTATCTGTAGAAATGCAAGCATACCCACGACCCCAAACGATAAGCTCCCGCGGGCCTTCCCACTGGTTAGTGAGTAAATTCCACACCCAGACTTTTGCCCAGGGCAGTTGTCTCTTGCCTGCAGATTGCAATGAGAGAAAGTGATTCAGAATAACAGGATTCTTTGAATTTTGTGGTACCATAAGCTGATTAATTGTATACGAGCTTTTGCTAGTCGGCTTCAGTAACCGAATTCAAAGGTTCCTGTGAGAATTGTTGAAAAGTCGTGATAACAGCCCTTAATTCAACTAAGCAGAGTCTGACTCGGATTGGTGTGTTAATCAACCACTGCAAAGGCAGTGTAGGATACTGTGCACCCTTGCGCACAGTGACCCCTGCTAAAAATTTGTCCCAATCCGTATGCCCCAGGCTGCCAACACAACCCGGTCCCCAAAGGTTAAGGGAAGTGGTAGTAACATAAGGCCTAATTGTAGCTGTGTGCCCCTCTGAGTCCTTCACCATCACAGGCCGTTCGCTTCAATAGCTCTGTGTGGTTCCTCCTAATCCTGCGATGGCCGATCCCACGGGGGGTAAAGGCCATGAGGGAAGCCACGCAGAGAAGGAGATGATAGTTGCATCAGCACCAGTATCAATCAAACCTCGAAGCTGAGTCCAGGGCGGACGGGCGTTCAGCAGGATCAGGGTACATGTCATCTGTGGCCTTTGGTCAGAGATGTCTGCAGCCCAGAAGGCCTGCGGAAGTCCCGTAGATCCACTGCCGTTATCTTTGTGAGTTTGTTGTTCTATCCTGGGGACACAAGACTTAAAAGGCACTAATTTAGCAAGGCAGGTCTTTTCAGGAATAGTTACAGGGGGTTTTCAAATTCCCTATAAAACTGAGGACAAGGCTCCAAGGAGCGGATTCCCATCAATCCGACCTCATCATCATCCTATCGCATTAAACCTGTTAGAAGCCAGACCTGAACAGCCTCTCTCTTCCTTTGTCTCTGAGCTAACGTGAGCCGACATCATCGGCTCCTGCCGTGTTTCCCTCTGCAGAGAAGCCAGCTAGCTAGCCCAGCAAGCAGCTCTTTTCCTGATCCCGAAGTCGCTTCAGCGACGCGTGGAGGTAACGCAGCTGGACTGTCTCTGACCTGGGGCACGCCAGAGTCGGTGCCTCGAGCACCAAACGCTGCGTTATTGGACATTGAAGGTTCAGACTAAGGAGAAACCAAAACGTGGACAGCATCTCCCTTCTGCTGGAAGCCTTGAAGTTCACCCCTGCAGTCTGCAGCCTACACAGATCATCTGAGTACTGTAAAAGTTCTCCAAGGAAGAACAAGAACAAGGCTAATGCATGCACACAAACGCTGATCAAAAGCACTTGATGCTCTTGGACAAAAATCGGTAACCTTCACTTTTGGAAAGACAAGGTGACGATGGTTGTCTCTACAGTACTAGTAGGAAAAAATCCCTGAAGTTTTGCAAAACCTCTTTTCAGGGGTTTGCTAACTTCATCTTTGTTAAGAATTGGGGAACACAGAGAGACCTGTCACTTTTTGTGCAGAATGCCATAGAAACTGCTACACTCACTTCAACAACAGTCCAAGTAGCCTTCTCTGCAAATACTGACCATATGCAGTTCTGGTTGATACAAACCCCCATTACCTAAGAAAGGAACAACTCGGCAAGCAGTTTGCAAAGATGAACAACTTAGCACGACTGCGGCTGATGACATGCCCCGACCTTTTTTGCCTTCAGCTATGTGTTATAAACATATATTATATTGGCTTCTCGCAAAGTATAAAGGTAGATATATAATGTTAGAAATGCTTTTTGCTGTGTGGATGTAGTTTTCTCTCTTTAGCAAGAATGTTAGCAAGTGTGAGCAAGTAAGATAACCTCCAAGCGAACAGAGGATGAGGCCCAAGGAGCTGCTAATCAACACTTTGTCCAGGGAACAAAAGGGCCAAAAGGCTACTCCGCCCGGAGAACCGGAGAACAGGCGGCCAGGAGAGTCCGAGAGCCGTTATCACCACTCTGCCCGGGGGGGCAAAGAGGCCCAAAGCTGCAATCAGCCCTGACTGTCTGGAGAATTAAGAGATCCACCCTACCATCGACTCTTACCTAGCCTAGTGGGCCCAACCCCAAGAATCAAGAGAAATAAAACCACAAGGCAGAAGACTACGCATGCTCTAAAAAGGCGGAACCAAGGAGTGGCCATGCAGAACAGCTCCAGGAAAAGTTTTAATATGAATGAAGAACAGACAGTAAAAATGGTATAAAAAGGACTCGCCTCTAGCATCAGGTGTGCTCTTGGCAGAGCGCCAAGGCACCCGGCCGTTACCCCTTTGCTTTATTTTATGTGTCTCTTATTGTCTTTATATTAAACGCTTTAAATTCTCACAGGAGAGTGAACCTTCTCTTATTGTCTTTATATTAAACTCTTTAAATTCTCACAGGAGAGTGAACCTCGTTTTTCACAATTGGGGGCTCGTCCCGGATCTACACCTCGCCTCTGAAAAGCGTGGGAGGATTCAAGAAGCAAGGGTAAGGCGCCTCCCGCCCAAGTTGGCAGGACCTTTGCTTAGCATCCTCTGGCGCGATTTGGTGGCAGCAGGGCAATACCCGGAGGACAAGAAAGACACAAAAATAAAGCAAATGAAAGAGAGCGCTCTCGACAAAAATCCCACAGACACTGGAAAAGAAACAGGACTGGTAAGTATTGTCCAAAGAAAAAGTGGGTGGTTACGGGAGATGAGTGTGTGTGAATGGTCATACATGAAATCCCTATTTGTGCTTGGTCTTTGCATATTAAGTGTTTTAATTAATTAATTTTGAGTTAAATATTTTAAAATTGAATGTTAAAATTAACCCATCAGCCCAGGTACACAAATCAAGTTTTATGATTATGGTTTTCACTTGTTCAAAGCAGTTTGTTTGCACCCTTCCCAGTAAAAAAAAAAAAAAAAATCCCCAGTTAAAAGTTCCCCAGTTAGAATCCCTTTTCAAACATTAATCACTTGTACACCATAAGAGTTATCCTTCCTGTGTTTACTGTATACTTTTACAAGTGTTTTAAGATGTTGGATGTATTTTAGTACTTTTTTTAGGTGTTTTTACTTGTACTTTGGTTCCAAGGCAGATTTCAAAACCCCAGTTCCAACAAACAGCCCAGCCCCCATAGCCATTACCCTGTAAGCTCTATGGCAACCTGAATTTTAATGACCCTTATCTCAACTAGTACCACCCCTCTGACAAGGATGAGCCATTGGTGGACAGAGATAATCTGTCAAAGGGAAAACACCAATCACCTTGAACCGAAGGGGTGGGCTGTGGGTGGGCTGTGGGTGGAGCAAAGACACTATAAAACAGGGAGCACGAGAAAGGCACGCCCCTTCTCTCCAGCCTTGCTGAGGTGGAGTTCAGTGCTGGGAAGGCGTATTCCTATCAAGGAACTTTTAGTAATTTTTTTTTGGCTTTTGGGCCGGCCAAAGGCCAGCCTAGCACTGCAAGCCCTTTTTCTCTACCTGAGGTTCAGTGCTGTTTCAGCCAGAAGATCAAAAATCCCTGCACTCCTGGGGCATACCATCTACCGAGCCATAGGATCCCAAATTTTAAATTTTTTTTCACTTTTCCGTTCTTAATAAATTGTTTTAATTTTTAACTAAGAGTTGTCTCATTCCTCACATGAATGAGACGCGGGCTGGTTGCCCCCAGATCTGCGAAGCGAGTGTGGCAGTCTCTGAGTGCTGCGGCTCCGTCTTGTTCGCGAGAACAGCGGCCAGCCAGGAGACGAAGCGAGAGATAAGAGGAGTGAAAGAATCTCCCGGGGTGACTGGGACGGGGTCCCAGGGAAGGGGTTGCAAAGTGGGAGCTACCCCCCCCCCCCCCCATATGCTGGGTTGAGGAAAACTCCAAGAGCACCCAGGGCCTAAAAGTACCCCAAGAGAAGTTGGGGGGTTGGATGCTAGCAATGCTGGGTTGAGGGAAATCCAAGAGCACCCAGAATCCTAAGGATTATATCATACCCATGAGTGGATACTAACAAGTGACTTGAAAGAGGTACCTTATTATTCTGTTGTAAGAATGAGAGAGTGAACAAATATTAAAAAGAGTGAATGTGTGAATGAAAAACTGTGTAATTAGAAGTTAACTTTGTTTTTGGGGAAGGTGGGCTATAGTAAATTTTTTTGGTTTTTGTACTGTGAAAGGGTGGGTAGTATTTTACAGCAGGGAAGATTGGTGTTTTAAAGGAATGAATTAGTATTTCAAAGGGGGGGATAATCATGTGTACTGGCCAAAATATGGGTCTGATGAGGCATGGATTTTCCAGGCTCTAAATGTATTTGTAAATTCAAAAGAGCCATCTCACCCTGAGGAGAGAGAATATGCTTCTTGCTGGACAGGAATTACAAAACCTCTGGGAACCAAAGTCTTTAAACTATCAGAAACCCCAGAGGAAAAGCAAACAGAAGAGAAAAAAGGCTGGGACCCTTTAGAAGTATTGCCTCCACCGCCAGCACTAGAAGCTGCACCCCTCCTCCCAGCTCCGGGGTTTCCTCCGCCGCCAGTATCAGAAGCTGCCTCCCCCCTCCTCCCCCTGGCTCCGGGGCTTCCCCCTCCAGCCCCCCCTCCGCCCGCACCGGGGGCCTTTCCCCCGGCAGCCCTCCCGCCCCAATGGAGCGGGGGGGGAGCCCTGCCCCCGCCCATGCCGGGGATCCCGCCCTTCCCGTATATCTCGGGAATCCCAGCACCCTCAATTGAATCAAGGGAAACGTCACACGTCCCGGCTCCAGCCTCCACCTCTCCTGCCTTGAGAAACCCGGCTTCAGAGCCGGCCCCCACCTCCTGTGCTCCGGAATATTTGGCTTCACTGCCATACCCCACCCCCACCCTCTGCACCACAGAATATTCGGCTTCAGCGCCAGACTTTGAATCTGCCCCTCCTCCCCAGGGGAGTTCGGTGCTTTCTTCCCAAATAAACCCTCTTCTTAACGAAGGAGCACCATACCAGAATACAAGAGGTGCCATTAAGGCTCAGAGGCAGCCCAACAATCCCTCCATTGCTAAACAAACAGAGGGAAGCCGAGAAATTCATTTATTTCCATTAAGAGAAGTACCTATGGGAGGAGGGGGAACGGGCTTTGTAAATGCTCCTCTAACCTCTACAGAGGTTAGGAATTTCAAAAAAGAAATTAAAGGATTATTAGAAGACCCCATAGGTACAGCTGAGCAGTTGGACCAGTTCTTAGGTCCCAACATTTTCACTTGGGAAGAAATGCAATCAATCATGAAAATAATATTCTCCCAAGAAGAAAGAGAAATGATTAGAATTGCTGGAATAAAAATTTGGGAAAGAGAAAACCAACAAGGTCCACCCAGGGATCAGAAAATGCCCATTACACCTCCTAACTGGAACCAAAATAATGAAGCTGGGAGGGGACATATGAATGATTATCGTAATTTGATAATCAAGGGAATAAAAGAGGCGGCACCCCGAGGACAAAATGTCAGAAAGGCCTTTGAGGGGCAGCAAGGGAAGGAAGAAACCCCGACTGAGTGGCTGGAGAGGCTCCGAAAGAATATGAAACAATATTCTGGGATAGACCCAGAGTCCCTAGCAGGGCAAGCCCTGCTAAGAGTTAACTTTGTCACTCATGCCTGGCCAGATATTAGGAAAAAATTGGAAAAAATAGAAGACTGGTATGAGAAACCATTACAAGACCTAGTAAGGGAAGCTCAAAAGATATATATATGTCCGGAGGGATGAAGAAAAAGCCAAAGTGGAAGCAAAGATCATGATAGCCACTATGCGAGAGAGTACCTTCCAAAAAAATCTAAAGCCCTCAGGTAACACTCCTAAACATTCAAGATTCAGAAATGGTGGAAAAGAGAAAAATAAAACCTCAGTACAATTAAGATTCCAAGAACAACCCAGGGATGCCTGTTTTTATTGCAAGGAAGAAGGGCATTATAAAAGAGAATGCCCCCACCTGAGGAGGGATCTGAAAATATTTCAAGAAACACACACAGAAGAACAATAGGAAAGTCATGGGCTCTCTTTTTGGGGGGATAAATACCATCTGGAGCCTTTGATAACTTTAAAAGTAGGCCCCCAAGAGGAAGTATTAGAATTTATAGTTGACACTGGGGCAGAAAGGACTTGTGTGATGAATATTCCAAAAGGGTGTGATGTGAGTAATGATATGGTAAAAGTAACAGGAGCAAAGGGGGAAGGATTTCAAGTCCCTGTCATTAAAGATGTGGTTATTGAAGGGGAAACAAAAATAGGGATAGGGGATGTTTTGTTAGTTCCTGGGGCTGGCAGCAATTTATTGGGAAGGGATTTACAAATCCAACTGGGGATTGGAGTCATACCAGAAGAAGGGAAAATGACAGCCAAAGTGTTAAAACTTAGCCAAGAAGATGAAAGCAAAATTAACAGAGAGGTTTGGGCTGGGGAAGGGAATAGGGGTGGACTAGATATTGACCCCATAAGGGTCACAATTGAAAAACAAGAATGTCCCATTCGTGTACGTCAGTACCCTATATCTTTAGAAGGGAGAAAAGGCTTAAAACCAGTGATAGAAGAATTAATAAAGGATGGGACACTAGAACCTTGTAAATCCCCTCATAATACCCCTATTCTCCCAGTAAAGAAATCTGATGGAAATTATAGATTAGTGCAAGATTTAAGAGAAGTAAACAAAAGAACACGGGCCTGCTACCCTATGGTTCCTAATCCCTGTGGGAGTGTGTTTGTTTAGTTCAGTCCGGGTCTCCCCCCTATGTTCTGTAAGTTTGGTGTACCCCAGTTGGCACCCCCCCCTGTTTCCTTTAAATCACCCTGTCTGTCATTTTTATCTCCTCCCAGGACCCTGTCTGTCACTCTGCCACCCCTCCCAGGCTTCTGGAAAGTTCTAGCCAGGGGGCCAGGTGATTAGTCCTGGGAAAGGAGTCCCTCCCTTCCCCTGTTATAGTTGGTTCCCTTATGTGTCCCTCGTTCTGCTTGCCGCACCCTTCCCTTCCCTGGTTGGTTGTTCTGTACACCCCCCCCCCCCCATGCCCCCCCCGCCATAAAATGCCCCGGCGCGCGATCTGCAGGTGCTCTGGGTTGGGCACCCCTGGTGGTTGAGGTCCCCCCGTCCGGAGGGCCAATAAACTTTCTGGATTTAACCCAACTCTGAGCCTGCCCCCTTTCCTCCGCCGTCTGCCTTTATCGCCGCGGTCCCTTGGAAGGACCCACGAGCCAGACCTTTGATCCCTCCGATATCAGAGGCTGGCCCCTGTTGCCTGCTGTGTCCCGAGCTGACCGGGCTGAGTGGGAACTGTCCCCAGAGGACACAACGGCAAATCCCTACACTCTTTTAAGCAAAATTCCACCTCAACATCAGTGGTTTAGTGTGGTGGATCTTAAAGATGCCTTTTGGGCCTGCCCACTGGCAGAGGAAAGCCGAAATATTTTTGCCTTTGAATGGGAAGATCCAAACACAGGGAAAAAGAACCAACTGAGGTGGACTAAAGTGCCACAGGGGTATTGTGAGGCCCCAAATTTATTTGGGCAAGCCTTGGGAGAAATATTACAAACCTTCCCCATTCCCCCAGGAATACAAATTATCCAATATGTAGATGATCTTCTAATATCAGGAGAAGATGAAATTAAAGTCAAAGAAGCTACTATAAAGCTTCTAAATTTTCTTGGGGAAAAGGGACTAAGGGCATCAAAAGGGAAATTACAGTTTGTGGAATCAGAAGTAAAATATCTCGGCCACCTGATAAGCAAAGGTAGCCGAAAACTAAGTCCTGAAAGAATTACAGGGATTTTATCCCTCCCTCCTCCCTCTTCAAAAAAGGAGGTTAGGAGACTGCTGGGGCTACTGGGATATTGCAGACTATGGATTGAAGGATATACACAAGCAGTAAAATTTTTATATGAAAAATTAACAGGGGGAGACAATATACAATGCACCAAAGATGATGATAATAAATTAGAAAAACTGAAGTTGAAACTAGCCTCGGTACCAGCCCTAAGCTTACCCTCACTAGAAAAACCCTTTCACTTATATGTGAATGCAGAAAATGGAGTAGCTCATGGTGTATTAGTCCAGGAATGGGGAGGGGTGAGAAGACCAATAGCTTATTTATCTAAACTATTGGACCCAGTAAGCCGTGGCTAGCCAGTATGCATTCAAGCCATAGCAGCTACTGCTATTTTGGTGGAGGAGAGCCGTAAGCTCACCTTTGGAAGTAAACTGATTGTATACACACCCCATGCGGTCCGGAATGTGCTAAATCAAAAAGCTGAAAAATGGTTAAGAGACTCCAGGATATTAAAATATGAAGCAATTCTGATTGACAGTAATGGTCTAACTATAGAAACAAGCAAAAGCCTCAATCCGGCCCAATTCCTGTATGGAGAACCAAAAGATGACCTGGCACATGATTGCTTAGAAATTATTCAATACCAAACAAAAGTTCGGGAAGATCTAGCAGAACAAGCCCTCTTAGAAGGGGAAAGAATATATGTGGATGGTTCATCCAGATGCTTGCAAGGAAAAAGAATGTCAGGATATGCCTTAGTCGATGGGATAAATATGCAGACCATCGAAAAAGGAAAACTACCTTCAAATTGGTCGGCGCAATCTTGTGAATTATACGCTCTAAAGAGAGCACTGGAGCATTTAGCACACAAAAAGGGGACCATCTATACTGATTCAAAGTATGCCTTTGGGGTAGTACATACCTTTGGGAAGATCTGGGAAGAAAGAGGTTTACTAAATTCAAAGGGGAAGGAACTGATACATGAAGGCCTGATTTCAGAAGTGTTGGAGGCATTAAAATTGCCTGAAGAAATAGCCGTAGTGCATATCAAAGGACACCAAAAAGGGATGACCCCAGAAATAAGAGGGAATAATCTAGCAGACCAAGAAGCCAAAGATGCAGCAGAAAATGGGACCGAACGAATTATGTTAATCCTGACCCCAGAAAGGGGAGAATTGGAAATCCCCAGATTTAGTAAAGAAGAAGAAAAAGAATTATTTAAGATAGGGGGAGAACAAGATCAATCTGGAAAATGGAAACTCCCTGATGGGAGACAGTTACTTAATAAGCCACTCACTAAGAGAATATTAGAAGATATGCATCAAAAAACTCATTGGGGTACTCAAGCTTTGTGTGATCATTTTCTAAGAAATTATGGGTGTATTGGAATCTTTGGGAACTGTATAACTTGCCAAAGAGTGAATAGGAAAATAATGAGAAAAACAACATTAGGAGGCCGCGAGTTAGCTCTGCGACCATTCCAAAGTATCCAAGTAGATTTCACTGAACTTCCTCAAGTACAGAGATGGAAGTTCCTATTAGTAATAGTAGACCACCTAACTCATTGGGTAGAAGCAGTTCCTGCTACTAGAGCTACAGCTAACATAGTATGCAAAACCCTTCTGGAACAAATTATTCCCAGATATGGAATGGTTAATAAAATAGACTCAGATAGAGGAACACATTTTACATCCAAACTCTTACAACAAATAACTCAAGCCTTGGGAATAAAATGGGAATTACATACCCCCTGGCACCCACAAAGTTCAGGCCGAGTAGAAAGAATGAACCAGACTTTGAAAAAAACTTTAACAAAATTAATGATTGAAACTCAAATGTCATGGGTCAAATGCTTACCTTTGGCTCTGTTGAGAGTCCGAACACAGCCCAGGTCAGACCTGGGAGTATCTCCTTACGAGATGATGTTCGGATTACCCTTCCTTACCACTCAACATGAAACAGCCACTTATGAAGTAGGAGAAGTAAGTGTCAAAAAATACGTCACCACAATTGCCAGAACACTTGAAAATTTGCGGCTGAAAGGAATGATCCCTCAAACCACAACTTTGGAGTTCAAAATTCATAATATCCATCCAGGGGAATGGGTACTAGTAAAAACATGGAAAGAACAATCTTTGACTCCACAATGGGACGGTCCTTTTCAGGTACTGCTGACGACTGAGGCCGCAATCCGGACCAAGGAACGAGGGTGGATCAAAGGACCAGCAGAATCAAAGGACCTGTAAAAGAACCTGAAGAGTGGACTGTAATATCCAAACCAGGTGATACCAAATTGATTCTTAAACGGAGGCCAGGTGACAATGAACTAGAACAATCTAAATAATCCAAGGGATATGCAAAGAATCACACCTAACTGAGAAGTGAAAGCCAAATTGATATCAGTGGCCCCTGGACAAATTCTGGGACATCGTGGAGAAGAATATTCTCACTTCAAACAGGAAGGGTTGGGACTGTATCAAACAGGGAACTCTCATGTTCTGATTCTAGCCTGTGACTTGTATTAAGAAGGGGGGGAATCACAACTTCCATCAGTGCCACATCATATACCCTGTTTGAATCATTCTAACACGGGGCATGCCAGCCAGGTCAAATATAAGTAATTAATCTGGAGGGAAATCGGCATTCCACACCATCGACACCCTAGTTGTAAAAGGTGTCAAGCACAAAGTCAACCCCCTATCCAGACAAAATCATAAGCAACAAAAGTAATAACTTTGCTCTGCAGATGGGAATTACTAGTGCCTGTTGAATGGGAAACACCTAAGATACGATAAGATACTACAGTTAAAATAAGTACCAAAAGAAATTTGCCTAAAAGCTACAAAGGAAGCGACAAGGAAATAGAGGGCAAGACCGGGTTGGCCACTGTACTCGCCACCGAGAAGATCCAATACACCTGCCATGGGTTGCAACCTCATAGGCAAGGGAGGTGGGAGTATAAGCCATGCCGGACCTCTGTTATTCCTTCTTTTGTCACTTATCCTGGTCCCTTTCGGGACACCGGCAAGACCATGTTACAAATGCTATCGAAAGCTCTACATGGAAAGACACCGGGGCTTCTTTCTTATTACTCATATCCATATCAACAGTCACTGTTATGACTCGTCCAAATTAGGTATTTGCATGCATAAAGGGGAAAAATATTAGATTACAGAAAATTTGGGAACAAGTGGAAACAGACTAGGAAGTAATTGTCCAAAAGGAGAAAAATGGATTTGCTTCACAGCTGCCACCAGGGGAACAGTCCAAGATTTGGTAAAAGAACAAGTGGTAAGTAAAGATACAAAGCCAGCACAGCAACCTCGCCCTATATTCACCTCACGCCAGGACCTGTATGCAAAGCTCAAACAACAGTTAAAAGAGGAAAAAACCCCAAGGTTAGGAAAAAACCTGTTTGTAGAATTGGGGGAGAGGATAGGTAAAGAACTTAACATAACCAACTGTTGGGTCTGTGGAGGAGCTTTAATGGCAGAAGAATGGCCATGGAAAGGTAGCAGCCTAGGCCCGGTAGAACTCCTTAAATGGAACCGGACAAATATAAGAGGGGGGAACTGACCTGAGGGGTGGATTTTAAGTTCAACAGTGATAGGGGAAGAATGCCTCTGGCGAACTGGGAAAAACTTTCTTAATGAAGTAGGAAACACTCCCTGTAAAAGGTATAAAGTGAGTAACAAAACTCCAGCGTGGTGGGTCCCAGAAAAACCAACTTGGTATTGGGCTCAGAAAAAAGGAAAAGACTGTGTATACGATAATGAAGTTGGACTCTTTCAGTGTAGGAAAAAATCCTTATTTTGGAATCCCAGAAATATCCAAATTTTGGGAGAATATAAATCATCAAGAAGGTGCTTATTGGAAAGCACCAGATGGCTTATTTTGGATATGTGGGAAAAGGGCATACCCAAGACTCCCTTCACATTGGGAAGGGAGTTGTACACTAGGAATCATTCAACCAGGGTTTTTCCTTCTACCAGAACCAGAGGGAGATCAATTAGGAATACCTGTCTATGAAGACTTCAAAAGAAATAAAAGAGATTTAATTGGAGGATTCCAAAAATGGAAAGATGAGGAATGGCCCCCTGAGCGAATATTAGAAACATATGGGCCAGCTACCTGGGCACAAGATGGAAGTTGGGGATATCGAACCCCAATTTACATGCTGAATCGTATCATCAGACTCCAAGCTCTTGTAGAAATCATAACCAATGAAACAGCCGGGGCTATGGAATTAATAGTCAGCCAGCAATGCCAAACCAGAGCTGCAATATATCAAAATAGGCTGGCTTTAGACTATTTACTGGCTGAAGAAGGGGGTGTGTGCTGGAAGTTCAATACATCGGATTGTTGTTTAAAAATTGATGACAATGGGGATGCCCTTCTAGATATCGCCAACAATATCAGAAAAATAGCCCATGTACCAGTCCAAAAATGGGAATCAATGATGTCTGCTAACTGGTGGGATGGCATATTGGGGAAAGAATGGTGGAAGAAGCTAGGTTTCTTCCTCTTATGTGCTACAGCTGGTCTAATATTTCTCCCTTGCTTGATCCCCTGCTTTATTCGGCTAATCACCAGCGTAGTTCAAGGCATGCAAGTTGTGGCAATGCCTACTGACCCAAAGTTGGCTATGTCTGGAACAGCACAAAAAATTATGGTATTAAAAAGACAAAGTGATATAAAAGACCCTCTCGAAGAAGCCAAATTAATCTGTGAAAAGAACGAACGGACACTAGAAGCCAAGAAAAAAGAATTATTGCTCAAGCCAAATGATTTATAAAATAGAAAAGGGGGGATTGTTATAAACATATATTATATTGGCTTCTCGCAAAGTATAATGGTAGATATTATATAAGGTTAGAAATGCATTTTGCTGTGTGGATGTAGTTTTCTCTCTTTAGCAAGAATGTTAGCAAGTGTGAGCAAGTAAGATAACCTCCAAGCGAACAGAGGATGAGGCCCAAGGAGCTGCTAATCAACACTTTGTCCAGGGAACAAAAGGGCCAAAAGGCTACTCCGCCCGGAGAACCGGAGAACAGGCGGCCAGGAGAGTCCGAGAGCCGTTATCACCACTCTGCCCGGGGGGGCAAAGAGGCCCAAAGCTGCAATCAGCCCTGACTGTCTGGAGAATTAAGAGATCCACCCTACCATCGACTCTTACCTAGCCTAGCGAGCCCAACCCCAAGAATCAAGAGAAATAAAACCACAAGGCAGAAGACTACGCATGCTCTAAAAAGGCGGAACCAAGGAGTGGCCATGCAGAACAGCTCCAGGAAAAGTTTTAATATGAATGAAGAACAGACAGTAAAAATGGTATAAAAAGGACTCGCCTCTAGCATCAGGTGTGCTCTTGGCAGAGCGCCAAGGCACCCGGCCGGTACCCCTTTGCTTTATTTTATGTGTCTCTTATTGTCTTTATATTAAACGCTTTAAATTCTCACAGGAGAGTGAACCTCGTTTTTCACATATGGGTGCCGTACCCTCCTACCCTCACACATGCCACTCAAAGCTCCTTGCGTGGAGCTCTCGCACCATCTATGCCAGCAACTGTGCCAAGACACCGCCCTTGTTCAGCACCATCGCACCTACCACAAGGTAGCTGAATCGGAGGGCAGGAAAAAGACATCGACAATGGAGGGGAGTTGCTGCCACTGACAGCCAAGCTCCAAGTTCAGCGTCCCTTACGTCTCGCCCAGGACGGGCGGGAAAACGCCTCGGCGGAGCGCAGCGCTGGGCAGGAGCGGCCGGCACGGCAACCGAGCGCGCTCCCCACTCCCTCCCGCCCGCGCCGCTGCTGGGACGCCGGGTTCGCCGGAATCGGCCACGTGCTGCAGGGAGGGCAGCGCGGCAAAGGCGGCCACCCCACGTCGCCCTGGGAAGGCCGGCCTCGGATCCCCGCTCTCTCCACCGGCACGGGCAGTGCCAGCAGCCTCTCGCTGCGGCCGCCGCTGGCCGAAAGCTTGGCCGCGCACCGCCCGGCCGGCCCGGCCGCTCCGCGGAGTCACACGGCACCTGCCGTGGGCGGCCGCCGAGCGACAGGAAGCAGAAGCGCTCACCGCCGCGCCACTCGCCGCCCCGCCCGGGCGCTCCTCTCTTCGCGCTACCACGGCGGCGCCGGCCCGCCCCGCTTTCCCCGTCGCCTGCGGCGCAACGCGGGTGCCACGAGCCACGCAGCACGCGTGCGGCCGGGCCCTGCCGAGCCGCAGGCGGAGCCGGGGCACGGCCCGGGCGGGAGAGCTTCCGGCGAGGCTGGGCGGGCGGCGAGCGCGGCCGAGCGTGAGCGCGCCAGGCGGGGGGCGGCCGGCGGCGCGATGGAGAGCTAGATGGAGGCGGCAGCAGCGCGGGGCATAAAATAGCTGCTCGTCCCGCAGCCGCCCGCTCCGCAGCCCCTCGGCTGCTGTCGAGAAGGGCCCCGGCCCTGGCCGCGCCGGTGGCGACGTGGCTCCGCAGCCCGCGGGCAGCCCTGGCGGGGCAGGGGAGCACAGCGGGCAGCCCCGGGGCCGCGCAGCCGTCTGTAACGCGCGGTGGGAGCCGCCGGGAACTATTTTACACCTCCCGGGGGGCTGGGGAGGAGCACGGAGACCACGCGGTAGGTCGCTGCCGTTAGGGAAAATTAATCCACGATGCCTGAGGTTTATGTCCGAAAAGGAGACAGAGGAGTCCTGCAACATTCTTCGACTACAGGGAGAGTCCATGGGGCTTTTCCCATGGGGTCTGTCAAACGGTTGCGGGATGCAGCCCCCTTTTGATGCCAAGTTCCCGGCCACAACGCCCTCTTCCTTTTCCCCACTGGCTGAGGTATTCGGGAGATACAGACTTCCGGAACTGCCTACTCTATGCCCCCCTCTAATATGCACCCCCCCTTTTGGCATCGAAAAGAAAGAAAAAGAAACCATCCCTAATAATATTAAGTCTTTGTTGCCTTGCTCTAGGTTCAGGAATTTAATACAGCCTCGATTAATCAACAGTCTCTGATGATTAGTAACAGTTCTCGAGAACTAATCATTTCTTCTGTTATTTCACTACCCATACGTTCCTAGCCTTGTCTACAGGCCGATTCACACGGTCTGATTGTAAGGACTCATCCATCTCACTCCTTTCAATCCCTCCTCTTTTAATTTGATCTGTATTTGTCTTTACAAACCTTAATTACCATTGATTCAATTTTTTCTTCTGGAGCCTTCTTGGGTTTTGCTATTATTTGCAGTGACATCCTTTTCTGTCCTTTTGTATGCATTTCTGGATCAGGTAGGCATGGCTGCTAGCGGCATCCCCTTGAGCACCTGCTGAAAGAGCTGCACCCAGCATGGTGTCACGCATGGTAAAAAGATGAGAGTTGCTATAGCATATAAGAGGAGAAATGGTATTCATTTAGCCCATAGCTGGCCAGTTAACCATGCAAACATGTCCCATTACCATCCTTTCAACATTTGGACAGGTCCATGAGCTGGCGTTATTTCCTTTGTTATTTGTTTGACCACATTTCCGCTGTCATCTGCTTGCAAACAGCAGCTCGAGTCATTTAATTTCCCACAAACTCCTCCTTCTTCTGCTAACAGATAATCTAATACCATCCAATGTTGAAATACCGCTTTCCTCGTTCAAGTGGGTTGGTCAGCTAGAAGGTCAAGAGCTGTGGCTGGCTGGTTGGTAATTATTTCCGAGACAGCCTGTAACCTAACTATCTCATTCAAATTGGGGTGCTCCCTCCAGCCAGGGCTGCATCAGCTGACTGCTTTTCTCTAATTAAATCATCACAGATTTTGATTCCTAAGCGATTTCCCTGAACTTGTAGTAGCAAAAAGAACAATGGTCTAATAAATATACCATATCCCTGACCAGTTTGGAGGTAGCCTGAGCTAAGCATATTGGCCGCAAATCCAATAATGTCCTTTCAAAGCCCATGTTCCATTAGCAAAGGGGCCTTCCTACCCTTGGCCATCAATTGGTGGGTCAAAATACAGGAGGATTCCCGGGCCTAACGGTCCTCCAACAATAGTTGCCCCACCATAAGGGTCACAGTATTTGCATTTCCAAGCTCCCACACAGGGTTCCCATCTACTTTTACATCTGCAAGCTGCTTGGTTGCATTTGGAGCAGAACTCACTAAAAGGCTTTGAGTTCCAATCGGGTGTTGCCATTCCCACTGATAATCACAAACAACATGTCTTCTACTTGTGGAATTTTTGTGGGGACAGCTCAAAAATAGGTGGTCAAAAAAGCCCTTGTTCCTCCCCATTGCTTTACAGGCTTCCAAATATTTTTGGTAAGTGTGGCAAGAACACCTTACGCAGCTACCATTAGTGAGCCGAACAGGTATTTGATTGCATTTGCCTTGATATTTGGAACAATTGTAAGGAGGGCAATTGGGGCTCGAAACCCAATTGTTTAAACCCAGAGGGAAAGTCAATTGACAAACGCCTTTTCCTACATAGACATGCCCTGTCCTGTTTAGGCAATAAGTGCCTTTTTGAGAAGAATGAAGTGGCCATGGACTTCCTTCTTCGGCCCAAAATCCTGTCCTAGTATGGACCTCACGTCGGGTGTTGACCCACCACTTAGGTTCAGCTGGGCTAGCCAACCATGGCCACTCTTCAGATCCTCCTGGCCCTCCACAGAGCCAGCAATTGCTAAGGTTAAAAACTTTTGCTACTTCTTCTCCTAAGGCTGCAAATTGATTCTCCCACTCCTGGCCTAAACTTAGCTGACCATATAAAAGTAGAATTATTAAGGAAAATGTTTTAATAGTGTGATCTAATTAGCTAGTCTAATTTTCACGTTGTCTTCTGCACCACTTGTGGCAATTGAAGACACAGAAACCACCTAACGTACAACAATGGCCGCAAGTATTAGTCCCCCAGTGAGTGGAGATTCTAGAGGAGGGATGCCCATACAGACTATTTCAGCAGATGGTCTGTGGGTAGGCACGCAGGGCTTCCTCTGATGTTGAAGCACTGGCTACTGCTCCAGCCCGCTCCTGCAGAGTGTCAGTCACGGCCTCCCGGCTTTCTCCTCCAGCCGAGATGTGCAAATCTCTGAGGCTTCAGAGACCTTGACCCAAGTGTGACGGGTCCACCTGTGTTCAGCTGTCTTGATGGCTGTTTCTGTGGTCAGTGACACTTGGAATGGGCCACGCCATTTCACCACCATTGGCGCTTCTTTCTACCCCTTAACTAGGACTCAATCTCCCGGTTGGATGTTACAAGCAGCAAAGTCCAAAGGCGGGGCTTGTGCCAGCTGAGCTTCCTGTTGAAGGGGTTTCACAAGAAGCAGTATCCTGGCCACAGATGGTTTTAAATATACATCACTTGCCTCTACCCCCCTCCCCCCCCCCCCCCCAAGGTTGAGACTTACCAGGGTAATTGCAAACGACGATTGAAAGGGAGATAACTGAATCTCTCTTCTGGGTCGGGCCCTCATTCTCGCCAAAGCCAATGTCCAAAGCCCTACCCATGGCATCTTGATTTCTATTACCAGCTTCAAAAGGTGTTTATTTCTCTATTCATTGTATTCTACCCGAGCCGAGCTCTGGGGGTGCCAGGGCCTATGGAGGTTCCATTGTATTCCTAAAGAAGCCAAAACCCCTTGAAGGATCTTTCCTGTAAAATGAGTTCCCCTATCTGAGTCTATTGCTTCTACAATGCTTTATCTTGGAATGACTTGTTCCAACAATGCCTTAATAACTGATCCTGTCATTGCTGAAGCAGTTGGAAATGCTTCTGGCCACCTTGCTAGCTGACATACGATTACCAGAAGATATTAAGCCTTGCCACTTGGGGCATCTCAGGAAAATCCACCTGGCGTCTTTGGAAGGGACATGCAGCCCAAGGCCTCCCTCCCCCGGCAGGTTACTTTGCAACTCGGCTGTTTGCTTTAGCACAGATCAAGCAACCTTCAACAGCTCGTTTTGCCAGTCTAAAAAGACCCACAGCAACATGCATCATGAGGAAGGCTTCTGCCAATCCTCAGGAAATGCAAGGACTCTCTTCACAGAGTTGTTTTAGTATTGGTAGGGCCAAAGGCTCTGGTATCTCTTGTTTGCCATCCCTTGTAAACCAATTCTTGCCTTTTTTCTCTGCCGCACGACTTTTAACTGTATCTCGAACATCTCTGGTAGAAAAGACAGCTTCCCGGGCAGTGATGGAGTCACTGGGAGCAAAGGGGGCATCTTGGAGAGTTCTGGCAGAAGTGTTGCTTTCTGAGTTTCTTCATCCACCAAAAAGGAGACAGAGGAGTCCTGTAACATTCTTCAACTCCAGGGAGAGGCCATGGGGCTTTTGCCATGGAGTCTCTCAAATGATTGCGGGACGCAGCCCCCTTTTTCTGCTAAGTTCCTGGCAACAGCACCCTCTGAGGTACTCGGGAATTACAGACTGCCGGAACTGCCTACTCTATTCCCCCCTCTAATATGCACCCCCCTTTTGGTATGGAAAAGGAAGAAAACGAACCTATTCCTAATGCTATTAAGTCTTTGCTGCCTTGCTCTAGGTTCAGGAATTTAACAGGGCCTTGGCTGAGCAACAGTCTCTGTTGATTAGTAACAGTTTCTAGAGCTAATACTTTCTTCTCTTACTTCCCTCCCTGTAAATTCCTAGCCTTGTCTAAGGACGGATTCACACGGTCTCTTTGTAAAGACACATCTATGTTACTCCTTTCACTCCCACACCTTCTTGGCGGTGGAACGGCTCCCCCCGGCACAGCACCCGGCACAAAACCCCCGTATGCGCACACACACACCTGCACTTACCCTGCACTCCGCTGCACACACACACACACACACCTGCCGCACACTAACACCCCCGTCCACATGCCCCCCATGCTACTTGCAGTGGCCCCGCTCCTGCCATCCCAGCCGGCTGGCAGCGCCCACTCCTCACATGCTTCCCCATGCCTTGCATTTCCTTGCTGCCCCCTCTGTAGCCTTCCCTCAACCTGCCTTTTCTCCCCTGCCTTGCATTGACTTGCTCACCCATCCCCCACCTGACTTCCTTTCACATTCGTCTAGGTCTGGCCTCACCTTTCCTTTTCCTTCTAGGACCCTCACTGCCTTGCCTCGCCTCGCAAAGCCACCACTTGCCTTGCCTTGCCCTTGAACCCCTCCCTTGCCTTGCATGACCTTGCTCACCCCTCCCCCACCTGGAATTCAAGACCCCTTTTCAATGACCTTTCATGCCCTTGCCCTGCCCTTTCTGCTCCTCCTAGGAATCTCAAAGCTCTCAAGCATCTCCGGTGTTTCAGGATCACATGAGAGGAAGACCAGGGGAGGAGGACGCATGTTGCCACACTCATCTCTATGGGCAGCCTTTGTCTGGGAGCAATCCTTGCATGTCTTGAATCTTGGAAGGGCAATTCACATTTTGCCCTTGAGCTCGGGGACCAGAATGAGAGTTCTTTTGCATACAAAGCAAAGCAGGTAGCTCAAGTCTTTTAGGTGCAGAGGAGAGATGACCCACGCGGGATCAAGGCCACACAGAGCACTTGGTCCGGGCCACTTTTGTGTACTAGCAGTCATTGAATGTACTTCTCACCTGCCTTGCCTGGCCTTGCCTTGGCAACACAACAGTTTCCTTGCCTTGCCCTGCTAGCCCTCTGTAGCCTTGCATTCCTTTGCATGGCCCTTGACCTGCCTACTGCTTTCCTCCAGGGCCTTGGCTTGCCAAGCCCTTCCTGTTTCTGCCTGGCCTTCCCATCAGTGGACTTTCCTTCCTACGGCCAGCCTTGCCTCTAACTTCTGGGCCTTCTCTTGCCTACCACTCCATTTGCTTTCCCCTCACTGCTCTGGCCTTGCCTACCTCTCCCTTGACTTGCCCACAATTGCCTGCACTTGGTTTGCAGCGCCTTGCCTGCATGGAAGGCAAGGGAAAGAGTGGTAGGCAGGGCAAAGCAAAGCCAGCAAGTTGTAGGTAGTGCGAGGCAAGGCAGACGTAGGCAAAGGAAGCAGAGCAAGGGTAGCTTAAGAAGAACTAGACACGGTACTGAAGGCAAGGCAAGGCCAAGAGACTCGGAGTGCCTTTCCTTGGGAAGGCAAGGACATAGTGCCAGTGTTGCTGGAGCAGATGTTAAGGTACCATGGGGAGGAATAGTCCAGCAAGACATTTCTCTTCTGGCCCCTGTGCGTGTAGGGGCAATTGCTGGACATATTCAATACTGGAGGTGGATCAGTCGCTGGATGTGTTGCATTTTGGAGGAGGGGATGCCGTTTCTTTGGAGATGGGCTTGTAGTTGCTCTCTTTGGCAAGGAAAGCAGGTGTGGATGTGCACATCAGGTGCTCTTAGGGATTTTAAAGGCTTTTCCCAACAGGCAGAGCTCTCTCTGGGTTAGAGCTGTTGAGCTGTCAGTGGGAATGCAAAGGCCAAGCTCGTGAGCCTTTTGTCCTGGTGCCTTCGGTGTGTGAGCAGTCCCTGGTGCCGTTGTCTTTGGACCCTGACTCTGGGAGAGGGAAGGCTTAGGATGGTACCTAGAGCTGAGAAGGAGAGTGCTGAGAACAGCGTGTGTGCTGCTAGTTTGAGGGGTGCAGGTGAAGTTGTAGGCAGCAAGATCTTCCTCAGCTGGCACTGAGCTCTGTTTTTGCCAGGGGTTCAAGTTGGTGGGCAGAATCTGCGAGAGGGAAAAGATTTTCTTGGGCCAAAGAGGTTTTTCTGGCTCTTGGAGTGTGGTGTAAAGAGGAGTCTGCTCTTGGAAGGGGAAGGTGAGGGAAATCTTTTTGTCCTGACACCGTTGATTTGAGTGCAGGGACGTGTGCAAGTTGCCTTTGCCCTTGGGGTGGTTTCGAGCTGGGCCGGGTGCTTGGCCTTCTTTTGCAAGTCTACAGCGCCATCGTGTGGTTGTTTCCATGAGCGCTGACAGTGCCCGGGAAAAAGCCAAGCGCTTCGCTGGCGCGGCCCCGGTCGTGTGGGTGCAGTTGGTGGAAGAGCTCCGCTGTGCATCCTGCCTCTTGGAGACATAAAAGGATGTGATCCTGCCCGTAGCGGGGAAGCAAGAGGAATCTTTTCATTGTTGGCTGGGCAGTTTCTAAGCGGCAAAAGTAAAGGCAGTTCCAGCACGGCCTCTTTCTTTTCAGAACCTTTTCTGTGCCATCATGAACATGCTCAACATGTAACTCGCACCCACTGAACTGCATCAAAGGCCCTGCAGATACGCACTTTCCTTCAAGCTCTATGTAGCATCCTACCCTCCACCTCTCGCGGATCCCAAAACCCTTCCAAACATCCAGCAGCTGCACGCAGAGAACAAGTGCTAGAACAAGGCGTGGGCCTTCATAGTCCTTTTAAAGTCTGTAAACTAGGCAAAACATTCCAGTGACCAGCACTTTCCTTCGCAACTATATATAGAGCATCATCACATTCTCTCCAAGTGGGTAAGTCCACCCTTGCAGCGCAGCCTTTGCAGCCCCAGATGGGACTTAGAGATGGGCCAGGTGAGAAAGCATTTGTTGACTATCCCTCGTCTCTGGAAGTCTTGATACTCGCAGCGCAATCAGGTCCACACACCTTCAGTGTGGCCACGTTCAAGCAGCTAGAGCTCCCAGAGATGGGAGAGTCAGGACAGAAGACGTTCCAAAAGTACCGTGTACTTACAGCAGGATTAAAACTGTGCACAGCAGTCTGCAGCACTGTAGCTTCCTTCTCTGACAAACGTGCCATCCCATTGTTGGCTCTCGCAGCTCGTTTGCTAGCTGCTCTCCTGAAGAAAAGAGTTAGAAGAAAAAGCCAATGCTGGGCTGCACCTTCCCCTTGCCTCACGTAAAGCCACCTAAACTCCCCACTGCACTCTCTACTTCCCCTCTCCTTGGCATCGACCACTGTGTTTTCTGCATCTCGGAGCTGAAAGGTAAGTGCCAGTGGTTCCAGGGATGGTTGGAAGGTAAGTAGCTGTCGTAGAACTTTCTCCCTCTTAAAGTGAATTCGGCCGGAAGGCGGGTGCCAGCCACGCTCCTTTCTCAGTTTGTACGCTGCGGACACGAGCCCGGTGCTCTGCGCCTTCGTTCCGCCTCTTTAGTACCCATGTCGCGCTTTCATTCTGCCGGAGTCGAACCATCGTCTACTTGTCGCACAAAGAGCACTGTGCCGGCAGCGAAATGCCCCAGCCAACTGCTTCTGCCGACACACGCCTGGGCTATGCACTTTCCCTCGCAGCGACATACAGCAGCACATTCGGTCTTTCTTGTCGTCCAAATGTAAAGGGAAAGATTCTACGCTACGTCTGGCACAGAGAACAGTTTTAGGTCAACAAGCTTACCCAGAGCTTTACTCCGATGCGTGGAAACCAGTGTTTGCACCACATTCTAGTGGCAGCCCTCCTTCTTTTACAGCCTGCACAGCCCCGTCAGATCGTGGTGCTCTCTGACACTTTCCTTCTCAGTTCCAAGTACCACCGCGAACCTTACAGCCTTGCAGGGAGCAAAGACGCGGATAAACGTCTCGCACCGAAGAACGTGGCTGGACGAAAATATGTTCTTCCTCTCTCCTCCTCGTCGCCCAGATTGTGGTGCTGTGTTGAAAGTCTTGGCCAGCGAAAAGCTAATCCAGCCAGTGTTTCTCTCCTGACGCATTTCGCTGAGCGAGAGCGACACAGAGAGCTTGGACGTTGCAAAACAGCAAGGAAATGATTGCACGTCGAGCTCAGGAAAATCCGTGCACAGCACACTGTGGGATGCGTGCAATGCTGACGCTTAAGAGCGGCAAAGCTCAAAGGCATCGAGTACTGTCCAGACCACGGAGAAGAACGAAGCAGCTGGGCCACGGCTTAATGTACTCAGTGGAGCGAATTTCAAATGTCCAGCCAAGAGCTGCTTCACAAGCAGATTCAGCTGAGAATGCTCTGGCTGCTTCACAAAGTAAAGCGCAGCCGGTGCACTCCATCACACTACCTGGCCAGAAAAAGGTTCCTAAACCTTAAGTACCGCAGAGTCCATGCAGCTGGAGCACACCCAGAAGGACCCGTCCAGATGGAAGGCGTTCTTCAAGTACCCCCCTGCTCCAAGCAGCTTTGAAATGGAGCACAACACACTGCGGCTGGGCAGCTTCCTTCTCAGATAGACGTGCTGTCACATTATTCACTCTCGCAGCTCCGTTGCCCACTTGCAGCAGCTGCTACCAAAGAAAAAGGCTCCAGGAGTAAAAGCCACTGCTGAGCTGCACTATCCCCTTGCCTCACGTCAAGCACCAGAAACTGTCCGCTGCACTCTGTATTTCCATTCTCCGCCGCATCTACCACTGTCATCTCTGCATCTCGAAGCATAAACCTCGTCACAATTGTTTCCGGGGAAAGCTGGAAGACAAATAGGTAGCAGCACAAGTAGCTGCAGGTTGAACTTTCTGTTTTCAACTGCTAAATTGAATCCGAAAACAAGCGAGTGACAGCCACGCTTCCTCTTGCAGCCTGTGCTATGCACACACCAGCTCGGTGCTTTGCCTTCATTCTTATGCTCTTCGTACCATGTCGCGCTTCCGTTTTGCTGGCGATGAACCGTCGTCTACTTGTCGCACAAAGAGCACGGTGCGCAGCCGGTGCCCTCCATCACACTACCTGGCCAGAAGAAGGTTCCTAAACCTTAAGTGGCGCAGAGTCCATGCAGCTTGAGTGCATCCAGAAGGACGCGTTCAGATAGAAGACGTTCTTCAAGTACCCCCCTGCTCCAAGCAGCCTTGAAACTGAGCACAACACTGCGGCTCGGGAGCTTCCTTCTCAGATGGACGTGCCGTCACAATATTCACTCTCGCAGCTCCGTTGCCCACCTGCAGCAGCTGCTACCAAAGAAAAAGGCTCCAGAAGTAAAAACCACTGCTGGGAAGCACTTTCCCTCAAGTAAAAAAAAATACACTGTCCGCTGCACTCTCTATTTCCCTTCTCCACCGCATCGCGAAGCATAAACCTAACCGCAATTGTTTCCAGGGAAAGCTGGAAGAGAAATAGGTAGCAGCACGAGGAGCTGCAAGTTGGACTTGAAGTTTCCGACTGGTAACGTGAATCCGAAAACAAGCGAGGCGCAGCCAGGCTTCCTATTGCAGCCTGTGCGATGCACACACCAGCTCGCTGCTTTGCCTTCATTCTTATGCTCTTCGTAGCAGGTCGCGCTTTCGTTTTGCTGGAGACGGACCGTCGTCTACTTGTCGCACAAAGAGCGTGGTGCTGGAAGCGAAATACTCGAGGCTGCTGCCTCTGCCGAAACACGCTTAGGCTATGCAATTTCTCTTTAGCGCTACGTAGCACCACAGTCTGTCTGCTTTGTAGCCTGATTCCTAACGGAAAGCTTCTCGGCTACGTCTGGCACAGAGAACAGTTTTAGGTCAACTAGCTTACCCAGAGCTCACCCCCGACGAGTGAGAACTTGTATTTGCACCACATTCCAGTGGCAGCCCTCTTTCTTTTACAGCCTGCTCAGCGCCGTCAGATCGCAGTGCTCTCTGCACCTTCCTTCTCAGTTCCAAGTACCACCGCGCACATTACAGCCTTGCACGGAGCGAAGACGCGGATAGGCATCTCGCACAGAAGAACGTGGCTGGAAGAAAAGATGTTCTGCCTTTTCCCTCCTCGTCGCCCAGATTGTGGTGTTGTATTGAAAGCCTTGGCCAGCGAAAGGCTAATCCAGCCAGTGTTTCTCTCTTGACGCATTTCGCTGAGCAAGAGCTGAGGAAAATCCTCGCACAGCACACTGTGGGATGCGTGCAATGCTGACGCTTAAGAGCGGCACAGCTAAAAGTCATCGCTGGGCTTCAGTTATGTCCACACCGCAAAAGGCGAAGAAGGAAGCAGCTGGGCCACGGCTTAATGTACTCAGTGGAGCGAATTTCAAATGTCCAGCCAAGAGCTGCTTCACAAGCAGATTCAGCTGAGAATGCTCTGGCTGCTTCACAAAGTAAGGCGCAGCCGGTGCACTCCATCACACTACCTGGCCAGAAGAAGGTTCCTAAACCTTAAGTACCGCAGAGTCCATGCAGCTGGAGCACACCCAGAAGGAGGCGTCCAGATGGAAGGCGTTCTTCAAGTACCCCCCTGCTCCAAGCAGCTTTGAAACGGAGCACAACACACTGCGGCTCGGCAGCTTCCTTCTCAGATAGACGTGCCGTCACATTATTCACTCTCGCAGCTCCGTTGCCCACTTGCAGCAGCTGCTACCAAAGAAAAAGGCTCCAGGAGTAAAAGCCACTGCTGAGCTGCACTATCCCCTTGCCTCACGTCAAGCACCAGAAACTGTCCGCTGCACTCTGTATTTCCATTCTCCGCCGCATCTACCACTTTCATCTCTGCATCTCGAAGCATAAGCCTCGTCACAATTGTTTCCGGGGAAAGCTGGAAGACAAATAGGTAGCAGCACAAGTAGCTGCAGGTTGAACTTTCTGTTTTCAACTGCTAATTTGAATCCGAAAACAAGCGAGTGACAGCCACTCTTCCTCTTGCAGCCTGTGCGATGCACACAGCAGCTCGCTGCTTTGCGCCTCCATTCTTCCGCTCTTCGTACCATGTCGCGCTTTCGTTTTGCCGGAGTCGAACCATCGTCTACTTGTCGCACAAAGAGCACGGTGCGCAGCCGGTGCCCTCCATCACACTACCTGGCCAGAAGAAGGTTCCTAAACCTTAAGTACCGCAGAGTCCATGCAGCTTGAGTGCATCCAGAAGGACGCGTTCAGATAGAAGGCGTTCTTCAAGTACCCCCCTGCTCCAAGCAGCCTTGAAACTGAGCACAACACACTGCGGCTCGGCAGCTTCCTTCTCAGATAGACGTGCCGTCACATTATTCCCTCTCGCAGCTCCGTTGCCCACTTGCAGCAGCTGCTACCAAAGAAAAAGGCTCCAGGAGTATAAGCCACTGCTGAGCTGCACTATCCCCTTGCCTCACGTAAAGCACCAGAAACTGTCCGCTGCACTCTGTATTTCCATTCTCCGCCGCATCTACCACTGTCATCTCTGCATCTCGAAGCATAAACCTCGTCACAATTGTTTCCGGGGAAAGCTGGAAGAGAAATAGGTAGCAGCACAAGTAGCTGCAGGTTGAACTTTCTGTTTTCAACTGCTAAATTGAATCCGAAAACAAGCGAGTGACAGCCACGCTTCCTCTTGCAGCCTGTGCTATGCACACACCAGCTCGGTGCTTTGCCTTCATTCTTATGCTCTTCGTACCATGTCGCGCTTTCGTTTTGCTGGCGATGAACCGTCGTCTACTTGTCGCACAGAGAAAACGGTGCCAGCAGAGAAACGCTCCAGGCTGCTGCCTCTGCCGAAACACGCCTGGGCTATTCCCCCCAGTGCTAGGTAGCACAACATTCTATCTGCATTGTGGTCTTAATCTTAAGGGAAAGATTCTCGACTACGTCTCACACAGAGAACTGTGCCGGGACAATACATGTGTTTTATTATCCCTTCTCGATATAAGACTATGGTGCTGCGTTGGAACTGTTGGCCAGTGGAAGGCTAATCCAGCATGTGCTTCCCTCCTGATGCATTTCGCTGAGTGAGAGCGGAGGAAAATCTGTGCTCCGCACACTGTGGATGCGTGCAGTATACACGCAGAAGAGCGGCACAGCTCATAGCCATCGCACACACCAGCCCAGTGCCATGGGGCTGCGGTCTTCTCCCTTACCGGCGCTGGACAGAACTGAAGCATTCAGCTTTGGCTCTCTTCAGTGTGTGTACTGCACGCATCCACAGTGCGCTGTGCACGGATTTTCCTCAGCGCTACGTGCAAGTACAGCCTTTCTGCTTCGCAGAGCCAAGCTGTCCGCGCAAGCCCTCACTCAGAGAAATTTGTCAGGAGAGAAGCACTTGCTGGATTAGCATTTTACTGGCCAACAGTTCCAATGCAGCACCGTAGTCTTATTGCGAGAAGGGGTAATAAAACCCACGCTTTCAGTACAGCACCACAATCCGGGCGACGAGGAGGCGAAAAGAACATCTTTTCGCCTTTGCACGATCTTCTCTGCGGCACATCTATCCACGTCTTTGTTCCCTGCAAGGTTGTACGGTTCACGGTGGAACTTGGAACTGAGAAGGAAGGTGCAGAGAGCACCGCGATCTAACGGCGCTGTGCAGGCTGTGAAAGAAAGAGAGCTACCACTGGAATGTGGTGCAAATACAGGTTTCCACGCCTCGGGGGTAAACTCCGAGTAAGCTTGTTGACCTAAAACTGATCTCTGTGCCAGACGTAGCCGAGAATCATTCCCTTGACATTCAGGCTACAACGCAAACAGAATGTGGTGTTATCAAAGGCTGCGAAAGAAAGTGCATAGCCCAGGTGTGTTTCGGAAGGATCAGCAACCTGGAGCGTTTCTCTGGAGCCTTTCTCTGCTGGCACCGTTCTCTCTGTGCGACAAGTAGACGACGGTTCGTCGCCAGCAAAACGAAAGCGCGACATGGTACGAAGAGCGGAAGAATGGAGGTGCAAAGCAGCGAGCTGGTGTGTGCATCGCACAGGCTGCAAGAGGAAGAGTGGCTGTCACGCGCTTGTTTTCGGATTCAAATTAGCAGTTGAAAACAGAAAGTTCAACCTGCAGCTACTTGTGCTGCTACCTATTTCTCTTCCAGCTTTCCCCGGAAACAATTGTGACGAGGTTTATGCTTCGAGATGCAGAGATGAAAGTGGTAGATGCGGCGGAGAATGGAAATACAGAGTGCAGCGGACAGTTTCTGGTGCTTGACGTGAGGCAAGGGGATAGTGCAGCTCAGCAGTGGCTTATACTCCTGGAGCCTTTTTCTTTGGTAGCAGCTGCTGCAAGTGGGCAACGGAGCTGCGAGAGTGAATAATGTGACGGCACGTCTATCTGAGAAGGAAGCTGCCGAGCCGCAGTGTGTTGTGCTCCGTTTCAAAGCTGCTTGGAGCAGGGGGGTACTTGAAGAACGCCTTCCATCTGGACGCCTCCTTCTGGGTGTGCTCCAGCTGCATGGACTCTGCGGTACTTAAGGTTTAGGAACCTTTTTCTGGCCAGGTAGTGTGATGGAGTGCACCGGCTGCGCCTTACTTTGTGAAGCAGCCTGAGCATTCTCAGCTGAATCTGCTTGTGAAGCAGCTCTTGGCTGGACATTTGAAATTCGCTCCACTGAGTACATTAAGCCGTGGCCCAGCTGCTTCCTTCTTCGCCTTTTGCGGTGTGGACAAAACTGAAGCCCAGCGATGACTTTTA
Source organism: Aphelocoma coerulescens (assembly GCF_041296385.1). NCBI lineage: Eukaryota > Metazoa > Chordata > Aves > Passeriformes > Corvidae > Aphelocoma > Aphelocoma coerulescens. Next base: position 1,418,050 of record NW_027184081.1, read on the forward strand.
GCTGTGCCGCTCTTAAGCGTCAGCATTGCACGCATCCCACAGTGTGCTGTGCGAGGATTTTCCTCAGCTCTTGCTCAGCGAAATGCGTCAAGAGAGAAACACTGGCTGGATTAGCCTTTCGCTGGCCAAGGCTTTCAATACAACAACACAAACTGGGCGACGAGGAGGGAAAAGGCAGAACATCTTTTCTTCCAGCCACGTTCTTCTGTGCGAGATGCCTATCCGCGTCTTCGCTCCCTGCAAGGCTGTAATGTGCGCGGTGGTACTTGGAACTGAGAAGGAAGGTGCAGAGAGCACTGCGATCTGACGGCGCTGAGCAGGCTGTAAAAGAAAGAGGGCTGCCACTGGAATGTGGTGCAAATACAAGTTCTCACTCGTCGGGGGTGAGCTCTGGGTAAGCTAGTTGACCTAAAACTGTTCTCTGTGCCAGACGTAGCCGAGAAGCTTTCCGTTAAGAATCAGGCTACAAAGCAGACAGACTGTGGTGCTACGTAGCGCTAAAGAGAAATTGCATAGCCTAAGCGTGTTTCGGCAGAAGCAGCAGCCTCGAGTATTTCGCTTCCAGCATCACGCTCTTTGTGCAACAAGTAGACGACGGTCCGTCTCCAGCAAAACGAAAGCGCGACCTGCTACGAAGAGCATAAGAATGAAGGCAAAGCAGCGAGCTGGTGTGTGCATCGCACAGGCTGCAATAGGAAGCCTGGCTGCGCCTCGCTTGTTTTCGGATTCACGTTACCAGTCGGAAACTTCAAGTCCAACTTGCAGCTCCTCGTGCTGCTACCTATTTCTCTTCCAGCTTTCCCTGGAAACAATTGCGGTTAGGTTTATGCTTCGCGATGCGGTGGAGAAGGGAAATAGAGAGTGCAGCGGACAGTGTATTTTTTTTTACTTGAGGGAAAGTGCTTCCCAGCAGTGGTTTTTACTTCTGGAGCCTTTTTCTTTGGTAGCAGCTGCTGCAGGTGGGCAACGGAGCTGCGAGAGTGAATATTGTGACGGCACGTCCATCTGAGAAGGAAGCTCCCGAGCCGCAGTGTTGTGCTCAGTTTCAAGGCTGCTTGGAGCAGGGGGGTACTTGAAGAACGTCTTCTATCTGAACGCGTCCTTCTGGATGCACTCAAGCTGCATGGACTCTGCGCCACTTAAGGTTTAGGAACCTTCTTCTGGCCAGGTAGTGTGATGGAGGGCACCGGCTGCGCACCGTGCTCTTTGTGCGACAAGTAGACGACGGTTCATCGCCAGCAAAACGGAAGCGCGACATGGTACGAAGAGCATAAGAGTGAAGGCAAAGCACCGAGCTGGTGTGTGCATCGCACAGGCTGCAAGAGGAAGCGTGGCTGTCACTCGCTTGTTTTCGGATTCAAATTAGCAGTTGAAAACAGAAAGTTCAACCTGCAGCTACTTGTGCTGCTACCTATTTGTCTTCCAGCTTTCCCCGGAAACAATTGTGACGAGGTTTATGCTTCGAGATGCAGAGATGACAGTGGTAGATGCGGCGGAGAATGGAAATACAGAGTGCAGCGGACAGTTTCTGGTGCTTGACGTGAGGCAAGGGGATAGTGCAGCTCAGCAGTGGCTTATACTCCTGGAGCCTTTTTCTTTGGTAGCAGCTGCTGCAAGTGGGCAACGGAGCTGCGAGAGGGAATAATGTGACGGCACGTCTATCTGAGAAGGAAGCTGCCGAGCCGCAGTGTGTTGTGCTCCGTTTCAAAGCTGCTTGGAGCAGGGGGGTACTTGAAGAACGCCTTCCATCTGGACGCCTCCTTCTGGGTGTGCTCCAGCTGCATGGACTCTGCGGTACTTAAGGTTTAGGAACCTTTTTCTGGCCAGGTAGTGTGATGGAGTGCACCGGCTGCGCTTTACTTTGTGAAGCAGCCAGAGCATTCTCAGCTGAATCTGCTTGTGAAGCAGCTCTTGGCTGGACATTTGAAATTCGCTCCACTGAGTACATTAAGCCGTGGCCCAGCTGCTTCGTTCTTCTCCGTGGTCTGGACAGTACTCGAGCCCAGCGATGCCTTTGAGCTTTGCCGCTCTTAAGCGTCAGCATTGCACGCATCCCACAGTGTGCTGTGCACGGATTTTCCTGAGCTCGTCGTACAATCATTTCCTTGCTGTTTTGCAACGTCCAAGCTCTCTGTGTCGCTCTCGCTCAGCGAAATGCGTCAGGAGAGAAACACTGGCTGGATTAGCTTTTCGCTGGCCAAGACTTTCAACACAGCACCACAATCTGGGCGACGAGGAGGAGAGAGGAAGAACATATTTTCGTCCAGCCACGTTCTTCGGTGCGAGACGTTTATCCGCGTCTTTGCTCCCTGCAAGGCTGTAAGGTTCGCGGTGGTACTTGGAACTGAGAAGGAAAGTGTCAGAGAGCACCACGATCTGACGGGGCTGTGCAGGCTGTAAAAGAAGGAGGGCTGCCACTAGAATGTGGTGCAAACACTGGTTTCCACGCATCGGAGTAAAGCTCTGGGTAAGCTTGTTGACCTAAAACTGTTCTCTGTGCCAGACGTAGCGTAGAATCTTTCCCTTTACATTTGGACGACAAGAAAGACCGAATGTGCTGCTGTATGTCGCTGCGAGGGAAAGTGCATAGCCCAGGCGTGTGTCGGCAGAAGCAGTTGGCTGGGGCATTTCGCTGCCGGCACAGTGCTCTTTGTGCGACAAGTAGACGATGGTTCGACTCCGGCAGAATGAAAGCGCGACATGGGTACTAAAGAGGCGGAACGAAGGCGCAGAGCACCGGGCTCGTGTCCGCAGCGTACAAACTGAGAAAGGAGCGTGGCTGGCACCCGCCTTCCGGCCGAATTCACTTTAAGAGGGAGAAAGTTCTACGACAGCTACTTACCTTCCAACCATCCCTGGAACCACTGGCGCTTACCTTTCAGCTCCGAGATGCAGAAAACACAGTGGTCGATGCCAAGGAGAGGGGAAGTAGAGAGTGCAGTGGGGAGTTTAGGTGGCTTTACGTGAGGCAAGGGGAAGGTGCAGCCCAGCATTGGCTTTTTCTTCTAACTCTTTTCTTCAGGAGAGCAGCTAGCAAACGAGCTGCGAGAGCCAACAATGGGATGGCACGTTTGTCAGAGAAGGAAGCTACAGTGCTGCAGACTGCTGTGCACAGTTTTAATCCTGCTGTAAGTACACGGTACTTTTGGAACGTCTTCTGTCCTGACTCTCCCATCTCTGGGAGCTCTAGCTGCTTGAACGTGGCCACACTGAAGGTGTGTGGACCTGATTGCGCTGCGAGTATCAAGACTTCCAGAGACGAGGGATAGTCAACAAATGCTTTCTCACCTGGCCCATCTCTAAGTCCCATCTGGGGCTGCAAAGGCTGCGCTGCAAGGGTGGACTTACCCACTTGGAGAGAATGTGATGATGCTCTATATATAGTTGCGAAGGAAAGTGCTGGTCACTGGAATGTTTTGCCTAGTTTACAGACTTTAAAAGGACTATGAAGGCCCACGCCTTGTTCTAGCACTTGTTCTCTGCGTGCAGCTGCTGGATGTTTGGAAGGGTTTTGGGATCCGCGAGAGGTGGAGGGTAGGATGCTACATAGAGCTTGAAGGAAAGTGCGTATCTGCAGGGCCTTTGATGCAGTTCAGTGGGTGCGAGTTACATGTTGAGCATGTTCATGATGGCACAGAAAAGGTTCTGAAAAGAAAGAGGCCGTGCTGGAACTGCCTTTACTTTTGCCGCTTAGAAACTGCCCAGCCAACAATGAAAAGATTCCTCTTGCTTCCCCGCTACGGGCAGGATCACATCCTTTTATGTCTCCAAGAGGCAGGATGCACAGCGGAGCTGTTCCACCAACTGCACCCACACGACCGGGGCCGCGCCAGCGAAGCGCTTGGCTTTTTCCCGGGCACTGTCAGCGCTCATGGAAACAACCACACGATGGCGCTGTAGACTTGCAAAAGAAGGCCAAGCACCCGGCCCAGCTCGAAACCACCCCAAGGGCAAAGGCAACTTGCACACGTCCCTGCACTCAAATCAACGGTGTCAGGACAAAAAGATTTCCCTCACCTTCCCCTTCCAAGAGCAGACTCCTCTTTACACCACACTCCAAGAGCCAGAAAAACCTCTTTGGCCCAAGAAAATCTTTTCCCTCTCGCAGATTCTGCCCACCAACTTGAACCCCTGGCAAAAACAGAGCTCAGTGCCAGCTGAGGAAGATCTTGCTGCCTACAACTTCACCTGCACCCCTCAAACTAGCAGCACACACGCTGTTCTCAGCACTCTCCTTCTCAGCTCTAGGTACCATCCTAAGCCTTCCCTCTCCCAGAGTCAGGGTCCAAAGACAACGGCACCAGGGACTGCTCACACACCGAAGGCACCAGGACAAAAGGCTCACGAGCTTGGCCTTTGCATTCCCACTGACAGCTCAACAGCTCTAACCCAGAGAGAGCTCTGCCTGTTGGGAAAAGCCTTTAAAATCCCTAAGAGCACCTGATGTGCACATCCACACCTGCTTTCCTTGCCAAAGAGAGCAACTACAAGCCCATCTCCAAAGAAACGGCATCCCCTCCTCCAAAATGCAACACATCCAGCGACTGATCCACCTCCAGTATTGAATATGTCCAGCAATTGCCCCTACACGCACAGGGGCCAGAAGAGAAATGTCTTGCTGGACTATTCCTCCCCATGGTACCTTAACATCTGCTCCAGCAACACGGGCACTATGTCCTTGCCTTCCCAAGGAAAGGCACTCCGAGTCTCTTGGCCTTGCCTTGCCTTCAGTACCGTGTCTAGTTCTTCTTAAGCTACCCTTGCTCTGCTTCCTTTGCCTACGTCTGCCTTGCCTCGCACTACCTACAACTTGCTGGCTTTGCTTTTCCCTGCCTACCACTCTTTCCCTTGCCTTCCATGCAGGCAAGGCGCTGCAAACCAAGTGCAGGCAATTGTGGGCAAGTCAAGGGAGAGGTAGGCAAGGCCAGAGCAGTGAGGGGAAAGCAAATGGAGTGGTAGGCAAGAGAAGGCCCAGAAGTTAGAGGCAAGGCTGGCCGTAGGAAGGAAAGTCCACTGATGGGAAGGCCAGGCAGAAACAGGAAGGGCTTGGCAAGCCAAGGCCCTGGAGGAAAGCAGTAGGCAGGTCAAGGGCCATGCAAAGGAATGCAAGGCTACAGAGGGCTAGCAGGGCAAGGCAAGGAAACTGTTGTGTTGCCAAGGCAAGGCCAGGCAAGGCAGGTGAGAAGTACATTCAATGACTGCTAGTACACAAAAGTGGCCAGGACCAAGTGCTCTGTGTGGCCTTGATCCCGCGTGGGTCATCTCTCCTCTGCACCTAAAAGACTTGAGCTACCTGCTTTGCTTTGTATGCAAAAGAACTCTCATTCTGGTCCCCGAGCTCAAGGGCAAAATGTGAATTGCCCTTCCAAGATTCAAGACATGCAAGGATTGCTCCCAGACAAAGGCTGCCCATAGAGATGAGTGTGGCAACATGCGTCCTCCTCCCCTGGTCTTCCTCTCATGTGATCCTGAAACACCGGAGATGCTTGAGAGCTTTGAGATTCCTAGGAGGAGCAGAAAGGGCAGGGCAAGGGCATGAAAGGTCATTGAAAAGGGGTCTTGAATTCCAGGTGGGGGGAGGGGTGAGCAAGGTCATGCAAGGCAAGGGAGGGGTTCAAGGGCAAGGCAAGGCAAGTGGTGGCTTTGCGAGGCGAGGCAAGGCAGTGAGGGTCCTAGAAGGAAAAGGAAAGCTGAGGCCAGACCTAGACGAATGTGAAAGGAAGTCAGGTGGGGGATGGGTGAGCAAGTCAATGCAAGGCAGGGGAGAAAAGGCAGGTTGAGGGAAGGCTACAGAGGGGGCAGCAAGGAAATGCAAGGCATGGGGAAGCATGTGAGGAGTGGGCGCTGCCAGCCGGCCGGGATGGCAGGGGCGGGGCCACTGCAAGTAGCATGGGGGGGATGTGGACGGGGGTGTTAGTGTGCGGCAGGTGTGTGTGTGTGTGTGTGCAGCGGAGTGCAGGGTAAGTGCAGGTGTGTGTGTGCGCATACGGGGGTTTTGTGCCGGGTGCTGTGCCGGGGGGAGCCGTTCCACCGCCAAGAAGGTGTGGGAGTGAAAGGAGTAACATAGATGTGTCTTTACAAAGAGACCGTGTGAATCCGTCCTTAGACAAGGCTAGGAATTTACAGGGAGGGAAGTAAGAGAAGAAAGTATTAGCTCTAGAAACTGTTACTAATCAACAGAGACTGTTGCTCAGCCAAGGCCCTGTTAAATTCCTGAACCTAGAGCAAGGCAGCAAAGACTTAATAGCATTAGGAATAGGTTCGTTTTCTTCCTTTTCCATACCAAAAGGGGGGTGCATATTAGAGGGGGGAATAGAGTAGGCAGTTCCGGCAGTCTGTAATTCCCGAGTACCTCAGAGGGTGCTGTTGCCAGGAACTTAGCAGAAAAAGGGGGCTGCGTCCCGCAATCATTTGAGAGACTCCATGGCAAAAGCCCCATGGCCTCTCCCTGGAGTTGAAGAATGTTACAGGACTCCTCTGTCTCCTTTTTGGTGGATGAAGAAACTCAGAAAGCAACACTTCTGCCAGAACTCTCCAAGATGCCCCCTTTGCTCCCAGTGACTCCATCACTGCCCGGGAAGCTGTCTTTTCTACCAGAGATGTTCGAGATACAGTTAAAAGTCGTGCGGCAGAGAAAAAAGGCAAGAATTGGTTTACAAGGGATGGCAAACAAGAGATACCAGAGCCTTTGGCCCTACCAATACTAAAACAACTCCGTGAAGAGAGTCCTTGCATTTCCTGAGGATTGGCAGAAGCCTTCCTCATGATGCATGTTGCTGTGGGTCTTTTTAGACTGGCAAAACGAGCTGTTGAAGGTTGCTTGATCTGTGCTAAAGCAAACAGCCGAGTTACAAAGTAACCTGCCAGGGGAGGGAGGCCTTGGGCTGCATGTCCCTTCCAAAGACGCCAGGTGGATTTTCCTGAGATGCCCCAAGTGGCAAGGCTTAATATCTTCTGGTAATCGTATGTCAGCTAGCAAGGTGGCCAGAAGCATTTCCAACTGCTTCAGCAATGACAGGATCAGTTATTAAGGCATTGTTGGAACAAGTCATTCCAAGATAAAGCATTGTAGAAGCAATAGACTCAGATAGGGGAACTCATTTTACAGGAAAGATCCTTCAAGGGGTTTTGGCTTCTTTAGGAATACAATGGAACCTCCATAGGCCCTGGCACCCCCAGAGCTCGGCTCGGGTAGAATACAATGAATAGAGAAATAAACACCTTTTGAAGCTGGTAATAGAAATCAAGATGCCATGGGTAGGGCTTTGGACATTGGCTTTGGCGAGAATGAGGGCCCGACCCAGAAGAGAGATTCAGTTATCTCCCTTTCAATCGTCGTTTGCAATTACCCTGGTAAGTCTCAACCTTGGGGTGGGGGGGGGAGGGGGGTAGAGGCAAGTGATGTATATTTAAAACCATCTGTGGCCAGGATACTGCTTCTTGTGAAACCCCTTCAACAGGAAGCTCAGCTGGCACAAGCCCCGCCTTTGGACTTTGCTGCTTGTAACATCCAACCGGGAGATTGAGTCCTAGTTAAGGGGTAGAAAGAAGCGCCAATGGTGGTGAAATGGCGTGGCCCATTCCAAGTGTCACTGACCACAGAAACAGCCATCAAGACAGCTGAACACAGGTGGACCCGTCACACTTGGGTCAAGGTCTCTGAAGCCTCAGAGATTTGCACATCTCGGCTGGAGGAGAAAGCCGGGAGGCCGTGACTGACACTCTGCAGGAGCGGGCTGGAGCAGTAGCCAGTGCTTCAACATCAGAGGAAGCCCTGCGTGCCTACCCACAGACCATCTGCTGAAATAGTCTGTATGGGCATCCCTCCTCTAGAATCTCCACTCACTGGGGGGCTAATACTTGCGGCCATTGTTGTACGTTAGGTGGTTTCTGTGTCTTCAATTGCCACAGGTGGTGCAGAAGACAACGTGAAAATTAGACTAGCTAATTAGATCACACTATTAAAACATTTTCCTTAATAATTCTACTTTTATATGGTCAGCTAAGTTTAGGCCAGGAGTGGGAGAATCAATTTGCAGCCTTAGGAGAAGAAGTAGCAAAAGTTTTTAACCTTAGCAATTGCTGGCTCTGTGGAGGGCCAGGAGGATCTGAAGAGTGGCCATGGTTGGCTAGCCCAGCTGAACCTAAGTGGTGGGTCAACACCCGACGTGAGGTCCATACTAGGACAGGATTTTGGGCCGAAGAAGGAAGTCCATGGCCACTTCATTCTTCTCAAAAAGGCACTTATTGCCTAAACAGGACAGGGCATGTCTATGTAGGAAAAGGCGTTTGTCAATTGACTTTCCCTCTGGGTTTAAACCATTGGGTTTCGAGCCCCAATTGCCCTCCTTACAATTGTTCCAAATATCAAGGCAAATGCAATCAAATACCTGTTCGGCTCACTAATGGTAGCTGCGCAAGGTGTTCTTGCCACACTTACCAAAAATATTTGGAAGCCTGTAAAGCAATGGGGAGGAACAAGGGCTTTTTTGACCACCTATTTTTGAGCTGTCCCCACAAAAATTCCACAAGTAGAAGACATGTTGTTTGTGATTATCAGTGGGAATGGCAACACCCGATTGGAACTCAAAGCCTTTTAGTGAGTTCTGCTCCAAATGCAACCAAGCAGCTTGCAGATGTAAAAGTAGATGGGAACCCTGTGTGGGAGCTTGGAAATGCAAATACTGTGACCCTTATGGTGGGGCAACTATTGTTGGAGGACCGTTAGGCCCGGGAATCCTCCTGTATTTTGACCCACCAATTGATGGCCAAGGGTAGGAAGGCCCCTTTGCTAATGGAACATGGGCTTTGAAAGGACATTATTGGATTTGCGGCCAATATGCTTAGCTCAGGCTACCTCCAAACTGGTCAGGGATATGGTATATTTATTAGACCATTGTTCTTTTTGCTACTACAAGTTCAGGGAAATCGCTTAGGAATCAAAATCTGTGATGATTTAATTAGAGAAAAGCAGTCAGCTGATGCAGCCCTGGCTGGAGGGAGCACCCCAATTTGAATGAGATAGTTAGGTTACAGGCTGTCTCGGAAATAATTACCAACCAGCCAGCCACAGCTCTTGACCTTCTAGCTGACCAACCCACTTGAACGAGGAAAGCGGTATTTCAACATTGGATGGTATTAGATTATCTGTTAGCAGAAGAAGGAGGAGTTTGTGGGAAATTAAATGACTCGAGCTGCTGTTTGCAAGCAGATGACAGCGGAAATGTGGTCAAACAAATAACAAAGGAAATAACGCCAGCTCATGGACCTGTCCAAATGTTGAAAGGATGGTAATGGGACATGTTTGCATGGTTAACTGGCCAGCTATGGGCTAAATGAATACCATTTCTCCTCTTATATGCTATAGCAACTCTCATCTTTTTACCATGCGTGACACCATGCTGGGTGCAGCTCTTTCAGCAGGTGCTCAAGGGGATGCCGCTAGCAGCCATGCCTACCTGATCCAGAAATGCATACAAAAGGACAGAAAAGGATGTCACTGCAAATAATAGCAAAACCCAAGAAGGCTCCAGAAGAAAAAATTGAATCAATGGTAATTAAGGTTTGTAAAGACAAATACAGATCAAATTAAAAGAGGAGGGATTGAAAGGAGTGAGATGGATGAGTCCTTACAATCAGACCGTGTGAATCGGCCTGTAGACAAGGCTAGGAACGTATGGGTAGTGAAATAACAGAAGAAATGATTAGTTCTCGAGAACTGTTACTAATCATCAGAGACTGTTGATTAATCGAGGCTGTATTAAATTCCTGAACCTAGAGCAAGGCAACAAAGACTTAATATTATTAGGGATGGTTTCTTTTTCTTTCTTTTCGATGCCAAAAGGGGGGGTGCATATTAGAGGGGGGCATAGAGTAGGCAGTTCCGGAAGTCTGTATCTCCCGAATACCTCAGCCAGTGGGGAAAAGGAAGAGGGCGTTGTGGCCGGGAACTTGGCATCAAAAGGGGGCTGCATCCCGCAACCGTTTGACAGACCCCATGGGAAAAGCCCCATGGACTCTCCCTGTAGTCGAAGAATGTTGCAGGACTCCTCTGTCTCCTTTTCGGACATAAACCTCAGGCATCGTGGATTAATTTTCCCTAACGGCAGCGACCTACCGCGTGGTCTCCGTGCTCCTCCCCAGCCCCCCGGGAGGTGTAAAATAGTTCCCGGCGGCTCCCACCGCGCGTTACAGACGGCTGCGCGGCCCCGGGGCTGCCCGCTGTGCTCCCCTGCCCCGCCAGGGCTGCCCGCGGGCTGCGGAGCCACGTCGCCACCGGCGCGGCCAGGGCCGGGGCCCTTCTCGACAGCAGCCGAGGGGCTGCGGAGCGGGCGGCTGCGGGACGAGCAGCTATTTTATGCCCCGCGCTGCTGCCGCCTCCATCTAGCTCTCCATCGCGCCGCCGGCCGCCCCCCGCCTGGCGCGCTCACGCTCGGCCGCACTCGCCGCCCGCCCAGCCTCGCCGGAAGCTCTCCCGCCCGGGCCGTGCCCCGGCTCCGCCTGCGGCTCGGCAGGGCCCGGCCGCACGCGTGCTGCGTGGCTCGTGGCACCCGCGTTGCGCCGCAGGCGACGGGGAAAGCGGGGCGGGCCGGCGCCGCCGTGGTAGCGCGAGGAGAGGAGCGCCCGGGCGGGGCGGCGAGTGGTGCGGCGGTGAGCGCTTCTGCTTCCTGTCGCTCGGCGGCCGCCCACGGCAGGTGCCGTGTGACTCCGCGGAGCGGCGGGGCCGGCCGGGCGGTGCGCGGCCAAGCTTTCGGCCAGCGGCGGCCGCAGCGAGAGGCTGCTGGCACTGCCCGTGCCGGTGGAGAGAGCGGGGATCCGAGGCCGGCCTTCCCAGGGCGACGAGGGGTGGCCGCCTTTACCGCGCTGCCCTCCCTGCAGCACGTGGCCGATTCCGGCGAACCCGGCGTCCCAGCAGCGGCGCGGGCGGGAGGGAGTGGGGAGCGCGCTCGGTTGCCGTGCCGGCCGCTCCCGCCCAGCGCTGCGCTCCGCCGAGGCGTTTTCCCGCCCGTCCTGGGCGAGACGTAAGGGACGCTGAACTTGGAGCTTGGCTGTCAGTGGGAGCAACTCCCCTCCATTGTCGATGTCTTTTTCCTGCCCTCCGATTCCGCTACCTTGTGGTAGGTGCGATGGTGCTGAACAAGGGCGGTGTCTTGGCACAGTTGCTGGCATAGATGGTGCGGGAGCTCCACGCAAGGAGCTTTGAGTGGCATGTGTGAGGGTAGGAGGGTACGGCACCCATAGCTGAAGGCAAAAAATGTCGGGGCATGTCATCAGCCGCAGTCATGCTAAGTTGTTCATCTTTGCAAACTGCTTGCCGAGTTGTTCCTTTCTTAGGTAATGGGGGTTTGTATCAACCAGAACTGCATATGGTCAGTATTTGCAGAGAAGGCTACTTGGACTGTTGTTGAAGTGAGTGTAGCAGTTTCTATGGCATTCTGCACAAAAAGTGACAGGTCTCTCTGTGTTCCCCAATTCTTAACAAAGATGAAGTTAGCAAACCCCTGAAAAGAGGTTTTGCAAAACTTCAGGGATTTTTTCCTACTAGTACTGTAGAGACAACCATCGTCACCTTGTCTTTCCAAAAGTGAAGGTTACCGATTTTTGTCCAAGAGCATCAAGTGCTTTTGATCAGCGTTTGTGTGCATGCATTAGCCTTGTTCTTGTTCTTCCTTGGAGAACTTTTACAGTACTCAGATGATCTGTGTAGGCTGCAGACTGCAGGGGTGAACTTCAAGGCTTCCAGCAGAAGGGAGATGCTGTCCACGCTTTGGTTCCTCCTTAGTCTGAACCTTCAATGTCCAAGGCTTCACTTTTCAAGCAATTGGAAGAGCTCCAAAATAAGATATGAACAGGTCTTAATTGACCTTGTCACCCCCCCTGTTAGTCAAGTAATGCTGTGCTTTGGATTTAATTGACGAGTGCAACATGTGCTTAAAATATCCTCGATTACCCTCTCAGAAGGGTTTGAATGGAGAACAAGGAGTTCCCAAGACAAATATTTGGTGTACAAGAAGTAGAATTTAGGAGTTGATTGCAGAGCACTGCATGCACCAATGTCTAAGGAGAATCCATCTTTTGATGTCCCATCTATGCTTGTTCTCATTTGAAATCCTGAGCATTCTGCAGGTTGGTTTTCTTAGGGTTGGGGCTGGGGAAGGAGTGATGGTGGGAGAGGGGTGGGTGTTGTTTTTGGGTTACTTTTTTGTTTCCAGAATAGTGTACAAAGAACTTGTGCCCAAAATCAGCAGTATGAAACAATGCAGATATAAAAGAAGGTCACAGAAATGTCAGATAATATGAATCTGAAAGCGCTTCAGTATTTTACCCAGGAGTTTCACTCCAACAAGGTAATTTTCCTTCACAGAAATGTAGTGGCAGGCTTATGCCATGCTAGAAGTGATGACCTTTCTCTGCCCCAAATTGAGCAGCAAAATATTTTGGCTCTTGATTTAAACCCCTGAGCCAGCTGTGTTTCAGGCTGCAGAAGCTGCAGCTGTGGTGGCAGACACGGGGTGCAGCCCTGCCTGCCAGTCCCCAGCTGGCCTGCGCTGGTGGCAGCCGTCAGCGCCCGGGGTCCCCTGTGCCACCCATGCCAGGGCTCTGCCTGCCTGCCTCGCAGCCCTGGTAGCCTCAGGGAAACATCGCCCTACTCCATCTGCTTTAAAAACAAACAAGCAAACAGAAAGCTCACTGGAAATATATGTAGAAGTCTTGAAACTAATTATCAGCACTTGCTCGGAGTTTGTTGATGGAGCAAATGGATTTTACATAAACTGGTATTGCTGGTACTACTTTTAAATTAGGTTCCTAAACTTCAGAAAGGAGGAGATGGTGGTCACGTACCCCTGAGGAATGTTGGAAACAGTAAGACAGCTCAGTCATTTCAAGGTGGCCAGAAAATGGGTGTGGCAGTGGAGTGGACACTCTGTGAGTAGGTAGCCTTAAGTCATGTAACGACATGCACTTCAGCGGGAATTTTGCATCAACACCTAGAGATCATGTCATGATGTGTTGCATAACAACAAATTGGGCCAAAATTCTGCTGACTTTGACCAAGGTGGACGGGCCACCTTCACTTAAGCTGGCAAAGGGACATAAGTCAATGATGTTTGAAAAACAGCCATGAAGCATAGCCCCTTTAGTTTGTTGGACTGTTGCAAGTCTGCAAAGCTCTGTTGACAGGTCATTGGAAGTAGCTGTTGGAATCTAACTGCAGTTGGACGCTTTGTCAGTCAGCATCAGCAGGAGGCTTAACGGTTTAGGTTGAGAGGTGGTGCATGTTTTTTTTCAGAGGAATGGCCCAGTGAAGAGCAGTGTTCACTGCCATGGCTACCGTTGTAGCTTTCAAGAGCAATGGTTCATTCAGAGAGAACTTCCTTGGTTCTGCTGGTTTGGTTTCGCAGCTGGAGCAAAGGTACAGCACCGGAAGCAATTCCTAGGGCAGAAGCGGGAGCTATCCAAAGCTCCTGACTTCGTTGTCTAAGTGAGCGTAGTCTAATTGGAGGAGTGGTGAGCATCAGTGATATCAGATTTTTTACAAGTTCTTAATTCTGTCAAATCAAGAAAGAAGGAGAGCGATGAAGATGAAATCCTTTCCTCTTAAATCTGCCTACGCAACAACTTCAGGGGTAGTTGTAATGTGTATTCACCTATTTTGAATTGCCCAAAACCAGGCCTAGAGATGCTTCAGAGTCAGAGAAGCAGGTATTTGCTTTATTCGGTGCTGGGTGCGTGGGGGATCACTCCTAACACACATACACACACACACAGACAGACACACACAGAGCACGCCATACAGTCCAGCATTATGTGTAAAAATTATGAATATTCATCACAATTCTTGGGATAGGAGTGGTTCTAGAAATTACTTCTCGGAAGTCATTAATATCATTAGCATACGTGCCATGCATGTGCTGTGTACGCTGATGGGTGCACTGAGGAAGGCTCCTCTTCTTCCTCGGGGGTCTTTCTGATGAAGATCAGCAGTCTTCGTCACAATGCACTTTTTACCTTTCTTTCTGGAGCATGCGCAGTTCTTCGCTGGATGATTCAGCGATCTCTGTGCTGGTTTTCAAAAGATCCTCTTCCTCTTATCTTGACAAGATTAAGGCGAAGCCTGCTGCTTAGGTTTCGTGATTAACATTTGCTGTCTCTTAGTAGTTCACTCGTGTTTACATGAGTTAACTATGGATCAACCCCCTTCTCAATTTTAGCGCTGAAAGGATCTTAGAGTCATTTAAAGAGATGTCTCCTATGGAGTACTATAAAACTGCTGTCATACATGAAATCCCTATTTAGCTTGGTCTTTGCATGTTAAGTGCCTTAATTAGTTAATTTTGAATTAAACAGTTCTTTTAATTGAATGATAAAGTTAACCCATCAACCCAGGTACAAAAATCAAGCTTTATTATTAGTGTTTTCACTTGTTCAAAGCAGTTTGTACCAGTCCCAGTTAAAATTCCCAGTTAAAAGTTTCCTAGTTAAAAATCCCTTTTTCAAACTTTAAACCACTTGTACACTGTAAGAGTTGTTTTTCCTATGTTAATTGTCTACTTTTATAAGTGTTTTAAGAGGTATTAGATGTATTTTAATTTTTTTTTGAGGTTTTTGCTTTGCACTTTAGTCTCGGGACTAACTCCAAAACCCCAGTTTCTAACAGCCAATTGCTATTTTTAGCCCCATAGCCGTTATTCTGCAAGTAAGCTCCATAGCAACCTGAATCTTAATGAAGGCATGTTACCACCCTTACTTCAGCTGTTACTACCCCCCTGACAACGACGAGCTATTGGTAGACAGAGATGATCTGTCAAAAGGAAAGCACCAATCACTTTAGACCACAGGGGTGTGCTGTGGGCGGACCGGGGCGGAGCAAAGGCACTATAAAACCACGAGGCAGGCGTCAGAGCTGCGCAGAGACCAGTGCAGATCAACTGTAGTGGACACCAGTGCTGGGTACTTAAGCCTTACTCCTATTAAGGAGCCTTTAATAATTTTTACCTTTGACTTTTGGATTAGCTAAAAGTCAGCCCAGCACTGCAAGTTCTTCCACCAGAGGTTCAGTGCTGTCTAAGCCTGAAGATCTCTAATCCCTGCGCTCCTGGGGCATACCTCCTGAGCCACTAGGATCCCAAATTTTTATATTTTGGTAATTTTTGTAATTTTTCAATTTTTCCGTTTTTAATAAATTATTTTAATTTTTACTAAGAGTTGTCTCATTCCTCACAACTGCCATAATGGTAACACGTTTTCATACAGTAGTTTTAGCACAGAAGCAATATATGTACAATCTTGGATGTTTCATCCTGCTGGCTCAAGAGCCAGTGTTGAGCTTTTCTCCTTTAAATCCAGTCTTAGAGCTCTGCAAGGATCACTGCAGCGTGACGTTGTGACAAGGGGATGCTGATTCATGCATAAACCTTTGATGCTTTCCTTATATCTGCAAGCAGCTTTGAAAACCAATGATTATCTGGCATGTTGCGACTTGAGAGTCATGGTAAAGGTTTCGCCAAACACTTTGTAATATCATGCAACAGCTTTCATTCCTAAGGAAATAGCATTGAGCATATCGCTGGCAAAATGCTGAAAGAATGAGCCCAAACCAATATCCTTTAATGGGAAAGATGGAAAACATTTAGATGTGTTTATTTGAACTAAAATGACTGTGGACCAAGCCTAAATGTATTTCACACTAAATTCTTAGAACTGATTTTAAGGGAAGAAGTGAGAAAGATGAATTCACAAGTGGAATTTTCAGCAGCATAATATTGAGCATTTATTAGTAGAACAAAGGCATATCACGGCGCGGGAGCACTTAGCAATATTGCTAGAGGCGTGGCTCCATTCATTTTACTGTGAACTTGAGTACTTCTTTAAACATAGTCCTTTCACCCAGAAAGTAATTTACACTTCACTCAACTTTCCCCCCTTCGTCTCTGCCCCCTTGCGCCAGCACACGCCAGCACACTGCCGCCTCGGTCCTCTGGATAGCTCCAGAACTGAAGGCAGGCACCCCCCTCCGGTGCCTCCTCAGTCTCCAACCTAATTTGTAGTTGACAGTTTCTTTGGGAGGTGTGAGTTTTGATAACAGACTTCCTGGGATGCATGCGGTTTATCTTCTTTGTTTCTTGAAGATGTCTTGGTTTCTACCTCTGTAATTTCTCAACCTAAAGGACGTTTATGATCATGTGTTTATTCCTACGTTTCCCAACATGTTACCACTCTTTCGAAGTTACAATTTACTCTAGTCTTGTTTTTACTTACCTATATTTTACCTTAACACTATTTCTACATAGTACATTATCACTTCTAAATGTTAAAATCATATATGCGAAAGACAATATTTATCGTTCACTCATTTATCACAGGAGGAATGTGTTAGCTGCTTGTGTTGCAGTTCACTTGTAATTCTGGTCTATTACCGCAGGCCTGGGCCCTAGGGTGTATCACCGTGTCCCGCAGCCATAGGGAGGAGGAGGAGAGAAGATCCAGCAGGCAGGAATTGTGCAGCAAGATTTATTCCTTTAATTATTTTACAAACTCTTTTATAGACTTTTTTCTTCATAGTCTAATTGGACAAAGGATCAGCCCCCCCCTTGGGGTGATTGGCTAAAATCCTAAACCATCCATTGTCAAAATATTTTTCTACTAGACCATAAACAAGACTTTTCAAGGTTGCAGGTGGCTTGGTTGTTTACATACTCTGCTACCTCTTCTGTGAGAGAGAAAAGTCTCTCACGGACTTAGAAAATAGCAAGAAAATCCTCGCGAGCAGCATTTTTGTATCTACCATTCCCCCTTTTTGTTTGATAAGATAACAACTCCACTATTAATCCTAAATAGAAATTTACATCAGTTATTAATTCTAAATATGTCCTTAAGGCTTTACCTATCTGACTCCATAACAAGAAATTTAAAGTTCAGTCTCTGCCTGTGGAAGGACCATCCCAGTCTCTGCTTGTAGAAGGACCATCTGCCTGATGGTCAACATCTTGGTCATCATCAGAAGAGTCATTAGGCTGATGATCTACATTCTGGTCGCCATTTGGATGGTTGGCGTTCTGGTCATCATTTGGAGGTTGCCTGTTCTGCCTCTGGTGCCGTAGGGCAGGGCAAACACATTTTGCAGGTAGCCACCGTACCCCAGTATCTGTAGAAATGCAAGCATACCCACGACCCCAAACGATAAGCTCCCGCGGGCCTTCCCACTGGTTAGTGAGTAAATTCCACACCCAGACTTTTGCCCAGGGCAGTTGTCTCTTGCCTGCAGATTGCAATGAGAGAAAGTGATTCAGAATAACAGGATTCTTTGAATTTTGTGGTACCATAAGCTGATTAATTGTATACGAGCTTTTGCTAGTCGGCTTCAGTAACCGAATTCAAAGGTTCCTGTGAGAATTGTTGAAAAGTCGTGATAACAGCCCTTAATTCAACTAAGCAGAGTCTGACTCGGATTGGTGTGTTAATCAACCACTGCAAAGGCAGTGTAGGATACTGTGCACCCTTGCGCACAGTGACCCCTGCTAAAAATTTGTCCCAATCCGTATGCCCCAGGCTGCCAACACAACCCGGTCCCCAAAGGTTAAGGGAAGTGGTAGTAACATAAGGCCTAATTGTAGCTGTGTGCCCCTCTGAGTCCTTCACCATCACAGGCCGTTCGCTTCAATAGCTCTGTGTGGTTCCTCCTAATCCTGCGATGGCCGATCCCACGGGGGGTAAAGGCCATGAGGGAAGCCACGCAGAGAAGGAGATGATAGTTGCATCAGCACCAGTATCAATCAAACCTCGAAGCTGAGTCCAGGGCGGACGGGCGTTCAGCAGGATCAGGGTACATGTCATCTGTGGCCTTTGGTCAGAGATGTCTGCAGCCCAGAAGGCCTGCGGAAGTCCCGTAGATCCACTGCCGTTATCTTTGTGAGTTTGTTGTTCTATCCTGGGGACACAAGACTTAAAAGGCACTAATTTAGCAAGGCAGGTCTTTTCAGGAATAGTTACAGGGGGTTTTCAAATTCCCTATAAAACTGAGGACAAGGCTCCAAGGAGCGGATTCCCATCAATCCGACCTCATCATCATCCTATCGCATTAAACCTGTTAGAAGCCAGACCTGAACAGCCTCTCTCTTCCTTTGTCTCTGAGCTAACGTGAGCCGACATCATCGGCTCCTGCCGTGTTTCCCTCTGCAGAGAAGCCAGCTAGCTAGCCCAGCAAGCAGCTCTTTTCCTGATCCCGAAGTCGCTTCAGCGACGCGTGGAGGTAACGCAGCTGGACTGTCTCTGACCTGGGGCACGCCAGAGTCGGTGCCTCGAGCACCAAACGCTGCGTTATTGGACATTGAAGGTTCAGACTAAGGAGAAACCAAAACGTGGACAGCATCTCCCTTCTGCTGGAAGCCTTGAAGTTCACCCCTGCAGTCTGCAGCCTACACAGATCATCTGAGTACTGTAAAAGTTCTCCAAGGAAGAACAAGAACAAGGCTAATGCATGCACACAAACGCTGATCAAAAGCACTTGATGCTCTTGGACAAAAATCGGTAACCTTCACTTTTGGAAAGACAAGGTGACGATGGTTGTCTCTACAGTACTAGTAGGAAAAAATCCCTGAAGTTTTGCAAAACCTCTTTTCAGGGGTTTGCTAACTTCATCTTTGTTAAGAATTGGGGAACACAGAGAGACCTGTCACTTTTTGTGCAGAATGCCATAGAAACTGCTACACTCACTTCAACAACAGTCCAAGTAGCCTTCTCTGCAAATACTGACCATATGCAGTTCTGGTTGATACAAACCCCCATTACCTAAGAAAGGAACAACTCGGCAAGCAGTTTGCAAAGATGAACAACTTAGCACGACTGCGGCTGATGACATGCCCCGACCTTTTTTGCCTTCAGCTATGTGTTATAAACATATATTATATTGGCTTCTCGCAAAGTATAAAGGTAGATATATAATGTTAGAAATGCTTTTTGCTGTGTGGATGTAGTTTTCTCTCTTTAGCAAGAATGTTAGCAAGTGTGAGCAAGTAAGATAACCTCCAAGCGAACAGAGGATGAGGCCCAAGGAGCTGCTAATCAACACTTTGTCCAGGGAACAAAAGGGCCAAAAGGCTACTCCGCCCGGAGAACCGGAGAACAGGCGGCCAGGAGAGTCCGAGAGCCGTTATCACCACTCTGCCCGGGGGGCAAAGAGGCCCAAAGCTGCAATCAGCCCTGACTGTCTGGAGAATTAAGAGATCCACCCTACCATCGACTCTTACCTAGCCTAGTGGGCCCAACCCCAAGAATCAAGAGAAATAAAACCACAAGGCAGAAGACTACGCATGCTCTAAAAAGGCGGAACCAAGGAGTGGCCATGCAGAACAGCTCCAGGAAAAGTTTTAATATGAATGAAGAACAGACAGTAAAAATGGTATAAAAAGGACTCGCCTCTAGCATCAGGTGTGCTCTTGGCAGAGCGCCAAGGCACCCGGCCGTTACCCCTTTGCTTTATTTTATGTGTCTCTTATTGTCTTTATATTAAACGCTTTAAATTCTCACAGGAGAGTGAACCTTCTCTTATTGTCTTTATATTAAACTCTTTAAATTCTCACAGGAGAGTGAACCTCGTTTTTCACAATTGGGGGCTCGTCCCGGATCTACACCTCGCCTCTGAAAAGCGTGGGAGGATTCAAGAAGCAAGGGTAAGGCGCCTCCCGCCCAAGTTGGCAGGACCTTTGCTTAGCATCCTCTGGCGCGATTTGGTGGCAGCAGGGCAATACCCGGAGGACAAGAAAGACACAAAAATAAAGCAAATGAAAGAGAGCGCTCTCGACAAAAATCCCACAGACACTGGAAAAGAAACAGGACTGGTAAGTATTGTCCAAAGAAAAAGTGGGTGGTTACGGGAGATGAGTGTGTGTGAATGGTCATACATGAAATCCCTATTTGTGCTTGGTCTTTGCATATTAAGTGTTTTAATTAATTAATTTTGAGTTAAATATTTTAAAATTGAATGTTAAAATTAACCCATCAGCCCAGGTACACAAATCAAGTTTTATGATTATGGTTTTCACTTGTTCAAAGCAGTTTGTTTGCACCCTTCCCAGTAAAAAAAAAAAAAAAAATCCCCAGTTAAAAGTTCCCCAGTTAGAATCCCTTTTCAAACATTAATCACTTGTACACCATAAGAGTTATCCTTCCTGTGTTTACTGTATACTTTTACAAGTGTTTTAAGATGTTGGATGTATTTTAGTACTTTTTTTAGGTGTTTTTACTTGTACTTTGGTTCCAAGGCAGATTTCAAAACCCCAGTTCCAACAAACAGCCCAGCCCCCATAGCCATTACCCTGTAAGCTCTATGGCAACCTGAATTTTAATGACCCTTATCTCAACTAGTACCACCCCTCTGACAAGGATGAGCCATTGGTGGACAGAGATAATCTGTCAAAGGGAAAACACCAATCACCTTGAACCGAAGGGGTGGGCTGTGGGTGGGCTGTGGGTGGAGCAAAGACACTATAAAACAGGGAGCACGAGAAAGGCACGCCCCTTCTCTCCAGCCTTGCTGAGGTGGAGTTCAGTGCTGGGAAGGCGTATTCCTATCAAGGAACTTTTAGTAATTTTTTTTTGGCTTTTGGGCCGGCCAAAGGCCAGCCTAGCACTGCAAGCCCTTTTTCTCTACCTGAGGTTCAGTGCTGTTTCAGCCAGAAGATCAAAAATCCCTGCACTCCTGGGGCATACCATCTACCGAGCCATAGGATCCCAAATTTTAAATTTTTTTTCACTTTTCCGTTCTTAATAAATTGTTTTAATTTTTAACTAAGAGTTGTCTCATTCCTCACATGAATGAGACGCGGGCTGGTTGCCCCCAGATCTGCGAAGCGAGTGTGGCAGTCTCTGAGTGCTGCGGCTCCGTCTTGTTCGCGAGAACAGCGGCCAGCCAGGAGACGAAGCGAGAGATAAGAGGAGTGAAAGAATCTCCCGGGGTGACTGGGACGGGGTCCCAGGGAAGGGGTTGCAAAGTGGGAGCTACCCCCCCCCCCCCCATATGCTGGGTTGAGGAAAACTCCAAGAGCACCCAGGGCCTAAAAGTACCCCAAGAGAAGTTGGGGGGTTGGATGCTAGCAATGCTGGGTTGAGGGAAATCCAAGAGCACCCAGAATCCTAAGGATTATATCATACCCATGGGTGGATACTAACAAGTGACTTGAAAGAGGTACCTTATTATTCTGTTGTAAGAATGAGAGAGTGAACAAATATTAAAAAGAGTGAATGTGTGAATGAAAAACTGTGTAATTAGAAGTTAACTTTGTTTTTGGGGAAGGTGGGCTATAGTAAATTTTTTTGGTTTTTGTACTGTGAAAGGGTGGGTAGTATTTTACAGCAGGGAAGATTGGTGTTTTAAAGGAATGAATTAGTATTTCAAAGGGGGGGATAATCATGTGTACTGGCCAAAATATGGGTCTGATGAGGCATGGATTTTCCAGGCTCTAAATGTATTTGTAAATTCAAAAGAGCCATCTCACCCTGAGGAGAGAGAATATGCTTCTTGCTGGACAGGAATTACAAAACCTCTGGGAACCAAAGTCTTTAAACTATCAGAAACCCCAGAGGAAAAGCAAACAGAAGAGAAAAAAGGCTGGGACCCTTTAGAAGTATTGCCTCCACCGCCAGCACTAGAAGCTGCACCCCTCCTCCCAGCTCCGGGGTTTCCTCCGCCGCCAGTATCAGAAGCTGCCTCCCCCCTCCTCCCCCTGGCTCCGGGGCTTCCCCCTCCAGCCCCCCCTCCGCCCGCACCGGGGGCCTTTCCCCCGGCAGCCCTCCCGCCCCAATGGAGCGGGGGGGGAGCCCTGCCCCCGCCCATGCCGGGGATCCCGCCCTTCCCGTATATCTCGGGAATCCCAGCACCCTCAATTGAATCAAGGGAAACGTCACACGTCCCGGCTCCAGCCCCCACCTCTCCTGCCTTGAGAAACCCGGCTTCAGAGCCGGCCCCCACCTCCTGTGCTCCGGAATATTTGGCTTCACTGCCATACCCCACCCCCACCCTCTGCACCACAGAATATTCGGCTTCAGCGCCAGACTTTGAATCT
Source organism: Aphelocoma coerulescens (assembly GCF_041296385.1). Classification (NCBI taxonomy): domain Eukaryota; kingdom Metazoa; phylum Chordata; class Aves; order Passeriformes; family Corvidae; genus Aphelocoma; species Aphelocoma coerulescens. The sequence continues at coordinate 1,440,111 of NW_027184081.1, forward strand.
GCCCCTCCTCCCCAGGGGAGTTCGGTGCTTTCTTCCCAAATAAACCCTCTTCTTAACGAAGGAGCACCATACCAGAATACAAGAGGTGCCATTAAGGCTCAGAGGCAGCCCAACAATCCCTCCATTGCTAAACAAACAGAGGGAAGCCGAGAAATTCATTTATTTCCATTAAGAGAAGTACCTATGGGAGGAGGGGGAACGGGCTTTGTAAATGCTCCTCTAACCTCTACAGAGGTTAGGAATTTCAAAAAAGAAATTAAAGGATTATTAGAAGACCCCATAGGTACAGCTGAGCAGTTGGACCAGTTCTTAGGTCCCAACATTTTCACTTGGGAAGAAATGCAATCAATCATGAAAATAATATTCTCCCAAGAAGAAAGAGAAATGATTAGAATTGCTGGAATAAAAATTTGGGAAAGAGAAAACCAACAAGGTCCACCCAGGGATCAGAAAATGCCCATTACACCTCCTAACTGGAACCAAAATAATGAAGCTGGGAGGGGACATATGAATGATTATCGTAATTTGATAATCAAGGGAATAAAAGAGGCGGCACCCCGAGGACAAAATGTCAGAAAGGCCTTTGAGGGGCAGCAAGGGAAGGAAGAAACCCCGACTGAGTGGCTGGAGAGGCTCCGAAAGAATATGAAACAATATTCTGGGATAGACCCAGAGTCCCTAGCAGGGCAAGCCCTGCTAAGAGTTAACTTTGTCACTCATGCCTGGCCAGATATTAGGAAAAAATTGGAAAAAATAGAAGACTGGTATGAGAAACCATTACAAGACCTAGTAAGGGAAGCTCAAAAGATATATATATGTCCGGAGGGATGAAGAAAAAGCCAAAGTGGAAGCAAAGATCATGATAGCCACTATGCGAGAGAGTACCTTCCAAAAAAATCTAAAGCCCTCAGGTAACACTCCTAAACATTCAAGATTCAGAAATGGTGGAAAAGAGAAAAATAAAACCTCAGTACAATTAAGATTCCAAGAACAACCCAGGGATGCCTGTTTTTATTGCAAGGAAGAAGGGCATTATAAAAGAGAATGCCCCCACCTGAGGAGGGATCTGAAAATATTTCAAGAAACACACACAGAAGAACAATAGGAAAGTCATGGGCTCTCTTTTTGGGGGGATAAATACCATCTGGAGCCTTTGATAACTTTAAAAGTAGGCCCCCAAGAGGAAGTATTAGAATTTATAGTTGACACTGGGGCAGAAAGGACTTGTGTGATGAATATTCCAAAAGGGTGTGATGTGAGTAATGATATGGTAAAAGTAACAGGAGCAAAGGGGGAAGGATTTCAAGTCCCTGTCATTAAAGATGTGGTTATTGAAGGGGAAACAAAAATAGGGATAGGGGATGTTTTGTTAGTTCCTGGGGCTGGCAGCAATTTATTGGGAAGGGATTTACAAATCCAACTGGGGATTGGAGTCATACCAGAAGAAGGGAAAATGACAGCCAAAGTGTTAAAACTTAGCCAAGAAGATGAAAGCAAAATTAACAGAGAGGTTTGGGCTGGGGAAGGGAATAGGGGTGGACTAGATATTGACCCCATAAGGGTCACAATTGAAAAACAAGAATGTCCCATTCGTGTACGTCAGTACCCTATATCTTTAGAAGGGAGAAAAGGCTTAAAACCAGTGATAGAAGAATTAATAAAGGATGGGACACTAGAACCTTGTAAGTCCCCTCATAATACCCCTATTCTCCCAGTAAAGAAATCTGATGGAAATTATAGATTAGTGCAAGATTTAAGAGAAGTAAACAAAAGAACACGGGCCTGCTACCCTATGGTTCCTAATCCCTGTGGGAGTGTGTTTGTTTAGTTCAGTCCGGGTCTCCCCCCTATGTTCTGTAAGTTTGGTGTACCCCAGTTGGCACCCCCCCCTGTTTCCTTTAAATCACCCTGTCTGTCATTTTTATCTCCTCCCAGGACCCTGTCTGTCACTCTGCCACCCCTCCCAGGCTTCTGGAAAGTTCTAGCCAGGGGGCCAGGTGATTAGTCCTGGGAAAGGAGTCCCTCCCTTCCCCTGTTATAGTTGGTTCCCTTATGTGTCCCTCGTTCTGCTTGCCGCACCCTTCCCTTCCCTGGTTGGTTGTTCTGTACACCCCCCCCCCCCCATGCCCCCCCCGCCATAAAATGCCCCGGCGCGCGATCTGCAGGTGCTCTGGGTTGGGCACCCCTGGTGGTTGAGGTCCCCCCGTCCGGAGGGCCAATAAACTTTCTGGATTTAACCCAACTCTGAGCCTGCCCCCTTTCCTCCGCCGTCTGCCTTTATCGCCGCGGTCCCTTGGAAGGACCCACGAGCCAGACCTTTGATCCCTCCGATATCAGAGGCTGGCCCCTGTTGCCTGCTGTGTCCCGAGCTGACCGGGCTGAGTGGGAACTGTTCCCAGAGGACACAACGGCAAATCCCTACACTCTTTTAAGCAAAATTCCACCTCAACATCAGTGGTTTAGTGTGGTGGATCTTAAAGATGCCTTTTGGGCCTGCCCACTGGCAGAGGAAAGCCGAAATATTTTTGCCTTTGAATGGGAAGATCCAAACACAGGGAAAAAGAACCAACTGAGGTGGACTAAAGTGCCACAGGGGTATTGTGAGGCCCCAAATTTATTTGGGCAAGCCTTGGGAGAAATATTACAAACCTTCCCCATTCCCCCAGGAATACAAATTATCCAATATGTAGATGATCTTCTAATATCAGGAGAAGATGAAATTAAAGTCAAAGAAGCTACTATAAAGCTTCTAAATTTTCTTGGGGAAAAGGGACTAAGGGCATCAAAAGGGAAATTACAGTTTGTGGAATCAGAAGTAAAATATCTCGGCCACCTGATAAGCAAAGGTAGCCGAAAACTAAGTCCTGAAAGAATTACAGGGATTTTATCCCTCCCTCCTCCCTCTTCAAAAAAGGAGGTTAGGAGACTGCTGGGGCTACTGGGATATTGCAGACTATGGATTGAAGGATATACACAAGCAGTAAAATTTTTATATGAAAAATTAACAGGGGGAGACAATATACAATGCACCAAAGATGATGATAATAAATTAGAAAAACTGAAGTTGAAACTAGCCTCGGTACCAGCCCTAAGCTTACCCTCACTAGAAAAACCCTTTCACTTATATGTGAATGCAGAAAATGGAGTAGCTCATGGTGTATTAGTCCAGGAATGGGGAGGGGTGAGAAGACCAATAGCTTATTTATCTAAACTATTGGACCCAGTAAGCCGTGGCTAGCCAGTATGCATTCAAGCCATAGCAGCTACTGCTATTTTGGTGGAGGAGAGCCGTAAGCTCACCTTTGGAAGTAAACTGATTGTATACACACCCCATGCGGTCCGGAATGTGCTAAATCAAAAAGCTGAAAAATGGTTAAGAGACTCCAGGATATTAAAATATGAAGCAATTCTGATTGACAGTAATGGTCTAACTATAGAAACAAGCAAAAGCCTCAATCCGGCCCAATTCCTGTATGGAGAACCAAAAGATGACCTGGCACATGATTGCTTAGAAATTATTCAATACCAAACAAAAGTTCGGGAAGATCTAGCAGAACAAGCCCTCTTAGAAGGGGAAAGAATATATGTGGATGGTTCATCCAGATGCTTGCAAGGAAAAAGAATGTCAGGATATGCCTTAGTCGATGGGATAAATATGCAGACCATCGAAAAAGGAAAACTACCTTCAAATTGGTCGGCGCAATCTTGTGAATTATACGCTCTAAAGAGAGCACTGGAGCATTTAGCACACAAAAAGGGGACCATCTATACTGATTCAAAGTATGCCTTTGGGGTAGTACATACCTTTGGGAAGATCTGGGAAGAAAGAGGTTTACTAAATTCAAAGGGGAAGGAACTGATACATGAAGGCCTGATTTCAGAAGTGTTGGAGGCATTAAAATTGCCTGAAGAAATAGCCGTAGTGCATATCAAAGGACACCAAAAAGGGATGACCCCAGAAATAAGAGGGAATAATCTAGCAGACCAAGAAGCCAAAGATGCAGCAGAAAATGGGACCGAACGAATTATGTTAATCCTGACCCCAGAAAGGGGAGAATTGGAAATCCCCAGATTTAGTAAAGAAGAAGAAAAAGAATTATTTAAGATAGGGGGAGAACAAGATCAATCTGGAAAATGGAAACTCCCTGATGGGAGACAGTTACTTAATAAGCCACTCACTAAGAGAATATTAGAAGATATGCATCAAAAAACTCATTGGGGTACTCAAGCTTTGTGTGATCATTTTCTAAGAAATTATGGGTGTATTGGAATCTTTGGGAACTGTATAACTTGCCAAAGAGTGAATAGGAAAATAATGAGAAAAACAACATTAGGAGGCCGCGAGTTAGCTCTGCGACCATTCCAAAGTATCCAAGTAGATTTCACTGAACTTCCTCAAGTACAGAGATGGAAGTTCCTATTAGTAATAGTAGACCACCTAACTCATTGGGTAGAAGCAGTTCCTGCTACTAGAGCTACAGCTAACATAGTATGCAAAACCCTTCTGGAACAAATTATTCCCAGATATGGAATGGTTAATAAAATAGACTCAGATAGAGGAACACATTTTACATCCAAACTCTTACAACAAATAACTCAAGCCTTGGGAATAAAATGGGAATTACATACCCCCTGGCACCCACAAAGTTCAGGCCGAGTAGAAAGAATGAACCAGACTTTGAAAAAAACTTTAACAAAATTAATGATTGAAACTCAAATGTCATGGGTCAAATGCTTACCTTTGGCTCTGTTGAGAGTCCGAACACAGCCCAGGTCAGACCTGGGAGTATCTCCTTACGAGATGATGTTCGGATTACCCTTCCTTACCACTCAACATGAAACAGCCACTTATGAAGTAGGAGAAGTAAGTGTCAAAAAATACGTCACCACAATTGCCAGAACACTTGAAAATTTGCGGCTGAAAGGAATGATCCCTCAAACCACAACTTTGGAGTTCAAAATTCATAATATCCATCCAGGGGAATGGGTACTAGTAAAAACATGGAAAGAACAATCTTTGACTCCACAATGGGAGGGTCCTTTTCAGGTACTGCTGACGACTGAGGCCGCAATCCGGACCAAGGAACGAGGGTGGATCAAAGGACCAGCAGAATCAAAGGACCTGTAAAAGAACCTGAAGAGTGGACTGTAATATCCAAACCAGGTGATACCAAATTGATTCTTAAACGGAGGCCAGGTGACAATGAACTAGAACAATCTAAATAATCCAAGGGATATGCAAAGAATCACACCTAACTGAGAAGTGAAAGCCAAATTGATATCAGTGGCCCCTGGACAAATTCTGGGACATCGTGGAGAAGAATATTCTCACTTCAAACAGGAAGGGTTGGGACTGTATCAAACAGGGAACTCTCATGTTCTGATTCTAGCCTGTGACTTGTATTAAGAAGGGGGGGAATCACAACTTCCATCAGTGCCACATCATATACCCTGTTTGAATCATTCTAACACGGGGCATGCCAGCCAGGTCAAATATAAGTAATTAATCTGGAGGGAAATCGGCATTCCACACCATCGACACCCTAGTTGTAAAAGGTGTCAAGCACAAAGTCAACCCCCTATCCAGACAAAATCATAAGCAACAAAAGTAATAACTTTGCTCTGCAGATGGGAATTACTAGTGCCTGTTGAATGGGAAACACCTAAGATACGATAAGATACTACAGTTAAAATAAGTACCAAAAGAAATTTGCCTAAAAGCTACAAAGGAAGCGACAAGGAAATAGAGGGCAAGACCGGGTTGGCCACTGTACTCGCCACCGAGAAGATCCAATACACCTGCCATGGGTTGCAACCTCATAGGCAAGGGAGGTGGGAGTATAAGCCATGCCGGACCTCTGTTATTCCTTCTTTTGTCACTTATCCTGGTCCCTTTCGGGACACCGGCAAGACCATGTTACAAATGCTATCGAAAGCTCTACATGGAAAGACACCGGGGCTTCTTTCTTATTACTCATACCCATATCAACAGTCACTGTTATGACTCGTCCAAATTAGGTATTTGCATGCATAAAGGGGAAAAATATTAGATTACAGAAAATTTGGGAACAAGTGGAAACAGACTAGGAAGTAATTGTCCAAAAGGAGAAAAATGGATTTGCTTCACAGCTGCCACCAGGGGAACAGTCCAAGATTTGGTAAAAGAACAAGTGGTAAGTAAAGATACAAAGCCAGCACAGCAACCTCGCCCTATATTCACCTCACGCCAGGACCTGTATGCAAAGCTCAAACAACAGTTAAAAGAGGAAAAAACCCCAAGGTTAGGAAAAAACCTGTTTGTAGAATTGGGGGAGAGGATAGGTAAAGAACTTAACATAACCAACTGTTGGGTCTGTGGAGGAGCTTTAATGGCAGAAGAATGGCCATGGAAAGGTAGCAGCCTAGGCCCGGTAGAACTCCTTAAATGGAACCGGACAAATATAAGAGGGGGGAACTGACCTGAGGGGTGGATTTTAAGTTCAACAGTGATAGGGGAAGAATGCCTCTGGCGAACTGGGAAAAACTTTCTTAATGAAGTAGGAAACACTCCCTGTAAAAGGTATAAAGTGAGTAACAAAACTCCAGCGTGGTGGGTCCCAGAAAAACCAACTTGGTATTGGGCTCAGAAAAAAGGAAAAGACTGTGTATACGATAATGAAGTTGGACTCTTTCAGTGTAGGAAAAAATCCTTATTTTGGAATCCCAGAAATATCCAAATTTTGGGAGAATATAAATCATCAAGAAGGTGCTTATTGGAAAGCACCAGATGGCTTATTTTGGATATGTGGGAAAAGGGCATACCCAAGACTCCCTTCACATTGGGAAGGGAGTTGTACACTAGGAATCATTCAACCAGGGTTTTTCCTTCTACCAGAACCAGAGGGAGATCAATTAGGAATACCTGTCTATGAAGACTTCAAAAGAAATAAAAGAGATTTAATTGGAGGATTCCAAAAATGGAAAGATGAGGAATGGCCCCCTGAGCGAATATTAGAAACATATGGGCCAGCTACCTGGGCACAAGATGGAAGTTGGGGATATCGAACCCCAATTTACATGCTGAATCGTATCATCAGACTCCAAGCTCTTGTAGAAATCATAACCAATGAAACAGCCGGGGCTATGGAATTAATAGTCAGCCAGCAATGCCAAACCAGAGCTGCAATATATCAAAATAGGCTGGCTTTAGACTATTTACTGGCTGAAGAAGGGGGTGTGTGCTGGAAGTTCAATACATCGGATTGTTGTTTAAAAATTGATGACAATGGGGATGCCCTTCTAGATATCGCCAACAATATCAGAAAAATAGCCCATGTACCAGTCCAAAAATGGGAATCAATGATGTCTGCTAACTGGTGGGATGGCATATTGGGGAAAGAATGGTGGAAGAAGCTAGGTTTCTTCCTCTTATGTGCTACAGCTGGTCTAATATTTCTCCCTTGCTTGATCCCCTGCTTTATTCGGCTAATCACCAGCGTAGTTCAAGGCATGCAAGTTGTGGCAATGCCTACTGACCCAAAGTTGGCTATGTCTGGAACAGCACAAAAAATTATGGTATTAAAAAGACAAAGTGATATAAAAGACCCTCTCGAAGAAGCCAAATTAATCTGTGAAAAGAACGAACGGACACTAGAAGCCAAGAAAAAAGAATTATTGCTCAAGCCAAATGATTTATAAAATAGAAAAGGGGGGATTGTTATAAACATATATTATATTGGCTTCTCGCAAAGTATAATGGTAGATATTATATAAGGTTAGAAATGCATTTTGCTGTGTGGATGTAGTTTTCTCTCTTTAGCAAGAATGTTAGCAAGTGTGAGCAAGTAAGATAACCTCCAAGCGAACAGAGGATGAGGCCCAAGGAGCTGCTAATCAACACTTTGTCCAGGGAACAAAAGGGCCAAAAGGCTACTCCGCCCGGAGAACCGGAGAACAGGCGGCCAGGAGAGTCCGAGAGCCGTTATCACCACTCTGCCCGGGGGGGCAAAGAGGCCCAAAGCTGCAATCAGCCCTGACTGTCTGGAGAATTAAGAGAGCCACCCTACCATCGACTCTTACCTAGCCTAGCGAGCCCAACCCCAAGAATCAAGAGAAATAAAACCACAAGGCAGAAGACTACGCATGCTCTAAAAAGGCGGAACCAAGGAGTGGCCATGCAGAACAGCTCCAGGAAAAGTTTTAATATGAATGAAGAACAGACAGTAAAAATGGTATAAAAAGGACTCGCCTCCAGCATCAGGTGTGCTCTTGGCAGAGCGCCAAGGCACCCGGCCGTTACCCCTTTGCTTTATTTTATGTGTCTCTTATTGTCTTTATATTAAACGCTTTAAATTCTCACAGGAGAGTGAACCTCGTTTTTCACATATGGGTGCCGTACCCTCCTACCCTCACACATGCCACTCAAAGCTCCTTGCGTGGAGCTCTCGCACCATCTATGCCAGCAACTGTGCCAAGACACCGCCCTTGTTCAGCACCATCGCACCTACCACAAGGTAGCTGAATCGGAGGGCAGGAAAAAGACATCGACAATGGAGGGGAGTTGCTCCCACTGACAGCCAAGCTCCAAGTTCAGCGTCCCTTACGTCTCGCCCAGGACGGGCGGGAAAACGCCTCGGCGGAGCGCAGCGCTGGGCAGGAGCGGCCGGCACGGCAACCGAGCGCGCTCCCCACTCCCTCCCGCCCGCGCCGCTGCTGGGACGCCGGGTTCGCCGGAATCGGCCACGTGCTGCAGGGAGGGCAGCGCGGCAAAGGCGGCCACCCCACGTCGCCCTGGGAAGGCCGGCCTCGGATCCCCGCTCTCTCCACCGGCACGGGCAGTGCCAGCAGCCTCTCGCTGCGGCCGCCGCTGGCCGAAAGCTTGGCCGCGCACCGCCCGGCCGGCCCCGCCGCTCCGCGGAGTCACACGGCACCTGCCGTGGGCGGCCGCCGAGCGACAGGAAGCAGAAGCGCTCACCGCCGCGCCACTCGCCGCCCCGCCCGGGCGCTCCTCTCTTCGCGCTACCACGGCGGCGCCGGCCCGCCCCGCTTTCCCCGTCGCCTGCGGCGCAACGCGGGTGCCACGAGCCACGCAGCACGCGTGCGGCCGGGCCCTGCCGAGCCGCAGGCGGAGCCGGGGCACGGCCCGGGCGGGAGAGCTTCCGGCGAGGCTGGGCGGGCGGCGAGCGCGGCCGAGCGTGAGCGCGCCAGGCGGGGGGCGGCCGGCGGCGCGATGGAGAGCTAGATGGAGGCGGCAGCACCGCGCGGCATAAAATAGCTGCTCGTCCCGCAGCCGCCCGCTCCGCAGCCCCTCGGCTGCTGTCGAGAAGGGCCCCGGCCCTGGCCGCGCCGGTGGCGACGTGGCTCCGCAGCCCGCGGGCAGCCCTGGCGGGGCAGGGGAGCACAGCGGGCAGCCCCGGGGCCGCGCAGCCGTCTGTAACGCGCGGTGGGAGCCGCCGGGAACTATTTTACACCTCCCGGGGGGCTGGGGAGGAGCACGGAGACCACGCGGTAGGTCGCTGCCGTTAGGGAAAATTAATCCACGATGCCTGAGGTTTATGTCCGAAAAGGAGACAGAGGAGTCCTGCAACATTCTTCGACTACAGGGAGAGTCCATGGGGCTTTTCCCATGGGGTCTGTCAAACGGTTGCGGGATGCAGCCCCCTTTTGATGCCAAGTTCCCGGCCACAACGCCCTCTTCCTTTTCCCCACTGGCTGAGGTATTCGGGAGATACAGACTTCCGGAACTGCCTACTCTATGCCCCCCTCTAATATGCACCCCCCCTTTTGGCATCGAAAAGAAAGAAAAAGAAACCATCCCTAATAATATTAAGTCTTTGTTGCCTTGCTCTAGGTTCAGGAATTTAATACAGCCTCGATTAATCAACAGTCTCTGATGATTAGTAACAGTTCTCGAGAACTAATCATTTCTTCTGTTATTTCACTACCCATACGTTCCTAGCCTTGTCTACAGGCCGATTCACACGGTCTGATTGTAAGGACTCATCCATCTCACTCCTTTCAATCCCTCCTCTTTTAATTTGATCTGTATTTGTCTTTACAAACCTTAATTACCATTGATTCAATTTTTTCTTCTGGAGCCTTCTTGGGTTTTGCTATTATTTGCAGTGACATCCTTTTCTGTCCTTTTGTATGCATTTCTGGATCAGGTAGGCATGGCTGCTAGCGGCATCCCCTTGAGCACCTGCTGAAAGAGCTGCACCCAGCATGGTGTCACGCATGGTAAAAAGATGAGAGTTGCTATAGCATATAAGAGGAGAAATGGTATTCATTTAGCCCATAGCTGGCCAGTTAACCATGCAAACATGTCCCATTACCATCCTTTCAACATTTGGACAGGTCCATGAGCTGGCGTTATTTCCTTTGTTATTTGTTTGACCACATTTCCGCTGTCATCTGCTTGCAAACAGCAGCTCGAGTCATTTAATTTCCCACAAACTCCTCCTTCTTCTGCTAACAGATAATCTAATACCATCCAATGTTGAAATACCGCTTTCCTCGTTCAAGTGGGTTGGTCAGCTAGAAGGTCAAGAGCTGTGGCTGGCTGGTTGGTAATTATTTCCGAGACAGCCTGTAACCTAACTATCTCATTCAAATTGGGGTGCTCCCTCCAGCCAGGGCTGCATCAGCTGACTGCTTTTCTCTAATTAAATCATCACAGATTTTGATTCCTAAGCGATTTCCCTGAACTTGTAGTAGCAAAAAGAACAATGGTCTAATAAATATACCATATCCCTGACCAGTTTGGAGGTAGCCTGAGCTAAGCATATTGGCCGCAAATCCAATAATGTCCTTTCAAAGCCCATGTTCCATTAGCAAAGGGGCCTTCCTACCCTTGGCCATCAATTGGTGGGTCAAAATACAGGAGGATTCCCGGGCCTAACGGTCCTCCAACAATAGTTGCCCCACCATAAGGGTCACAGTATTTGCATTTCCAAGCTCCCACACAGGGTTCCCATCTACTTTTACATCTGCAAGCTGCTTGGTTGCATTTGGAGCAGAACTCACTAAAAGGCTTTGAGTTCCAATCGGGTGTTGCCATTCCCACTGATAATCACAAACAACATGTCTTCTACTTGTGGAATTTTTGTGGGGACAGCTCAAAAATAGGTGGTCAAAAAAGCCCTTGTTCCTCCCCATTGCTTTACAGGCTTCCAAATATTTTTGGTAAGTGTGGCAAGAACACCTTACGCAGCTACCATTAGTGAGCCGAACAGGTATTTGATTGCATTTGCCTTGATATTTGGAACAATTGTAAGGAGGGCAATTGGGGCTCGAAACCCAATGGTTTAAACCCAGAGGGAAAGTCAATTGACAAACGCCTTTTCCTACATAGACATGCCCTGTCCTGTTTAGGCAATAAGTGCCTTTTTGAGAAGAATGAAGTGGCCATGGACTTCCTTCTTCGGCCCAAAATCCTGTCCTAGTATGGACCTCACGTCGGGTGTTGACCCACCACTTAGGTTCAGCTGGGCTAGCCAACCATGGCCACTCTTCAGATCCTCCTGGCCCTCCACAGAGCCAGCAATTGCTAAGGTTAAAAACTTTTGCTACTTCTTCTCCTAAGGCTGCAAATTGATTCTCCCACTCCTGGCCTAAACTTAGCTGACCATATAAAAGTAGAATTATTAAGGAAAATGTTTTAATAGTGTGATCTAATTAGCTAGTCTAATTTTCACGTTGTCTTCTGCACCACCTGTGGCAATTGAAGACACAGAAACCACCTAACGTACAACAATGGCCGCAAGTATTAGCCCCCCAGTGAGTGGAGATTCTAGAGGAGGGATGCCCATACAGACTATTTCAGCAGATGGTCTGTGGGTAGGCACGCAGGGCTTCCTCTGATGTTGAAGCACTGGCTACTGCTCCAGCCCGCTCCTGCAGAGTGTCAGTCACGGCCTCCCGGCTTTCTCCTCCAGCCGAGATGTGCAAATCTCTGAGGCTTCAGAGACCTTGACCCAAGTGTGACGGGTCCACCTGTGTTCAGCTGTCTTGATGGCTGTTTCTGTGGTCAGTGACACTTGGAATGGGCCACGCCATTTCACCACCATTGGCGCTTCTTTCTACCCCTTAACTAGGACTCAATCTCCCGGTTGGATGTTACAAGCAGCAAAGTCCAAAGGCGGGGCTTGTGCCAGCTGAGCTTCCTGTTGAAGGGGTTTCACAAGAAGCAGTATCCTGGCCACAGATGGTTTTAAATATACATCACTTGCCTCTACCCCCCTCCCCCCCCCCCCCCCCCCCAAGGTTGAGACTTACCAGGGTAATTGCAAACGACGATTGAAAGGGAGATAACTGAATCTCTCTTCTGGGTCGGGCCCTCATTCTCGCCAAAGCCAATGTCCAAAGCCCTACCCATGGCATCTTGATTTCTATTACCAGCTTCAAAAGGTGTTTATTTCTCTATTCATTGTATTCTACCTGAGCCGAGCTCTGGGGGTGCCAGGGCCTATGGAGGTTCCATTGTATTCCTAAAGAAGCCAAAACCCCTTGAAGGATCTTTCCTGTAAAATGAGTTCCCCTATCTGAGTCTATTGCTTCTACAATGCTTTATCTTGGAATGACTTGTTCCAACAATGCCTTAATAACTGATCCTGTCATTGCTGAAGCAGTTGGAAATGCTTCTGGCCACCTTGCTAGCTGACATACGATTACCAGAAGATATTAAGCCTTGCCACTTGGGGCATCTCAGGAAAATCCACCTGGCGTCTTTGGAAGGGACATGCAGCCCAAGGCCTCCCTCCCCCGGCAGGTTACTTTGCAACTCGGCTGTTTGCTTTAGCACAGATCAAGCAACCTTCAACAGCTCGTTTTGCCAGTCTAAAAAGACCCACAGCAACATGCATCATGAGGAAGGCTTCTGCCAATCCTCAGGAAATGCAAGGACTCTCTTCACAGAGTTGTTTTAGTATTGGTAGGGCCAAAGGCTCTGGTATCTCTTGTTTGCCATCCCTTGTAAACCAATTCTTGCCTTTTTTCTCTGCCGCACGACTTTTAACTGTATCTCGAACATCTCTGGTAGAAAAGACAGCTTCCCGGGCAGTGATGGAGTCACTGGGAGCAAAGGGGGCATCTTGGAGAGTTCTGGCAGAAGTGTTGCTTTCTGAGTTTCTTCATCCACCAAAAAGGAGACAGAGGAGTCCTGTAACATTCTTCAACTCCAGGGAGAGGCCATGGGGCTTTTGCCATGGAGTCTCTCAAATGATTGCGGGACGCAGCCCCCTTTTTCTGCTAAGTTCCTGGCAACAGCACCCTCTGAGGTACTCGGGAATTACAGACTGCCGGAACTGCCTACTCTATTCCCCCCTCTAATATGCACCCTCCTTTTGGTATGGAAAAGGAAGAAAACGAACCTATTCCTAATGCTATTAAGTCTTTGCTGCCTTGCTCTAGGTTCAGGAATTTAACAGGGCCTTGGCTGAGCAACAGTCTCTGTTGATTAGTAACAGTTTCTAGAGCTAATACTTTCTTCTCTTACTTCCCTCCCTGTAAATTCCTAGCCTTGTCTAAGGACGGATTCACACGGTCTCTTTGTAAAGACACATCTATGTTACTCCTTTCACTCCCACACCTTCTTGGCGGTGGAACGGCTCCCCCCGGCACAGCACCCGGCACAAAACCCCCGTATGCGCACACACACACCTGCACTTACCCTGCACTCCGCTGCACACACACACACACACACCTGCCGCACACTAACACCCCCGTCCACATGCCCCCCATGCTACTTGCAGTGGCCCCGCTCCTGCCATCCCAGCCGGCTGGCAGCGCCCACTCCTCACATGCTTCCCCATGCCTTGCATTTCCTTGCTGCCCCCTCTGTAGCCTTCCCTCAACCTGCCTTTTCTCCCCTGCCTTGCATTGACTTGCTCACCCATCCCCCACCTGACTTCCTTTCACATTCGTCTAGGTCTGGCCTCACCTTTCCTTTTCCTTCTAGGACCCTCACTGCCTTGCCTCGCCTCGCAAAGCCACCACTTGCCTTGCCTTGCCCTTGAACCCCTCCCTTGCCTTGCATGACCTTGCTCACCCCTCCCCCACCTGGAATTCAAGACCCCTTTTCAATGACCTTTCATGCCCTTGCCCTGCCCTTTCTGCTCCTCCTAGGAATCTCAAAGCTCTCAAGCATCTCCGGTGTTTCAGGATCACATGAGAGGAAGACCAGGGGAGGAGGACGCATGTTGCCACACTCATCTCTATGGGCAGCCTTTGTCTGGGAGCAATCCTTGCATGTCTTGAATCTTGGAAGGGCAATTCACATTTTGCCCTTGAGCTCGGGGACCAGAATGAGAGTTCTTTTGCATACAAAGCAAAGCAGGTAGCTCAAGTCTTTTAGGTGCAGAGGAGAGATGACCCACGCGGGATCAAGGCCACACAGAGCACTTGGTCCGGGCCACTTTTGTGTACTAGCAGTCATTGAATGTACTTCTCACCTGCCTTGCCTGGCCTTGCCTTGGCAACACAACAGTTTCCTTGCCTTGCCCTGCTAGCCCTCTGTAGCCTTGCATTCCTTTGCATGGCCATGCCCCGCCCTTGACCTGCCTACTGCTTTCCTCCAGGGCCTTGGCTTGCCAAGCCCTTCCTGTTTCTGCCTGGCCTTCCCATCAGTGGACTTTCCTTCCTACGGCCAGCCTTGCCTCTAACTTCTGGGCCTTCTCTTGCCTACCACTCCATTTGCTTTCCCCTCACTGCTCTGGCCTTGCCTACCTCTCCCTTGACTTGCCCACAATTGCCTGCACTTGGTTTGCAGCGCCTTGCCTGCATGGAAGGCAAGGGAAAGAGTGGTAGGCAGGGCAAAGCAAAGCCAGCAAGTTGTAGGTAGTGCGAGGCAAGGCAGACGTAGGCAAAGGAAGCAGAGCAAGGGTAGCTTAAGAAGAACTAGACACGGTACTGAAGGCAAGGCAAGGCCAAGAGACTCGGAGTGCCTTTCCTTGGGAAGGCAAGGACATAGTGCCAGTGTTGCTGGAGCAGATGTTAAGGTACCATGGGGAGGAATAGTCCAGCAAGACATTTCTCTTCTGGCCCCTGTGCGTGTAGGGGCAATTGCTGGACATATTCAATACTGGAGGTGGATCAGTCGCTGGATGTGTTGCATTTTGGAGGAGGGGATGCCGTTTCTTTGGAGATGGGCTTGTAGTTGCTCTCTTTGGCAAGGAAAGCAGGTGTGGATGTGCACATCAGGTGCTCTTAGGGATTTTAAAGGCTTTTCCCAACAGGCAGAGCTCTCTCTGGGTTAGAGCTGTTGAGCTGTCAGTGGGAATGCAAAGGCCAAGCTCGTGAGCCTTTTGTCCTGGTGCCTTCGGTGTGTGAGCAGTCCCTGGTGCCGTTGTCTTTGGACCCTGACTCTGGGAGAGGGAAGGCTTAGGATGGTACCTAGAGCTGAGAAGGAGAGTGCTGAGAACAGCGTGTGTGCTGCTAGTTTGAGGGGTGCAGGTGAAGTTGTAGGCAGCAAGATCTTCCTCAGCTGGCACTGAGCTCTGTTTTTGCCAGGGGTTCAAGTTGGTGGGCAGAATCTGCGAGAGGGAAAAGATTTTCTTGGGCCAAAGAGGTTTTTCTGGCTCTTGGAGTGTGGTGTAAAGAGGAGTCTGCTCTTGGAAGGGGAAGGTGAGGGAAATCTTTTTGTCCTGACACCGTTGATTTGAGTGCAGGGACGTGTGCAAGTTGCCTTTGCCCTTGGGGTGGTTTCGAGCTGGGCCGAGTGCTTGGCCTTCTTTTGCAAGTCTACAGCGCCATCGTGTGGTTGTTTCCATGAGCGCTGACAGTGCCCGGGAAAAAGCCAAGCGCTTCGCTGGCGCGGCCCCGGTCGTGTGGGTGCAGTTGGTGGAAGAGCTCCGCTGTGCATCCTGCCTCTTGGAGACATAAAAGGATGTGATCCTGCCCGTAGCGGGGAAGCAAGAGGAATCTTTTCATTGTTGGCTGGGCAGTTTCTAAGCGGCAAAAGTAAAGGCAGTTCCAGCACGGCCTCTTTCTTTTCAGAACCTTTTCTGTGCCATCATGGACATGCTCAACATGTAACTCGCACCCACTGAACTGCATCAAAGGCCCTGCAGATACGCACTTTCCTTCAAGCTCTATGTAGCATCCTACCCTCCACCTCTCGCGGATCCCAAAACCCTTCCAAACATCCAGCAGCTGCACGCAGAGAACAAGTGCTAGAACAAGGCGTGGGCCTTCATAGTCCTTTTAAAGTCTGTAAACTAGGCAAAACATTCCAGTGACCAGCACTTTCCTTCGCAACTATATATAGAGCATCATCACATTCTCTCCAAGTGGGTAAGTCCACCCTTGCAGCGCAGCCTTTGCAGCCCCAGATGGGACTTAGAGATGGGTCAGGTGAGAAAGCATTTGTTGACTATCCCTCGTCTCTGGAAGTCTTGATACTCGCAGCGCAATCAGGTCCACACACCTTCAGTGTGGCCACGTTCAAGCAGCTAGAGCTCCCAGAGATGGGAGAGTCAGGACAGAAGACGTTCCAAAAGTACCGTGTACTTACAGCAGGATTAAAACTGTGCACAGCAGTCTGCAGCACTGTAGCTTCCTTCTCTGACAAACGTGCCATCCCATTGTTGGCTCTCGCAGCTCGTTTGCTAGCTGCTCTCCTGAAGAAAAGAGTTAGAAGAAAAAGCCAATGCTGGGCTGCACCTTCCCCTTGCCTCACGTAAAGCCACCTAAACTCCCCACTGCACTCTCTACTTCCCCTCTCCTTGGCATCGACCACTGTGTTTTCTGCATCTCGGAGCTGAAAGGTAAGCGCCAGTGGTTCCAGGGATGGTTGGAAGGTAAGTAGCTGTCGTAGAACTTTCTCCCTCTTAAAGTGAATTCGGCCGGAAGGCGGGTGCCAGCCACGCTCCTTTCTCAGTTTGTACGCTGCGGACACGAGCCCGGTGCTCTGCGCCTTCGTTCCGCCTCTTTAGTACCCATGTCGCGCTTTCATTCTGCCGGAGTCGAACCATCGTCTACTTGTCGCACAAAGAGCACTGTGCCGGCAGCGAAATGCCCCAGCCAACTGCTTCTGCCGACACACGCCTGGGCTATGCACTTTCCCTCGCAGCAACATACAGCAGCACATTCGGTCTTTCTTGTCGTCCAAATGTAAAGGGAAAGATTCTACGCTACGTCTGGCACAGAGAACAGTTTTAGGTCAACAAGCTTACCCAGAGCTTTACTCCGATGCGTGGAAACCAGTGTTTGCACCACATTCTAGTGGCAGCCCTCCTTCTTTTACAGCCTGCACAGCCCCGTCAGATCGTGGTGCTCTCTGACACTTTCCTTCTCAGTTCCAAGTACCACCGCGAACCTTACAGCCTTGCAGGGAGCAAAGACGCGGATAAACGTCTCGCACCGAAGAACGTGGCTGGACGAAAATATGTTCTTCCTCTCTCCTCCTCGTCGCCCAGATTGTGGTGCTGTGTTGAAAGTCTTGGCCAGCGAAAAGCTAATCCAGCCAGTGTTTCTCTCCTGACGCATTTCGCTGAGCGAGAGCGACACAGAGAGCTTGGACGTTGCAAAACAGCAAGGAAATGATTGCACGTCGAGCTCAGGAAAATCCGTGCACAGCACACTGTGGGATGCGTGCAATGCTGACGCTTAAGAGCGGCAAAGCTCAAAGGCATCGCTGGGCTCGAGTACTGTCCAGACCACGGAGAAGAACGAAGCAGCTGGGCCACGGCTTAATGTACTCAGTGGAGCGAATTTCAAATGTCCAGCCAAGAGCTGCTTCACAAGCAGATTCAGCTGAGAATGCTCTGGCTGCTTCACAAAGTAAAGCGCAGCCGGTGCACTCCATCACACTACCTGGCCAGAAAAAGGTTCCTAAACCTTAAGTACCGCAGAGTCCATGCAGCTGGAGCACACCCAGAAGGACCCGTCCAGATGGAAGGCGTTCTTCAAGTACCCCCCTGCTCCAAGCAGCTTTGAAATGGAGCACAACACACTGCGGCTGGGCAGCTTCCTTCTCAGATAGACGTGCTGTCACATTATTCACTCTCGCAGCTCCGTTGCCCACTTGCAGCAGCTGCTACCAAAGAAAAAGGCTCCAGGAGTAAAAGCCACTGCTGAGCTGCACTATCCCCTTGCCTCACGTCAAGCACCAGAAACTGTCCGCTGCACTCTGTATTTCCATTCTCCGCCGCATCTACCACTGTCATCTCTGCATCTCGAAGCATAAACCTCGTCACAATTGTTTCCGGGGAAAGCTGGAAGACAAATAGGTAGCAGCACAAGTAGCTGCAGGTTGAACTTTCTGTTTTCAACTGCTAAATTGAATCCGAAAACAAGCGAGTGACAGCCACGCTTCCTCTTGCAGCCTGTGCTATGCACACACCAGCTCGGTGCTTTGCCTTCATTCTTATGCTCTTCGTACCATGTCGCGCTTCCGTTTTGCTGGCGATGAACCGTCGTCTACTTGTCGCACAAAGAGCACGGTGCGCAGCCGGTGCCCTCCATCACACTACCTGGCCAGAAGAAGGTTCCTAAACCTTAAGTGGCGCAGAGTCCATGCAGCTTGAGTGCATCCAGAAGGACGCGTTCAGATAGAAGACGTTCTTCAAGTACCCCCCTGCTCCAAGCAGCCTTGAAACTGAGCACAACACTGCGGCTCGGGAGCTTCCTTCTCAGATGGACGTGCCGTCACAATATTCACTCTCGCAGCTCCGTTGCCCACCTGCAGCAGCTGCTACCAAAGAAAAAGGCTCCAGAAGTAAAAACCACTGCTGGGAAGCACTTTCCCTCAAGTAAAAAAAAATACACTGTCCGCTGCACTCTCTATTTCCCTTCTCCACCGCATCGCGAAGCATAAACCTAACCGCAATTGTTTCCAGGGAAAGCTGGAAGAGAAATAGGTAGCAGCACGAGGAGCTGCAAGTTGGACTTGAAGTTTCCGACTGGTAACGTGAATCCGAAAACAAGCGAGGCGCAGCCAGGCTTCCTATTGCAGCCTGTGCGATGCACACACCAGCTCGCTGCTTTGCCTTCATTCTTATGCTCTTCGTAGCAGGTCGCGCTTTCGTTTTGCTGGAGACGGACCGTCGTCTACTTGTCGCACAAAGAGCGTGGTGCTGGAAGCGAAATACTCGAGGCTGCTGCCTCTGCCGAAACACGCTTAGGCTATGCAATTTCTCTTTAGCGCTACGTAGCACCACAGTCTGTCTGCTTTGTAGCCTGATTCCTAACGGAAAGCTTCTCGGCTACGTCTGGCACAGAGAACAGTTTTAGGTCAACTAGCTTACCCAGAGCTCACCCCCGACGAGTGAGAACTTGTATTTGCACCACATTCCAGTGGCAGCCCTCTTTCTTTTACAGCCTGCTCAGCGCCGTCAGATCGCAGTGCTCTCTGCACCTTCCTTCTCAGTTCCAAGTACCACCGCGCACATTACAGCCTTGCACGGAGCGAAGACGCGGATAGGCATCTCGCACAGAAGAACGTGGCTGGAAGAAAAGATGTTCTGCCTTTTCCCTCCTCGTCGCCCAGATTGTGGTGTTGTATTGAAAGCCTTGGCCAGCGAAAGGCTAATCCAGCCAGTGTTTCTCTCTTGACGCATTTCGCTGAGCAAGAGCTGAGGAAAATCCTCGCACAGCACACTGTGGGATGCGTGCAATGCTGACGCTTAAGAGCGGCACAGCTAAAAGTCATCGCTGGGCTTCAGTTATGTCCACACCGCAAAAGGCGAAGAAGGAAGCAGCTGGGCCACGGCTTAATGTACTCAGTGGAGCGAATTTCAAATGTCCAGCCAAGAGCTGCTTCACAAGCAGATTCAGCTGAGAATGCTCAGGCTGCTTCACAAAGTAAGGCGCAGCCGGTGCACTCCATCACACTACCTGGCCAGAAGAAGGTTCCTAAACCTTAAGTACCGCAGAGTCCATGCAGCTGGAGCACACCCAGAAGGAGGCGTCCAGATGGAAGGCGTTCTTCAAGTACCCCCCTGCTCCAAGCAGCTTTGAAACGGAGCACAACACACTGCGGCTCGGCAGCTTCCTTCTCAGATAGACGTGCCGTCACATTATTCACTCTCGCAGCTCCGTTGCCCACTTGCAGCAGCTGCTACCAAAGAAAAAGGCTCCAGGAGTAAAAGCCACTGCTGAGCTGCACTATCCCCTTGCCTCACGTCAAGCACCAGAAACTGTCCGCTGCACTCTGTATTTCCATTCTCCGCCGCATCTACCACTTTCATCTCTGCATCTCGAAGCATAAGCCTCGTCACAATTGTTTCCGGGGAAAGCTGGAAGAGAAATAGGTAGCAGCACAAGTAGCTGCAGGTTGAACTTTCTGTTTTCAACTGCTAATTTGAATCCGAAAACAAGCGAGTGACAGCCACTCTTCCTCTTGCAGCCTGTGCGATGCACACAGCAGCTCGCTGCTTTGCGCCTCCATTCTTCCGCTCTTCGTACCATGTCGCGCTTTCGTTTTGCCGGAGTCGAACCATCGTCTACTTGTCGCACAAAGAGCACGGTGCGCAGCCGGTGCCCTCCATCACACTACCTGGCCAGAAGAAGGTTCCTAAACCTTAAGTACCGCAGAGTCCATGCAGCTTGAGTGCATCCAGAAGGACGCGTTCAGATAGAAGGCGTTCTTCAAGTACCCCCCTGCTCCAAGCAGCCTTGAAACTGAGCACAACACACTGCGGCTCGGCAGCTTCCTTCTCAGATAGACGTGCCGTCACATTATTCCCTCTCGCAGCTCCGTTGCCCACTTGCAGCAGCTGCTACCAAAGAAAAAGGCTCCAGGAGTATAAGCCACTGCTGAGCTGCACTATCCCCTTGCCTCACGTAAAGCACCAGAAACTGTCCGCTGCACTCTGTATTTCCATTCTCCGCCGCATCTACCACTGTCATCTCTGCATCTCGAAGCATAAACCTCGTCACAATTGTTTCCGGGGAAAGCTGGAAGAGAAATAGGTAGCAGCACAAGTAGCTGCAGGTTGAACTTTCTGTTTTCAACTGCTAAATTGAATCCGAAAACAAGCGAGTGACAGCCACGCTTCCTCTTGCAGCCTGTGCTATGCACACACCAGCTCGGTGCTTTGCCTTCATTCTTATGCTCTTCGTACCATGTCGCGCTTTCGTTTTGCTGGCGATGAACCGTCGTCTACTTGTCGCACAGAGAAAACGGTGCCAGCAGAGAAACGCTCCAGGCTGCTGCCTCTGCCGAAACACGCCTGGGCTATTCCCCCCAGTGCTAGGTAGCACAACATTCTATCTGCATTGTGGTCTTAATCTTAAGGGAAAGATTCTCGACTACGTCTCACACAGAGAACTGTGCCGGGACAATACATGTGTTTTATTATCCCTTCTCGATATAAGACTATGGTGCTGCGTTGGAACTGTTGGCCAGTGGAAGGCTAATCCAGCATGTGCTTCCCTCCTGATGCATTTCGCTGAGTGAGAGCGGAGGAAAATCTGTGCTCCGCACACTGTGGATGCGTGCAGTATACACGCAGAAGAGCGGCACAGCTCATAGCCATCGCACACACCAGCCCAGTGCCATGGGGCTGCGGTCTTCTCCCTTACCGGCGCTGGACAGAACTGAAGCATTCAGCTTTGGCTCTCTTCAGTGTGTGTACTGCACGCATCCACAGTGCGCTGTGCACGGATTTTCCTCAGCGCTACGTGCAAGTACAGCCTTTCTGCTTCGCAGAGCCAAGCTGTCCGCGCAAGCCCTCACTCAGAGAAATTTGTCAGGAGAGAAGCACTTGCTGGATTAGCATTTTACTGGCCAACAGTTCCAATGCAGCACCGTAGTCTTATTGCGAGAAGGGGTAATAAAACCCACGCTTTCAGTACAGCACCACAATCCGGGCGACGAGGAGGCGAAAAGAACATCTTTTCGCCTTTGCACGATCTTCTCTGCGGCACATCTATCCACGTCTTTGTTCCCTGCAAGGTTGTACGGTTCACGGTGGAACTTGGAACTGAGAAGGAAGGTGCAGAGAGCACCGCGATCTAACGGCGCTGTGCAGGCTGTGAAAGAAAGAGAGCTACCACTGGAATGTGGTGCAAATACAGGTTTCCACGCCTCGGGGGTAAACTCCGAGTAAGCTTGTTGACCTAAAACTGATCTCTGTGCCAGACGTAGCCGAGAATCATTCCCTTGACATTCAGGCTACAACGCAAACAGAATGTGGTGTTATCAAAGGCTGCGAAAGAAAGTGCATAGCCCAGGTGTGTTTCGGAAGGATCAGCAACCTGGAGCGTTTCTCTGGAGCCTTTCTCTGCTGGCACCGTTCTCTCTGTGCGACAAGTAGACGACGGTTCGTCGCCAGCAAAACGAAAGCGCGACATGGTACGAAGAGCGGAAGAATGGAGGTGCAAAGCAGCGAGCTGGTGTGTGCATCGCACAGGCTGCAAGAGGAAGAGTGGCTGTCACGCGCTTGTTTTCGGATTCAAATTAGCAGTTGAAAACAGAAAGTTCAACCTGCAGCTACTTGTGCTGCTACCTATTTCTCTTCCAGCTTTCCCCGGAAACAATTGTGACGAGGTTTATGCTTCGAGATGCAGAGATGAAAGTGGTAGATGCGGCGGAGAATGGAAATACAGAGTGCAGCGGACAGTTTCTGGTGCTTGACGTGAGGCAAGGGGATAGTGCAGCTCAGCAGTGGCTTTTACTCCTGGAGCCTTTTTCTTTGGTAGCAGCTGCTGCAAGTGGGCAACGGAGCTGCGAGAGTGAATAATGTGACGGCACGTCTATCTGAGAAGGAAGCTGCCGAGCCGCAGTGTGTTGTGCTCCGTTTCAAAGCTGCTTGGAGCAGGGGGGTACTTGAAGAACGCCTTCCATCTGGACGCCTCCTTCTGGGTGTGCTCCAGCTGCATGGACTCTGCGGTACTTAAGGTTTAGGAACCTTTTTCTGGCCAGGTAGTGTGATGGAGTGCACCGGCTGCGCCTTACTTTG
The DNA here is from genome assembly GCF_041296385.1 of Aphelocoma coerulescens. Lineage (NCBI taxonomy): Eukaryota > Metazoa > Chordata > Aves > Passeriformes > Corvidae > Aphelocoma > Aphelocoma coerulescens. The sequence goes on from NW_027184081.1 coordinate 1,462,991, forward strand.
TGAAGCAGCCTGAGCATTCTCAGCTGAATCTGCTTGTGAAGCAGCTCTTGGCTGGACATTTGAAATTCGCTCCACTGAGTACATTAAGCCGTGGCCCAGCTGCTTCCTTCTTCGCCTTTTGCGGTGTGGACAAAACTGAAGCCCAGCGATGACTTTTAGCTGTGCCGCTCTTAAGCGTCAGCATTGCACGCATCCCACAGTGTGCTGTGCGAGGATTTTCCTCAGCTCTTGCTCAGCGAAATGCGTCAAGAGAGAAACACTGGCTGGATTAGCCTTTCGCTGGCCAAGGCTTTCAATACAACAACACAAACTGGGCGACGAGGAGGGAAAAGGCAGAACATCTTTTCTTCCAGCCACGTTCTTCTGTGCGAGATGCCTATCCGCGTCTTCGCTCCCTGCAAGGCTGTAATGTGCGCGGTGGTACTTGGAACTGAGAAGGAAGGTGCAGAGAGCACTGCGATCTGACGGCGCTGAGCAGGCTGTAAAAGAAAGAGGGCTGCCACTGGAATGTGGTGCAAATACAAGTTCTCACTCGTCGGGGGTGAGCTCTGGGTAAGCTAGTTGACCTAAAACTGTTCTCTGTGCCAGACGTAGCCGAGAAGCTTTCCGTTAAGAATCAGGCTACAAAGCAGACAGACTGTGGTGCTACGTAGCGCTAAAGAGAAATTGCATAGCCTAAGCGTGTTTCGGCAGAAGCAGCAGCCTCGAGTATTTCGCTTCCAGCATCACGCTCTTTGTGCAACAAGTAGACGACGGTCCGTCTCCAGCAAAACGAAAGCGCGACCTGCTACGAAGAGCATAAGAATGAAGGCAAAGCAGCGAGCTGGTGTGTGCATCGCACAGGCTGCAATAGGAAGCCTGGCTGCGCCTCGCTTGTTTTCGGATTCACGTTACCAGTCGGAAACTTCAAGTCCAACTTGCAGCTCCTCGTGCTGCTACCTATTTCTCTTCCAGCTTTCCCTGGAAACAATTGCGGTTAGGTTTATGCTTCGCGATGCGGTGGAGAAGGGAAATAGAGAGTGCAGCGGACAGTGTATTTTTTTTTACTTGAGGGAAAGTGCTTCCCAGCAGTGGTTTTTACTTCTGGAGCCTTTTTCTTTGGTAGCAGCTGCTGCAGGTGGGCAACGGAGCTGCGAGAGTGAATATTGTGACGGCACGTCCATCTGAGAAGGAAGCTCCCGAGCCGCAGTGTTGTGCTCAGTTTCAAGGCTGCTTGGAGCAGGGGGGTACTTGAAGAACGTCTTCTATCTGAACGCGTCCTTCTGGATGCACTCAAGCTGCATGGACTCTGCGCCACTTAAGGTTTAGGAACCTTCTTCTGGCCAGGTAGTGTGATGGAGGGCACCGGCTGCGCACCGTGCTCTTTGTGCGACAAGTAGACGACGGTTCATCGCCAGCAAAACGGAAGCGCGACATGGTACGAAGAGCATAAGAGTGAAGGCAAAGCACCGAGCTGGTGTGTGCATCGCACAGGCTGCAAGAGGAAGCGTGGCTGTCACTCGCTTGTTTTCGGATTCAAATTAGCAGTTGAAAACAGAAAGTTCAACCTGCAGCTACTTGTGCTGCTACCTATTTGTCTTCCAGCTTTCCCCGGAAACAATTGTGACGAGGTTTATGCTTCGAGATGCAGAGATGACAGTGGTAGATGCGGCGGAGAATGGAAATACAGAGTGCAGCGGACAGTTTCTGGTGCTTGACGTGAGGCAAGGGGATAGTGCAGCTCAGCAGTGGCTTATACTCCTGGAGCCTTTTTCTTTGGTAGCAGCTGCTGCAAGTGGGCAACGGAGCTGCGAGAGGGAATAATGTGACGGCACGTCTATCTGAGAAGGAAGCTGCCCAGCCGCAGTGTGTTGTGCTCCGTTTCAAAGCTGCTTGGAGCAGGGGGGTACTTGAAGAACGCCTTCCATCTGGACGCCTCCTTCTGGGTGTGCTCCAGCTGCATGGACTCTGCGGTACTTAAGGTTTAGGAACCTTTTTCTGGCCAGGTAGTGTGATGGAGTGCACCGGCTGCGCTTTACTTTGTGAAGCAGCCAGAGCATTCTCAGCTGAATCTGCTTGTGAAGCAGCTCTTGGCTGGACATTTGAAATTCGCTCCACTGAGTACATTAAGCCGTGGCCCAGCTGCTTCGTTCTTCTCCGTGGTCTGGACAGTACTCGAGCCCAGCGATGCCTTTGAGCTTTGCCGCTCTTAAGCGTCAGCATTGCACGCATCCCACAGTGTGCTGTGCACGGATTTTCCTGAGCTCGTCGTACAATCATTTCCTTGCTGTTTTGCAACGTCCAAGCTCTCTGTGTCGCTCTCGCTCAGCGAAATGCGTCAGGAGAGAAACACTGGCTGGATTAGCTTTTCGCTGGCCAAGACTTTCAACACAGCACCACAATCTGGGCGACGAGGAGGAGAGAGGAAGAACATATTTTCGTCCAGCCACGTTCTTCGGTGCGAGACGTTTATCCGCGTCTTTGCTCCCTGCAAGGCTGTAAGGTTCGCGGTGGTACTTGGAACTGAGAAGGAAAGTGTCAGAGAGCACCACGATCTGACGGGGCTGTGCAGGCTGTAAAAGAAGGAGGGCTGCCACTAGAATGTGGTGCAAACACTGGTTTCCACGCATCGGAGTAAAGCTCTGGGTAAGCTTGTTGACCTAAAACTGTTCTCTGTGCCAGACGTAGCGTAGAATCTTTCCCTTTACATTTGGACGACAAGAAAGACCGAATGTGCTGCTGTATGTCGCTGCGAGGGAAAGTGCATAGCCCAGGCGTGTGTCGGCAGAAGCAGTTGGCTGGGGCATTTCGCTGCCGGCACAGTGCTCTTTGTGCGACAAGTAGACGATGGTTCGACTCCGGCAGAATGAAAGCGCGACATGGGTACTAAAGAGGCGGAACGAAGGCGCAGAGCACCGGGCTCGTGTCCGCAGCGTACAAACTGAGAAAGGAGCGTGGCTGGCACCCGCCTTCCGGCCGAATTCACTTTAAGAGGGAGAAAGTTCTACGACAGCTACTTACCTTCCAACCATCCCTGGAACCACTGGCGCTTACCTTTCAGCTCCGAGATGCAGAAAACACAGTGGTCGATGCCAAGGAGAGGGGAAGTAGAGAGTGCAGTGGGGAGTTTAGGTGGCTTTACGTGAGGCAAGGGGAAGGTGCAGCCCAGCATTGGCTTTTTCTTCTAACTCTTTTCTTCAGGAGAGCAGCTAGCAAACGAGCTGCGAGAGCCAACAATGGGATGGCACGTTTGTCAGAGAAGGAAGCTACAGTGCTGCAGACTGCTGTGCACAGTTTTAATCCTGCTGTAAGTACACGGTACTTTTGGAACGTCTTCTGTCCTGACTCTCCCATCTCTGGGAGCTCTAGCTGCTTGAACGTGGCCACACTGAAGGTGTGTGGACCTGATTGCGCTGCGAGTATCAAGACTTCCAGAGACGAGGGATAGTCAACAAATGCTTTCTCACCTGGCCCATCTCTAAGTCCCATCTGGGGCTGCAAAGGCTGCGCTGCAAGGGTGGACTTACCCACTTGGAGAGAATGTGATGATGCTCTATATATAGTTGCGAAGGAAAGTGCTGGTCACTGGAATGTTTTGCCTAGTTTACAGACTTTAAAAGGACTATGAAGGCCCACGCCTTGTTCTAGCACTTGTTCTCTGCGTGCAGCTGCTGGATGTTTGGAAGGGTTTTGGGATCCGCGAGAGGTGGAGGGTAGGATGCTACATAGAGCTTGAAGGAAAGTGCGTATCTGCAGGGCCTTTGATGCAGTTCAGTGGGTGCGAGTTACATGTTGAGCATGTTCATGATGGCACAGAAAAGGTTCTGAAAAGAAAGAGGCCGTGCTGGAACTGCCTTTACTTTTGCCGCTTAGAAACTGCCCAGCCAACAATGAAAAGATTCCTCTTGCTTCCCCGCTACGGGCAGGATCACATCCTTTTATGTCTCCAAGAGGCAGGATGCACAGCGGAGCTCTTCCACCAACTGCACCCACACGACCGGGGCCGCGCCAGCGAAGCGCTTGGCTTTTTCCCGGGCACTGTCAGCGCTCATGGAAACAACCACACGATGGCGCTGTAGACTTGCAAAAGAAGGCCAAGCACCCGGCCCAGCTCGAAACCACCCCAAGGGCAAAGGCAACTTGCACACGTCCCTGCACTCAAATCAACGGTGTCAGGACAAAAAGATTTCCCTCACCTTCCCCTTCCAAGAGCAGACTCCTCTTTACACCACACTCCAAGAGCCAGAAAAACCTCTTTGGCCCAAGAAAATCTTTTCCCTCTCGCAGATTCTGCCCACCAACTTGAACCCCTGGCAAAAACAGAGCTCAGTGCCAGCTGAGGAAGATCTTGCTGCCTACAACTTCACCTGCACCCCTCAAACTAGCAGCACACACGCTGTTCTCAGCACTCTCCTTCTCAGCTCTAGGTACCATCCTAAGCCTTCCCTCTCCCAGAGTCAGGGTCCAAAGACAACGGCACCAGGGACTGCTCACACACCGAAGGCACCAGGACAAAAGGCTCACGAGCTTGGCCTTTGCATTCCCACTGACAGCTCAACAGCTCTAACCCAGAGAGAGCTCTGCCTGTTGGGAAAAGCCTTTAAAATCCCTAAGAGCACCTGATGTGCACATCCACACCTGCTTTCCTTGCCAAAGAGAGCAACTACAAGCCCATCTCCAAAGAAACGGCATCCCCTCCTCCAAAATGCAACACATCCAGCGACTGATCCACCTCCAGTATTGAATATGTCCAGCAATTGCCCCTACACGCACAGGGGCCAGAAGAGAAATGTCTTGCTGGACTATTCCTCCCCATGGTACCTTAACATCTGCTCCAGCAACACGGGCACTATGTCCTTGCCTTCCCAAGGAAAGGCACTCCGAGTCTCTTGGCCTTGCCTTGCCTTCAGTACCGTGTCTAGTTCTTCTGAAGCTACCCTTGCTCTGCTTCCTTTGCCTACGTCTGCCTTGCCTCGCACTACCTACAACTTGCTGGCTTTGCTTTTCCCTGCCTACCACTCTTTCCCTTGCCTTCCATGCAGGCAAGGCGCTGCAAACCAAGTGCAGGCAATTGTGGGCAAGTCAAGGGAGAGGTAGGCAAGGCCAGAGCAGTGAGGGGAAAGCAAATGGAGTGGTAGGCAAGAGAAGGCCCAGAAGTTAGAGGCAAGGCTGGCCGTAGGAAGGAAAGTCCACTGATGGGAAGGCCAGGCAGAAACAGGAAGGGCTTGGCAAGCCAAGGCCCTGGAGGAAAGCAGTAGGCAGGTCAAGGGCCATGCAAAGGAATGCAAGGCTACAGAGGGCTAGCAGGGCAAGGCAAGGAAACTGTTGTGTTGCCAAGGCAAGGCCAGGCAAGGCAGGTGAGAAGTACATTCAATGACTGCTAGTACACAAAAGTGGCCAGGACCAAGTGCTCTGTGTGGCCTTGATCCCGCGTGGGTCATCTCTCCTCTGCACCTAAAAGACTTGAGCTACCTGCTTTGCTTTGTATGCAAAAGAACTCTCATTCTGGTCCCCGAGCTCAAGGGCAAAATGTGAATTGCCCTTCCAAGATTCAAGACATGCAAGGATTGCTCCCAGACAAAGGCTGCCCATAGAGATGAGTGTGGCAACATGCGTCCTCCTCCCCTGGTCTTCCTCTCATGTGATCCTGAAACACCGGAGATGCTTGAGAGCTTTGAGATTCCTAGGAGGAGCAGAAAGGGCAGGGCAAGGGCATGAAAGGTCATTGAAAAGGGGTCTTGAATTCCAGGTGGGGGGAGGGGTGAGCAAGGTCATGCAAGGCAAGGGAGGGGTTCAAGGGCAAGGCAAGGCAAGTGGTGGCTTTGCGAGGCGAGGCAAGGCAGTGAGGGTCCTAGAAGGAAAAGGAAAGCTGAGGCCAGACCTAGACGAATGTGAAAGGAAGTCAGGTGGGGGATGGGTGAGCAAGTCAATGCAAGGCAGGGGAGAAAAGGCAGGTTGAGGGAAGGCTACAGAGGGGGCAGCAAGGAAATGCAAGGCATGGGGAAGCATGTGAGGAGTGGGCGCTGCCAGCCGGCCGGGATGGCAGGGGCGGGGCCACTGCAAGTAGCATGGGGGGGATGTGGACGGGGGTGTTAGTGTGCGGCAGGTGTGTGTGTGTGTGTGTGCAGCGGAGTGCAGGGTAAGTGCAGGTGTGTGTGTGCGCATACGGGGGTTTTGTGCCGGGTGCTGTGCCGGGGGGAGCCGTTCCACCGCCAAGAAGGTGTGGGAGTGAAAGGAGTAACATAGATGTGTCTTTACAAAGAGACCGTGTGAATCCGTCCTTAGACAAGGCTAGGAATTTACAGGGAGGGAAGTAAGAGAAGAAAGTATTAGCTCTAGAAACTGTTACTAATCAACAGAGACTGTTGCTCAGCCAAGGCCCTGTTAAATTCCTGAACCTAGAGCAAGGCAGCAAAGACTTAATAGCATTAGGAATAGGTTCGTTTTCTTCCTTTTCCATACCAAAAGGGGGGTGCATATTAGAGGGGGGAATAGAGTAGGCAGTTCCGGCAGTCTGTAATTCCCGAGTACCTCAGAGGGTGCTGTTGCCAGGAACTTAGCAGAAAAAGGGGGCTGCGTCCCGCAATCATTTGAGAGACTCCATGGCAAAAGCCCCATGGCCTCTCCCTGGAGTTGAAGAATGTTACAGGACTCCTCTGTCTCCTTTTTGGTGGATGAAGAAACTCAGAAAGCAACACTTCTGCCAGAACTCTCCAAGATGCCCCCTTTGCTCCCAGTGACTCCATCACTGCCCGGGAAGCTGTCTTTTCTACCAGAGATGTTCGAGATACAGTTAAAAGTCGTGCGGCAGAGAAAAAAGGCAAGAATTGGTTTACAAGGGATGGCAAACAAGAGATACCAGAGCCTTTGGCCCTACCAATACTAAAACAACTCCGTGAAGAGAGTCCTTGCATTTCCTGAGGATTGGCAGAAGCCTTCCTCATGATGCATGTTGCTGTGGGTCTTTTTAGACTGGCAAAACGAGCTGTTGAAGGTTGCTTGATCTGTGCTAAAGCAAACAGCCGAGTTACAAAGTAACCTGCCAGGGGAGGGAGGCCTTGGGCTGCATGTCCCTTCCAAAGACACCAGGTGGATTTTCCTGAGATGCCCCAAGTGGCAAGGCTTAATATCTTCTGGTAATCGTATGTCAGCTAGCAAGGTGGCCAGAAGCATTTCCAACTGCTTCAGCAATGACAGGATCAGTTATTAAGGCATTGTTGGAACAAGTCATTCCAAGATAAAGCATTGTAGAAGCAATAGACTCAGATAGGGGAACTCATTTTACAGGAAAGATCCTTCAAGGGGTTTTGGCTTCTTTAGGAATACAATGGAACCTCCATAGGCCCTGGCACCCCCAGAGCTCGGCTCGGGTAGAATACAATGAATAGAGAAATAAACACCTTTTGAAGCTGGTAATAGAAATCAAGATGCCATGGGTAGGGCTTTGGACATTGGCTTTGGCGAGAATGAGGGCCCGACCCAGAAGAGAGATTCAGTTATCTCCCTTTCAATCGTCGTTTGCAATTACCCTGGTAAGTCTCAACCTTGGGGGGGGGGGGGGGAGGGGGGTAGAGGCAAGTGATGTATATTTAAAACCATCTGTGGCCAGGATACTGCTTCTTGTGAAACCCCTTCAACAGGAAGCTCAGCTGGCACAAGCCCCGCCTTTGGACTTTGCTGCTTGTAACATCCAACCGGGAGATTGAGTCCTAGTTAAGGGGTAGAAAGAAGCGCCAATGGTGGTGAAATGGCGTGGCCCATTCCAAGTGTCACTGACCACAGAAACAGCCATCAAGACAGCTGAACACAGGTGGACCCGTCACACTTGGGTCAAGGTCTCTGAAGCCTCAGAGATTTGCACATCTCGGCTGGAGGAGAAAGCCGGGAGGCCGTGACTGACACTCTGCAGGAGCGGGCTGGAGCAGTAGCCAGTGCTTCAACATCAGAGGAAGCCCTGCGTGCCTACCCACAGACCATCTGCTGAAATAGTCTGTATGGGCATCCCTCCTCTAGAATCTCCACTCACTGGGGGGCTAATACTTGCGGCCATTGTTGTACGTTAGGTGGTTTCTGTGTCTTCAATTGCCACAGGTGGTGCAGAAGACAACGTGAAAATTAGACTAGCTAATTAGATCACACTATTAAAACATTTTCCTTAATAATTCTACTTTTATATGGTCAGCTAAGTTTAGGCCAGGAGTGGGAGAATCAATTTGCAGCCTTAGGAGAAGAAGTAGCAAAAGTTTTTAACCTTAGCAATTGCTGGCTCTGTGGAGGGCCAGGAGGATCTGAAGAGTGGCCATGGTTGGCTAGCCCAGCTGAACCTAAGTGGTGGGTCAACACCCGACGTGAGGTCCATACTAGGACAGGATTTTGGGCCGAAGAAGGAAGTCCATGGCCACTTCATTCTTCTCAAAAAGGCACTTATTGCCTAAACAGGACAGGGCATGTCTATGTAGGAAAAGGCGTTTGTCAATTGACTTTCCCTCTGGGTTTAAACCATTGGGTTTCGAGCCCCAATTGCCCTCCTTACAATTGTTCCAAATATCAAGGCAAATGCAATCAAATACCTGTTCGGCTCACTAATGGTAGCTGCGCAAGGTGTTCTTGCCACACTTACCAAAAATATTTGGAAGCCTGTAAAGCAATGGGGAGGAACAAGGGCTTTTTTGACCACCTATTTTTGAGCTGTCCCCACAAAAATTCCACAAGTAGAAGACATGTTGTTTGTGATTATCAGTGGGAATGGCAACACCCGATTGGAACTCAAAGCCTTTTAGTGAGTTCTGCTCCAAATGCAACCAAGCAGCTTGCAGATGTAAAAGTAGATGGGAACCCTGTGTGGGAGCTTGGAAATGCAAATACTGTGACCCTTATGGTGGGGCAACTATTGTTGGAGGACCGTTAGGCCCGGGAATCCTCCTGTATTTTGACCCACCAATTGATGGCCAAGGGTAGGAAGGCCCCTTTGCTAATGGAACATGGGCTTTGAAAGGACATTATTGGATTTGCGGCCAATATGCTTAGCTCAGGCTACCTCCAAACTGGTCAGGGATATGGTATATTTATTAGACCATTGTTCTTTTTGCTACTACAAGTTCAGGGAAATCGCTTAGGAATCAAAATCTGTGATGATTTAATTAGAGAAAAGCAGTCAGCTGATGCAGCCCTGGCTGGAGGGAGCACCCCAATTTGAATGAGATAATTAGGTTACAGGCTGTCTCGGAAATAATTACCAACCAGCCAGCCACAGCTCTTGACCTTCTAGCTGACCAACCCACTTGAACGAGGAAAGCGGTATTTCAACATTGGATGGTATTAGATTATCTGTTAGCAGAAGAAGGAGGAGTTTGTGGGAAATTAAATGACTCGAGCTGCTGTTTGCAAGCAGATGACAGCGGAAATGTGGTCAAACAAATAACAAAGGAAATAACGCCAGCTCATGGACCTGTCCAAATGTTGAAAGGATGGTAATGGGACATGTTTGCATGGTTAACTGGCCAGCTATGGGCTAAATGAATACCATTTCTCCTCTTATATGCTATAGCAACTCTCATCTTTTTACCATGCGTGACACCATGCTGGGTGCAGCTCTTTCAGCAGGTGCTCAAGGGGATGCCGCTAGCAGCCATGCCTACCTGATCCAGAAATGCATACAAAAGGACAGAAAAGGATGTCACTGCAAATAATAGCAAAACCCAAGAAGGCTCCAGAAGAAAAAATTGAATCAATGGTAATTAAGGTTTGTAAAGACAAATACAGATCAAATTAAAAGAGGAGGGATTGAAAGGAGTGAGATGGATGAGTCCTTACAATCAGACCGTGTGAATCGGCCTGTAGACAAGGCTAGGAACGTATGGGTAGTGAAATAACAGAAGAAATGATTAGTTCTCGAGAACTGTTACTAATCATCAGAGACTGTTGATTAATCGAGGCTGTATTAAATTCCTGAACCTAGAGCAAGGCAACAAAGACTTAATATTATTAGGAATGGTTTCTTTTTCTTTCTTTTCAATGCCAAAAGGGGGGTGCATATTAGAGGGGGGCATAGAGTAGGCAGTTCCGGAAGTCTGTATCTCCCGAATACCTCAGCCAGTGGGGAAAAGGAAGAGGGCGTTGTGGCCGGGAACTTGGCATCAAAAGGGGGCTGCATCCCGCAACCGTTTGACAGACCCCATGGGAAAAGCCCCATGGACTCTCCCTGTAGTCGAAGAATGTTGCAGGACTCCTCTGTCTCCTTTTCGGACATAAACCTCAGGCATCGTGGATTAATTTTCCCTAACGGCAGCGACCTACCGCGTGGTCTCCGTGCTCCTCCCCAGCCCCCCGGGAGGTGTAAAATAGTTCCCGGCGGCTCCCACCGCGCGTTACAGACGGCTGCGCGGCCCCGGGGCTGCCCGCTGTGCTCCCCTGCCCCGCCAGGGCTGCCCGCGGGCTGCGGAGCCACGTCGCCACCGGCGCGGCCAGGGCCGGGGCCCTTCTCGACAGCAGCCGAGGGGCTGCGGAGCGGGCGGCTGCGGGACGAGCAGCTATTTTATGCCCCGCGCTGCTGCCGCCTCCATCTAGCTCTCCATCGCGCCGCCGGCCGCCCCCCGCCTGGCGCGCTCACGCTCGGCCGCACTCGCCGCCCGCCCAGCCTCGCCGGAAGCTCTCCCGCCCGGGCCGTGCCCCGGCTCCGCCTGCGGCTCGGCAGGGCCCGGCCGCACGCGTGCTGTGTGGCTCGTGGCACCCGCGTTGCGCCGCAGGCGACGGGGAAAGCGGGGCGGGCCGGCGCCGCCGTGGTAGCGCGAGGAGAGGAGCGCCCGGGCGGGGCGGCGAGTGGTGCGGCGGTGAGCGCTTCTGCTTCCTGTCGCTCGGCGGCCGCCCACGGCAGGTGCCGTGTGACTCCGCGGAGCGGCGGGGCCGGCCGGGCGGTGCGCGGCCAAGCTTTCGGCCAGCGGCGGCCGCAGCGAGAGGCTGCTGGCACTGCCCGTGCCGGTGGAGAGAGCGGGGATCCGAGGCCGGCCTTCCCAGGGCGACGAGGGGTGGCCGCCTTTACCGCGCTGCCCTCCCTGCAGCACGTGGCCGATTCCGGCGAACCCGGCGTCCCAGCAGCGGCGCGGGCGGGAGGGAGTGGGGAGCGCGCTCGGTTGCCGTGCCGGCCGCTCCCGCCCAGCGCTGCGCTCCGCCGAGGCGTTTTCCCGCCCGTCCTGGGCGAGACGTAAGGGACGCTGAACTTGGAGCTTGGCTGTCAGTGGGAGCAACTCCCCTCCATTGTCGATGTCTTTTTCCTGCCCTCCGATTCCGCTACCTTGTGGTAGGTGCGATGGTGCTGAACAAGGGCGGTGTCTTGGCACAGTTGCTGGCATAGATGGTGCGGGAGCTCCACGCAAGGAGCTTTGAGTGGCATGTGTGAGGGTAGGAGGGTACGGCACCCATAGCTGAAGGCAAAAAATGTCGGGGCATGTCATCAGCCGCAGTCATGCTAAGTTGTTCATCTTTGCAAACTGCTTGCCGAGTTGTTCCTTTCTTAGGTAATGGGGGTTTGTATCAACCAGAACTGCATATGGTCAGTATTTGCAGAGAAGGCTACTTGGACTGTTGTTGAAGTGAGTGTAGCAGTTTCTATGGCATTCTGCACAAAAAGTGACAGGTCTCTCTGTGTTCCCCAATTCTTAACAAAGATGAAGTTAGCAAACCCCTGAAAAGAGGTTTTGCAAAACTTCAGGGATTTTTTCCTACTAGTACTGTAGAGACAACCATCGTCACCTTGTCTTTCCAAAAGTGAAGGTTACCGATTTTTGTCCAAGAGCATCAAGTGCTTTTGATCAGCGTTTGTGTGCATGCATTAGCCTTGTTCTTGTTCTTCCTTGGAGAACTTTTACAGTACTCAGATGATCTGTGTAGGCTGCAGACTGCAGGGGTGAACTTCAAGGCTTCCAGCAGAAGGGAGATGCTGTCCACGCTTTGGTTCCTCCTTAGTCTGAACCTTCAATGTCCAAGGCTTCACTTTTCAAGCAATTGGAAGAGCTCCAAAATAAGATATGAACAGGTCTTAATTGACCTTGTCACCCCCCCTGTTAGTCAAGTAATGCTGTGCTTTGGATTTAATTGACGAGTGGAACATGTGCTTAAAATATCCTCGATTACCCTCTCAGAAGGGTTTGAATGGAGAACAAGGAGTTCCCAAGACAAATATTTGGTGTACGAGAAGTAGAATTTAGGAGTTGATTGCAGAGCACTGCATGCACCAATGTCTAAGGAGAATCCATCTTTTGATGTCCCATCTATGCTTGTTCTCATTTGAAATCCTGAGCATTCTGCAGGTTGGTTTTCTTAGGGTTGGGGCTGGGGAAGGAGTGATGGTGGGAGAGGGGTGGGTGTTGTTTTTGGGTTACTTTTTTGTTTCCAGAATAGTGTACAAAGAACTTGTGCCCAAAATCAGCAGTATGAAACAATGCAGATATAAAAGAAGGTCACAGAAATGTCAGATAATATGAATCTGAAAGCGCTTCAGTATTTTACCCAGGAGTTTCACTCCAACAAGGTAATTTTCCTTCACAGAAATGTAGTGGCAGGCTTATGCCATGCTAGAAGTGATGACCTTTCTCTGCCCCAAATTGAGCAGCAAAATATTTTGGCTCTTGATTTAAACCCCTGAGCCAGCTGTGTTTCAGGCTGCAGAAGCTGCAGCTGTGGTGGCAGACACGGGGTGCAGCCCTGCCTGCCAGTCCCCAGCTGGCCTGCGCTGGTGGCAGCCGTCAGCGCCCGGGGTCCCCTGTGCCACCCATGCCAGGGCTCTGCCTGCCTGCCTCGCAGCCCTGGTAGCCTCAGGGAAACATCGCCCTACTCCATCTGCTTTAAAAACAAACAAGCAAACAGAAAGCTCACTGGAAATATATGTAGAAGTCTTGAAACTAATTATCAGCACTTGCTCGGAGTTTGTTGATGGAGCAAATGGATTTTACATAAACTGGTATTGCTGGTACTACTTTTAAATTAGGTTCCTAAACTTCAGAAAGGAGGAGATGGTGGTCACGTACCCCTGAGGAATGTTGGAAACAGTAAGACAGCTCAGTCATTTCAAGGTGGCCAGAAAATGGGTGTGGCAGTGGAGTGGACACTCTGTGAGTAGGTAGCCTTAAGTCATGTAACGACATGCACTTCAGCGGGAATTTTGCATCAACACCTAGAGATCATGTCATGATGTGTTGCATAACAACAAATTGGGCCAAAATTCTGCTGACTTTGACCAAGGTGGACGGGCCACCTTCACTTAAGCTGGCAAAGGGACATAAGTCAATGATGTTTGAAAAACAGCCATGAAGCATAGCCCCTTTAGTTTGTTGGACTGTTGCAAGTCTGCAAAGCTCTGTTGACAGGTCATTGGAAGTAGCTGTTGGAATCTAACTGCAGTTGGACGCTTTGTCAGTCAGCATCAGCAGGAGGCTTAACGGTTTAGGTTGAGAGGTGGTGCATGTTTTTTTTCAGAGGAATGGCCCAGTGAAGAGCAGTGTTCACTGCCATGGCTACCGTTGTAGCTTTCAAGAGCAATGGTTCATTCAGAGAGAACTTCCTTGGTTCTGCTGGTTTGGTTTCGCAGCTGGAGCAAAGGTACAGCACCGGAAGCAATTCCTAGGGCAGAAGCGGGAGCTATCCAAAGCTCCTGACTTCGTTGTCTAAGTGAGCGTAGTCTAATTGGAGGAGTGGTGAGCATCAGTGATATCAGATTTTTTACAAGTTCTTAATTCTGTCAAATCAAGAAAGAAGGAGAGCGATGAAGATGAAATCCTTTCCTCTTAAATCTGCCTACGCAACAACTTCAGGGGTAGTTGTAATGTGTATTCACCTATTTTGAATTGCCCAAAACCAGGCCTAGAGATGCTTCAGAGTCAGAGAAGCAGGTATTTGCTTTATTCGGTGCTGGGTGCGTGGGGGATCACTCCTAACACACATACACACACACACAGACAGACACACACAGAGCACGCCATACAGTCCAGCATTATGTGTAAAAATTATGAATATTCATCACAATTCTTGGGATAGGAGTGGTTCTAGAAATTACTTCTCGGAAGTCATTAATATCATTAGCATACGTGCCATGCATGTGCTGTGTACGCTGATGGGTGCACTGAGGAAGGCTCCTCTTCTTCCTCGGGGGTCTTTCTGATGAAGATCAGCAGTCTTCGTCACAATGCACTTTTTACCTTTCTTTCTGGAGCATGCGCAGTTCTTCGCTGGATGATTCAGCGATCTCTGTGCTGGTTTTCAAAAGATCCTCTTCCTCTTATCTTGACAAGATTAAGGCGAAGCCTGCTGCTTAGGTTTCGTGATTAACATTTGCTGTCTCTTAGTAGTTCACTCGTGTTTACATGAGTTAACTATGGATCAACCCCCTTCTCAATTTTAGCGCTGAAAGGATCTTAGAGTCATTTAAAGAGATGTCTCCTATGGAGTACTATAAAACTGCTGTCATACATGAAATCCCTATTTAGCTTGGTCTTTGCATGTTAAGTGCCTTAATTAGTTAATTTTGAATTAAACAGTTC